>NC_135660.1:47349305-48549305 GCF_964188315.1 Podarcis muralis
TTCTGCAATACTGTCAAAGATACAATACACGAGTGAGCTATACAATACATAGACTAAAGTCAGCCATCTCTTTTTTACTATAAAGTGTCTATGATAAAAATGTTTAAGGTATGCGTTTACCTTGAAATACCTTCATTAATTGTGAAAACAGCCTTTTCTGCTGCTGACTAAAGGCAAATACATTGTGGTTACTGTGGAAACTAAGAAGTAAAGGATATTTGTGAATAACAGGTGTGTTCTGGATCTAATTGTACATAATAAGCTGCCTGTGACCCTTCTTGTTGGGGAGTAACTGACAATGCCACCATCCCCTTTTTGACATGAACTGTTTGGATTTGATATCCTGCTTTATCACTACCCAAAGGAGTCTCAAAGCGGCTAACATTCTCCTTTCCCTTCCTCCCCCACAACAAACACTCTGTGAGGTGAGTGGAGCTGAGAGACTTCAAAGAATTGTGACTGGCCCAAGGTCACCCAGCAGCTGCATGTGGAGGAGCGGAGACGCGAACCCAGTTCACCAGATTACGAGACCACCGCTTTTAACCACTACACCACACTGGTTAGGTGTTGCGAAGATTGGGGAGGCTTAATAGAGCCCTGACAATGGTGTGGCCACATTACTTTCTGGGCTAATCCTTTGGTTAATTTATTTGGTAAAGATAATAACTCTCTTTGAAGTTTTTTTAAAAATCATTTTAGAAAAACAAATGGCAATAAATAGGCAAATTTTACAGTGCAAAATCTACCCCTCCTTACAATTCATATAGAACAGAAATTCTGTCTTTTTAGTTCTTTAAAAAAAAATTAAGATAGTCGCAGGCATTATGGGGGGCAGTGCTATGATAAGTTATGTCAGGTTGACCAGTTTAGGGTGCAGCAGATTGCTGGCTCAGCCAGCTGATTCCCAGCTCAGCTGGGCTCAGCCAACATTAAGTCCCCAACCTTGACTCAGCAAATGGTACACCACTGTAACTTGCCCATCCTGACTCAACAAAGATTTAGCCAGCTCACCTAAAGTTGGCTAAGCTGAGGCAAGTTTAAGTCCCCCAAAAGGGTTGTTCCAGGGTGTGGCAGGGATAGAATCAGATTGGGGGATGTAGACTGGAACCTAAGCCCATCAAAGGTTGGTCATGAGACTTAGCAACCCAGCATAGAACACTGTTTTAAAGGCTTGTTTTCCCACACCCAGAATAGGCATTGTAGCAGCAGCTCCACTGCTAAACAGGGTTTGAATCTAGGGTAACTTAAGCAGACATAAACTTATACCGGCTTGTTTTATGCCAGCTTCTTGTGCATAGAATTGCTCCCTAAATGGATTGCATTTTATTTTTCTTCTCTTTTCCACATTAATGGTAGTTTTCAGAGCTTTTTCAGCTAAAATTTCATCACAGGGACCTTCCAAAGTTTCACTGCATAAGTCAGTAAATACAAAATAAAAATTATGGTCTTTCTTCTGGTTTTTTGCTATCTTTTGAATATATTTCAACAAAATCATTTGTGGCTCTTCTGGTGGGCCTGATCTTGGTCCTATCAGTTGTCACACCCATTTACCAAACAGTTTGATTTTAGGACAATCTCACCCAACATGCATATATGTTCTTTTCAGAATTATTAGGAAAGAGCAAGCTTCTAATATCCAATATGAACCTCCCTTGAACCTAGAATCCATTGTCAAGAGACGGCAAGAGTTTGCTAAGGATGAATATTTCAGAATCTGACATCCAGCTTCACTTCAACAGCCTGATTATTCTGCTCTGAGATGTAAAATCAATGCAAAGCAGCAAGGCACCCAAGGCTTCTCAAAGTCTAACGTAACCACACGCATCACAAGCATTTTTCTGAGGGGTGAAAAAGTCGGTAGATAGCGGTGTCCTATGTCATATTGCCGGATGACACACGGCATCATATTCCTTGCTATAATATACAGTGGCACAAGTGCTCAGAAGTAATGGAGAATGTCTCACTTCATGTCAGAGAAAGCAGTGAGCAATTTATCTGCTGAGCATCATACATTTAGCTTAATGGCTCTGTCATGGCCCTCATTGCATCTGACATCCCAGCCACAGTACGGCTTTATTGTGAACCAGGTCTTCCTACTGTCTGCATGCCGAATAACTAGCACAGCTGCATCCTGCTAAAAGAACAATAGAGAACATATGAATTCTGTTCTTCGGCTCCTCCCTCCAATTCTGCAAGCAGTTCCACTCCAAAATTTCACTGAACAGTTTTCAAACCAGGGAGCTGTGAGAATCTTTTAATTAAGCAAGAAACCTTCTTTTGCTCTTGATCATATTTCTGTGCAAATATTGCAATTTTGCCAGAAGTACTGTAATTTTATTTAGAGGTCTCTAAAGCCTGCAGTGCCATGAAATAAACTACTGACAATTTAAGCCTTCCTTCCTCTTTTTTTGGTGTCGATTTTATTATAATGTAATAACTTCAGAAACAAGACTACACTACGTCTCACATCAGAATACACATATTTCATAACTGAGGAAAAAGCTTTAAAATTTGGGGTGTTTCTTTCTGGATTGTGGAAAAAATGGGTAGGAATTCTAGAAATTTGTTGCTAGACTGGTAGAAGCAGACAGTGATTAGGCAGAAGCTACTTTGGTACTCAAAGCTGGAAACTTTGCCTCTTTTTGCAGCACTATTTGAAGCCCTTTATTTTGTCTGTCCTGAATCCGGGGGTGGAGGAAGGGGGTGCAGTGAAGGTGGGCCACCCCGGGTGTCATCACTGGGGGGTGACAAAATGCCGTGACCCCATGGACCAGAGCATGCCAGGCACCTCTGTCCTCCACTACCT
The DNA here is from genome assembly GCF_964188315.1 of Podarcis muralis. Lineage (NCBI taxonomy): Eukaryota > Metazoa > Chordata > Lepidosauria > Squamata > Lacertidae > Podarcis > Podarcis muralis. The sequence continues at coordinate 47,352,112 of NC_135660.1, forward strand.
CCCACAGTTTGGTCAAACTCATGCTGGTAACCTCGAAAACACTATCCAACCATCTCGTCCTCTGTCGCCCCCTTCTCCTTGTGCCCTCCATCTTTCCCAGCATCAGTGTCTTCTCCAGGGAGTCTTCTCTTCTCATGAGGTGGCCAAAGTACTGGAGCCTCAGCTTCACGATCTGTCCTTCCAGTGAGCACTCAGGGCTGATTTCCTTAAGAATGGATGCGTTTGATCTTCTTGCAGTCCATGGGACTCTCAAGAGTCTTCTCCAGCACCATAATTCAAAAGCATCAATTCTTCGGCGATCAGCCTTCTTGATGGTCCAGCTCTCACTTCCATACATCACTACTGGAAAAACCATGGCTTTAACTATGCGGACCTTTGTTGGCAAGGTGATGTCTCTGCTTTTTAAGATGCTGTCTAGGTTTGCCATCGCCTTTCTCCCAAGAAGCAGGCGTCTTTTAATTTCGTGATTGCTGTCACCATCTGCAGTGATCATAGAGCCCAAAAAAGTAAAATCTCCAACTGCCTCCATTTCTTCCCCTTCTATTTGCCAGGAGGTGATGGGACCAGTGGCCATGATCTTCGTTTTTTTGATGTTGAGCTTCAGACCCTATTTTGTGCTCTCCTCTTTCACCCTCATTAAAAGGTCTTTAATTCCTCCTCACTTTCTGCCATCAAGGTTGTGTCATCTGCATATCTGAGGTTGTTGATATTTCTTCTGGCAATCTTAATTCCAGCTTGGGATTCATCCAGCCCAGCCTTTCGGCCCATGGGCTACAGGTTGCCAACCCCTGGTCTGGTCAGCCTGGAATAATGGACAATGGTCAGGAATGATACAGAAGTTTGGATGACCCACCCTTGCCCTACAGTCTAAAATCCCAAATAGGAGATACTAGTACTTAGGAATGAAGCTTCAGAGGTGTTCATGTACACGTTCATAGATGCTCCTATTTATACATGATCATACAGCTGCTGAAATCTGCCGTTTTCTATGGTTAAAAACTCTGAAACCTAAAATAGGACTGAAACCTGGAGTTTCGTGAAACTTTGCTCACATTGAGCCCCATTCTTGAAAGTGTGCCATTTCTTTAATCTCTTTTTTTCTCTCCTCCTTTTTGTTTTGCAGAAATCAATTACAGAGGGAGAGTTATTTACAAGGAGTCCTGGCAAAGAGTCCGGAGAAAGCTGTTAGCCAAAAATAGTGCTTAATAGCAGGATGCATAGAGCTGCCACAAATGCCTTTGTGGAAAGTGCTACACACAGAAGCAGGGCTGTTTCCACCTCCTGTAAGATTTATAAGCTGAGCTGTCAATATTAGACTTTTATTAGGGTGGGTTCTCATCCTTTATGTCAAGCACATTAATGGCTTCTTATCCCTGAAGTTTCTAATCACCCCTATTGGAAAGAAAATTTATTGCTAACCTATTAGTGCTATTTTAATGTCCCAAAAGCATATTATTTGTGCATTTGAAGATCAACCATCAATAAACTCTTCCCCCACCCGTTGGGACAGTTACTTAATGGGATTAAAAAGAATTAATCCATTTGAATTAAAATTGAATGGTTATATTTAACCTCAACAAGCATTCACAGAAGGTTAATGTAAACTGTTTATATGTAATATGATCTAGATTCCCTTCACATACACTCGTGCCATTCCTAAAAGATGAATTACTAGGTCTAATTTGTGTTCATGGCTGCAATAACACTTAGGTTTATAACAGTGACAGTACAATCCTATACATGGCAATTCAAAAGTAAGGCCCATTAAGTTTGATGGGGCTTACTGACAGGTACTGTCACCTAAGGCTGTAAATCAGTACCCACTTACTTGGGAGTAAGCTCCCTTGAACGTAATAGGACTATAGGATTGTGTTGTAAGGGTGCAGTCCTTAAACACACTTACATGGAAACAGATACAATTGAATTCAAGTAGATAGGGTTGTGCCATAAATAATACAATACCTGATGGGTGTTGGAATTTTGAGGTCTCTCATAAACAACACTGAAAAAAGCAGAGAACCCTCCCCTTTAGCACACTGTAACCCTAACCCTAACCCTAACCCAACATGGTACCCATGAGCACACCACAACTCCCTCTGACTCTCCCCAATCCCCTGTTTCTACTAAGGCCCACTGGCCCTTCCATTTGTAATTAAAATGTTTTTGGGGTGCTTCTTCTTAATTGTGGCAGGTGCTGGGCTGGTCATGAAGTGAAATGCAAGCATCCAACCAGCCTAACCTTTTCCAGGTTCCAGTTACAGATAGGTAGCCGTGTTGGTCTGCCATAGTCAAAACAAAAAAAATTCCTTCCAGTAGCACCTTAAATACCAACTAAGTTAGTTCTTGTGTATCTGAAGAAGTGTGCATGCACACGAAAGCTCATACCAAGAACTAACTTAGTTGGTCTTTAAGGTGCTACTGGAAGGAATTTTTTTTCTTTTCCAGGTTATTTGGGAGGAAAGACTGCTCACTCTTTCTTTTGTATGGTTAGGGAGTGTTTTGCATTACCTGATTTTTGTCTCTTTTGTTCTGGATCTTTTGCCTGTTGCTTGAAGGGGTAGTATGAGCAATGCCAGTTTTTCTCCTGTAGAACGGGTATTTCATGGTGCCCACGACAGTTATTTAGATTTCCCAGGCCCAAAAGCTTTGGAAACCCATGCTTTAACCATATACAAAAAGTATATGGTTAAACCAGTATTAAGGTGATAACTTTGTGCATTGTATAATACTGTGAAATATCTATGTGAGAATTCTAATCTATATTAGTGATTGTCAGACAACTAGCAAGTGATGTATGTTTTCAATTCTTAATTGGAAAAAATGGATTTGTTCATTTGAATGTGCTCCGGCTTCATTCTCCCAAAAACTTCTCAAACTTCCCATTCTCATACTTCTCAAAAATGAGGTGATTGGCACAAAAAGAAGTTGTTGAAAGTCAAAAGGGTCAAATATCTTCAGAAAGTCTGAGGGTTATTCAAAATCACTATAATAGAACGTCAGCTAGAATGTATCCCACAGATAAGGAAAGGGGCTACCAAGTCCCAGAACAGGTCAGCCTGGTTAACAAGCAGAGGCAAAGAAGCTATCAGAGGCAAGAAGATTTCTCTCAAAAAGTGGAAGTCTTACCCAAAGGACGATGACAAAAAGGAACACAAAATTTGCCCTAGCAGGCAATAAGGGATGCATAACAAGGTATCCAATCCTGTACACATTTGCTGAATAGTAAGCTTCATTGTCTTCAGTTGGACTTACTCCTAGGTGTACAATAGGGATGCAGAACCTGTGTCCCTCCAGATGGTGTTGGACAACTCCCATAATTCCTGACCATTGGCTATGCTGGCTGGGGTTTATGGGAGTTGTAGTCCAACAACATCTGAAGGGACACCCACCTGGTTATAGGATTGCAACGTGAAGTGCCGCATCAAACATCATGAGAACTACTTCCAAGTAAATATGCTTAGAACTGTACTGCACAACACATATTTAAAGGGGTCATCCTCCTCAACCAGATGTTTTGGACTATAATTTCCATCAGCCCCAGCCAGCACTGCCTGGCACCGATGGGAGTTGCAGTACAAAATATCTAGCGGAAACAAGCTTGGGGAAAGCTCTTAAAATAACCACTGGCATGTTCCACCAAAAATGAGGCCAGCAGTCCTTTATAGCACTTGCCTCATAAGCATTGAGGGGTAAAAAAAATCTCAAGATCTCCCATAGCTATTGTCCCATTGCTTCCATTAAATAAACACAACTGTTTGGCAAAGGTGTAATGAAGCAGTTTATGTCCGAGACGAGAGATTTCCAGGTCATCCGCTTTTGTCCCTCGGTGCTGCAGGATCTAATTATATATCTGGATGTGTTCATCCCATGCAGACAACTCTGTTGTCACTCCATGCTGCTTTAAGATATTCAATGACATCCAGACAATTTATTTGTTTCTAGTTGCCGTTGGAAAATCCATCCTGTCAGACTAAACAATGATGCTCCTCGGAGTACAGTGCCTTTTCAGGTTCTGAGAGGACGAAAGCCATGCTTTGGGGATCATTCCTCAAAGCAGACAGCCGATCTACCTGGCTGAAATGACAGCAAATGATGAGAACAATCAGGGAGCCTCTTCTTCCCCCCAACTCCTACCTCCAGGGATGGGAAACCTGTGGCACTCCAGATGTTGTGGCACTCCAGTGCCAATCATCCTAGATGATTTGCCATACTGGCTAAGACTGATAGGAGTTGGAGTCAAACAACATCTGGGGGGGGCAAAAGTTCCCCACCCTTCTCTAAAGACAGCAAGAAGTGTATATCCTAGGCTCTCTGTGTCTCCCACTCTCCCCATCATTCACGTGCATTGCATGCACAAGCGTTGCCCCGCCGCCCAACATGTGGAGAAGAACCAGACAAGATAAATACTTTTTGGATCAAATAAGGCCATGGTTTTACTGATTACAGATCTAAGAGGTTTGGCATAGGCATTGGGTATAACCATTAGACATCCAGCCCACCTGCTGGATGTGTTGCAGGGATGTCCTATAACTTACTTCAAGTAGGGACATCCCTGCAGGATCACTATTTATGTGGAGGAAGACCACAGGCTATAAGTGCTTTCTTGAGCACCTGTGAGAAATTACATTTAGCTTAACGCGTCCCATCCTCATATATGAACAATAGCCCAGTCTCAGGAGTCCTAAGCCAAAGGTACCTGCAGAGGTCCTTCACAGGGCACAGCTCCTCTCCATCAGTAGCTGCCAACCTTATTATGGAACCCTTCCCTAGTTGGTCCATCAGATTCTCCAAGTGTTCCTATTTTCTAGGGATGTCCCTGGTTTAGAGAAGCTGTCCTGGTTTCTGATTTGACCCCGGAATGTCCTCTTTCCCTTAGGATGTCCCTATTTTCATCAGAGAAATGTTGGAAGGTATCTGACCCCTGAGCCGTCTGAAGGCAATCCTGTACTGTATAGGGAAGTGTTTTTCTAAAATGTTTAATGTTTTATGTTTTTATATATGTTGGAAGTTGCCCAGAGTGGTTGGGGCAACCCAGTAAGATGTGTGGGGTATAAATATCAAAATTATCACAATGGAATAGGACATCCCTATTTTCATCGGAGAAATGTTGGAGGGTATAAGTCCAATTTAGAAAAATGTATTCTGATGGCCACTGAAGATGGACTTAGATTAATGTCTTGCAGTAAGAGGCCTTTAGCCAGGCTTCCTCAACCTCGGCCCTTCAGATGTTTTGAGACTACAGTTCCCAGCATCCCTGACCACTGGTCCTGCTAGCTAGGGATCATGGGAGTTGTAGGCCAAAATCATCTAGAAGGCCGAGGTTGAGGAAGTCTGCCTTTAGCTGAGGTGGAAGGATTGTTCTCGGAAACACATTCACCGATGCACAGGGCCCCAAAGGAGTTGGAGACGATGAGCATCTGCAGGGCAACCAGTTCCCCACCCTTCTCTAAACACAGCAAGAAGCATATATCCTGGGCTTTCTCTGTCTCCCACTCTCGCCAGCAAACACATCCACTCCCTCAGGTTTTCCCTTCCACAGTGCGAATGTCTTCAAGTAGGCACTTTCTCCTCCAGCAAGTTCTCCTAAGTCAGCATGCTGTATAGGTTGGGTACACTCACAGGAATTTTCCTTGCTTCTGATTAGTGCTTTCCAATTTCATGTGCCTTCAACCATTACAGATACATATTGTACTGCTCTGCAGCTCAAATCACCAGGGCTTTTTGTAATTGAATGTCTCTCCTATTTCTCTTTTGATTATCTCTCTGAAAAGAAAACTCTGTAGCTAAGCATTACCTTTGTTTTATGCCATGGCTGCTCCATCCGGCCAGTGGTATTAAGTTTAGAGGCATGTTCGTAAAGCGTGTGTGTGTGTATGAGTCTGCATGCCCACTTTTCTGCTACCAATAGCTCTGAGCTCTGAACCAAAGAGAGGTGCGCACACACACACACACACACACACACACACACACAATGCCTAGTCTGAATCTGCACATTATTACTATAAGCAATTAAATGAATCTACATTTTCAAGATATGCCAAGAGGATATATCCCTTTACTAAGTTTGCTTTAAAAAGTCAAGGGTGGCTGTTTGTTAATTATGCTGAGATTTAAAAGAAAAAGAAACTTCAATGATTTTTTTTAATGCACAGTTTTTGAAATTTAATCTTGAAAATATACAATTACCCCAATGAAATATTATTCCTTGCCACTACAAAATGCCTCTGTATTTTGATCACAGCAATAGTGGAGTTAGATCTTCTAGGCTTGGCCTTGGGAAAAATAAAAAGTACTTTTTTCAGCGTAACACAGGATAGGCAGACTTTTCTTTCAGCAGAAATTTCGAGAGAGGCTGACTTTCCTAGCAAATGGACCTATTGATTCTTGTTCCTTCCCTTTGTGAACAAGTAAATGCCCATTGCTTCTACAGGAATGACTTTTCTATTTTTCTTGCTTCTACTCATGTTCAGTTTTGGTGGTGGTGTAATATTTTAAAAGGTGATTTCAATTCAAGGCAGGGAAAAGCTGGATGAAGAGCTTTTGCAGAATCCATTTCTTTCCCTCTTTTTAAAAAACCCAAACAGGCTTTCCCTAATTCTGTGAAGAGCGGGCATACAACATAGGCAACATAGAAAAATCCTGTGTAAGAGCAGCTTAATTAGAGCCCAAGGGACGTGGGGAAATTTCTCAGGTTGAGATCTGAACACATCAACCATCTCCCTTTAGGAATGAAAACTGGGATTGTCTCAAATTGGGGATCACTCCAGAGTTGCCCATTTCTGCTGAAGTAAAAAATAAATGCGCCTCAACATCTGGAGTAAACGCTTCCCTTACCCTGAGTTTGGCAGTTCTCTCCTGTTAGCCAATGTTCTTCTCAAGAGGGTTAAGCTACACTTTACAGCAAGCACAGTTTTTAAATGCATGCTTACCCTTTCAGCTGTGGGGAGATCCAGATCAGTACCACGGCGCAAATAATACATTTGAAGGCAAACAGCAATGTTGAGAGACAAAAACACAAGAATGAGGAAAGGTTAACCTCCCTTTCTCTATGTTGTGATCTCAATTCAGATCAGGGGACCCACAGCTGCTTTTTTGAACAACAAAGCACTTTAAAGTGTGTCCTTAACTTCATGTGTACTTTGCCCTTAATGAAACCTTAGGCTGGCATGGGCAGTTAGGTATTTGTGTAAGCACAGCTCTACAAGGAAAGTGGGATAGATTGCACTTAATCTATGTATAAAATAAACTCAAAGGAGGTGAAGCTGGGCCCAGCGGCTTGCTCCTCACTTGAGATGCATATTACTGATATTAAAAAGTTAGATGACACTCCAGTTTTGCAGTTCAAGATGAAGCATCGTTGGTTCCCTGGATCATTTCACAGGCTGCTGGGTCATGAGCTCTCAGCCTGCAATTGACTGTGTCTGAAATACCTGCATCATCCAGTCACCTTTATTAGATATACGGTATCTTCAGCACCATATTCAGGCTAACTGCCTTACAGGTAAGGAGTCCCTGTCCCTAGTTTAAGACCTACAGCACTCTGTCCAAATGGTCATCGTGAGTTGGTGGTCCTCTTCCTTTTAGTGAAGCCAGATAATAAGCATCATGCCGTTCCATTCCCTGGAGAATGGGAATCCTTTCCAAAACTCTATTTGCCAAGGAACCCCCTGCACATTTGCAACTGAAATTCAGTGTGCAGTGGAGCATTCCAATGGTTTTCTAAGTTCAGAATGGGCACCAGCCATTTCTATTGTGCCATATTGTTGCCTTGCTTGAACGGAGAGTGTGACTTGGGAAATAACCTCCTGCAACTCCACCTTGGTCGACACATGATTGGAATTAAGGTTCAAAAGAACCTACAGGAGTAAATTAGATGTCCAAGGTCTGGTATGTTCTCTGCTTGACTCACGCTTGCATGATTGGACACTGCCTGCTTCCTCCATGATCTTCACCGTGAGTGACACCATGGAAGAGGTGGGGTGACCTTTAGAGAGGGCACAGCCTGGGCAGAGTACTGAGGGCTGGATAAAGAGGCCTAGAGAGTCCCATTTGACTTCCAGGCTTGAAGATACCCACTCCTGCAGTATACAATGACTGGTATTCTCACTGAACCTGATATACCTCCAAGAGACTCCAAGAGACCCTGGAGCATAGTTTTAAAGGCCCTGGATTATATGGTCCCACGTTCCATCAGACTACTAGGAGCTTATCTTGGATCTTGATGGATTGAGAATGGGGAACCCTAGGACAAGACTCAGTTTGGGCAGTCAGGATTCCTGCCCTGAAACAAAAACACCACACCCAGTTCTGTGAAACAACAATATTCTCCCAGGATTCAAAACAAGTGATTTAGCACTGTGTCAAATTGTAGTTATTCCTACATTTAGCAGTTCAGCTTTACTAAGTATCTTGTGCTTCATAAGGCACTTTTGGTGCTGTATGAGTAGGGGCTTGATAGTTTCAGCTAGAAGTTACATCTCAATGAAAGCTCCAGTTGACTGTAATGGTGTAGAAGAGGCATGGCCAAACTTGGCCCTCCAGCTGTGTTGGGACTACAATTCCCATCATCCCTGACTTCTGGTCCTGTTAGCTAGGGATGATGGGAGTTGTGGTTCCAAAACAGCTGGAGGGCCAAGTTTGGCCATGCCAGGTATAGAACAAACTTCATGGTTTATGTTTCTAAAGAATGCTGTGCTGGTCTACAAGTCTAGCTTCTACCCACGAAGTATCTCTCCACTATTAAAATTATAGCATCTCTGTTTTAATTTTATAACTCAGTGGTGAAATCCATATCCATTAAAGTCTTCCCTCCGTTAAAAAACAACCACCCTAAAGTCATATCTGGGAATAATTTTTCATGATTCCACCTTTAGTAAAAAGTTCACAGTGTGTATAATTTGCAAAATCCATTAACTTCTCTCCCGTAAACACAGGCGTTTTGGCATCTTGATGTCAGCATTGTCAAGAGCATCTTTAATCATTTATTCAGATAACTTTGTGGGACACAGAGGGTTTGCCAGCAATGTACCATTTCTGGCTGTTCTGCTCACAGAACTGCACAGAGTCACACAACTGGAAAATTAGCCAAGTGTCAGCAGGTGTTAGTGGGCGAAGTTACAAGAATATATAGCCTCCACATTACAGTGTTTCTAAACCTAACATAGTCCATTGTAAAAGATCTACCAGCCTCAGAGAGAAAGGAAAAAAATAGCTCTGAAAGGAGCTGCTGAACAACAGCTATAATGCAGATAACCCTGGGGTGATACTGGTAACTGTCAGGACTTGAAATCAGCAGATGGATGTTCTATCCAAAGGAGGACAATATGCTTTTACTTGGTTGGGATCCAAAAGACAACTCTCCAATAAAAGCATTGGGGGGGGATGACTTTGCCCCAAACCATTATGCTGATCAATAATCTATTAACTCTAACCTTGCTAGCACTGAAAGTTAGTACGATTTATGGCCCATCAGTCAAATAATTATTTATCCCCCCCTAAATTAGAGTATGGTAAAAAGAAATATTAAATAGGGAGATTATCAGTCAACAAAAAAAAGGAAACAGTTAAATTTCTTGACAACTTTCCGATTGAACTTCATCCACGGCATTTGTCTTTTTCTTCCAACTCTGCAGATGGATTGCATTATATTTCTTGCAGTTCTGAGGACCATCAAGTTGTGTTTTTTATTTTGTTTACTATTGATTATTAAAGCAAGGTTATTGGTAGAAAATAATTTGGAAAGTCTGGGTAGAGCTGAATCATCCTGTTTTAAAACTTAGATAAGTTTGTGGCCATTCCTCAATGCAGTTTTGGCTTTGTGGGACAAACTAGAGGAAACCAAAATTAGTGTAGATATTTTCACTAGTGGACATTTGAAATCATAGAGTTGATGCCATACAGATATGGTCGCCTCAACTCAAAAAGGATAATGGGAGTTGTGGTCCCAAAATAGCTGGAGGGCAACCAGAAAAGGGCAACCAAAATTATCACGAGGCTGGAACAACACCCCTATGCGGAAAAGTTACAATGTTTGGCACTTCATTGCTTAGAAAAAAAGGTAAGGGGAACACAAGATATATAATATTATGCATGGTGTGAAGAAGGTGGATGAGGAGATGTTCTTCTACCTCTCTTGTATTAATAGAACTCTGGGGCATCCAATTAAATTAAATACTGGACAATTGAGGACAGACAATAGAAGGTACTTCTTCACACAACACATACTTAAAAAGTAGAATTCTGTGCAGCAGGATGTAGTGATGGTCAATCAATTGGACAACTTTAAGAGGTTAGACAAATTCATGGATGAGAAAGCTATCAATGGCTATGTTTTTGAACACCAGTTGCTGGAAAGCGCAGGTGTGGAGAATCCAGCTGCAAACTGGTCCTGCTTGCAGGCTTTCCATGGGCATCTGACTGGCCACTGTGAGTTTGACATGCTGGATTAGATGGGCCTTTGATCTAATGCAGGAGGACTCCTCTTTCATTCACATTCAAATCTTGTACAAGATTTTAATTGGTGAGTGGGTTCATATGGGAAAAGATAGTCCCTCAGGTATCCCAGTACCAAATATTGCAGCCACAAGATATGGTTTCTAGCACTCGATTCTGCATTGGAATTTTGAGGACCCGGAATCCAACCTCACTGCTCTCCAGACAACAATACCAAAACAGTTTAAGAGCTTCAGAAGAAAGCATCTGCTAGAAGATGTCAACTGTGACAGATCAACAACCTACCTCAGCTTAGAGGATCAGGCAGGTTGCCCAATTTGCATAGTTAGCATTGATGACTGGCAATAGAACTCACATACTAGACATCAATGCACAACACGCGTGGTACAAATTAAGTTCATCTGATCACATTCTTGTGTATGTACTAGTCACATAATTTGGAATAGCTGTTCCCAATAATAATGGGAAATGTTTCCGTTAAGACTTAACAGAGCCTTGCCTGTGAGCATTATGTTATTTCCCCCTCTCTCTTAATTTCAAAAGGCATCTTTGTGCACCCAAAACCGGGGAGAAAAGAACAAGAAATTCTCTATACAAGCACCAGGGTCGTTTTTTACTGAGCCCGGATTCTAATTATACTCAAGGGTTTTTTAATTGCATCGCATCAGAGGGACTGGAAGTGCAGCATTGCAAGCAAACCTTGGAAGGTAACTGATCTACTTTCCTCAGCTCTAGTTTGGTGCTTGTATAAACTAAAGCATTTCACTTAAGACAATTCAGTTGCAAATAAAGAGAAAGGGCTAGTATAAATAAAGATGATTAAAGGGTTTAGGAAATGGGTTTAGGAAATGGAACTAGACTTTGTTAGCTTGGAGGAAATATGTGGAAAGGAGAGCTGAGAACAGGTTTCAAATATAAAAGCCATCATAAATCAGTTGATGCTCCCTAACCCATATACAGTGGTACCTCGCAAGACAAATGCCTCGCATGACAAAAAACTCGCTAGACGAAAGGGTTTTTTTTGTTTTTTGAGCTGCTTCGCAAGACGATTTCCCCTATGGGCTTGCTTCGCAAGACGGAAACGTCTTGCAAGTTTGTTTCCTTTTTCTTAACACCGTTAATACAGTTGCGACTTGACTTCAAGGAGCAACTCATCGAACGCGGTGTGGTAGCCTTTAGGTTAAAGTTGCATGTATTAGTGAATATACCATACAAAAAAAGTATTCTATTAGGGAAAACTGTTCTTCAAAAAGATGTGTATTAGGAAAAATTGTATACAAACCAGCACATGAGGAGAAAACTTCACAAAAATGTTTGATCGCCAGAACAAATAACACGTTCCTTTTCTACAAGGGAAAAGGAAAAGCTACAAATGCAGCAAAACAAAATGACCAGGGTGCTTGATTGTAAAGGGAGAAAAATATGTCCTCCAAGAACATGAAATTGCTTATTTGTACCTCAAGAGCCAAATGCAGACTGTCAGTGGTCAGATCATCACAAGGAAGACGGTCACTGGGACAGGTAAGATGGAACAAGCTAGGTCAGTATCTTGCTCTGCCAAGCTGCTGCTTTGTCCTAACTCCTTTTGGCATGTCCCACTCAAAAATGAACAAGGTTTCTCCAACACTATATAGCGACAATTACCAACCTGGAAAGCAATAACCCATTATGTTATTTTCAGGTCCGCTGGCATACATTCATAGAGCACTTTGGAGTGGCCTCTTTTGTCCCTTGTAGGCCTTTTGCTGCCAGTGCTTGCAGTCCATTTGGAACAACTCGTTGAACTTTATTTCACTTTATGTCCTTTCGCCCAAATGCTTTTAGCTAAATACCCATATTAACAGCCGTCACAGCAAACAGAAAATGCTCATTTGTGTTTGCTGCAGTTAAAACTCTGCACTGCTTTGCTCTGACATGGGAAAATTCTGCTGCAGTGAACTAGCCTTGTGGATCAGTTTCTGCCCTTCATTTCTTGGCCAGAATCATCCCTTATTTATGAAGAATGGATGGAAAAGGCAGCCTGGTGTTCTAGTAGTAGCTGAATTACAGAGTTGATGCTATTAGCTTTAGCTATTCCATGCTAAAGCAAATAAAGGATGTAAATGCACCAGATTCTGAGGTGGTAAGTACAATTTGAAGTCAGTGGAACAAAGATATAGGATCAAATTGCCTGTGACTCATTCCATCTTGCAGGCAGGCCTCCAGACAGGGAGAATTGGTTGTGTGATTGAGTTTTATATTCATGAATACATCTTGTGAAGGCAAAAACATCGTGTTGCATCTAATGGTAGTCGTACTCAAAGCAGACCCATGGAAAATAATGGGCATGACTAACTTAGATCTATTTACAGTGGTACCTCGGGTTACAGACGCTCAAGGTTACAGATGATTCAGGTTACAGACTCTGCTAACCCAGAAATAGTACCTCGGGTTAAGAACTTTGCTTCAGGATGAGAACAGAAATCGTGTGGTGGCAGCGGGAGGCCCCATTAGCTAAAGTGGTACCTCAGGTTAAGAACAGTTTCAGGTTAAGAACAGACCTCCAGAACAAATTAAGTTCTTAACCCGAGGTACCACTGTACCTGTGTTTGTCCCATGTGTTTAAACAAATACATACTGAAACCATATAAACTGCCCTGAGGTACCACTGTATTTCAATAATGGACACTCACCACTTCCGGGGGGAGGGGCAACAGTTGCAGCTGCTCCTCCCTCAACACCACCAGTCCCTGTGGGCTGTTGTTGGGGGATTCCCCTCAGCCAACGGTCTTAAGGGGCAGCCTTTCTGCCAAAGAGTGCAACTTTGATTGGGCCAATCGGAGGCCCTGCTTGGAGAGCAGGACCTCCATAAATTATCATTATCATCATCATCATCATCATCATCATCATCATCGGGGTGTTATTAGATGCTGAAGCCAATACAACCTGTTCTTAACTTAATACATGTTTGATTAGCATGAACACTTATGAGGCACTCCTGTTCTTCTACCACACTGGCAACTGCTACCCTAGTACTTGCATGCCTTTGTTGCAATCCCATGATCCTAGAAAAGTTGCAATCCTTAAACAACTGCATTGGCTGCCTATTTGCTTCTAATCCCAAGTCAAGGTGTTGGTGAGCTTTTAAAGTCCGAAATGGCTTGGGACCCAGATAGCTGATGAAGAGCACTCGGCCTGCCCATGCTTTAAGATCAGGGCACTTCTTTGGGTTTGTTCACACATTACACAGGTACAAACTGTCTGCACATGTGTAGAAGTGTTTATGAGAAATGATGAAACACTTGTTGACTTGTGCAGCTCAACTACTGTGTACACAGGTGCACAGATTGTATACTCAGTGAACGTAACATGTGAATACCTGTTTTGTGTTCCACGGTTAAGGGAGTCTCATTAGCACTTGATGGGGAGAAAGCCTTCTTCATTTGTGGAACGTGCTCCCCTTACAGGCATGTCAGGTGCAAACATTGTTGTCATTTCAGTGTCAAGTGATGATATATCTGATTAATCAAACTTTGCATGTTTTTAATGAGGGGGGGTTAGCCTTTGCCTCCATTCATTTGCATTTCATTTGCCTTTGCATCTTAGTGGCCAGTTCTAGCTCTTCTTCCAGATTCTCTCATTGTTGCACTAATTCCAGGGCTGCAGAAGTCAGAGAACTGAATTCTGTGGAGAATACTAATGATAGATCTAGCAGCCATAAAAATTGAGTTCAGCCTCTTTGGTGCAGTCTGGTAGTCTTTCCCCTCTAGCTGGAAGCAGGCGAAGACCACCCACATTTTGACCACTGACTGAACATCTGTCAGCAACGACACATGACGACCACATTTGATTCAGACACATGATTTCTTCACTATGTGCTTTTAAGCCCATCTGTGCAGATCACAGTCTACCTTGTTTGTTTATTTATTTATTTATTTATTTATTTATTTGATTGATTGATTGATTGATTGATTGATTGATTGAATTTATATACTGCCCTATACCCAGCGGTCTCAGGGCAGTTCACAGAACAAAATCAAAATATAAAACCACAAAATATATAATCCAAATAAAAAGAACAACCCAATAATCCCCCCCCAAAAAAACCACATTTTAAAAGGGCATAGGATGTCATAGGATGTAGCCAGAAAACAAAGGGCCTTGATGAATAAGTTCATATCGTGCTGCATGTTTACATTGCTGAGTGCTTCCTTGTAAACAGAACAACAGTGCTTGGACTATACTGCTCCTCTCTTCTTCACAGCTATTGATATTTAGGTGTAGACATGATCCTGAAGAGTGAGGGAAATAGCTGAGCATCTGCAAATGCCATGGTAAAATACCAGCTACCTACAGAAACTTATTGCCATCAGCCAGAACTGAAATAAATGAGGATTTGCATTGTTCCAAATCATGTTTCACTACTTTTGGAGAAGTAGTCCAATAAATCAGAGTAAGATGCTCTTAAAGGCCCTAGAGCAGGGCTGGCTAACCTGTGGCCCTCCGTATGTTGTTGGACAGCAGTTGCCATCATCCTTGACTATTGACCATGCTAGCTGCAGTGGAGTTCAACATCTGGAGGTCCACAATTTAGCCATACCTATGCCTTAAAGATTTTGCAGTTATAATAAAAGGGCCATAGCGTGGTAACAGCTCTTTTCATCAGGAAGGATAATTTTACCTTCCCTGCTCCTGTGAATCAGTAGGAGGTGACCCTTGGAGCTCTTAAGTTACAGAGGTTAATAGGTTGACCTTTCAGTGTTGCTTCAGTCTAAATGGGAAAGCTTTCCTTGGTTTTCAGTGGAGTGTGGTACTTGCACATTCAAATGCTATTATTCCCTTACATTAAGTGGAATAGGAGAGAGAGAGAGAGAGAGAGAGAGAGAGAGAGAGAGAGAGAGACCAATGCAGAATAGGAGCCTTAAGGCTACATTGGTGATTTTTCTCCTTCTCCTAACTGTGAGTAGTGTATGGCAGGCTAGCAATCTAAAATGTATAGAAGAACAAGCAACATATATTACAGTATCTGTTATGTTTATTCTCTGCAGTTTGGTTGTCTTATGAGGGCTAGTTCCAACATTATTCATAAACTCCACAGGAAATTATTCCATGTGGACGTGAACCATGCAGCAGGGCATATGGTTTGCATTGGTTTGAATAGATAGGCCTCAGGATCTTGCACTCAGTGGAAGCCATGTGGTATGTTCGACTTCCAATGCGTGTTTGAAAACCAAAGCATTTACTTCCGGATTCGTGGAGTTTGAAAATTCATTAACAGAGACGTTCAAAAACCAAGGTACCACTCTTGAATAAATCACTAAATACAACAGCCATGATACTTCATTTTTTTCCTCAGCAGCATCCACATGGGAGAGGTGGCAACTGACCCCTTTGTTATGGGGTCTAGTTGGTTATAGGGCAGGAAAACATTATTCTGCTATAACATATCTATATCTTAAAAAATAAAGAAGTCTCCATTCTAAGCCAGTGTGGTGTAGTGGTTAAGAGCGGTGGACTAGTAATCTGGTAAACCGGGTTCGCGTCCCCGCTCCTCCACATGTAGCTGCTGGGTGACCTGGGGCTAGTCACACTTCTTTGAAGTCTCTCAGCCCCACTCACCTCACAGAGTGTTTGCTGTGGGGGAGGAAGGGAAAGGAGATTGTTAGCCGCTTTGAGATTCCTTCGGGTAGTGATAAAGCGGGATATCAAATCCAAACTCTTCTTCTTCTTCTAAGCACGCCTCCTTATCCTTTCAGATGACTGTGTGACATCTAGGGAAGGACCATAGCTCAGTGGTGGAGCATTTGCTGCGCGTGTAGAAGGTACCTGGTTCCTGGCATCTCCATGTAAGGCTAGGAGAGATTCTTGGAGATGCACTGCCTGTCAGCACAGATGAAATGAGCTAAATGGACCAATGGTTTGACTCAGTATAAGGGAGCTTCTTTTGCTCCTATTGCTCTGAAAAATGTCAAAGAATGATTTCTGCTCCGAGGCAGGCAGGTATACAGCAGGCTGTGTCTTAGTACCAATACACTATTCAGCCATAATTAATCCATTTAAGTGAGGCTTTACCCAAAGGTACAGGAGACGCTGGCTCAACTTAGCTAAATCATTCACTGAGGTCGAGGGGAAGTGCATATCCCAGCTGGTCTTCCATACTCAATGTATTTTGAGTTTTGATATCACCGTTGAAGGTTACCCTCTTAGGGACAGAGCAGAGTGGGTGAACTTTAAAACAGCAAGTTTGCAAACCTGTTGGGAATGCTGATTAATAGCAGACTGAATGAAGGTCAAAGTGAAATACACACAGCCGATAACTCCGGTGGAACTGGTGAAGGTACATTAAGGATAAACTTGGCAAATCAGGCTAATTCATAATTCAGTCTGAAGGCTATTTGGTTTATTTTGATTTATGGTCTGGAGGCTATTTGAGAGAAAGCATATTAGAATGGCAGATGGCTCTGCACCTACTTTCAGAAGATAAGAGGGGAAGGGCAGAGGATAAATGGAAGAAGCATAGTTATAGCACACACAAAATGAACTTACCAGGTTTGTAATAAAGAATTGTAATAAAGAATACAAGCGCCCTTTGAAAACTCACTGCTTCATCAAGGTTTTCTTCAACTATCCCAACATTGTAATTCCTGTCCTCCATTGGTGTATGAGTCTCCTTCTTGTCCTCCCATCTGTCTTATTCGTGTAACGTATGTAGTCAGTAGGGATGGGAGAAAAATTTTATTCCGTCCATATTTAGAGGTGAATATATCAAATTTGCACTTTACAAAACCATATGAAAGCCACAACACAGCACTTATCTGAACCAAAACACAACACTTTGAAATTTGCACTTATACAAATTTTGTGATGCAGTTCACCAACCCAAGTTTATAAAAATGCACATATGAGGAGAAAGTGCCTGGAAAAATAATAATAAGTTGGTGAACACAAAAGTGTTATCAGTGGAAACCACTTGCAAATATGTGTACATTAGTCAAAACTGCATAAAGAAATGGGTTCATTAGGAAAAACACACTAAAATGCTGGTGAATTTTGAGGAAGATTTGTTAAAAATGCACATTGGTGCAGAAATCTGAAGAAGTCAATTTAAGGTTGGAAAAATGAGAATCTGAGAGAACCAAAATCAACATATCCTTCCATCCTCATTGAAATGGCCAATCTAGGGGTGAGCACGGCCCTTCCCATAGACCACCACTGAGTGGCAGCTAGGAAAAGAGAACATCTCTGCCCCATGCAGCTGCAGTGTCCAAGGAGCTGCAACCTGCACTCCTGTCTGAGCCATGCCTGCATTGTGTACTGTTGACAAAATAAATGTACAGTAATCACATAAGTGGTGCTAGAACAGGTAGCAGTAACAGCAGCATTGGCATGGAAACTGCAATCCTAATGACACTTCAGCAATCACTTGTAGTACAATAATGGGCACTTCTTTTCCCATTCCCCTGTCCAAATTAAGCCTTAATTTCTTGGTCTAAAAAATCAATGGTGGAAGTAAGACCTGAACTGCCAGTCCAGTCGGCATCCAAACCTACAATGAGAAGAGGGTGCAAGCTTGTCTATCCCTTGGGCAGCGAAAACCTTTTGACCAGCTTCACCCCAACCCCCTCTTGCCTGTTCTGTCCTGTTCTTTGAGTACTAGTGTCAAGGTGACCCATTGGATATGATTTATTTGGGTATTCAAACAGCTCTTGATAATATCCCTCATAAAACAATATTAATCATTTTACATTTATGAGCTCACATTAATGATAGTGTCTTTTATCTAGATGACTCGGCAAAGTGTTTCACCAAGTCCCTACTAACTATGCATTGTCCATGTCACAGGGAAGGGATACAAATCTGGAATATAATGTTACGAACTTATAGTTTTTACACAATCCAAACTGTGCAAAGCATACAAGATGGTGGGGAAAGGTGCATTTAAGGGGAAAGCAGGAGAACAGGAGAAATACCAATTAGTAGATGTAATAGGGTTGTCATATTTCAAAAAGTAAAATTACTGACACTCGCAATGTTGTGGAGCTCATAGAAACCCACCAAAAATAGTGATTTTAAGCTGACATATGGCAAGCCTAAGATATAGAGACTTGGTATATATTTCAAAAGTAGATATTTCAAAAGTAGATAGCAGTATTATGCATCGTCTTATACCCGAAGCTCTCACGGCACCTTGTAAAATGCCACGAGTAAATATTAAAAATCCAAATAAAAGTCAGTTAAAAATTTATTTAAAAACCCTCAGGCATCAAACACAATAACATAATCACCATAAGTCAGCAGCATGCCAGGTTCCCTGGGGAGAGCATTACCAAGGTTGGGAGCCACAACCAAAAAGACCCTTTCTTTAGTAGCCACCATCTGCATTTCAGTCAGATGGAGTATTCAGAGACGTAACACAGATGACGAACTGAGTACCAGGCAAATCTATATGGGAACAGATACTCCATAAGGTAATAAGATCGCAAATCAAATAAGGTTTTATAAGTCAATAACAGCCCTTTGAATTTGGTGAGGAAACATACTAGAAGCTTTTTAGCCAGTCAAAGTAGATAATACTAGGCTAGATGGAAACATATAATTTATGGGATTAATATCCTGCTACTTCCTAAGCGTAAATGATCCAGTGAATCAGCATAAATGATCCAAGCATACATGTTACAACAGTTCCATAAAAAAACTAATTTAGCAAAATCAGATTGAAATTAATACACATGTATCTTCTAAAAATATATTATTCATCAACTTTAAAAGGCCTTCCAAAAGGGGAGGTTTTTGCCTGATGCTGAAAATTTGTCTATGTTGTTGTTGTTGTGTTGTTGTTTAGTCGTTTAGTCATGTCCGACTCTTCGTGACCCCATGGACCAGAGCACGCCAGGCACTTCTGTCTTCCACTGCCTCCCACAGTTTGGTCAAACTCATGCTGGTTTATCTATGTTGGCACCAGCCTACTGAGGCTACTGAGGCCACATGTCCCCAGTGACAAGAGATATCAAGGAGTACCACCTCCAACTATGGAGTGGTGCAACCGCATCCCAAAGACACTGAATTCCTGGACAAAGGAACCATCCATTCACAGCACATCCATCTTCTTGGGATTCAGCTTCAGTTTACTGGCCACCCTGAAGCTCATTACCAAACCCAGAGACTGATTCAGCATCTGTAGAGCTTCACCTGAGAGTCTGATGTGACACATGGCAGCTTCCTATGTTCCTATTAATATCTGACACTCCCTGATTGCTGGGTCTCATTCCAGGTATAACCTGACAAAAATTAAACTATATCCAACCTTTCCATTTCTCATCTTGCTGAAATTTTGTTGCTCTCAAATGAAGACGGCTATGTTCTGAGCCAATCATCTTTATCCTATAATTGTTTAATCACAGAAAAGTCTTTTAATAACAAGGTGTGTTTTTAAATATGCCATACAGCTAGTCCCTCTTATCTGGATTAAAGTGCTGTGTTTGGCGGCATTAGTTGGAAGTATCACTTCTCCGAGCTCTTACAAAGTCACAGGAGCGATTTGCAGTGCCCTAGCTTTCAAATTAAGATTTTATTTCATTTACGAGGGTATAAGGACATGCAATTTAAAGGGGGGAAATGTCAGGTTAATTGCTTGAAAGCAAAGGTTTCATATTTTAATTAAGCTTTAAGTGGAGTTGCTTAATTGCTCTTTGATTTTTGCTTTCAGATATGACGATATGAAGCTGGTTAAAGAATATCTCTACTGATTAAGTAATAACAATAGCAACTTCGCTGTGATTCTAGAGCCAAGGGAGTTTAATGATGTGCATTTCTTTTTCCCCCAGCCCTGTTTTAAAATAGCAAACTTTGAGTAACTGAAGATCAAGTTCAGTTTCACTGCTGTGCACAGCAGCAAAATGCTTTTGGTGCCATTTCTATGGAGGCAGAAGTACCCCCAAGCTGCATATCCACTCCTTCAGAGGGAGTGTAACCCCATCAAGAGTACACAACCTCCCATCCTCTGAGCCCACTAACAGTGCTTAGGTGTTATCTGGGTTGAGCTTCAGTCTGCTGGCTCTCATCAGGTCCATTACCAGGGCAATACAACAGTCCAACAAATCTAAAGGTAAAGGACCGCTGGGTGGTTAAATCCAGTCAAAGGCAACTATAGGGTGTGGTGCTCAGCTTGCTTCAAGCCTAAGGAGCCAGTGTTTGTTCACAGACAGGTTTCCGAGTCATGTGGCCAGCATGACTAAAATGATTCTGGCGCACAGAACACCGTGACGAGTGCCAGAGTACACAGAAGCACTTTTTCTACCGCAGCAGTACCTATTTATCGACTTGCACTGGTGTGCTTTTGAACTGCTAGGTTGGCAGGAGCTGGGACCGAGCAACAGGAGCTCACCCTGTCATGGGGATTCGAACCGCCAGCCTTCCGATTGGAAAGCCCAAAGAGGTTCAGCAGTTTAGACCACAACGCCACCCACTGCATCTACTGCCACTGGATGACTACTGGCAGGATACATGTGTTAACTAGGGGTGCCAAGTTATTAGCAATCTAGCAACCACTACTCAGTGTATGTTTCTTCATACATACCTTGCACTGGTGTGACAATTCCCACCATTTCCCTCCCATGATGCATACACATTAACAAAGACGTCCTCTCCTGGAATGTGGCCACAAGGAGATAAACCCAAGGCTTGGCTATGTCTCTCTCCAGTGGGCTCCTCTGTATCCCCATCTGCTCTGCTTCTAGGAGAGTTAATTTGGACTGCTTTTGTCATATACAAAAATGTTTTCTGGTGGCTCCCCTCACCAGTATTGATATGGTATGATTCCATCTGTCCCTGGGCCTTTAAGAAGTGTTAGTGACGCAGGTGGCACTGTGGTCTAAACCACTGAGCCTAGGGCTTGCCGATCGGAAGGTTGCGGTTTGAATCCCTATGACGGGGTGAGCTCCCGTTGCTCGGTCCCAGTTCCTGAAAACCAGCAATTCGAAAGCACGCCAGTGCAAGTAGATAAATAAGTACCGCTCCAGCGGGAAGGTAAACGGCATTTCTGTGTGCTGCTCTGGTTTCACCAGAAGCAGCTTAGTCATACTGCCCACATGACCCGGAAAAACTGTCTGCCGCAACTCCAGAATCGTTCGCAACTGGACCTAACTGTCAGAGGTCCTTTGCCTTTTTTTTTTTTTTTTTAAGTGTTACAAGAGAGTGGAAGAGGGGTGAGACATGGCATGCACTGGAGATTTTTTATTATGCAAAGGATTGACCAAATGTGGGAAGAGCTGGCATGACCTGCATGCATATGTTTTTATCTTTGGTTGCCCACTTTGGTGCCTAGAAGCAGCATGGCAGATTGAAATGGGGAAATGAAACAATAAATTAAGCATGCACAGCAGCTTCCTTCCCAGGCCACTGTCCAGCACAGTCATTTTGGCCCACACTCTTATCTATTTAGATTATCGGCAAGCTAAGTGAGCTAATAAGCATCTGCCGGTGAGGTTTTGCCCTCATCAGCATCACAAGAGGTAATTCTGACCCCTGCAAACCTGGCAAAGCGTTTGATCAGGAGAAAACAGGGAATCAATAAAAACACATCTCATCTACAGAATTAAAGTAGATTTACTCCCAATTCTCTGCGTCTGTGGTGCTCCGTCCTGCTTTCCCTTCATTAATTTGGATTAATTTAATTTCTTCCTGAGCACTGCTGCCTTTTATCTGCTGCTCAGCTTTAAGATCCTAGGAGGACCTCATGTGGTTTTAACAAAACAAGACAGATGGGGCTTCCATTCCAATGTAATGGATGATCTGGACCTGCAGTTTTTAAACGATCTAACCTTTTCCCCTTACAGAAATCTAATACATACATGATATAGCTGAGTTAATTTTTAAGCTTTCTTGTGCACAATACTTCACTGGGGAACTGGATTTTGGTTCTTGTTTTGTTTCAAAAGGCGCATATACAGCAAGTCCTACTGAAGTCACTGGGTAAGTGTGCATAGAACTGCGTATTCTACATGCTTATCTCTCCCACTGAAACTAGTAAAATCTGTGCAGCACATTCCTATGCATTTTTCACTGGGAGTAAGCCCCATTGAACTTACTTCCAAGTACACACCTAAAGGGTTGCACAGTAAAGTACTCAACTTTGGCTGGATTTTTTTGCATCAAGGCCATTTCCCCCCACAGTGGGACTTGCTCCCAATGTTTGTTGTAGCCCTAGAAGGATAATGAGCTATCCATCACTGGATGTCTTCAAACAGAGGATTGACAGTTATGGGCTGAGGATGCAGTAGTTCTAGATTTTTTGCATCAAGCAGAGAATTGGGCTAGATAACTCTATGGTTCTATAAAGGACATCCTGTCAAAATGGATGGAGGGGCATATATTGGGATAAAGAGTCCATAAAAATGCATACCATTAATTAGTGAAAGTAACATTCACAAGTGCAATGTTTTAGGGGAAATTGCTTTGCAAAAATATGTATGTTAGGCAAATTTGCAAATAAGAATTGTGTATATTAGAAGTTTGCAAGGACTTCTTTGGGTTTTTTAAAAAAAACACAAATTGGTATAGAAACTGGAGAACTGAACACAAGACTGGGGGGAAAATGAGAAACAGAGAGAAATCCAAATGATTCTGGCTTTCCAATGAGTTTTCTCCAGGTTTAGGGCTTATCCAGACTTCCCTTATCATCATGTTTTCCAGGCACAGGACCATATTTTAAAGCTCTGGATCTGAGGGTTTTTCATGTTATTATTTTTTCAGAACCAGAGCAAATGACAATCCAAGGAAAACCTAATGGCCATGTCTTCTGATTCAGCGGTAAAGCACAGATTTTCTGGAAACAAAAAGAACATTCAGACATATATCGTTAAAGCCAGGACCTGATCTTAGAAATGCAGCAAAAAAAGAAGTCTAGATGAACCCTTAATCTCACTAGTGACCTTGGCAGGTTTCTGCTTTCAGACACAGAAGGAGAGGAGGAGGAGAGTCTGGATTTGATATCCCGCTTTATCACTACCCTAAGGAGTCTCAAAGCAGCCAACAATCTCCTTTCCCTTCCGCCCCCACAACAAACACTCCGTGAGGTGAGTGAGGCTGAGAGACTTCAGAGAAGTGTGACTGGCCCAAGGTCACTCAGCAGCTGCATGTGGAGGAGCGGAGACGCGAACCCGGTTCACCAGATTACGAGTCCACCACTCTTAACCACTACACCACACTGGCTCTAGTGTCCTGAATCTGCTAAAAGTATGCCCCTGAACACTAGTTACTGGAAACCACAGGAGAGGAGAGGGTTTTAGGGCTCAGGTCCTGCTTGCAGTTTTCCCAGCAGGCATCTGGTTGGCCACTGTGAGAACAGGACGCTGGACTAGATGGGCTTTTGTTCTGATCTGGCAGGGCTTGTCCTATGTTCTTATGTTCCTTATGCATTAAAGGCCATGGCTTACTCACTTCAACCGTCCGTGTATGTTTTGCTTAATTTATTTATTTGGTCAGATGAGGGCTTTTCTTATTTTACAACTTGGCTCCTTATGCTTCTCTGCCTATTACATATCAAATTATCTGCTTTGTTCCCCTTTGATTTTCCCCAAGCTGTCAAAAGACCCGAATGTCAGCGCTGCTTGTAGCTGAAGTTCTCCAAGGGAGAGGATTCCAATTCAAGCATTAAAAAGGAAACAAACCCTTAAAACTGTTCCACAAATTAGAAGCTGGGATTTGCTCTGCTTCAGATCCCCACAAAAAAGTACCATGGAAACAGAATAAAGATGAATTTGACCCACACCACTCTTTTTTGTGTCTCTGATTTGTGTGGATTCTTGGAGCCATTTACAGTACGTATTATAATACAGAAACTATTCCAGAGAGTGAGCAGCCCCACATTTGCCATTGCTCTGTAATTGGAGCAGGGATTTAATTTTGCTTACAGTTATAAAACATAAAAGGTCTCTCAAAAGAAAGAGAATAGTTCACAGTAAGCTCCACCTCTGATCTAACAAACAGACACGTCCAAGAGTACTTCCTCTTATTCTTCAGGTTTGGGTTGTTGTTTTTAATGTATACAGAAAAGAGAACTTCCTCCAGTCTTCTAGTTTCAAATGTTGCTGTTCCCTTCCAGCGTAACTGGAAGATAATCTCATACATGGGACAACATGAAACAATAAAAATGTCACTGCCACAATGAATAGTTTATTAAGGTCTGATGGATTGATTCAGTGACTTTTTGACGTAATTTTAGTCTGTCAAACCATGGTTGTATTTCCACAGAACACTAAGCAAATAAATAAATAAATTCTGGTTTAAAATACCAGGAAATGCATGAGCAGCAAGCGTGTTTACTGATGGTCAGGAACAGAAATCAATCAAGTGAATACATTTGGTATTCATCTTTTTTTTAAGTACACAAACCATACATAATTAATGACTTTTTAACAGTGTTTTGATGTTTACTTTATGCTGAAATGAATGTAAGTTATTTCAATATGTATGTGATTTGTGTTAAATAGCAGTGAGACAATGACATATTTGACCGAAACCGAATTGCAGTGAAATGGAAACAGTGCTGCCCTCATACATCCCTAGTTAGAGAGCCACAAACTCCTCAACTCTATCTTAAGGGGTGGGTGGGTGGGTGGGTGTAGGCTAAACAAAAAGAACCAGCACTGACCCTATCTTTTCTAGAAGCTGGCTCTTGAGATGGACAGACTTCTGATTTTTCTGATCTACTTTGTTTTTTACTAGAATCCCAAGATTTACCAACCACCGCCAGTTATACAAGAACTGCATTTTGATTTTTGTTTTTTAATAAAAGAAAAAGGGCGTCTCTGAGCATATCCTGAACCAAGGAATTTGTTTTTGATACCAGCACTGAATAGAACTCCCAGGTCTTTTCACTCAAAGTCCACTCCTGGTTGGCTTTTCTTCATTGCAACCTAATTTGGATGGGGAAAGTAGCTTCATTGCTGCTATTGTTTAAAAAATTGCAAGCCAGAAACGCTACTAATCTACAGCAAACTACCCAGATATTTACTAATAGATCCAATCCACCTTCTGCCCTGTTCTACCCTAGATCAGAAAGCAAAACTGGAAAAGACCAGGCTGCTTGTTTTGTTTTACTTTTCCTATTCACTTGGGATTCTAATAACAACATACTTTAGCTACGATGAGAACTATATTGCATGTTGTTTGGGCCCAAGTCACTATCTTTACAAACCTGTTATTATTTGAGCTTCATAGACAGTGCAATTTGAAACTGAGGTCATATAATTTAAGCAGATTTTGATGCTGTTTCAACTTCCCAATGAACAATTGGCTCAGTTGCAAGACAAGTTGTTGGTCCCTAACATTTTGAACTCTTCTGAAACTTCAAGGAAAGTTAAGGAATGATTTTATGCACTTTCCCCCTCAGTGTTCAATCACAAACCTGAATATTCTATGGTTGGGTTGTCTTTAATGGATGTTTTACTTTTACGCTTATAAAGTTTTCAAATTAAACTTTCTCTTTCTGTCACTCAAAGGTGGGTGGTAGGTGATGATCCCTGTTATTTTCCATCCCCATAAATTCTTTTAATTGGTTGCCAATATTGCAGCTATACCACAGGCTCTCCTGTCAAATACTGTTAAAATGATCCCTTGTCTGGAGACGGTATTGGGCGAAAGGTCTTCCCTGCTATGCAGGGGAAATGCTAAGTAATCAATTTTCAATGAGATCAGATGTCAGATACAGAAGTGTGAATAAGACTGTCTGTTCAAGTGGACAAAAAGGATGTCAAACTAGAATAATATTGGTTCAACAAATCAGATGAGCTATTCAACACCCTGAGCAACATGGGCACAACTTGAGAAATGGCCTCAGAGACAACAGGCGTGCAAAGATTATGGGTATGATTGAGCTAAAGTTAAGCATAATTAGTTACATGACACTGATTTTAATGAGAAAGTTAAGCATGTGCTTAATTCTCCATAGCTGAAATCAATGGGACCTCAAAGTACTTAACTTTGGCTCAATCATGCCTAAAATTGTTTTGCAGAAATCTTACAAATATGATTCTGGGAAACTCCTCACTCCATCAAAAATGTTACCCTGGTAACATTCCTAATTTTGAGTGGAGGAAGAGTTGGATCTCGCTACCCTGTTTTTAGTACCAACACAGGACTTTGGTTTCCAATCTCCATGAGGTGGTATGCTCAGGCACCCACAACAAGAGAGTGAGAGAGAACGATAACTATACACTAGCTATTCTCCTTCTGTACTATGAGCTCCTTCACTATGAGTTTCTTGTTCCAGCTATGCAAAGAGGCATTAGAACTCCAGAATAGTCAGATGCCTTTGCCTCTGTCTAGTGATCCAAAATTTGTCTGCTACACATGGGTACACAATCTAGATTACCTTAGCATATCCAGTACCAAGGAAAACCTGGAAATCTGTACTTTAGAACCATTATGCACAATTTTGCATGACTTTCTCCACTTCTAATTATGGGATGGAAAGACCACTGAAGTGCCAACTACTGAGCACTAGAGATCCTACATAGCACTGCCCACTTAGTTCTTACATTCCCAAGGCATCCTCCAACCACTCATATCTCTATTTTTGCAGGTATCTGAGCTAGAAATTTCTGTTCCCACAAACCAAATTCCATAGTTACCCAAATGGGAACAACAAATGGTATGGCATGGCATAAGTGCAACTCCGTCCCCTCCCCCAGAATGAAGGGGGACAGGTCTTCTTCAACATTTCCCCCTTCATATCCACTCAAATGTCACCAGAAAAAGGAGTCCTGAAAAGAATCAA
Source organism: Podarcis muralis (assembly GCF_964188315.1). Classification (NCBI taxonomy): domain Eukaryota; kingdom Metazoa; phylum Chordata; class Lepidosauria; order Squamata; family Lacertidae; genus Podarcis; species Podarcis muralis. The sequence goes on from NC_135660.1 coordinate 47,379,320, forward strand.
ATTAGGAATGTTCTTTGTCCCCAGCCAATGACAGCTTGCTCTAGAAATATTTTTTGGGTACCAGCTTTGACCCACAAAGCTTGAGGTGGCTAAGATATTAAATAAGTTCTTCTTAACTCTGTTCTTCCACAGTTTCTGATTGATGGGGATCTCTCTTGACAATTCCATCCACACACCAAGAATGAACAAAAAAAGTTTATGGAGGGAGCATTCTCAGTACTTCCTCCTTGTACCACTGAATTCAGCTCAGTTGCTGAACTCTCATTATCCCTGACCATTGGCCTTTCTGGCTGGGGCTTATGGGAATTGGAGTCCAACAGCATCAGGAGGATACCATGTTGACCAGAATACCCTAGAGGTTTGTCAACCACAAGCTTACTTTGAGAACAGCATCAGGCACTGTGTGCAGGATTTAATAAATTATTCAAAATATATAGTTTTTAAACAATCGTTTCCCCCATCTCAAACATTTCAGTTAGATGCAAAATATTAAAAATATGTGCTGATTTTTACTTGAGAATAAGCTATTTTTGTTAGGAAGAAAGTGGTGATCAATTTGGAAAAAATACTGGAGAGTGTCAATGTGTGTGCAAATCTTTAGTATCTTCCCTAGACTCCCTAACACTTCAGAATTATAAATATACTGCACTCCTTTGGAAATCAACAATAAAGTATCTTGGTTCTTTTCTTATCCTGTTTTGTGCCAGTCCCGATCATTAGAAGCAAATAGACAAGAAAATATAAAAGAGAGGGGGGGGAAATATGAACTGCAATATAAACAATTTAAACAATTACATGAATAAAAGCACAGTCTGCTACAATAGGTAGGTCAATCTATAAAATATGAGAATAAAGGCACTGCAACAGATGCCAACCTTCAAAGTATGCTGTGAAAAGAATACTAAGTGCCAACTCATGGCTTAGATCAGTATTTGTAATTTTTGCAAAAAGCAGAAGAAATGAAGGGGGTGTCTGGAAAAGGGAGTGGGGCTTTGTCTCTCTCCATCCCTTTTGTATTTAACACCTCAGTCCTAACCCTTTAGCAGTAAGCCCCACTGCAGTGAATAGGGCTTACTTTTAAATGCATTGTAAAGCTGGACTGAACAGCCGCAAATGCTTTTACATGACCATTCATCTCATATGAAAGCGGGAGGGAGTATATTCAGCAAACGGGGTTGGGGGAAGGTGAGAATTAAGGGTAGAGGGTCTTACCTTTAAATACCAAGTGGCTTGGCTTGCCTACTTCCATTCCTTGCCACCACTTCAAGTTTGGGCGTGGTTGCTCTCTACAGCCTACTCACTTTCCTGGGACAGGATGTGTCATTTCAGAGACAGAATGCCATGACTCAGGAAGCTGCCTTAGACCAAGTCGGACTAACAAGTGTCTAGTTCAGTACTGGCAGCAACTCTCTTGGTTTTGGCCTAATGTTATAGAACAAATTGAAAAGGGGATGCCTACAAAGCACTGCTGCTAGAGTGATTCAAAGTCTAGCCCTGGTTGCATTTGATGTTTGGATGTTCTGGCCACCTTTTGTCTCCAAGAATGACTATGGAACGAGATTGGGGTTGAGATGGAAAGGTATGGTTATAAACTGATTCCAGTCTTCCGTAGCACATGAATAAATCAACTGACCACAGCCCAGTAACTACCTTGCTGTATGTGTGCTAAATACTAAAGTGTTGACAGAGGCTATAGATGTCACGGCTAGAAATTGGCTGCTGTTTCTTTAATGCTTAAAAAGCTGGGTCAGCATCAGTCAGCAGCCTGCACCGGGTTGTATATATAGAGTGAGAAATGTTAGTTTGTTGTTGGGTTGGTTGGTTAGTTAGTTAGTGAAAGCTGGTAGTGTTGATGTGTGTACAGTTGTTCAGTCGCTTTTGCAGAAAGACTTTTAAGAATAAAAGCAGAAAGTACTCTGCAAGGATACTTTTCTCGTGGACTCTTTTATGCTGACAAGGGTCTGAGGACCAGGCTGAGGCGACAAAGGGAGGTCAGACCCTTTATTTTTTTAAAAAAACCACTGACAATAGATGCTTTGTTTGGGTCAATGAAAGTTGTGGATGGGTAAAGGGACATGGGTGGCACTGTGGTGTAAACCACTGAGCTTTGGACTTGCCGGCCGGAAGGTCGGTGTTTTGAATCCCTGTGACTGAGTGAGCTCCTGTTGCTCGGTCCCAGCTCCTGCCAACCTAGCAGTTCGAAAGCATGTCGAAGTGCAAGTAGATAAATAGGTACCGCTCCAGCGGGAAGGTAAATGGCGTTTCCATGCCCTGCTCTGGTTTTGCCAGAAGTGGCTTAGTTATGCTGGCCACATGACCCAGAAAAACTTTCTGTGGACAAATATCCGCTCCCTCGGCCTGTAAAGCGAGGAGAGCGCTGCAACTCCAGAGTCGTTCATGACTGGACTTAACTGTCAGGGGTCCTTTACCTTTACCTTTAAAAGTACTTAATTATGGAATAGCAAATGGCGTAAAAGGAGAGCAGCAGCATCTGTGCTTAGACAAGGGAGCTGAGTGCCACATCCAATGCTATCCTTACAGAGATAGCAAGGGGCTCATATGAAAATGGATTCATTTTTTAAGCAACTCTGCAATTCTAAATTCAGGGATGACTCTGGCTAGTTTCTTAAACTTTCATTTAAAAAAACAAAAGAACTGTCTCTGCTCTCTTCTGTGTGTGTGCTTGCTTATATGTCGGCATTTGTACATATTGAATTCATGCATCAATAGCCACTTTACAGTCTCCCCACCCCAAAAGGTGTGATGCAAAGGGGTGTTAATAATTTGATGTCAAAACTACAGCAGTTTCACTGATCAAGTAACTGGTGTGAATGATTGGCAGATAGTCAATAGAGTGCCTGCTGAAGAGTGTCAAAACAATCCATCACCACAGTACTATTGCTGCCAAAGATATTCACCTAGTACAGCATCTACAGTTGTATTGTGCCTAATAACAAATATGTAATATTTCAGTTCTGTTCTGCCGGGTGACCTCAGCCCCCAGGTTGGTAACAATGGAAAATTAATGGTTAGTTAATGAAACTAACTAATGGTTAGTTAATTTCTGTACAATGCCTTTGAAGAAAATGGTTATCAGGCAGAATGACATGCAGATATTACCCAGAGCATAGCCAACTGATTCAACACTTGTTATCCTAAACACACATCTATGGATACACTTTACATAAAACCTGTATGAGTTTGGCACACCTAGCATACTCTGAAGTTAAAGAGCTCAACAGAGCAATGGGTGTGAATAAACTCAGGAATTTTCCATCTGTAGATCTGGCAAACTCTGAACCACACAAAGACAATCTTCCCTGCGCCTGGCTTTGTCTTACCCATTTCTTAATGATTAGCTGGAAGTTAAGGTTAGGTCCTGTTCCACCTTATTTCCATTTGTGAAAGGACTTGCCACTGAGGACATCCCACAGCAGAGGCAAATCACCACTTCTAATAGTGATTCAGTATATGAGTGCTTTACAGCAGGAATAGCCAATGTGGTTATCTGCTATTGAACCACAACCTGCATTATGTCTGACTGTTGGCTATTCCGGCTGAGGCTGATGGAAGATCTACTCCAACAGCAACCAGAGGGTGCCATGTTGGGTAACCCCTGCTTTACAGCAACTTATCACATATTTTTGTCTGAATAATTCAAACATGCAGCTGATATTTTTCTGCTCTTTGGTAGGAGCAATCAGCTCTGCAACACTTGCCAAGTAGATACAGTCATCATTGGACATTTTTGCCAACAGTACTAGAAAACTTTTAACTGTATTTACTTGCAGGAACAAAATTATAGCAGTTTAAAACAGGCTTTTTGGAAAGGTTAACTTCATTTATAATTGAGTGCATTTGATATTAATAAGTATAATAGAGCTGTATTTTCAACGTGGCACAGAGCTGCAGATTTTTTAATTATATATTAGCATGGTATTAAGCTGGTTTTATTTTCTGAGCACTGCGTCAATTGCTGTTGTTCCTTAAGAAGCATGATTATTCCCAAGATGATTATGCATTCAGATAAACAATCAATGACATTAATCAAAGAATGTTTTTAGTAGTGCCGAGTCAAAACAGGGGCATCAGGAACACTTTTGTACCATCCGAAAAAGATACTCCCTTTTGATGTTTGTTTGAGGGGATCAAAAGGTTGTAAAATGTCAGCAAAAGAGTGAACAAGTTGAGCTTTCTTAGTGTTTGGTAAGGGTGGGAGGATGTTCAGGGGATATCACTGCATACTGCATGTTCACTTCTGTGACAAGGAGTGCCACACAAAGCAGAAGTATGCAGTGATTTTCCACATTTCATCAAATGTTTAAGCTGCAGGCTAATGGGAAAAAACACCACAACATATTCTGGGAATAGATATTTATGCTTCATTACAGATCTCAGATATAGCTTAGACCTGCCAAATATATACCTTCTCCTGGAAGAAAGGTACAGAAGTCCCACAGCACCACCTTCTGGGCCAAACCTTCTGGGAAGGACTGGAGGCACTGTAAGACCTTGCCTCCTAGTCCCACCCATGCCAGATGACCAAGAAGGCTCAATGGCATCAAAAGTGGCAGAGAAGGACATGTTTTCCATATTCTTAAGGCACCCAGCTAAATCAAGGAACAAGTTACAAAGCCTTCGTTCCAAACGGGATTGGCCAGAAGCTGTTATTGGGAGATGGGGAGTTGCTGAAGTAACCAGTGTGATGTAATGGTTGGAATGTTGGCCTAGGACTCTCAGTCTCAGTCATGAAATTCACATAGTGATCTTGCCTCACAGGGTTGTTGTGAGGATAAAATGAGGAGGAAAAGAACCATGTATTCCATCTTGTGCTCCTTGGAGGTAAAATGCAATCAATAAATAAATGAGAGGTCGTGACCCCTCTCCTTGATAGGCGCTTTGCACCATGTAAAGTCTCAGGCATAATAGTTACTGTACTTTGCTTTGCATGGACTCAACTTCTACCTGATCCTTTTTACCTGGAGATGCCTGGGTATCTTCTTGGTACCTTCTGAAGATAGGATTTGATTCCTATCTCAACAGACTCACATATTCTCATTTAAATTAGCTACTACTTTATATTAACTTCTGCTGTTTAATCCATTAGTTGCATTAGTTTTACAGCGTTACTGTATCCAGTGATTAACTGCAGCTCTGTTTTACTCCTGCCTAATCACAGCATCCTGATCACAGCTCCTGATGTTGGTTGCTGGATTCTAAAACCCTGCTTTGGATTCCCATGCCACAGGCGTGTGTGTGTGTGTGTGTGTGTGTGTGTGTGTGTGTTTTAACAGTCCAGATTGCATTTAATTGACATGAAAGACCTATTTGTTTTCATGCTGTGAATAATCAACTGAAAAACTCACTTTCATTAGCTTTATCAAACCATTGTTGGCAAACATCCTAAAGTTTCCATATAACATCTGCAAAAGTATTAAAACTAATTATGAAGCCATCTGGAATAAGAACAGAATATTTTTTTTCTTGATTTTTAAGGGGCCCTCCATGAATAACTGGCTTCATAATAAATGGAATGTCAAGCAAATGATTATAATAACAACAGCAGAATCATTGAGGAAGGATGCAAGGAGATTTGCATCAAGAAAGTCACAATTGCTCATTAAGAGAGAAACATCACAGAGACACTGCCATCCACTGCTACCTAAGGTCTTCTTCATATGTCACATGCAGTGGCAAAGTTGCTGCCATCTGTGGCTCCACACTGCCCCCTTGTTCCCATGGAGGCCAGCGTTAGGTAGGGAGTGGGCCACAGTGAAGCAAACAGTAGCAGCAGGCAGTCGTAAGTGAATATGTGAGACCTGTGCTGGATCTGTCCAACATTATGACCCCCTCTGCACTATACATTTCAAACAGTATCATACCACCTTCAAAAATCATGAGTTTCCCCCAAAGAGTGCTGGGATCTGCAAATAAGTGTGCCGAGAATTGTTGGGAGACCTCTGTTCACTTCACAGAGCTGCAATTGCCACAATTCCCTGGGAAGAGGGGTTAATAGTTAAACCACAGTGAGAACTGCAGCTGAGACCACACTATCACAAAGCAATGCCCTCATTACAAGCAGGGCTGGCCCAATACATTTTTTTTTTTAATAGTTTTTATTGTATTTTTTCAGACATAGACAGAAGAAAGAAGAAAAAAGAAAAAAAAGACAAAAAGAAGATAAAAAGAATCATAACCCTTCAACAACTTATTTCAACTTTCTATCGAACTTCCCCACATCTCCCGCACAATGCATTCTTAACAATAAATTTATCAGCAAGTTATAACCTTGTTTCATGTGTTTCTTTTATACTTTCAATTGCAGTTTAAGTTTAAATCCCTTATTGCCCATTTACTCTGAAAACAAAACATATTATCATTTTTAACATTTAAACTTTGATTCTTTCAATAATGTTATCCAATTTCATAAATGTTACACACTCATTGCTGGGGCTAGCATTTCAAATTATGCGTCATTTTATAGTTCATATAACTTATAAAATTTTTGCAGATAGTTCTTAAATTTTTTCCAGTCCTCCTCCATTGCTTCTTCTCCCAGGTCTCGGATTCTGGCAGTCATTTCGGCCAACTCCATGTAGTCAATCAGTTGCGTTTGCCACTCTTCCAGTGTGGGCAAATCTTGAGTCTTCCAATATTTGGCGATCAAAATTCTTGCTGCCGTGGTGGCATACATAAAAAACGTTCTATCCTTCTTTAACACCCTTTGGCCGACAATACCCAAGAGGAAGGCCTCCGGTTTTTTAGGGAAGGTGTACTTAAACACCTTTTTTAACTCGTTGTAGATCATTTCCCAGAAGGCCTTCACTCTTGGGCAAGTCCACCAAAGGTGAAAAAATGTTCCTTCAGCCTCCTTGCACTTCCAACATTTGTTATCAGACAAATGGTATATCTTAGCAAGCTTGACTGGGGTCATGTACCACCTGTATATCATTTTCATGATGTTTTCTTTCAAGGCATTACATGCCGTAAATTTCATACCGGTGGTCCATAACCTTTCCCAGTCTTCAAACATGATATTGTAACCAATGTCTTGAGCCCACTTTATCATGGCTGATTTAACTGTCTCATCCTGTGTATTCCATTTAAGCAGCAAGTTATACATTCTCGATAATACCTTGGTCTTTGGTTCTAACAGCTCTGTCTCAAGTTTCGATTTTTCCACCTGGAATCCTGTTTTTTTGTCTAACTTAACAACCTCGTTAATTTGGGCATAGTGAAACCAATCTTGCACCTTATCTTTTAAGTTTTCAAAGCTCCGCAACCTCCAATTGTCACCAATTTTTTCTATTAGTTCCCAATATTTCGGCCAACCGGCCTCCATATTGGGTTTTTTCCACGCCTTGGCCTCCACTGGTGATAACCACCTCGGAGTCTTACTTTCAAGTAAGTCTTTGTATTTCATCCAGACCATAAAGATTGCTTTCCTGACAATATGTTTTTTGAACATTCCATGTGTTTTTGCCTTGCCGTACCACAGATACGCATGCCATCCTAACAAATTGTTAAAACCTTCCAGGTCTAGGACATCTGTATTCTCTAATAAGATCCAATCTTTCAACCAGCAGAAGGCTGCCGCCTCGTAGTATAACCTTAAGTCCGGCAGGGCAAACCCCCCTCTTTCTTTTGCATCAGTTAGTATTTTAAACTTTATTCGGGGCTTTTTGCCCTGCCAGACAAACTTTGATATATCCCTCTGCCACTTTCCAAAACATTCCACTCTGTCCACGACCTGCAAGGTTTGAAATAAGAACAACATTTTTGGCAAGACATTCATCTTAACAGCAGCAATTCGGCCCAGCAAGGAAAGCTTCAGTCTCGACCAAGTTTCCAAATCTTTCTTAACTTCTGACCAGCATTTCTCATAATTGTCCTTAAACAAATTCAAATTTTTAGGCGTCAAGTTTACCCCCAGGTATTTCACTTTCTTAACCACAGTTAACTCTGTTTCCTTCTGAAACCCCTCTATTTCTAAAGGCGTCAAGTTTTTCCCCAAAACTTTAGTTTTTTGTTTGTTCAACTTAAATCCTGCCACCCGACCAAATTCTTGTATCAATTCCAGAACTCTTTTTGTACTAGATTCTGGCTCCTGTAGTGTTATTACTAAGTCATCTGTGAATGCTTTCATGGCCCAATACATTTTAGCACCTGAGGCGACTCACAAAATGGCACCTCTCCTCACTACCACCAGGGAAGAAGGCATAAGTGAAGATCTACATCAGGAACAAGTGGGGAATAAAAATCTACATCGGGAATAGTTGTGGGGTGAGGAATCAAAACAACCTTATCTGATGTCATATAGACCTTATCTAAAATGTGGCTAACACCCCAGAGGACAGGAACACACTTCAAAACGACCTTGACAGATTAGAGAACTGGGCCAAAACAAACAAGATGAACTTTAACAGGGAGAAATGTAAAGTATTGCACTTGGGCAAAAAAAATGAGAGGCACAAATACAAGATGGGGGACACCTGGCTTGAGAGCAGTACATGTGAAAAGGATCTAGGAGTCTTGGTTGACCACAAACTTGACATGAGCCAACAGTGTGACGTGGCAGCTAAAAAAGCCAATGCAATTCTGGGCTGCATAAATAGGAGTATAGCATCTAGATCAAGGGAAGTAATAGTGCCACTGTATTCTACTCTGGTCACACCTCACCTGGAGTACTGTGTCCAGTTCTGGGCACCACAGTTCAAGAAGGACACTGACAAACTGGAACGTGTCCAGAGGAGGGCAACCAAAATGGTCAAAGGCCTGGAAACGATGCCTTATGAGGAACGGCTAAGGGAGCTGGGCATGTTTAGCCTGGAGAAGAGGAGGTTAAGGGGTGATATGATAGCCATGTTCAAATATATAAAAGGATGTCATATAGAGGAGGGAGAAAGGTTGTTTTCTGCTGCTCCAGAGAAGCGGACACGGAGCAATGGATCCAAACTACAAGAAAGAAGATTCCACCTAAACATTAGGAAGAACTTCCTGACAGTAAGAGCTGTTTGACAGTGGAATTTGCTGCCAAGGAGTGTGGTGGAGTCTCCTTCTTTGGAGGTCTTTAAGCAGAGGCTTGACAACCATATGTCAGGAGTGCTCTGATGGTGTTTCCTGCTTGGCAGGGGGTTGGACTCGATGGCCCTTGTGGTCTATTCCAACTCTATGATTCTATGATTCTATGATGGTTGAAGTGGGAATCAAAGGCCATCACTGGGTGTGGGGCTCACTCTGAATCATGCTGGGTGGGTTCAGACCCCAGGAGACCCCAGAAGGCAGCCCCTGCCATTTCCTCCCTAGGGGTGGGATGAAACCAGCAGTACCTCATATTCACAAAGAGTCCTTGAGGAGGCAGCATTGGAGCATGCCGCAGCCATCACTACCATTGCAGCAGTGGCAGTGTTGAAGTCTGGTTGCAAAATTGTCGCAGTGCTAGAGAGGACACTTAGGAGCAATTGTGTCTTGAATTTCCTTGCATGGCTCAATAAAGAACTAGACTTAACTGCCAGCTCTAGCTACTTGAAACCCTCTGATTCTATTGTAACAGGTCCTCCACCTCTGCAAGTGTGGGGAGGGACTGGTGCTGTAAGATCAAACTTCACCATATGACGGCTTGTCTAGATTTATGGTGATGGAAGAATAACATGCACTGTGCAATTCCTTGGCTCTTAGCTCTAGGCCAGCTCTTAAACTTTCTGCAAGTTGACTATGATTTCCAAGTCCCTATTGCTACTAATTGAACAAGGGAAGAAACATGCCAGCCGTTGTTTGCCATAAGACCAATTTCAGATGCATAAATGATAGATGCAGCCAGAAAGGCATTATCATAATCATTCCTCCATATAAATGTTTCAGATGTTGGAGTTCAGGCCTGTTAGCTCATGGCGAGACACTCACTGCTAAGCTACTGACTAAATGCATTAATATGGATTTCCCCCCGTTGTAATGAACTGGTGCTCTCAAGGTGAAAAAGAGCATGAACACATGGAAGGAGCCATGCAGTTCACTCCACAAAAGGAGAGCACTGAATTAGCAATGATACTTGGCCTGTGCACCCAGCGTGCCATTCTATGATAAATGCCTAGGAGAGCCCAAACTGTCAGCTGTGTTCAGAGCTTGCTTCTGTTCCTGATATAGGAGACTACCTCTGCTATCAATAAGCAGCAGCTCCTTGCTTTTCACATAAGTACAGGTTTTTTTAAAAAAAAAGTGCTGGAGCAAAATGAAGCAGTGGTGTAGAAAACAGCAGGAACAAATCAGCATCCTTTGTCATATCACCATGCACCAGGTCTGATGGATGTAACAGTACAGCATATTGATCTGAAACTCCTTTCCCCCTGCCCCAAACCAAGTGTTTGGTTAAAAATGTTTATTAGCAGCTGAGACTGTCCATCCACCCGCCCTGCTTTTTTATTTCTGTTCTTTAGTAGTTCTTAATTAATTTTCATGGATGGAATCCAAGGAGCTGCTCAGAGTTAGACAAAGATGCTTAGACTCACCCAGTGGAATTTTCCTTTGAACAAGACTGCATCAACAGAAGTATAGTGTCCCAATCCAGGGAAATAATAGTACCACTCTATTCTGCCTTGAGTCAGGCACATCTTGAGTCAGGGCCAGTGGCGGGGCAACATGCTGCAGCCCCCGGAGCGGAGAACAGGCAGAGGCGTGGCTGGCACAAATCCCGGAGGCGTGGCGCGCCATCCGCGATGGCACCCTTTTCCCAAATGGTACCCGGTGCAGTGTGCTCCCCCTGCCCCCCTCTGTACACCAATGGTCAGGGGTACCAACCTGAATAAAAATATTGTGAGGGGAGCAGGAAACTCCAGACAGGAGCCAATGGACCATAGCATCCCCCACAAAATGCCAAAGCTGGATGGATCATTCCAATTTAATGTACGTCTTACGGCGATCCTTAACCCAGGATTGATACTGCGAAATTATCAACCAACAGATGGACTATATGATTCAGGATGCACACCCAATGCCTACACCAAAACCTGCTGACATCTGTAACTGATAAAGTTGTGGCCTGCTAAATCCCAAGATATTTGTCCTATGATTATTTGCATATTCCATGCCTTGGCCCCCACCAGCCGTGGACTCACTGGACTCACCTGCAATTGCAGGACCACTGGCACGTATTGCATTATTCTTAGTTGCTACACTATAGTGCCAATCCATGAGAGAAGGTTGTTGCCTTCTTGTGCCCTGGGATGGGATGCTGACGGTTCCAGCAAGGGCAATTACTTGGCTAATAGAAGCCTATTGCTTTCCTTTTCCTCCATTTTTATGCCTGTTCAGGGAGGACACTGCTGTCAGCTGCTTTGAGCAAAAGGGATAAAAAGTTATGCGCAAAAGAGAGGCATAATAAACATTTTCATTGCCAGCAGAAGTTTTAGCTCTGCTGCTCATAATGTAACAAAATGAAAATATCTGTCTTCTTACAAAAGAGGGAAGCTGTACAATCCATCAAAATGTCATGGATCTCAGATCAGGGGCCCTAGCAGCCTGTCTGCATCTCTTTGCTTTCTGCAAACTAGGTCTGAAAAAGAGGCCATGATCCAACTAGCAATCACTGTTCAGCAAGACCAGCTGTAAGCTGGAAATGTGAACACAGTGAGTGAAGGTTTGCTCTGCTGTCCCAGCAATCCCATGATGTAGAAGTCTGTGCTGGAGTATTATTCTGTGGAGCACAAGAAGTGGGCTTAGAACTGAGGGAAGGCACTAGAAACCTTTGTCACCTGCTCTATCTATAACTGAGCAATATCTCTCTCGTTCAAGAGGACAAGTTACCTTCCTTCTCTCTTGTTTTCATCCTGCCTGGCCTACAGGCTACTTATCTGGCCTGGCCTATAGACTACTTACCTAAATTTAGCACATAGCCACGGCTTTTTTCAGCTGGAACTCAACTCCAGCACCTCTCAGGTGGGCGCCATTGCCATTCTAAGAGAACAAGAGAGAAGTTCACAGTGAGTTCCAGCACCTCTTTTTCTATAAAAATAGAAGTGTGCATAGCTAGCATTGGGCAGTGCAGAAGCATTAACAAAACAATGCTAAGAGCCCTCCTCTAGCATCCTCTTTCACAGAGTAGCCAGCCAGGGGCCCATAGAAGCCCACAGGCAGGGCATGAGTGCAATAGCCCTTTCTTGCCAATACTCCTCAGAGGCTGGTATTCTGAGGCATGCTGCCTCTGCTGCCATAGGTAGCCAACAGCCATCATGGCAAGTAGCCATTGAAAGCATTCTTGTTCATGGATTGGTCTAATCCCATTTTAAGCCATCTATGCTGATGGCCATTGTGGCATTAGTGATTTAAACCTGCCTGCTCTGCAGCGCAAATGTACACCATTCGATTGGATATCTGAAATGCATGCAGATGAAGTGAGTTGTTTGAGCTTCTAAGGAGCATTTGGCTCGTGGATTTGCATTGATGGAAATGCAGCCTAGAATGTGACAGACAGGAAATATCTCTCCCTTCACTGGGGATCATGGTATATTGCAACTACTGCCAAAGGGAAGCTACTTCTGAGATTGGTACCACAGATTAACATACCCTTTTAAGAAAAAAGACTATGGGAAGAAACTAAAGGTACTCTAAGCATTTCAGTCAAGATCTGGGGTTCTCAACATGGCACCCATAGAATGGGTTTGGGATGTATTTTTGGAAGACACCTGTGTGTGAATTTGTTTTATGTGTGGAGAGCAGTGCATGCTGAAGACAGGCAAAGACAGGCGAACTAATACCAGTGTACTGGAAGAAGGAAAGATCACCAATGTTGAAGCAATGATTCTTCAACATCAACTTCATTGGACTGGTCACGTTGTTCAGATGCCTGATTATCATCTTCCAAAGCAACTACTCTATTCCAAACTTTAAAATGGAAAGCATAATGCTGGTGGTCAACAAAAGAGGTTTAAAGACTCTCTCAAGGCAAATCTTTCAAAAAAGTAGTACAAACACTGACAACTGGTGGCCTGCGAGAACTCCAGTTGGAGAACAGCCTTTACCAAAGGTGGCATGGACTTTGAAGACACTCAAACTCAGGACAAAAGGGAGAAATGAGCTATGTAAGAAGAAGGCACGCTTGGCAAACCCTCACCATGATCAACTCCCACCTGGAAACCTATGTCCTCACTGTGGAAGGATGTGTGGATCCAGAATTGGCCTCCACAGTCACCTACGGACACACTGCTAAGACCATGTTCACCAAATAAGAAGACCCATGGAACCCAATGGCATTCCCAGAAAGCCCGCCTGGAGCCTTCCATTATATCCTCCCACTCCATTTTTAAAATTAAAAAATCTAGTATGTTTTTTGTTTGTATTGGAGTTGCCTTTTTATGGGAGGTGTTGCCTGATTTTTTTGTCTGTGTTCTTTTCGGAGGGGAGGTGTTTTATGTGCTTTAGTGGGGGGGATTCTGAGCATCACCAGTTTTCCTCCTGCAAAATGGGGATTTTAGTGGTGCCCACAGCAGCTCCGTAGATTTCCAAATGTTCCTCCAGACCTAAAACATTTGGGGATCCCTGGTCTAGACTGTCACTTCAGAGCACTAAACTAGAGTAGGTTCTACTAACCTCCAGTGCTGCTCACTTGCCTGACTTTGAATAAATCTTCCATCCTTTACTTTTTTGACATATTAACAGCAAAGGAGAAACTAGACAAAGAAATATAAAACATCTCATAAACTTGGAACTGTCTGGCTGGCTATATTTTAAAGTAAAAGTTTGGGCTATTTTTTATCTTGTTAGGCATCCAGATTCTTTCATTTGATATCAGTTTCTGTCTTCACACTGTGTGCCATTTTCTGTAGGTAAAAACCAGGTGCAAAGCAAAACAGAAAATTAAGACCAAGAAAATCACTGCTGGGAAGCTAATTGTTTGAGCTTTAAAAGGTATTGCCAGATTGTATAACACACTTCTTCAATTTAGTTACTTAATGCTCATTTCTTGATATATCTCTAGCCCAAGGATGCTCTGCATGACAAACTAATTAACATCAAGGTGGGAATTAAATGCTACTCACTTAGTAATTTTGTGTTCTAGGCTATACTTCCAATCAAATTAGCACCTCGGCAACGTGAGATTTTTTTTATCAAGGAAGCATAAGTTCTGAAAAGAACCTCAATAAGATTTTGTTAAAGAAGCAGCTCAGCTCCTGTGCACATCTACTTTGAAGCAAGTTCCATTAGAGTCCATAGGACTTACTCCCAAGTAGGGATGGGCAAATCTATTTCAGTTCTTTCAGTTTCATATTTTTCCAATCTTACGTACACTTCTCCACATCAGTTTGCTTTTTTTTTGTAAGTGCTCAAAATTCATCAGCATTTTATGGTGAATTTCTCCCAATATACACATTCGTATCTGGTTTTGCCAAATATACACATTTTTTCAAAGAACTATATTGTATGTTATTTTCACTAACAGATTCATTATTATTTACCATGTCAAACGCATTTTTGCACATGTTAGATGACCAGAAAACTGCATTGCAAAATTTGGAGAACTGCACATTTTGACGTGTGGTTGTGTTTTCATTCAGGTATTGTTTCAGAAAGTGCAAATTATGTCAAGTGCCCCTTTAAATGAGAACCAACAACTATCCCTGCCCTACATCCCAACTCTCAAGTAAGCATTTGTAAGATTTCAGTGTAAATCAACGCTATCAAAATTTTCGGGTTGGAGGTTTTTCCCCACAGGAATGTCGTTTTTCTAGATTCTTTTCACACAAAATTCACTTCTCACCTAAACCATGTCTTTCTGTTTAAAAGCCTGACAACCACACAGCAATTAAATCTTATATAGACATTGTGATGTAAGAAACCAAGACTTCGATGAACTAAGGAGATAGCGGGTAAAAGCTCTGGGCCACAATCATCCCATACATTTAAAACACTATGATGCCACCTTAGACAGTCATGGCTTTCCCCAAAGAATTCTGGGAGCTGTAGCTTGTTAAGGGTGCTGAGAGTTCTTAAGAATTCTTCATTCCCCTCTCAGAGCTACCATTCCCAGACCAGCTTAACAACCCTTCTTTGCAGAAAACTCTAAGAATTGTCACTTTGTGAAGACAATAGAGGTCTCCTAACAACCTGCATGTATGGTGTGAATGTGGCCCTGGTCTCTAGCCACAGCGAGTCACAGAGTCAAAGGTCATCATATACGCGCTATCTTCTGGTCCATTGGCCTTTTCCATTTCTCTTTTTGTAGGTAAGTGCTGCACATGTTTCCACATACTCTCAGGGCTGGATAATCACCTAGTTGCTGAGGTGCTCAAACACGCCTTATCAAAATTATCCACCTTTTGATAAATGCACTGCTTTCCTGACAACTCACAGTGATCTTTTTTGTTATTAGGTCTGTAAAATCTTAAAATGACATTCTTACTAATCTTTGGTCTGGAGCTATATTATTCGGTTGTGTGTGTGTGTGTGTGTGTGTGTGTGTGTGTGTGTGTTTTCTCCAAAGGCAAATTTTGATCCCTCCACTGAACTGCAAAAAGCAACTTTTGAACTCATTCTGTCTTTCCCCAACAAATGGCCCGGTCAACTTGCTAGCTAAGCAAAGCATCTAATGAACTTTAATATTGTTGTCTATTTGGTTTATTACTAATAATATCTCTTCTTCACTGGATAATAAATACCACCAAGATAGTAGCTGTCATGGTTTAGGTTTTATGTTACTTAAAGCAACTTGAATAGAGTTTTGGCTAAACTCCCTCTTAAGCATTTCCCCCCCTCTGTCTTAATGAGCACAGATTCAGCATTTTATCAAAGTAGTTTCTTGAAGAAGAATTTAGCATTCCAGTCTCTCTCACTGGATGCCTGATCTCATCTGACTAATTGATTTTGGCTAATGGTCCAGTGGCTTGTTTTGTAGCTTCTGCTCTGTTAAATGAAAGAGTGAGAAAGTCCTAGAGCATCAGGTCATCTTCCACAATGGAAAAGAGTAAAACCAGCCGTGCAACTCATATTCAACCATCTGGAAAGAACAGTTAATTCTTCTTGGGGAAGAGGCTTTGTAAAGCAACTTTAAGGCCTGATTTTAACATCAAGCAAACACATCTCTTTTAATGCGATGGGATAGGTTTTTGAGGAAGTGGAGTATATTAACTCCATATTAAAATAATCACCTGATGGATATACAGAAGCCTTTGCTCACCATTACTGGAGTCAGACCAATTTCAGATATTTTACAGATGCCTGGTGAATAAGAATCTGTCATGGTTTATTCTAACGTGAAGCAACCACATTTTGTGCAATTTCAAAAACAGATTGTGCATTGTGAAACAAGTTTATATGCATCTGCAGTTGTGCATAAGGAGCAGGGTTGCTAATTTAAAAGAAATAGATAAGGAAATGATAAAAAATAAATACAAAATGAAGATGAATATTGTTTTCTTTCAGCCTTCATAGCCTCCAAATACTATCTACAACAGCTACAGGTGTTGGCCCTTGAAGAGATTTCTTCCTCTAAACCCTTCAGTAGAAATTAGCCTAATCGCATTTTCTTATTCAGCCAACAGCTTGGAAAATCCCAGGGCAGGCCCTCAGTTGTATTTGTTTTGGCTCCTTGTTCTTCCTTCTCCAACACTTTTCTCAATTATAGCTATCCAAGTGGGGGCTGAACAAAGACCCTCCCAACTGCTGCACAGTGAAATTATTAGAATTGAGGGGTAGTCCATGTGGTGGCCTCCAGATGTTGGATTCCAACTCCAACAGTCAGTCCCTGCCAGCATGGCCAACTATCAGGAATGATGGGAGTTGGAGTCTAGCAAGACATGATAACTAACAGTAATCTGAAGTGAAATACATTGGCAAGCCCTGGATTAGGTTCAATGCATATAGATCCCTGGATTCAAACTCTTACTGGAGTGGTGTGGGGTCTTTCTGTGGGGAAGCAATTCCTGTACCATGAAGGGCGAGCATGGCCTAAGCTTTTATATCTTTCAGGTCCCCTTCATCTCCACCACTGCGGTTTTCACATGGTCATTCCCTCTGTGGGTCTGCCACAGCTTTTTTTTTTTTTTACAGCCTATTAAAAAGGTATCAAACAACACAGGGATGAATTTTAGGGAGCAAACTATTTAAACAGCTACGCTCTGCAGCTTCACCACCTGACTCCTAGCCCCTTCACCCTCTTTATTGTGGCATAAAACTCATTCGTAGGTAAAGATTTAAAAATGAAATCTTTTGCAATTGCTATCTTGTCTGTCCCACTCCACTGCTCCTTTCCTAAAGGGGTATGCAGGGAATGAGGAAAGGAAAGAGAGAGAAATTAAATTGTTTGAGTGGGGAAAATAGCAAAAACATGGAACTTTTCTCAAGTGAGGCATCTGAAGGCTGTAAAATAAGATAGGATGTTTGAGGAGCAAATGGAGCCTGACAAGTTCATCTAAGGAAATACTGAATGTGGCCTTTTAAAAGATTTTTGCTATTGCTAAGTATAGAGGGAAGGAGTAGGTTCTTAAAGCAGTTGCCACACACTGAAAGTGTTATCAAGTAGTCAGAGCTGAGATGGATTTACATGATACAAATATATTTCTCACATGCATCTCTATGACCCAAATCACCTGCTTAGGGAGCTAAGGGTCAAGCAAGTGCATTTAACCTGGCTGCTTTGAGTTTGGGCAAATAAACAGTGGAATATATAAGCAGGTGGAAGCATGGAGTTGAAATAAGATAAACGACCCACACTTGCCTCCACATGCATTGATATTTGCAGTTCCTGTACATAAAGGAAGTGAGTTCTTACTATATAAAATACACATCTTACTTTGTAAGTGTTCAAATGACTACACAGCCAAGATTTGCAAAATGGCTACATAACCCATCAAAAGTTGGATCCATTCAAATGAACAACAAGAAGAAGAAGAGTTTGGATTTGATATCCTGCCTTTCACTCCCTTTAAGGAGTCTCAAAGCGGCTATCATTCTCCTTTCCCTTCCTCCCCCACAACAAACACTCTGTGAGGTGAGTGGGGCTGAGAGACTTCAAAGAAGTGTGACTAGCCCAAGGTCACCCAGCAGCTGCATGTGGAGGAGTGGAGACGCAAACCCGGTTCCCCAGATTACAAGACTACCACTCTTAACCACTACACCACACTGGCTCTTCCCCACTTGGTTTTCAGTTGAGGGCAGCAACCAATTAGCATTATTGTTACGTCTTTAATCTTGTTGTTGTTGTTGTCTTCAGTCTGTCTTGAGGGACAATGGAGTGTGCCTCCAGGGGTGAGGTCAAATCACTGCATTAGCAGCACCTAAGTAACCTCCCCGGGACACAAGCCTGGGTAGTGTGTATAGAGGTCCTGGGCTGCCTAGATAACAAGATCCCCTTCTCGGTCTCGCTGATATGGGCCAACGGAAAAGAGAGCAATACGTATGGCATCAGCTTGGCTGCAGTTGTTGTTGGAAGGAGGCAAACAAGGCGCCATCCAACTGTTTTAGGGACTCCACTCTGGATTTGTGTAGGGTTTACTTCATAGCCTTTTCTTCTCCCACATGGCAGCTGCAGTTTAGGATCAAAGTTTTCTATCTCCTTCCCACATTGACAAGCCCCATCTGCCCCTCACTTCCCTCTTTAGCATGTGCAGAAACCACCTTCCTGACTATTGGTCTTGTCCACACAATCCACCAGAGCCTGTCTTTGCATGCAGGGGAAGTCCCTAACTCACTGAGGATTTGAGACCCAGCGGCTACCCTCACCTCGTTTAGCCAGCCAATCAAAGCCATTCCCAGGGTGTGGCGGCTGTACACACTGACAGCTTTTAGGAACCACAGGTGAGAGCTGAGTGCAGTTGGGTACCAAAGGTGGACAAACTACCTTTGGTAGCATAATGTGTCCCCTATCAGAAGCACTCCTCCTCCTCTAACACCCCGTACACCCCTTTCATCCTGTATGGTTACTAAAAACATGCACTAGAGTGAGAGGAAATCAACGCCAGATTGACATCATGTTCAACAATGTGAAAGTATTCCTTTAATCTGCTTTGAACTCTTTTTCTCCCTTCCAAGTTCCCAACGAAATTTGTATGCAAGAGCTCTTTAAACATAAAAGGTAATTAAATGACAAGACCCATCATAAATACAGAGCTCCTCAAACAGAAGGAAAGCACGCTTGGCCAAAAAGAAATTAATTAAATATAATCTGATTTTTAAAAGTTAATTATATATCTTATGTTGTCCTTATTCAATAGTACTGTGTTGGGAGGATAGAAATCAGAGCATTATTTAAGGGCTTCTCTGCCTTTAACTTCTGCCTATATTTCTTCCTATGCACATAAGAAACTGGCCCATCTACCTCAATGTTGACCACACAAGGGTTGGGAACCTTTGGCCCTCCAGATGTCTCTAAACTTCACCTCCCAACAGCCCCAGCAAGCTTGGCTGCCCGTGTTTCTTTAGGGTTTCTCCCAGCCCTTTCCAGAGACGATGGGAACTGAACCCGAGATGTGCTGCATACAAAGCAAATGTTCTACCACTCAGTTATGGCCCTCCTCTAAAGTCAGGGTTTTTGACTCCAGTAGAACACTCGAAAATAGATCGGCTGAGAAAGAGCAAGCAGAAGAGAAACTGACTATGCGTTCTCAGTGAAATTATTGTACTGAGGCGAATTGGAGTGCTCATAAAATGTATGAAAGACTTTAATGCCTCAGGGTCTTTTATTAGAGCAGCGGTGCAATCTTGTACATGTCTGCTCAGAAATCAGTCCTACTGAGATCAGTGGGGCTAACTTCAGGCAACGTGTGCATAGGATTGCTACCTAATTGTTCAGAGGCACCAGGAGGTTTCCAGCTACATTCAGAAGGTCGGGAATTTAAAGGTAGCTTCTCCTCTGCTCTTTTTCCACTTAAAGTCAAACAATGCTGAATATCAGCTCTTAGTCTTAGCATATATAATATAAAGGATGAATTGGCCAGAGATGTTAGGGATCCCCTATACCTCCCTTTGTTGACATGGTTTGCAGTGTAGATGTGACTTGCTGCATTTATCTTTTCTGTCCTGGGTCTACAATATTGCAAAGATAGTAGTTGTATGTAATTGTTGTTATCCATGCTGTTGGACATTTATCAGCATAGTTGAAGGTGCCGTGACTTTCCACGGATCCTCAGAATACTGATTACATGGCCACACAACAGATATATGCCACATGTTGGCCAGGAAGTACTTTCCTCTGCCATTTTAAATAAGTCCCTCACAGCTTGTGTCCAAAAGCCTTTGTCACGGTCCAGTCTATGGGTGATCGAAGTCCCAGCTGAGGACATCAGGACCAGGGGCAAGATGGCGGGGTGGGAGCAGGAACGAGAGCCCAGAAGCCAGGGGTCAGAGGGTCAGGAAGCAGGGAGTCATGACATCAAGGGTCAGAGGGTCAAGAAGTAAGGAATCATGAAGTCAAGGGTCCGAGGGTTGAGAAGCAAGGAGTCACGAAGTTGAGGGTCAAGAAACAAGGAGTCAAAAAGCCAAGGTCCGAGGATTAGGAAGCAAGAAGCCAAACGTAGCAAGGCATGAAACGTGTTGTTGTGGCAAAGAGCCGAAGGGAAATGCTGACCTTAAATCCCTTCCCAGCTCTTGCCACCAGGTGCAGTGAGTTGCCAAGTGGCCTCATCTGTGTGGCTGCGCCTTGCCTTTCCAGAACAAACTTAGGAAGGCCCCAGTCCTGCGAAGCCCTACTGGTCACAGGGCCTGGCTCCTGCACGCACTCCTGACAGTCTTCTTCTTATGTAAGAAGATACCAGGTATACCCTGGGTAGCCAGTGAACATCATTCTTTTCCCTCACAAACAATTTAAAACCATAGCTCACTCTCTTTCATTTCTTCAGAGAGTGTATTTCCAAGAAGGGTGGGGTGGGGTGAGAAAAAAATGGTTGGCTTTTCTAGCTTTTTGTAATGGAAGTAAAATCACCAGGCATCATAGCACTTATTCATAGAACTATAGAGTTGGGAGGAATCACAAGGGTCATCCAGTCAAATCTCCTGCAACGTAGGAATAATCATCTGAACACTGACAGATTTCTTACCCAGGGACACTTCCCTCATGTGTCCATGTTGATTCCTCCCCCCCCCCCCAAAAAAAAGGAGGGGATATCATTTCTATTCTCTGCCCCCAAAATGAATACAATTGTACCTTGGTTTTCGAACAGCTTAGTTCACGAACAACTTGGAACTCGAACGCAACAAACCTGGAAGTAGGTGTTCCAGTTTGTGAACTTTGTCTCAGAAGTCGAATGTCTGGCGCGACTTCCACGGCTTCCGATTGGCTGCAGGACGCTCTTGCCACCAATCGGAAGCCAAGCCTTGGTTTCCAAATGTTTCAGAAGTCGAACAGACTACCGGAACACATTCCGTTCAAAAACAAAGGTACGACTGTATATGAAAAATATTTACTTGACAACTATTGTACAATCAATCAATCAATCAATCAAAGCAGGATGTGTGCTTGTGAAGTTTTAATGCCTTCAGTTAAAAGCATGGTTTGCATCAACAGCAATGAAAGAGGCCACATTATATAGTGATCATTATATGCTGAAGACATCATATCTTGCAGGTAATAAGACCAAAAAAAAAACTAAGCGAGAAAGAACAAGAATAATTAATATTTGTTCAAAGATGGCTCCAAGGCTCTACTTAATAAGTAAAATATGTCATCTGTGACGAGAAAATTTTCATTTCACACCTGCCCTCAAGGCCTGGTGATCTCTTTAATGTCATCCAGGAAAGACTCAGACATACTTTAGACCTCATACAATTCCTGTTGTGTCCAAGTGCTGGGAACTTTCTTCACCTTTCCTGCGAGTTAATTATTGCTTTTCTCATACAGCAGTGCTGGTGCAGTCCTGATGTGACTTCCAATGCTACTTTTTCATTTCAGGCTCCTCATATACACTGCAAATCAGAGTTTGTTGTTTTTTACTGTAGCAACTGGATACTTTTAAAATAAAGTTATATTAAAGGGCAGGAACTGTTTTGGTCACCCATATTTGGGGAAGAAGCGGCTGTTTTTATCCAGGGCAGAAGGTAGGTCAGGATCTATTGGCAAATCTCTGGATATTTGCCATAGATCAGCAAGGGTGTCTGATTCTCAATTGTTTAAGAATAGCAAAAAAGAAAAAAGACTTCTGCCCTCACCTCCCAAATCATATTGTTATAAACACTGATTTGCAAATTACTTGTGTATGCAAATCATCCCAGTGCTGTAGGTAACTGGCACCAAGCCTTTGCACCACTACTTTGTCTCTGGCTCCACCCCCGCCTCAGCTGATTGGTAGCTTTCAGGATTCTAGTAAAAAAAAAACAATCATGTGACATTAACATATGAGAGTGCTGGAGGTGAAATAGTTAAACAAGTTACCCAACCAGAACCCAGGGGTGGAGTCAGAGGGACTATAAAACCAGCTCTGGGAGGGGCGAAGGAGGAGTTCGTTGGGAGGTTGGTTGGAGTGGGAGTGAATTGAGATAGAGTCTGTGGGTAGTTTGAGTTAGTGTAGTGAAATAAGCTGAGTCGGGAACAGTTAGGCACTAGGAAGACAAGTAAATATCTGAGAGGTGGTTTAGTGAGTGAGAGCAGGTAGCGGAAGTTATAGGTCTGGATAGGCACCCCATGATTGTAATTGACCGATACCGTTTATGAAACCACATGCTTGTTAAACTGCAATAAATAAACAGAAGTTTATGTTCCAATTTAACCCTGACTGGACTCAGTATTGTACCAGGTAGGGCCTGGGTGGTGGCAGCTATAAATAAAGTGGTGGCACACCAATAGACGGTGAAACATCTGGGGACCCTGTGTGATCGCCACAGATCTCACAAGTATGAAGTATGCCCACCTGTTCTCTAAACCATGTGCCCCATGGCAGTAATGGTTAATTTACAAAGAGAGCTCATCAAGAATACTAACTTAACTGCAATACCCACCCAACTCCTGTAGCAAAAAATACACTCTGCATGTTTCAAGATGCCCTCATCTTTAGCATTCCTCTTGCATATCCCAGGGTCAAGTTCTGGTTCTACGCTTGCTGTGATTCTCTCTTGCATTCATTTTTAAAATGTGGCATAGCCTGCCGCTCTTTAATTTGCAAGCCTTTAACCCTCACTGCCCTGTAGCACAATGGGTAATAGCATCCCCCCCCCCTTCAAAATTCAATAGGATGGGCTTGGGCATGTTTGAGCTTACGTCACACTTCAGGGGTAGAAGAGTTGGGAGGGTGTCAGAAAGCGTAAAAAACCTGGCATTTTGTATATTTAGAGTTTAATCTATATGTAAATTTCCACCACTCCTTAAATGAAAAATAATTCATGACAATTTATGCCTACAATTTATCGTGCAATTCTTTTTGTGTCATTAACTAATGCTTTCAGAGCAGTAATGCCATATTTTACAAAGCAACATTGATGCATTGTCTGGTCGGCTACAAAATTGAGGGTTTACTCCTGTACAAATGAATAAATAAAGGCACAATCTGGTCTTCGCGTGGTGGTTGGGGGGGTATTGTGGGTGTGCACACTTTTTCATCATTCACTTCTCTCACCCACCTGCCCATTTCAAGCAGCACACTGGCTCTTACACTGAATGCAGTATTGCTGGCCTAAGAGCCATTGATTAAAATTGATGAAAAGCCTATGGTGATATAACTAGCTTACAGCTCATGAAACTTTTGAGTTCTCTGCATGGTTTAGGGATGGCCCTGGGGGAAAGCAACGGAATTGGCCTTTTCTAATACTGAAACACAATTATGGAGAAAGCTTTGTCTGCTGATATTATGTCTATCAGACACCCTGTTGCTTATGTGGCCCTCGATTTATATTTGGGACCCACCCACAAAAGCTGGTGCAAATTTGCATATGCTCTTCATCCTATGCCAAAGTGCCCTCTTTGTGTGCAGAGGTGGCAGACCCAACCCACATATACACTGGGCCCAGACAATTCTGTTGGTACCCCTGTGAAGCAGCAGGGGAAGACATAGATGTGTATTGGTGTTAACTTCCACAATTTCTCATTCGGATAACAAGCTAAATATTTGTTCCCAATCAAATTTAGAAGCAGGCTTCTTGGAAGAGAAAGGCAGATATATATGAATAGCTAATAAATCATGAAAGCTCACGTTTAATGCCCTTTTATATCTCTTACACTAATCCATTGGATTGAAACAATGGCTCAGCCATTTTCAGACCATTATCGGGATGCAGAAATGTCCTTTTTAATCTTGAAAAATCACACGCTTACAGTGTATCCAAGTCGGAAGCGCATTGCTTTGCATACTTAAGAGCTTCTCCTCCTCCTGCAGTTTAATTGTCAGGTTTAGCATGAAGCATAGATGTCAGCTGGACCGATGCCATCATTCTAAAACTAGCGTATCTATACGAGAGCTGAAAACAATGAATTATACACACATGTTTATATATTCATGGAAAGTTTTTAAATACATTTCAGACCCGGGAGCTGTCACCAGCATTGTAGTAATCTGGAAAAATAATCCCCAGAGTGAAAAGAATATTATGATGGATAAGACAGATAAGAAACTTGAGCATTTTCTAAACAAACAAACAAAAATACCAAACCTCTGGCCTGATCTTATGCATGTTTATTCAGAAATAAATTCTACTTCGTTCGTTGGAAATTAATCCCAATGGGGATGCATAGGATTGTAACCTAAGGGGCAGCTCAGATGACAGCAGCCCAGCTAGTGATGACAACACATGTTTTTTGCATTCAATTGTGTGCTCTTCTGACATTAAATTGTGTCTGGAACTTTGAGTTCAGCATCCCATATAGCCAGTTGCTGGATGATGAGGCTACAAGGAACAGTAGCAGCATCACCTTAACCCTGACCGTGTAGCAAAGTCAGGCCATTTTCGAATACATTTTGCTTTTAAATTTCACACAGGACTAATAAGGCAAAGGTAGCCTTATGAATATGCTATCCAGAGGTGCAGGCAAATTGGATGATTACAAAGGAGGTCCAAATGAAATGAACCCAATTAGAGGCAAATGTTTCATAGACATGGTTACCTAAGGGAATACCTTACTGGTCATAAATGTAGGATATGTGCAGAGTGCAAACCCCAGCTGGGGAACATTGTGATATAACAGACCCACCTAGGTCTCAATGATACAGACCAGATCAGCCTCTTCATCCAGAAACAGATCGTGAATGAGGGAGGTCTTACTCCAAGCCAACCTGGCATTCAGCAACATGCTGGAGAGCCAGTGTGGTGTAGTGGTTAAGAGCGGTAGACTCATAATCTGGTGAACCGGGTTCGCGTCTCCGCTCCTCCACATGCAGCTGCTGGGTGACCTTGGGCCAGTCACACTTCTCTGAAGTCTCTCAGCTGCACTCACCTGTTTGTTGTGGGGGCGGAAGGGAAAGGAGAATGTTAGCCGCTTAGAGACTCCTTCGGGTAGTGATAAAGCGGGATATCAAATCCAAACTCTTCTTCTTCAACAGCAGTCACAAGCTGATAGGACACCAACTGCCCATGCCTGCCCCACCTCTCACACCATACCTTCCCCTCCCCTGAACCACTATAGGACCTTCCCTGCTTCTTGCTTCCCAGGCACATCGTAGACCCCAACAAAAAAAACCCCACAATTTAAAGACCTGCAATTTAAAACATTTTGAACAGTCAAGGTAGCAAAAACCATAACAGCCCCCAACAGAAAGCCCTGGACAATACCTCAACTCAAGAGTTTGTTTTAGCTGGAGTCAGGGTCCTGCCTTCCCAGGTCCTCCAGCACTCTCAGCAAGGTGGTCTCCAGCATCAGGCCTATGAACTGGGACCACTTGAAGCCTCAAAAATACAAAGGTGGGGGGGCATGAAGAAAACTACCAGTGCTCCTGCATTTTGTTTATGCGCTGTACTGAGGTTTGTGTTACCTTGCTCTCATCAAACTGGCAAGCAATGAATGTGAGTCATTTCTATATGCTGGAAATGTTAAAACTGTGTCGTTGTTGTTTTTAAAAAAATGTAAAGAAACATATCCAGAGCAGAAAGGTGCCCTAGCCAAGTGTGGAAATATCCCCTAGGCTTCGTGTGGGAGTAAAATATTTGTGACTTTATAGACAAGAAAACTCTCAAAGGTTCTGGCATCTGTAGGTTTGGTTACAGCCAGTTGTAAGCGGTTTTCGCCAGCCTTAATGCCCAAAGCAGCTTGTAATCTGTCACCCACAGGCTGGTTTAGTTTGAGATTTTCTCTGTTTAGACCTCTTCAGCTCCTCTTAAAACAGGTTGGATTTAAGAACTGTCAAACATAAATGGAAGGGAGAGAGGGAATCATTGGGAAGAAGTTACAAGTTTTAAGAGGTAAAATGGAGGAAAGGAATGGATTTATACGGGTATTTTCAGCACATTTGTGAGGGTTGAAACCCCTACATGGAATGACTTAATGGAAAATAGAAAGGAACTCAGCACTTAGAATGAAACCTGGCTGAAGAAAGAGGCTTATTAAAATGCATATTTTTGTGGCATGCAAAAGGCAAGCATACACACACACACACACACACACACACACACACACACACATATATAAAAACTTTCTTTTTCTCCTCATCTGGTCTGTTACAGAATAATCTTCATGTGATATGCCACAGGTGGATACAGCTGCTGGAAACCACAGGAGGGGAGAGTGCTCTTGTGTTTGGATCCCGCTTGCGAGTTTTCCATAGGCATTTGGTTGGCCACTGTGAGAACAGAACTAGATGGGCCATTGGCCTGATTCAGCAGAATAGTCTTACATTCTCACGTGACAAGGACAGTCCCTAGAAAGGAGGCTATGTTGTTAAAAATGAAGCCTGTTTTCCAAATCCACAGACTACGGACACAGTTGTGCATTTCCCACCCGAGCTGAATATCATTGGCTGCTGATAGCAAGGGCTGGGGGACAAAAAAGTAGCAGTGCAGAGACTGTACTATATGGTACTGCAGGAGAGAGGTGATGCTAACAATGCGATGCCTTCGTTCTGCCTGCTTTGGCTCCCAGAAAGACCCCTTCTGGTGGATGGGGAATATTTCAGGAAATATGCTGCTATATTTCTTGTTTGCTGCCCTGGGTTCCTTTTTGAGGAAGGACAGGGCAAAAAGTCAATAAGTAACTAAATAAACAACTAGTGAAGCATATTGGTACATGTAGATAAGTGATGGAATGAAGGAGTCCAACCAGAAGGAGAGATGTGGCTCAGAGGTTGAGCATGTGCATTGCATGCAAAATGTCTGAGATTCAATTCTTTGTCTCTCCAAGAAGGGCTTTAGAAAGAATCTTGCATGCGACCCTGCAGAGCCACTGCCAGCCAGTGTTGGCAAAACTCAGCTGGATGGGCAAGAGGTGTCTCCTGCTATGAGGCAACTTCCTGACCATAGTCTCATGAGTTCGCCTTCCTTCAGGACCTGAATTTCCCCTATTCACTGAACAGGTTCATTCCTGCTTAGCTGATTAAATCTGATGGGCTGGCAGCCCAAAGTCTTGCCACCACAGGGCAAATAGCATCCCTCTTTCAATAGATGAAACAAAGCGTACCAAGGCATTGATTCCTGAAGAGACAACACCACTTATATCATGCCGTAGTATAGAACTGTCTAAATAAATGACTTCATGGAATCAATACTTTTAAACAGATACAGGACTTGAAGTGAGGCGGGGAGGGGCGGAGAGGAGAGGGCACCCTTTGTCAAAGCTCTTATTGTTGTTTTAGCAATTTAGAAAAAGCATCTCAGATATTCTTAACTTGCTCAGGGAAATGAAAGGGGTCCAAACAGCTGTAAAAAGGCAATTCTGAGCTCCTGCTTCATTATCCTGTGAGCTCCTTTCATCTTCAGTAACTATAATCATCCTCATAGTCACTTATCAGTTAAAGCTTGAACTCCAGCCACTCTGCAGAGCCCAGAGCAAAGGCTGTTAATACTGGAACAAAAGAAATAATGGTCAGCCAATACTAATAAAAGGCCATTATCCTGCACCTAGAAGTTAGAGGGGTTCGCAGTCATTTTGCTACAGCACTTTTACAGCTACATCTAAGCTTCTTGCCCCAAAGCTCGTACAAGACAAGGAGAGTCTCTATCAGCAACTCCAGGACTTGAACATCAAATTTCGCTGCTTAAGGCTAAGGACCTGGACTGACACACTTGAGAGGGGAGAGTGTTTAGGCCTTGCTCATATCCCTCTTCTTTAGGGAATCAGAATGGACATTGTCAGCCCCTGGGATTGGTAGGCAGTAATAAGCATTTGGATTGGAAAGACTATATAAAAATGCTGGGAGATAGATGGAAGAAAAGATACCTCAGTAGAGGGAATTTTTAACTTATAAGGAAACGAAGATGTAATTTTCTTCAGAGTTAGCTATGGGGAACCTGTGACCCTCCAGATGATGTTGAATCCCAGCTCCCATCAACCCCAGCCAGCATGGTCAATAGTCGTGGATGATGGGAGGTGTAGTCCAGCAACATCTGAAGGGCTACAGGCTCCCCACTCCTGAATTAAGAGAAATTTCTTGGGAATTAACCCACTTTGTGGTTTTTATTGAACATTTTTTGTTGAATGTCAGGTACATGAAGTAATAAATCTTACAAACATACAGAAACAAGAAAGAAAGACATTGTATATAACATAAGCTAGTTTTAAGGCTTGTAAACTGTCTGGCGCACTTGCAAAGGGGACATGAGACATGCATGGCTTTCTGCTTTTGTACCTGAGTTGATGCTACGTTCCAGCCACAGGACATTACACTTCTTGACTCACTCAGTTTTCCTCTCTTCACACAACACACACACACACACACACACACACACCCATGCATGGGTGCTGCTCACCTCAGATTAACACTTCCTGGAAGGATGAGTGGGTGTGCTTTCTGCCAAACTACAAACCCTGCAGCCTTTGCTTCGGCCTTGCAATGCACCATTGTCAGAGAGTGATTTGTAGTGAAGGCGTAGAAAGAATGAGGTGCTTAAGCCACTGCAGTCTGAAGTGGTTCAACAGCCCAGACACAGATTTACCACCTTATGTACTTTGTGAGAACTCGCCTTGTTGATTATGCTCACATACCTGTAAGAGTCTTTGAAAATTGCCTCCATAAACTCTGCTCATAAAGAAAAGGAGCAGCGAACTTGTCCTCATGTTACAGGGACTGCCAAGGATTACAAGTGTGTGTGTGTGTGTGTGTGTGTGTGTGTGTGTGTGTGTGTGTGTGTGTGTTTCCCAGTTCCTAGCTGCAAAATATTAATTAATATACTTGTAGGGCAGTTTACTACTTTGTTGTTGTTTATATAGTGCCATCAGGGATATCTGGTGCAGTACTAAAGCAGGTTCATTAGTACAGAATAGAAAAAGACAGATCTATACCCTGGGGTTATACACCCTAAACTGCAGGGAGAAAAGTACAGCAAGGCAATAAAGGAATTATATTGGGTATGAGGGAATGTGTATGTAATGTATGTACACATACTGTAATACTTAGACATGTGCCACTTAAGTGTTATTGAGCCTCTCACTGCTGTTCATGTGAATGACTGAATGAATGAGTAACAGAAACATAGTTTTTAAAATGTGTTTGGATCAGATTTTTAAAATGATTCATGATCATGCAGGAGGGATAGGTTCACAACAAATCCATTTTAAACAAGAAGCAGACTATTTGCAGTTAGGAAAGTGACAGGAAAATGCATTGAAAAGCGTAGGGTGAACGAATGACTAACAGGAAGATGTTTCACCACCCCAAAAGAAAATCTGAATGAATGTAGGATGAATGTTCATTGTTGTACAACTGTCCCACAAATAAATCGGAATGAATGCTCAATAAAACCAGGTACAATCTAACCTCAGTGTAAACGTTGTGCAAACCAATCAGGATGAATGCCCAAAGGCTTCATTTAAATATGAATACTGTAAAATCAAGGGGCTAAGCCCAGTGGTCACCAACCTTTTGAGTCTGGAGGCACATTTGAAATTTTGAGAAAGCGCTAAAGAAAAAGTTATCCTTTCCTAACACTGTTAATTCTTGGCCGTTGTATTTCCTCTTGCTGGTGAGCTGTGATAGAAGCCAACAATTTCAATGATGAAGGGCCAAAGCAAATAACTTTAGGATCCTTAGTCAATCTAACCTGGGAGAAAATGCTTCCTGACCCCAAGTAAGGGAAAGAGTCAGGACTTTGTACACTAACAATACCTATCCAACTGGGTTTTCTTCACGGCACAAAATGGAGGCCATCTTGTGAAAGATACCAGGACAATAAATTCAATTGTCTGTCTCTCTTTGTCAGTTCTTTTCAGCAATTTCATCCAACCTAAGGATACATCTTTTCTACCCCAGACTTGCTCTGTCTTAGATTGCTTATAAAATTATAGGTGAATGGCAAAGGAAAGGCACAGGCGTTCTTTAATAGGTATATATAATAATAGGGAAATAACAGAGGGAAAATTGGAGATGAAATATTTTGCACTTCACAGGCAAAGAGTCTTCAATTCTGAATATCTGACAATGTGAATAGCAAATCCTTAGATTGTGTGATCAGATGAGAGTGGGTTTTTCCCTGTGCTTCAAAAAAGATAAAGATTTTCATTCTTTAACCAGCTTTTCTTTCTCCCAGTGATTTTTGCAACATGAAACGATGATGATTGGTAGTCATAAAAGCTCTAGAAAAGGTTAAACGTGGCAAGTGGGGGTTATTGACAAGCCCCCTTATTCAGTTATTAGCTCTCTATATGAGTGTTGGAGGCTCAGGTAGAAGAGTTGTGGTCTTAGGTAGCTGGTACTACAGAAAGGTTAAAAGCCAAAGACTGAGGGCATCTCGCACAATATTAAATTGCTTTTTGCATCCTATTTATGTTAGACAAAAAGTATTTATAATGTTAATGAGCACTGTTGTTTATTATCCTGCACAAGTCAATATCAGCCCACCACACTTCCAGTGGGCTGATATTGACTTGTGCAGGATAATAAATTGAGGAATTAGAAGAGGCTCAATAGATCATTCCCACTCCTTGATGCTTAATCTAAATCTGCTTCCTCACATTTGAACTCTATTGCTTCATAGGAAACTGAGTCAGACCATTCATTTACCTAACTCAATGTTATCTACATAACAGGTAGTAACTCTCCAGAATTTCAGGCAGGGGCCATATCCAGGCCATAAACCTGCTACTTGCATGCCAAAACATGTCTGCCCTGAGCTTTCCTCCTTCTTTCCCCAGCCCTGGAAGAGAAGCTGAATATTGGCTCCCACTCCTCTTTCTACAATACTTTAAAACTGGGTGGTCCACAGGGACGTTCTGAATGAGAAATTCACATCTTTGAACTTCAGTGATGCAATGAAAGGATGCACTCAACCTCTGCAAACAGTTCAGAGGCTGTCATGGGTTCATTTCTAAAGAGGACATCAACTCAAACAAATTGGCAGATCTTCCAATGCCACCAGCAGGCATGTCAACAGGTCAAACCAAGCAGAAGATTCGTTTTTTGATAATGCCCTCATCGCTGCTCACTCAGCTAGGGATCTGTTACCAGCTTGTCAAGTTCTTTTGGAGGACACCAGCCCCTCCCCACCAATAAACATGTAACTCTGAAAGATGAATAGGGGCCACTGGTTGAAAGCATTTAGACAGCCGTTGCTTCCAATAGCTTTTTAAGCTATGCGGTAAGGTAAATGGAAAGTGTCCTCTGCAAAACAGTTCAGCCTTGAGAGGAGACAAACATTTATGCTTTTTATATCCCCAATCTTTCTTTCCCCTCATTTGCTTCTCCAATTCCAGGCTTGGCAACAACAGCTTTACAAGGACTCACTCGTGATGCTTGGGTCAATGTTTTCGGAACTGACATTTTCCTTGCAAATTCAAACCAGGCACTTTCTCATGTTTGGCTGTGTGGCTCCATAATGTGATAACAATTTTAACAAACGCCTCCCAAGGTCTTCTTTCTTCAGAAAGACGTTTGTCAGTAGATATTTGTTCAGTGCTCTTGAACAAGTCCACGACTGAAAAATGGTGGCAAATGCTTAAATCCCTGTGAAATTTATTATTAAAATCTAGAGGGGGAAATCTAGCAGCAAGGGATCTGGGGGATCCCTGTTCCTCCACTAACCCATAACAGTTTATTAACATGAGCCTTCAATCTGGCCTGATAGCAAAGTAAATCAAACAAGGTCAGAATAACATGGTATGCTGCCATGATACCATGACGGTGCATGCAAAAGCAAGCCATGCTGCTTTTTGACATCACCACAAATGAGTTGAGAGGGATGGGTCAGGGCCATTTGCATGCATGTGACTTCATGAAAGCAAATACAGTGGTACCTCAGAAGTCCAACGGAATCCGTTCTGTAAGTCCGTTTGACTTCCAAAACTTTTGGAAACCAAGGCGCAGCTTCCGACTGGCTGCAAGAAGCTCCTGCAGCCAATCAGAAACCCCATCGGACGTTCGGGTTCCAAAGAACGTTTGCAAACCAGAACACTCACATCCAGGTTTGTGGCGTTCGGGAGCCAAAACATTCAACTTGCAAGGTGTTCGGGATCCAAGATACGACTGTACCTTGGTGGGACAGGTGAGCAGTACTGTGTGTTAATCAAGAGTGAAATCTGCAATTTGAAAAGATCCAGAGGCCCATTGCAGAAACAAACAAAAAAACATGTATTTGTTGGCAGGATTTAAATAGACATTTACAACTTTATTTACAGAAAACAAGAAATATAACAGGTGACCAACAGAACATTTGTATAAACAGCAGAATGTAACATTTGGTGTAACAAACCAGAAAAGGAAATTGGGGGAAGTCAACAGGGAGAGGGAAAACTCTAAAATAAATGTTAAGTGATGATATTGAATATTTGTTATGAGAAAAGAAAAGCAATAAAATTATGTTTTTTTTATTAAAAAAAAGACCCAGGGGCCCTAATGGATCACAAACCATCCTTTCCAAGGACTGTGAACTCAAGAGAGGCAATTGACCAAATGTGTAAAAACACACAAGAAGTGGGATGTGAGTGTGTGTGTTTTCCTTGGACTTTTGCTTTACGCACCTCACCCATTCTGCCTCTCAAGCGTTACAAGCGCCTGAACGGAACTTTGCTTCCTGACCTTTCCAGTAATTACCCAACACTCTTGCAGAACATATCAGAAAAGCCAGCCTTGCTTTGAAGCCATGATCTTTATCGGAAGAAAGAGAAAGAGAATAAAAGACAACAAGCTAAGAAACATCTTGCTTTGGAGAATGAAAAGATGTTCTGGATTAAAAATTCATTAATCAACATTGCCCTGGCAGTTTACAAATGTCTGTGCCAGCTCAGCCAGCCAGCCAGCATATACCTTAAAGGGCAGAGAAGATCAAAGGCACAGCAAGCTCCGGCTCGGCTGCAACCTCCTGAAAAATGAACTCAGCTTAACTTTTATGGCGTTCATAATTATGTAACTCATTTCTAGGTGTAAATAATTCAGCGCGAATGAAAGGCGCAACGCGGGAGTGGGGTAGCTGTCCCCTTGCTCATCCTAACGATAAGATATGAGTCCATTAACCTTTGCAAACAATTTTAGCGGGGAGAAATCCCTCTCCCAGGCGAGCTAAGCTAACCCTTCATTTCCAGCTGACATTTGTTTTATTTTTAATCTAGGCGTTTGTCTAATTAAGGAGATAGATTGGCAGCTTAATTTTCATATAAACTCTTTAACATCAATGGGGTTGCGTTCTGCAAACCAAACTAGGATTTATTAAGGCAATAAAGGAGGCACTTCATAAAAATTTAAATGCCCGCTTCGTGGTATCCTTTACATGGTCGGGGGGGGGGAGGGGGGTGAAGAGCAGCGAAGGAAATCTCTTAAACTGAAGAAAGGTATCTGTAGGACACTTAAAGCCTTTGCAAGCTTTGCATCTTTGTCTGTGAGTGTGCGTTTCTGTGCGTGTTCCCACATTTAACTGAGTTTCCCCTCTTTCCCCTGAGAACTCAGCAAGAGTCTGGATATCTGCCGGCTTTGCACCTTTTCATGCAAAAGGGTGCACTGGTTCAAATTAATTGACTCATTTGCAAGAGCCTCGAAGATGACGATGGGAAGAAAGCAGATTAGATTCTCTCTCTTGTGCTGCATCATCTGTTTACAGCAATATAGTAAATCAAAACAAGAGGAGCCAAGGCACATTTTCTGCCTGTGCCGCAGGAAGCGATGGGGGAAACTTTAATTGACCCCTCAGGAGACAGAAGCAAAAGACTCTCTGGGGAAGGCTGCATCTTTAACACAGGGATATGGCTTTTCCCTTCAAACCGGAGGAAAGCATTAAAGCAGCACTCTGCAGGATGGTGCTAGGTGTCGTGGAAACAGAATCCTCTCCAGAATGGTTCGAGGGAAGCCATTTGTGAGTATTATTCTACATGGCTGATGACTCCAATCCTTGCAGTCTCAGACGTTTCATTGCCACCAACAGCTTCTGTGTCCAAGAGAGCTTTCATGAGACCACACTGATTTATTCCAAGTTCCTGTGTTTAGATTAAATACCATCTGCTGGTTATGACCTTACAACCGCAAAAACGTATTAACCACTGCCCTTTCACACTGTGAGAAGCATTCTTAAAACCCCTTATATAATTTGGCATCCCTTAATGCATTTTGTCCATCGTTTTATGCATATCATACGATTAGGAGCGCTAGAGATTGAGCAAAGAGCGGGTTTCAACACACATTCTCCTGTAGGAATTGGTAGACAGGTTTCATTTTGAATGAACCTGGGATGTTATCCTATAACCACCAACAAAAATTCTGCCACCATTCCAGACAGGAGGGATTAGCTTATCCCTGTGCCACCTGTGCCAAACCCATTGGAGAGATGGAGGGTTGAGAGGCAGAAGCAGGAGGGCTCAAGAGGGATTTGGCATTCCAGTACATTCAAGAAAGGGAATGCTGGATGTTTACTGCAGGCAGGGTACTCTAGAATCTCCACGCTCGCCTGTACAACCATGCAGTTTATTGGGGGAGCCTTCAGTGAAGCAAGTACCCCTAGCCCTATGAATATCTTCCTTCAAATAAGGAAGCCCCAGTGCAGCATTTGGCCACATGGGTAGTGATGATGATTACCCTACCAATTTGTTGTGAGGCTGATTCTTTGGGGAACATTTTTTCTACAAGGGTAAGGTATTGATTCCTATATTATATCTAGTTAAACCCCTCCAGAATTCTGAAGGATTTCTCTGCAAAGAGTTGTTCTGAATTTTCTTTTAAAAATGAAGCACTTTCCATTACATCATAATGATTTGCTATAAACGTTAAGAAAGAAAAGGTCACGGAGCTTTACTGTTTTAGGCTGAAATCCTAGAATCTTCTCCAGCTTTATGGGCGATGTGGTTCCCCCCCCCTTCTTCTTCTGTGTCATGCAATTTATGCCCTTAAAAACACAGAGAATACCATTAGGTGTTCCAACAGCAGATGAATCAATTCTCCTATCCTTTAAGTTCAATCATCTTTTATCCCACAGACAGCTGTGGTTATCTCTAAAAACCCACATTTCTCCACACTTATCTCCATCAGCGTGTTCCTGCCTTCAGTCAGCAAAAGACTGTAACGAAGCTATTAAAAGCCGATGCAGAATGGTGACAACGCTGCCACTAAGGTCACAGAAGATAAAAGAATAAGGGGAGCCAAGGCAACGTCAAAGGTTTGCTGAGATATAAAAACCCATAATTGTCACCCAAGAGGTAACCAAAGAAAAGCGCCAGAGCCAAGACCAGACATTGTAGCAGAGCCACACCGTGGGAATGACAGGCCTCCTCAAGATTCTTGGTTGCCTCTCAGCATATTGATTCATAAGGATGATCTAGATGTTTTTGGAACACATGGTTCTCAAATTTAAGAGAGTGATTTACCTACAGTTGCAAAAGCTAAAGAGAGGGTCCCTTCTTCCTGACTCAGAACCCGCAGTCTGCAAGCAGGATCTAGCCCCCAACCAGATTTCATCTGGCTCTTTGGATCTCTCCTTCTTATCAGCTGCTCAGCAGACGACAGCAGAGAGGGGCAAGGGCTTTGCTGTTGTGTCAAGTATGCACATGTAGTTCATTTCTCTGCAAGTTTAAAGCAGAGGATGAAATGGCTCAGGTAGACTTGGGTTCTTTTCAAATATGCCCAAAAGTACTCATGCATTTTGCAATTGCATGCATGCAGTTTTCAGGATGCAAGTGAATTTTGAAGTTTGAGATCTTATAAGAGGTAATTCAGGGCTTGCAGTTCATCTGTGCATTGATACTGTTTGCATTCTTTCTTCTGGGATTAGAGAGTTCTTTGTGCCTGTATTACAGTCAGGATAGGTCAAGGTGTTGGAGAGCATCTTCATTTTTTTACAGTCTGTGAAGAAAATGGAAGGAGAATGAGGTTTTTCAGTACTAAATGTCTACCTCTGTTTTTGTGGAAGGTGTTGTTGTTGTTGTTTAGTCATTAGTTGTGTCTGACTCTTCGTGACCCCATGGACCAGAGCACGCCAGGCACTTCTGTCTTCCACTGCCTCCCGCAGTTTGGTCAAACTCATGCTGGTAGCTTCGAGAACACTATCCAACCATCTCGTCCTCTGTTGTCCCCTTCTCCTTGTGCCTTCCATTTCCCAACATCAGGGTCTTTTCCAGGGAGACTTCTCTTCTCATGAAGTGGCCAAAGTATTGGAGCCTCAGCTTCACGATCTGTCCTTCCAGTGAGCACTCAGGGCTGATTTCCTTCAGAATGGATAGGTTCTTGCAGTCCATGGGACTCTCTAGAGTCTCCTCTAGCACCATAATTCAAAAGCATCAATTCTTCAGCGATCAGCCTTCTTTATGGTCCAGCTCTCACTTCCAAACATCACTTCATAGCTTTAACTATACGGACCTTTGTTGGCAAGGTGATGTCTCTGCTTTTTAAGATGCTGTCTAGGTTTGTCATTGCTCTTCTCCCAAGAAGCAGGCGTCTTTTAATTTTGTGGCTCCTGTCAGCATCTGCAGTGATCATGGAGCCCAAGAAAGTAAAATCTCTCACTGCCTCCATTTGTAGCCTTATGCATATGCCCGTGGGGCAGAATGGTCCAATCCCACTTTACATTGGGCTGAGTGAGGGCAGAGGTTGGATTAGGCAGAAGGGCATCCCTGCCCAGCTCTCCTGGCTGAAGTAGCTTCCCATTGGCTTGTGCTGATAAAAGGACACAAGCATCACTCCAAAGCCAATGCCTTCCCCGTCGTGCCCACCAAATGTACAAGCAGGAAGGAAGCCCACTGGAGCGTCTTCACTGGTGAGAGGAAATTTCCAGAACAATCCCACAGGCATTGCATGATAGCATTGGACCGAAACTGGGCCCAATTGCCCTGTCTCTCCCCTCCTCTCCCAACACACAGACACCCCTTCCACTGCAGCTGCAGTGGTGGCCCCACAAACTCCCATCAGCATGGGGAAGGTTAGGATTGCACCTTAAACTGGCCCCATCCAGTTTCTAACCAATCCCAGGTCAGTTGGAGCTGGACTTTGATGTGACTGCAATATCATGTGATGACTGTATGAATTGGCCATCACAGACCACAAGTGACTGAAATGTAGCATTCATGTCACCTGAAACATAATACTTAAGTAGAACTAGCAGAATTTCCCCTGTTTTCTTCAAAAACTTATTACTTTCAGCTCACGTGCTGTGGTTTGAGTCTTTGGAGTCCCTTTCGGTGAAACTTCATGAGGCATTTGTCATGCCTGTTTTTCAGCTGCATGTGGCGTTTTGCCACAGATCTGACTGAAACTTAGGTTCCTAGAGAAGAAGACATAAATCAGTTCATTCACATGGTCAAGCCATCAATCCACTTTCAGAGTAGGTATAAAACCAGTTTCCCAGGCAGAGTCTTCCATAGCTTCCTTTCCTGATTTGCAACAACTTCCATTTCCTGACACTCTTTTCTGGGGGAAGCAAATGGTACACTTGGAAAAGATAAGCAGATTATTGTACAGGTCTGCTCAGTGGGGCCAGGATGGTAGGTAAATGCCAGCAGAATATTGCTGCTCTTGAGTGATATTTCTATTTATAGAAGTGATTCTCATAGGATGTGAGGTATAAGTACATAGCAGAAAGGATTGATTACTCTACAGAACTTGTTCCCCTAATGTAGCCATTCCCAATCATTTTTATAAGGGCATCAGTCCACAGAAATTGTCTTTATCTGAAATGCACCAATTGATTCCCATTCTAGCAACTTCTGACCCAGAAGAAAAATCTTTCCTTTCATTTCCTCATATGACCACAACCCATCTCCGATAGGCTACTAATTCCCCTATGAATCTGTCTTAGCCTTCTGGTGGTTTCTGAATTTGAGAAACATTGACTTATAAAGGTTTGAAATTACTTGAGGTGGAGCTATGCATTGCATATAGTCCCATGATTGATTTTTACATGATCCATGTGTCTTAGAAAAGGGGGCATCTGATGCTGAAATCTGAGGAGGAGACATAACCCTTTCTCCTCATGCGTTTCCCACCAAAAATTGCTACCCCCAAAACTATGCATACAGGCAGAGCAGTGGACAGAGCAAACATCTAGGGAGAAGGAAGCTTCGAAAAGGAAGTCCTGCTGGTGCATATTAAGGTATTCTAGCCTTGTGTGGTCTTAGGATTTCAACTGATGGAATGGTTCCTTTCAGCAGTTTTGCAGCAGCTATGTGTTGTGCATTGGGTTGTGAGTTGGATGCAAGGTGAAGTTATTGCACAGTTCATCTTGTGCCACATTCTGCACCAATTCACTCCACTCAGATCCCCAATACGCTCATTAGTTTGTGTTAACCAGGACTCAGCTATATTGGCAAAGCAAAAGCACTTTATATGCATTGTATGTGCATTATAACACTGACACCAGATGGCGCTGTGGAGTTTCATTTTTGCTAACCCGGTTTCTCATACAAAGTTTACAATGCATTTAGATCCAGCCCTGCTTAAAAACCCAACTTCTTCTTGATCAGTCAATAAGTTTATTGCTCTAGGTGAAGGCCATCACAAATTCATAACGATAATATCAATAAAATAATATAGAGCATGCATCCATAATACACCCAACTTCTACTTTCGTTTAACATGCTTAAAACTCAAATATCATTTCTTATGCACACTGTAAGTTTAAAATAAGGCTTCTTTCTCCTCTTCCTTCTTCTTTTTTTTTTTTTAAAGTGGCCCACCTTAGTGAAGGTAGCAGAGGCTCCAGGGTCATCCCACAAAAGTCTTCTTACCCTCCGTCATCATTATACCAAGATTGCTGTTCTAGGTTGCCTGAATCATACATATTTATGGCAAACTCGAAAGAGACCTTGTTGTGAAGCTTTAACATACTGGGGGGGGGGGGATTTGAGGTTATTCTTGCCTCAATTGCTTGTGTTTTTTAAGCAGATGCACAAAGTGTCATAGCAGCCAATCCTCCGACAGACTGCAATTTTCAGTGATGTAAAATGCTGATGGGAAGTTCAAGCTGTGTCGACAAATCAAACTTTAACGTGTTTTGTAGCTGATGGAAATAGTTCAAAACACAGCTAGAAGGCAATCTGAGTGAGGAGAGCATACCTTCTTTTTTAAAGATTTCAACATGAAGGGTTTGAGGGGGTTATAGTTGTTGTTGTTTTTAAAGAGTTCAGCATTGTGTGAGTCATTTTATGGTTTGTTCACCCATTATATTTAGGACTCGTAATATGGGACCCAAAGGGACGCGGGTGGCGCTGTGGGTAAAAGCCTCAGCACCTAGGGCTTGCCGATCGCATGGTCGGCGGTTCAAATCCCCACGGCGGGGTGCGCTCCCGTTGCTCGGTCCCAGCGCCTGCCAACCTAGCAGTTTGAAAGCACCCCCGGGTGCAAGTAGATAAATAGGGACCGCTTACTAGCGGGAAGGTAAACGGCGTTTCCGTGTGCGGCTCTGGCTCGCCAGAGCAGCGATGTCATGCTGACCACGTGACCTGGAAGTGTCTCCGGACAGCGCTGGCCCCCGGCCTCTTGAGTGAGATGGGCGTACAACCCTAGAGTGGCCCGTACGGGCAGGGGTACCTTTACCTTATAATGGGACCCACTTCTGGACAAAATGAGCATGTAGAATTTGACAGTCACACGTGATGGTGAACCCACTTTTGTTCAGTGCATTTTGATACCAAAGCTATCAATTCAAAACTGAGTCTACCTTAGATTCATCATTCTTCTGATTATAGGATGTTCCCTTTCAGATCAATAAGGCAATAGGCTTCTGAAAACCAGTTGCATGAAACTGCAGGAGAGAAGAGAGCTCAGGTCCTGCTTGTAGGCCTCCCATAAGCATCTGCTTGGCCACAGTGAGAATAGGACGCTGAACTAGATGGGCAACTGGCCTGTTCCAGCAGGTTCTTCTTATGTTGAATTGTTGTTGTTGTTGTTTAGTCATTAATCGAATCCAACTCTTCGTGACCCCATGGACCATGGAATGTTAAGCATAACCTTGCTAGCATGTGAAATGAGCCCAGTTGTGGCGTAGTTGGAGCATTCTTTGGCACTGCCCTTCTTTGATATTGGGATGCAGGCTGATCTTCTCCAATCCTCTGGCCACTGAAGATGCTCCAGTGGGCTTCCCTCCTGCTTGTACATTTGCCAAAGGTTTTCTGAGATATAAAAACCCATAATTGTCACCCAAGAGGTGACCAAAGGAAAGCGCCAGAGCCAAGACCAGACATTGTAGCAGAACCACACCATGGGATTGACAGGCCTCCTCAAGATTCTTGGTTGCCTCTCAGCATATTGATTCATAAGGATGATCTAGATGTTTTTGGAACACATGGTTCTCAAATTTAAGAGAGCGATTTACCTACAGTTGCAAAAGCTAAAGAGAGGGTCCCTTCTTCCTGACTCAGAACCCGCAGTCTGCAAGCAGGATACAATGCAATTGTAGGATGCAATTTCCAGGATACAACTGAATTTTGAAGTTTGAGGTCTTATAAGATGTAAGTCAGGGCTTGAAGTTCATCTGTGCATTGATATTGTTTTCATTCTTTCTTCTGGGATTACAGAGTTCTTTTTGCCTTTATTACAGTCGGGATAGGCCAAGGTGGTAGTAATTAAGAAATGTCACATACCTTTTAGAATTAATATACCACATGGCGGGGCTAGCTTCAGAACTAACTTCTCCATTGGCTGGTCCTAAGTCCAGCCCTCAGGCTCTAATTGGCCAAAAGGTCCAAAAGAAAATTAAACTTCCCAAAATTACTTCTGAGAAAGTGATGGTATGGGATCGGCATCGCCTAACTAGTGGTGCAGGGAAGGTGTCTGATCGAAATATGTCTATGGATGTTGTTTCTTACCCTTTAAAGCCTTTAGGACTAGCTCAGCAAATGACCATTAACGTAGAGCCAAATAAAAACAATTTATATTTTGGCTTATTTCCTAAATTCCCCATCTTTACTGTGTCTTACATTTTACAAGAAAAATACCTGGAAGTGGCGGTTAAAAGCTCTAGACTGATATAGCTCTGCAAATTTAAATATAACCCCATGCACCTGAAGAGATATTGAAAGGCCAAATATGCAGAGAATGGGAATTGAGCAAAGCAGGGCCTCCTTTCTTGGGGGAGAAACAGTCTAGGTCCAGTATACCTGAAGGGGCGTCTCCACCCCCATCGTTCTGCCCGGACACTGAGGTCCAGTGCCGAGGGCCTTCTGGTGGTTCCCTTACTGCAAGAAGCCAAGTTATAGGGAACCAGGCAGAAGGCCTTCTCGGTAGTGGCACCCACCCTGTGGAATGTTCTCACACCAGATGTCAAAGAGGAAAACAACTACCAGACTTTTAGAAGACATCTGAAGGCAGCCCTGTTTAGAGAAGCTTTTCGTGTTTAATAGATTATTGTATTTTAATATTCTGTTGGAAGCCGCCCAGAGTGGCTGGGGAAACCCAGCCAGATGGCCAGGGTATGTATGTATTAATTAATTAATTAATTAATTATCTATCTATCTATCTATCTATCAGTCTGGTGGTAGCTCTATCTTCTATATTTTAGTTGGAACTAACACTAGAATAAAGGAGGAGTGCTTAATCGTCATGTGAGCAGGTTCATGATGTTTTACATATTCCCCATGTACAGAGCTGTGGAAATTTGTCTTGACAAACTATCACCATGCTAAGAGATAACAGCTTTTAAGGCATGAACAATGTAGTTGCTATTACCATATGGGATTCCGCATGCTGTGATTTTCATACCATATGGATAAGACAATTCTCTAGGCCCTCGGGTGGCTATATTTAAAGAATGGGAGGGTTCCTTTTTCTTTAAGCTGAAGATAGATGGGAATTGTTAATGG
This sequence comes from Podarcis muralis, assembly GCF_964188315.1. Taxonomy (NCBI): domain Eukaryota; kingdom Metazoa; phylum Chordata; class Lepidosauria; order Squamata; family Lacertidae; genus Podarcis; species Podarcis muralis. The sequence continues at coordinate 47,421,570 of NC_135660.1, forward strand.
CATATTTATACCAGACACTTCCATTGCTTGTTAGCAGTCATTCGCCTGCTTAAATGGCTTCAAAGGCAAATTCACAGAGAACAAGGTTATCAGTGGCTTGACTGGCCATAATCAGTGGAGGCTCCTCTGTTGGACAAAGTGGGGCATAGACTTTCAAGATTCTGAAACTTCCAAACCCTTCCCATGACCAGCTATTCTGCTGAACCAATTAAAGCATGCAAGCCAGGTTTCCTTTCATGGCATTCATGATTCCCCTCTTCCACATCTTAGCCTCATAACCTGAGACATAGGCTGACAGTGAATAGCCCAAGGTGAGCCAGGGGGCTTCACAGATGAGTGCTGATTTTAACCCTTGTCTCCTGCATCTTAATCAATTTAATATCTATCTGCATTCTGGAACAAAGGCAAAGAAAGGAATAACATGGGGGCTGTAATCTTTTTCTGTAGGGCTGAAAGTTTAACAAGAATCCTGCTGTCAGTTCTGAAGACTAATCAGCTCAGCCTCTGGTCCTACCTGGGAGCCATTCTCATGGAATTAAGCAGGGCTTGCTTCTAAGTAATGAGTGGTTATTGTGACATTAATCCACACTAGAAATTGTGACAGTAGGGACCCCATCAAAAACCAGGTTAGACACTTTTCAGTTTAGTTAAGCACAAAGCACTTGCGCAACTGCAACGTTTTGGTGTCCACACCTTTACAAAGGAGGAGGATGGGAAGAAAACCAGAACAACATGGCCTCCACTATGTGACTTCCCTGGTCCCACCCATGTGACCTTATAGGCTCCACCTACATGACCTTCTTGGCTATAAGCTGCCCCACCAGGTCCAGGAGCTACCAGCCGTCACTGGTCATGATAGGTATCTATTACCTCCAGGATGAGGATATTACCTCTGAATATTCGCTGCTGATGAATAATAGGAGGAGAGGATTGTTACCCTCATAACCTGCTTGTGGGCATGGCTAGAGATGTGCTTATGCAAAGATGGCTCTAGGGAAATTAACATGGTGAGCCACCATTTTAATTTCCCTAGAGTCATCTATACATCTGTAAGCAAGGTTTTCTTAAAAAAAAGAAAAAGAAAAGAAATGTTTCTTTTTCTTTTTTTTAATGAGAGGGAATGGTGCAAGAGAGCTTGGCACAAAAGAGGGAGTTGAGCTCCCTGGGCTATCCACTAACAATATCTTTGTTTTCAGGCTTTCTCTAGACATCTTGAGGCCGCTGTAAGAAAGAGGATGCTGCAATACATAGACCATTGGACTGATCCTTCAGGATTCAACTTATGTTCACTTTCCCCAGGGAACTCTTGAAATTGTAGCAAGGGATTTCATATACAACTTCACCAAGTTGCAGCAATCTTTGAGGGTCGCCATGATCGTTTAAATAGGTACTACAAACTTTTAGCACAGGTATAGTCTAAGAGGGTCAAACATAATGTAACAGCGGTTCTGTTGCACTTCTGTCTCACTGTCACCTCTGTTCAAAAAGGCTTTGCATGTTTCTGAAACTTGCAAATGCTGTTTACTGGAGTCACTGGTGTGTTGAATGTACACACTTCTGGCGAGAATGCCTCATATTATGCTCAATTGTCTGGGGGGGGCGTGATTGACTCTTTCCATGCTTAATATCATGTGGAGAAGGAGTTTTAGCAGATCAGATTCTGAAGGACAACTGAGAAAAGCTGCACTTGCCAAGATTCCCTTTACAGGCACAGCTATTCGAGATTTAGATTCTCCTTTGTTTCTGGTTAACCAGTGTGGCATAGTGGTTAAGAGCGGTAGACTCGTAATCTGGTGAACTGGGTTCACTTCCCTGCTCTTCCACATGCAGCTGCTGGGTGACCTTGGGCTAGTCACACTTCTCTGAAGTCTCTCAGCCCCACTCACCTCACAGAGTGTTTGTTTTGGGGGGAGGAAGGGAAAGGAGATTGTTAGCCGCTTTGAGACTCCTTCGGTTAGTGATAAAGCGGGATATCAAATCCAAACTCCTCCTCTTTTCATCGCATCAGTGAAACACATGGAAACCCAGTATAAACTGCTGGTATAAGATTCAGATGTAATCATATTGGGGAGGTGAAACACGTCTGCAGACTATACTTGGCAAGGCAAGTGGCAGTGAAGATAAAGTCAAAATGCTGAAACATTTTGCAGAAATGGCAAGGCTCTGCTCCAAAATTTGCTAACGTAAATGAAAAACATTTCCATTGACTTAGAAGTTTGAAGTTGCTGGGGAAATAATCTTCAAATTCAGTCTCATTCTCACACTTTCATGTTTATAAATCCAGTTTTGTAAGAGGTACTTGGGCATGCAGTTTCTTGGACAAGATGCCAGCTTGCTTGCCTTTCTTTTCCATCTAGTAATTTATTGTTACCTTCACCAGGTAAACATCTCAGGGTTTCTTTACACCAAGCCGTTTGGATAAATTTCTAATCATCACTGGCACATACACACTGCGGTGGGAACAAGGGTGTTTTAAAGTTAGCAAGAGCATGTGGACCCTAACAAAGGGAGGAGGGAAGGGTGTACGTGGAGCTCTGGAAAATAGAAGCAGCCATGTCTTTTGAGATGAAGCAGCCTGCCCCACAGCTGGTGGGAATGTTTGAATGCAGCCTCCTGCTGCGCAAGCCAGCAGATTTTGAAATATATTTGGCTGCCATTGTGTGCAATGTTGTAGGGGCAAGCACTGAGTTTAAAGCAAAGTGATGAAATGAGTGGTGAATTTTATCTTTGCTCCTGCTTTAAAGAGAGACAGAAAAGAATTATTATGGTAGCTGTGTGTGTGTGTGTGTGTGTGTGTGTGTGTGTGTGTGTGTGTGTGTGTGTTCAGTGCTATCTTTGATTAAAGCACTTTCACAGGAACCTCATTTAGCAAGAGATTTGTTACAGAAACATCAGCAAACAATTAACTTGATAAGATCTATCAAATGTAGGGATAGGCTAAATTTATTCAGGTTAAATCTAGCCAGTCTCAAACTTCGTTCTTCCTGCTGAAATGACACCAGCTGTTACACATACACTTACCTTTTCTCAAGAAAGAGGAAAGAATATGCTATCAAAACTTCATTAATATTCATCATCGCAATCACCATCAATGTTGTCCTGTTTTTCAAGACCTTCAGACAGCTTTGGCAGGGAGCGGCTAATAATAATTCCCTGTTTAGGGAAGTTTTTAATGTTTGATGCTGTATTGTTTTTAATATTCAGTTGGAAGCAGCCCATAGTGGCTGGGGAAACCCAGCCAGATGGGCGGGCTATAAATAATAAATTATTAATTATTATTATTATTATTATTATTATTATTATTATTATTATTATTATTATCTTTTTGGTGGGGTTCCTGCTTCATCCTATCAGTTTAAACGATAACCCTTCTTTCTTGAGATTCTTTGCAATTTCAAATGGAAAGCTAAAGGTTGCATTTCCGCTGACTGAAGATCTTTTGTTGAAGCTCAATATGTTTCCTTCAAGCTGAACTTATGCAGTCAGAAGTGAGCACTATTGAGTTCAATAGCACTTATGCTACGTATTGCAGTCATGCTGATCCTAACATGGGATTATTGGGCATTATACTTTGTACAGCTGCTTTGTGGTATATATCAGTGGATCCATACACCTGCCTACATTGTTGGGTTCATTGCTGCAGGACAAGGTCATTGCTTTGCCTGGGGTCCTTTGTGCCAAATCCTGCATCTCCTGACCCTTCTTCTTCCCCTTACAGTGTGGCCAGATGCACTCCTGATGAGGCCCAGCCACCCACATATTCATTTGCCAGAGCCAGTGATGCATATAAATCAGCATGTGCTCCCCCCCCCCCCAGATTTGTTCCAAAAGATCAAGCAATGCCCCTGCTGCTGGGACCTGTCATGATGAGCTCCTGCGCTTCATAATTTCCCACTACACCACTGGAGAGAATAAAGGGATTTGGAGCAAGTTGTCTGCATGTGAAAGATTGAAGGGAAGAGCTGGAGAGAAGACTCCAGGAGACAATGCTGATGGTGGTTTTCTTTTTCTTTTTCTCTTAGTGAGAAAGCACATAAAAACCTAAGGAAAGCCCTGCTGGATCAGGCCAAAGGCCCATCTAGTCTAACATCCTGTTCTCATAGTGGCTAATCAGTTGCCGATGGGAAGCCTACAAAGCCTCTTCTTCATCTTCTGAAGGTGCTTCACATCTTAAGACATGAGTGAGTAAAGGCAAGGTTGGGAAATGGCCTTCAATGCCCTCCTAAGTATGGGGGAGAGAACACTGGATAAATTCAGCAGCATTTAGGCCATCTGCTGCTGATATAGCTTCGCCGCAAGGAGAAAGAAAAAGTTGCTTTTTGTCATGGTGAGCAAAAGCCATCTATATGTTTGCAATCAACAGAGTATTACCAATCGGCTCTTTGGCAAATGTTATGTTGGGCCATTGAGACTAGGTTTACCCAGAGTAAACTATTTCAATTAATGAATACAGCTACATTAGGTCCATTAACTTCAATAGATCTACTCTGAACAAAAGTTAGGTGACCACTGTTCATAATCTAACCTAGAATCATAGAATCATAGAGTTGGAAGAGACCACAAGGGCCATCAAGTCCAACCCCCTGCCAAGCAGGAAACACCATCAGAGCACTCCTGACATATGGTTGTCAAGCCTCTGCTTAAAGACCTCCAAAGAAGGAGACTCCACCACACTCCTTGGCAGCAAGTTCCACTGTCGAACAGCTCTTACTGTCAGGAAGTTCTTCCTAATGTTTAGGTGGAATCTTCTTTCTTGTAGTTTGGATCCATTGCTCCGTGTCCGCTTCTCTGGAGCAGCAGAAAACAACCTTTCTCCCTCCTCTATATGACATCCTTTTATATATTTGAACATGGCTATCATATCACCCCTTAACCTCCTCTTCTCCAGGCTAAACATGCCCAGCTCCCTTAGCCGTTCCTCATAAGGCATCGTTTCCAGACCTTTGACCTGAATGTAAGCTTTTTGTACAAGTGAATCAGGATGAATGCTCAATAAACAGATTGTCTGGACATACCCATAGGTAAAGGGACGCCTGACTATTAGGTCCAGTTGCAGACAACTCTGGGGTTGTGGCACTCATCTTGCTTTACTGGCCGAGGGAGCTGGCGTACAGCTTCCGGGTCATGTGGCCAGCATGACTAAGCTCCTTCTGGCAAACCAGAGCAGTGCACAGAAACGCCGTTTACCTTCCTGCTGGAGCGGTACCTATTTACTTGTACTTTGACGTGCTTTCAAACTGCTAGGTTGGCAGGAGCAGGGACGGAGCAATGGGAGATCACCCCATCGCAGGGATTTGAGCAGCCAACCTTCTGATCAGCAAGCCCAAGCTCTGTGGTTTAACCCATAACGCCACCCAGACATACCCATAGACACTCCTAATTTTCTCTTGCTTTTTGGCTCATAAATCAACCCTTATACCTATGCATTAGGAGGAGATGGTCTCTCCAGCAAACGGCCTTTCTCATTTTCCTACCAGAATAATTTCTCAAGTATCATTCAAGCTACTTGAAGGAATCAGGCATAGGTTGCATTCTGTTTTGCTTCACCCACAACCTTACCAGAGGTTCCTGGTGACCTTGGCTTTCAGCTCTGTTCTTTGCTTTTGCCTAGACAGATAGCTGCTATCTGGCATACCAGCCTACTCCAACCCTGCAAACCTCTCTGTCCTGTTCCACCTGCCCTATCACCAACTCCCACCTTTCTGCACCCTCCATATTCTTAAGCATTGGTCGCATTGGCCTCTTTGGCTGTTGTGGACATGCTTGTCCTATACACAGTAATCCGATTATATACAATTCCTGAGTACTCACAAAGTCCCAACACTGACAGAGAACTGTAGTTGGCATGTGCTAAAAGTCTTGATTCTTGAGTTCCCGTCACAGCTCAAGACACACTTACAACACTGTTTTGACAAGTCTGTTCATTACTTGGGTGTAGACAGTGTGATATGGGCTTGATTCATTGGCATCTCTGATACTTGTATTTTTCTTCTTCGTTAGGTGGACTAATAAATTAATATGGGGAAATAGCATGGCAAGAAAGGTGAAGCTTGCCCTATCCCAGAACAGCTGCTGCAGTTGAATTTTGGGCTATATCTTATTTCAGGGCGCAGTCAAATGTCATGGAATCTGATCATAGACCCCATGAGGTATAGTTTGGGCCATAGGATCATAGACCCTATATATGAGGTATAGTTTGTGCCACAGTGAGAAGCATAAAACCCAGCCTCGGCATGTTTTAAACCGAACAAACTCAGCTGAGCAAGGAGGGGAACTCACATGAGTGGAGTACTAATCAGGGCAAGCATTTATTTTGCATGTCTGATCTTTAAAATATTTTAAAATCTATCTGAGAAAATATACACCCTTGACATTCAAAGGAGGGCAGGGAAATCTGAAAGGAGAGGGAAATATTTACATGAGATTTGTGCAACATGGCGAGTCCCGTGAAAATGCTAGCCACCTTGAGCCTATGGGCAGAGGGAGCGAGGATATAAACTGAAATAAATAAATAAAACGCATCCCTTCTATCTTCAAGCAGCGTACACAAAGGCCACAGTTAAAAAGACTCCCGTGGAATACTGATGGGATGGAACAAGCAAGTCTCTGGTAGAAGAAGGACCCCTTGTGGTGTGAAAGAAAAACAGAATGAATTGAATACACGCCAGAAAGCAGCTTCTGGCCTGATTTGCTCATGGGGTGAAGATTAAACACTTTGAGAGGTAAATACAGCAGAACGTCCCCTCACACTGTTAACGTGATGCTTATGTTGGAGGTGGCCAAGAGCACAATGTATATGGTTACTTGGAAGTCCCACTGTGCTCAGTGGTGCCGACTCTCAGGTAAGTGTAAACAGACTTGCAACCTTAGAAAGGATATGCAAGCAGGACTATGAAATGTCAGAAGGTTCACTTTGCTTACTCCACTGAGATGGCTGTTGAGCATCTGAGGCTTATGTATGTGGTACACAGTGTTTGCGTGTGTCTGTGTGTGTGGTGGGGCTCATTATATCTTTAAAGAGAGAGCTGAGACCTATTTACTCCTTTGCTTAATGTAACACCTGTAACTTGAATATTTGATTTCACTGACAATAATGGGTTAGATGTATGTATGGACATACACTTGGAAATCAAGCTACACTGTCTAATGGCAGTTGATTGATATTTTGTGCATGCTGTGTAAAATATTAATCAAGCAATGAATAGTAAATACTGTCTTATTTGCTAACAAGCAAAAGAGGAAAGTGCAAACAACCACTGTAGCGTGGATAATTAATCAAAAGATGGATCTCAGTTGCCATACTCTTGAAACTCTCCCATTTAGTCACATGATGTATGTTAGCTCAGGCCTTTCATATGACATACATTTTGATGTGACTTTTGAAATAAGAGTATTTTATTTAAAACTACAGTGGTACCTCGGAAGTCGAACGGACTCTGTTCCAGAAGTCTATTCCACTTCCAAAATGTTCGGAAACCAAAGCATGGCTTCCAATTGGCTGCAGGAAGTTCCTGCAGCCAATCAGAAGCTGTGTCTAGTGTTTGGGTTCCAAAGAACGTTCGCAAACCAGAACAGTCACTTCTGGGTTTGCGATGTTTGGGAGCCAAAACGTTTGACTCGCAAGGCATTCAGGATACAAGGTAAGACTGTAATGGCAAACGATTGATGGTCTATCATCTTCTTGATACTCAATGGGTTTTCAGCAGGGTGGTACACCAGATTGAATCCTAATCCAAATTGGGCCAAGGATCAGAGCAGGATCTGGGCCTCAGTTCGGTTGGGTTGAAACAGCTTTGGATCACTACTTGTTGAGTAGGCCTGGGTCATAGGGCTGTCAGAGAGCAGGGCATCAGGAAGGAATGAGAGGAAGGCAGGAGCAAGAAAAAGGAGAGACCATGAAAAGGAGAGACCTACTGAATCAGTCTGATCCGGTGGATCAGGGTGGCCCTAATTTTCAGGTGCCTCCACGGAGGGGAGCTAGATGCAGTATATCTATTGAATGTCTAAGAAGGCTAATTCTTTCATTAGGCTTTGCACCTTTTTTGCCAGCTTTCACTGCATATTCTTTGTCTTTAGGACATATTATACAGTTTCTTCACTTCTGTCATTAAAATCTTTCTCGCTTTCTCGCGCTCTCTCACACCGAGAGAAAGGTCAAAAACACTTCGCTGGAGATGGGTTTTCCATTTTATTGTCTACGAGGTTGCTAGTCGTGGTGTATATAAATAAAATATATACGTAGGGTCTGCTAGCTGCCTTGTTGATTTGGTTGCATTTAGGGCCTGTTTATTTCTTCCTCTCATTCTACACTGGGGAGAGAAAGAAAGGGAAGGAAAGAACTGGAACATTAAAAATAAAAAACAAGCTGCTATTTGATACACTTCCTTTGCATTAAAACTGCATCAGGCTTCTGACTTGCTTTTAACAGCATCCACGCCCTGCTTCTGGGAGTGAGGCGTTGGCATCTCTTGTGAGCCATTAGATTTACACTTGCCGACGTTGTTCTTTGAAAATTTGAGAGTTCTGCTTGGTGAGCAGGGTCTCAGGTGGCTTGCAAGAAATAAGGCTGGCTCCCATCTTTCCATTTGGGAGTCAGTGTTCCTGTGGGGATTAAAGTCCCCTGTAGATGACCAGCTTGGCATGTGCAAGCAGCAAATCACCACCACTTATTCTGTTCTTGCTGCAGACGCGTAACAAGCTTCCACATATTGTGATGTTGATAGTCAGAGACACGCAGGTGACCACACATTTCACTTTCCTGTCAGAGAAAATCTACTATAAACTGTCCCTGTCACCCCCATAGGGACATGTCATTGTTATTTTCCCCTTAGGACTCAAGGCACACACTTAAGATCACCTAACGCAAGCTTGTTTACTCCACTTAATACTCTTTAATGGACTGCATTCACTGTTTTGCAAAGGAACACTTTTTCTACTCTTTTCAGGGTTCATCCACACCATGCATAGAAAGCATGGGTCTGGGCAGTTTTTTATTCTGCTTGCTCCTTTCCAGGGGAAAATCCGCTCTTTAGCGATAGATCAAAACAAATGGCAATCCGGAGAAAAACTGAATTGCCATTTGCTCCTATTAACCACTAAAGAGCAGTTTTCCCCAGGGGAAAGTAGCAGAACAAGAGGAAGTGTAAATAAGCCCTCAGTGCGTACCTAGGGATGAAAGTGGGGGTGGGGTTCATATTCGCTTTAGCAATTGCAACAGGAAAGAGATTAGTTCTTCCAAATGAATGCATGTGAGCAGCAGTACAAGTTTGGTATATAGACACCTCAGGATGTCTCATAGCTGAATGGAATATGGAAGTGCTACAGCTTCTAGCACAACCTGGTCAGCACACATTTTCTAGCCAGAAATCCATTGAGAGGTATTGGGCTCTTGATTGTAAAACAGTGAAACTGCCTGTTCCTTAACGCGCTTGTAGACTTCATTTGGCCAGATAGGTAGCAATGTGCTATTATCATGAGTATGTGAGGTGTTTAGACATTGGTAACCACAAGTACTTTCTTAGACTGCTACCCTAAGCTCTACTTTATGTACAGCAGGGAGGGGGAACATGTGGCCATGCAGATATCTGGGGCCATGTTGATGGAAGTTGGAATCCAGTAAGATTTGTAGGCCTGCAAGTCTCCTGTCACTGCTGTACAGAGTGCCTTACCACTGGCCACTTTCACTTGACTTTAGTTTGTACTCAAATTTAGCCTGTCCCCAGCCTAGTTTGGTTGCAACTGCTTTCCTCAGACAGGACTCTAGACACTAGATGCAACATGGCCATGCATTTGATGATACATGTCCCAGTACCGTAATTGATATTTTCTTGTTTTGGCTCACTGACAATACTCAGAGCATCTGTTCTCGATTCCATATATAGAAGAATACCTGATCAAAGGAAGTTGTTTTATTTCTTCCCTTCCTTAGAAAGTGCAGTATTAGGACTCTTGATGATCAATGAGATTAAACTCCTAAGGAAAGCCAGTGCTATAAATTCTTAAAGTGTGGAATGGCTGCTATATCAGCAGGAGAGGGTATTTTTGCAACAAAAACAAACAAACAAACAAACAATGTGGTGGAAAATAGCTCCCTCATGTTAGACCTCTGAGGTATAATGGAGTCCTTATTGAAAGCAATACAGAACAGCGTTCCTGACTATTGTTGCCGAGCCAATTGCTTCTGAATGCCAACGCAGCCACTTTTAACACCAGCAATGAAACACATAGCCTTGTCAACAGGAGTGCAACACTTAAAAACCAGAGCCAAAAGATTTCCCCTCCCTTTATCAATTTTGTCCACAATGGAGGGTTGAATCTGCTGCCAGTGGAAAAAGAGAGCTAATAGCCAATGTTCTTCCTAGTGGAAGGAGCTGCTTGGAACTCAAATAGTGTAGTCCTAACCGTGTTTTCTCAGAAATTTGTCTTGCTGATTACTGTGTAACTTACTAGCCTGTAAGTGGCTTTAGGATCACAGCTGTAAAGCCAGGGTTTATTGTGTGGGCATCAGAAAAGTCTGGCACGTCTCAGAAGAGCAGTGCATATCCTCTAAACATTAGGATATCCCCCAATTTAAGAAATATTAGTCAATCATATAGGTTAATCAATCTGCATAATTTGGATGTTAACAGAAACAAGCAGTTAGCAGCACTCACAAAATTTGCCTTGTGACTGTAATACACAGCCTGATAAGGTTTTAGATTTGCTTATGTCATTCTGATTCAGTTTGTTATCCAGGACCCAAATTTGACCTGTTTAATCAGAAACTCTATTTTTCCCCATTGACAATGATAGGAAAAATAAATATGGCTCTCTTTTTTTACAGAAGTGGCTGGAATTTGCAGTTAAGAGTCTCTCAAGAATGGCTTGAGCCTGCCAAATTTCAGGTGATGATTCACTCATGGGGTTGTTGTGCAGAGAAATTTTTCGATGAGTTTTTAAATTTTTGCCATAAGTACATGCAAATTCCAGACATGCTTCCCTGTTCTGAGGCAATAAAGCCTGCCAAATTCCAGAAAGATGAGAGCAGTGGTTCTCCCACAAGGGCAAATCAGTTTTATCAGTTTTTGGTGAGGAAATGGAAATCACGTTCCCTCCTGGTTCTTTGTGCACAATCTGCTTGAAAACTCTTTGCATTTCTCCTCTGTTGCTGAATGGAATGAAAGATGGGTGTCCAATCCTGGCATCCAATGAAATGTGAGCATGTTCAAGGGGCTGTGGTTTAATGTAGTTAAACCAATGCAAACAAGAACTGAGTTCGGATATTTATTGAGACCTTTTGCAAGTGCCTTAGGATGTATTGGTGAGCACCTTGGCACCACATTTGTGACCCCTGCCATAGTACAAACTGCTTTGGAAACCCCTTTCGATTTCAAAAGCAGTTTGCAGTGCAGTGAAGTTTTGTTTTGTTTTTTAATGAAAACAAGGCTAGGGCTGTGACCCCATGCATATGGGAGTCAGACACATTGAACTCAGTGGACCTTACTTCCAAGTAAACATGCTTAAGATGGTGCTGAAAGCTCCTCTTGGCCTCATAGAACTAACTCTATGGTTTTTTGTACCTTGATTATTAGGTATAGTTGTAAAAAAAAAAAGGTTTATTATTATTCATCTTTGAAATTTGTTGTTCATCAGGATTAGGAATGACTCTAAAAAGTAGATTTACTTTTACTTTGTGAAATCCCAGTGGTGAAGCTTCTTCTACATTTCTCTCCTTGATCCTTCGTTCCCTGACATCAGACAATATGTGACATGTCTGTGGAAGTTCTCTCAGAAAAAGCCTTGGCAGATGCAAGAAGTAAAGTTCTTATCTCAGTACCCAGGGAAGTTATGCAAGTTAAGCTGATGGCACTGAGATGAGGAAAAAACACCCTGGAGAAATGAATCATTGATAGAAGATCCTAAATATTAATAAGATACAAGAGGATGCTTCATTCAACTTTGCACTTAGCCCAAATGCCAGGATAGACTTGCTCGCTCGCCTGCTGGATCAACTATTCTAAGCCATGCAAAGATACCTTAGGCGTGCCGAACAAATGCCAGGTCTTTCTGACTGCTGAATGGATTATTTATTCAAATCTCAAATGCAGCAGAAACTCTATAGCCTAAACAAGGTTTCAAATCAAAATTTCAGTTCTGAATATACTGTCCTTCTGAGGCCTACTAAAGAAAGGGGCCTCTATGAGAAAGGGGGGAAAGGATATCAGAAAATTGCAAAGCATCTTCAAATTCATCTAGGTTAGATTACACTAATGTGTAATATACCTGGGGCTGCCTTTGAAGACAGTTCGGAAACTACAGCTGGTAATTAATGCAGCAGCCAGATTATTGATTATTGACCAGAAGGTCTGAACATATTACATATTTGTGTCATATGAGCACAAGGCATCAGCCTTAGTTTCCAGTTTCCCAGCTTTTGGGAACTTGGGCCAATATGAGTTAGTCTTAAATCTGATATTCAACTGGCAGGCTTTTAAATAATAATTACAGAAGGTTCTAGAAGGTTCTTTCTGATTGGACAGGTGCATCCCTAAAGATTCAGAATTAGAATTTCTTCTGAGCTAAGGTTATGTGTGGCACACTCATTCTTGCAGTTAAAAGGTATATAAGCCAATATTGTTCGTGGCACTGATTTCCTTTCAAGTAGGAATCCATATAAAAAAATGGCAGAGAAAGTTCCTTTTCTCAGAACTTCTCCCCACTCCACCATCTTATTATATCAGTATGCATCTGTTGCAGCAACCCACATTTTGAAAAAATTTAATGAGAAAAGCAAAGTGGGTTCCCCCCCTCCCCCCAGTCTGAGAAGCTTCCACTGGAAATCCCCCAAGGACACAGAACAGCGAAGAGATAGGCCCCGGCTTTAATTGTTGTATTAAAATTCTTCCAAGCTAGTACACAAGCATTAAAAAGGCAAGCTAATTAAAATGCCAACACGGTGCCTTTCATAGCCTGTGAAGTTCTTATTATGTGCTTTTCTTATTGCTACCGTAACTTCAGCTAGACCCAAAAGCCTCCCTAAAAGTCTCTGCTTATATAAAAAAGTAGAATTGTGGCAGTTTTCTCCCTCTCTTGCAGTACTAGAAACTGAGGTCATGCAAGTGAAGCTGAATGCTCTTAAGATTCAGGGCAGACAAAAAAAAAAAAATAACACAGCAGCACATCATTAAAACACTGGAATTTGCTGCTTCAAGGCCTAGTGATCACCACCAACTTAAGACGGCTGAGGGAAAAGGAAACTAGCCATGGCCACCAGTCATGAGATCACCTCTAGCATCAGTGGCAGTGTGCTTCTGAATCTGTTTCTGGGGAACATAAACAGGAGGGTGCTATAGTGCTCATGTCCTGCTTGTGGACTGCCTATTAACACCTGGTTGACCACTGTGGGAACAGAATGGTGGACTAGATGGGTCTCTGGGTCAGGATCTAGTGAGGTTCTTCTTGTCCTTGAACCCTTTGCTTCTCCTATACACACAAATGGCTCCCATTAGTCTCTGCAGCATAAAGAGGCTGCAATGTCTGATATGACTGCAATGGAAACCACAGCAGCCGCCTCCTTCCACTAGGTCACTGTAGGGGGAGAGTTCACATCTCCTATATGGAAGCAAATGACACTAATCTGTGGGGGGGAGTAGAGGAAATGCAGGAGAGGACAACTTAAGGTAGGGGGGAAATCCTGCCCCCATCCCATGGTTATCCCAGTATTGGAAGGCAGATTTTGCCCTCTCTTCAATAGTACCCTTGGTTTGATTCCGCTGCCGAATGGACGTTCTTCACTCCATGTTTCCCCCAAAAAAAATAATAATTAATTGCTTTTTTATCTTCACCTCAGCACTTGAGAGTGCTGCAAATTTATACTAGGCCTATTTGCCTTTGAGTGTCTTGTCTCATCCTGATTCTTCGCACAAAATGACTGAGCACTTCTTAATAAGGATTCTTTTAATCGTGTGGCACCTTTGCGTTCGTATTGCAAAACCCAGTCTAATTCCATCAAACTCCTGCCTCAGAGAGTGACGTGTTTTAATATTAGTAGGAACCAATATGGGCCTGACTATGGCAACCGCACTAGCAAATTGCCACCGTGAGGGACAATTAAGAGGATTTGCATGAACAGAAATCAGACGAAATACAGCAGGAGACAGGTCACTGTTAACTTCTTAATAATAATAATAATAATAATAATTTATTATTTATACCCCGCCCATCTGGCTGGGCCTCCCCAGCCACTCTGGGCGGCTTCCATAAAAACCAAAAATACAATAAAATATCACATGTTAAAAACTTCCCTGAACAGGGCTGCCTTAAGATGTCTCTTGAATGTCAGGTAGTTATTTATCACTTTGACATCTGCTGGAAGGGCGTTCCACAGGGTGGGCGCCACTACCGAGAAGGCCTTCTGCCTGGTTCCCTGTAGCTTTGCTTCTCGCAATGAGGGAACCGCCAGAAGGCCCTCGGCGCTGGACCTCAGCGTCCGGGCAGAATGATGGGGGTGGAGACGCTCCTTCAGGTATACTGGACCGAGGCCGTTTAGGGCTTTAAAGGTCAGCACCAACACTTTGAATTGTGCTCGGAAACGTACTGGGAGCCAATGCAAGTCTTTCAAGACCGGTGTTATATGGTCTCGGCGGCCGCTCCCAGTCACCAGTCTAGCTGCCGCATTCTGGATTAGTTGTAGTTTCCGAGTCACCTTCAAAGGTAGCCCCACGTAGAGTGCATTGCAGTAGTCCAAGCGGGAGATAACCAGAGCATGTACCACTCTGGCGAGACAGTCCGCAGGCAGATAGGGTCTCAGCCTACGTACCAGATGGAGCTGGTAAACAGCTGCCCTGGACACGGATTTGACCTGTGCCTCCATGGACAGCTGTGAGTCCAAAATGACTCCCAGGCTGCGCACCTGGTCCTTCAGGGGCACAGTTACCCCATTCAGGACCAGGGAATCCTCCACACCTGCCCGCCTCCTGTCCCCCAAAAACAGTACTTCTGTCTTGTCAGGATTCAACCTCAATCTGTTAGCCGCCATCCATCCTCCAACCGCCTCCAGACACTCACACAGGACCTTCACCGCCTTCACTGGTTCTGATTTAAAAGAGAGGTAGAGCTGGGTATCATCCGCATACTGATGAACACCCAGCCCAAACCTCCTGATGATCTCTCCCAGCGGCTGCATGTAAATGTTGAAAAGCATGGGGGAGAGGACAGAACCCTGAGGCACCCCACAAGTGAGAGCCCAGGGGTCTGAACACTCATCCCCCACCACCACTTTCTGAACACGGCCCAGGAGGAAGGAGCGGAACCACTGTATAACAGTGCCCCCAGCTCCCAGCCCCTCAAGACGGTCCAGAAGGATGCTATGGTCGATGGTATCAAACGCCGCTGAGAGATCCAGCAGAACTAGGAAACAGCTCTCACCTTTGTCCCTAGCCCGCTGGAGATCATCAACCAGTGCGACCAAGGCAGTTTCAGTCCCATGATGAGGCCTGAATCCCGACTGGAAGGGATCCAAATGGTCCGCTTCTTCCAGGCGTGCCTGGAGTTGTTCGGCAACCGCTCGCTCAATCACCTTGCCCAGGAATGGAAGATTTGAGACTGGGCGATAGTTGGCCATCGTGGCCGCATCTAAAGATGGTTTTTTAAGAAGCGGTTTAATAACCGCCTCTTTCAGCGGGTCTGGGAAGGCTCCCTCACGGAGGGAAGCATTCACCACCCCACGAAGCCCATCGCCCAGTCCTTCCCGGCTAGCTTTTATAAGCCAGGATGGGCAAGGATCCAGGAGACAGGTGGTTGGTTTCACTCGTCCAAGCAGCCTGTCCACATCCTCGGAGGTAACAGATTGGAATTGATCCCACTCAACTTGACTAGACAGAACTCTAGCACTCTCCCGCCCCGGCCCTGCTCCCACGGTGGAGTCTACTTCTTCCCGAATCTGAGCGATTTTATCTGCAAAAAACTTTGCAAAATCATTGCAGGAGAACATGTGGCCCGTACTGGGCCCCGATGTTGCAGGTGGTTCCGCTAAATTGTGAACCACCTGAAAAAGTCTCCTGCTGCTGTTTTCTGCAGATGCAATAGAGGCGGTGAAGAAATTCTTCTTCGCCGTCGCTATCGCCACTTGGTAGGCTCGACGTTGAGCTCTAACCTGTGTCCGGTCAGATTCGGAATGAGTTCTCCGCCACCGGCGCTCTAGCCGTCTCAACGATTGTTTCATTGCCCTCAGATCCGTGGAAAACCACGGGGCTGTCCGGGCTCCATGCAATCGGAGAGGGCGCTTCGGAGCCAAACAGTCAATAGCCCTGGTTAACTCCACATTCCAGCGGGCCACCAGGGAATCAGCTGAAAGGCCATCAACATGGGATAAAGCATCCCCTACCACTCTCTGGAAACCATTTGGATCCATTAAGTGGCGGGGGCGGACCATCCGAATTGGTCCCACCTCCCTGCCGAGGGGATGGGTCGCAGAGAAGTCCAGTTGCACCAGGAAGTGATCTGACCATGGCACTTCTTTCGTTTCGCTTTTACTTAGTGTCAGATCACCAACATCCATAGAGGTAAACACCAGGTCCAAGGCATGTCCACGGCTATGGGTTGGGCCAGACTTATTCAGGGACAGCCCCATGGAGGCCATGCTTTCCACGAAGTCCCGAGCGGCCCCTTGTAAGGTCGTGTCGGCATGGATGTTAAAATCCCCTAGGACGACCAAGCTAGGTGTCTCCAGGAGAACATCCGCCACGACCTGAAGCAGCTCAGGCAGGGAATCCTTGGTGCAGCGGGGAGGTCGGTACACCAAAAGGAATCCTGTACTGCCCCTATTGCCCAACTTCCAGAACATGCACTCAGAAAACTGGGTCTTCCCAACAGGACGCCTGGTGCAAACTAATGACTTCCTAAAAATCACTGCAACCCCCCCTCCCCGCCCACATGACCTGGGTTGCTGTGCGTAAGAGAAACCTGGTGGACAAGCAGCGGCAAGGACAGGCCCATCTGCTTCATCCAACCAGGTCTCTGTTATACATGCCAGGTCAAATCCTCTATCCATGATCAAGTCATGGATGGCAGTGGTCTTATGAATCATTGACCTGGCATTGCACAGCAGCACCTTCAGGTCATGTGGGTATCCCTTGCTGATTCTAGTATCCATCCGGTCAGGACCAGACCCGGAGGCAGGGATAGTCCTCAGACAACGACTAAACCTGCCTCCTCTGTAATGATAGGGTCTGGTCTTAGCGTAACTCCTCCTCCTACCCGTGATCACTGAGATCGGTTGTCCCAGTGCATCCTGCCCTGTGGAACATGCCCCAGCCATTTTATGGGCTGGGGCCCACTCCCCGGCAGCCCTGAACCCTCCCCCTAAAAACAAAATAACACCTTAAACAAACAACCAAAACCAATAAAACAATACAAACGAAAAATGTAAAAATTACAAAAACATCAAAATAAAAAAAATTAAAATAATTCCCCAAGCCCAACCAACATCCATCCCACCCCCACCCCGCACATACAAAAAATCCAAAGAATTAAAAAACAAACAAACAAAAAACACATTTTAAAAACACTCTGTGCCTCTCCGGCAGTAACAACTGTCCTGGTGAGGCCTGTCAGGCCCCGCCCTGGGCCAGATGGTAAGTGGCAGGAAGGAGCAGGGCCCTCAAGCACTCACTCAGGGAGTCTTCCTGGGCAGCAGGCCGCAAGCAGCACACAGTCCTTATGAGGCCCCAGGCCCCGCCCCAGGCCAGATGGTAAGTGGCAGGAAGGAGCAGGGCCCTCAAGCACTCACTCAGGAAGTCTCCCTGGGCAGCAGGCCGCAAGCCGCACGCAGTCCTTATGAGGCCCCAGGCCCCGCCCCAGGCCAGATGGTAAGTGGCAGGAAGGAGCAGGGCCCTCAAGCACTCACTCAGGAAGTCTTCCTGGGCAGCAGGCCGCAAGCCGCACGCAGTCCTTATGAGGCCCCAGGCCCCGCCCCAGGCCAGATGGTAAGTGGCAGGAAGGAGCAGGGCCCTCAAGCACTCACTCAGGAAGTCTTCCTGGGCAGCAGGCCGCAAGCCGCACGCAGTCCTTATGAGGCCCCAGGCCCCGCCCCAGGCCAGATGGTAAGTGGCAGGAAGGAGCAGGGCCCTCAAGCACTCACTCAGGGAGTCTTCCTGGGCAGCAGGCCGCAAGCCGCACGCAGTCCTTATGAGGCCCCAGGCCCCGCCCCAGGCCAGATGGTAAGTGGCAGGAAGGAGCAGGGCCCTCAAGCACTCACTCAGGGAGTCTTCCTGGGCAGCAGGCCGCAAGCAGCACACAGTCCTTATGAGGCCCCAGGCCCCGCCCCAGGCCAGATGGTAAGTGGCAAGAGCAGGGCCCTCAAGCACTCACTCAGGGAGTCTTCCTGGGCAGCAGGCCGCAAGCCGCACGCAGTCCTTATGAGGCCCCAGGCCCCGCCCCAGGCCAGATGGTAAGTGGCAGGAAGGAGCAGGGCCCTCAAGCACTCACTCAGGAAGTCTCCCTGGGCAGCAGGCCGCAAGCCGCACGCAGTCCTTATGAGGCCCCAGGCCCCGCCCCAGGCCAGATGGTAAGTGGCAGGAAGGAGCAGGGCCCTCAAGCACTCACTCAGGAAGTCTTCCTGGGCAGCAGGCCGCAAGCCGCACGCAGTCCTTATGAGGCCCCAGGCCCCGCCCCAGGCCAGATGGTAAGTGGCAGGAAGGAGCAGGGCCCTCAAGCACTCACTCAGGAAGTCTCCCTGGGCAGCAGGCCGCAAGCCGCACGCAGTCCTTATGAGGCCCCAGGCCCCGCCCCAGGCCAGATGGTAAGTGGCAGGAAGGAGCAGGGCCCTCAAGCACTCACTCAGGAAGTCTTCCTGGGCAGCAGGCCGCAAGCCGCACGCAGTCCTTATGAGGCCCCAGGCCCCGCCCCAGGCCAGATGGTAAGTGGCAGGAAGGAGCAGGGCCCTCAAGCACTCACTCAGGAAGTCTTCCTGGGCAGCAGGCCGCAAGCCGCACGCAGTCCTTATGAGGCCCCAGGCCCCGCCCCAGGCCAGATGGTAAGTGGCAGGAAGGAGCAGGGCCCTCAAGCACTCACTCAGGGAGTCTTCCTGGGCAGCAGGCCGCAAGCCGCACGCAGTCCTTATGAGGCCCCAGGCCCCGCCCCAGGCCAGATGGTAAGTGGCAGGAAGGAGCAGGGCCCTCAAGCACTCACTCAGGGAGTCTTCCTGGGCAGCAGGCCGCAAGCAGCACACAGTCCTTATGAGGCCCCAGGCCCCGCCCCAGGCCAGATGGTAAGTGGCAAGAGCAGGGCCCTCAGTCCTTAAGGACTGCGAGAGCCTGTTCCATTTTTAATTAATGACACTGAGCCTTAACAAAGATTTGCTTGAAGAGTGTTTGTCTGGAATGCCATTATTTTAGGAGCATCGTTTCATTATTTAGTGCCCATGCAGCAATTCCTCCTGTTAAAGATTCAGACCGGGCTCAATAATATAGAAAGTGCATGGTCTGGAGTACAAAGAGACCCCAGGTGATACAGTGGTTAAAATGTCTAAATAGGATGAGGGAGGCCCGAGTTCAAATCCCCATACAGCAATGACCCTATTTGGTTGGATGACCTTGGACCTGTCCTCCTCTCCCAGCCTATCCAACCTCTCAAGTGTTGTTGTGAAGATAAAATGGAAGGAAAAGAACTGTGTATGCAAAAATATTTTGCAGCAAGTTGTTTCCCCTGTTTACCTGTGGGTGGGTGTGGGTGTGCTCTGTCCTGGCACTCCCTGTTGCTGGAATGGAATAGAGTTTTGATGTTGAATATTTGTTCAGTGTCCCAAGGCAAGAGCAATTCAGCAACAACTTCCCAGTTGAAACACTTTTTTTGCAGAAATATTAAGAGCTACCTGGTTTATCTTTGGATTGAAGGGTGGACTTGACAGAACCGCCAGAGCTCTTTGGAGAACGGTGAGTTAACAATGTTAACAAATAAACAAAATAGATCTAACTTTTACGTGTCCACTCTAATGCATGAGTGAAAGCGTAGACAGCCCACATTCAGATCTCTGATCCTAAGGAAGACTAAAGCCCTTACTCCCGCCTCCAAAGCTTCTCACATTGTTCAATCAGACTGCATTAAATTAAGGGAGGGGGAATGCCTAAGAGTCCACAACCTGCTCCCATTGCAGAAACTTGGGGTGCATTTGTGGGGTTTTAGAAATCTGTGAAATTGGACACAGCAGTAAAGAAGTATATGATGTTTATTGGCACTTCCAGATTTTGACTGCGGGTAGAGCAAAGACATGTTCCTAGCCGTGTAAAAGGTTCACTCAAAACAATCAAGGCTGCTTTTGAACATTCTCCATCCTCAACACTAAACGTTTGCTTAATGGTCACACCCAGGAGCCCACACCCTCAGAGCTGGGGGGAAACAAAAACCCAAGTGGCTACCATTGCTTTATACTGCATGCTTAAACACCGCAGGTGTCCAAAACAATTTCATCACAAGAAGCAACTTACAGACGCTGCAAGTCGGGGCTGGTTTGTAGAAGAAGGTACCTTTCCCCATCACTTATTGCTCAATGACACACAACCGCATCCATTGAAAAATAATTTTGCTCAAGGTAAGCCAGGACTATCTGGACATTCTCTTCTGTGGCAACAAATCTTTGTGCATTTACCTGGAAGTAAGACCCACTGAGCACAGTGGAACTTTCTTCAGAGTAGACATGCACAGGACTGAGCTGGGGGGAGGGGCACTTCACAGCAGCCAAGAGATAACACGATGCTGCAGTCACTGTGTACATGTGAACTTGCTCCGAGCTGCATTTCTGAGAGGTGCAAAATGCAGAAAAGCAAGGCTTTGGAAGTTTTCAGTACAGGGTCCTTGGGAACACCTGTTCTCGGGCCCCTACAGGAGACCCATTTTACTAAGCATCTCCACCTGATGCATAGCCCTGTTCTCTGTAGCGCTTTGGCAGGACATCGCAGCCATTAACTTGCATCACGTTGCACACTTCCCAGGTAGTTTTCAGTCAGCTGCACAAGCTTGGCGGTTGCATAAACAACAGAATCCAGTGATTCAGCAAGTTTTCAGCGACCTCGTGCTGTTCTCCACTGACCCATCCTCTCCGTAAGATACAGACTCCATAGCTCCCACTTTATTTTTGCTCATTATCAAGAAAATAATAATAAAAGAATCGTGAGGAAAGAAATCCCCTCCCCACCCCCAAAAAAAATCCACTCCCACCCAGCCCCAGCACCAAGTTCTCTCCTGATCGATATGAAAGGGTTTTCACATCCCCCCCCCCCCACTTCACTCTCCCTCCCCAGGCATGGTATATTATTGTAAAGCTGAACCAATACTGCACTTGCAATTGTGAAAAGGAATGACTTTCTCGCAGAAACGCACATAGACACACAAAGAGGATGTGCGCTGCTGTTAGTGCATCTTGGAGATGGGCTCCGTTTCCCTAATGAGCCACCGGAGAGCTTCTTGCCGTCCTTGTCGCTCGAGCTCTGCCCCGACCACCTCTCGGCATTTTCTGTGGTACTCGTTCACCCAGTCGCACTAAAAAGAAAGGAGAGCACCTTGATCTCCAGCCACTGTGAATGCTACTTGCAAGGGGGGAAGGGATTATATATGTCTAAAAAGCTCAAATAGTTGAAGTGAAGAGCAGCCCTTTGTGTACTGATGTCTATGGGGAAGTGCAGCTGGATACAACAGTCCCTTGTGCATCACTTTTGGAGGGATGGGGGGGTCAAAGGCAATTGTGAGGGCAAGCTGAACTCGCAACAAAATGTTGCAGCGTGGAAGGTTCACTGTTCCAGGCAGCTAGCCATGCCCTCTACCATGATGCGCAGAGAAAAGCTGGGCAGGAAGAGTACCAGCAAGCATGTTTCTGTTTTTGTCTTTAAATTTCAGCTCTTAAGATACCTATGAATACATCACAACAAAACAACCTCACCTGATATATACTCAGTTCCTGAAATTTTGTCAGTCTGGAAGTTCCCCTTCCCACATTCTATCCTCAAAATAACCACGGTGCCATTTGTACTGTCAGGTTGGGCAATAGACCACGACAGGTTTGGCTGTAAATACTAAGACAGCTAAGTACTAAGATGGAGGTTTTCATCAAGACCTGGTCTGTCTGGAAATGAGGGGGAAGAAAACCAAGCATTTCAAGTCCTCACAGTAAAAGTCTCAAGTTTTACAACACAGTTATTATTTTCCTTACCTCTTTTGGAGTTAGCAAATCAACGTCTATCATTTTGGTTTGAATGGGAACCAGGGTCAAAGGCTCAAACGTCAAACTCCCTCTGTTGCTGAAGTTATACTACGGAAGTAAAATATCCTAGTCATTGGAGAAAGCTTCTAGCTGAGTAAAAGTGCCCCTCTCACCATCACAGATTTCCCATAATGCAGCCTTCCCCATTCTGGTGTCCTCCAACTCTCATGAGATGACAGAAAACTGGACAACGGTGGCATTAAGGGTATATTCTGAGACAGTTTAACTAAGCAAATCCAGACATGTCATCCATCCCTCTGGAGAACTGTCCCTGGTGCATAAAACTGACTTTAGATTTGTTCTCACCACCTTTATAAAGATGTTTTCAGTCAAGTAACCTAATGCATGTCTAAGTCCGTTTTGGGGGTGTAATCCGGCCTACCGGTTGGTTTAATCTGGTCCCTGTGGCAGTTTATTTCCTGGGTAAAATCCTTAAAAAGCCTCAACAACTTCAATCCTAAAAAGAGCTCAACAGCTTCAATCCTAAAAAAAGGTTGGCCCTTTGGTCGGCCCTCACAGCCCTTCAGTTCATCAAATCTGGCCCTCTTTGAAAAAAGTTTGGACACCACTGACGGTCCTAATGTGAAGGTTGGCCATCTTGTGCCAAACACCATGTTTCAACCCAATGTTCTCTTACGTTTGTCATTCCTACATAAAAACTCCCTTTCATCAGCAACTAGGAAAGTTAATAGAAGATTAAGGATACTTTCCAAAGTTATGTTTCAGCTTCCAGGACGGCAGAAACAACCAAGCACTGCAAGGATGGAAAAGCTGTGGCTTTGAAATCATTGGTGGGGAACCTGTAGCCCTTGAGATGCTGGAGGACTCCAAGCGCCATCAGCCCAAGCCAACATGGCCAGTTGTGAGGGATGATGCCCAACAACATTTGGAAGAAGGTGGGTTCACTCCCCATTGGAAAGACATTGCGCTCACAAATCACAGCAAGGAGGCATTGCTCCTCTCAAGCATGCAAAGGAACCGCTCACCTTGGTTTTAACAGGAACGACAATGACAACGTTTTCTATTCGGATCCCAAAAACATCAGCCTCATAATAACCAGGCTCTGCAGAGACAAAGTTAGCCAGGAACACTGTTAGAAAAATTTCCCCCAAAGGGCAAACCTCCTAACAACCTTGGGAGTAAGGCCCAGCTTTTCTGTTCAAGCAACCTGAAGATTTTGGAGTTCAAAGAATCTTCCATATCACACCCAAAGACACATTTACACCTTTCATAGAGAAAGGCAGTACAGTGGTACCTCTAGTTACAAACTTAATTCGTTCTGGAGGTCCATTCTTAACCTGAAACTGTTCTTAACTAGAGGCGTGCTCTCGCTAATGGGGCCTCTTGCTGCTACTGCGCTGCCAGCACACGATTTCTGTTCTCATCCTGGGGCAAAGTTCTCAACTCAAGGTAACTCTTCCAGGTTAGCAGAGTTTGTAACCTGAAGCATTTGTAACCTGAGGCGTTTGTAACTGAAGGTACCACTGTAAAGGCTTCTTCTGTGGCTTGATCACAGAAGCTGCATTGGTGAGGCAACACTTGGGGGTGAAAATACCAGAACCGTAAGAAAGGAAACCAGGATGGGTGATTTTTTTTTATGCAGGGGCAGAACCAAGGCCCTTGAACAGCAATGTTGCCTGAAAACCCCACAAAATTCACATGGCAGACAAGAGATAATGTGCACCAAATCTACTGAACGCTTGTGCCAGCAAAATCAGACCTTAATGCATACATCCCGGGCTGACAAATTGCTGCCATAACAGCTAAGGGACACCCCTGCCTCAAATCTCACTCACTGCAAGGTGAGCCCAGGCACCATTTCTCAGGCTCTCATCTATAAAATGAAGCAAGAGTAGTTCAGAGCAGCAGCTTCTTGGAGATGGAGTTACTCTATTTATTTTATTTTATTATGCTTTTTATTAACTTTCTATTACACCACATAAACACATGATACTTAAGAAACAAACTAAAAAGAAAACACAAAACAAATGACAAACAAATAACCATAAAGCTGAAAGCTCTTACACACGGACTTATGTTACCCTATTTTCGATTGTTATCCTATTCTAATAGACTTCCTTCCTCCTCAAAGCGGGTCTAATTTCTTGTTTGTTTAACTGTTTCTTTCTCATTTCTTCATGGAGTTACTGATGCTTACCAGGAGGGGGGGTGTCTGTGAGTCTGTGATTCAAATATATTTGGACACTTGCAAGCACAATATAAATGCTAAGTATTAATATAATCACTGTTGATATTTAAGGACTGGA
This sequence comes from Podarcis muralis, assembly GCF_964188315.1. Lineage (NCBI taxonomy): Eukaryota > Metazoa > Chordata > Lepidosauria > Squamata > Lacertidae > Podarcis > Podarcis muralis. The sequence continues at coordinate 47,446,068 of NC_135660.1, forward strand.
GAGGTGCCACCCTCCCATTCTTTCCCAGAAGCAACAACCTAGAGAGCCAAGAGGATCACATGAAATTCTTATATTAAAAGCCAAAGAGGCAGAAGACACTAGTTCATGTAACAAGAGTCATGAGTCAATGGGAATAAATTAATTACCATCAGAAACAATCATCCCGGCTTCCAGAGGTTCATCTGCAAAGGTTTTGTAGCTAATGCCACATGGACCTTCATGGACATTTAGGAAAGCCCCAACTCCGTGTCCTGTGCCATGCAGGTAATCTAAGCCTTGGTCCCACAGGGCAGAGCGTGCAAAGGAGTCCAGGAGGTGACCTACAAGACACAAAAGGAAGTTGCAGGTCCACAATATATTAACAAGCTGAGCAGAAAGCAAGCAGCCTTATTTCTGGCGGTCATATCCTGAACTTGCAGGTTGAAAAAGATGTGCATACAATTTTATACTGTCCTTTATATACTATGATTTTTTAAAAAAAAAACAGCTTTGGAAACAGGATGTAAGCATGACCATAATATTATCCAAACAATTGGTTTCCCACTCCCCCAGAACAAAAACTAATTCATACAACAAATTTCCCCATAAATCTATATGCATATATAGTGGATGCTAGTCATCAGAGAGTTCATTTGGATACTTTATAAAGAGATGCCATATTTCAGCAAAATCATCTGTATCAGTTGCATCATTGGGGCATGTACTCTCTTAGTTAGTTTCTCAGATAAAGCAATTGACCACACGTTCTGTTTCCATTGTGTGATGTGTAGATAATCGTGTCCTTTCCTTTTGTGTGCTGTGCTGAGGGAACAATACAGATACCCCTTTTATCTGCAATCTTGCAGAATTTATTTATTTTTTAAAAGGGATAATGTTGTGTCTTGCCTGAGAGTTTCAGAATTGTAAATTGAGGGGAAACAGGCCATAGCTCAGGGCTTGAATATTGGCATTGTGTGCCAGGGGTCCCCCCACATCCTCAGGCAGGGCTGGGAGAGAATTCTGCCTGGAATCCTAGACAGCTGCCAGCCAGTCAGAGCAGACAATACTGAACTGAATGGACCAATGGTCTGACTCCATAGAAAGAAGGCGACTTCCTATGTTCTAAGTTTCTTAACACTCTTATATTCAGGTTCCATATAATTTTATTCAGGCTTAAATTTCAGGTGTCAATTTTATTTTACTTAACGTGCTAAAACCGGAACCCCATTTTTAAAGGGGAATTGTTGTGATTTGCAAGGGAAATATTCAATTTTAGTTTTAAGATTCTTTAGTTTGTATATATGCTTTATCTGCGTCTGTGGCAATTCTATTCATCCTAAGTTGCTTTTATAGGGGTATGTACTTCCACATTGTTAAACCCTTCCCTCGTGAAGGCCTGATGACTAGATAACAGAGAAAACACAAATCTGATTCCGAGTGCCACTGCAGCTGAGGAAGAGGAAAGGGAAACTGACCAACCTTTGGTCCCGTTGGGGAATATGGCTGCGCTGACAGCTATGTGACCCTTCAGCACATAGGTAAAACACTCCTGGAAGGAAAGGGAAGACGATGAACAAAACAGAAGCCATTGGAAGGCCTGGCCCACGAGTCACTTGCAACCTAGAACAAGTGCATAAAGAATTCTGGACTGGGGTCTGCCAATATATTTGAAGCAGCAGCTCAGTTTGATAGTAAAAGCAACCAGTGTATATCTCATCTCCCTAAGATGTGTGTGTGTGTGTGCAGGGAGGGAGGGGTGAAATAAAGGGCAATTTCTAGCAGTGGTCAGAGCTTGGGTGTACAGCTTACATGTGGACTACACCCCAGATGTTTTAATTGGCTCTTGTACACATTGGCATCCAGAACATCTGCCCCACCCCACCCCCTTTGGAGAAAACACTGCTTCTATAAATATTCAGGTGGTTTTGATTATGAAAAAATAATGCCACAAAACTGAATATCCAAAAGGTTCTCGATGGATAGATACAACGGGGGGTGGGGGTGGGAATGAAACCAGGACCCATAAAGAGGGAGAGTTGCTGCAGGTGCCCAGGGACAATAAGGCCACCCTTGACTTTCAGGGGTGGTTTGGTGTCAAGCAGAGCTACTTGATCGTCTCACGGTCCATTGTAGTAAGTGAAATCTGCACACATACAAACCTACAGTGCTTATTGTATCTAAAATTGCCTAAGTCAACCCCTTTGGGGAAATCAACGATGAAAACCGAATTCTTGCATACCTTTTCATAAGCTGTTGGGGTGCCGAAATGCATTGTCCTTGTCACATCTGTAGTTCCATCCCTTCCAAAAAGAGAAAGAGAAAAACATATTCTAACTATCCAAAGGGAAAGGTGGAGGCATAGGCTGTTGCGTTATACCGAGTCTGAGCATTGGTCCATCTAGTTCAGTGATGTCTACACTGACTGGCAACAACTCCCGAGGGTTTCAGGCAGGGGTCTCTCCCTGTCTTGCCTGTATATGCTGGGGATTGAAACTGGTATCTTCTGCAGGCAAAGCAGATGCTCTAACACTGAGCTATGGCACTTCCCGGAAAAGGCAAGAACATACTTTAATCTATAGCCAGCCTAGTGCAAAATTTTGTGAGCTTCTTCCAAGTGTTCTGCAGTGGGTAAGGCTCAGCTGTAACAAGAATGGGCATTGCTGGTCTTGCTGAGTCGCATCGAAATAGGCTATGAAACAGGTCATGGAAATGCCAGGAGACCATTGCCCACCAATCAGCTCACACAAGGAAGATATTCTGTGGGCCTCGTCCTTCTTACTGGAATCTAAAGTGCAGAAATAGCAATCAACTGGCAGAAGTTCACTGGGCAGGAGAAGGACAAGGTATGCCTACAGAGGGTGGAATAACAAGACGGGTAATTGGTCATGGCAGCTGTGACCTTCCAAACCTGCTAGCAAGAGATCTCCCAATTAGAGACCCCCAAAGCAGATGGTTTCTCCCGCCCTCCTGAGATAAGGTCTCAGCTAGCCAATGGACACCCAGGTGTCTTCTGCCACACCTCAAAGTATAATCTATTTAGTTATGCTATTTTTTAAAAGGAGCAGCTTCTAGAAGCTGGCTCCAGCCCTATCCCAACTTTTCTCTAGTTAATGCATGTTCAAGTAAGCTTTCACAGACTGCAAGGCCACTGGAGAGATGTCAAGCGGAATCTGTAACTGTAGCTCAGAGGAAATGAACTCTCTTCCAACAAATCTATTCTGTTATCCCTCCAGCTATCCCGGCCCTGGTGTCCGTTGGTTCCTCCCGCTCTCTGCTTATGGAACATTCCAATCTGGATAACCATCTGCATTGTTGTCTCTGCACAGGGCAAGCTGTTCGGAAAGCTGAGGTACAAAGGATTTGGCTCCAGCACAAGAGATTGTACTAAAAGACCTCTGCCCCCCTTCCCCCCCCCTCCCGGCTAGCTCTGCCAGCGTACAAACTGAAGTCACTGGATGCAACTCAAGGCTCTGGGATGCTATGTTTCATAAATGATACATAATTTGGTACTGTGGGGCATGTTTCTGAGGATGAGAAAAGCGGGACACACTTCCTTACGTCAAACCAACAAAAACAAGGGAAATAAATCCTGCCAAACCAGTAAAAATCAGGGCAAAATGTGCATCCTGCAGCTCTGTGCATGAAGCACAAAGGAACGAAAATCAACCTTCCGAGAACAGCACTAGGGAAAGTGAGTTGGAGAGCATGTGAGCAGTGCTTGGGGAAGTATTCAAAGCCAGTCAAGCAGGATTTCTATTGATCCATGGGTTGTTGGAAGCTATCAGGACCCCTGCATAACTCCTCTACCCTGTCCCAGAGGGGTGAGCAAATATTTCAAGTTCTCCAGAACTTCTTCTGCAGGCTAGGTGTTAAGCGGCACTTTTTAAAAAATGGGGAAGAAAAGAAAAAGGCAGGTACAGTGGGAAATCCTTAAGAGTCTGAAATATGGGAGTTCAGAAAGTGCAATGCACACTTAATTTCATTAGACGGACCCGGTGCAAAGTAGGTTTTCAAGTTCATCAAGAAATTCTATCTAATGGGTTGGGATCGCTGACCAAGGAAGCCTCCTTCATCTCTATGGTCCTACAGGTCATGGAGCTTTGCTCAAGCATCTAATTTAACTATATGTACCGTGCTGAAAAGAAGTCAAGGGATCTGTATCTCTCTGAGAATTCCCAAATTATCCATACTTTTGAAAATAAAGAGCACAATCCACACGTAACTGCTCTTCCACAACCTCTGTTGACATTAACAGGAGTTAAGCAGGACCCTGAGAACTTCCCCCTGGGGGGGTGGGGTTTGGGCAAAGTCTCTCTCCAGGCACTCTGCCCTAGCACATGACTTTAAAAACACTCGAGTTAACTTTGCAACATCAGCCGGTTCAGCCCGGCTGCCCCACAGCCTAGAGAATGTCATGGATGCATAACTCATTATATTCAAGTGGCTGCTTCACAATGTGGCACCGAGGAAGCCGATAATTAGGCTGCCTGAGAAGAAGGCGCTCATTGTACAAGTTTTATCCACATAGTTCCCATTCAGGGGGCCATTAAAATTTCAGAAAAACAAAAACGCCAAGCCTCTAAGCCAGGAAGGGAAAACCTGTGACCCTTCAGGTGCTATGGGACTCCACTTCCCATCAGCCAGCATGGCCAATGGTTAAGGATAATGGGATTTGTAGTCCAACAACATCTCGAGCGCCACAAGTTCCCCATCCCAGTTCTAAAGAAGCAATTTCCATCCACAGATCAGTTCCGCTCCATTCCTTGCTGAACAAAATAATTTTCAGCACAGCCCCCAACTTGCCAGAATAATATTGCTATGACTCATATTTTCTCCATGGTGTTTATCTTAAACAAGTATAGTATAAGGCTGTGTCTTTTTCCATACCAAATCTATATCTGAGGTGGGATTTGATTTAGTGTAGGTTCACCAATGTGAAGTAGCCTATAAGCTTCATTTACCTGTACTGAGCCCCAGAATCCAGGAGGTAGATTTCATTCATGGATAAAGTCCTATTTGTCTCAGGTGTAGGCCTATTCAAGAAAAGAAAAATGATTTGTCTCACCTTTTCATTGAAACCAGCAAGTGAAAACAGACTGAATTACAAGTTCTTCCTTCAATTATACAATTAAATTATGAACTCTGGGCCGAGTGTTATTTGTCCTTAGTAAATTTTCATAGACTGTTAGATCAAATCAGCTGCCCATTTAGGTCAGCATCATGTGTCTGAGGGCATCTTCAGCATTGTACAGCATGTGTTTACTATTCTAAATTATATAGGAGGCTGTATAGCATCACAATATTTGGTGGTGGAAGCACATTCACAATGACTATCAGAAGGCTGGAAGAGCTTGTTATCTACACCTACTTGTTGATCACATGATTCTCTATTGAAAATTCTACAGCTAACAGGAGACAGGTCTATGAGCCACCAAGAAATATTCCAACACTTTAAAAAAAAAATATAAAGTAAAGTATTTGCATGTATTTGCACTTCATTCAACCATTATTTCAACTAGGGTTGTGCTAAATTCTGCACAGTTATCAGTTTTTGCACTGAAAGCTGCACTTTGGGACAAGGTTAATTTTTTCACTGAATCAGTGGATGTCAAGATTTTTTCCTTTTTAAAAAAAAAAACGCTTCCAGCCTCAACATCATGCAATCCCTGAGAAACTTGTAAAGGACAAGCGAAAATCCTCTAGTCTCTGCGTTCTGCAGCAGCAAATAACCTCAGCCCTCCACAATGACTCCACCCCTCAAACTCTCTCATTAGTAGAAAAAAACAGGAAGCTAGCCAAACAGGGACAACTGATCTTCATGAAGCCAACCGCCTGAAAACAATTTGGACACAGTAGATGGTTACAGAACAAGATACATTGTTCTGCTGCTTCAACCACAAACTCTCCTTATATCACTAGACGGAAAATAACATCAACTGACGTGATTCCCTGAAGTTCTGTTAAGCCTCAGATAGCATGGGGACCACACCAAGTGCAATGGGATCCTGGAGAAAAGATTTGGTCATAGAAGCCAACTTGAAGGTTAACAGTAGCGAACATTTCCTAATCTAAACTAAGCAGTGATACACTAGCATGATGGTGCTCTAGGTTCTTCCAGCTATGTAGTGAAGTGTCCAGTGCAAGGACTCTGTTGCTCTTACTTACTTGTAGTGAATTATAGCACCGTTTGGGCCTGTACTTGAAATCGTAGCAAAGCTCAAGTCGACAAAGTTCTCTTGCTGGCTGGAAAAAAGAGAAATTTCATGAGCAAAGGTCATTTAGAACTTCTACAGAAAGGAGACATCCTGCCTCTCAAAGGATGAGAACAAAGGTTTTCATCTTCTGCCATTGCCCTTCATTGAGATTTCATCATTCATGATCAGCCTTTTGAGTCTTCCTGCAATTTGTCTCAATTAACCATTTGGGCCAAAACTTGCTCAAGTTGTTCTAGCAAGACAATGAACATCAAACCTAAAGTATGGGGAAGGGCTGTAGCTCAGTGGTAGAGCATATGCTCTTCCTGCAGGAGGTCCCAGGTTCAATCCCATATCTGCAGGTAAGGTTGGGAATGCCCTCTAAAAACTTGGAGACACACTGCAGTTCTGTATAGACAATATGGCGCTAGATGGACCAATGGTGTGAAGACGTGTTATAAAGATGCGTCCTATTTTACCACCCAAAAAAAGAAGGTTGGGAACTGGACTAGTGATGATCTCAAACCAGAGCTTGCTCTATACCCTCTGCTTAGTTCATCCAAAAAAGTATCAGCTGGAGTACTGAAACATACTGAGTTAGTGTACTTTCCCCACATCATGCACAGCAGACTCCCTAGCCAAGTTTGCCAATCTGGTCTTAGATACAGGGTTGACTTTGTTTGCCCAAAATGACATGCACAGTATTCTATGTGATGAATAAGCCTGAAGGCCAAGAACAGCACAATCTCGTTCTGAGCTTGTTTAAGACAGAGGTATGAAACCAGGCAAGACAAACAAGGAGAAGACAAGGCACCAGTTTGATCATGAAATTATGCAGGACATGGACCCTCTCTCAAAACCATTTGTGGACATCCAATCAAGCCAAATGTTGGAAGATTCAGGACAGGCAAATGAAAGTACAGTGGTACCTCAGGTTAAGTACTTAATTCGTTCCGGAGGTCCATTCTTAACCTGAAACTGTTCTTAACCTGAAGCACCACTTTAGCTAATGGGGCCTCCTGCTGCTGCCGCGCCACCGCTGCACGATTTCTGTTCTCATCCTGAAGCAAAGTTCTTAACCCGAGGTACTATTTCTGGGTGAGTGGAGTCTGTAACCTGAAGCGTATGTAACCTGAAGTGTATGTAACCTGAAGTGTATGTAACCCAAGGTACCACTGTACTTCTTCATGCAGCACATAGTTAAACTCCCACAGGAGGCAGTAGCATCCACCATCTTGGATGGCTTTAAAAGAAGGTTGGGCAAATTAATGAAGGATCATGCTCTGCCTCCAGGAGGCAGCCACACCTGTGAATGCCAGGTGCTGAAAACTGAGGGAGAAGAGAGTGTCTTATGCTCAGGTCCTGCTTGTGGCTTTCCTCAAAGTTATCTAGCTAGTCACTGTGAGGCTGAGCCAGTAGGCTCTTCCGATGCTCTTATGTTCCTAAAGGTTTGCTCTTCTTTAAACTGCCTGCCTTGGAAGTCGGACCCCTTCTTTCCGCAGCCTCCCAATAAAACAAATGGACCCTGTTTTCCCCAAAGTCTATATAAAACTTCAGTGACTATAATGACCCAGAGATTGCCCACATCTGTCTTTCTTCTTACCTACGGAACTCCTCTGCTTTGTCTGCTGCTGTTATTTCAGTAATATTCCCTTTGGGAACCTAATAGAAAAGATGGCAGCCTGGTAAACAACAATGGAAACACAGCATGTTGTAGCTTTCATGGGATCTTGCCCAGTCACCCTCTCTTTTCCTTTAGAGGCCACTGTTGACTCCCCACCCCTCCATGCTATCCTTGGGCATCAATATCAGGGCTCAACGACATTAGCAGTGGCTAAACCAACAGTACTTTCTCGTCAGTAGACTACAGCTATTGAATATTAGTGTTACATTGGAAAACTTAAAAGTGTGGCTAATCTTAACTATGCTATATTGAAACCAGCTTTATAGTTTGATTTCCTAAGTTGACTTCTTTCAATAAACCATGGTTAAGACTAGTCACAGTTTGTTTGAGTTTGGACATTCCACTAAGCTGTGATTGGTGGCAAACAGCAGCAAAAGCTTCTGATCCCCTCCATGTGGCTGCACTGGAAAAGCAGAGCGAGGGGGAAGTGTTTGAATCCAAGGCTAACGCAGGCCCATTCACGTAGTGCCAAGCACCATAGTTTAGTGTGATATCTGAACATGGCCATTGTGAGAAAACTAATATAGCATATAAAAAACAGAAGAGAATTTGATGCTTTCCAGTAACATTCCACTATGGCAATCTCTGCCATGATTTTTCTCCTGTATGCAAGCCAATCGTTTACCGTTCCTCTTTTGATCACACAAGGCAAGCGAAAACAGACTCCAAAAGTCATCATTTCCTCTCAAGGTGTAAATATGAACAGCCCTCACAGTCCCTACAAGTCTCAGTGGCTTTCTCCCTCCCTCTAGGCCATTGTAATCAGTAGTTACCGTGAGCAATACTAAAGCTTATATTCATGCAATCTTCTATTATACAGTAACAGTCTTCTCTCAGTAAAAATCTAAAAAACCATACCTCCTTCTCCAGCCAGTTAAATAACTCACACAAGGCCACAGCATCCTTAATCTGTTAATAAAGGGAGAAGAAGAAACAAGATAAAGGGATTAATGAAATTGAATAACCCACTGAAAAACTGGCCCCAAACATTTTAATGGAAGAAATATATTAGTAGGCAGTAGCAAAAAGACGACATTTCTACTTCCAAGCAGAAACTTCTACACTTCACTCCGCACTCTGCAAAAACTATTGCAGAGTTCAGTAGAATTAATAACTTGCAGCTCTGAAACAGAAAAGAGCCACTAAACTGGGCAGATCACTTACGTGAGCTCTCCTCATGCCTTCTGACTCCGCTGCATTCTTCACAGCTTTTGCAATGCATATGGGAGTGTAGGGGGTGAGGTAGCGGTGATCCTAAGACCAAAAAGAAAAAAGAAAAGATACAATTTGGCAAGGAGCCCAAACTGCCTGCTGGCCCTGGAGCTGTCTGGCCACTAAGACTAAGCTGAAGTGCGCTAGCTACATCTTCGTATCCTTCCAAGCCTCAGGGACCAGACAGAAAGGATGCATGCAGACCAAGAGCATCCTTTATCATCTTCTGTCTGCATGAAAGGCAAAGGGTAGCCTTTCCTTACAAGGGACCACCAGATCATTTTGCATGCCCTTTCCTGCACCTTTTCCAGTCATTTCCCCTCGATTCTGCTCGGACTGTTCTAAGCCCTCCAGGAGATGGTCCATCTGAAGTCTACAATTCCATGGATCTACATATTTAGATAGGATTCCTGCATTGCAGGGGGCTGGACTAGATGATCTGTGAGGTCCCTCTACAATTCTATGGTTCCATGAAGCAGATACACCTCTGCATATAGTTCTCTCTGGAAAGTCTCCAGCTCTGTGCAAGCCACTTTATGAGCTGAGCAGGAAGCAGGGCGAAGTCTGGTCTCAAAGAACATTGCGGACTGTGCCAAAACACTGCCATATACATGGGACACTGAACTAAAAGTACCTTAGAATCTTCTTGCACTCTGTGTTAGGTATGTAACACAGCACAGAAAGCAAAAAGAAAAAGGAGAGCCCATTTCAAACAGAAGGCATGCTCCTGAAGCCCAGGGTAGCCAGTGGAGTGCCTTCTCCGTGTGGTTGGACTCCAACTCCCATGAGCCCCCACCACCATGGCCAATGGCCAGGGATGAGGGGAGTTGGAGTCCAACGCCATCTGAAGGCACCACAAGAGCTACCACTGCTCTAGCTAATGGAGGTTTCTATATTCATGTTCTACATACAGGTGAAGAAGAAAAATGCCTCACATGGGATAACAGTAAGTCTCACGGTGCGTTTTGTCACAGCCTCCCCACAGAAAGCCAGAAGAGGCTGCTGTGTCGTTGTCCCCCAACAAAACGATGAGAACAAAACCTCTTTATTCCTCTCCAGCCCAATCCGCAAAAGTAGTTTTTTGCTCCAGGGCCAATTTTTTTTTTCCAAATCCCTGCCTTATTCTAATCTGACACTCTTTCAGATAAATTCTTTTAATGAGTTAGTCATTTCCTCCTGCCATAGGGGTTGTAAGCAACCCATGGAGAGCTTGGCTTGGGTTTCAAAGCCACGTTGCAGCAGAGGACAAGAGGCCTGCAACAGCCCCACAGAAGGAAGCTTGGAAGCATCCGCCCCGAGTGGAAGTGCATAGCGACAGACCTGAGCTGGGGGGGTGAGAGGAATTTGCTGCCTTGCCAAAGCCTACAGACCTTGGGGATGGCCTGGGTCAGGGCATAGCTGGCTTTGTCACTGAGCCAAACTTTCTCGTGGGGAGAAAGGGTGTCACAGATGGACTTCAGAACGGTCAGGATGGAGTCGTACGGCAGCACTTGGATGCTGAACTCAGGGTCCTGAGCAGAGTCCAGCAACAGATGCTCTCTCACGCCTGGGTCGGACATGCGATCGCCGTCAATGAACAACCTAGAGGGATACATTGGAGAGATAGAGAAAAGCAGCCTGAGCCTTGCGGGAAACACAATTAAATAAAGAGTGAATGACTGAACATTTTATTTATAGCATTTGCATCTCAGCTTTTTGCTAAAGAGATCAAGGTGTCGTACATGGTTCTCCGCCTCCTCATTCAATCCCCACAACAATCCTGAGTGATTGGCCCAAGGCCACCCTTCATGGACAAGTGGGGATTTGAACCCCAGTCTCCCAGGCCTTAGTCCAACACTCTAGCCACTACACCACGCTGGCTGGCTCTCCAGGTCTCAGTAGCAGGGTATTGGTAATCTGGGCACAGACTTTCTTATAGGTGAAAAACATATGGTAGTGCTACCATAGGAAGGAGCAGAGTGAGGTGGCACTGAGGTCAGAGGAAATCTAGATGGACAGTAATGTCTCTGCAGGTACAGCTGCCTTGTGGGGCTGCTGCCTACTCAAAGTTCCCCAGACTTCACTGCTGCCTATTTCTTTTCTAGTGAGTGCAGTGCCACCCCTAGTGAGTACACTGCACTTCCTAGTGAGTGCAGTGCCACTGCCATTCCTCCCCCTTCAGAGGCTGCAGCCTATTGCTTTTAAAGACCTGCTGTCCTTGCCCACTCAGCCAATCAGTTTCTTGAAGGAAAATATATACACATGTTGACCATCAGAGTAAATGTGAGCAAAATAAATGAGAAAGCCTCGGTTTCCATTACCTGATTGTATTGGCTCCTATGATGGCGTAAGCAAAAAAGACCGGGTTGTACTCAACATCCGAGCCTCTGAGATTAAAGAGCCCTAAAAAAATAAGGAAGGAGAAGACAGTGTCACAAACCTGGTTAAAATTCAACATTACAGTGGTACCTCGGGTTAAGTACTTAGTTTGTTCCGGAGCTCCATTCTTAACCTGAAGCACCACTTTAGCTAATGGGGCCTCCTGCTGCCGCCACGCTGCCAGAGCATGATTTCTGTTCTCATCCTGAAGCAAAGTTCTTAACCCGGGGTACTATTTCTGGGTTAGCGGAGTTTGTAACCTGAAGCGTATGTAACCTGAGGTACCACTGTACTTCCTTTTTTTTAAGAAAACAGTGGGGAAGCACCATCCATCGTGAGATGCAGCACAACCACTTAAATGAACAATAAGGGGCTTTTGCCACAAGATGGCATTAGAACTCCAGACTACGCACAAGGAAGATCTTTTGGTAACAAGAAAATAAGACAAACGAAGTACAAAGGAAGCCAAGTTGGACCATAAGGAAAAAGCAGAAAACCCACAGCGGGGCCCTATATTTATTAGGACCACCCACAAAATAGTGAGCAAACTTTCAAGGTCTCCAGATCGCTTTATCGGGCTGGAGGATGAGGGAAGCGAAACAGGAGGAGTGGGATTGTGGAGAGGGAACATGGCTGGTATTAAAACCATAAAGTCTGCATTGCTTTCAGTCTTGTGACCAAGTGCAGGAAGAGATAAGGAACGTAATCAAGGTGCTGTGCAGGTTGCGGGTTACACCTGGGATTATAAACAAAAACAAAAGAACATCCCATGGTTCAGCGGCTCACTCCTTATTATTGAAAATGTAAAATCCAGGAATTACTCACATCTGTCTCTAGAGACATATCACACTAAGCCAAGCCAGGCTCCCAGAGAGGAGATCACAAGCATTTTGCTACACCACCAGCCCCAGCAGTCATTCTGATGATGGGCAGGGAGTTCAACTCTGCTTGGTGAGGGTGTGCAAGCATGTTTGCCACTGTGAACTCACTTGTGCAGCAAAGCCCTGCAGAAAGCAGGCCACAAGACAAGCCCACAGCCTACCGAGCAGTTTCCCCAGATCAAATCCAACGCGTTATCCTTTGGGCCCCATTGCCTCCCAATAGGCAAACTTGCCACTTCCTGTTTTGCACTTTACTGTGCTCCTGGCTGCTCCTCAGCTGTGCTTGGTGGGTATTTGGGAACTAAGTGGTAGCAGACTGTAAGCAGGCAGCAGCTACCCACAAGTGCAGCACAAGGTGGTCTTTCCAACCATTCGTGGTAATTAGTAATATTGAGCCCAGCAGCAGCCCTCCTGGAATTGGCACAAGGTTCCTTGCCATTGACCAGTGAACAGCCAGCAACTGAAATCTCTACATTCCAAAGATGACACCAGGACAGACTTCTATTGTCCAAATTGGCCCACAGTCCTACTGACCCCTGGGGATGCTGCAGGGTTTCTCATTTCCAGCTGCATAGAGATTTCTGAGTAGATAACCAACATGGAATTGAACAATGCTAAAGGAAACAGGATACTTGTACTCACAAGCCACTTCATCCAAGGCGGTCACCACAAACCACGGAGCCTTCCTCTCAGCCATTTTCCCCCGCAGGGCTGTGATCTTGTCCTTCCAGCTGATCCCTGCATCGTGCAATGAAAGCGAGAACTTAATCCAGCCAAATTCTCTAGGGTTAATGTAACAAAGCAGTTCTTTTATCTACACACAGGTGCCGTTTATGTCCAATGCCCAATTCATCTCAGATGCTTTTAGGGATATTAAATGATGGTTGCGGCCGGACTAGTCTCATCCTTTCCACACACACAGTACCTCTGCCCAATATGCAATTCAACAGGGAGCCTGTCAAGATTGTCATTTCATTATCAACAACATCCTTACAGATGTGACTGGGATCCTGCTAACCTGTGTAATTCAAGCCTAGAGTCATCAAGGGTTTGCAAGGCCGTGGTGGTCGATCTGTCCATATGACATCGATTAGGTTGTCTTTGACAGGCACAAGAGTATGGCCAGCACTATTCAGAACTTTGGACATCCTCTTCCATTGATCTGAGGATGACAGAAAGAGTGACGTAAGAAGGATGCTGCTGTTGAGATCCCCAGCCTGCTAAGCTTTCCCTGTGAAGCGACATTGTGTAAGCAGAAACGTGGGGGATACAGTACACATTTAAACACATGGGTTGGTAACAGAATCATTTATCCACTGCATTTCTTAAAAAAGTATTTTATTAAGAACCTCACCATTTGCATTCATGAAATATAAAATCAATTTAAAAAACTGAAGAAAATTGTGTGTGCATGTTCTGTACATTACAACGAGAATTAGGGAACAAGAACTTCTCCTGTTAGGGTCAACTAAACCCTAGACTTTCATCAGAAAACTTTGGACCAGAAACGTATCACATTTCTGACAATTTATCGCTCTCCATTTTTCAAGAAACAAAAGTTTTTACGCCTTATGGTTTTGAAGAAGAAACCGGAGAGGAATGGTTAGCTTACAAACCACTGTGGGATTGTAGAGGGAAAGTAGTAAAAATATTGCCATTAACCAGATTCCTGTGACCTTCTTCAAATTCCCAACTGAAAAGTTTGCTAGATTCATTTGCAGCTGAAACTCGATAGGGCAACCAATCCACCTCCTTCTTGAATAATCAGGCTATCTCACTGCCTCCTTGGAAAAACATCAGCCTCCCTACCCCCAACTACCTTGGCTGCAGAGAAAGGGTTTCAGGACAAGTTCAACTACCCTGGTTAGAGCCAACCCCTTGATGCTGTGTGGTGAAGCAGCACAGGTCAGGAGAATCTAACCATTTACACAAATCAGAAGGCATTTAAGGGCAAACTAACCTGCTGGAATGATGAAAGGATCTACTCCAACTCTGGAACCCTCGGGGAGAACACTCACAAGCCAGTCCTCCTGCGCGGGAGTGTTCTTCAGACCTGAAGGCAAGAAAGAATTCAAGAGAGATTGCAAAGTTTAAAGAAAAGAAACACAAGCATGGAGACCTTGATCACAAGACAGGGAGCAGTAAATCTCAACACAGCGGTTTATAACCAAATTTAAGTGCAGAAATGCATACCCAAACCCCAAGTAAGACTGCAGTGCCAGAGATGGAATTAGCACCAGCGGTGGGGAACCCCCAGCGCACCAGGCCTCCCTATTTGACCAGAATGCAATTTTGGCCAAGCCACACCCCTCTTGGGCAGCTAAAGGCTAAAAAATGATTTCTTTTCTTCACTTCTCACTACCCTCTGTGGCCCCCTAACCTCGTGCTGCGGTTACATTTACGCGATTTTCACCTGTGGCCCCCTTGGAATATCCTGGACCCCCCCGGGAGCCATATGGCACCCAGTTGAGAAACACGGCAATAGAGCCCCGCCCGTGGCTTTTTGAAAGCCTTGCCAATCGGCTGATGAGCTGTGATTGCACAGAGCTATGCAAGGCTCTTTGAAGTTGCAGCGGTCGACTAATTGTCAGGACTTCAAAGTGCAGCGCACATAATTGCAACACAGGTTACCGACAGGTGGCTAAGTGCCCTCTCCCCTGTGAGGGAGATAAGGACCCAGCACACAGGTCAGGTCCACTTCCCCATGCCTGGAATACCCAATAGTATTTTGGGGGAACAAACCATGGAACAGATACTCCAAAACCATGACCCCTCACCAACCTTTATCATAGAAGCCCTCTGCTCCCAAAACAAACCCCATTTATGGATTCCTTTCCATACACCTAAAAACACTGCAGATATCCAGCAAAATTAATGACTTGGAGCTTGGAGCACTGTGATACAGTGCAGTGTGGCCCAGAATGTTGCCCCTTTAATAACTCAGTTTGTTCCCTACTATTTGCCTCGGATATGATATGAGCAATCAGCTTCAGAGAACAATTGAGTCAGAACCCTGGGCTAGATGGACCAGTGTTGCCTACTCCAACTAGGAGATGTCAGAACTTTTCCATTTCTGCCAACCGATACCCTTCAACCTGAAGCCTTCTGCACGCAAACCATGCTCTCCTCACATTGAAGCATGATTCCTTTCAGCTATAGCTACTGATAGTCCCAAAAGCAAAGCACCTGGGAGGTAGCCAAACAGAGCACCCTTCCTTTCCCTGCCTGCCTCCACTGATTGGAGTACCACTGAAAAGAGAAGTGGTCCCATGCGAGCTCTTTCCTTCTCCTATCTCCCTTCCCTCATCAGCACTAAGGTCAGAAAGCACTGCAGTTGCTAAACAACCAAGGGATGGGCCGAGGAACAACAAGTTGCAAGTACTGGCACTAAGTTCAGCAATAAAGGAGGAACTGGTGTGTTCAGGAAGCCCAATGGTGAAAGGGGGGATCAGCACAAGGAAGAGAATGGGGAGTGCTGGACTAGTCAGAAATTCTGATGCCTTGTCTTAGTGCCTCCATTTGGGAAGCTGAAACCATCTCTGTGGTTCATGGTACCCTGAACGTTGCAACATTTTAATGTCATGCCTCTCACACACACAGTTTCTGTTCCTCAATCTTTCCCCAACACGCCCATATAAATGACAGCAATTCAGTACAATTTCCATAGCTAGAATTATGCCCCCCAAAAAATTACAAGAGTTTTCTTAATTTTGAGTTACATGTTCAGATATTAAATGCGGACTTTCTGCAAGCACAGTATGGCTCTTTACTGTGGCATTTGGAAAGCTGGGTGCACAATTCACAGGCCCTCAGCTGCACCTTCAAGTGAGCCTGGAAGTAATCAGACCTAACACAAAATGAAGAGGTCACTATGGGGCAAGGTCACATCACCTTTATCGCCTTTGCTCAGCAGCTGTCAATCACTCAGGCTGCATTCAAGCAAACTCCATTATATTCTTCTCATAGGGTTGGTACAGGAAGCTGCAACTTGCTTTTATACTATTCACACAAGAAATGCTATTGCATTTTTCCAGAGAGCACTCACACTTGGTGAAGGGTACAGCCAAAAACTAGGATTTGCTTGCTTTCTGCCTGCAAATAACCGCTGACTTTGGGCAGATATACTAGGAAGGGAAAGCAAGAGGCCTGCTCTTGTAACATGTTCAAGAAAACATTATTTTCTCCATGTAACAACAGGACCAAGGGAGCGTTAATGGGTTAAGAAGCACAACTAGGGGAACTAAAGCAAAGCACTAGTTTGGGCTCTCACACACCCATCATCATGAGTGTCCAGTTGGTATCCATTTGCTCAGCAGCTTGGAGAAAGTAGCGTCCGTCGGTCCACATGGCAGCATCTTGTACTGTTATTATGGCGGTTCCTGAGAAAGAGTGAAGAAGGGAGAGGTGGTCATATATTATACACACAGACACACATGGCCAGTGGTGCCCGTTGAATGAAGGGAAATAAAACAATCGAACTTGAATTAAGCTTGTTCCAAAGCATCTGAAATTCAGGCCAGAACAGTAGAGTTTACCTTGAGAAGGCCTGAGCTAAAATACTCACTTCCTGGGATATAAACCATAGTTAGGCTGCTGACACCTGGACTTGGCTGTTTTACAGTAAGGGGTAAACAAAGCAACACAAAATGGCTGGCTTGACAATGCTTACAATGCATATATATCACACACACAGCTTGAAATGAAACCTACATCTCATAGCTGCAGTTTAATGCGTGTTACCACGGGACATGCTGCTAAACAGAACACACTGTCCCTATGAAAGATAAACAAGGCTTTTCCCGCCCATTAGCCGAATTTCAATGCCCAGCGATTTCAGATGCAGAAAAAAAATGTTTTTTAAGAAGATTGAACTTGGCTAACCAACGCTGTTTACCACTTAATCCCCCAATCTGCCAAACTACAAGCAAATCTGTTTCCACTGGCTTCGCAGAGGGAAAAAGAAAGGCAAGCTGCGATCACTGTATGAAACAGTTAACAGGATTTTTCACTTTATTGAAGGGTCATCTGGGGGTCGGCAAAAGCTCATTACTACACGGGTATTACGTCACCATTCCAGCTGGTGTAGATGCTGAAAGGGGAAGGGACAAGTCAAACTTTTCCTTCGTGTTTTTCTTTCAACCCAGCACGCAAACTGCAAAGCACAACAGTTTTTCCAGAAGTGAGCTGAGCCAACTCTCTCCACCCCACCCCTACGCACATACCAAAGTTCAGCAGCCACACTGCTATAGACGTATCTGCCCAGAGCAGGTAATATGGAATATATACCAAGTCTGCCTTAAATGTGGTGGAGAGAACTGTTTATGCTGCATGGTAGGGACTAGATTTCTTCCCCTTAAAAAGTTACACACAACAGCAGCCAGGTTTGGACCAGTCCCTACTCCTCTGTCGTATATAAAAGCATCAGGAAACAGATGCTGACATCACCTTCCCCATTTCATTTTTAATTTATACGACAAATGCCACTATGATTAAGGCTGCAATCCTACACACCAGCGGTAGAGAACATAAAGCCTGTGTCCCTGTCTTGCTCCCGGAATCCTCCTCAGATCACACCCCATATCCCCATGCCACACCTCTCACTGCTCCCGATTCACCCCGCAAGTGTTGTATTTGTGTGTTGTATTTCGTGAGTCAGGATGTGCTTTGGCAAGAGGAAGGAAAAAGAGAGAATGGAGCTGACTCTAACGGTGTTTCAAAATGAGCTGCTACGTTGTTGTTTTTAGGAATGCTTTTGTTTTATTGCATTGTATTATATTGTAGTTTTGCAGTTTCGGTGTTGGGTTATCTATACCTCTTGAATGCATTTTGTAAACCACTTAGAAATTGTCTTAAGCGGTGGGTGTATCAAGACATTTTGCAAATTTCACAGAGATTATTAAACAGCCATATCCAGACTGGATGTAAAATAACAGCAACAACCATACAGCACTTTAGCTTTAGAGGAAGTTGGAGAGATTCATGTTCTGGCCCGTGAACCTCAGAGGAGGAGCTTGGCATTCAAAGCTGAAGAACTGTCAAATGTGACGGGGTCAAGCACAGTTCTGGGAACATACCTGCTGAGCCATCAAACCCGCAGATGAACTGTCTTCGGCAATCACAAGGCGCACTGTACTCACTCTAGAAATGAATAGTGAAAAGAAAAAGGGGAAAGTGAGCCTAATGATGCACAACAGCAGAGAGAGGCACCAAGAGCAGCAGAACATGCTTCCTGAATTAGCTGTGCTGCCCTATCAGGTGCTCTTCCAGATGCAAAGAAATACTGAAAAATCTGAACAAGCTCTTCCTCTGCACAGCTGGTGAGAATCCCAGACATCTGGTGGGCACCAGGCTGGGGAAGGCTGCCTTCATATAATTATTCCACTGAGACATTTAAACCTCCATGTTTATTCTTCATTTGTTTACTTCAGATCTGCAGTACTTTTTCCTCCGACATTTCTCCCAGCGCTCATGTTTATTTCACTCTTGACCACACCACTGTCCAGCCAAACAAGTCAGGCCTTTGATGTAGCAACACAAGCAGAAGAAACGCCCCCAATATCTTCTGATCCTGGAACCTGTAATAGACGATATGCCTCAAATCTGTAACCTTTGCTTTATTTTACTGGCATCCTCTAACTGGATTTTATGAGAAGTACTCAAAAATGGGTGTCTGCCTAAAATCTCCTCGTTAAGAATTTCAACCACTGACAACAAGCTGTTCTGGCCTTGATTATAAGCTCAAAGCAAAGCAGCCTAGAAGTCTCCACTGCCGGCATGTACCCCATGCAATTCAGAACTTAATTTGCTAAGGCAGAATCTACTTTTTCTAAAACTATGAGAAAGGTAGCTTTTCAGCTCTGATGTTCACAGACTAGTGCAGTCACAATACCGGCTCCATGCAAAGAGTGGTTTGCAAACTGAGGCAACCTAGGGAATGCATCCTTCCTACTCTTCCTATTTTCCATTTTCTTGTTGTTTACAATGATATTTTTTATCAATGCTAATCATGCTTCAACCTAGCCAGGTACCCTTCAACCGAGGTTTACAAGTGCATCAAACCCTAATTCCAATGGAACCTCTGGTTAGCATTAACCATGACTAGTACGGCTAACCACCGTCAGCTTCCATCCAGCCCCGCAAATAATTTATGAAATTAAGTATATATGCTTTCTTTGCATAAGATGCTGTGAAATGGTAGGTAGCCCTACCACCACCACCACCCCACTTGAAGCCTTGCTGAGGAACACTGGTAGAAAATCAGTCAGGCTGTTCATTCTACTTCTCCCCCCCCCCCCCCTAATTCATTATTATGTTTTTATCCCACCTTTCCTTTAAGAAGTTTTAGGGAGCCATGCATTGCCAGTGTGGTGTAGTGGTTAGGAGCGGTAGTCACGTAATCTGGGGAACCGGGTTCGTGTCTCCGCTCCTCCACATGCAGCTGCTGGGTGACCTTGGGCCAGTCACACTTCTCTGAAGTCTCTCAGCCCCACTCACCTCACAGAGTGTTTGTTGTGGGGGAGGAAGGGAAAGGAGATTGTTAGCCACTTTGAGACTCCTGAAGGGGAGTGAAAGGCGGGATATCAAATCCAAACTCTTCTTCTTCTTCTATCCTCCCGACAACTCAGTGAGGTAGGGTAGACTAATAGATTGCGAGATCTCCCAGTAAGTTTCATGACCAAGTGGGGTTTTGAACCCAGGACTCCTTGGTCACTCTGTCTACTTCAGCACGCATGTACTTGTGTCCTGAGAATCAAGGCTTAAACCATGTACATGGGGGGACACGGTTTTGCTGAAGTCATGGTATGCAGCAAATCTAGTGGATACAAAATAAGGAGGGGTGGGTTTCTTCCTGTCCATTCAGCTCTCTGAACGGAACAGAACAAACCTGATAAACTTGCCCAGCAGGAAAAGCATAATGCGAGGTCTTTGCATTACTGCATTCCCTAAAGCGACACAAAGAAATAAAGAATCTTGCAGGTCATATTCCAAGATCCACAGGAACATATTAAAAGTCTCACAAGTGTAACCAGAGCTACAGAGAAGCAGGCTCAGGCAGGAAAAGAAGCACCTGTAGCAGCTGCAAAAAAATAAAAATAAAACCCTCTTGCCTGCAGCAACTTGAGAGCAGAATAGCTGTGTGCGTGTTTGGTTTGCTTGCTTTATTAGATGAAGAACACTGCGCACTGGCAGCTGGAGGCATTGTTCTCTGCATACAGCATAAAACGTGGACAATGGAGTAGCCATTAATCCTGGAGCAGGGCTTTCCACGTGGCTGCCCCCGTTTTGCCCCACTACCTGCACCTTCCAGAAACAACAGAAGATATTTTTTGTTCCCAGTCAAAGAAATGGGTCTTAACCACGAGTGTCTGCTTTCCTAGGGTTTCAGTCTTGTTTTAAATGTATTTGCTGATTTTGTGTTTAACAATCTCATATGTAAATTGACTTGAGATGGCAGTTCAGAAGGTGATTAATAAGTGGATAGTGGTAGCTGCTGGGGGACAGGAATCTTACTGTGTTCCCAGCCTATTTGTGGGCTCCCATAAACATTCCCACTGTGAGAATAGAACACTGGACCTTTTCACAGTGTGCATCACCTTGATATAGGTTTAGGATATGGCAGCATAGAATAGGGATACCTCTACATATTAAGCACACTTGGTTAAAGAACCTTAATCTTTAGCTCTTGGAGGAGGGGCACGAGAGAGGGAAGAATCCTACCGACAGAAGACAATTCTGATGAATCCCATACCTGGTGTGCATCTCCGGAGGGTACAATGTAGGCTTGGATCGGTTCTGGAACATATTTGGAGTTTCTCATTGCTTGTCGAAGCAGATGAAGCAGCTCTGTAGTCTTCTTGGGAGCCATATTCCTATTTGGAATTATATTTTTTTATTAAAAAAAGTCTGAGAGTCCTGTGGATTTCATACCTATATATTTCAAATATGTAAAAGAAACTCCATGGTTTCCAACCAGAACCTGCAAGTGAACTCTCTTTCTCCTCGCTCCCTCCCTTTCTTCTCCCAGTCAACTTTACTGTAGTACAGTTTGACCCCAACTGCACTCAACCAACTTCCAGGACCTTGCATTTGTAATGTTGAATCTCTTGGCAGTGGATGCCTCATGAGTGGCAGATTGGAGGAAGTACTGTGCATGGGAAACTTTAGGAAACGAAGCACAACAGATGCTCTGAGGCATGTGAGAAGGGCAAGGACATCGAACAGGAAGGAAGCAATTCACAAGCTGCTGCTGCTCTCAGTTGTGGGGAATGTTCCTAGAGCTTCTCACTGCTTCCTATGTGCCATCGTATTATAGTTTACTGCCAAGGACAGTCAGTAGGTTCCACAATCCCTCCTTTCTCAGTAAAACATTTCCCAAGGGAAAAAAACGTTTCATTTTTCTAAGTTTGGATCTGGCAGCCCTACCCTTGCAACTTTCCATGTCTCCTTCCCAAAATCCAAGTAAGTGTGGTGTAGTGGTTAGTATCTTGGGCTACGATGTGGGGAACTGGCAGTTCAAATCCCCGACCAGCCATGAACCTTTGGTCAGCCACTATCTCTCAACCAAACCTCCTTTACAGGATTGTTGTGATGACAAAATGGGGAGGGGGAAAACATGTGCACTGCCCTGTGGTTCCGTGGAGGAAAGGCAAGATATAAACAAAATAAATAGAGAAATAAGAAACATGGTTTGTTGGGGAAGTGTATTTAGATAAGACGAGCATAATAATATTCTTTGGGCAATTCATGTGTCACAGATCACTGAATCCCCAGAGCTACCACTTACTGGAAGATATGTCTATATTTTTATTTATTTTTATAAAATTCATACCCTGCCTCTCATCATAGATGATCTGGCAGCTGTAAAACCCTTTCTTTCTAGTTATCATTATCATTTATTTATATGCCACTTAATGCCAAAACAATCTTGGGTCAGTTATCCCAGAAAGCAGCATACGTTGATCATCTCTATCCCAGATTACAATTCAGGATTACAACTCTTTTTGGCACCATTTGCAGATTCCCAAATGACTCCATTACCCAGAAGACTGAGGTTATTTTGTACTATTCCAGTGCTTTGGAATATTCGCTATACAAAATCATGCAGGTCCATCTGCAGATTAACCTGGGCTCACATCTACATTATTAATTTGGCACTCACAAAGAACAGTGGGTGCTCATTCAGATATGTCAATTAACATCTGAAACGGGGGAAAGGGGAAACTGGCATATACAATAAGCAACTTCACACTGGAATTGGCCCTGAGTCAGCTACTGAGTCACTAATATTCATTCAGCACAACACAGAAGCTACAAGATCATACTTCTAATTAGGAACATACCATCTGGTCAGGGCGGGTAACCATTTTCCAAAAGGGACCAAGATTCTATCTTTGGAAGAGCTATTCTGCGGAACAATGTTCAGTGAGTGCAGGGTTGTTTTTTATTCCAACATTGTAATGGGGGCGGGGGGAACTGTGCCCGTGGAAATTCGTTTTTCTTTACACCACTTAAAGAAACTGGAGCTCTTTTGGAATAAGATCAGCCTCACTGTAGCCCACTACCATATCACCAATTTACTGAATCCCTCCATGGGGATTCTATTGGAACTTGCAGCTTGCCTTGGCGTAAGGGCATGAAGCCATTGCTGATTGACGACGATGCTGGTGCCCATCAGGATCCGTAGGACAGAAAACAGAGAGGCCATCAGTCAGTGGTGAGTAGAGCCAACTAATTCTAGTTTTGCCCACCTATTTTTCCCTGCTGAGTTCTACAAAGGCAGATTGAGGGGGAGGGGCTGGCATAAGAACAGCCTGCTGGATCAGGCCAATGGTCCATCTAGTCCAGCCTCCTATACTCACAGTAGCCGTCCAGATGCCAGCAGACAGGATCTGAGCACAAGAGCACTCTCCCCTCCTACATTTTCCAACCAGAGCATAGCCATCATGGCCTAGCAGCCATCGGTAGCCCTATCCTCCATGAATTTGTCCAGTCCTCTTTTAAAGCTATCTGAGTTGGAGGCCATCACTGCCTCTGAGGGGAGAGTGAGTTGCAAAGTTTAACTATGCACTGTGCAAAGTGCTCTCTTTTATCTGTCCTGAACCTCCCAACATTCAGCCTCATTGGATGTCAGCAAGTTCTAGCGTTGTGAGAGAGGGAGGGAAACTTTCCCCTATCCACTTCCTCTGTGCCGTGCATAAATGTATGAACATCTATCATGTCTCCTCCTGCCTGCCTTTTCTCTAAACTAAGTAGTAGAAAAAGAAGAGTTTGGATTTGATATCCCGCTTTATCACTACCCTAAGGAGTCTCAAAGCGGCTAACATTCTCCTTTCCCTTCCTCCCCCACAACAAACACTCTGTGAGGTGAGTGGGGCTGAGAGACTTCAGAGAACTGTGACTGGCCCAAGGTCACCCAGCAGCTGCATGTGGAGGAGCGGGGAAGCGAACCTGGTTCACCAGATTACGAGTCTACCACTCTTAACCACTACACCACACTGTAGTCACAAAGGCTGCATCCTTTCCCCACAGGAGAGTCACTTGATCATTTTGGATGCCTTTCCTAAACTCTTTCCAACTGCACAATATTCTTTTTGTGGTGAAGACAATATGCTTTTTGAGGACTGCTTGTAATAAGGAAGGCAAGCAAGTGGGACTGCTGAGGACACAGCGAGGTGGGATGAGGCAGTGTCTCATTTGCCCTAATGGACCGGCCTCCTCTGTCGATAGAAATTCAATAACAGATGGCCTTGCCGGCATGTCACCAGGCCACCATCTTCAATGGCCATTGATTAGCCACTAAAATAGAAAGGGCCTTGCTGCATGCTAACTAATTCTCAGCAAGAGTACGGCACGTGGCCAATAAATGTGACTGAAGTGCAGTTGTGAAGCAACAATCAGACCAAGGCATTTAACTTCAAATGTCCAACCAGAAAGGAGGATTTGGGATCAAAAGGCAATGACACACTCCAAAACTGCGATCTTGACACAGCAAGGTCTAAAACAACATAGGTAACGCATGACAGTAGCTCTTTTAAAAAAAATAGTTCAGGGGTGCACACAAGTAACAAATTTGCTCTCATTAGCCCACTTTTGTGGGTATTTTTTAAAGCACATCTGCTTTGGGGAGGAAAGGTTTCCCATTAAAAATCAAGTGTAAGTATCATGAGGCTGGACCTAGTTCCTGTGCTAATGCATTCGCAGTTGCAACACTTCAAAAATGTCACAAGCATTTCTCCAGCGTGGTTCGCTTTTGAGGACCAAACTGCATGTGACATTGGGAGATCTGTAATCAGATCTCCTGTTTTTCCCAAAGGTAAAAGTAGCTGCAGGGGGGGGGGGGGGTTGAATTGGATGGAAAGCAGGACTAGGGGAAGGGGTTAACCCTCCCCCCAAAGACACACATATCTTTTCCAACCTTAACTTCTGTCCCTTGAAAAGCTATGGTGCAAAAGCTAATAATAATTAAGCAAGATCAAATCGTCGCTCCGACACTGTAATGAAAATATTGACAGGGTAAGTGTGCACGTTGTCTCCCACAGGGCAAATAGCAGCTAGCTTTAGATGAGGCAGTTCTGATCAGGAAAATTCCCTGCCTCGCCAGCACTGTTTTCCCAATCCAATGCTTTCCTCTTCCCACCCCCGCCCCAGCTGCTTTAAACAGTGTGTGTCATGTCACACATTTAGTTTATTCCTGAGTCTCTAGCCCACTTGTCTGTAAAATATCTTTATGAGACAGGTCACTGTCTCAGAACTTCCTGAAAAGCCTCTGGTGGCCTGTCTAGCCAATACTGTACTATTATTCATACTGTCCTAAACCAGCTCCTTATATCCTTATTGCCAAGACAAAATTCTACTGCCAAAATCCCCCTTAATACAACAGTTTTTATAATAAAAAAAAACACCACAGCAATGAGGACTAGAAGGTTTATGTTTCTAAAACAGTTAGATTCCTCACAGGGTTCCTCGCAGCCTGCAAATCACTCTCTCACTTTAGATCTGCCCAGTTCCACAAGTCCTCACTTATGTTTCCCTATATTAGCTTCCCTCTTAAAGAAATCAGTCTTAAGGAAACAAGTCCTTCAGAACTCAAGGGAATGTATCTCACAATATTAAGCTGTTTTGCTCTCTTTTTTTCTAAATCAAGAAACCGTTAGAGAACTAAGCAGTAACAATTTTACTTTTTCCATGGATAGCTAAGTACATTTTGGTTTTGTTTTAAAAAAGAAACTTGTTCATTCTCATTTCATTTGTGTTGTGTGCCTCTTTCATGACTTGAGAAGACCAGACCTTCAAACTGTGTGTCCATAAAGTTTTTGGCACAGTCCTATTCGACCTCTAGCCAAAAAGCGGGGGGGAGGGCTGCTCTTTTTCTTCTCCCTTCCATTTTCCTTGGGTGGTCATTTATCCAATTTCACTAGATTCCCAATGGTGCCATTTACCTCCATCACTTTGACAGCACTAAATTATAGGCAAGGAGTAACTTTTAATTCTTTCCCTGCTATCATCTGCCCCTGTGGTATTCAAAGACAAACAAAGCTGGAATTAAACGACATTTTCTCATCAGTGTAAAATACTGCCTCAGTTTAAAGGACAGAACCACAGTCTATACATGCCACCTCCACCCCCCACAAAATATATATATATATATATACCTGTCCTGGTTAGTCCTTCCTTGGAATCCTGGGTTCCCCAGCTTTGGACAGCACAAACACTATTCAGCTCCTTCCTTGCTCTTCATTGACTCAGCAGTGCCTGAAAAAGCAAAGGGCAAAACTTCAAAGGTACAGAGACTTTTTGCCACAATAACCCTTCTCTTCCCACAGTGGTTAATCTCAAGCAGCGATCCTTGCAGCGATAGGATTGTTCTAGTTGCAGTTCACAACACCAGAACAGAAAGCATTGTGCCATAGTGGAGGGGAGAGGGCTGCACTTAGATCTGGGCTCAAACCAGTCAGCTGGCTCAAGGTCGTGTGAAACTTGATGATTTTTATCATCATCATCAAACTCCAGCAGGCTCCAGGGTGGGCTACCACAATTTACAATTCGAAACTCAAAACAGATTACAACCAGAGGATTTGGGTGGGCCCTTTAATCGCAGAAGTCGGGGGTCAAAGGCCAGGGTAAAGAAATGAAAGTTGTATAGCGAAGAAGCCAGGCACACCTCTGTGGGAAAGGAATTCCACAATTTAGGGGCTGCCACAGAGGATGCCCCCTCCCAGGCCATCACACACACACACCCAAACTTCTGAGGGAGGTAGAACTCCCAAGAGGGACGCCCCTTCCTCACAGGGCTGCTATGAAGATACACAAGATGGTTCCATTTATGTTGCTCTGAACTGCTTGACAAAAAGGTAAAGGGACCCCTGACCATTAGGTCCAGTCGCAGACGACTCTGGGGTTGCGGTGCTCATCTCGCTTTATTGGCCGAGGGAGCCAGCGTGCAGCTTCCGGGTCATGTGGCCAGCATGACTAACCCGCTTCTGGCGAACCAGAGTAGCGCACGGAAACGCCGTTTACCTTCCTGCCGGAGAGGTACCTGTTTATCTACTTGCACTTTGACGTGCTTTCAGACTGCACGTCAGGTGGAAGGATCCAAATTGTGATAAATGTCAGCAAGGTCCAGGCCATATGTAATCAGTTTAGACTGGAACAGCTACATATTAGAAAACATAACGGGGGATGGCAACACTTCAAGGAGGACAAAGTACATTGTAGTTGTGTGCACACATGTGAACTGTTGGGGGCGGGCAGGAGTACAAGAAGTTGCTCATGCAGTTGCAGGATTATGTACCAACAAGCGCTGACCTGGCGTTCTGTCTGTAGGAAGAACTTCAAAAAAGAAAGGAGTCATTTCTCAGGGGCAGAATTTGCACCCAGGGCTCTCACAACATAACCACATTTAAATGGCTACAAAGAACACATTTTTTCTGCAATAGACTTCTTTCCTTTTTTTTTTCTTTCTTTATCAGGCCTTTCCTCCAAGGGGCTCAGGATGACTTACAAGGGCCTCCCCACAAAAGTAACACTCTCAAAGGAAGGTGCCTTGGTTCAACTAACTAAGCTAAAATAGCAGTACGCCTGTTTAATTTGTGTACCCTGCTTTTTTATTAAAAACTATCAAAGCTGTTTTCAACAAGAATATAACTAATCAAACCAAAATAATAATAATGGTTTGATTATTTATATTCTTAATTGTTAGGGGTTTCCTGCCTTGTGGGTGGGGTTGGACTAGATGATCTTCATGGGCCCTTCCAACTCTACAATTCTACTAGTCTACCAAATCAAATAGAATAAATAGTAGCTAAAAATAGCCCTACACACTAATATTATTTCTGTATTTTATTTATTTATCTACCTATCTACTGCCTTTGTATACCCGCAATGAAATGTAACATACTAAATGGGGTGGAAGGGAGGCCTATAAATGAGTAATAACAGAAATAAGGTTCAAAAGACACACACGCCACAAAAAGCAGATTTTTTTTCTGGTGGCATCTTCAGGAGCTGGTGAAATGAGCTCTCTGTTCATAGCTTCTCCTCTTCCACTTTCCTTCAGGGTCCACTGAGCGTCTTTAAGTAGCTCCTGGGAAAATAAGTTCTCCACAAAATATGCAGAGTATATAAAATAGCTTATTTATGAAACGGTTACTATGGCTGCTACATGGGCATTCAGGAAATGGGTCCCCAGGACTGTACATTAGAGAGTTCTGCCATTAAGAAACGTTCTGGCCTACATAAGCAACTTACAGTCCAACCATACACATTTCTTCAGAAATAAATCCCACTAAGTTCAATGTGTTTCAATAGCCAAGTGTTCACAGGATTTTAGCTTGAGGCATAAAGCTTTTCAGTGAACAACCTGCCTTTTGCAGGTTCGCTACATCGGGGAACTCTGTGAAGTACCTGGTGCTCTGAGTTTAGAAGTGCTGACTTCATACAAGCCAAGTGTTGTTTTATCTTGTTAGAAGACTAGTTAAGGAATACTAAACCAATGCTAGAATACAGTGTGTGGTCAGTATGTCTAAAATTCTGTTTGCTTCTCAGGTGCATAAACACCTGAAATCTTGCATTATAACCTTGACAGAACAGCTTCTTCTTTTTCTTCCTTGTTGCTCATTATTGTAAAAGAAAAGAAAGCTTCTCATCTGGCCCGTCAGTCATACTCAAATGCAGTTTCACTTTCATTAATAAAACAATTGTTTTTAAGAGTGAGAGCTCATATTTTCCTTCTGGCTCCATCAGCTGCTTTTTAAAAAACATTTCCTAACAAGTGAAAGCACAGAGCAAAATTGGGGGGGGGGGGATTTTTCCCCCCCCAGGAAGTCCCATGCAGCCAATATTCAGAATATCCGTTGAAGGCTGGGATCCTATTGCATATTTACTATGGAATAACCCCCAGTGAACCTATGGGGATTTCCTTCTCAATGAAAATACCCTGGATTCGATAGATGCACACCACGCCACACTCATACATATGCATGCACACACTTAATAAGTCTGGTCTGCATCTGATGAAATGAGCTGTGCTCCAAGGAAGCGAAAACGTGCTGCTCTTTAAAGATGCCACAAGACTCTTCGTTTGGGCTTTGCACAGAGATCAGGGGGAAATTAAAGCCTAGCCATTTTCTTCACAGCTTTATTTGATTAGTTTATTTCAGATTGCTGGAAAGCCGGGTCCTCTGTTTCCCAGAGGTCCCCTGCAATGCATCAAGCTGCAGCTTCCGCGTCCCTTCTTTTCCCCTGCCCTCCTCCCGGGCGCGCCACCCCGTTTGTACCCAGCGGCCATCCTGGCCCTTCGGATCGCTCACCTGGCCGCCTCTACTGTTTTGCCTCCCTCACTTCAGCGCTTCCGGGAGGCTGCCATGCAAATCTGACGTCTCCAAGCCCCGTGAGCCACCGAGGCCGGGGAAAGGGAAGGGGCGGAGCAACCTCCGCTTCCGTGCCAGTGACGTCGCGGCGGCGGCGGCTCCCATTCATGCTCGCCGCCCGCCGGAGGGAAGGAAAGCAGGAAGGGGGCTTCCCTTGGCTCTGGCGTTCTGAGCTTCTTCAGTTATTAGCTGGTGTGCGAGGCAGAAGGAAGGAAAAGTCGCCCGGGGAGATTATTTTAGCCATTTCATAAGATCTAACACACCGCTTGATATTTAACGCCCCTCAAAGCCGCTTACCAAAAAAAAAAAAAGATAAATACAATTTTGTTATAAATGGATAATTTTAGTTACTTATTACCAGCGATTTTTTCTTTAAAAACAAATTTTAGGGGCACTCTCATTTTGACTCAAGATATTCACCGTTTTATAGTTCAAGTCGGGGTAAACAAATACAGTAAATGGACAAAAGTACAAAGATTCACAAAATGATTAGGGGTATGTGTACCCCCAGAAAAAAGCACTGTTTATTACTATATGTAATACATGGGCATAGCCAGGATTTTTATTAGGCCTTTTGTTAGGGGGCGCAGAACCTCAGCTTGCTATGTATTTTTATTGATTTTTATTGATTTTGGGGGGCAGCTGCCCCTCCCTGCTCCCTGCTTGGCTACGCCCAGAATACACCGCTCTTTATCTGAGGAACGCAGGGAGATTTGCACTGTAAAAGCACAAAAATACACAAAAGTATCTAGCAGACAATCACCGCCCCCACAAACACACATACAGTTTTAGAGGCCATTGATTGTTTCATTAGCCCAAGGTTTGGGGGAAGAATGTTTTCAGCTTGCGCCTAATGATAAGTAATGAAGGTGCCAGGTGAGCTACCCTGACAATAAAATAAGAAAAATAATAATTTAAGACTTTTGAAAAAAGTTGAAACAACAATAGACTGGGATATGAGGCATACATCTTCAAAATAAATTGGAGAATTAGATTCAAGTTTTATATATTTAAAAAGGAAAGGGGCAAGAGAGATGTTGGGCTCGTTTATTTCCATGCAAAAATGAACTCTGCTTTTGTTATGGTAGAAACCCTTTCCCCCTTGGCAAGGCCACAAGTGTAATAGGCAGACATTTGAGTGGTGAAGTTTACCCATGATTATCTGTAAAGCTGTAATTTCTGCCTGCCACACTAGAACAAAAGATAAGGCCCAGGGCATTTCTGAAGCAGTGGCTTATATTCACTAAAGCTTATATGTACCAGGCAAATGGGAAGAGAAAGAAATGGGCTGCTCAGAATTGGACTGTTTATTGCAATGCAAAGCAATGCAATCAGTTTATTTGAATTTTTATCCCTTATAAAGATTGCATTTATCCCTCACCAAGCAGTTCAAATCAGTGTCTGTTTATTTATGTATGAATACACGGCCTCTCGATCTGTGATTCCACAGATGGCTAGCTGTATGGTTTCGGTCGTGTTTGTAGACGTGTACATACATATGCAATAATGTAACAAAATCCACAGTAAAACAGAACAGATAAAGCAATCAGCCTCATTAAAATCAAATATTATTTAACAAAAATATATCTACCTGCTTCCAATACATAAAAATGGTGGAGGCTGACAGACAAATAGGGAGAGGAGTTCCTAGAGAAAAGGCCCTGCTCCTCATTGTTCCCCACCATGCCTTAGATCAGGGGTCTGCAACCTTTAACACAAAAAGAGCCACTTGGACCCATTTTCGAAGGGGGGAAAAATGGGAGCCGCAAAACCGGGAAGGTGACGTGGGGACGGTGCGTGACTAATGCACGCACCGCCCCCATGCGACGTCACAGCCAGTACAGCGCCCACCACAGTGGGGAGTGTCGGGGCGCACAATGCGCCTCCTCCCCTCGCTAGTATCAGCCCCGGAGCCGCGGCAAAGGTGTAAAAGAGCCACATGCGGCTCCAGAGCCGCGGGTTGCAGACCCCTGCCTTAGATGGTAGGGGCTCCCTTGGGAAGATCTTGGTAGTCAGGCCCCCTGAAAGTTACACTTTTTAGCACTACATGGAGTTCTATTTTTTTTTTTACCTTCACATAACGCCAGCAGAGCAGGTTAGGCAGAGAAACAGTGGGTGAGAGCTAACTAAATAATACTCTTGAGTGGACCCATTGGAATAATACACTTGATTTAAATGGGTCTACCCTGAGTGAAACAAATGTTGGATATCACCCAGTGGTTGGCCTTCCCAATGATCTTCATGATATAATAGGGTTTCTCTAGTCCATATGCAGCACTCAATCCACAACCTTTTTTTAAAAAAACAAACTATCATTACTTTATAACCTAAGCTTGCAGTGCTACACTTATATATAAGAAACTGATGCCGAAATCCAGCATTGCTTGAACTCTGCAAGTGCAGCTTTCTCCTGACTGAAATGCAGAGTGTTTGAGAACCAGGACATTTGCAGGGAAACCAAAATGCTTGTTTACCAAGCTATCGTACTACCAACTTTACTGTATGCTTGTGAAACATGGACCACTTATAAACGCCATCTCCAACTCCTTGAAAGATTCCATCAACGGTGTTTATCTGGGAAAAATACATATCACTTGGGAAGACAGGCAAACCACTGCCAGTGTACTGGAAGAAATAAAGATCACCAGTGTCAAAGCAATGATTCTTCCAACATCAACTTCATTGGACTGGTCATGTTGTTCAGATGCTTGATTATCATTTTCCGAAGCAACTACTCTATTCCCAACTCAAGAATGGAAAGCGAAATACCGGTGGACAACAAAAGAGGTTTACAGATGCTCTCTATGCAAATCTTTAAAAAATGTAACGTAAGTACTGATAACTGGGAAACACTGGCCTGTGAGCGCTCCAACTGGAGAAGAGCCTTTACCAAAGGTGTCATGAACTTTGAAGAAGCACGAACTCAGGGCGAAAAGGAGAAACAAGCTAAGAAGAAGACATGTTTGGCAAACCCTCACTGTGATCAACTCCCACCCGGAAACCTATGTCCCCACTGTGGAAGGATGTGTGGATCCAGAATTGGCCTCCACAGTCCTTACGGACTCGCTGTTAAGACCGTGCTCATGGAAGACAATCTTACTCAGCTCCGAGTGATTGCCAAAGAAGAAGATGATAAGACTAAACCCTTCAAGAACTGGATGAAACTTGTTTCTGAGCAAACGTGTAGGATTAATGTTGCAGCCTGCACATGGTGATGTTTTTTTACCCATCATTTTTGTAAGCTACAGTTGTGGCTGTGTTGGTCTGAGGCAAATGAAAAACAGACCTGATGGTTTCTTTGAATTTGTAGAGGTGGGAT
Organism: Podarcis muralis; assembly: GCF_964188315.1. Taxonomy (NCBI): domain Eukaryota; kingdom Metazoa; phylum Chordata; class Lepidosauria; order Squamata; family Lacertidae; genus Podarcis; species Podarcis muralis. The sequence continues at coordinate 47,478,563 of NC_135660.1, forward strand.
TCCCACACACACACAGTGCAGAGGGGGGCACTGAACGTGACTCCACTCCCCACCCCATGATTGGCATTGTCTGGTTTATAAATATCCAAATAGGCCTAAGGAAGCAAAAAAACAATCATAGCTCCTCTGTATGTTTCCCCATGTGTCTGCTCCTCATAATTTGCAGCAAATGGACATATTTGTGGGGCAGTGCAAAACAGGAAGCAGGCCTTGCTGCTAGTTCAAAATCAAGTAAGCAGCTTAGACCTGGTTTGCCTTTGATGACAATCAAATGTTTGCAGATTCTTCCTATCCACCAGCATCAATTTTATTTGTATGTTGCCTTTCCACAAAATGATTCCTGCTCAAAGCAACAACAAAGAAAGCAAATATACATGTCTAAAGCAACTATTGCAAAAACAATTCCAAAACAGGACAAAACAGCAACATAATAGCAAATGTGAAAAAACATGAAAAAACCAATTTTCAGCACCATAAATATAACAAGATTATATTAACAGGATGGAAGTAGTAACAAATAACAAGGGAGCTTGACAGTTTCAACTTGAACCCAGAAACACCCCTCCTGTTATGTCTCTCTCCTGCAACAGCTTCTTATAAGACCCAAAGGCAGTGGGTAGGATAAAGTAGCCTGAAACATCCCTCTCATTTTGTAATTTACAGGCCCTCTCCTGCAACAACTTGCAAAACTTCCAGGGACATGATCTTGCTCCTAGTATTGATGCCCCACAAGGACCTATAATGCTGCCTGATCTAATGTTTACATGTTCATTCAAATATTGTCATTTTATTCTTCTAATAAAAGTATAGAAGCCATAGGTATGTATCCAGCATTCCCTGCCCACTGGTGCAAGGACCCTTGCACTAGCAGACTGGGAAGTTTTAATTTTACACTACAGAGATATCCAATGCAATAGTTGCGCAGGCAGAACTGTGCGCAACAGGTCGCGCTATCTCACCTGCAACAAAGCTACCAGGAACCTGCTTGTGCATTATCTTGCTTAACAACATTCTGCTGAAGTAAAAAAAATTGGCAGCAGAATACGTCCTGCTAAGTGACTTCAACTTAGTGCTACATTGGATACACTGTTTTCCTTGCATCTCAGCAGATACCAGTTTTCAGTTTCAGTCCTCTCCTCCCATCCAAATCCATATAGCCTCAAAATGACAGGCGTAATTACTGCAAAATCTGATATATTTCCCCTGATTGTTCCCTCAAGTATAACAGCTTGCCAGTTTATTTAGCCTCGAGCACATTTTCACAGGTGGCTTTTTGCTTAGCCCCCTTTAAAAAAGGGAGTTTGTTACAGATGACCACTGCTATAGGATTGCAAAGGGAACTGCTATGACTGAAGGTAAAAGGATTTGTGGTGCCGGATTTTTTGGATAATTGCTTCCAGGTTAGAGCGTGTTTGCTGCAGTCTGGGGTTACCCACAGGACTTGCAGCATGGCTTGTAGAGTAATATAATCATGTGGCTTGCAGCAGCCCCCAGTTTATAACTGCCAAGGGAAGGCACAGCAGATCATCTGCTTGGTTTTATTGCTAACAGGCTAAATCTGGGAGGAATTTCCCTTCATCCATCAAGTGAGCAGCAAGTGCAAGAGAATTTTATGGTACTCTGATTGTAAAGTTTGATCTATTGATGCCTAGGGGGTGGTTCATTTGGTTTTTGTGTTTTTGTTTTAAAAATTGACTTAACCTGAAGTCACAGCTAAATATTATTAATGAAGTTACATACATTTATGAACTGTGCTTTTCACAAATACTGCGACAGAATTGCATGGGGCAGCAAAATATGAGAATATTTGTTACCTTATTAGTTATTAACAATTTCATTGTTAATAATTTCAGTGGATTTGATGGATAGTGTTAATATTGGAGCTGCTTAACAAAGGTTAAAGACAGGGGCTCAGTTTCCAGAAAATGCATCACCACAAGACCAGGACATAATTGCCAAAATATATACAGTATATATTAATAATAATAATAATAATAATAATAATAATAATAATAATAATAATAATTTATTTTTATACCCCACCCATCTGGCTGAGTTTCCCCAGCCACTTTGGGCAGCTTCCAGTCGAGTGTTATATGCAATTTTGTATAAAGTTGCTTATTCTAATTTGTATGTATATATGCAAATATGGAAATAATTAGTGTAATTTAAATGGAAATGCAATTCATCTCAACACAGTGAGGCAGGTGATCTGTGTACCTGTTCAACCTGCTCTTCAGATGCTAGCTGTTGATGGACAACTTCAAAGCCCCTGCTCTTTTGTAGTTCTTTATTGGACTTGGTCCAGACAGCCCTTCAAGTAGAAAACACCTTCAAAGAGAGAATATTCCTTTGTAAAGTAGAACATGTAGCTACCCCAGAAATCAAATATCCCTGCCCCTGTTCTCTGGACTGCTAAATCTAGACCAGTCAGGAAACAGGACATAGCGAAGTCAAAATGGACCCAGTAAGTCTAAAATGAATAACCAGATTTTGGTCCTCTACAGGCAGAGTTGGAAAGAAAAGACAAACCAGCACATTGCATGATAGTGCCAGGACATCATGTTTTCTGATCACTCAAACTCCCAGGCAAGAAGAAGGTAAAACTTCACTACCCTTAAGCAACAACAGGAAGTAAGTAATGCTTGCTCACAAACAGTTGGGAGTGAGGAATATGATCCCCGTTCCATGAGCAATACAGCTTTTTGCTTATGAAACACCAGATCTGGAAACTGTGGTAGTTCCACAGTAAGGAAGAAATCCCAAATCCAGTTTAAGGGCTCCTCCAAATAACATGTTTACTGAGCATTCATCCTGACTTGTTTACCCAAAACATATGCAGAGGTTAGATTATCTCCAGCCTTATTTGGAGCATTCATTCTGGTTTGTTTGAAAGGTGATTATACAACATTGACCCTGAGTTGCTTATACATCTTCATGTTGCTCATTCATTTGCCCCACAGTTTTCAGTGCATTTCCTCATCACTTTCCTAACTGCAATGAGTTGGATGTTTTGTTTCGTTGCCTTAAAAAACTGTGGATTAGAGTATTACCGGTATTTTGCCCTGGTACAACTAATCCACCTTAAGGGCACAAACACTTTAAGGGCGCAAACCTAAATTTCCCCTACATGCTTGAATACTTCCTGCAAAATAGTGACAGCCTAGAAACACCCGGAGACATGCAGAATTTTTATCTAGTGGAAACAATGAAATCATCTTAAATTACATAGTTAAAATGCACAAAACCACAAGAAATAACTGAGGAAGAAGGCTTACTGAAAACATTAGATTAGTACTTCTTACACTTTGTTGTAATCAACCAACATTTACTCAGAGATGATCCATTGAAATCAATAAATCTAAGTGAGCCAAAGCCATTAATTTCAATGAGTGTACTCTGAGTCAGAGTTGGCTACAACCTTGCATTATTAACTTTGGTCTTGGCACTACTTCTCATCCAGTCTCTAGATGCAGGATAGGGAACCTGTGGTCCTCTAGTCACCATTGGACTATAACTCCCATAATTCCTGACCATTGGCTAGATTGGGGCTGATGGGAGCTGGTGTCCCAACATCAACCATCCCTGTTCTACAACTTTGTTTAACATAATTTACAATAAAAACGAAGTGAAATAGATATGGATACAAAAGGCTATTTACAACATCTGCAAGCAGCTTTCAACATGATTCATTTTCTCAATGTACAGCACTTCTGTGCAGCAAATAACATACTATGCAAGCCCATTTCCTTGGAACAGCCAGTGAACCATGATATGAGTTCATGTTCTCTGGATGGGGGGCAGGGAATCCAAACAAATATGGAAATATCTTATACATTACTATAAATAATGCAGACCGCAATGTATCTAATGGTCTCACGGACATCTCAAACATTTGGATTCCGAAATCTAACTGCTCATCTAAACAGAAATGCTATTTACGCAAGTCTACAGTTACACTCGGAAGGTCACAAGCTGGGTTTGCACAAGTGGGAGCTGTGGGTCTGAGTTCTTTGTAGCAGATGGGAGAGATGGATAGGACAGCTTTCTGTTCCTGGAGGAAACATTCTGTTTTCTCTCCTTCCTTCGGTAATAAAAGGAGCCGTGGCTCCCATTGCTATTTGTGAAGGGAAGGGCCTTAGTTTTAGTCCCTCTCCCACACAGCAGCAAAGGGCAATTGGCATGATAAGACCCTTGCAGGAAGTGAGATTTCCGTAATTGCCTATTGGCTGTTATTTATTTAAGGCATTTAGATGCTGCCCTTTAGCCAAAAAGGCTCTTTGGGTAGCTTATGGATATCAGTTCTAAAGCAGTTCCCTCAAGTCCATAATCTAAAACAGACAAAAGACTTGTGGAAAAGGAAGAGGAGGAAGGAAGGAAAAGCAAGCTCAAGCTCAAGTTCAAGTTACTGTTCTTATTAATGAAGTTATATAGTTCTGTCCATGCATATCCTGGCTGTCTAGAATAGCAGCAGCCCCTCTGTGATGCCTGTAGAAATTCTGTTTTCCCCTTGATAAACAGGAGTGGTTTCCCATGCATGGAAGCCTTCCTCACTCAAATCAGATCCAGGAGCACAACAGGTGGCAGTGGCCAGGCAAGGAGGACGCAACAGTTCCTGTTAAACCTCCGGTTCTCAAATTCTAGGGGATAGAGAAGGGAGTTCAAGTTTCTCCTCAATGGATCCTCCAGATCAGTTTTCATGATGGTCAAATCAGGAAGCTGAGAATGTATGGGAAGGCCCTCTTCTGCTCTTTCAGTGTTGAATGGCAAGGAAGAGGGACATGGCAAACACCACCTCTTTCTGGCTAGTTTTAGCTTTTCCCTGTGACCCACCATACATAAAACACCTTGCGGACCGCTGTGGTCTTGTTGTCATATTTGTAATAGCACGCTCTCCTACTTTAAGCTAGAAATGTGTAAACTATATTAGGATGCACTACAGATTTCCAGCACAAGCCTAACCATGTCTGTTGTGACATGAATTCAGTAGGTAAGTGAGGTGAGTATTGCAGCCCAAGGCCCTACAGTTACAGCAGGGCTTAACTACAATGTACGTACTTCTTACGTATAGTACTTAGTTGTTAAGAATACACACACACCCTGCCTTTCCAATAAAACATTGCTCAAGACAGGCAGCTGAAAAGAAAAAAAGAAAATTCAGCATAAAAACACAATCAATGCTTCGTAAAAAAAATTCACACCAAAGGAATACACAGCACAAAAAACAAAGATGGCACGAATGCGTTTGGAGATGAGAGGAGTTGATAAGAGGCAAGGGAGGCAAAGCATCACATTCTTTTACTATTTCTCCTCTCTCAACAATACAATCCTATTTCTGCCTACTAAAAATCCCCACTGAGTTCCATGTGTGTAGTACTGCAGCCCAAACACACACACCTCTCCAGTGGGTATAGGATTGCAGCCTAAATCCCCCTCCTAAATCTGCTTTTTCCTGGAATTGCGGCCATCTGGCTTTTGTTACTTGCATATGCAAGTTAATGTGGAGTTCCGCCTTTTATATCAACATTGCATTAAGACTGTCACTTAAAATAAATGTAGCTGACCCTCCCTTCTTCTTCTTTTTCTTCGTCTTCTTCTTCTTCTTCTTCCTTTGTGGCTCATCATTATTACCCCTCTTCTTATTCTTCTGACATGTTGCTCATGACCTTGATTCAGTGAAAGGAATTCTGGATCACCATGGTTTAGGGAAATGTTCAGGACAGCTGGTCAAATCAGATGTTAGATTTTATCGAAGCTTCTAAATGATTGCTGGATGCAGTCTTTATGGCTAACAGATAGCTCCATACACACCCTAAAATTGACGTTTATTTTAAATGTCTGCATTGTTTGTTGCTTAGAAGAAAACTGGAATGTCCCTAGTGCATCAAATACCGTACTTAGAAATAAAGCTGTCTGGATAGTTCTCCTCTGGTCAGAGCAGTTGAAAGCAGTAAATTGATATTGCTCCCTCTTGTGACCTGTGTGTCCCCTGTTCATTCGAACCAGCATACCAGGCAATGGTTTTTATTGGAAACATTTTTTAAAAAATATGCACAATTTGGTTCTAGTTGACCTATGTCTGCAATAGGAGCTGAGCTTGTCCCCACTTCTCTCTTCTTCAAGCCTACTCCAGCCCTGCGGATTCCTGTAGGAGCAAGACTTCTCCAGCTTCCTTTCCCTTGTCTTCTCTCGCTATCCTTTTCAGCCACATTTCCTGTTTTCCTCATATTAGTTAGGATCTTGCAGGGAGCACAAGCCAATATGTTGTCCTACAAGGCAGAGGTAGTTAATGTGGTGCCCTCCACATGCTGTGGACCCATCTGCCCCAGCCAGTGCAGCTGATACTCTGGAATCATGGGAGTTGTAGTCCAAAACATCTGGAGGGCACCATGTTGGTTACCCCTTTTATGAGGAAACCTCTTTCTATCTTTGAACTGCATGAGAAAGATTCTAAAGCACAGCAGGGTGTTCCTTGGAATTTGGCTGAATGGATGCCTTATTAAGGGCCTGACCCTGTGGGTATTTCCCAGAAAACAGAGGCAGCGCTAACCAACTCTTTGTGTTGGAAGAGCCAACCATCTAATCAACTAAACTGCTGCCAGGAACCCATATACAGCCATAACATCACACCTGCAGGTCACAGTGAAACTCAAGAACCTCCTTAGTCTCCCTTCCTCAAGACTGGTAATTATTGGTGTCTCATTCATTGCTCCTTTCTGTACCTTTCTCACTTCTCAAATTTTCCTGTCTTCACATAATCTAATCCCCGGTAATTTGCATACAGGAATTGCCCCTTGTGTGTTTAGGTTTCATCAGCAATCCTGCCAGTTTCCACACACCTGCCCTGCTCCAGATAAGGCAACTTTTCACCCTCCATCTGCTTCTATCTCTGTATTAGTAACTGAGTAAACATAAGCTAATGGTCCAGCCAACATAGGTATGTGTAGCTTGGGTATTAACTTGGAACAACTAACCTTTTTGCTGTTTCATATTCTGACCAAAGTCCAGTCTCTTGAGCCTCCATTTTCTTGAGCAAGGTGATTCTTGCCCTCCCCGAAGCCTGAGAGAGGCCCAGACCTGCCCTCTAGTTTTCTCATGTGAGGTCAGAACATAATTCCCATCAAACCCCCACAAGTTAGCAATGGATTCTATCTTGCAGAAACTCAGGGAAAATCCAGGCATTAATTAACATCAGCATCAGCATCTTCCTCTGATCCTGGAGGGTGTCTACCACTCACTCACCCTCCACTCCCTGAAAGGAGTCAGTTCTCTTTTACCTGCCAAACATGAGAGGAACTCATAAGGTGGGCCAGGTATCACTCATCCCAATGTGGGTGGGAGAGTCCTTCAAAGAAAACAATGGCACACAAGCCTTTGTCCCAGACTCTCACATCAGGTTCTGTCATCTCCTTCCTACCATCCTACCATTGGGGTCCACCATCCATCACTGACCACCAGGAAGCCTGCAACTGACTATGCTTGCTGCTTTGCTTTTGAAGAGGCCAGAACACTGTATTGTAAGTACGGTAAATAGCTTAGGATTGGTCAGGTTTGAGCCACAGAGCTCTTTTGTCCATTTGCCTTCTTCCTTTCTTTCTGTAATAATAATAATAATAATAATAATAATAATAATTTTATACCTGCTCCACATAATCAGTCATGTAACATGGTGTACACACACCACTTAAATTGGATTTTGGATTATCCTCCTTATTTTTCTGCTTTAACTAAAGGAATGCACCTACTGGGAGCAGTAGATGCACAAACACAAATAAATGAGCAGAAGAGCCCATTCAATCTACAGTCCTATTTAGAATAAGCAAAATTTAGAATTGGCATGACTGATTAGTATAGCTGTAAATGAGAACTATTCGAAGGCTTACTGAGATTAATGTTCTTCCTGGTGACCTTATTCTTGGTTATAGTTGAATAATGTATGGTTAATGTTTTAAATACCAGAGTGTGGGATGAGATTTGCAATGAACCCTGCATTTTTCTTTTTTCTTTTTTCATTTTGTAAAATTCTAATAAATATCTTTTTTAAAAAGAGAGAGAGAGATTTGCAATGAACCCAAGGATGATTTGATATTAATTTTGGGGTGTTTAGTAGGAGCTTCAATAATCCAAATGCCATCCTCTGTGCATAATGTAAAATATTTAATAATTAATTTATCAAACCTATTATATTTAAATATTTAGACTAGGAAATTACTACTTAGAGCATTTTGATCTTGACTATGCCTGATGGCTCATTTTTATTTTTTATTTTTTTAGTTCAGTAATTGAAAAACATGATTCCTCACCTTTGCAACATGGGTTTGGAATCTGGAGCTGCACTTTTTCCATTTCATTTGGATCATATTATTTAAAAAAACAGGATATGACATCAGAAGGTACTAATGCCTGTCATATGACAGAGGATGTTACCCTTTTGTTATCCTACCCATAGCAGGAAATAAACACCCCCTTATCACGACTCCTAAATGTTGCACCTTCGTCACTATTCCAAATCTCATTTCCCACATTTCCAAACGTATGTTTTTAAAAATATATATGTATATATCCCAACCCTATCTCTGTATCTGATGCAGGCTGTTTCCAAACACCACCCTCCAAAGTCAACAGAGAGAAAGAGAGAGAGAGAATTCACAAATATTTTTTTTAAGTGCTAGGGAGAGAAATCACTAAAGATTTATCATGTAGCAAGGCTATATATGTCTATTGTATATATCTATCCAGATGGACTTTGACACTACTCCCTTTTCTTTTTTTATAGCCCTTTTATTACTTCAAAGAGAGATCTGAAAACATGCAACCAGTGATATCACTAGAGATATGCAGAATCCAGACTAAGGGCTGCGCTGGGCCAGAGGGTAAAAAGAATTGGTGTTCCACACAGATCCTTGTCATGCTGTCTTAATTATTTATTACACCTGAGCACAGCTCTTCTTACAAAGAACTCAGAACAGCTTCCATTCAGTTGCCTGCATGTCTGCCATCCAGAAACTGCCCAAGGCCAGACTTCAGCAGATGGGTTGCAGTCATGTGTCTTCAGACCTCTCTCACAGCTAACCCAATGTGTCTGCCATCATATCCCATTATATCCCACATATTTCCACTGTCCTCCAGGCTAGTATTTACATCCTCTTTCCATTCTAAAACTGCTGCCTCCTTTTACCGTTCATTACAATGCCTACAACTTGCAGGGAGAATTACGGAAGTGAACATGGTCATTGCTCACAATTGTTGTTGTTGTTTAGTCATTTAGTCATGTCCGACTCTTCATAACCCCATGGACCAGAGCACGCCAGTTTGGTCAAACGCATGTTCGTAGCTTCGAAAACACTGTCCAACCATCTCGTCCTCTGTCGTCCCCTTCTCCTTGTGCCCTCCATCTTTCCCAGCATCAGGGTCTTTTCCAGGGAGTCTTCTCTTCTCATGAGGTAGCCAAAGTATTGGAGCCTCAGCTTCACGATCTGTCCTTCCAGTGAGCGCTCAGGGCTGATTTCCTTCAGAATGGATAGGTTTGATCTTCTTGCAGTCTATGGGACTCTCAAGAGTCTCCTCTAGCACCATAGTTCAAAAGCATCAATTCTTCGGCGATCAGCCTTCTTTATGGTCCAGCTCTCACTTCCCTACATCACTACTGGGAAAACCATGGCTTTAACTATACGGACCTTTGTTGGCAAGGTGATATCTCTGCTTTTTAAGATGCTGTCTAGGTTTGTCATTGCTATTCTCCCAGGAAACAGGCGTCTTTTAATTTTGTGACTGCTGTCACCATCTGCAGTGATCATGGAGCCCAAGAAAGTAAAATCTCTCACTGCCTCCATTTCTTCCCCTTCTATTTGCCATGATTTTTTTATTTGCTCACAATACTTGGCATTCAAAGAGTTATTTTAGAGTGTCTAATAACATCATACACATTGTCTCGTTATCCTACCTGTAAGGTGAATCAGTAATATAACAAATGTGAGACGGAGGTGGAATTGTATGTCAGCTGAGGCCAGACCTATGAGTTCTAGCTGGGATTTTAGAAAGCCCTTTGGGAACAGATTCAGGACTTGTCTTTTTCTGGATGTTCTTGCCAGTTCAGTGAAATAGTATGGGAGATAGGTGCATATTCAGCCTCTACTGCGCTAAGGGTGGAATCCAATGTAGCACTAAAGAAATTCTCCCATCTGTGCAAGGATTTCTGCTTGTACTATGGACAATTCTCTTCCTCTTCTCCCCCTGTGTACCCCCTCAATCTATTCTACCTGGAGCAGATATGGGGAAGGTTTGGGGTGCATGCAATGGGGGGGGGAGCTTCCATCCCCTGAGGCCTCTAGCCTGTTTGCCCTTTCTAAATTGTGTCCCAGCAAAATATTACTTCCTTGCAAGAACCACTAAAGCAACAAGGATTGTCAATTAGAAAAGAGGATGAAATGACACTTGGTTACACTGTACCAGCCACAGTGTGTGGTCTGTAACATATTGAATTCTATGGGACCATGCTATCCTTTGGCAGATCACGGTTTCTCACCCTAATCTACCTCATAAGGTTGTACGAGCCTGAAAACAACCCTTTGTATACCAGCTGGAATTCCATCGTAAAAGGCATGGTATAAATAAATTAGGGATGAGCAGGATGTTCCACTAGTTTAACAGAGCTAGCAATAAATCCATTCTGAGCTGCCAAAACTCCAGAATAGTTTGTGGAATTTGGAAAATTCAAAGACCACCACCATCACTTCAGCTGCTTATGCAGTTCTCCCCGTTTGCAGCCACTGTTTGCAAGATTGTAGCTTTATTTATTTCCACCTAAGGAGCTCAAAGCAGCATGAGTCCATTACCTCACATTATCCTCCCAACTTCCCTTTGAGGAGAATTAGACTGAAAGACTGTCAGCTGCCCAATGCCTGTCAACTTATTTTTCATGGAAAAAATATTTTCTACTGCAGAAAGTGAAATGTGAGAGCACACTTATGTGACAATTTGCAGGGAGGAGACAATTTATTCAGTGGTGTGTTAACTGGTTAGGTTTGGAGCTTATTCATCACAGCAAATTACCATTTGTGAAGCTTGGGGGGGCGGATGGCAGGCCCCTTAAGTACCCTACCCAGCTCTGTTTATGCACTGAACAATAACACTCCTTCTGAAATATGATCATGTCATGAATTTCCAGAGTCTTAACTTACCTGTTTCACAACAACCCAACACCAGTAAATCCCATTGCTTGCTGCTAGAGTGAACCATTGTAAAGGGTAATTTTCCCAGCTTACACAAAACACAATTGTTTTTGGAAGCACATTCATGTGAATGAGACATATTCAAGAACATAAGAGCGCTGCTGGGTTAAACCAAAGGCCTATCTGGTAAGGTATTCTGCTCTCACAGTGGCCAACCAGATGCCTATGACTGTCAGGATGTGGGTACAATAATGGTCTTATTCATGGCCTATGATTTATTTGTATGCCTTGGAACCTTATTATGGGTTTTCACCCCACAACTACTAAACTATTAAAGGATGAAATATTTTTATCCCTCATTTACTTTTCAAACTATCAGCTGTTCATGTGCTTCTTCCCAACTGAGCTTCCCAACACACACACACCCTAAATATTAAATATATAAAATCATTTCCTTTTAGATAGTGCATGTTCAGTATCTGAGAGGGAGCTATTCACCTTATTTGATTTCTGTAGATCAGCAGTGGGGACACTGTGGCGTCCAGGTGTTCCTGGACTGTCACCCCTCAGTCCTTACTTTTGCCCATTCAGACTGGGGCTGATGGCAGTTGGAGTTCTACAGCGCCCAGAAAGTCACAGGTTCACCATTCCTGCTAGGTGCATAAGAAAGGGGTGCCAATTTGACACTGAGAAGTGGAGATACTTTGCTGCTGCTCTCTATATAGGTCCACGAGGTGTGGCTGAGAAGTTTGGGGTGGGTCTGGGGAAACAGCCTAAAACAAAAAAAATTCACTTGAGATATATATCTTTTTTTTTTAATGGCCAGGGTAAAGAGAGATGGGGAAAGGCTTGTTCCTCATTTCTACAGAAAAAGAGTAAAAAAGATGAAAATCCCAGGCAGCACTTGTATTTTGTGGTGTTATTTTTTCCCCCTGGTTGCCTAGCAACCTTACAATACGATCAAGCTTGAAGATATCGCACACCCAAATATTTTCTTCCTATTTTAAAACAACCTTTTATTAAGAAACAATAGGCATGCCCTAGATTATGTTTTCATATATTATAAACTTGCCATGTTCCTATAAGTTAAATGAGCCCAATACCCTAACCTTTTTCACTACAGAGTATCATTACAGATACGAAGTTAAAAGGGAAGGGTTTCAAGATAACCTTCCTGTTTCTTTCCATTTGTTCCAAACTGCAAAGGAAGAGATTTTACTATGCAATGCATGAAACCAAACAAGAAGTTAATGGGCGGTGTGGGGGAGGGAACTGTTTGCTACGCCATTAATAATTTCAAGATTTCTTCCTACTTTTCTTTCCTCTCCGCAGCATATATTAAAGAGAAACCTTATATTCGTCCAAGTCGTTTCTGCCTTCATCCATCCATAAACTTCAACTTGGATGTCTAATGAAATAATGATATATTCAGTATCTCCAGTCCTTTTTTTTAATAGGCTTCTGTTAAAAAGAAAAAAAAAAGGAGTTAGATCAGCTCCTTTCCTTCTCATTCCAGATAAGCCTCAGAAGCATTATTTCCCATGAGGGGCAGCATCTGGTTGCTGTATATTGTTTTTCAAGGAAACACTCAAGCCCTCTATCCAGACTGCTAAGTGACCATGCTCAAGCTGCATTCAAAGAAGCCAGGCAATTTCACTAGCCTTCAGTTCCTTTTTGTGCATGACACGCAAAACATAGCACCAAGCCACCTTAAAGAAAAAGAAAAAGCAGTGTGACTTGTTCAGAAGTATGGACCATGGGGAGCTGCCTTGCAGTGAGTCAGGCCATTGGTCCATCAGCTCAGCATTGACTCTACTGACTATCAGAGGCTTTTCCAGGTTTCCCAGCCTTTCCTGGAGATGCAGGAACCCTCCACATAGAAAGCAGATGCTCCCCATCTGAGCCCTTCTTCAAGTGATGGATTTTGATCACCTGAATCACACACACCCTCCTCCTTGTCCCATTGTGCCACCACTCCATTCTGCCCTGCAAGCTCTTTTAAAAATGCACACTGTGTGAATAAAAGCAAGCAATTCCTTGCTCTGTGCGGTTGCTTATCAACACGTCTTTGGAAACTGATTTTGGACTTTTGCCAACTGTAAATTGAACCTTGCCACAGTGGAGTGCATGTACGTATGTATGTATATTCTGTTGAAAGGAGTTGCAGAACCTGCTTCTGTTCTATGTCTCCATATCAGGATACTTAGAGCTCTGAACCCCAGCCCTCAAAACAAAACCTCCGGGATAGGATTGTAGCACACAGGCCGATTTTCATCTGTTCAAAACATAAAGTAAAATCAGGCCTCTTGAATCAAAATTGTATGTTTTGAGGTTAAGATTCCCCCCACACACTCCCATTGGGTTGACCTACTGTGGATTTTGTTTTGTTTTTGCAACTGTTCACACAAAGGAGTGGGAAAGGGAAAGAACGTGGAAAATGTAAATGATTCAGAGTAAGAGCAAAATGGAGCTTAAGATAGTTTATTATCGAGGAAGATCCCTGATCTCTTGCTAGGTGTGTGCTTGTCATGGTCTTATCACACCACTGTGGGTTTATGAGGAACTGTCAAAGTTCAAAAGCCGTTCTGTATGTCAACTCATTCAAGATTGTTTTCAAAGTAGAGGATAATGGATCCATAACTATATGATACTGAGCCCTTGGTTCTCAGCAAGAATGAATAAGGCTTCACATCAGAGAGGAATCTAAGGGGGTGGCTGATGAACCAGCAGGGCTGGCAGAATCAGAGGGAATAGACTCAGGTCCTGCTACCAGGGAAAGATCTGGCTGCCGCCACCCCGAGAACTAAGCACTGTCTTCTCACTTCTCACCATCATGAAGGCTGGTCCTGCCCTGCTCTTTTAAAAGTGGAGTGGGAGGTGCATGTCAGGTACCGCGACATTGTCTTAGCTGCTTCTTCGTCATGTATCTTGGAACTCTGTTGTAGACTTACAAATCTTGTACTCTGGGCTAATGCTTAGTTCATTTGCTGATCTGGTGAATAAAGCTTTTGGGTTTCCTCAAGCAGAGAGCCTGAGTGCTGTTTTCAAGAGTGGGAGCCAGGACAATCTGTTCAGTAGAACTTTTAGAGGCAGAAAAGGTATTATGAGGATGCAGAAGCGAGCATTCAGGCAGGAAGGGCTGCAAGTCCAAAAGCAGCATCAGCACTCTACCCAAATCCAAGCTTTGTCCACCAACGTTCCCCTTGGCCGCTTTCTAACCAGGTAAGAAAGTGGTTCAAACCACCTGGCTTGAGTACATGGATATGATTTATATTCCTGATACATTTGTTCATATTGCATTAGCACGCACTATCAAGGGCCCAGCCAGAGAGAATGTCATTTTGCAATATTGCAGACCTGCAATATTGTTAATGATAGCCTGTTTAGAGCTTTCAAGGCCAATTAACTTGTTAGTTCTGACAGATGTGAACAGCAGATTAGCACTGAAAGCTAAACAGCTGTTCAACACCTCATTAATGCTAACCATGCACTTTGTAGAAAGCTAAAATAGACAATAGGTTCAAACATCCTCAGATCATCATACCTCTGCGGTAAGGGTTTTAAGTTTGGAAATATTTTTCTCCATAATATAATGCATTTTTATGTTATTGTCACTAATATATGAATTTCAATGCACACTTTACCACAGCATATGCATGTTTGCACACGCTAGTTTTGGTGAAGTGTGAATATTGAAAGCTGCCTATGCTTTGGTTCACTTATTTCAGAAAGTGTGGGTTATGTAGGTTTGGCTTTAAACATGAATTGAATCAAATTTCTCCCCCATCCTTAGGTGTATGTAATTTTTAAGTATAGCTCTTTAGCATTTCTCATGACAAAAGTACTGTCACTGTGCTAGTTTGTTTTCAGTATTTCCCGAAAGCACCTGATTCTTTTGGTCTGTCTCTGTCACACTGCCATTATGTGACACTGCTTTGTGTGTCATGATTTCCAAGTTCTGTTCATGGCACTTTCTTTCATTGCCCATATGGTTTTGCAGTCTTCCATGGATATTCTTCTACGGCAGGAAAATGTGAGATCAAAACTAGTCTGTAGTCCTTCATCTCCTGTGAGGATTCACATGGAAAGAATAAGCAGAAGTAAATGAGAACATCTGAAGGTGAGAAATTTATGCACGTGTGTGTGCCTGATGGCCATTGCAGATAGAGATGACCCATCACCTATAATTTTAATCATATGGAGCCAATTGGTACACTCAAGTTTAGGGTGGGTTAACTTTTATACACATTAAGGGAATCTCATCTACTAAGTCCTAACATGTTTACTTAAATGTAAGTCCTACTGGCTTTCTCATACATTTCAAGTCAGTGTACTAAGATTTTTCTCCATTAATTTTCTCCATTTCTTTTATATTTATAAAGAATTCAGCTTTATTCAATTCAATGGCACATTCACATCTATAGCAAGTACAGTAATACCTCTGTGAACGTCCACCTTGTCTAGCATCCATTCCGATGAACGTCCGCGGCAAACCCGGAAGTACCGGAACAGGTTACTTCCGGGTTTGCCGCTCGCACATGTGCAGAAGTGCAAACCGCTCCATGCATGTGTGCAGACGTGGCACTTTGCCCTGTGTCCTTTTCGGCTAGAGGCCAGGGCTCTGGAATGGATCCAAGCCGCAAAACAAGGTACGGCTGTAGATACATTGTGGCTCATGATGTTAGAAGTACTGCTCCTATACTTCTGCTCATATAGGCAATACGCCTGACATGGAAATCTGTCCTTATAAACCTACATTAAATTATCCCATTGCTGTGGATGTTTCCTGCCTTGGGGATGATAATAAGTTAGTTCAGTAAGAAGGAAAAACTGTAGCTTCTTTCCTGTTCCTTTTTGCAAGCACAAGCTGCACTTGAAACATGCTGCATCCTGTCTTTCTGCTAGTGCCTTACATTTTGAAACAAACTTCCCCATTGTTCAACGTTTTGGCCTTTGAATTATGTTCCCTAGAAGAAAAGTCTGACTGTGGTCATTGAGATGGAAAATAAGTATAAGGATTAGCCATTATGAAAAGTAGTGAAAGCATTATTTTATACAACTCAAGTGAATAAAACCACAGGAAGACCATGAAAGGGGGGGGGGGGGAGAGAGAGAGAGAGAGAGAGAGAGAGAGAGAGAGAGAGAGAGAGAGGAGCTTAAGAAGCTTCTTTGTTGTCCAGGCTGTGATGCAGAAGACTAGAGCCATACATGAGCTATTATTTCCTAGTGAAAGGGAGAGGTGTGTGCTCAGGTTTATACAACAAAATTGGGGCCACAGGTAGGGTAGTGCTTCTGCTGTTGGCCACTGCCAGGGAATAAGTACTTCCCCAAACCTCCAATGCATGTATGGAATTGTGTGTGTGCCAGTTTGAACCTTAGCCATCATTTCTTCTATTGGAGGTGTTCTAGGTAGGGTGAGTGCCAATTATTATGCAACCAGAACAGTACCACCAGTGCACAAGAGGGGAAACCTAAGGTTTGCAGCAGTAGAAAACATTTATTTAATAATAAAAAACTAAGGGAGCAAATAAAACCACCCCACCTCTCAAAACAGCTGAGAGAAGACTGAACAGCTTCTTCTTCTTCTTCTTCTTTTTTTAATGCATTTTTATTGAAGTTATACACAAAAACAGACATATAAGAAAATACAAAGAGAAAATTACAAAGAAAAAAGAAAAGGGAAAAAAAAACACTCATCCGAAAAAAGAAAAACACACAATCTGAACTTCCTTCCATCCTTTTGATAAGTATCAAATATCTCCTTCCATTACGTATTTGATTTTCAATCTATAGTCTTAAATTCACTCGCTGGTCGTATTGTTCTAACCCCGTCAGTTCACTTTAAACATTTATTCCAATATATTTCCAAAATTTGCTCCAATTTTTCAGAAATTTCTGTTCATCCTGATCTCTTATTTTACCTGTTAATTTGTCAAGCTCAGCATAGTTTACCATTCTAATCTGCCAGTCCTTTATGTTGGGGATAGTTTCCACTTTCCAATATTGTGCCAGCATAATTCTCGCTGCTGTGGTGGCGTAGAGGAATATCGTCCTATCTTCCTTTTTAATTTCTTTATCCATCATTCCCAACAAGAAGGCTTCAGGCCTCTTGGGAAAGGTATACTTAAATATTTTTTTAAGTTCATTATAAATTGATTCCCAAAAGCCTTTCACCTTTTTACATGTCCACCATAAATGATATAGGTCACCCTCCACCTCGCCACATTTCCAGCATCTCTTGTCCTTTAATCTATACATTTTGGCCAGTTTCACAGGGGTGTGGTACCATCTATATAGCATCTTCCAGATATTTTCTCTCAGTGCCATACATGCTGTGAACTTTATGTTACAATTCCAAACTTCTATCCACCTTTCGAAATCAATATTATAACCAAAGTCAATTGCCCATTTAATCATTGCCTCCTTCACCTCCTCGTCCTTTGTGTACCACTCTAATAGTATATCATAAATTCTGGACAGGGTTTTGTTTTTGCCTTCTATTACTTCTATATTAAATTTTGATTTTTTATCATCAAAACCCACCTTCCTCTTATCCTCTTTTAACAAATCATTCACCTGGTGGTATTGCAGCCAACCAGTGAATAAATTTTTTATTTCTTCATAAGGTCTAAGTTTGGGCCCTTGGTCTGTTTTTCTTAACATTTCTTCATAGGTGGCGTTTATCTCCTCCATATTTATTTTCTTGACCGTTAAAGCCTCTATTGGTGAAATCCACCATGGGGTCTTTCTTTCAAGGAGGTTTTTGTTCCTTTCCCATGCTTGATATAATGGTCCCCTAAAAATATGGTCTAAGAAACTCTTGTGGACTTTCACTTTCCCATACCAAAGGTACGAATGCCATCCGTACCGATTATTAAAGCCTTCCAGGTCCAGTAGCTCTCTATTCTCCAGTTTTATCCAATCTTTTAACCAAAGTATACAAGCCGCTTCATAGTATAAACTTAGGTCCGGGAGAGAAAAACCCCCTCTTTCTTTTTTATCTATCAAAATTTTCATTTTTATCCGTGGCCTTTTCCCCTGCCAAATATACTTTGCCAAGGCTCTCTGCCACTCTTTACATTGTTTTAGGCCTTTAAGTATGGGGATGGTTTGGAATAAAAATAACATTCTGGGCAGAATGTTCATTTTAACAACAGCTATCCTCCCCAAAAAGGAGAGTTTCATCCTCCCCCAAATTTCCATGTCTTTCTTTATAATCCTCCAGGTGGCATCGTAATTATCCTTGTATAAATTTATGTTCTTAGCTGTAACCCAGATCCCAAGATATTTCACTTTCTTAGCTACCGCAATTTCGGTCCTTCTTTCTAGATCTATCATTTCTTCCTTTGTTAAATTTTTAACTAACATTTTGGTTTTATTTTTATTTACCTTAAGTCCTGCCACGGCTCCAAATTCGTCAATTTTTTGTAAAGCTTCTTTTACGCTATTTTTTGGGTCTTCTAAGGTTAGTACAATGTCATCTGCAAAGGCCTTGATTTTGTATTCCCTCTTTCCTACCTTGACTCCTGTAACTTCTGTTGCCCCCCTCAGTCTCTCGTTTAGTATTTCTAATACTGTTATAAACAATAGAGGGGACAGGGGGCAGCCCTGTCTAGTTCCTTTATATATACTAAAATATTCTGTTGTGGTGTTGTTTATTACCAATTTTGCCTTCTGTTCCTTGTATATAGCTTCTATGCCTTTTCTAAATTTCTCTCCCATTCCCATCATTTCCAAACTTTTCTTCAAGAAATCCCACGAGATGTTATCGAACGCTTTTTCAGCATCTATGAATACCAAGGCCGCTTGTCTATCTATGCTCATATCCAAATATTCAATAATGTCTATCAAGTTCCTTACATTGTCCCTTAGACTGAACAGCTTCAATGACCATAGAATACTAATGTCTCTGGAGCAGGGACAGAAAACTGGAGGAGGTGGAATTGAGAAAAGTCTACAGCTGGCTGATACTATGACCAAGAGCATTCCACATATCAACATTTGGTTTCAGGTTCCACTTCTGTATATCCTCTATACCAGGGATAGCCAATGTGATGCTCTCCAAATGCCATTGGACTACAGCTCCCAGCGTCCTTGACAATGTATCAACAATGTTTCCTGTGGCTGATGGGAGTTGAGAGTGCAACAACATCTGGACGATACCACATTGTTTACACCTGTTCTATCCTAAGCCATAGCTTTCTGGGTTCTAGGGAATCCAGAGGCTTCTTTGAAGTTTTTCAGAACTCCACAAATAGATGATCAGGGATGATGGACAAGTTCTCCTAGAACATTCCCATAATTCACTGGAATTCGTGAGGATTGCATAGCAGACATGAAGGGCAGTTTCAAGGCAGAGAAGTCAATAGAGTTTCATATAATAAAAAAGATTGAAAGCTAGTGGTAAGTCAGCCTGGGAGGATTTGCCAGCTAGATGCAGCTATGGGTTCAAAGGCAAAAGGGGGATTAGACCATTATCAGGGCTAATGCTACAAAGCAAAGCAGGATCCTTCACATATCGGATCTAATGTGGATGCTGTTGGAGACGTGTGTCTGTTGTTGATGTGTAAATCTTGGCTAAACTGCGTAAGAAGGAAAGTAGGAGAAAGATGGAGAAAGATGGAGAAAGAGGAGAAAGCTGCTTGGTTGTTTTTAAATTGAAGTGGGTCTCATGGTTGGAGAAATTGGACCACAGTTATATATTGGAGTATTCCCATAAATCAACATCTTCAAGTTCCAGATTGCTCAATCTGAATAAATAAGCACAGTTCCCATATTTAAAATAACATATTAAAGTTACCATTGCAGTCATAATCCAATGAATATCCATTGGTGTAAATCCAATATTTCATGACTCTTAAAATGCCCCAAGAGTGTTGCCTAAAAGGAAACTTAAGCTGCAACCCTATACAGACTTATCTAAGAGCAAGCCTGTTTGGACACAATGGGGCTTAAGGATTGCCCTTTAAAACATGCCAGGAAGGTAAAGGTAAATAAACCAATCCACATTCTGTCATCTGAATACCCAGTTAGACTTTGAAATATTTGCTCTCTCCTTCCACTCTTCATTCCTCTTCTATGGACATTACTTTTCTATCTGCGGAACTGATGACCACATTATATGCTTAGCTCCTTCCTGATTCTTTAGCAACTTTGCAATTGGTCTCATTTAGAAAAGATTAATGAACTCAGAATTGACAGTCTGCAGACTGAGATCATCTCAGTACTAACTGGTAAATGCTGCAGCAAGGGAGGTGAGGTTATATTGTGAACAGTTGTCATGGCAACCTGATGTGTTAGTGAGTAAAACATGCTGGGTGCATATTGTTATAAACCTGGACAACTTCAAAGCTGCTGCCTCACTGAAAAATCTTGTTGCCAAGGCAATGCAACAGAAGGCTAGACCTGACTGAAATGAATACCACAGATGGCTTGTGACAGTACCATCTAGCTGGCTAGAAAGAGAAGTGTTAAAAGAAGTAGTAATCAAAAGAGAGCAATAACAGGAATGGGAGGAGGAAATGAGGTAGGATTTTTTATCAAGAGAGAAAAGAAAGCAGAGACTAGGCAGATATCAGGTGATGTAAACCCTTTAAGGAAAATGTGTAATGTTCCTCATTCGTCTGAAATGTGGTAACTTTTGAAACTGGAAAGATGATATTGGTATTGAAAGGAGCTCTATGGATCCTGTTGGAAGAAATATGTCATACTGTGTGCTAACTATAAACACATTCTGCAAGCTTTAATGGGTTCAGTCTGTAGATCAATCAGTAGAGAAAAGCAATATAGTTTTAATTAGCAAGGGATGACATTAAACTGAAAGTTGTGATGCGATCCTATAATATCTAATGAGAAGTAAGTCCCATTTACTTCAGTGGGGCTTGCTTCCAGGTAAACATGGATTGCAGCATTAGAAAACACAGCAAGCCTGGATCTCTAGGTCTGAAACTGCTGATTCCACACGTTTTCCTGGATAAAGCGACGGGACAAAAATACTACCCCTTGGACCCCTGACTAGAACTCATGGGATGAACAGAAAAAGCAATCATGGAACAAATAAAAGTGTGTTTTCATATGGAGCAAAACTGATCTCTAAGACCCGTTGACGGAGATTGTGGTGAAAGCCAAGAATGTGACTAGATTCTGCAAAGAAATAACCAAAGGAATGGAAGATAAGAGAATCCCAGCTTGGTAGACAAGGTGCTCAGGATTCATATGACCAGGTTCACAGTGGCAGTGGGTATGTCCATTAATAATCTGTGCAGTTAAATGTTTTTCCTCCTCATACTGGTCAGTTTTACAGAGAAGGGACCCTTGCTGGCCTCACCAAGGTTTATGATTACATAAAGAGTAACTTTTACACTGTATTCAAATGATTTGATGAATCAAGAGTTGAAGGTTTGTTGCTAACAATAATCAGTAGTCAATAATAATAATAATAATAGGACTCTTGTAGGCTGTTGCTATTTTGGGGTGGGATTCAATCATGTACCAGCAAATTAAGGTTGCACAGTTATAGTTGATTGGGAGGTCTTGTGCAACAAATCCACTCCCTCAAGATATTGGTCTTTCTGCAATTATGAAACTGATAGGGAAATGCACTGGAAAGTGTAGGGTAACACTTGCTCTGATGCAAGGCTGTCTAGCCTTCCTGCAAAACAAAACAAAACACCAGAGTGACTAGGCTCATTAGGCAGTCCACATCATGTAATCTCCCTGTAAACACATCAGGATGAATGTTCAATAAATTGCTCACCTGAAAGCACCCAGAGAATCCAACTCAACTCAACATGGAAGTACACCATGCCTCCTATGTTACACAGGCAAAAAATCCATAACAAGTGTTGCTTTATAGTAGGGTGTGAGGTAATTTCTTCTTGGAAGACAAACCTTATTGACTGAAGTGAAATCCAGCAAGATAAACAAAAATCATATTTCTTTATAAATACAGTATGTAGACAGAGAATTATTCTCTCAGTAATTGTCTACATGTATATTTATAAATATACTTAGATTAGCAGATTGTGTGCAAATACTTAAGCATATTTAAGGAGAAAGATAATCCAAATATTTGCCAACTTGGAATTTATGTTTAGAAAAATCTAGAACTTCATTTTGCAGTCTGTCACCTGAACTTAATATGTAGAAGTACACACCAGTGCTTTCAATGTGCTGAGTTCCCAAGGAAGCAGCTTAGGGCTGTATTCCAGGGCATGTTTACAAATGATACTAGAAATGCTTTTTGAATTTCATGCTTATGTAATCTGAATGTAAATCTCATAACGGCTCAAATAGTAAATTATTTAAAACTTCTCTTCCATTTTCTATCCAACATTACTCACATATTTACACGGGTGCCGTGAACCCCTCGCCTCCAAACCATGCTACTTACCTTGTTGCAAACTCCTGGAAGAGCATTTTCCCAACCAGGAATAGCTAATCACCTCCACCCTCAAATTATGGTGAGGCCAGAACTGGCCAGAGGCTCCAGATGACTTATTCCTTGAAGAGTTTATTTCCACCCTCCCAGTACGTAGCTGGCAAAAATTAAGAGTGATTTAGTCCATCTTTTTAGGGTGGTGCATAAAATTGCTAACAAACCATTTAGCTAGCATGCTTCTCGTACATGGCAACAGGTTTTTTAATTAAAAAAAAAACTTATCGGATTGTCCATGGAATGGGTAAATCCAAATTAAATGTGGTGTGGGGAAATACAAGGTTGTCATTTTTATGCTGCTAACATTGTGAAGACACTGTGGAAAACTTGCATGCCTGAGCAGTGTGTTTCCCTCAATAAACTCGTGACTGGAAGTACCCTTAAAGAATCATATTGTGTGTAAGAGAGACATATGTAGCCTCCAAAGAATTCACCCTTTTCTTTGCAAACATATAGAAAACAAAAGTGTTTAAATTGAACTTTAACACTTCCCCTGCGAAGTCACTGAAATAGCATGAATTTGACTACCCAGCCTGCAACCTTTCACATTGGAACAGTATTTGTTATCACCTCCTTCACCCCACTTAAAGTTGTAATGTACTCCCTCTCCAAAAAGACAAAAACGGGTCCCTGGGTGAAGGACTGCATAAACACACCCTCAACTTTGGGTGTTTCCTTCCTTCTGCATCATAAGCTATCGCTCATATGATAACACCTGGATATTTTCACTGTTGAACTGATATGAACTCCCTGCTAAGCTTCTGTGAGGCTGGAGTTTATAAATAATGGATTCGAAAAGATCTGTTTTGCTCTTATTACATTTATGTAATCTGAATCCAGGATTAGCATTGTCTTGTCTTTTCATATACTTTCAAATTGATTTGATTCCTTCCCCCTCTCCCCTAAAAAATAGTTGTTGCTTGGCTCATGCTATTAGAAGAACAGGATGTTCTTTCTTGCCCCGAGGGAACTAGCAGGAAATGAGAACTAGGTTTTCTGGCATGATATGAGCTGTAATACTATTGGGACAATATTAGTACTACATAAGAGGAAGATGTTTGCTTGATTATTTTTGTAATCCTGGCGTTTTAATCCCAAGAATGTGAGCCTGGTTTCATTTCTGCTGCGATGGGAAAATGATGGTTGCAATCTTTCTAGAGTATACTGAACTCAGGGAGGTAAAGGTAAAGGTACCCCTGACCATTAGTTCCAATCGCGGACAACTCTAGGGTTGCACACTCATCTCACTCTATAGGCTGAGGGAGCCCGCATTTATCCGCTGACAGCTTCTGGGTCATGTGGCCAGCATCACTAAGCCGCTTCTGGCGAACCAGAGCAGTGCACGGAAACGCCGTTTACCTTCCCGCCAGAGCGGTACCTATTTATCTACTTGCAGTTTGACATGCTTTCGAACTGCTAGGTTGGCAGGAGCAAGGACTGAACAACAGGAGCTCACCCCGTCGCGGGGATTCGAACCGCCGACCTTCTGATCGGCCAGCCCTAGGCTCTGTGGTTTAGACCACAGCGCCACCCACGTCCCTCAGGGAGGTTTACTTCTAAATAGGCATGTTCAGGACCACACATTAGGAGACTTACGGTACTTTCATTTCTTTTATGGTAACCGAGTAAGAACTATTGAAATTGTCGCTTAGTTAGAAACTACTTATAACAGGTGTGGGGAACATTTGGCTTTCCAGATGTTGCTGAAATACAACTCACATCATCCCTGGCCATTGGCAATGCTTGCTAGGGCTGATGGTAGCTGTACTTCAGCAACTTATGGTGGACCACCGATTCCCCACTCCTTACAAGTTTCAAACAAGATAGCAGATTATTTTTCTTGCTCAGTAAAAGATGGTTGGAGAAGCCTTAGAATACAGAGAATCATACTTAAAGAGTAGCCAATGAGAACATTTTGGTCTGTTTTCCATCGAGTGGCAATTACTGCATACACTGATTGACCCTGTTTATAGTCATCTGCACAGGAAGTTTTACTTTTTAATGCATGGGAAAAGACTGCTACATACAATTTTTGAATGGCTTGTATAAGGTCACTTAACCACTGCCCTTTACTCATTGCAAGTTTATTGATGCTGCTTTGGAGTAAGTGCCAGGACAGCAATTCTATACCTTACTTACTAGGGACTAATGTGTTTTGGATGTCGTGGGACTCACCTCTGAGCAAACAGCATGGGATTGTGCTCTAAAGGGCAGCAGCAGTTGTGAACAAGTCAACACACTGGACTGGAGGTATAGAACTGCATGGCTCAAGCCCAGACCAGAAAACTATTGCACATTTACTTTATATCAAACGAGTGCAGCTATTTGTGTGTCTCGAATGAAGAAGATTTTGTTCTACATACAGTCTTAGTGCATTATTGCATGTCCAAATTCTTTTCAGCTCAAGACGACTCCAGGGTCAGTTTTGGGCTCTAGACATTCGGTAGTCATAGAGTGGTGGCCAAACTTTTTTCAAAGAGGGCCAGATTTGATAGAGTGAAGGGCCATGGGGGCCAGCCAAAGGGCCAACCAAAGTTGTTGACCTTTTTTAGGATTTTACCCCAAAGTAAACTGGACTGGATTACCAACCAGCAGGCCGGATTAGGCCCCCGGAATGGACTTTGGACATGCCTGCAAATATATGATCCCTGGAGGATGAAGTTCTTACAGATTTCCTGGTAGGCTTCATGAGAAAAGTTCCTCTAATAACCATTAACACAATAACATTTGTACAGAGGTACCTTGGGTTAAAAGGGACGCGGGTGGCACTGTGGGTTAAACCACAGAGCCTAGGACTTGCCGATCAGAAGGTCAGCGGTTTGAATCCCCGCGACAGAGTGAGCTCCCGTTGCTCGGTCCCTGCTCCTGCCAACCTAACAGTTCGAAAGCATGTCAAAGTGCAAGTACAGTGGTACCTCAGGTTACATACGCTTCAGGTTACAGACTCTGCTAACCCAGAAATAGTACCTCAGGTTAAGAACTTTGCTTCAGGATGAGAACAGAAATCCTGCTCCGGCGGCGCAGCGGCAGCAGGAGGCCCCATTAGCTAAAGTGGTGCTTCAGGTTAAGAACAGTTTCAGATTAAGAGCGGACCTCCGGAACGAATTAAGTACTTAACCCGAGGTACCACTGTATATAAATAGTTACCGCCCCGGTGGGAAGGTAAACGGCATTTCCGTGTGCTGCTCTGGTTCGCCATAAGCGGCTTAGTCATGTTGGTCACATGACCCAGAAGCTGTACGCCGGCTCCCTCGGCCAATAAAGCGAGATGAGTGCCACAACCCCAGAGTCTGTCACGACTGGACCTAATGGTCAGGGGTCCCTTTACCTTTACCTTGGGTTAAGTACTTAACCTGTAACCTGTAACCTGAAGTGTATGTAACCCGATGTACCACTGTATAGCTCAACTAATGTCAACATTAATGTTGGTTGGAATGTATGAACACCAATCATCACCATTATTTATTGATCTCACAATCTACATCAGGGTGTCTAATGTGTGGTCCTCTAAATCTTTTCGAACTCTAACTCCTGTCATTTCCAGCTAGCATTACCTATGGTTAGGGTTGATGGGAGTTGTAGTCTTCTCCTATTGCTCTTTCAAAGGTTTCCTCTTCTCCTGTTGGTTTTTATATATGCCTATGCATATTTCTCCAGTCCCTCACAGAATCATGAAAGAGACAGCAGACAAGCTGCCAGATACTGAAATCCGGCCCCAGAATGAAAATCTGCTTAGTAAGTAGCTATACTACATTATGTTTTTGTGCTCATTGCAGGGATTTGCAAGTGCAACCCCATTTTCAGACTTACTGACTTCATTACATTATCAAGAATCAACCCCAAACATGCATGCCTCATGTCCAGGCTCATGCTTACAAGAAGTAAATACAAATCTGGGGCGATGGAATGATTGGGAGATGAGCAAGTGACTAGGATTGTATCTGTTTTCTCTTACCTTGCTCACTTCCCAAATGCATGCTTATTCCAGAAAATCCCACCGTCCGTGTTTTGGGCTAAATCTGAAATGTTTTGTGATATGAAGAGTTAATCTTAAAGCCTTAGAAGGTAATCATACAGAGTTGCTGGGAAGCTATAAAGCCATTACGCAAGGATGAGGAAGCGGGAGAGAAGAGACCTTATCTACAACTACTTACTTGAGTTGAGAAGCTGAATCTTGATCTGGCTAATAGATAATGCAGCAAATTGTGAAAGCCTGGAGCTATTATCTGATAGTTTTTTATCAACCTGATGTTCCTTAGGAACATATAGCCATTAGCCACAACATGTATCATTCTCGGAAAGTTCTTGGGATCATTTGCACGAAGAACACATTTTACAACATTGCAATCTGGCAGGTTTCCCTATCTCTTGACGCTGAAATGGCTTTAAAAGAGAACAGAAAATTAAGGAGTAAAGTGAGGGCATAATGCTCTTGATTTTTTTGGTGGTGGGAGGGAAGGAACATGTGCCAGGAAACACTGCGGTAATTTTTATTGATATTGAACAAGTTAGAGTGATTTGTTGGGTATATATGTTCTTTAGTCTACAGCTGTGTGGAGACATATGAAGTTAGCAATCTATTAAACTGATAGCACAAATCATGTTCTGATTACTTTTTTATAAGAAAGAGAATGATGCAGCTCTGTCTAGCTTTCAGTGATGTGTACAAATAGTTACCCAGCTTATTAGCATGAGGCAATAGTGTGTCAGTCTTCTCTTTAGAAATGTCAGGAGTAATTGCCCAAACAATGTGCCATGAATTTTACAGCACATATTAAGTACATGGACATGCAACCAAATCCTGTGCATGTTAATTGGAAGCCACCCAAAGGATGCCAAAAGATAGTGCATAGGAACTCCACATGACGTATGTGGTGCTTAAAAGGCCTTTGGTCCATTCCACAGCCCATTGATGTGCAGCATTTTACACCAACACAGC
This sequence comes from Podarcis muralis, assembly GCF_964188315.1. NCBI lineage: Eukaryota > Metazoa > Chordata > Lepidosauria > Squamata > Lacertidae > Podarcis > Podarcis muralis. The sequence continues at coordinate 47,506,110 of NC_135660.1, forward strand.
CACTGACTGAGGAACAAAAGACTCATCTTCAAATGTGTTGGTAGCCAGAAGTCCTTTTTACCAGATTTGACTCATTCACCAAGTGTGGCCTTATCAGAAGCAGGCAGGTCTTGCCTCTGTGACGCATGCTTTAGCCACACCCAGATGAAACTACTGCAATGTGCTCTACGCACTTGTCATTATAGTTGGTTTGGAAACTACAGTTTGTGCAGAGCAAGATGCTCATGATGCATCTAACCTACACTTGTTACATTGGCTGCCTGTTAGTTTCCATGAGTCTAAGGTGTTGGTGTTGACCTTTGAAGCATAAATTGAACTTAATGGAATTTACTTCTAAAGCACCTCCAGGTGCAAGTAGATAAATAGGGACCGCTTACCAGCGGGAAGGTAAACGGCGTTCCGTGTGCTGCGCTGGCTCACCAGATGCAGCTTGTCACGCTGGCCACGTGACCTGGAAGTGTCTGCAGACAGCACTGGCCCCCGGCCTCTTAAGTGAGATGGGTGCACAACCCTAGAGTCTGGCAAGACTGGCCCGAACGGGCAGGGGTACCTTTACCTTTACCTTTAGGCATATGTAGGTTTGCCATGTTAGCCACTCTGTTATGTGAAATAAATGCAGAACAAGGGAGTGTAATAGTTCTTTCAGATTAATTAACACAGATTATAAGAGTGTTATCCTGTGCATAGTGTAATAAAGTGATTTGATAACCACTGCTTCTAATGATCATGTGGTGCTAAGTGCGCTTAAATAGTACTAGATCACTATGAGTTACTTATGAAACTAGAACTAAGCTTTCAAAATCACTTTGATGTTTAGTTTTAAGATTAGCATGCAATATTTACTGTATATATAAATAACATTTTCTTTATGCAGATTCCTACATATTTAGCATATTTAACACATTCCATTCCCTGCTGTCATTAATAGAAAAACATGTTTCACACTTCTTAATTGGAGCAGCATGCTACTCCCTCTTTATTATCAGCTACAGATATTTGAGGTTCTCTGATTGATAGACACTAACAGAAATCTTATGGTTGAGTTCAGTGGGACTAAGCTTGATTTTTTTCTCTCCCCATTATTATTATTTCTTCTTCTGTTCATGATTTTCAGGAAAATATTGCAGATCACACTGGTATTCATAAGCTAATGTCTAAATTACATGTCTTTCTTAGCCTCCTTAAAAATACTATTAAATACAACATATACAGTAATTAAATGTAATATTTCCCAGAACTACTTTACAGTATCTCTACTTAAATAATAATAATAATAATAATAATAATAATAATAATAATAATAAATTTATTACTTATCTTACAATGCACATTTACCACATGTATTCACATTTAGCAGTTACCACATGTATTCACACAGAATATGAAACTGTTGCATGAGGCAGATTTTAAAGTTTCTTGCTATACAACTAGGGCTGTAATCTGGTGTGCACTTATTGGAGGTAGCACATAGCTATCATGGCTGGTGCACGTCTAATCTTCTTTTAAAGAAATCCAAATTGGTAGCCATTATATCCCGTGACAGCAAATCTCACAGGTTAACTCTACTGGTGTGAAGAAGTATTTTCTTTTGTCTTAGAGGCTGCTGCTGGGCCAGCTTGAGACTTCATGGCCTCCATGACAACCATGGGTCTCTCTCAAATGGTCATCAGCCCAACACATCAGGCAGGACACATTATTGATGTAACCCTTGTCCCAAATGAGATGAAAGATGGACTAAGAATAGGGAGAAAGCACTTCCCTTGTCATCAGAGTGTTATCTGCTTAAGTTCTGACTGACATACGTCTGGGGAAAACCTTTTTGTGGGCCAACATGCCCATCTGGGTGGATTTTTATATTTTAAATGAAATGTCTGGGTTTCTTGGGGGCCCTCAGGTGGCTCAGGCAAAGGATGCTCTGCACACTGCGGCTGCTGCCAGTCCAAGCTAGGGAAAGAGGTGCGCCCACGCACTTGTTTCCCTGGCTCAGGCTGGCAGCGGCTCCCACTGTCCTCTTTTTTCCTCTTCAAGATATGGCTACCCTACTACCTTGGATAGGGTTGTTCTTACCCTGAAGGAGCAAGTTCAGAGTTTGGGGGTTATTCTGGATTCAGCTCAGTCACTGGAGGCTCAGGTAGCCTCACTGGCTAGAAGTGCCTTTTACCAAACGGGTGGCGCTGTGGGTAAAAGCCTCAGCGCCTAGGGCTTTCCGATCGAAAGGTCGGCGGTTCGAATCCCCGCAGCGGGGTGCGCTCCCATTGCTCAGTCCCAGCGCCTGCCAACCTAGCAGTTCGAAAGCACCCCCAGGTGCAAGTAGATAAATAGGGACCGCTTACCAGCGGGAAGGTAAACGGCGTTTCCGTGTGCGGCTCTGGCTCGCCAGATGCAGCTTTGTCACGCTGGCCACGTGACCCGGAAGTGTCTCCGGACAGCGCTGGCCCCCGGCCTCTTGAGTGAGATGGGCGCACAACCCTAGAGTCTGTCAAGACTGGCCCGTACGGGCAGGGGTACCTTTACCTTTTACCTTAATTGGTTTTTTAGATATGGCTGTTTCTGGACTGGGAAAGCCTGGCCACAGTAGTTCATGCATTCATTACATCAATCCTGGATTCCTGCAATGTGCTGCATGTGGGACTTCCCTTGTGCTTGATCCAGAAACTGCAGTTAGTTCAGAATGCTGCAGCATGACTGTTGACAGGAGACGTTGGCGGCATTAAACACCTGTGCTCTGCACTGGTTACCAATTAGTTGCAGGGCCAAGTCCAAGTTGTTACTACTAGTAAAGTATATAAACTTGGGACCTGTTTACCTGTGAGAGCACCTTACCCCATATATGCCCACTTGACTGTTTCGATTTGCAGAACTTGTACTGTTACATGTGCCATATAATACCTGTTCCACATTGTAAGAACCCAGTCTTTTAGTACAGCATCTAGACTTCAGAATTTCCTGCCTATAGAGATGAGGCAGACACCTTCACTGTACTCTTTCAGTGCCTAAGACCATTTTTGTTTAATCAGTCTTACCCAGATATTTAGAACGCTGGTGCACATTTGTTTTTAGTTTATTGTTTTAAATGTTTTAAATTTTTGTTAATTCTTCTTATTGATAATTTTATTGTTTTATATTTTTGTAAACTGGTTTGAGGCTTTTTTTTAACAATCAAGCAATGTATAATTTTTTTGAAATATTTTTTTCTGACAGTATTCAGTATTGAGGTTGCATCATAGATTTAGAATAATTGAATTGTAGAGTTGGATGGGACCATGAGGGTCATCTAATCCAACCCCCTGCAATGCAGGAATCTTGTGCCCAATGTGGGGCAGTTTTTTCCTCCAATCCCTTTTCAGATGACGCCTAACAGGCAATTTGTGTGTTTACAGTTGCCACACATTGTCAACATTTTCAGTAAGCTATCCAATGTAACACCAATGTCTCTTACTCCCCCATTAACATATATGTGAAATTAAGATTTGTTGCCCCAATGAGCATCACTTTGCACTTGCTTACAATGAATTGAATTTGCCATTTTAATGCCCATTACACAATCTGGAGAGATCTTTTTGGAGCTCCTCAGAATATTTTTTTGTTTTAACCACTCCAAGCAATTTCAGATCATTAGCTGCTAACTCCTTATGAACAAGCTAAAAATCACAGGCTCAGACAGCAATCCCCGGGGGACTCCACTTCCTATAACAACCCTCCATTGGGAGTACTGTCTATTTCTACTCTCCACTTTAGAAACTTTAGAAACATGGAAGTTTGTCCATTGTTTTGCTAAAGATCAGGTTGCATTCCCCCCCCCCCCTTAGTTTGAACTTTATATACAATTTTGCCAGTACAATTTTTAAAATAAGCTTTCCTGTAGCCTAGATGGCAGGAAACAGTTGGGGAAGAATCAATAAGCTTTGAGAGAGAGGGAATGCTTTTTGCTTCTGCCAGCGCCTAGTGGCAATATAGAGCCTCTCTAGGAAGTAACATACTTTCCTGTCCTTTTAGCTTTAGAGCCGCTGCAGTGTGTGTGTTGTGACTCTCTCTCTATGCAGCATTGCATGATTTAACACTCCTACAAAAGGAAAAGGCATACGCACAAGAAAACCAGGGACACTATCTGGTAAGCAATCTTCTATTATTTTATAACATATTTAAGTTGTGGTATGGAAAGCCGAAGGAATACTCAGCCATGCTTGGTATCTATTCTGCTGCATGCTTTTTATGTAAGGGTTGCAGACTTGGATGATGATCTGATGGTCTGACTGCAAGAGACACCTCCCCTTTCCCTGCCCTCAGAGTGCTTTTGTACAGTAAATTAACATAAACTTTCATGCAAGAAGGGAAGTAATTAGGATTGCATTTTCTCTCTTTAAAGACAGAAATATGCAACCTCTTCCTTCCATATTGAAGATCCAACTACAGCAAATATCAGATGACATATTGCCATAATGGAGCTGGCAAAATCCTCATATCCTCAAGCACTACAAGACTGTACTTCTGAATCTAAAAGCCTATCATGGTGATGAAATAATCCTGGAGAGTAAGGAGAGCCATGGATAGTTGAAATCTGCAGTCTTGGATCTTGCAAGCATTATTAAGGCTCTTTTTTTTTTTTTAAAGAGCCATATTGGTTAATAGAAGAACCTTCTAGGTAAAAATATTTATTATGTGGGGAAAGGGGGGGGGAGAGGAAGGGAATATTGAACATATGTAGTAGGAGGTGTGGGTGTGTCTGGCTGAGTGAGGTGAGTGGGAGCTTGAGAGAGAAATGGAAAGCATGTTAAGTGTGTGCATACTAGAAGGGCTGGAAATCAGAGCTAAAATATGTGTCTGTAAAAAGGGCTGTCATGGATTTAATTTTGAGGAGAGAAAATCTGTAATTCCAAGCATATTGAATTGCAATTAAAACCCACTGAAATCACTGGATTTTTCTCTTGAGTAAACCTGAGAAGGATTGGGCTGTGAACAGCAAGGAGTGAGATCTCTTTTAAGGCGGCACTCTTTCCCAAGCTTACTTTAAAGTAAGCCGTATTGAACACAGTGGGACTTTTGAGCAAACATGCATAGGGTCCGGTTGTCATGGAGGAAACAGGTGTCTGTGGGCATAGGAGAGCGTCTGAAATGAAGGAAGGTATGAGTTTGAAAGGAGTGGCCAATCTATTTCAGAAACACAGGAGACGATAATACATACTGAAGCGGACTGATTCTCAAACCCCATACCAAAGCAGTCCTATTGAAGTCAGTTTGTAGCAGCTAGTTAGGGATTGCAGCCTATCTGGTTCTGGAATGTGAATGTAAAAGAATGCGGGAGGAAGGCTAAAGTTACACGTTGTCTTTGCAGCAACATAATCGGGGAGATAAACTGGAATTTGTAATGCAATGTAGAGAATGGAAGAGTTGTGTGGAGAACGTGAAGGGAATATGGAGTAGCAGAACTCAACTGAGATGAGAGGTGACTGCAAAACGAAAGGGGGAAAGGAATCGAGCAAGTCCCGAGGGCCTGCAGGGACCTGTAAAAAAAGGGGTTTAGAAATGATCTCGCTGATTCTAAAATTATTTCGTCCTGCCCTGTAACTTTGCACTGAACTGCGCATTTGGGGGGCTTATTTACCCCCAGGCGTGGTATTTGCAGACGTGCTAACAGACACACACGCGAAGGCGCGCGCCGCAGCCTGGATAGGATACGCAGAGGGAAACATCCAAAGCTGCTTGCGAGAGCCCGCCGTTGTTTTTTTTTTTTAGGTTTAACAAAATATATAGTAAAAATACAAAAACAAATCAAGGCGGCTGCGTGAGGGACTTGGGCTGCGTGCGCCACGTGTGGACGGTGTTCCTAATCCAGGCAATCGTCAATGTGAGCGTGTAGATCCTGGTCGTCGAAGGTAGACACGCGACAAGAAAAAAAAACCCTGTCACGTGTGGAAACCGAACACCAGCCCCCGCTCTTCTCCCTCTTGGGTGCATATGAGGGGCGGGAAGCAGATCCAATATTTCTGCGTGGAGAAAGAGGGCAGGGAGTGGGGCTTCACGTTCTGGAGACGAAGGCGACCTACCCGGGCGTGCGAGAGGAGAGGCGGTGGCAGCGGCGGCGGCGGCAGTGATGACGGGCGGTTGGCCGGGCCCTCGCTCGCCAACAGGCCCGCCCCTCGGGCCCGGCCACTGTGGAGCCTCCGCCCCTCAGGCGTCGCCCGCAGCCGCTGCGAGGTAACAACAAACCGCCCCCTTTGGCCGGTTCCCCTCCGGCTGCGGAGCGACGAAGTTACCCCCCCCCCCTCACGCCTGCCTGCCGCATAGCAACCCTGAAGCTCCGGCGGCAGCGGCGGCCCACCTGACCTCCTCCCCCTCCTCCCCGCTATTCCGAGGGGCGTCGAGGGGGGAGGTGGGGGCGGGGAGGATTCAAACTTGGACGAACGTTGGCGGCGCCCCTCGGCTTAGGGGAGGGCAGGCGCGGGAGAATCAATGAGGGCAAGAGAGGGGCGCTGCCAGATAGTGCGCCGTTCACTCCGCCAGCGGCGGGGAGGAGCCCGCGCGACCCTTCCTGCCAGATAGTGAGGCAGCTACGCCCCGCCCCTCCTCTTTCGTCACTCCGGCCAGGCCCGCCCCGCCTTCCTCGGCCGTAGGAGGTGCTGCTGCTCCTGCGAGCCAGCCAGAGCAGCCGAGGCGGCAAGAGGGAAACACAAAGGCGCGGGCGCTGCTGAGGTAAGCTGGCTCCTCGCACCCTTCTCCTCCGAGGGGTGCACTGGGTGGTATCCTGAGCGCTGGGAGTCCGGGAGGGGCGGCTGGTTGTTCATTTAATTTATCCCTCATACGTTTCTCGCTCAGGGGTGGGAGATTCAAAGTGTCCCTGTTGCTCTTGAGGGGATTTCTCTCTCCTTCCTCCCTCGCGCACACTTTCTTTTTGGAGGGAAGGTGTTCTGGGGGGGATTTTTTACGTCTCCCGCCGCCAGTTCCGCCCACATCCTGAGCCATGTTTAATTCAAAGAGAGTCCAGCCTCACCCCCATCCTCCCCACCCCGATTCATGATACGAGATATCACTCCGTTTATTGTTTTGGGGCACCGTGTAGGGGGTGGGGCGTCACCAATGAACCTTCCGTGGAAGGAGGGCCTTTTGCTCATCCTAACTTCGGAGTTACTTACTTATACTGTACCTGCATCTGAGCACTAGGTGTGTAACACCGCCTCACAAAGTGAATTTGTGAATACTTGCGTTCACCTTGTTTTTGGCTGCGGGGAGGGGGGAGTTGCGTGTCATCTAGATCTGAGAGCTCATTCAGACCGGGGGAGGGGTTGAAACTTCAAAAGTTCTTTGAAGCCATTTAGATTTGGGGGCCCTGCTGACACTTTTTGTTTCATTGGGGTGAACAACACTGAATGGGCTAATGAGGCTTGGGCTCACCTTTATGCATCCTTTGTGAGTTGTATCCAAAGGGTTTGCTGCATCCAGAATGGCTGCCATGCTTACTTGCAGCTTGTGCAAACTAGTCAGTTTCCTAAGTCTTCTGTCCTCCAGCTAATTGCCATTGCATCCTTCACTTTGTGTGCGGTCCAGTTCCACTGATACTCTGCCAGCTGATCATCTGTGTTTTCTGTGGCTCCCCACTGAGGTGTGTTTTCCACCATCTCCCAAAGACTGTCTTTGGTATCTTACATTGACACATACTAGGTGTTCATACTGCTGTTGCTTGTAAACATGGAGCAGATTGCTTGTGCTGTTTGCCTTTTAGAAGTGTACACTGCTATTAATGTTGTGTTCTGAGTTATATTTTTGGAGAGCGCCCTTTCATGGATATTGGCAGTGCAGATAGGATATTCCTCAACTGTCTGTGCCTATATCTGCCACAAATTATTCTATTTACTTTGTTCTGTATTTGGTGGCTTGTTTCTTTGGATGAAATTTCATAAGAGGACTTGTAGGTAGAGAGAAGAATAGCTTTCTATGACCATTCAGAATTATCTGGCTTTCCTTTTATTGGTAGTGTAGCTCTGTTCCAAATATAGTTAGCCGAATTGGTAACCTCCAGGTATGCCAACCTTGGTGACATGGGCTTCATTGTTATTATGATTTGATGAGTGAAGTGATATTAGATAAAAGTGAGTGAAACTTTTTGATTTCTTTCCTTTGTGATCCTTTATTAATAAAAATCCAAAACGTAAGTCTATGGGCCTGCACAGTCTATAACTCACAAGTCAAACACAGTTTATTAGCCATGCATTGTGATCTGCCAAATACTTGAAAACCCAACCATTTTAAAAATAATGCTAGGCATATAGCAAAATAATAATAATAATAATTATTATAAAATTTCAGGGGGTTGTCATACATAGGAGATCAGCATTTGGCTTGGTAGGTCATTCATTGCAGGTGCTTGCTCTACACTACAGTAATTTAGCTGCTTTTGATAAGGCACATGGTAAGAACTATTGTAGGGTTGCCATTCGTCCTCTTTTTCATGGTAGAGTCATCATAGCGATCCATAGTTAAAAATAGAAGTCGGCAAGTGTGTCCTCTTTTTTGCTCTTCAAAATATGGTAACCCTAATAGTGTGTTTTCTTGTGTGCGTGCGTACTCCTGGGAATTTTCTGCTCGAGTGCATGAATATGGGCATGCACTATGGCTATTGTGTTTTAGGAAGCTGCATGTTAATTTAGGACATATCATTATAAGTCATTGTTGACTTATAAATATTACCACAGTGAAAGTAATTTGTACGCAGAAATATACGGATATTTTTTCCCATTATGCTTAAACCTGTGGGGGAGATCATTTTGCATAGAAGGGTAGAACATTAAAGTGCTTCAATGATAAATGTCTGCTTTTTGTTTTCCCTTTCTAGTTTCATGACAGGTTGAAGTGCAGTTATCTGTATCGGAGTTCCACAGAGCTAGAAGACACACACATTCCCTTCTCCTTGCAATTATTCAGTGCCTTCTTTGCTTGGTGGTCATCCTCTTGTTGGCATAGTTGGTGGATCTGTTTCTGCTCTCTTTACTAGGCCTTACAGTACAGTGGTACCTTGGTTTAAGAACAGTTTAGTCTATGAACAACTTGGATTAAGAATGCTGCAAACCCAGAAGTAGGTGTTTTGGTTTGTGAACTTTGCTTTGGAAGCAGAACATGTTCGGCTTCCTGTTGAGTGTGTTCCATTTGTAAATTGAGTCCCCCACTGCTAATCAGAGGCTTCCTGTTGTGTCTGTTGACTGTTGAGTCCCGAGCACCCACACAACACAGAGGTGATATTTGGAGCTTTTGTTTTTGCTATATAGTTTTTGCGTTGTTTTTTTTTAACTGTGATTTGCTCTTCATTTTATGGGATTGACTTGTGACTGTGGCTTGTGATTTCGTTTTCGTGACTTGTTTTTGTGTCTGTGTTCAGCTACTGGTTGATTGTGTGACTGAAGAAATGGATAAAAGCCCCCCATCCAAACAATGACTATCAGTGCACGTAAGAAGAAAAATAATTTTAATGTTTATCATCTATAATACAGTCTTATTTATTTTAGAGTACAGTACATTGATTATTGCCTTCATTTTATGGATCAATGATCTTGTTAGATAGTAAAATTCCTGTTAAATTGCTGTTTTGGGGGTTGTTTTTCATCTTCTGGAACGGATTAATCCATTTTCCATTGCTTTCTATGGGAAAGCACGCTTTGGTTTAAGAGCGAAATTCCAGAACGGATTAAGTTCGTAAACCGAGGTACCACTGTACTGGGAGTGGGAGAAAGTACAGGGCAACATAATTTTGTTGCTACTCAATTGATGATGCTGCAAATCTGTTGCATCCAGGATTCAAAGGCAGAAATGTAAGTGATGATGCTTTTGTATTTGACTGGATTACAAAACAAGCAGTGTACTTAGGGCTTGATGTTAGAAAGGTACTTTCAAATGTTGCAGGATACAGAACACCTTCAGGTATTTGGCCAAGGAATACATTGTGGGATTCTCACAAGCGTATGCCTCGTGCAACAGAGTGGCAAGGCCTTTGCACAACACAGCCTCCAGTTTTTGTTGTTTGTTACCTACTTCAGATTCCTTCGCCTTCTGCATCATGTTTAAGAAGTTGGTCTATATTTGGAAATTCTCACACCAGTAAGAGCAACTGACATGTGAAAGGGTAGAAGCTTGTTTCAATCTGGACAAACTTCAGTTTTTTGAAGTCTGTGATAAGTATAGTGACAAATATGAAGAAACAAAATCTGAATTTTTCTCATCTCTTTTTATGGAAATGAGTGTTTTATGTCTGCTTGACACTGCAGAGAAAACACAATAATTTTCAGAATAAAGAACAATTTGTTTTACTATAATGTTTTTGCTTTCTGTTGTTATTATTTGTTGCCTGGTCCTTATAAACTGGCACAACTAGTTTCCTTACAATTCAGTAGTTTTTAGCTCCATGTTTAACAAAAACTTTAAAGAATATATTCAATTTGTAATTATTGTCTGAAGAAACTGTACTTTTTATGAACTAGACATGATGTTTCTTTGGTAGACAGAGTTATACATTTAGATTCCTAAAGTAATGACATGAATTTTGATACCGGTTCTTTCCTGAGAAAAAGGCAAGGAGGAAATGTTTATAGTGGACCCTCCGGATACAAATTAAATTCATTCCAGGAGTCCATCCGCAACCCGAAAAGTCTGAAGGCAGAGGCGCCGCTTCTGCGCACGCACGTGGCGTGATTGAGCGCTTCTGTGCATGCATGGGCGGCGAAACCCGGAAGTATACACTTATGGGTTTGCCATGTTTGTTACCCAAAAGTTACGTATCCAGAGCAATATGTAACATCTCTAGCTTGAACTAAATGAGAATGTTTGTTTTTAAAATGGTGGGATCGTATCAATAATGTCTAGTAATGGAACTTGGGTAGGCAGAGATGAATCAGTCTTTCTGGCCCATGTTGACATCACATATATTCATTTATAAGCCATCCTGTTGCATCATTAATGGCCTCCCAACTAATTAAATAACTATTAATAGCTATAATAACTATTTAAATCACAAAAATGAATTTAAATATTTTTCTTTATCTCTGTATACACATTTCTAAATGTATTTTACCCTCAGTTGTGTTTTTAAAATGATGTTTGGTGTGTTTGAATCAAGAACTGCATTGCAAAATTTGGAGAAGTACGAAATCCAAAGGACAACCAGGTTCCAATCTATGTATTAGTCTAGACTGTACAAAATAGATCAAACTAAAAATGGAGACCAAACTAAATTTTCCTCTGTCCCTAATCCAGAATTTGGAGGCACTTGCTTACATCTTACAGACATTGGTTTTAATAAGGGGAATGATTTTGTTTAATTAACAATTTTATGTAACCATACTCTTCTTGGTATAAGAGGGAAAGAGTACTGGTATTATAGTTCATAGTGGACCTATGGTGAGAGATTTATTGACAAATAATATTCCACACACACACCCCGGATAATCTACTACTAATATGTTTTGTGATGTTGCTGGATATTTAAAAATCTAAGATAAATTTCAGAATTTAAATCAAATCAGTTGCCAGAAATTCAGTAATTTGGTATGCTGTAAACAAATTTATGGTTTTTGAAATAATGTTATACTTTTTGTGTCCTGTTGTAAATATTGAGGAAAGTTGGGACAATTGAAAGAAATTGGTATTATAGAGCAACACAGTAAATTACAGGGAAACAACTCTGTCCCATTTCTTTCACTCATATCAGTGTTATATTCCTCTCTCTCTCCTTTGATTGCTGGAAATGCTATATATTCCTTTCCTACATGGTTAGTTCCTAAGTCCTTGAAAAAACAATATCCAGAAATGCTGTGTGTGTATTGGGGTACAGATGAGGTGGTGGTGTAAGGGTTCTGAAGGAAGGATTAATTTGGATTTCCCCATATGCCCCTTTTGGATCCTGGCCAGTGTTAACACATCTTCAAGTTCTCTGTAACAATGAAAAGGAGAAACCTGCTCTTCAAAAGAATGTGTTATAGTTCTAAGCCTCCAGTATTCTGTACTTCTTTATGTTATTTGCATTGCAATCACAGCCATGCAGATGTTCAGACACCATGCCAGTGGCTGTTGGCCAAGATATGGCATTCATCCTTACTCTGCAGGTGTCCATGAGCCTCTGATTGATGGAAGCTGGGATTGAATGGCAAAGGATGAATCACTCTGTTATTGTTCTGTTTTCCTGCCAGGTTTCTTGGTACTATTTGGTACTTTGCTGTAAGCTAAGAGAAAATAAATGGATAGTTAAGCAGCAGTGCAAGCTTCAAAGTGAGGTTGTGTAATGCCAATCGTTGGATTTATGATGGTGAATTAAAATACATTATGTTGGGTATTAGATCAGTGGAGGGCAGACTTTAGACTAGTGAGATGTGTCTTGTGTTTTACTAGAACTATGAGATCTACCAACTGGAGCGAAGTACCAAAATATATTGTTTTTTTCTTAATATATATAAATAAAAATGCTGGGTTTTTTCCAGAATCAGAACCAAGCTGAGCTCACCACCCTTCTACACAATTATTAATTCCTGGTTACCTCAAGCTTTCTTTATTTCAACATTCTTTCCTTTTTTGGGGGGGATGGGTGTCATTTTATTATTGGTTATGTTGACATTATTGAGAGGCAGAAATCCTTGCAAATCACTCAGATGAGGATCTGCTGGTAGATTTCTGTCTACTGCACACCACTGATTTAGATATTTTGGTCTTGTTTGAAAGTTTGCAGTACTGTATAATGTACTGAGGTATATTTCAGACCTATAGTTTGGGTTTTTTAGGACACATCTCAAAATAATAATATAAAATATGTCACAAAATATTCAGCTTTTTGAAATATGATTTATACCGCTATTCCTGCATAAAAGGTCTCCAACTGCTATAATTCATTTCTAAGTGTTAGGGAATCTTTGAAATCAAAACATGACTTAGAAGTTGGTTACCGATAGCTTGAAATCTAAAGGAAGTTTAGAGACTGAAATAATATCTGCCATCCATTTGTTTTTATTTTTAAGATACACGGAAAATGTTTCACTGTCGTGTGTAGCAGTTTCTTTTTAAAGCTATAAATACTCCTCACAGCACAACTGGTGCTCTTTGACACAGTAAACCTAAAGCAAGGATCATAGTTGGAGACTCTTCCGAATGTTTCAGGATTAAAAGATGCACCCAGTGAGTGTCTTTTCTTTCTAGTTACCTTTGGCTTCTGTATAAAGCTGTTACCAGCTATAGTTAGAGATGATCCTACTATTGTAGGTATACAAACTAGAAGCAGCACTTAAGTTTTTGTTATAAGCTGATAATGTGGTAGTAATTATGAAAAGCTTGATTAAGTTGGTTAGGAATTTTTCCACATTTAAAATCCAGATAAACAAATACTAAGCAGCAAAAATACATCACTGGTCTCCAAAATTTCACCTGTAGTTTGGAGTTTTTTTATATTATCCAGCAATGTAATCATTCAAATAATCTATTTTAATCTTCAAACAATATTCTGTGCTTTCTGCGTCTAAACAATGGGCATACCTACTGTGCTAATTACTCAAAACAGCAAGAACACAATCATTATTCAACAATAATAAGTGGGGCATATTTTGTATTGTTGACTTGCACTTCTGTAGATCCCCAACAGAGGCACTTTTGAATACATGCCTGACTAGTAAAATTTCACCACATCTATTTGCTTAACCATTATGATTGTGCTTGGATTTAATATATTAAGTGATCTTTTAGTTCTATGCAAACAAACCCTGGCGTGGCTGCAAGGAGGAGATTGGAAGCATCCAATTTCAACTTGGATTCAAGTTGCCCTTCAAAACTTCCATGCTGATTCAAGCACTATGTCTTTTATAAAGTCATCCAAAAATCTCTGGATCATCTGATAATGGCCAGTGTCGTGTCTACAAAGATTGCCATGCAGAACTTTGATCTCAATCTTTCAAAATTGTTTATAATTTTAAGATAAGTGATCTATTAGTTACCTCACATGATGTAACATTTCTAGTATCTTGGGTTATTCTCAAGCATCACAAGATTACTTATTTTCAGACTATTTCTACCTCATTCTCTGTGGCTCTTTGTATACTGTGTTAATCTCAGAAGAACAGTGAAGTATGTGAACTTCTTGAAGTTGCCTAGGATGCCTTTATCACCCACTCTCACTTCAATCTAATACGGGAGGATCAAGTAGCCACTCAGTGTTACTCCAGACAAGGTGAGGTTAGGAACCTGGGATCACTGTGTAATAGGGCTGGACGATATATATCGTCCAAAACTGGTTTGAAATACATATCATGATACTGGATTTTGACTTGGCAATATATTGTGAATCATGATCTGTGCATGTGCTATGCAAAAATCACAATGTGAGGAAAACCATGAATATGGCCAATGCCTCTACATAGCTCCATCCTTTTTCCAGACATTGTGATATAGCTGGATATCTCCCAGTCCTACTCTGCAATAACTCTTTATTTATCTGTCTAATCCAGAGCAATTATAGGCCTAGTTTTTGATGATTTCAAGTTCAGTTACCCATTTCTCTCTATGCTTCAAGAGTTATCTTTTGAAGGTTGTATAGTTGTTTATCTCCTTTCTATTTGATGGAAGGATGTTCCACAAGGGTGGGTGCCAGTACTGAGAAGGCCCTCTGCCCTTCAGAATTTCCCCACCTTTTAAAGTATTAGAATGGAAATCAACAGCCTCTCTACTGATGTTTGTCACAGTTTATTACTATAATGTGTGTACTTCATCACAGTGTGTTTGGGAAGTACCTGAAATACTGAGCCAATAGGATAGTTGAACTATCTCAAACTTTATTTTCCCTTCTCTCCTCATCTAACTCTGTTTGTAGATCCCATGTTTATTAGTTTGTAAATGAAATGGAAACACTTCAAACTAAGGTTTCTACATGCACAGGTGATTTCCTAGCCAGAGAAGTGTTTGTGAATTTAAAAAGAAAATAATCTTTGTTGGCAACACATAGCAAACAAGCAGTCCAACAAGGATCTTAGTATACAAATGCTTCTGCAGTTGAAACTTTGGCTTGGCTTAAAACTTGCATAGTATTATGTGCAATGTCTTATTTTAATAAATTATATTTTAATCCTGCAGAAAAGTATTTTTCTCTTCCCGCTATCTGCTTCTGGTGTGGAGGGAGGGACACATGGAATATTCTGTTTTCCATGTGATGGAAGTGACTTAAATTAGAATCCTTATGGATTTCTAATGGTGAAAGATTGATCTCACTCTTTTTCTTTGTGCGGCTTGGCATTCAAAATAGATATGACTCATGTATGGCATATAACAGATTGAAAGGATGATCATAAAATTCTTTTCAGAACCGTTTGCATAGGTTTTTAGAAAAAAATAGAATCATGTTGTTCCAGTTGAGTACAGGCGTAGTGCCCATTTGTGAGCTCAATGAAACCCTGTGTTTCCCCCCTGGCAATAGGACCTCAGAGGCAGAGAAGAGGAATGTTGCAGGTGATGGGAGGTCCATGTGCCCTCTCATAGTCCTTCATCCTGCCATTGTGCTAAGGCATAGAGGCTAGATAAGTGGGTCCCAATTAGCTAATTACTGAGGACCCCCTATTTTTCAAAAGCCAAGCCAAGGACCCCATACTTTTGAAAATTTTGATGACTCCATGGTAGTTACCTCTGCAAAGCAATTTTTTGAACAGAATGTGGGGTAGCCCTTAATTAGCAAAGGACTTTAAGTATATTAAAAAAACAACAGACTAGGGCTGAGTGATACCTGGTTTTCAACATTGTGATACATCAGTGGCTATACATTGCGATATTCTGATATATCACAATGTCTGAAATTGGAGATCAGATGTGGCGGTGAGGGAAGGAGCAGTCGCAGAGGTTGGGCGGGCGGGTGGGGGAGGAGAGGAAGCGGAGTCACCTTCACTGCATGGTTTGAGTGGGAGGGGATGGGGTTGGGGGGTGCATCAAGTTGCTGTCAGCAGGGCAGACAGTGGTGGCAGCCAGTGAAGATGGACATCCGCTGTGACTGCTGCTGCTTTCCTGCTGACTTGCGCGAGGAGTGAAATATTGCTGTGTATTGCTGGGTCAAAATTGTTATTGCAGAGGGATTTCAAAACCGATTTTGGCCAATAGCACTAAAACAGACCATAAAATTTGTGATATTAGCATGCAGAAATGACAAAATAATAGTTGGGGTGGAGGCAAAGATGGGGTCGCGGACCCCTTGGGTGCGTTCCGTGGACCCCCAGGGGTCCCCGGACCCCTAATTGGGAACCACTGGTCTAAATCTTTTATCACAAAATGTGTCCACAATATGTAATTAATTATTTCTGTAGTTCTTTCAATAATACAAAGTATATTGCATTGTATTATCTATCAGGTTGTCATAATATGATGAAAACTTATCAACTCACTGGGCCATTATCCAGGGAGCCTTTTTTACTTGAGTATTGATCTGTTTACACATATAGCCTGCCTTCTGTCATGAAATACCAGGCAGCATACATGTTTTACTAGGTAACTTTCCTTTGGCACTGACCAGGCCCAGACTCACTTAGCACTGCCACATTGGTCAGCTCATGTGCCTTCATTCCATCCCATGAGATGTGTGTGAGTGCTTGTATCTGCATATGTGAGCTTGCAGCAGCAGCATTTGTCACATTGAAAACTGTCTTTGAACGTTGGGAGTTGAAATAGCTGAGCCTGTATCAGGCCCATATAGAGCTTGCCCAGGGCAGCCAGTCCGAGTCGGGTGCTTCCACCAACTTAGCCCCCCAAGGCCTGGGGCAGGTGTAACCCAGCTTCTGCCTCCCCCGGTACAGACCTGGCTTGAATGGAGGGGAAAGATTGTGGGAGGCACCTGCTGTTTAAAACGCTTTTTTTTTTCTTTGCACAGACATCTTCCCACATGATTTTGGTTTGGGCTCAAAACCTTCAGGGTTGTAGTTGAGCAAAAGTTAGATGCCTCTAACTCAGGCATGACACACTTCCTTTTTAGTATAATTTATGGCAACTGGTATGTTTTTTCTCCATACCTATTTGATTAAGTCAAAGCAGATTTGACAATTATCTTTATCCTCAAAACATGAATAGAAGGATAGGAAAGAGAGAATAACCAACCTGGTTTGCATACCATTTCTCCTTTTTCAGGGGTTTGCAACTTATCTATTGAATTTCCTGAATCAAACTTCGGCAAAACATTTACCTTTAGTTTTGCCCTTGGTCTTAGCCTAAGGCTGTGCATTAATATTAATATTTAAACCATTAATTAAAACATTTAACATAACATTCGAACAAAGGATAGCTGAATTGTGTAATGTCTGGTTTTATTCATAAAGGTGAAATAATAGCCTGAAGCTTTACTTTTGAGAGAGGCCTCCACCCAGTATTCCAACATAAAACAACCTTACTTCATCAGGTAATCTCATCTTCCACCTTTGTAATATAAATTGTATGCTGCTTCCATTGCCTAGGGTTAAATAAAATACTCTCTTGAGTTCCTTCTACTCGAACAAAGGTTTTGTTAGAGTGCTTAGAAAAACAATAAGGCTCTCTTTTATACAAGGTGACCTTTGATATATTTTGGCTTCAGGTTTCACAAGGACCTGTTGTAAAAGATTTTGGTTACAACCCTCACCTGACTATAATATGTTGGTGGTTAATTGTCAAAACATGTTTGAAGTTGAAAAGCAAAGCATGGTTGCCTCATCGAGTAAAGTGGAGATGATTGAATCTTTTACCTTGTGATACTTGCACAATTCTTTATAATCTATTGATTGATAGAGCAAAAGCTGCCTGATATTTACATTTTACTAAATACAGAGTTGTCAAAGTTAGCTCCTTTTACTGCACAATAAAAATAAATCCAAGAGTGCTTTACTTATTGATTAACTTGGAGGAATGTGTACCTTGCATATGTTTCTAAATTGAGAAGGACTGTCAAGGACAGGGGTGAGCAATGTGGCCAAGGACCACATTAGAGCCAGAGGGTAGGCTGATTTGCATACACAATTGGCATACCATAGTGAACATTCCTCTGCCTAGTACCTTGATTCTTATGTACCTTGGAGACCTTTATAGATCAAGTATTGCTAACCCACATTTTTAGACTCCTAAGGTAGCCTGTTAGAAATCACGAGGTTTGATATATAGGAGTGGAATTCTCTGTTACTGGAGTGGGGAACCTTTGACCATCCAGATGTTGTTTGATTGAAGCTCCCATGATCCCTGATCATGGAGTTCTGTTGCTGGGCTGATGGAATCTAACAACATCTGGAGGACCACAGGTTTCCCAACCATGCTATACATACATTCGAGTAAACATAGGACTTTTACTTGTAATTAATTAATCCTTTTCAGATTATGTGCTCTCTTGGTTTCATATAACTTTCTATAAGCTCAGAAAGCAACACACCCCCTTGTGTTTTTAGCAGGAACCTTTAGGCCTTCCAAAACCTGGAGGGTGGATTATTGTATGTCAAAGGTGACTTTATTTTTTCCAATGTGCTTCTAAATGTCATTACTCTGCCCTCAACAGAGCTTAATGTAAGGCATATATTGTTCATTAACCTGCTACATTAAGGACAAAGATTAATGAACATATGATAAGCAGTGCTTTAATTTAGTTTGCATTTCAGTAGTGTTGAATGACAAATGGAGATATGTGGGGGGAGTTGGATTAGTAAAATTTATTGGACACTAATAGTGTTTACAGATATTTGCAATGCTGACTAGTCTGATCAGTTTTAAAATAAACTTTAATATTACAGTATTGAATACTGTATTAAGAAAGAATTGTATTTTTTCAGAGAGATGCCTGTTTTGTGCCCTGCATGGTCTGTTGTCAGGAGCTGGAGTCATGCATAGGTCAGCAATAAAACAAGAGAGCACCCGATGTCAGTGAAGTTAACTCTCTATGCAAAGAAACAAAACAGCTTAGTCCTACTGGTCATAGTAACTCTTCCCAGTAGGTCTTGCCCCAATTAAGTAGTAGTGAGGACTGAAGGTCTCTGCTTTCCCACCATTCTCTAAGGTGCTTCCCTCAGTTCCTTCCCCAGCAGCCTAAGGCTCCATTGCCTTGCCTCTTGTTGCTCCACGCTCTTCATTTCTCTGTGTATTCTGGGAGACCAGGGGGGGAGGGAGCTGGTCGCAGCAGGAGGGGGAGACTCCCTGGACTCTTCAGCAGCCAGCCTCATCTCTGTCTCTTGGCCTTCCTCCTCTACAGTCTCTGAATCAGAACTGCTCTCTGCCTCAGCTTCTTCCTGCTCACTAAACCCTGTTATCTTTTCCATCTTTCAACAGCTCCTTTTCCCAATCTGCTCCATCTTCTCCCTCTGACTACTCATCATCATCCCCAGCTGGGGAACCTCCAACCCCCTGACTCTGAGCCTTCTTCCCCTGGGGGTTCCCTTGGTGGTTTCCCAGCTGGTGCCTCCCACCACTCTTCTGAATCCAGCCAGTCTATAACATCTGTATACTTCTCAGTCAGCTGATCTAACCTTCAGGATTTAGTTAAACCAAATATTTCTATAATATTGTAATTATGTCTATAAACCGGTATTCAGTAAATTTATATTTGCTTTATCTGTCTTAATTCGATGGAGTATAATCTACAAAGGTCAGAATAAACTGGCAAAAAGATTGTATGTGACTTACTCATACCTGCAAGTAGATCAATCAAGTTAATAATGACTAAATTAAATCCATTGATTTCAGTGGATCTGCTGTTCAATATGGCTTAGTCATATACTATATGAAATATGCATTATGTTACAGTTTTCAAGCATGTGAAAGTCTTGTACAAATAGAACAAAAAAACTGTATTTTAATCTTGTATTTTGATTACAGTCTTCCTCAGTTTTCCTTCCAAATTTATGACATTTATTACTTCTAGAAGTATTTTCTGAACACTTGCCTTTGGGCGGGGGGGGGATTATTGGGTTGTTTTTGTTTTGATTATGTATTTTGTGGTTTTGTATTCTGCTTTTATCCTTTGAACAACCCTGAGACCTGTGGGTATAGGGCAGTATAGAAATTAGTATCATATCATATCATATCTCATATATCATATGTAGTGGGCTGAATAGATTAATAGCAAACTAGTAGCTTTATATACTAGGGTTATTCTGTAAAAATGTCAACCTATATAGACCTATATTTATTTTCATATATTCTGCATCATTTTAAATATACTTTTGCAGCCTTTCATTATCTGGCAACAATTTTTCAAACTGACATTTTGTGTTTGAGTAAAACAACCATACTTGTGACATGCAAAATGACCCAGATTTTTTCTATTTTTTTCCAAGCTTCAGTTAAATACACCCCCAAAAAAGATAATAGGCTAATGATATTTTATTTCAGGGGTCACCAGCCCTTGTAGACTAGTGGACAACTTTTCAAATTTTGAGAGTGTGTTGGGCATGCCTGTCACAAAATGGTTACCAGGGAGGGGGCAATGCAAACACAAAATGGCTGCGGTAGGAAGTGTTAAAGCAAGTTAAGAAGGCAAGTTTAATGTAGCACTGCTGAGGAGGTATGCACAATATCCAATTAGGTTTGTGTACCCTACGCTACCTAGATGCCATAGGCAGAAGGAGTATTAATCAACCTAAATTTCTGCTTATATTTTACATTACCATACAGTAATGTATATTGTGTGATATGGGGAAGAGGACAAGATATGGGTTCTGAATGAGTAGATGTATATGCTAGTATTCATCTTTGGCTGTCAAGAATTCACATCCACTTCTATGCATGCTTTAAATGCAGAATTAAATCCCACAGTGTTCAATAGGGCTTTGAACACGACTACATTCTTAGGGAGTTGAATATGAAAGGGTCCTCCGGGAACATTAAATATGACCTATTTTCATTTCTACTTCAGTTCTGCGTTGTCTGCATGATGATGTAACCATAGTTCCTCATCTTACATCCCAAACAAGAAATAAAGAGCAGGTACCGTTGATATTATACATTTTGGCCTCTTCTGAAAATAGGATTATATTATATAAACATTACTCGCAAATCCCACTGCTGGTTACATAAACTTTAACAGCATCATGATAAATGCAAGAGGCTAACCTCAGCTCCTTCAAAGTCCCCAACATGTGCAAAGAGAATTGAAGATGGGGGTTGAGCTATCAACTTGCAGTCATCTTTGCTCAAGGGACCACAGTTGTGCTCACTCCTGGTGAATGCATCTGTCATCCTTGTGACTTTCCTCAGGATTGGTCAGATCTCATGCTGAGGTTCATCAGAAATCAAAGAGATATCCTTCACCACCACCTGCCTTTTTTGGGCTCTGGAAATTAGAGGAATGACTCCATCTTTTGCTAAGCTGCCAATAGGCTTCCAAGCAGTAAGATATCTCCCTTCATGGCCCACAATGTTTGTAGTGAAGCTGGAGTGACCCCAGAACTCAGTGTGATGTTACAAGTAAGAATTGTTCCTTCCCCCTTAGAGAAAGGGCAGAGTTGGTGGCTGCCACAAATTTTGGCAGTCTATGAAGTCTACCCTAGGTCTTCTTTCCAGAATTCTCTGTACATTCCAAAGGGCTCAGGTGTGGGGTTTGTGATCACTACACATTAAATATTGTTTGGACACTCGGTAATCACACAGATGCTATTGAATTAATATTTTTTCCACAGAACTCATGACAGTGGCATTTAAATTATGATACTTGGCCATGAAAATATTAGCAGTTTCTTCCCTTAGTTATGTTACATCTGCGAAAGGTTATTTGCCTTTTGGGCTTAAAAGTGTCAAAGTGTGAGCAAAGTTACCACTATACTAGATAGTATTCCCTTGGCTGGAAAACACAGTTCACCACTATAGTGGTAGAGGGCAAGCTGGAATGAGCAGTAGAGCTGAAAACTACTGAGGTGGGAGGAAGAGACTTTATGTGCTAGTCAAGGCTAAGAAAATGTAACTATTGTTGGAAACACAAAAAGCTGCTTTCTTTTGAAACATAATTGTATATATTGTTACAGGTATCATTATCCTAACTGATGTAGCCATGTTCTTCATCTTCTCAGCAGTGCATGTTTAATGCCTAAATGTAAAGCTGTGAACTAGTTCACTCAAAGCTTGAGATAGTTATGAACTTAAAAGATTTGTGACACTCTGGATGTGTTTGGGTTGGGAGAATTTTATCTGAGAACTAGTATATTGAAGCATACAGACTGCAGCTCTTTTATAAACTGAAAAGAGCAGGTGACAGGGAATCCTTATTCTCCAAAGCCTAGAAAACCTGCTGACTACCATTTAGTTCTCTCACAGCTATTAAATTGTCCTCATTGGATAAAAAAACAGTTTCTCCAATCACATGCTGCTTAATAGGTGACTGCAGTATATGTGCTGTGGCAACAAAATACATAATTTCTGAGGGTTAGGAGAATGGAAGCAATTACTCATGCTTTCTTGACATAATAATCAAGTACAATGATGAGCAACACATGTGCCATTGGATCCATTTTCTTGCAGCCTGGAACCATTTTAACAAAACATGTCTCCTTTTTTGCCACCCCCTCACTTATCTGGGATTCATACCTGCCACAAAATTAAGGTTACTCTTTCCCTTGAAACTTCTCCCTGCATTTTTTTAGAAGTATGTTTTTGAGAAGTTTCTGGTGAGTAGGCAAGGAGGTGAATAAGTTAGTATTTTCTTCTCATTTTGTTCAAAGTCAGAATGCATGCTAAACTCTGTATGTAATGGCCATGGTATGATTTCAATATGTTGTACAATCCATTAAACTTCTATTACTCATCCCAGTCTCTCAGGTTTGGTCATACTAGAAATTCAAACTGAAACAGATAGTAATTGCTCAATTTCAAATGTGAATCTATGACAAGATTGTAAATGTGGGAATGAAAGTATGGGAAGTTAAAAAAAGCAATATGTAGCAAGGGAAAATAAATAATTGAGAAAAAAGTATAAAAGTAGTATAGTTTGCTACTTTTAATGTTTGATTATTTAAAAGTTATTATCTAATTTTGCCATAAAACAAAACAATGACAGTGTCTTTCCAGACATGTAAACAAAATTCACCATGACTGAATAAGTGAGAGTCATAAGAGGATTATAGGGAGAGTCAAATGAGGGCAAAACCATGACATGATTACAATGTAGCTTGACTCTGGTTATTTCTGTGTGCTTAAGTTACTTTTCTGATCTGCATGCCCTTCTCAAGGCTAACTAGCAGGCATGCTTTTTTACTTCCATGTAGAAATAAGAACTGCAGTAAGAATGCTGCTCTGTGCAAAGGAGCAAGGAAACTTAATTTCAGTTACTGAGAGATCTGTCACCTTCTCAAGGTCAGATGCCATTCCAGTAAATTCCAGTATTGTACTGTAACATCTGGTCTTGTACAGCAGTTTCTGACCTGGAGGTTGATTGCTTGGAAAGATCCACAACATGTCTTGTGTTACTCAGGTTCTGGAGCTGGCTTCTTCCACTTAAGAACAAAATACAGTCGTACCTTGGAAGTCCAACAAAATCCATTCCGGAAGGCTGTTTGACTTCAAAATGTTCGACTTCCAAAGTGTGGCTTCTGTTTGGCTGCAGGAAGGCAAAGCAACTTGAGTTGGATGAAGAGATGAATAAATGCCAGACAAGTATTGAGTCTAGACAAATTATGATTGTATTTGTGGGGTTGGAGATAGATGTAGGAATTCAAATGGGGCAGGGAATAGCAGAAATAAACACAATCTCCCACAAAAAAAATCTATGTCTCACTTTCTATGCTCACTTTAAAAATCATCAGTTATGATTAATGGACACATACATTTTACTTCAAGGCCTTCAGTTTTGCTTTTGTTGAGTTTGCTGTATAGTTTATCATTCAAGAAAACAAAATGTCACATAATCTTGGGATCCATTCACTTGTTTGAAGGTAACAATTACTATAGGTAACAATTACTATAATGCATACATATTATTTAAAATGCATAGATTTAGATTGCAGCACAAATTGTTTAAGATCAGGTTTGATTTCTTGGCTGCATCAAACATCTGCAGTAGGGGAAAATATTTTGTATAGACTTGATGCTTGACAAAAAAATGTGGTTACCTACAGTACCATCCAAAGGAAAGGGGAAAAAAACACTTTCAGAAGTTGGTCATTTCCATAACTTGATTAATAATGAATTTCAAATGTGAATTTATCAAGTGATTACAAACCTATGTATTTAATGCTTCATCTTGTGGCATACTGTATGTTGCTAGCTCTGGTAAGTGTTGTCAAAAGGAAGTAAAATAAAAACTATTAGTGTCTTCTTAAAAATACCCTTTATAATGGAGTTTTCTCTGTATTTGTAAATCCTTCCTTGATTTCTATACATGTAAGATAATAGTTGCTGAAAAGTGTTTTAGAGGGATTACTTGGACTTTTATTTCTACTAGGTTGTTTTGTTTTGTACTGAAATTGAACTCTTTAAAGAAGTCTGGACACTTTACTAAGATATTAAGACTTTGCTATGGTTACTTGATTGAATGCAGCCATGGGAATGTTGACAAAGCCAAGTTCAGGGGCGGATGTTTCATTTGCAGTGGAAGGTCACAGAATTGTACAGAAGAGCTTTCACCAATGGGGGTGTGGAGCTGACATATCTTTGTATCACACCAAACTGTCCTGGCAAAATGTTTCTCAGCAGCCAAGGGACAGTTGATAATGGGAAAAAGTGTTTCATGTTAGGATTATAAGCCTTACTAATTAACATTGCAATACAGAATGCTGGATATTTATTCATTATAAAAATAAGTCTGAAAGATTTGATAATAAATTGTTAAGCTGGGATAATTCTGGATATTAGGGTTCTGCACTAAGATTCTTACTTGATGAATCATCTGGCTTTTAAGCTTCTGTGCAATTGCTTTAACTAATTGGGATATTACGAGTTTCTCAATATATTTCCTTTTTTGAGAATACTTCAGGATATGTTGCAATTTGATACTCTTTCTAGAAGGGAAGGTTGTTTTTATTTATTTTTCTCCTTTAATCATAATAGGGAAACAAGCAAGTGTGCCCTTAAACAGTCCCACTGATTTAATCTTCCGGTTAAAGATTGAAGCACTGCTTTACACAGGCCTCCTGTTAAGCCTGGAGTTGGGGGAGGGGGTTGAAAATTCTCCTGGCAGATCTGCTACACTTCCAAGGCACTCATATAGCAATTGCTGGGAAAATCCTCTTCTTCCTTCCTCCAGGCTTAGATGGAGGGCTGGAACTTGTCTATTTCACTCTGTGCTTCGGAGGTATTCAGAATTATTCTGAAGTAAAGCATGACGTGGACAGGCTGCAACTGTTCTCCTGCATTCAGAAAGGGAGATTGTTCTTAACCTTGCAGTGTATTTTAGAGGTACTCTGAGCACGTCTAAAGCTCAGTTTGTTGTCAGATAAGACCCCTACTTCTCCACCATTTAGGTAAGGACAGGAGCCTGACAATCACACATTTTGACTGTAGCTGCTTAGGCCAGTAAAGCTTGTGAATTTCACTATGTATGTATAAAATGTATTATTGTTCTCAGTGCAGTGCAGTAATGGTGTACTTAAATGAGATTTTTGTAACTAAATTATTCCAATAGTACATTTTTATACATGGATTATGACTGATACTTGTTTATATATGAAATGTTGAATTTAATACTACTTCTGCAGGAGCTGTAATGCATTAGGAAAATTAATTGGTCATATAAAACAAATATATATATATATTTTTAAAGTGAGCTTTAGTTTTGTTTGAATGCACTTGCAAATTAGAAAATGAGTGGGTTGTGTTTTTTTTTTAAATGCCTGAATAGTCACTTCAGAAATAACCACTTTCTCCTTTAAAACACCTTTGTGCCTACTCTAAACTGTAGAGTACTTTTCCTAGTGGTCCTAAATTCCAGTGCTGGGAAGCAGGTGGCAGGACATTTTTGGCAGTTAATACAGATCCTACAAAGTCTATGCATTAGATGTTAATGTGTTTTGTTTCTGTCTTAGAAATGTGACTGAACTGTAGAGGTTTTATTCCTTAATGCTTTATTTTCAAGTAGCATCTGTGGTCCCTTTCCATTTATAGAAGAATCCTTTTCCGCTTATGTATGGTTTTATAGAGCCTGGAACCTTTCTCTTCTTCCCCACCCCCTTCTTGTTGCAAATTGAATGCTTGGCATTAATTTATTAAGATTCCTTCAGCCAAATCTGTACTTACTGGCTTCAACCACACACAATCCATTGTACCCTGTTAAGGTACTTCCCTTGAATTTATGGCTCTTTGGGGAGTTTCTAGTATCAAGGAATCTTCACTCAGCTGGAAACAATTGTATAATTAAGAGGCATTGAGTAGATAGAATGGTTCTACATAATTGAAGCAAGCAATGGCATGTTTGGCTATAGATGGTGTTTTCAGCAATTTATTTGTAGGCTTTACTTTTTCTTTTCCCTTAAGTGTCATTTCAATGTGAATCAGCATGGGTGCTTCCAGTAAGTTTATCCAATAGCAACCAGTTCCAGCCTTGCTCTCCAACTCATGTGGAAGCATTGTATCCATCTCTTGGTGGGACTGAAGGTAGGAATAATAGTAGAAGCATATTAAAAGAATCTGTTTCTGATACATTGGTCATGAGAAAGACCACATTTTGCAGTAATACTCTAAAATAGCAATCTTCTTTTAAAGCAAATATGGCAAAAAAAAAAATCTGGCTGTACATCTTTGTATCACTAAAAACTTTTTGTTTGTTTTTTAAGCTCAAAAACAGCAAACTGTAACACACATCTTTATTTAACTGGAATTGTTTATACTGCCGACTCTCTACACACAAGTAATATACACATATTACCCTCCCTGTTTAAGTTTATTCAGGGCTGCATCATCTTAGAACTTAGAACTATCTGTTGTTGTTATTATTATTATTATTATTAGGAAAAGTTTAACCATACAACTAACACATGCCTATTTCATTATTAATTTTGACTCTTGAATATTAGCTCAAGAAATATAGCCAAAGTTTCCTCTCTTTAAAACAATTAAAATAGTAATTATTTTTCAAAAAATGTTTTGAGCATTGCAGAAGTTTTTAGTTTTAGGATTCAAAAAATTGAAAGCAAGAGAATTCTATGGATGCTTATTTTACAATTCAGTCAATTAAGTGCCAGATTAAATAGTTTACTGTTTTCCATCTGATAGATAAAATGAACAGTATCATTATTCACAATAACTCATAAGTTGCTTAGACAGCCAAGTACTAGCTTTTCTTGAAAGTGACTCTTTAAAAGCCATTTGCAATTTCATCCAACTGGCAGGTCAGTATTACAAAACAGGCATGGCCGGTGTCAGGACAATAGATTGTTACAGCTTGTATTAGTAATGCCTTAAATGCATACTCTTTGAATCAAAACATGAGACATGCATGTAGAGTATGTTGCCTATGTTTGGAATGAGTCGTTATTTTGTAGGAGTGGCTACCTTTGACCTGGGCTTGGAATATTTCTTAGCTTCATAATCAGTTAATGGCATTGGGGATGTTCAGACATTAATTTAATTCAGTATACAGTGGAACCTCTACTCACATATAGAATCCATTCCGGAGGTCTGTTCATGAGTTGATCCGGGTCACTGGTAGAAGTGCTGTTCTGCGCGTGCGCATTTGGCCACGGCGCCATTCTGCGCATGTGCAGATGGCGGCAGCCGCTTCTGTGCATGTGCAGATGGCAGAAGCTGCTTCTGCGTGTGCGCGAGCTGTGGCAAACCCGGAATTTACTTCTGGGTTTGCTGCGGTCGTGAGTTGAATTGTTCACAAGTAGGGGCGGTGGTAAGTCGAGGTTCTACTGTACTGACTTCACAAGGATGAGCTGTGTAGGGACTGCCAACAAACCTTAGTACGGTTTTGACCAAACTATTTAGGTGAGACTTTGTATTTTAATATTCATTTATAAGCAACTTGGTCCAACCCTTGGGCCACATGCCACCTAGCCCTAGAGAGGGATCTTATTTTTTTAACATAGTGGCATAATTTGCCACTGAATCCAAATTCAGTTAAAAAGGCTGACCATACTGACTAACTGTCACAGGACCAAAAGACCTGGTGTAGCATTTCCAGTCATGTCCTCCAGCCCTGCAATTGACAGGTTTGTGTGCAGTCTACTAACCTTTATGGGCTTCTTTACAAGGCCATGTTAACTGATGTGCATGTGCACAAGAATTCAATTTGCAGAAGAATTAGTTGTTTAAAAATATTTTTCAAATGAAACTGAGTTAATTGGAAATATTTCATTAAACGCACAACAGAGGCTTATTTCTTTCCTACTAAAGACACGTGTACTTTTAGAAGTGTTGACAATGTGTCAAGCCATTTGTCTGTAACACTTCCTTGTATATAAACACCATTTGCTGGAGTGGATTTAATCTCCAATAGTATAGGGTGTGAGCACCTCTGTAATAAAATTCAGAGAAGACAATTATTGAAAGACAGATTGGAACCAGATGGGCAAGAATGGAAAGTGTGCATTCTGTATGCATTCTGTCTCCAAAAATGTCAGATTAGTGTGACTGTCTCAGAAGACAGGAAAAAGGGCTACAGTAGTAGTTGATATACAGTGGTGCCTCGCAAGACGAAATTAATTCGTTCCGCAAGTTTTTTCTTCTTGCGAGTTTTTCGTCTTGCGATGCACGGTTTCCCATAGGAATGCATTGAAAATCAATTAATCCAAGGGAAACCGCCTTCAGACCAGGTCCGGGGACAGTCTCTCCCCCGACCTCTTCTGAAGGCTGGGGGGACGGGGACAAGGGCTTCTGAAGGCTGGGGGGGGGCTGGGGGGGAACAAGGGCTTCGCTGCCGACCCCCAGCATTTTAAAATCTCACCGGGACACGGGGAGATTTTAAAATGCTGGGGGTCGGCAGCGAAGGCTTCGCTGATCCCGGGACGGCAGGCAGATCTGCACCGCCATCCAGAGCGGGGCGGGACTTAGCGCCCCGCTCGGGATGGCGGCACACATCTGCCTGCAGTCCCGGGACGGCAGACAGCTCTGCGCTGGCATCCAGAGCGGGGCGGGACTTAGTGCCCCGCTCGGGATGGCGGCACAGATCTGCCTGCAGTCCCGGGACGGCAGACAGCTCTGCGCTGGCATCCAGAGCGGGGCGGGACTTAGCGCCCCACTCGGGATTGCGGCACAGATCTGCCTGCAGTCCCGGGACGGCAGACAGCTCTGCGCTGGCATCCAGAGCGGGGCGGGACTTAGCGCCCCACTCGGGATGGCGGCACACATCTGCCTGCAGTCCCGGGACAGCAGACAGCTCTGCGCTGGCATCCCGAGCGGGGCGGGCTTCGCCCCCGGCTCCCGATGGCCGCGCAGAGCTGCGCTGATCCCGGGACGGCAGACAGCTCTGCGCTGCCTTCCCGAGCGGGGCGGGACTTAGCGCCCCGCTCGGGATGGTGGCGCAGATCTGCCTGCAGTCCCGCGACTGCAGGCAGCTTTGCGCGGCCATCTGGAGCGGGGCGGGACTTCTCTGCTGTCCCGGGGAGATTTTAAAATGCTGGGGGTCGGCAGCGAACGCTTCGCTCCCGCCCGCCAGCATTTTAAGATCGCCCGGGGCAGCGGAGAAGTCTCCGCTGTCCCAGGAAGGCAGGCGGGGGGAGCAAAGACTTTTGCCCCCCGCCGGCCTTCAGAAGAGGTCCAGGACCTCTTCTGAAGGCCGGCTGTGGGCGAAAGTCTTTGTTCCTCACCGCCAGCAATTTAAAACAGGTCCCCGGAGATTTCCCTATGGGCTTTCGTCTTGCGAAGCAAGCCCATAGGGAAATTCGTCTTGCGAAGCGCCTCCAAAACAGAAAACCCTTTCGTCTTGCGGGTTTTCCGTCTTGCGAGGCATTCGTCTTGCGGGGTACCACTGTATTATGAGCACCTATCTTTGAATATCTGGTTTGAGACTACCCAGTTATTTTTTGCAATACTTATATCAATAGTTTGTTATTCCAGTGTAATGAATTCCTGTTTATTGAAAATGAGAAGCTTTTCTTGGAAAGAAGTGTCACTGCATGCACATTAATAATTATTATTTAACAACATTTTATGCAACAGTTTGAAATATTAACACTTGTAATTATCAATTGCTGTTTTAGATTTCTGTTATGAAGATTAAGTGTTTTGACTAGCATATGCTAGGAAGAGGCTCCACAGCTCTCTGCCCCTGGTGTCCCTTCTCTCTTAACTCTGTGTTGGAATTCTCACCATTTGATGTTATGGAAAGAGCTGTGGAATTGCTTAAATGAGTTTTGGATGAGCTGCAGGGCAGAAGGGGGGTGGGTGGGGAGAGAGAGACCAGACATTCTGCAACCCTGCATTAGAGTTTTCATCCTGGTCAAAAATTGTGCTTTAACTATAAATGAATATAGCGTTGTTATTTTTTGTAGTATGTGAACGCTTGAATAAAACAATACAGAATAATGTGTGGGAACGGTACAACACGCTTTG
Organism: Podarcis muralis; assembly: GCF_964188315.1. NCBI lineage: Eukaryota > Metazoa > Chordata > Lepidosauria > Squamata > Lacertidae > Podarcis > Podarcis muralis. Next base: position 47,536,521 of record NC_135660.1, read on the forward strand.
TAGTGAAATAATTTTATGTTGAATGAGTGTTGTAATTTATATGCAAGTTGTGACCAAAGTAGAGTCTACCAGTGGATGGATGGCATGGTTGCTGAGGAGCAACCATATGTGAGAGCCCAGGAGTATTGAATGATTGTTTCCTGTGCTGGGAAAGCCTTCCCACAGTAGTTCATGCGCTGGTTACTTCAAGACTGGTTTACTGCAGTGCACTCTATATGAGGCTTCCCTTGCACTTGATGTGTCAAATACTTCAGCACGATTGCTGACAGGAGTGAGGCTGTGGTAGCAAATGGCACCAGTGCTCAAATATCCACACTGGTTGGTGATTTACTACCATTCCAGATTCAATGTGTTACTATTAGCATTATAAAGCCCTTACCAATTTGGGACTGGTTTATGTACAAGATTGCCATACCCCACATCCATCTGTTTGACCGCTTTGTTCTGCGGAATTGACACTACAAAACCCGTTCCACATTTGTGGTACCTCGGGTTACATACGCTTCAGGTTACATACGCTTCAGGTTACAGACTCCGCTAACCCAGAAATAGTACCTTGGGTTAAGAACTTTGCTTCAGGATGAGAACAGAAATCGCGCAGCAGCAGCATGGTGGCAGCGGTAGCCCCCATTAGCTAAAGTGGTGCTTCAGGTTAAGAACAGTTTCAGGTTAAGAACGTACCTCCGGAACAAATTAAGTATGTAACCAGAGGTACCACTGTAACTTGATCATTTAGTGTGGCAGCACCTGCCCTTTGGAACTCTCTGCATATTGACATCAAGCAGGCACCTTCTCTGTACTCTTTTTAGCACTTCTTAAAAACTTTATTGTTTAGACAAGCCTACCTGGATGCTTAGAAAGTTTTTTTTAATCTGTTTTTTGTATGTTTTAAGGTAAGGTTTTAATTTTTCTTGATTTTCTAGTTTTATCTTTTTGTAAACTGCTTTGAAGGTTTCTTTAACAGTGAAAGAATAAATTTTATGCAAATAAACAAACTGTGTGTGTGTGTGTGTGTACACACACACACACACACACACACACACATAAAAATTACTTCTGTAATACATGCATGTACAGTGGTACCTCGGGTTACATATGCTTCAGGTTACATACGCTTCAGGTTACAGACTCTGGTAACCCAGAAATAGTGCTTCAGGTTAAGAACTTTGCTTCAGGATAAGAACAGAAATCGTGCTCCGGCGGCGCGGCAGCAGCAGGAGGCCCCATTAGCTAAAGTGGTGCTTCAGGTTAAGAACAGTTTCAGGTTAAGAACAGACCTTTGGAACGAATTAAGTACTTAACCCAAGGTACCACTGTAATGAAGTTATACTAGTATTCATCCTCATTATTAATGAGAAGCTATAATAATAAAACCTGTCTTGCCTTTCTTCTGTATTTCACTGAGAGAGAGAGAAAATCTGTGTACATATTATAGCAATGCAAACAGGTGTTCAGACAACTGAAAGTGGTAACATTTCTATAGTTAGTACTTTGTACACTAGCCCGCTCCCTTTCACCATCAGTTTATTTAAGCGGAGCTCACCTTGCCCTGAAAGGAGAAGCTGTAATAATTTTTGCCAGCCCAGTTTTTGCTTTCTTACTCTGGGAACAGACAGCCCTTACCAGGGAGAGCAGCCACACCCATAATGAATGCCTCCTTCTCTTGTGGTGTACACACTTAGAACTGCTTTTAGTTGATCTCGGGCAAGGCAAAAAGTAAATAAACCAGACTTGTAAGTCTCCTACCCTTTCCTCTTGTACTGGTTGCTCTAGTGGAAGGGTGAAAAAAAACCTCTTATTTTGGAATGAGCCAATGAGCCCTCTAGTCAAGCTAGAAAGAAAGACATTTCAATCTCTATTTGAATGATCATGAACATGTATTTCTCATCTAACAAAAGAGTCCTCAACTTTGGAATTGCTCAAAAACTGTTGGATCCATAAGGAATCAAGGAAAACTAAACTTGCTAAACAAAACTAAAAAATAAGATTATCAGGATATACTGTTACTGTGAGAGCAGAGATGTCTGTCAAACCCTCAACCCCTGGAGTATTCATTCAGAGATAAAGTAAATAGGGATGGGGTGTTGCTTAGACATAATGTTTTACTTTCATATTATGTGCTTGCTGATGGAAAATATTCCAAGAGATGAGGAATTAATCTCTTTTAAAAAAGCCTTTTTCATGTTCTTAGTGGTTTGGTTCAATCTTCTGCTTAACATCAAAGACTCATGTCAGACACATAGGCCATTTATTTCTAGCAATAACATCTAAAAGGCAAAGTGCAATTCAAACATTAGACGTGGGTGCTGATGAATCAATCATCTTTTACCCCTGGCTCGGTCTAGCTCTCTCCTAACTAGATGGCTAAAATGAATTGATACTTTCAGCTTTTGCCTTTGTTCATTTAAAAAGAGGTTTCCCTCCCCATTCTCATGAAAGTGCTGCATTGGCATATTTGAAGTTGTAGCTGTTTTCATAGTTAGACCCATTAGGCTGCATACTTGGTCTTGCCCACCGGTGTGTATTATACTGGTCAAGTAGAATCCTTTTTCAGTTAACAAACCTGTTTTTAGTTTCTAGACTGTAAGAAAATGCACAAGTGATGGGGTGCAGGTGTCTGAGGTGTCATGGGCAAGGAAAATTGAAACATATTACTTTGAATCCACCCAATTTGCTATGCGAATCGCAGCAAGCCCTGTTGTCTCTGCAATGATGCAAGAGGATATTGAGGCCATGCCTTCGGGTCATGCTTTCATTGTTGTTGTTGTTTAGAAGCCGGGAAAGAGTTGGAATCCTAGGACACCTGGAAAGACCACAGGTTCTCCACCTCTTTCTTGCAGGGTCATTGTAAACTCCGTAATAAGATAATGAACATGAAGCTTTTCATATATTTAAAATTGTAATATATATGTTGCACACTTGAGCATAAGCAGAGATGATAATATACAAATTGCTGTCCTGTTTGAACAGATTTTTCTAATTTGCATCCAGATTAAGACCAGGATCTATATTATTTGGCATTTTGGGCAAATTGTACTGTATCAAGAGACAATTTGTGCTGTTATGCTAATCTGCTTAGTTGTTGGAAATCAAGTGGACATTTAATATCTAAAAATAGATTATTGGAGGTCATCAGCTTGAATGTGCATTCACATTCTTGAACTATCCCGCTATGTAAATGGAATCGTATCCTGAGAAAAGCCCTGGCAAATAGCTGCACACGTGGCTTAGTCTTGAACTGTTGATCTGTTCTCTCAGCCACTCTTCTGGAAATAGAATGTTATCACCAACATTGTCAGGTTCCTTAGGAATGTGTGAATGAATAGGATTCATCCCACCCACACAATGTTAGCACTGAGGTTAGTGTGCAAATACAAAAACTTGAAATTAGGTTTGGAATGCAATTCATCTGGAGTGGAAATAGCCATGCATTTTATTTTGTTTAGAAAGGCTTTATTTAAACCATTGTAAAACACTTCAGACCGCATTTCCATTACTACTTCCACTGAAACGAACTGAGATTATTATTTCACCATTCAGTTCTGCTAAGTTCCCTATCATGACTCCAGCACTTTCCCTTTTGCCCTCTTTGTGCTGGGTTCTGCCTTTGAGCACTGAGTATATGTCTGACCCATATATACAGAGTACCGTATTTTTCGCTCTATAACACGCACCTGACCATAACACGCACATCGTTTTTAGAGGAGGAAAACAAGGGAAAAAACATTCTGAATGAAACAGTGGATGTATCATTTTTGTGCTTCATGCTGTGGCCACAGACATGTGATCTGATGGTGAATTTGGGGTGACCCAATGCAAAAATCCTGAGAATTCCTGTGGATCCATGCTTTGTAACCACGTTTTTGCACCATTGCAGCCCCAGGCAACAGTGGGTGCGTGATTTTTTGGGTGCAGGCTGTAGCCATGGACATGCTATGTGATCTGATGGTGAATTTGGGGTGACCCAATGCAAAGATCCTGAGAATCCCTGTGGATCCATGCTTTGTAACCACATTTTTGCACCATTGCAGCCCCAGACAACAGTGGGTGCGTGCTTTTTTTGGGTGCAGGCTGTAGCCATGGACATGCTATGTGATCTGATGGTGAATTTGGGGTGACCCAATGCAAAGATCCTGAGGATCCATGTGGATCCATGCTTTTTAACCACGTTTTTGCACCATTGCAGCCCCAGGCAACAGTGGGTGCATGATTTTTTTGGTGCAGGCTGTAGCCATGGACATGCTATGTGATCTGATGGTGAATTTGGGGTGACCCAATGCAAAGATCCTGAGGATCCATGTTGATCTATGCTTTGTAACCACATTTTAAGTGGGGAGCGAAGGAAAAACAAAGAAGGGACATGAGAGGGGTGTGCAGAGAAGCAGCTGGCTAAGAATGCTGGAGAGGGATTTGGGGTGGGAGGAAAGAAAGGCAAAAGTTCCCCCCCAAGCCAGCCCTCTCTCTCTCTCTCTCTCTCTCTCTCTCTCTCTCTCTCTCTCTCTCTCTCCCCCTCCCTCCCTCCCTCCCTCCCCCTCTCTCTCCCTCCCCCCCCTCTCCCTCTCCCTCCCCCCCTCTCCCTCTCCCTCCCCCACTCTCTCTCCCTCTCCCCCAGCAGCACCGGAGCACAGAGAGGAATTAGAAAGAACTACACTCTGCTTGCCTGGAGGGGAGGGGCTTTCCCTGCTCTTTGTTCCGTTTCAGCAATCACAGCAACGAAACAGAGGAGGGTGGGCAGTAAGACCCTGAGGCAGAATGCAGGAAAGCTGCCACTTCCTCTTTTCAGGTTTCCCTTCTCCGTGACTCGCGGTTTGACTTTTGCTTGATTTTTTGGCTCCAGGGACCACACATTCGCTCCATAACACGCACAGACATTTCCCCTTCCTTTTTAGGAGAAAAAATCTGCGTGTTATAGAGAGAAAAATACGGTATATACATGTAGACGCTGCTATACTTCTGGCAGATCTGCTGGTTGTTGCGGGAGCCCCAGCATTCCTGCCTTCTTGAGAGGCCTATCCCAGAAACTGAAAATGTAGAATTTAGTGGTCATGTAGGAGACCATCTTACCGTCTCTTAAAATAAAAGAACCTCAAATATTGAGAAGAATTGATTTTCTATGATGTGTTGTGCTGTGTTACAGTATAGTAAAGATGCCTGTTTATTCCTCCTTTGGACAGTCTTATGGGTTGCTTCAATACAGGGATGGTTAATTTTTTTCTATCTGAGAGCCACATTGCCCCATGTTGAACCCTCAGTGGTGGGTGGGATGAAATGTAAAAATGAGTATGGCAAAAATAAACACACAAATTTGGGGAGCTTGGAGGAACCATAAAAAACTTTGGACACCACAGCAGGGCATGCATAGGAACAATTTTTCTTGGGGGTGGAGAACCCTCAGATTCTAAAAACTTTTTCAAAAGAAGAAAAATATGATAGGTACAAATCTATTGAGGAGCCTTTGTTAGCTACCCCAGTTTAATACCTTGAAAATTGAGAAATTACATATCATACTTAGGACAGAAGCATGATTTGGTGGTGAATTAGCATAAGCAGTTGCACCAATCTTTGTAGGACAAAAATTCTGTTTTCTGATGTCTTGTTTTATACACACACACACAGTGCGTACTCTCATTTTGACTCAAAGAAAATCACCATTTTATAGTTCAAATTGGGAAAAATAAATACAGTAAATGGACAAAAGTACAAAGATTCACAAATGTTTAGGGGTATGCGTCCCCCTGCATCCCCCCAGAAAAAAAAGCACTATATATATGGGTCAGATATAAAAACTTTTTGATCTTCTACCTCTAAAAAACAACAGGAGGAATAGCAGTATCAGCCCCATCTTCTATAATGTTTTTATCCAATCCTTGTTTGAAATAGTAACACTGTAGAAACATTTTGGTTGTCTGTCCCCATGCCCCCGTCTCCGTCCCCCACCATATAGGAACTTTCACACTTTCCCCCTTCCTACCTCTTGCTAATGATGTTCAAAGGCTCCTGTAATGGGAATTAGATTTTTTTTCCCTTTGGTTTTCCTGAGAGTGATCTTGTATCAGATACAGATGCTCATTTTTGTTTTGGATTGGGAAGGTGTGCATTAATTTAACTAAAGGAAAGGCTGTTTTCTCTACAAATTTATGTAGTTTAATACAATTTCTGGAAGAGTTAAATGAATCTCATCTAAGTCATATATTTAGTTGAGCTGATGAACTGTAAGAATTGTCATTGTTTGGCGAGAAGTCCAGTGACTTTAACAACTTACAGAATGTCTCAGGAGAATGCTTGTGGTTGCAAGAATGGAATATTCAGTTACATAATCAAGTTATTGTTCATGCCTGCTCAGCTAACTTAAAATGATGAAGAGGTCTGTTTTGCATTCAAGGAAAGGTGAACAGCTTGCAGTTATCTCACTGAACAAACTTGCGTGTAACTTCTATAACCATGCTATTTTGAAGCTAATGGAGTTCCTGGGAAGGATAATTTCTGAACTTTTGGCTCTACTTATGAATAATGACCAGTGATAGATTAAAGGAGCAAAAGTTGCTGCAAGCTGATAAGGATGTCTCTTCTGCTACAGAAAATTTATAGTGGAAAAAAGTCTCATTAACCAAGTGTAGCCTGAAGATGAGAGTCTGGATTGAAAACTGGATCCCACCCTCCTCCACACCCCCGCCTGAAACACAATTGTTACACAGGTTAATTAGCATTTGAACATCTCATGATTCTTTTCTTGCTTTTACTTTACATTCTCTACTTATCTTGAGTTTGTGTAGAATTTGTTCTTTTCTTCTTGCATTCTTTTGATGTATATATTGTGTTAATATTGAAAATTTCTGTTTTTTAAAATTGTGAAAGATAATAAAACTGAATAGCTTTGTAAATTTGTGTTGCTTTTGACCTGTACCCACCTCCTTTTGTTTATATATTTCATGTTGAGTTCCCTCCTCTCCTGCCATATCTATCACAACTTTTCCAATGTCCTGAAACACTTACTATATGCATTCCTCCACTGTCCTTAATTGGCTACTGCAGGCAGGAACAGGTAAATACATTAGTTGAGTCTGCCATTTTTTTGAGGCAACTAGTGCTATGTGCTCTTAGCGTTGATAAATTATTGAGCCGTGTAGCACAATTCAGCTTTCATCTTGCATAGGGCAGAACTGTACTAGAAATAGTTTGTATGTGCAAACCCAAGGGACCTTGCCAGAAATGCAAACAGTTTAGAATTATTATTATTATTATTATTATTATTATTATTATTATTATTATTATAATTAAAAAAAATAATGTATTAATATCCCACCCTCCCCAGCCAAAGCCGGGCTCAGCTAACTTAAATTGCATTATAAAATCAATTCATTATAAAATCAGTTCAAATCAAACTGATGGCAACCATTGGGCTAGAGTTCTGTGAAGAATTACCAAAGGAGGGGGTCAGGCTGCACCTTGGCCAAAGGCTTGGTGGAACAGCTCTGTCTTGCAGGCCCTGTGGAAAGATGTCAAGTCCCTCAGGGCCCTAGTCTCTTGTGACAGAGCGTTCCACCAGATCGGAGCCACAGCTGAAAAAGCCCTGGCTCTGGTTGAGACCAACCTAACCTCTCTGTGGTCCGGGACCTCTAAGATGTTTTTGTTTGAAGACCATAAGGTCCTCTGTGGGACATACCAGGAGAGGCAGTCCCGTAGGTACGAGGGTCCCAGGCTGTATAGGGCTTTAAAGGGGCTGAAACAAGAGGCTGAAACTGATGATAAATTAGTCATAGGCAACGTATCATTTTAAAAATTCATTTATAAGATAGATAGATAGATAGATAGATAGATAGATAGATAGATAGATAGATTCTGTATAAGGCTACTACTTTCTTGCCTCAGACCCATCTATTTTATAATGGGTAATTTTTCCAAAAAGGAAGAAAGAATTCCCAGAAACAGATGAAATGTCAACAGAAAAGCTTGAACAATTATTTAGTTTAAAATATCAGTAAAAATACTGGTAGTAGTCACATCTAGTTTTTTCTAAGTTAATGTAAATGAACAAATCATCCGGCAATGGGTGGCTTGACAAAAATAATTTTCTAAATCAGTATTCCTTGTTGGTTCTGAATGTCTTTCATCTTTAGATGGTAGTAGCCTTCAGCTAGTATGAGAGCAGAGAAACAATTGCAGTTTGAATCTGAGCAGAGAACAGAGTGCTAGCTGGAGTTGGCTAAAACAGAAGCATCACCTGCATTTGCTCTGCCCTTGGTAATAGTGAGCATTTGGATCCCTCTCCTTCCTTCACCTACTCATGCAGTGAATCTCACATGGCAGCAATGCCCATCTGGTGCACACCTTTATTTGAGCTTCATATCTACTGGTCAATCTGCTGTCAATGTAGTCTGCCGAGTTCACAGGATGTTGACAATCTAGTGCAGAGATAGTATATAGAGTAAAAGAGATTGGACAATATAGTACTACTGCAAAAAAAAATATGGAACAAATATCAAAGCAATTAGTAGAATAGCATAATGCAATGTATAGCACTCACCTTTTAACACTATGTAGGTGGGCTGCTGATTACCAAACACTACTTGTGATGATTTGATACATTTTTCGTCATGACTAATGAGCAGACTATTTGCTTTTGTAGCCATAGCAATGCTATAATAACCTGTAGGTTGTTAATTATTTTAAGGAATCTAATTTGAAAAATGAATGTGCTATGGTAAATGAATCGTTGGCCTTGAAAATTTGGTGTGAATATATTTCTCTATCCCCTTCCCAGTCATTGGGTGGCAAAACTTGGGATTTTCCATCTGTAAAATGAGAACAATTATACTCCCTTTTAAAAGGTGGTAGCAAATGAAGATAAAGTACCATGCCATATAAGTCATTTATACAAATGAAATTATTATTTATACAAATGTCATTACCAGTAAGACTTTTGCCTCATGTTCTGCACCAAGCAAGCCACTTTTGAAATTAAGAAGATAAAACACAGAGATCTGTCTCTTGAAGAAAAAGTAATAGGTCTTTTGGTTCCAGGTAGATATGTTTGACAAAGAACAAGTGTGCCTTTTGAAACCAAAGGATTTTTTTTACAGTTAGAAGCACTTTGAATCAGATTCCCTTTTTGACTAAACACTTGGAAAGAACTTGACAGCTGTTAAGGCAAGTAGAGTTAACTCTGAGTATTAGGTCTGAAATGAAATAACTCTGCAGTTTGTTAAAATAACGTATAGTTGATTCCAAAAGTTTAGAGTAAGCAGCTAAAGAATTATCTTAAACTAATCTTAAAATCTGTTATAAAATCCTCCTATAATCTCAAACATTTTTCTGTCCAGCTGCCAAAATCTTAGCCCTTAATTAGGCAAACTTCTAAGAAAGGAATGGAAACTTTGCCTGATGGTGAACTGTTGTTATTATTATTTATAAAATTTCTATATTGCCTTTCATCCAAAGATCATAGGGGAGTTTACAATATAAAAACACAAAAATACATACCATAATAGCAAACAAAACAATACCCATCCCCCAGTTTAAAAGGACATAGATTATTTAATTATCCAAAGGCGAGGGAGAAGAGTAATGTTTTTACCCAACGCCTAAAGATATGTAACGAATGTACCAGGAAAGCCTCACCAGATGGATACCATGGTTGATGGTATTGAAAGCCGCCGAGAGGTTGAGGAGAATTTACAGCAGCCGCAGATCTGGGGGCCTGGCTGATGGAATAACCACAATTTCCCAGGTTGGAGGAGGGACTGGCACATGGCAGTCACTCACTGTCTGTGCCGTGTGCTTTTTACCCGGCCTGCCCCACCATACTGCAGTCCCCCCCCCCCAGCTCATCTCCTCCCAGACACATCTCCCCTCCCTCAATAAAAATAAACAACAGTTAGAAAAGTTGTAGCAGTGGCCCTGTCTCTGCTTTGTAGCTGGTGCTGCAACCAGAAGATGTAAGTTGGCTATAGGTGTGGAAGTCACAGGACTACTGCTGACACCTTCTGGTGCCAGATTGCTGGATGGTGAGAGGCTCAGCAGGTGCAAGCTGTAGGATTATGCTTTCTTTTCCGTTCACAATAGCAAGAAAAATGTAACTGGGTGTGTTGAGTCAGTCAGATTTATGATGGTGAGCTCACTTATCCTGAAAGTAAGCATCAGTGAACTTTGTTCTCAGTAGACGTGCATAGGATTGCTCTACACAGTTTAGGTAGAATAAAGGCTATACAATATTTTTGTTGACCATGGCACCTAGTAGAATAAATGTTTAATACTGACATGAGCTGAAGGACTGTGGAAAAGAAAACACAAAGCATTTATTTTGTTTATATTAAAACTGCTATTTAAAAAAACACACTAAGGCACACTTCATTGTGATGGATTCCCAAGTGCTGTACATTGTACAACTAATGTGTGCTCATCACTAAAGGCAGCTTACAACAATTGAATTTGCAATATTGTTATAAAACCACAATATAAAAAATGCAGATGTTGCGCCTTTTTTGGGGGGTTTTTTTGTAGGTGTGATAAAGTAGAAATACGTTAAACCTGATTGTTGATTCCCGCCCCACACACTATGTTTTCATGTTTTAGTATAGCTTTATTCTGACTGGAGGTGATTTTAAGTTTCCCACTTCCTTCTTCCTCTGCCCTTTCCCAGAAAACAGATGCAGTTAAAAAAAACACCACCTCATAGAATTGTAGAGTTGGAAGGGACCCCAAGGGTCATCTAGTCCAACCCCCTGTGGGGCAGGATTCTCACCTCGAAACGTCCAGGACAGGTGGCCATCCAACCTCTGCTTTAAAACCCTCAAGGAATGAGAGCCCACCACCTTCCAAGGGAGCCCATTCCACTGTTGAACAGCTCTTACTGTCAGAAAGTTCTTCCTGCTCTTGCCTCTTAAAAAACTTTCTATATGTGAAATGGTGTTCAAAAATTAAAACTTGGACAGGTTTTTATATGTTTGAAACAATTCAAATTACATGGAATGCAGTAATGATTTGGTGGAGTCTTTTTAAATGTTATATCCTCATATTCTGATTCCAAATTAAAATTATGCATTTGGCTTAGTTCCTAAATATACATCAATAGTGTGCTTAAGTTTCATGTTGGGGCTTTTTGCCATTGGAATATTTTATCCAGCTGAAATTTAAGGTGTTTGCTTGTTTGAATATGTAGACCCCCTTATGAGAAGGCAAACTGGGTGAATGATGACTGGATGGAATATATTACTTTGAAATAGTCTTTCTTTCGCCAGACCTTTATTAGGCATTACAGATATAATACAGAATAGTATTAAACTAGTAATTACTGGAGATTTGAAGATAGGAATGCCCCAAAACTATATAGTAACATATTCATTCCAGCACCTTGGTGACCTGGAACAAAAGCAGCAATGCCTTTTAAAGCTGTATCATAGATCAGTTAATCAATAGAAAGGGTCTTAAGTAGTTCAGGACACATACTGCAGCTGTCCAATAATTTTCTTCTTTTTTCCTGACATAAAGGAGTAATTGCATGGTTAATTGATTTCTAGAACATTTACACTAACCATGTGCTCTACACATGTCCAAGTGTCCTAGACTCTGCATAGACTAACAGTCTAAAAAACAAGACACACATGGGGAGGGGAGGGCCAATTGCAGAGAAAGGAAAATATGGTATTAACAAGCATTAATATCTAGTCGGTGCCAGGCTTGATCTGTCTTTGCTAGTGTTTTTGCTTGCATGGATATAGAGCAAGCACTCAAAAGCTAGAGCAAGTCCTAGAGCAAGCCACTTGCTCTACTAAATGGGAATATTATGTTGACTTCAGTTGAGTTGATTGCATATTCTCTTCAACTATATATTTTGGAAAGTGGGTTGTCTGCCTGTTTGTTTTCTAAATATTTGAACGTCTGTCAAGATATTGTTGTGAAACTTGGCACAATGGTTCCCGGGTGGCAGACTTTGTTGCCATTTGGACACTGGGTGCCATTTTCAGGCACAATGGTTCCTGAGGTTGGGATGGGGGTCAATGTTTGGACACCATATGCCATTTTGAATAAAGATGGTGAACTGAAACATGACTTTGGTGTGACTTCATGCAATTTTTGGTGTGTTGGGTCCAAACTCACAAAACTATCCATTAAAAACCCCCACAATTATTATTATTATTATTATTTACTAAAAAGTAAGCACTGGACGCTCCCCACTAGTATCCTGTATGTGAGCTAAGACAGAATTGTTTGGACCCAAGCAAGGAAATGTAGCTGTGGCCCATGTAACTGATAAATTACTACAAGAAAAGCTTTGTTTTTAAAGTGAAAATGTGTCATAAGAATTATCATGCAAGTCTCTCCTGTGTTAACTTTTCATTTCCATCAAGATGCTTGAGACTCGTCTGGCTGTTGAGAATTTTTGTAAAATTATTTTATACTTCTTGCATTCTATGTGCTTAAGGCTTTGGCAATATTTAGGGATGGAAGAATTGTTGCGTTATTGTCAGTTGTTTCCAATGAGGAAATCACTGCTTGGTAAAGCTGTTTGCATTCCTGTGGCCTGTGGTATAAGGAAATATCATGCTATAAAAATTCCCAATTATTTCCCTAAGGATCTCTTTTCTAAATCCTTTGATGCCTTGGGGGTGGGAGTTGGAAGTGAAGTAGAAAACACAGAAATCTAGTTTCTAAGCCATTAGTATGCAACCTCAAGCTTTGTTAACATATTCTAGTTTTATCTTTATTTTTCTAACCCAAGGTCATGAATTGTACCAGAGATGCTTCCCTTAATTTCATCAAACATTATAAGCTAATAACTGTGAGAGAATATTTTTTACTTCAGAAAAAAGCATGCCGTGCAACTTTGAATGTACTGTCTGTGACTCCTTTGATACATGGTTACTTTTGTACGTTAGAGACAGTGAGAACACTCTGTCCAGTTCAGGGCACCACAATTTAAGAAGCATATTGAAAGCTTGTGGTGTGCAGAGGAGGGTGACCAAGATGATAAAGGGTCTGGAAACCAAGTCTTATGGGGAACTGTTGAGGGAATTGAGTATGTTTAGCTTGGTAAAGAGGAGACTGAGAGAAGATATGAAAGCAATCTTCAAATTCTAAATGGTTGTCGCTTATGGAGCAAGCTTGCTTTCTCCTGCTCCATGGCTAGGACCCAAACCAGGGGCCTCACATTACAAGGAAGGGGGTTCTGACTAAATATCAGGAAGAACCTTCTGACAGTCTGATATTGCAAAACAGCAGTAAGATTGAGACAGCAAACTATGGTTTGTATTCTTATTCCATAACGGGCTTAGGAGATGGAAAGACTTCTCCCTTCCACAGGGACTCTACACAATTTTTGCTGTTCTTTTCCTGATAATGCACCAATGTTAAGAAAAAATGAATCAAAAATAGTGCCCACATTTCCCGTACCATTCTCTAGCAGCAAATTTGGGTATTTCTGGATATTTTTAAGGCACATAAGTCTTCAAAAATTGGTGCATTCATTCTGTTTTGTAGTGAAATAAATTCAACATCTCACTATGTCAAGTGTTTCATTAGAGCAAGCATTTCAGTCAGACCACTGACAGCTTGATCCCCACTCCTCTTGTGTACTGTTCTGGGGAGTCTCCTGAACCCCCCCTCCAATTTCAGGGGCATGCAGGGGAAAGTCCTTTTGCGCAAGTCCTTGTGTGGGCATCCACTGACAGGACTCATTAGTTGGATCCCACCCAATGTCATATTTATTTTTAAAGCTTAAATCAGTACAGGTGGCAGCAGAGATTTTATTTCGGGTTGCTTCATGGTAATTGCTATTTCCCTCTACGCTGTATCGTTCTGTGACGGGAGCGGGGAGGACTGTGAGTGGGGCTGGACACAATTTTCCACAGAATGTGTCAGAATGAATGCTATGGCCAGGATATTTTGTGGGGGTAAATGGCGGCCACCAGGACGAAGCCTGCAAAAGTACCGTTCTCTGCATGTGCTATAAAATGGATGGGAGGGGTTGGACTTTGCTTCCCTTTGGACAGGCCATTTGCAGAAACCGTACAAACCTGTTGTGCTGCTTCTGCCTTCTGCAAAGTCAGAATGGTGAGAGATTCGACTGTTTCCTCCTCAGGGTTTTTTGCAGTTTATGAAAAACTTCAGGAGGAGGAGATTACTATCTTGGTGTCCTGCTAATTTGATTTGAGAAATATTGGCAATTAGAACTCGATGGCAAACTGATTTTACGGTGCTTTTTGAATGTCCAGTTAGGCACTATCTAACCTTACTTTCTAAGAGCAATTTTGATTTGTAATCAAAGATTCGTAAAAAACAAGCTTCATATAAACATTGGCTAGAATCCATTATATTGTTAAACATGCTGAAGTCCTTTCGATTTCAGTTTTCCATCCCTCTTGCAGCCAATTTTGAGGAACCAGAGGAGTTGAGTTCACTTTTCTGAACACTTGGTTGTTGTTGTTTTTTTAAAAAAAATAAGTCAACAAATACAGTGTTTTTGAGTGGCTGTATTTGCTCATGTAAAGTTATACTGAAATTTACAATCTGTGCAAGTTCTGTCTGGAGCTGACATGCTTTGCTTTATTTTTGTTTGCAGGTCAGAAGGGAGAGAGAACTGTGAAAATAACATCCAGGTAACAAATGTGATTTTGTGGAAATTAATAGCAAGAAAATGAATATTTATTTTTTTTGCTGGATGATTAAGAATAAGATTGTACCATTAACAAAGATTGATAGTACTTCTGAAAATTATTGGTGAATTTAACTCCAACTCTATATGGATATTGGTGGGGGTTTTCCCCCATAATTTATTAAGTTTTCAATTTTACATTTCAATTTTTTTGGGGGGGAAACTTTAAAAGATCCAATGACTTCCATTCTTCTCCTTCCATGGTTCATTCTTCATATCATACATTCCTGCATATTTTACTATAACCATTCAAATCAGTTTTCCACTTTTAAATCACTCAAATATTATTTACAGTGTTTAATTTAACTTAATGCTGCCAGCGTTTTCAGCTGAGTACAGTTATTTTCCATATATACAATAAACGTTTTCCACTCTTCTTTAATCATATGTTCTTCTAGCTCTCACACTATTGCTCTTCTCCAAAGCTTTTAATTTTTCTAATGCTTTGGGAACACTCTCCAAAGGTTGTCCTAATGTCAACAACACATCTTCAGCAAATCCCCTTAATTTATAGATTCTACGTCCCACCTCAATACCTTTAATTTCCCTATTTCACCTTATATTCTGAAGCAATATTTCAAACTCATAATAAACAGTGAAGATGGGGACAGCATTGTCTCATTCCTTTTTCTACTTGGCATTGGTCTGAAAGAATATTGTTTACTAATATATTTGCAGATTGATCAGTATAGATTGCTTTAACTCCTGCTAGGAAAGACTTACTTATTTCCATTTTCTCTAAAACCTTAATCATAAATGATCATGAACTATTGTCAAAAGCTTTCTCTGCATCTAGAAAGATTTAACACAGCCTGTTTCTTACTTCTAGGTACTTTATTAAATTGACTACATTTCTTACATTGTCTTTCATTTGTCGACCTGGTAAAAACCTGGCCTGGAGTCTGCGGACTGACTTAGTCACATGTCGTTTTCAGTCTAATAGCCAGGATTGTAGCAAATAGTTTATAGTCACAGTTCAATAATGAAATAGGTCTGTAATTTTTAGTCTATGTTAAGTCACTCTATAGTTTGGGGATCAGAGTAATGAATGCGTCTTTCCCTGAAGCTGGTACTCCCATCACCAGAATTCTGTTAATGGTGTCCTTAAGTGGTTCTATAAGTGCATCCTGAAACTTTTTATAATAAATTGCAGTAAGTCCATCTGGCTCCAGTGCTTTTCCCATCCCATATGGATATTGTTAACATAATTTACATTGCTGCTATTTTTTATTTTTGCTATACCTTATTTATCTCTTTCTATTTACCCAAGCACAGTAACTCAGTAGAACAGATAACTAACTGTTGATAGTGCTGCCTCTTCTCTTCTCTGCACCCCTTTCTACTAACCATCTGTCACTAGACGTTGTGTGTCTACAAATTTTAAAACTTCTGAGCAGTTAATAAAACAGTTCATAATGCATAATCAGCTGAACCAATGGCTGGGGTGGTGGTGTATGAATTTCAGTCAACTGCATAGGTTGTTTTCTGTTGTCAAATTTTAGCTGATGATTTGCCAGAAAAGCAAATCAGGTATACCCTACCTGATTATTGGGGGTGGGTGGGAATTATTATTCTCTTTCTTACATAAATTATCTCATTTGGTTCTGCATGACCTTGGCTTTGCCCTAGTCAAAGGGTGAGCAACCTACTTTCTCTTTAGGATTACTTTCCCTCAGGGGTGATCTGTCAGAGGCTGAGTGTAGAATGAATTCAGTCCAATTTACTATTTGTAGAACTCTCCAATTTACCTGGGTAAAATCCGTTCGTGCATATAACTTTTCCCAGCTATGCAGCAGTTTGTCAGTTGTCCATGACACTTTCTCTCCAGCTGTCATGGCTCATTCCCTAAAAAAGATTTCAAAGGCAAATTTCCCATATCCCATAGAAGAGGAATCTGATGGGAATTGTCACCCTGGAGCTGAAACTGATAAGTAACATACAACTGTCTCCAAACAGCAAATGGTTACTTTCTTCCGCCTGTCAATTTATCTGAACCTACCTAGCAAACTAGTGTGGAAGGAGGCAATCTGAGAACTATCCCCCCACCTGTATGACAACAGAAGTCTTCATATACATGGCAATTATCCAGGGAGATTTGTTTGAATTAATGTTCCTCGAAGTCAGGACTTGTCATTTGGTTTCCACAACTTTGGTTGAGCTTGTTAGCAAAAAAAATCACAGCAAATATTAAGGGCAGTAAAACCCAAATATCTAGTAAGCTTTCACTTTAGATCAGAAGTTGGACCACTTAGCTTCTGAACAAAAGTAAGATTCTGTAGCTGAGCACAACACATTTTCAACACAATTGTCTGTGTAGGAAACAGCATATATCCTGTGTGAACTTCCTTATGTGCATTTGTGCATGTGTCTTTTACAGTATGAACACAGGCTCTGCATAGTTTGTGCACATGGAAAACTGCATGCCATTATTTGCTTGAATCTGAGGTCTGTTTTAGAAATGTGTAATATGTGAAGCGGCAACTGGGGAAATGATTTGGTGCCCCTGGTCTGTGTGCTGTCCATAGTTTAGATATTACTTGTCTCCATTTATGCCTATCCAAGACCACCATCTTAAATCCTTCTCTGATGCCACCACAGGTGAGATGTAGCAAAAGATTATCACAGAGGACCTTTTCAGTGGTGCCTCCTGCATCTTTAAAACCATGTCCCCAGAGTAGCTTGAACTTCATATCATTTTGGCACAAGACAGAAATCATTTTATTTCTCTCATGCTTTTAAATCTGTTAAGGTCCAATTTAGTTTTTTAATCTCTGCCAAATGATTGTATGCTCCTATTTCATGTTAATATTGGTTCTGTTTGATGTATGTCTTTTAAATTGTCTGGTATTTTGATTTGAAAGCTGCCTTGTGAATTTTTGCTAGCATGGGAATATAAACACTTAGAATGAATAAATAAATACAGGGCCAGCACTTCCACGAGCCAAGCTGAGACAATTGTCTCTGGAAGCGTGGACAGTGAATGGGTGTCCTCTGGGCTCTCTGCTTGCTGGCTTGCTTGCAGGCCACCCACCCAGTGAGGCTCCAGTGAGCTCTTCCACCTTTTCCTCTTCCTTGCCTAGCTCTGCTTTTAAACTTGTAACTAACTAGATTTACACAGAATGTCCAGCACCTGCAGCAAAGTGGTGGCAGCACAGGGGTTCCTGGCCAACGTTTTCAGAAGACTGGGCTCTGAGGGACAATCCACTTGACATTTCCTCTGAGCAAGGTAGGGAGGGGAAAGCGAGAGACCACCAGTGCTGCCACCACTAATGCATTGTTAAAACAAAAAAAAAAAGTAAGTGAGAAAAGTGGAAGGGGATTAGCATGGGCAAGAGGAGTGTGAGGAAGTGGAGGAGCAGGAACTAGGCCTAAATAAACCAGCAATTCAGATACACAGGGATGTTAATGGTACTTTCTGGAACATCCAGGAAGAAACAGAATGGAATCAGGTTGAAGTATTAATGCTATCTTAAAGCTAGAACTACTGCTCCTCTTAAGCAAGGGATGAGGATTCTGGCTCTCCAGATATTGTTGAATCAGCTGTCATTATCCCTTATCATTGACTATCTTGGCTAGGGTTAATAGAAGTCGAAATCTAACATTTTGTTCTTCATTCTGATCTTAGGCAAATTTTATCAGAACTGCAAAGGACATACCTGAACATTTAGACAAAAAGTTGGAAAACAGTACTGTGTGTTAAAGTGCTCAAAATTGTGATGTGCTATCTTAAAGAGGTCTGGGAATCAGAATCTGTTGTATGTGGAACTCCTTGGTTTATGATTAAGAGGTAGAACTTAAGTACCTTCAAGTGAAGTGAAAGAACCTTCAAATAAGTTCTGTTTTCCATTGGATCCTTTCCCCCCCTAATTGGATGTCTGGGTTGCCTTCTTTTGAGTCTTCTAAATCTTTCATCAAATCCCAGTCAGAAATCTTATGGGCCTCTCTTGACAGATATACATTAGAGATTTTTAGAACTGATTCTGCGATGTGTGGGATCTTGAATTATTACTTGTGAATAGCAATGGTGTTTTTTCTCTCCTATATTGTTGGTTTGCTTTGATATCCTACCCTTCCACCAGCAGTCTCAAAGCAACACACATCATTCTCTGTGCTCTGCCTGTTTGTTCTCACAACAATCCTATGATATAATGACTGGTCCAAGATCACCCAGGCATCATCATAGCAGAATAGGGATCAGAACCCAAATCTACCCAGTACTAGTCCAACACTCTTAAGTATCATACAAGGTATGCTTGCTGTATATTTGCTACAGTTGTATATGATTCCTATGATTTGCTTTACTTTACTTCAATACCACAGTAAAAACAGGATGTGCTAATGGTGTTATCTACTCTGGAAAGGAAAGAAGTACTGTTTTCACTGTAGCTTCTTTTTTCCTGTAACTTCTTTTTCCTGTTGATCACAGGAAACTCTTTAGTAAGATAGTCCCTCTTTTGCCTGATTGTTCACAACTGTGCGCTGTAACATGCAAGGAAATGGCTTTGTGTCTCTTCTCTCTCTTTCCCAGCCACTCTTCATTGCTGATTGTGCTAATATATCAAACTATAGTTTTTACTAAAATGATGACATATTGGAATGCTGCCCAGATGCTAGTGCAAACAATATGTGAATATTATCTTCAAGCAACGTGGTAGTTCCCAGTTAAAAATTAACTTAAGAAGGAGTGTGAATTCATGACATTTGTAGATTAAAATAGTGTTTACTTGCATCCTGTACAATAATGACCTTAACACTCCATCTGAACAAATCAAATTAAAGTTTTGGAAATGATGAAAGCCAGCAGTGCTTTATCAGTGCTCACATACCGCTGTTGTTCTTGCTGCTGCTGCAAACCAGGAGGTAGAGGGGGAATGTTAGTGCAGTGCAGCCCCTCTACCTCCTCTTAAGCAGTAATAATAACAGTAATAATAATTTTATTACATTGCATTTTGGAGCTCATTGAAACAACTGCCAAGAAGCTGTTTGAGAGTATACAAAGCGCTGATGTTAACTTGGGTTCACCTGCTGTGCGCTTGCTTCTGCACTTTTAAAAAACTTGTTCAATTCTTTAAAATAATAGGTAGGCACTTATAACAGAAAATAGAGCGAGAAATATTCACAGCAGAATCCCTTAGTGTATCAAACTTCAGTTCTGTTGTCTGTTTTTAATTCATTTTGTTGGAGAAGGTATTTGTTTTCAAATCTGTCCTGAGCTTTTATAATGGGGCAGGCTAAAAATCCATATAAATCCTAATACCAGTAAAATGAGGATTTGCCATTTTCAGTTAGCATAGAAAAGCTAACTCAAGTCAGCTGAACAGGAACACTGGCAGAGTAACACTATTAGGACCCTTCTATAAAGATAGGTTTGTTCTTGTCTCAACCTATATACCATCTCCGTTGTGTTACGTTCATTATTCCAAAAGTCTTTTGTATTCCATTTTTGACTAACATAGCTTAAACCTATGTTTTAAAGGAAGACATATAGGACTACATAATGCAAGGTGGGACTTAAATAAAGAAATACATAGCCACTGCCCTCAACTGTGTTTGCATAATTTTAGTGTCACATTTTGGTTTTCCTGCACCAGAATATGAACTTTTTGACACAGATTCAAATTGTCAACATCCTTGTCCATGAGGCTTACTACAAGCCAGCCTGCAAAATTTAATTAGGTTAATCTACATTTGTTTGATGACAAATATACCGAATTGACTCTTAACTGACTCTTAACTCCACACGACTTTGTACATTCTTATTACCTCTCAAGTATCTAAATAGGGAGTTTCCTAAAGATACTTTCTGGGCAGATTAATGAATTTGCCTAGAAAGTATCTTAAGGAATACCTTTTGAAAACAAATCTTGTGTTTTAAAATATATCAAGTAGCTGTTATTTTACTTACAGCGTCTGCAGAGTGTTAAAATGCTCTTCCTTATCTGCCCAACGGTCCCTCCTCTTTCCAGTACCATACGCAAGCATGAAGGCCGTTTTCTGGCAGCAGATAAATTTCCATATCGCTTTCCCTGTCAGATTCCTGGGCTATGAGATAAAGTGGTTTCATACAACACAAAAAGGAGGTTAATGTAAAGTTCTTGATTGCACTTATGGGTAAGAAAAACTTGGCTATGGCTTTTAAAAGAAATTATGCAGGAGTGAGTTCTGGTGGGAGTTGAAATGTTGCTGTTTTTCTCCTCTCTCTCCCAACATGGATGGTGTTTTCCAGTTCAGTTCTAGGGGCCTCATTTAAGGTAAGCATCACAATCTGTTCTTTCCCTTGCACGTTCAGTTCTAGGGTGATTCAGGTTTAAGAGAATTGCATGTTTAGTTTCTGAGACATGTTTTTTTCTGAACCTTTTCATGAAATCTTTCTTTAGTTTTGCAAGTGACTGGGGTGGGGGGGAGTTATATTTTGCTGTCATACAAGATTCTCAAATTAGGTTTGAAATAAACCAGAATAAAGGGTTGTAAGAAAATATTCACCCTAATGTTGCAACACTTAATTCTAAGCTCTTGCCTCCTGCTTTGCTATCTTAGAAGTAACAGAGTTAAAACAATAGGTTCTCTCTTGTTTTTATAAACTTGTTGGAACGTTGAAATGAAAAGTAACTGTTGGGAAACAAACTTTTATCCCACAAGCCTTCACTTTTTAACCAGCAGAGTTGTAAATCGTCAATGGATATCATTTTTGTCCTTTGCAACATTTTGATATACTTTTGTTGCAAACATATCTATTGCAAACATATTCCAAAAAGAGACTGTATAAATACATTCTCAAGCAATTTTATCAACCTCATTGTGCAGTTTTAATAACATGAGGATTTGAAATATGCATGTGGCAAAAACTGGCTTTAAAAAAATGATATGTTATTAAGAACTTTATTATTTGTGCTAGTGAAGTATATTGGCATGCCAGCTGAAACTGATGTCATTTTTGTAAGCTTTATTCTTTGGATTTAGTCACCGCTGGATGCCTCACAGTTGCTGAGGTTTTTCCTCTGAAAAGTTGCAATTTTTTTCATCCCATCTCCTTTCTGTTCTGGTTTTATGCTGTCTATATCGGAGTTTGGAAATAAATTAAGCTGAATTGATAGTGAAACCTTGGGTGCACCACTAAGTGTTTTATATATGGAATTATTTTTATTGCTTTTGCACATGTAATTGTTTACATTTTTATTGTGAAATCTCTGAGATATTTTATTGAAACTGATTCATAAATTGAATCAAATAAATAAACAATCATTTTGGGACACAGTGCTTCTGATCCCGTATAGGTCAGTTTATTTGCCTTTACAAACATATTTTGACTTGCTGGTCAGGCAAGACCTGTCCACCTATTTATTATTTCCTTTTTTCCAAAATTGTGTACCCTTACTCGTTACCATTTTTAAAAGGAAAGCAAACATTCCATCTGCATTTGCAGCTTATGTGTAGGCATGTGCACATTTCTTGTAATACCCTTGTGGTCACTGAAAAAAGGGTCAAATTGTTAGATGAACTAGTTACATGGTGTAAAAGAATGACATTATGTATTTTGAGTGTTTTTATGGCAATAAACTTAGGCTTAACTAAAGATCTCAGTGATTCCAGGTTAGTGTAATGAGTGCGTGACTGTTTAGGAATAATAGCCCTGTACTACTTTTGACGCGGGTCGTACTGTGGGTTAAACCACAGAGCCTAGGACTTGCCGATCAGAAGGTTGGCAGTTCAAAACCCTGCGACGGGGTGAGCTCCCGTTGCTCGGTTCCTGCTCCTGCCAACCTAGCAGTTTGAAAGCATGTCAAAGTGCAAGTAGATAAATAGGTACTGCTCCGGCGGGAAGGTAAATGGCATTTCTGTGAGCTGCTCTGGTTCGACAGAAGCAGCTTAGTCATGCTGGCCACATGACCCGGAAGCTGTACGCTGGCTCTCTCGGCCAATAAAGCGAGATGAGCGCCGCAACCCCAGAGTCGGCCACGACTGGACCTAATGGTCAGGGGTCCCTTTACCTTTACCTTTACTTTTGAATAGCTCAGCTATGCTCATCTTTGTCTTCAGTATGATTCCAATCCCTTACTCATGGCCTCCCATTCTAGAATAACTCATAATGACTCCAGAGCTACTGTTTTATCATGACACTCTAACCATATCAACATAGCTTATTTCTTTTCCTATAGCTCATCCTTCCCACCTCTCTCCTCTCTAAAGTTTGTGCAAAGTGTGTCTTGTCAAGTTTAGTAAACTCTTAGTAAGCCCATAGAAAATTTTTGTGTTAGGATTCTTGGATCAGTGGACTATTATTGCAGACTATTACTTGAACCTATGACGTTTATGCTATGGAGTGCTACAGAGCTCAGTGTTATACCCCATGTTGTTCAACATCTTTACTGTATGATGATGCTGGGAGCTGTCACTTAGTGATTTAGTCTGCAGGGATATTAGAACCAACATCAACTGTGTTTTCAGCACAGGGTCTCTCTCTCTCTTTACAGCAATAATGGGAATGAGCAAAGTGGCTTTGAGCTTCATATTATAAGATTATGGATTTAAACCATTTTGCATATACATACAAAAACAAAACTATGTAGACAAAATATGAAACAACTTGTCTGTTCCATTAGCTCAGATACATCAAACACAAATTATATAATGTGCACTAAGTAAAGTGGAAGATATCCTGAGTAGGAACCAGCTGCATACCCTGCTACAATTCAACAAGAGACTACACACCAATATCTCCAACGGCCCATATCAAACTAATAGCATGGCTCTCCAGTGTGGAATAAATTGAAGCTAGAAGACTCAACTCACACCACTGAATTAATTTCACTGCCTTAATTTGCTAATCATGTCAAGACCACTTGTCCTCTCTCCCCATCCTCTTGGGGGAGTATGTTAATGGATAACTGCCAGACCTTCATTGTTTTGTCAACATGAATCCATACCTAAGGAGGTTCACTACTGCTTGCATGTACAGAGAAAACTTGTGTATATTTAGGTTCCCAGAGTCCGGTGTGAATTAGCAGGCTGCAGATAGGAATTTCTTAAGGAAAACAAGATAACAGTCTAGGAAATTGATCTGAGTAAGCCTTCTGCTGCTGAGTCAGCAGCAGTTAGTGTTAAGAAATGGATCAGCTATAAAATGTGCATCTCTCATATCTTCCTTAAAAGTCAGAAAGCATTTGCAGCCGTTTCTGTTTTAAAGACCACCTGTTCCCACATGAAAATGCCCAGAAGTTGAGGTCTTCATCTGAGACCTTTAGAATTAAGATGGGTAGTGACCAGATCCTTTTCAGTTGTGCCACCCTGTCTTTGCAATACATTTCCCACGGAGGTTCATCTGGCACCGATCTAAAGTCTTTTTTGGCAACAGGTGGATATCTTTTTTCCCCACAGGCTTTTTGATCTTAATGTTTTAGCTTGTTTTTTTAAACTGAGTTTGATACTGGTTTTGGCTTTGTTTATTTACTGTGTTTCTATTTTGTATCTTTTCGATTGTTAGTTACCCTTGAGGCCTTCAGGCTGAAGAGGGTTCCGAGTAAATAAATATTAATAGCAGGGATTCGGAGGTGCAGGAGGGGAGGAATCTCAATCCTACAGAAAGTACTTAGAAGTTACAAGCTGTGCGCACATGCAGTGATAAGCCATGCTGCCTAATTGCTCCTCCTTTGCTCTCCCCCAGCACTAAGCAGGAAGCCTTGGCTTTCCATTTCATCCAAACCCAGGGGTCATGGTTTGTTGCTTCCCAACAAGCCAAAAATCAGCATGCCAACAAACCATTGATTAAGGCTGGCTAGTGATTGTGGCTTATTAGTTTAGTGGTAATGTGGAGCCACTCACACCAGAGGAGGAGTGAAGTGCAGGCAATTGGGTACCGGGATGTTGCTCATTCAAAATAAAGTACAATAAAGCCAAAAGTCCAGCTTTGTTATGTGCAAACATGGCTAACATTTCTTCTGAAATATTAGAAACTTTTAACACCTAAAGTAGGGTGATGAATGCAGCTTCCTGCTTTGAGGTACACTTCAGAAAGGCAATTAGTAGCTGCAAGAGGAATACTGAAATCCATTATCTATTCTAGAGAAGAGATACCATTAATCAGAACGATCAGTTTGCATAGCTATTTAAAGGTTTGTGTTCGTACTGACAAGGGACATATGTATTAAACAGCTAGCTGTTCTATTACTAAGGTAAAACATATATGTATCTCTGCATATTTATCAACACAGGACTTTCCTTCTGGGCTTTTAAATCAGGGGCACCTGATCGTGGGAAGTGTGCACTATTATTATTTATTATATATTGCACCTTTCTCCAAAGGATTAAACATATCAATACTAAAACAATTCACTGAAAGCTTTTAAAAACAGTTGAAAACTCCTTGAGTGCTAACCAAATACCTTACTTAGAACACTAACCACAAACACCTCTTGATTGTGAGTTGATCCCGTATTTCTTCCTCACTTAAGTACTACGTAACATTGGCATCGACAGACACCTGTACTATTTAAATATACAAAGCATGTGTATTACTCTGTGATTCATTTTGGCATAGGTCTGGCATGTGCTGTAGTATTTGTTCGTGCTAATTTGAGCTGGCAAGATACCAGAAGCATTTTTTCACTTAAAAGAGTGTGCAGAAGGCAGCACCTCATCTTCAGTGTTTGTATAACCAAAATCAGATATACTCAGATTGTTTAATCTGAGTATATTTAGGGCATGATTGATTGACTATGAATAATTGAAGTTCAGGAGCATATGAATTGGACAGTACACTGCCTTTGAACAACTGTATGCATGGGTTTATTTTAATCATTAACTGAAGGTTAGTACATGAGCTATGTGGGAAAGCACAGTGTCATCTGAGCGGGGGCATGTTAAATGCAAGTTCTTGTAAGATGCAATGCATGTGAGAAATTGTGGGCTGAACGGCTGCCTGCAGCTACTAGGGGGTGGTGCGCTATTTGGTAAAATGCACACACTTTGCTTTACCTGTTTTTCTGGATAAGCTTCTGCTTTTATGTCACAATGTAGGGATACAGAATGTGGAAAGCTCCTGTAGTTAGTTATATGTTCAGCATACCACCAAGAACTAAAATTTACTTTGTGTTTTTCCTGACCAGATATGTTGCGCTGTTCGAAGTAGTTTCATGAAACCAGCTAGCACAAGTAATAGTGTGTGCCATTGATTCTGTTTGTTTGGCAAGCACCTCCCAAAATACATAATGCCTTGGATGACTTTAACATGCCACAAAAGATAGAGCCCTAAGAATGTTTCACCTTTCTTTTGCCAGTAAAGCACAACTGCGTCCACTCTGGGTACTTAATCTGACTGAGCTGGCAGTTGTCCATTGTTATCAAGAGAGTGGGGGAAGGGAGGGGATAGAATAACTTGATCCTCTTAGTCGAGATATGCAACGCACGCTGCAGACAGCCCGATCTGGATTTTATTTCTTCATCTCTATGTGATCCAGTATGCATTCCTAACATGTTACAAACAGTTTGTGTCTCTGAAAGCACAAGATCAGTTTTCAGTGGCAACAGCCCCTAAAGGAAACAGACTGATTCCTCCTTGAGCAAACATCTGGCCAATTGTGGATGGAATTAATTGCTGATCTCTGCTGCCTGTGTTTTTCTTCTCTTGTCATTTCCTTTGCAGCTGTGAAAGGCAAGTTTTTAGACCTGAAAGCAGCATGGACATTTCCAGCAGTAGTAGTCTAAAGTTACAAATATTATAGATACATTTGGATTTAAATACCTCCTGCAAACATACTAATTTTGAAATCTCAATATGAGATAAGCAATTATTTTGGGAAAAATTGAGACTCCGTCTATGTTTGCAACACTTTGAAAATCAAGAACCTCTAGTGTATGAAGCTTATTCCCCTGCAATTAAGGAAAATAATCACCTACAAAGCTGACTGTTGTTTTTATTGCTTTTAACCATTGGTAACATTGAGATAAATTCCAAAAGGTTGGTTTAGACAGAAAAGCACATATTTTTATAATGATCAGAATTGCTGTTTTGTCAGAATCTTGTCAAATCTTGCTCTTTCGTCATATCACAAATCATCAACTGCATTCAAGAACAATTTCTAACATTTGAAAGGTGTGACAGTTAACCTACTGGTTTACTGTTAATGTCCAGAGGCAAACTGCAGTGTTAACAGTACTTTGTCTCCACCCACATATTTCTTAGTTTATTGGAAGAAATACCTTGGTTACAGTGGTGGAAATTAAAGAGGCAACTTTGTAGCAGACTCCACACACTTGAAGAGTGGCCTCAGTGCTACTCACCCAAGACTCAGCCTGCTGGTTTCCTATTTCATTGGCTATTTGTTTATGGCAAAGTACCTGTAGCTTCCTGCCTGTGTCTAAATCATGTGGCTTTATATCACTGTTGAAGTCATCTAGTACCTGGAATGTAGCAAGAGTGCCTGCAAGTATGGACTGAAGGTCTGATTCTGCACTCTGGGTTGCCTGTTGTCCATCCCTGCCAAGCTCTGCAATCGCATGGCTGTCAGCAGACAAATTTAGAAGCAAATGCTAAGTGTTTTGAGGAAAGTTTCATTCAGTCCATTCTTAGTCACTGTATCGACCAAACACCACTGTCCACCAAGGAGCTACAAGCGAAAAACATTAAAACTCTTGAGGAGTTGAAAGTGCTTCACACCACCTAGAGGAGCTTGCTGTGCTGTCACTCCCTATCCCTATTTAGCCTCACCGTCTTTGTTCTCCCCAGCTTATATACTTCAGTGGAAAAGTACAGAAAAAAGGTAGAAAGCAAGAATTATCACAGACTCATGTTTGTAGCTTCGAGAACACTGTCCAACCATCTTGTCCTCTGTCGTCCCATTCTCCTTGTGCCCTCAATCTTTCCCAACATCAGGGTCTTTTCCAGGGAGTCTTCTCTTCTCATGAGGTGGCCAAAGTATTGGAGCCTCAGCTTCAGGATCTGTCCTTCCAGTGAGCACTCAGGGCTGATTTCCTTCAGAATGGATAGGTTTGATCTTCTTGTAGTCCATGGG
Source organism: Podarcis muralis (assembly GCF_964188315.1). Classification (NCBI taxonomy): domain Eukaryota; kingdom Metazoa; phylum Chordata; class Lepidosauria; order Squamata; family Lacertidae; genus Podarcis; species Podarcis muralis. The sequence continues at coordinate 47,564,178 of NC_135660.1, forward strand.
ACTCTCAAGAGTCTCCTCCAGCACCATAATTCAAAAGCATCTATTCTTCGGCGATCAGCCTTCTTTATGGTCCAGCTCTCACTTCCATACATCACTACTGGGAAAACCATATTGACTCTAGAGGATGCTGTCTCAGTGTAACAAGTCTAAGATAATCCACAACTTTCAGTCCCACACTACTTTACTGCCCTGCCAAAGCACCGTGACCACCAGCATTTGACATTCTGAATATGAGTCCAGGGATGAGCATCTTAAATGATGCTCTACATTTTTGTGTGTCTATTTTTCTTTTTCAAACTAAGATTAACTGAAGCAGAAGTTTGAAACTCCTCGTGTTCTTTCATTCATTACACAATTACGTGCACGTATTTGTGTGTCCTCCCTCAGCTATCTCATATTAAGTGGTTTTTGGCAGACAATGAGAGTTATGGAAACAATTAAAATTCCTATGAAACATTGTCTCACTTGTTTATTTGGAAGAGTGGGTGGTGGTTGGGAAATAAAGGGCAGAGCCTTGCTTTAAAACAAAAGTAATTTGCTTTGGAAAGGACTTTTTCAAGGAAAAAATGTCAGTGTCTTGTATAAGTTTTCAGCTTTCTGTCAATCTGAGCATTGACAATACTAGGTCAAACACATTCAAAATATTCTGACAAGCAGTGATACAATACTGATATGCAATTGGATTATGGTTTAGTGTAGAAATGAAGTTTAAATGCTCATTAATTTCCTACGGATAAAAATACAGAATAAAGCAATGGTTTGATCTAATCATATTTGGAGCGTGCAGTGTTTATTCAGAAGAATCCCCACAAGCAGGAGACCTCTGTCCCCCCCCCCCTTGGTATGCATGGGTACCATAGAAATAGGAAACTGTGGAGCATGGAAATGGGAGGCAGGAGGGCAGGTGTCTTATTTTTGCCCTAAAGCAGGGGTGAGGAACCTGTGGCTCTCCATGTATTATTGAACTCCAACTCCCATCAGCACCAGCCAACATAGTCAGTGGTCAGTGATAATGGGAATTGTAGTCCATCAGCACTTGGAAGGCCAGAGACTTTCCACCCCTACCCTATAGGGATCTATTACAGGTGCTACACCCATCATAGGACTGGATTAAGCTTTAAGTGTACATATCAAATATCCACTTTAGTTAATATAAGCACTCTTGTTTTTCTTTTGGTTTTACTGGTTTGATAAAAAGGGTTCTGCTGCAGTTCATTCAGCAACAGTTGATGGACTACTGCCTGGATAACTTTTTGTTTCTTATTACTATTAGCTATATAATAGAACCTGCCAATAACTGATATGATGATGGAAGTATTTGCTCTGATTAAGGCAACATACTCTGGGACTGATACGATAATTTGGACAAAAATACATATGACCTTACTCAATTTTGGCAAGTTTTGAGGATTTAGGAGTTACCTTTTTAAGTATTAACAAATTTGTTTTCAGTTTATAAAAATACTTTTAAAAATAGTAATTAACAACAAACCATACTGGCTGATACTATCTCATGTATCTCACTCCCCTTACACATCCTAATGAATGTTCTTGTCAAATCTAATCTGATTAAAATAAATAACATATATCATTGTATGAGATTTAAAATAATAAATAAATAATTGAAAAAGTTAAATTTCATGGGTAAGAATGTGAAAATCAGTAGGTATGCTACTGCTATCTTTGCTAATGATCAAGAAATGTACGCAAGATTCTTTTAAAAAAATACCTTTAATTTATGCACTTTTCTCATGCATTGGCAAGTCTTCAGCCAAAGTTGTAATGATAAGATAACACTGGGACATATATAAGCCAACACTATAGCCCTGTTCTTACTTTCTGTGTAGGCCAGGGGTGCCCAAACTATTTTCAAAGGGGGACAGATTTGATGAAGTGAACATGCGTAAGGGCCAACCAAAGTTGGTGAGCTTTTTTTAGGCCCCCAAAACGGACATGCCTGGTGTAGGCAATCACTTGCCCCACACTCAGTTTGCATATTGCTCACCTCAAGATACGAAATGGACTTCTATGTCAGGAAATTTTAGAGTTAAACTAGAAATTGGATTCTGAATAAAGCGATAAAGCATTCATTCAGTCTGAGTTAGATGAGTCTCCAATGATTTTGGCAGCTATAAATTAACAGGGGCAGCTGTGAGGAGACTGATGGCTAGAATGATTGGAGGGAGGCATGGTCACCTTCACCTAAGTGAAATATTTGGTGACAAATGAGAATGCAAGGAAAAGATATCATTCCATTTGCCTCTACACACCATGAGGAATGTGGTCTTCACTTTTTCACCTGGCTATACTATTCCTATGGGACGCGGGTGGCGCTGTGGTCTAAACCACAGAGCCTAGGGCTTGCTAATCAGAAGGTCAGCGGTTCAAATCCCCATGATGAGGTGAGCTCCCGTTGTTTGGTCCCTGCTCCTGCCCTTCAAAGTGCAAGTAGATAAATAGGTACCGCTCCAGCGGGAAGGTAAACGGCGTTTCCGTGCACTGCTTGGGTTCGCCAGAAGCGACTTAGTCATTCTGGCCACATGACCTGGAAGCTGTCTGTGGACAAACGCCAGCTCCCTTAGCCTATAGAGCAAAATGAGCACCACAACCCCAGAGTCGTCTGCAACTAACGGCCAGTGGTACCTTTATACTATTTCTGTAGTGAAGTAATCAAACATTTTCTGCCTCATTTCGTAGCACACTTCATTGTGGGAGACAAGGTTGTGTATGTAAAGACAACTTTAGAAAGGGGAAATCCAGTGAAGTTGGAAGGGAAGGGAAAAGAACTAGGAACTTCATTCCTCCCCTTATGTAATCTAAGAATTCCATGAAGAAAGGGGAAATTATAAAGTCCTGTCCCATCTCTTTTGCTACATTCCTGATAGAAATTGAGCAGTCTGTTTCCACTTCGTATAAGTGAGAGAGTAATGGTATTTACAAAGTAGGTTAGAGAGTGAAGCAAAACACGTATGAGTGAATATGAATAATGAAGCTAAGTATTTTGTATGTGATAAAAATGAATGTAAGTTCCACCCATCCCTGGATTTCGACCATATGGCTTTTTTCAAGTGTTGAAATTTTGAATACTGTACAGAGTATTAAAGGCAGGAGAGCACAAAATGAATAATCACTCTTGTCTAGACCACCCCATTTTTTGCTATTGGGAGGGGGGCTATCATAAAGAATCAGCCAATACTAAACCCTTTTAAGGTTTTGAACTTCAGATATTTGAAAGAGAAAAGGCACATTGCATATAGGTGTTCAGCAAGAGCCAATTACTGCTTACCCGAGGTGAGTGAACAAGTGGCAAATTATAAGGATATCAAGGTTTGGCATCTCAGAACAACTTATTGATACCATTAGACAGTTTCATCTCTTCTATGTGTCATTCTGTGAGTCCAGGGCAGCTACAAATGCCCAGATTTGTTTTCATTCACTATTTGAAGCAAGGCAATAGTGAGAATAGGTAAAGGTAAAGGGGACCCCTGACCATTAGGTCCAGTCGTGACCGACTCTAGGGGTTGCGTCGCTCATCTCGCTTTATTGGCCAAGGGAGCCGGCATACAGCTTCCGGGTCATGTGGCCAGCATGACTAAGCCGCTTCTGGCAAACCAGAGCAGCACACGCTTCTGGCAAACCAGAGCAGCTAGGTTGGCAGGAGCAGGGACCGAGCAACGGGAGCTCACCCCGTCACGGGGATTTGAACCGCCGACCTTCTGATCGGCAAGTCCTAGGCTTTGTGGTTTAACCCATAGCACCACCCGCATCCCTATAATAGTGAGAATACACACCTCTTAAATGCCAGGAGTTCATCTATTTGGTGGGAGAGCAAATAGGCTAATGTTCCGATGGGTCTCTTTAAAACATCAGTTGGCAGGATGCTGTAGACTTTCATCCAAAACTGAAAATCTTCCTTTCTTTGTGTGTCCCTCTAGGCCCATATCATTGTAGCTTTTATGTAAACTGTATTCATATTTATCAGAATTTATGATAAGGAAAACATTTACAGTGCCTTCCAAACCCTCAGATAACAGAATTTGTAGACTTGGCCAGTGCAAAGTACATGCTTTCAACAGTTTTGTATAGTAATTTTGTCCGCAGAAAGAGCTCCACCCTTGATCTTTACCACATGTATTATGAAGAACATGATGAAAAAGAAGGGTCACCTCCAGGGCAAGATTTCTTCAGCATTGCCATATGTGATCAGCTTCAGTTTCCTGTTTTAGGGGTTTTTTTATAAGGCAGTTGGGCAGCTGCTACAGTCTGTTGTAGGAAGAAAATATTGTGCTTTTCTGCTGTATATTTCATACATTTAGCAAAAATATTTTGGTCATGCTGGCTGGGACTGATTGGGAATTGTAGTTCAACAATAGTCCACAAGGTTCTAACCTCTGCTCAAGGGATATCTTATTGTTTACACCTTGCCAAAATAAATGTCACTATGATCATTGGTTTTGTACAGGCAGAGCATGAAGTTCATAATTTAGACAATTACAGAGTGACTTAAGACAGGAAAGAAGGTAATGAAGGATGGCTCAAACATATTTGGAATTCCCAGAGTAAACAAATGTTGAATGAAGTTTTTTATTTGGAAAAAACCACCCTGAATTTAACCTTAGGGAGACTTCACCGTCATGGACATTGTAAATAAGGCTTTGAAATGTTAAAATGTTGCTAAGCATTGATTAAACATTTATTTACTAACTGTATAGCAAATAAATACTTGCATGTTTACGGTATGTAATTTACCAGAATTGGATGATAACTTGTGATCTGGTAATTCTGCTCTTCGAGACATCGTGGCATGAACTTTGTGTAAGAGTGGGTTCATTCAATAAAAAAAATAAAGGAGCATTTAAAGAGCCTTTTATTCCACCCATAAAGATGCTTTGTGCTGTAGCTGCTGTGTATTTGACGGACCAATTGGGGAGAGACACAGCCAAAGACTGTTTTGAAGCATATTTCAATGCTCTTATGCTAAAAACTATGCCTTCATCTTTGGTTTAGCAATGTGAATGGTAAGTTTAAATTTGTGTGAATTATTGTATTTCCTCTGCAGGCAGGGTTTCTATCCATGCAAATCTCTTCTCTTGCAAATTCTTTTTTTCCTTCTATATTATTGTTCATAGTGGGTTCTTGAGGGGATATTAGATCTTACAGTTTTGAAGTGTTTGCAGTTAGTCAAGAGTTGCATGTGGTTGGACTAGGAGCAAGTTTTAACTTCTAGTATGTAATCCATGCTAATGATTTTCTGCATTTGTGGTAGGTGGACACCTGTACAGATTATGACAGTTTTATGTACAGTAATGAAATATTTGGGTATTAGGATGGGCTGCCTGTGATAAAATGACCAATTATCACATGTGTTAACATACATTACATATGTGGAAACAACTTCAGCTTTAGGCACTGAATGATATAGTAATAGCAATGTGGCTATAGCTGCCTCCAGTTAAAAATCTGTGTCTTCAGTTCTGTGTTTTCAACAGTAAATTACGCTATGGTTTCTTCTGAATACTAAGGGCATACAAATGATAAATCATTAAATCTAAAGGTATATAGTAAGAAGAAAATGAAGCATGTCTAAAACTAGAAATAGACACAAATTAATCCAGATCTGTAAAGTGAATACTTCTGACTTCTAAGCAGATTCAGGCATCATCTTCAGATCTTGCCTGAAAATTCTGTTAGGCAGTTGTGCGTGGGTTTTGCACACTGGAGTTATAAACTGCCTGGCTGTGACGTGCTATCTTATCACTATACTTCCTGGACAATTGGAAGAACCCTGAGTTCAAAATTTCAGAGGTAATCCCGAAATCATTTCAGTTGTACCTCCTTGCTAATTATTTTAGGATAGATACACTGTGCTTCCATAGAGAATTGTGAGCTTCACATATTGAAGATTATGACCCTGTAATTGTTAACATGGTCCTTTATCCAAAGATGGAAAAGTGGTGAGCTAAGTCTCTGATATTGCCAGAGCTGGATGACTCTAACAGTACAATCATATGCATGCCTACCCAAAAAGAAGTCCCACTCAGTTCAGTAGAGCTTACTTTCAGATCAGCAGGATTGGATTGCAGCCTAAGTATCTTTTCAACCTTATAAAAGCAACATATGCTTAAAATCTTTTCTGGATCTTTTCTGTTCATCTTCACTTACATTTTGGCAAATTTTATTAAATCTACCTTGTTTCTAGCACACATTTCTTAATTTTGATATCTGAAAGTACCTGCATCTCAGTTTTGATATAAAACAAAACATTGACAATTGATGCTGAAAATTTGCATGTTTTCTTGTGCTCTTTCTACATTTTAGTCCTATAATCATATTCCTTGCTTCATTGAATACTGAAAATGACATATATTGACATGACATACAATTCTATGTGATGTCCAGGAAACAGAATGAGAGATGAACTTTAACCTGCCATCCTGCCAGCAAATGTTCATTGTTGTAGAAGCAGAAATGCACTTAATATTAAGGATAGGATAGTATTTTAAAAAAACAAAACAAAAACCAACTGGATTACGTGTATTGAGGTATTTGATTATGTATGATTGCCAAAGAGAGGTGCCCAGAATGAAGGGCTTCTGCATAGTTTTTATCAGCTATGATCCTGGTATGTGGTGAAATACTCAGTTGGCTAATTGTTCCAGGTGACTGCAAATTATTTGCAAGCAGCCAAGCTATTTTGGAATCCTGGGATATATAGGCTATCAGAACTTTTTCATGTGTCCACATTTTTTGACTATCTTTTGTAGCAGAAAAATCATGGTCACCTGCACCACATTTATTGTAAGAGAGAACCTGTGCATCCCTTTCTCTGAAGGCTCATATTCCTGTGAGAAAGGAAGACACAAGGAAGCTTGCCCTTTCAGCTGCAACATTCCAGGTGCTTTGGTTCCCCAGTAGCAAAGGAAGCTGCCCATCTCCTTCTGTCATAGGGAGTTTGATCTTCTGACTTTTGCACAGCCAGGCACCTTAGAAATACAGTGGCCAAACACCTCCAGCCGCCTTCCAGACTGCTGATCAATTTCTGGCAATCGGTGGAGAGGGTAAAGTTGCATTCAGTGTCATTGTGTGCTTGTTAAGAGCATTATTGTGATGAGATGGGATCTCATTGCAAGATAGTGGCAAAAAAATAAATTTTTAAAAATCACCTTTTTAAAAGGAAGGTGGAGGAGAAAGAGAGAAATGGTGTCAATTGTCAGTGGTTTGGACTTGGAGTCCCATTCCTTTTCTAGAACTGAGTGTTTGGCTGAAATCCTGTGATACACAGTGGGAATTCACTTCCTGTCAGGAAATGCTGTTTTCAGTGTTTTATCTTGTTGAGGCAACCATGAGTGAACAATAGGCTATTAAAGCTTTAAAATAACAAGTGTCATAACTAAGCCAATATTTATTTTGTTCACAGTACTGTCCTAAAAGAAAGTATTGGCTGGTTTTGAGAATGGGTTAAGTAATTGGCAGTTGTATTGAACTTAGGGTCTGGCTATTTTCTAATTTTTTTTAAGCCAAAAGCATAGTGCTGTACTTAACCTGCAGAGCTTCCTGCCACTGTTTCCTGTAGTAAAAGAGACAAAAATAAATGTACTAGTTTTAAAGGTACTTCGTATTCAGAATGCTAAAATCACTTCACTTGAAAACTTGGCACTCTAAATGCTTATTGAAGAACCTAAAAATGCAATTCTGAGGTGATGTTTTGGGTAATATCTACTATTCCTTAAGGGTATAATTTCTGCCAATTTCAAAGTACGGTATTAAAATTGTATTTTACTGCAATATGCATTTTTCATAGTTAAACTCTAGCAATTAAACCATTCAGAATGAACATTCAAAACATATAATGTGCCTCCTAACATTACATGATTGCCACCATTTTGTACATATTATAATTTTTTAAAAAGATAAGCCCTGGTGTCAGGTTAGTCCTTTCTCCTTAACCTAATCTTACCTTGGACCATGTCTGGGAAACCTTTTTTTAGGCAGAGGGCCATATTTTTTTGTGGCCAACCTTCCAGGGCCATGTGCCAATGGTGGGTATGGTCAAAACAAAAGTGGGCATAGCCAGCACAGACAATAGGTGGGACCACACCACACTCTCTCTGCACACACTATATATGCAAACAGTACACGTTCACAGCATGCACACACACTCTACATTTACGCATACACTTGTCATGCACATATATGCAGCAAGAAAGGCGAGGGAAGCAAAACTCTGCCCACCTTCTTCAGCTACTGCTTGAAGTTGTGGTTGCAGAAGAGAGCACTTTTGCACTTCTGCTTGGGCAAAGGAGAGATGGTGACCTCATCCAAAATGTTTTGTGGGCCAGGTTCAGGCTACCAGTTCCCAACTCTGCCTCAGATATCAGATTTGGATAGGGACTTGTGTCTGTCTTTTTTCTGTTAAACTTTGCTTCATACATGCATTTTCCTTCGTTAATGACTTGTATGTATGAATTACAGATAACTTTCATGTTTCATATTTTATCATAATATCTGATGTTAACAACAGTGTAATACTTTCCACTGGAATATTTCCCCAAATACTGCTTCTAGACATTAATTTTTCAATAATAAAGTGGTGTTAACTAATATGATGTACAGTGGCATCTCAAGTTACAAATGCCTCAGGTTACAAACGCTTCAGGTTACAAACTCTGCTAACCTGGAAGAGTTACCTCGAGTTGAGAACTTTGCCCCAGGATGAGAATGGAATTCGTGTGCCGGCGGCCCAGTGGCAGCAAGGAGCCCCATTAGTGAAAGCACGCCTCTAGTTAAGAACAGTTTCAGGTGAAGAATGGGCCTCCGGAATGAATTAAGTTTGTAACTAGAGGTACCACTGTACATGTATATGTGAATTATACCTAGACATATGTCTGAGTAGTGAGCATAATCGTCAATAAGCTCTAGGTTATACCACATAAGTCTCATTCTGCAGGAATTTTGACTATGTGCACTGTGTAGGCATGGATATTAGTGGTAGTGATTCCAGTGACTTAAGCTGATGCCTTCAGCAACTTAGAGTCACTGGGATATTTGTCTGTATGCCAGATGGGCAGGGTATAAATAATAAATTATTATTATTATTATTATACACACCAGTTTGCTCAGGACTGCTTGCATAGATGAAAAATGTATTGTGCAAAGTGACCCTTTGAATACCCTTCTGTTATTGATCCTAATTCAAAGGCTGTTCAGATCAATCTGTTGCGTTAATTTGCTTGCTATGACTAGCTAGTGACAAAAGTGTTGAAGTTTTAAATCTTTCTCTTTAAAATCTTTTTTGTTGCTGAGGAAGATGAGTGACTGGCAGGCCTTCACTGTGTTGGACACGATGGAAGTAATTAGAATTTCATTACGTGGCTGGCACTGGCTGTTGATCCTCATGGGTTCTCACAAAAGAATTTCTGTTCAGAATCTAACATAGCTAGAAAACTCATATGTTTGCAACCAGTTTCCATAGCAGCTTTGTAAACTAATGTGAACAGGCAGAAGGCATGATTTCATAATGGCGATAGTTCTCTGTTCTCTCAGCGTTGCAAAGTTTGTACTTCTGATTCTGCATAACACAGGATTTTTCTCCTCAACTCATAGCCAAGCTCATCATTGGTATGCCTGGATGGATGAACTGTAATGCAAGAAAAACACGAATATTTTTCAGCTGAGTGGATAATCATTTTAGTAACTTCCCACACCTTCCTTTCATGAGCCTTAAGTCCATGCCACTATTATCATACCAAGATAAAAGTTCCTGTTGAGCAACTTCAGATGGTAAACAATATGTTTATGATGATCCTGAAAGTGACAAGTTAAGTGATACTTTGTGGATCTTATGTGCAGCAACTTCTGTAATATTTTGCATGCGTTTCAAACTATTATCACAGGCTTAAAATCTTGTTTCTCTTCAACTATCAGTAATGCAATAAATTGATTTTCCGAAAAAAGTTAAACCCATGCATAACTGGAGATACTTTAAAAAGTTCAAAGCTGTTTCATTAGTCTAGACAGAAATCTTTTGTTCACTCGCGGTACCTGAGCCTTTTAATTCATCCCCCCTTTTCAGTGATTGAGTGGTTATTATTGAGAGGAAATGGGAATGCAGGGCTGGGAACTGGGGGAAAGGATTTGATAGGCGGCATGCAATTGGAACGGAATGTCATGGATGTGAACATGAGAGAGAGAACAAGAGGTGAGGTGTGCACAAAGCAGCAAATAGAAGATAAGCACAGCCTAGGAAAGAAAGAGTGCAGAAAGTTGGAGATCAACAGACCACGTGTGAAAGCAACAGGATGCCAAGGAAAGCGGCAACCATGAAAAAAATACTGAAGAGTTGTTTTGTGAAGGCAATTGTAAATCTACCGGACTACAAGTTTTCCGTGCTTCCACTGATACAGAGCTGCCAGGATGTTGAATGTTCTGCAGCAAAACTGAAACAGCTAAAATACAACAAAAAGTTATATGGTAGCTGCTAGGCTTGGGCACATGATTACTACAGCTCTATTATGTTGTGGCAATGGTAACTTTCAAAGTTTTTTTAAAAAAGCAAGGGAAGAAGACTGTCGAACATGGGTAGGCAAACTAAGGCCTGGAGGCCGAATCCGGCCCAATTGCCTTCTAAATCCGGCCTGCATACAGTCCGGGAATCAGTGTGTTTTTATATGAGTAGAATATATCATTTTATTTAAAATGCATCTCTGGGTTATTTGTGGGGCATAGGAATTCATTCATTCCCCCTCCCCAAATATAGCCCGGCCCCCCACAAGGTCTGAGGAACAGTGGACCGGCCCCCTGCTGAAAAAGTTTGCTGACCCTTGCTATAGAAGAAGCTCTAGCCTTGGAGACCACAGTATAGGTTGATACTGTCCCTTTAAGACTAGTTATGCCACTCCAACAGAGTGACTACAGTTTGTAGCTGATTAGGGAGTGATACAGCTCAGGGAGGAGTGCTTGCAACAGGAACCACTCTGTATGTGTGCTGAACATAAAGAATATTGGCCTACCATGCCATGAGAGTCATCATTTGAGAGCCACCCATGCCACATGACAATGACATCACTGCCAGCAGGAGGCCACAACCAAAAGAAGCAAAAAGAAGCCCTGACAGGGAATTTAGTGGAGGCACTCCAGGAAAGTGCAATGACATCTCTATTCCCTTTCCCCATGTAAGAAAAAAATGAAGCACATCTATCATTTTACCTGATCCCAGGGCAAGGAGGAGCTACAGGCAAGAATTCATAGCCTGTGCATACAGTTATTTTCACATTTAACCCTCAGTTTTGTACACACGTTCATGGGTCCTTGTTGAGAGCAGCAGCAGGGCATCCAAAATCACACCTTCACCAGGAACCCATAAACCCTCTGGGTGGGTCTTCAAAATTGGTGGGATGTGTACCTTTTGAACTAACTTTACCACAGTTGCAGCCTAATCCAAGGCTGAAATGTTGCATACTGCAGTTAAAAAAGTAAACAGTTATCGTCTGGACTGTTTTGCAGAATATGGTAACGCTGCTATGGTTTCTGGACCCACTCTATTTGTTCTTGATCACTTTAATCAGTTGGTGAGGTGATAACATCCCTACCCCATGAAAATTATCTCTGTGTAACGTTTAATCCTAATTGTCTCTAAGAGTCCTGGACAAGCACTTCCTTTTTTCATTTCAACAAATATAAAGGAGTTTTGTCTGTCTTCTCTCTCTTCAAAAAACCTGATTGTACAATTGGAAACTGGCTCAAAACAAAAGGCTTCTAAAGGATTCTAGAGGCATTCACTACGAAATAGTCTTCACCCCTTCTTCAGTCTAGGAGGCAGGCTTTTTATGTATCGCATCCAATGAAATATTAGATGAATAAATTAAGATGTAGTGATCTCTCAGACAATTTATGTTTGCCAAGTGAGATATGAGCAGTTTCCTGGCTCCATGTATAATACAGATGTTAACCAGTTTAGTGACTTAACTCATATTTACTCTCATTAACATTTAAATCTCTTATTTCCATCACTTCATGGACATTTATTTTCAGTGAAGCTAGTAGTCATCCTCCTACATTTATCTGGAAATCAACTTTGAATTGTAAACAAGATCAGTATGTTTTGAAATCATACAGTTTAAATCTAATGAAGATCACTTATACAGTGTAATTGCTCTCCTCAAGTTTGATCATCAAAATTAGACCAGTAAACGTCTTTCAGTAAAAAAGTCCTTCAACAGTTATTCAATTTTGTGGTCATTCCAAGCAAATTACAAAGAGCACAAGCCAATTCTAGGCTTTACATTACTTCATTGTCCTCAAAAGAAATTTTATTTTTCTTAGAAATTTTGTTGTTACTGCCTTGCAACAAATAAACCACAGTTTAAATAAACCTTATGCCTTATGGTTTGTTAGTGGAACTAGGTCTGTTGTTGGCTTCCTGATCTTACGTGTGGCTTGGTGTTATATTCATAGGCAGGCTTTTCTTTAACTATGGTTTAAGTGTAGTTTGTTTTATCACCCCACCCACAAAGTAGCGGAGTTGCTAGGCAAGAGCAGCTGGAAATAGAAGCTGCACTTAGCTCTTCTTGCTGGCACTTTTCCTGAAGCTGATGTCCTGATATAAGTCAGACTTGCAGATATTGCAGCACACCTGCTTGGCAAGCACACATGCACACCTTCTCTTGCTACTACTTAACAGCATAGGTGGCGGTGCCTGCAATATACTTTATGCTTCCTAGAATCAAAGGATAAATTCACAGTATTGACTGATAGTTTTGGAGGAGGGGGAAGTAAAAAAAAGAGTGGATGCAGAGTGGAGGAGTGGAAGAAAAGGGTTAAATAACTAAAAGCTACAAAGGAGAATGGATGTTGCTTTCTTTGGGGAAGGGTAAAAAGTAGCTGTTTGAGAGCTGCCCAAGACTCAAAGATAATGATCACATTTCTCTCTCTCAGCTGAGCAATGGAAAGGGAAATGACATAATGCCAGCAGTTGGGTGCCACAAAGGCTTAAGGCAGAGGTTCCTAACCTTTTTGCTATGATGAGCCACAAGTTCAAATTTACTTAGTATGGTGACCCATCACTTTATTGTCACATGAATTTTGGACTTTGGGTCTTTGGAAACTGTCAGTTTGGTGCATTGTAATGACAATATTACCTATTTATTATCATTACTTGAGGCACCCAAGGAAAAATTTACATAATGACCCTATTAATGTGAAAGTTACTGTGCTTGCATATTGTAGCAAGAAATCCTGATTTCACATATATGCTAATGAATTCTGAACTGCCAGTGATTGACCAGGAACGAGACCCTGCAGTATTAGTAAATAGTTTAATGAAACTGCCAACCCATTGTGAAGCAGCTGTGAAAAAGGTTGATTCTATGTTTGGAATCATTCAGAAAGAGTCAAAATAAAACTCCCAGTGTCATAATACCACTATACACATCTATGATGCAACCACACTTTCAACATTGTGTAGTGTTATGGTAAACTCACCTCAAAAAGAATATTCCAGAGCTAGAAAAAAATTCAGAAAAGGGCAACAAAAATGATTAAGGGGTTGGAGCAATTCCCATATGAGGAAAAGTTAAAACATTGGGAGCTTTTTAGTTTGGAGAAAAGGGAGTAAGCAGTGGGAGGCTAGATAGAGGTTTATAGAATTATTCATGGTGTGGGGAAAATAAAATAAATAGCAGTTTTTCTTCCTCTTCTGTAACGCAAGAGCCAACAAGTTGGGCTAGCCAACAAAACTGCATTTTGGAAGATTCAGGATAGAGTACTTCACACAGTTGCGAAGTTAAACTAAGGAATTCACTCCCACAAGATGTCATGATGGCTTCCAAAATGGATGTTTTTTTTTAAAAGCATTAGACAGATTCATGGAGGCTGTGTCTATCAGTTGCTACTAGTCACCATGGACATGTTCTCCCTTCACTGTCAGAAGCAGTATGGGAATCAGAAGTGAGGAGATTGCTGGTGCATTCAGGTCCTTCTTGCTGTCTTCCCATAGATATCTGGTTAGCCATTCTAAGAGCAGGATGCCTTTGATATGACCCAGCAGGGGTCGTCTTGTGATCTTCTACAGAGTTCTGGAGAATTTGAAATCTTGCACACTATTTTGTCACACCTTTGTTGACCTAATAAAGGTTTTGCCTAATGCTAATTTTAGAATAATATAAGGCAGTTCCTTCATGCTGGGCTTTAATGTTTTTGGCTAGTTCTTCTCAAGGTCCTGTCTAAAACTTTGTGAACTTCTGTCTCTGCTACTGATTATCGGTTCAATTTTTCTCACTAGAGCATATGTCTGACCTTCAAGATGGAATAGACTGATAATGGGAAGTGCTCACCAGTTGGCACAATTTCAGACAACTTGATAACCTTTTGACTTCTTGATAATAGCATTGTTGACTTGTAAGAATTAAAGGTTAGCCTTGATAGAATGTGGACAAAGAGGAGGAGCTGCGATGGCTTGCACTAGGAAAAGGGTTGGGCACATACTACAGCAGTGTGGTGCAAGATCAGTTGTTCATGTAAACATTTGTAAAATCTACCAGTTGCTGCACGTCTGTCACTTGAGTTGCTCGCCTTCCCAACTTTTGAACCTACACTCAGAGCAAAGAGGCAGCTGTTTCTCCTCTTGACATTTTTAAGGATGGGCAAAACTGCCATAAATCAAGAATGACTTATGATATGATATGAATACAGTGTGTGATTCCATACTGCTAAAAGTAATCAGAGAAATCGTGATCTTCAGAGGTATTCCCAGTAGAAAGAGAGGTATATGTGCAAAATAAAAGAGAAATTCCTAATTCCTTCACCTAGTATTTGCAGTAGTATATCATTTTTGTATCTCAACAACAAATGGAAACTTTTTCTCCTTCTGCATAAGGAAACTTTGGAGTGAACCAAAAGAACAAATCTTGGTTGTGCAAAAGAAGTTGGGAGCCTAGGAGGTGCTGCAAGAGAGGAAATATTTACAAACTTACAAACTCTTGGCACTTAAGAACACTTCGTATGATTAAAACCAAATGTATTGTACAATTGTTTCTTTTACGTGTCATGGTTATCTCAGTGGAACCATAGAAACAGTTTACAGCTCATAAAAAGTAAAGAAAATAGTTCCATGACTACAAGTTGATCCACAGTGAATACAATAAATTACACACAACTGCCAGCTTATAGTAAATAAAGAATATCCCTGGCCAGTTATGTTGCTTTGTAATGATGAGAAATTTCAACTGGTATTTTTTAAAATATCTGTCAAGTACTACAACAATATGAATATTCCAGTTTTAAGTTCTAAATGTTATCAAATATGGTATGCACAAAGTTGGTAACATTCAGAATCACCATGGGGTTTTACCCACTTGCTAAGGAGGGGGCAACCCAGTCCATTTTTCCCCTCTTTCTTTTCAGCTTATGTTTGCTTTTGTCCAAGCTGAATTAAGTATAGTGAAGATGAGCTAGGTCATGAAAACCAAAAATTAAATTGCCAGTTTCAGTGCAGCAGTACCTAGACTGCCAAGACTGCAGCAAAATCTTTCAGACCAAGCACAGAAAAATGCTGTCATCTGTGAAAAGCTTTTCAAACCAGTTTTTTTCCTTCAAAATAAGCATTCTTGAACCTTCAGATGCCTCATATTACTCTCACATCACAGAATTGATTGCCATGTCGTTGTTTGTAAAATAAATTTGAGCTCTTTGCTGATCTATAGCACTGTCCTCATGATTTTCTCGCCCAGGATGTCTGTGCTAGCCTTGTTGGGGGTGTTAAAAAGGGGTGAAATTGTGTCTGATGTTTAAAGCCATTTTTTGTTCAGATCAGCAGAAAAAGAGGTAGTGTTTACTTCAGTTCCATATGGTTCCATCTATTTTTACAGATGGCTTTAATGTATACATAGTGTTCAAATTTTGTATTGTAATGGTATTTATTTCTTTTTTTGTACACCACTACAATATTTTTGAATTGTGACTGGTTTACAAGTTCTTTAAATAAATGGTAAAATAATATATAAATGGATTCCTGTACTTTTGCTCAATCTGTTTGTTTTGTTCTAGGAGAATGTAAATGAACAAATAACCAAAAACACCAGCTAGAGGATCAAGCACAATAACAGTGTCAACTCTGAAATAATTCAGTTGGGGGAGTGAATGGGGAGCTTTGTTCCATGACCATACATACCTTTGTTATGAACTCCCTATTATTATTATTATTATTATTATTATTATTATTATTATTATTATTTATTTCAGTTTGTTACCTGCCCTTCACCTTAAGGTCCTAGGATAGGTTACAACTATTTAAAATGCAGCTTAATGCAGTTAAAAAATTTACAGTTAAAAATACTGATGTCTTTGCTGCCCATGACTCCTTTGGGAGGGAGGCAAGGATATGAATTTAATTAATAAATAATAAAATAATATTGTGCGCAAGATGAAACCCTTTGGAACCCCATAATATAAGTGCTGTAGGTTGGCACACTAACTTCCCCTTTGGGACTAGCCATACAACAAGGAGCAGACTCATAATATCATCATGCTTCGGTTAATCTAGCCAGTCCAGGAGGATAGTCAGATCTATGGTAGCAATGGCTGTTTGAGAGGGCCAGGAGAATCAATAACCAATCTCTCTTATAGCACAGTTAATCTAATTAAGTGAAAAGTATGAAGTCAGTGTGTGCTATCATGCTTTTTCATGTGTAAAAAAGAATAAACTATTTTTGTTTGCTATTACATATGCATGTTTGATAAGTAGTAAGTTCCAGTGAAGAAGCTGCTTCCAAGTAACCGTGCTTAGGACAGCAGCATTTCTATAGCATCTTAAAGGACTTATTTATAAACCTCCATCTACTATGTAGAGTGTACTTGAAGGGAATTGAATAGCCACTTTATTTTTATCAGGCAACAAGTGCTTTCAGGATTTATGAAGTAGTTCTGTATGTGTTTGCAGAGCAGCTAACATGGAACACCTTTGTAGTAGTAGAGCTAGGAAGGCGATTGATTCTTGTTGGGATTAGTTGGCTGAAGCCAAATATAAATAGTAAGACTCAAGTTCCATTATTCAGGAAATCAAGAATCTCTATTATTTGGGTGCCAGCTGGAGATGAGGGAAACAGGAGGTTACCAGAGAACAAAACATGCCTGCTGACACATCTCTTCTTTGCTTAACCTGTCTCTGTGAACAGTTTCATGAAGTAGTTGGGAAGAGAGCAAAGTACTTTGATGGTTGATGCTGGAACAGAGTTCCTGAAAGCTTGTCACCTGATTAATGGCTGTTTTGTAACAGTATGTGCTGCAGTCCTGATTGTTGGAAATGTTTGCCTGCTTTTGTTTGCTCAGCAGGCACCAAAGCTTAAAGGGAAATTTTTACCCTGGAGCGAAGTTGGTGAAGGAAAAAATGTAAGGGGGGGTGGGGAGGACCTATCACTGACAATGTTCAGTTTATGTGCTGCTGTAAAAGAATTAATATTGCATAAGCTCTGATTTTGTTAGATACTCTCTTTTTTTTGCACAATTTTATGTCCCCTGCTGCCCCAAGCACCTTTGTTGTTCTTCTGCAATGAAGTTACAACTAATAGGTCTGTGAGCTGTGAGTCTGGGGTTTAAGAAATGGCAACATTCCAATAGTCTTGGTTGACTATTGAGAATGTAAGTTTTAAAATACAGTGGTGCCCCGCAAGACGAACGCCTCGCAAGACGGAAAACCCGCTAGACGAAAGGGTTTTCCGTTTTGGAGGCGCTTCGCAAAACGAATTTCCCTATGGGCTTCCTTCGCAAGACGAAAGCCCATAGGGAAATCTCCGGGACAGCGGGGAAGCGCAGCGCGTCTTCCCCACTGTCCTCGGACCTCCTCCGAAAGCTGGCGGCGGGGCGGAGAGACCTCCTCCCGCCGCCAGCCTTCGTTTCTCCGCTATCCCGGACGGCTTTTGAAGGCAGGGGGGGGGCAAAAACTTTCACCCCCCGCCGGCCTTCAGAAGAGGTCCAGGACCTCTTCTGAAGGCCGGCGGGGGGCAAAAGTCTTTGCTCCCCCCCTGCCTGCCTTCCCGGGGGCTTTTAAATCGCCCCGGGACAGCGGAGAAGTCCTCCGCTGTCCCGGGGTTTTTTTAAAATGCTGGCGGGCGGCAGCCAGCATTTTAAGATCGCCCCGGACAGCGGAGAAGTCCTCCGCTGTCCCGGGGTTTTTTAAAATGCTGGCGGGCGGCAGCGGAGGCTTCGCTGCCGCCCGCCAGCATTTTAAGATCGCCCCGGACAGCGGAGGTTTTTTAAAATGCTGGGGGTGGGAAGAAAAGCCCTTGTTCCCCCCCCCCCCAGCCTTCAGAAGAGGTCGGGGGACAGACTGTTCCCGGACCTGGTCTGAAGTTGGTTTCCATAGGAACGCATTGATTGATTTTCAATGCATTCCTATGGGAAACCGTGCTTCGCAAGACGAAAAACTCGCAAGAAGAAAAAACTTGCGGAACGAATTAATTTCGTCTTGCGAGGCACCACTGTACTGTATTCTAAAAGGTTAAGGAAGGTAATTCTTCAATTATGAAAAGTATGCTTTTAAAATTCAAAATTATAGTTTCTAGTAGTCCTAGTTTCTCAAGCAGCATCAATTTGTAACAAATCCAAAATATGAATGTAGAATTAGTGGAACATCTCTTCCTGCTATGATTTGGCATCCAAGCATGCTTTTGCAAATAGTATGCGTATTGTGTTAACTGCTTCCAATTCCTCCTCCCCTTTTCAATGCTGTGCAATTTGTCCGGTCCCTGAACTTCACTGGAGCTTTTAGTAACCAGTGACTTTCATCACAACCAGTTGCATTCTGAGGCAAGAAGCACAAATGGCTGGGGAGGGCGGGTAGAGAGAGAAAAGGAATATAGACTGCCAAAAGGAGAACATCATTCCTGTTCACAAAATATTGTTCTTTGCTGCTATGCTGTTAAAGATGAAAACTTGCCTGGCCACAGTGTTCAAAACAGCAAGCATTAAAAAAAATATTTCACTTCAGTTCAGAGCTTGGGGTAGGGTAGGAAGAGGTAAACCCATCCCCCTCCATGCAGAAGCACAGGCTGGTTTCTCTGGATGCTTTGGACTTTAAGGGATATTTAATTTCTCCCCTTCCACTAATATGCTGTAGCATTTGGTGCTCTAGAAACTTGTCCATATTGGGAGTCAAATAACCAGAAGCAGGCTGGTTATAAGGGTTATGGATCCAAATCTATCCAGGTTGTTTTCTACTTCCTACCAGGTTGGGGAGTCCCTGAAATTATTTGTTTATTCATTTACTGATGTAAATGTATTAACCCTGAAGACAAGACCACCATGTAAAAACTGCCTATTTATGTAACAGAGAAAAAGCAGTTAAGTATTAGTATTCAAGCCTTTGTGTCCACCCTCTTGTTTACAAGGGAGTTTATGCCAACGTAGATTGGCTGCAATCCAGTAAGACAGTACCACACATACAAACAGAGTTTTCCCGTTTTCAGCAATGGAAGGGGAGATAGCTCTGTGTATTATCCAGCTACGTTAGAAATGGTATTGGGCCACTGGAAAGTGGTTGCTTTTTCAATTCCTCTATGCAGCGCATAGAGTGCAACGATACTTTACAGGCAGGTTCTTGTATAGAAAATCACTTTGATCTTGTTTGTGTACAAACTGCAAGGTGGCCATTATAAACTGTACCCAGTGTGGTATTCAGCCACAAACTGAAAATAAAAAGTATGTGAACAAAACTTAAAAGAATTTTGAAACGCATTTTCTTGTCCAGAGCAATGTTCTTTAACAGTATTGATAATATCATGTCTCACTTTCTCAATAGGTTATTTAAAATTCAAGCTATATTTTAGTTTTATCATGGGGGGGCATATTTAATATCTGTGTCACAAATACATAGCTGGAGAGGAAACTGCACTATGAAGGTGTTCTAAGAAATCTATTTACAGTCCAGGGAAACTAATCATGTGGCCCTCTGAACTGTTTTCAGTTTAAGACCTCTTCAGGACTTAGACACCACCTGGTGGTCTGTTGAGAGCTACTGGAAGCAACTAAAGTGTTACCAACCCAAGCTAACATCTGACTCAGAAGTGATGATTCTTATACAAGTGTGTACCTTGCAACATGACAATTAGAAATTACATATTACCATACTTTTCCGTGTATAATATTATGTTTTTTTTTTACTCTAAAATAATGTTCAAAATTTGGGCTCGTCTTATACACAGATAGTATCTCACCCATTTTCTTAAATCGGAGTCCCCCAAAATTGGGTGCGTCTTACACATGGGGGTGTCTTATGGATGGAAATATACGGTACATTGATGGTCCCCCAATGTTGCCTTGATTTACTAGCCAACTATTAATTGTGATTGCAGCTGACCAGTGGCGTAGCGTGGGGGGTGCAGGGGGGGCCGGCCGCACCGGGCGCAACATCTGGGGTTAGGGCAAATCCACAGGTTAGGGGGCGCAAATCCACGGGTTAGGGGGCACAAATTACTTGCCTTGCCCCGGGTGCTGACAACCCACGCTACGCCACTGCAGCTGACCAATCGCCTCCTTCCCACTCCTCAAAAACACAGGGAACTTTGAGATGTGGTAGAATCGGTCTTTCACTTAGCACTAGGCTTTAGAGCAGAGTTTCTCAAACTTGGGTCTCTAGCTGTTGTTGGACAACAACTCCCATTATTTCTGACCTCTGGTCCTGCTAGCTAGGGATGATGGGAATTGGTAGTCCCAACAACAGCTGGGGTCCCAAGTTTGAGAAACACTGCTTTATAGAGAGGCAAAAGTAGTATGACTCTTCCTCACTGCTTCCTCACTAGGCAATCCCCTAGTCTTCCCCTAAATTCTGTGGTTAAATTCAGAGTGCTTGAAGAATTAGAAGGGTCTTTTCTCAGTTTGTGCTGAGCTTACCTAGCACAAAGATCTTCCTTACAGAGTTTTTTGCAATACATAAAGAACTTATGGGAATTTTGTGCCAGGCCAGTTGTGGTGACCAGAGGGGAGAAAGCTAATTGTCACTGAAATGCAAATTTTGATTGAGAACCAAACAGATGTGAAAGATACGTAGGACAAGATTGACTTTTAAGTGATTGATGTCCTAAAGAAATCACATTAAATAAATAAAAATAAAAACTCAGAAGCTAATAATCCTTTTAAAAGGCATGAAAATGTTCATATTGTACAACTCTTCCCCACCCTTGATTGCTCTTTGTCATGTCACAGGATTCTAAATCCATGTCTTCTCTGTAATTGTCCATGCTTGTAAGGTCAATTTGATGGCTTGTTCTTAAATGCCATTAAATCTCTCCTGGCTTCTTATTGTTCCAGGTGAAGAGAATAATCCAGATTGAAGCATGAGTGCCGAGACCAGCCAGGGGGTAATCACAACCCCTCCACCCCCCAGCATGCCTCACAAAGAGAGATATTTTGACCGCATCAATGAAAATGACCCTGACTACATCCGCGAAAGAAACATGTCTCCTGACCTCAGGCAAGACTTCAACATGATGGAACAAAGGAAAAGAGTCACCCAGATACTGCAAAGTCCTGTGAGTATAATTCAGGGGGATGGGGTTGGGGGGAGAGACAAAACAGTGTTTCCTCATTTGCAGAGACTTGTATTGTTATGTCTTCATTTAAAAATAATGAACATGAGAGATAAACTCTTGGACTACATAATAGCGAGAAAGAATAACTCAGGACTGTGTAACATTTCATGAAAATCATCGATGGGTGGTTTGTACAGTATTTGTTTGCACAGTTTTCATGTGTGAACAAACAGCCCTTTATGCGGAGTTTGGCTCTCAACCCCCCCCCCCCTTTTTTTAAAAAGTGCTATGCTTCATTAACACTGCACAAAAGTAGCTTCCCAGCTACATGGCATTTGATTGCTGCTTAGACACAGGGAAGAAAAGGGAAGTCACTGCCCAGATACAAACTATTGGGACATTTACATGCAGATCGGCATTCCGCTCTTATTTTGAATTCTGTACTTAAAAGCTGCCTCAAATGCCTCCATGTGATTTGGTTTGTTGGAAAAGGTAAACTGTATTTTACATATCATTAAAATAATGTTTTAGAACACCAGCTTAGCGTACACTTGTTTGTGAGTTCAGTGCATCTCATAATTGTAGTTAAAATTGTCAAACTTCTTCACGAGTCCAGAGGAGATTGTAGTTTGTCCAGAAACTATAACAACCCAGAATAGAGCTAGTTTTGCTTTTTATAATCCATGTCTGCTCATAAGTCTGTGTGCCAAGGAAACAGGGCCAGTCTACAAGAAAGCAACGCACAATCCGTTTAGGCAATAATAAACCCATATTCATCAGATTGCATCCTAAATGGACAGTGTGACTCCATGCGACTGGCTTATGTGTAAATATGTTTAGAATTGCAATATTAAGGTAGCATCTCTATGTGGACAATTTGAAAATGAAACTTCTGTCCTGAGCTAAAGGATAGGTGTAGGTGTGTCTGCACCACTTTTAACTTCAGTTTGAAAACGTCTAAAGGTAGTAATACAAGTTAATCCTGTATGGAAGACTGGTGTAGGATTTATGCCTGAATGATAATTGAAAGGCATATGTTCTGCTTCCTCCAGTTTCTATATTATTCAAACCAACTATTAGTTGTAAGTTTCTGGCTTTCATGGCTCCAAATAAATTTCTAAAAGGGTGACTTTGCTATGTGCTCCTCATTGCAAGTTCCAAATAAAACAACGTGGCTTAAACCTACCATGGAATAATTCTGTAACAGACTCATCCTGCTCCAAACCTGTAATTCAGAGGACTCAGCATGCTAGGAGAGGCATTTTTAAAGGCTGTATACAGCTTAGAAGAGCTCCTAGTGAACATAAACTGAAGACAACACATACAAAGTTGCTTGTATATGGGCTAATTGGGAAACTGTGTTTGGTAGGCTGTGTCCTTCAGAGGCAGAATAGTGGACCAGGGGAAGGTGATGATGTGTGAGTTAGTGCGAAGAGTGGGCACTTACAGTGGGATTTTATGGTTTGGTCTATATCTGAAATGTATACACTACTTTTTTTTAGTCAAATACTTTTTATTAGATACTGTAAAGCTAAAGTAAATGTATTGTGCTATTCAGTGAGGACTCTTACATTTAATTGGTCGTAGCAAAATTCTACATTTTTTTTTTTAAAGTAGAATTTGTCTACCTGAAAGAAAAAACATGGGCACCTATTTCAGATGTGATTCTACATTTCCCATTTTAAGTGTTGCCTTCCTGTGAAACTGTCACATTCTGTTTTTTCCTGTATTGCTTTTTTCTACCTTTATGTGAAATGTCTGTCAATACCGTAAAAACATCATTCAAGAATAGTTTCATGCGACCAAAACTGACCCTAAGCTAATCCATATACAATGTCAGCCTGGAGCCAATATTATACTTTGTGAATTCAGTAAACATATGACATGACCAGTTCTGTCACTGTGAAACAGAAATCCTGTGTAAGACATAGCATATACTTGTCATGTGCTTGCTAAATATACAAACAAACAAGCAAGCAAACAAATAGGTAGCCCCTATCTTGAGTCAGCTTCAGTTCTGTAATGCTACACTAGGAAATGCATGCTGTTTATACAGCTTGTGTGTTACATAGTTTATTTCATGGAGTATTTCAGGCATGCTCACTAAAACACAAACTATCACTACAGCAAGCAACTTGCTCTAATAGGATAGTTGTGCTGGTTTTTAAACAAGAGAAGGAACTGTGGTTTTTATATTATACAGTAAAGTAGACCCACAACTCATGCAGGGGATCACACCTAAAGCCAAAATTGTATATCATCAAAACCCATTGGGTTTAAAGGTGGGTGGGATTGCCAAACTCATGTTTCCCAGAACCCTACCTCTTTCTTTCTTTCTTTCTTTCTTAATTATCATGCACATAAAGCACCGAGTTAAATGTCTGCAAATTGTGGGCTTACTGTACTGTCTACACTGTTGTGTATAAATAAGTACATGTATAATTAGCAGTACCTGTGCTACTAATTTCAAAGGGGCTACTTTACCAGGTGTCCATAATAATGGTACTCGTTGGTTAGTGTCTGTCTTGGGAGGAATGCGCCTTTCAGGGTGAAGTCAAACTGTTGGAAGGTTTCAGGGCCTTCTGGCACAGCTCCTGAGGGCAGAATCCACATACCCGTATTTTTCGCTCTATAAGACGCACCAGACCGCAAGACGCACCTAGTTTTTGGAGGAGGAAAACAAGAAAAAAAATATTCTGAATCTCAGAAGCCAGAACAGCAAGAGGGATCGCTGCGGTGAAAGCAGCAATCCCTCTTGCTGTTCTGGCTTCTGGGATAGCTGCGCAGCCTGCATTCGCTCCATAAGACGCACACACATTTCCCCTTACTTTTTTGCTCCCTTATAGAGCAAAAAATACGGTAATTAGAAAACTTGGCAGTGAGTGCATGAGTGACCAGTGCAGTGGAATCACTGCTTTGTAATAGGCTTAGCACACTGGTCAGTTGACTACCTATTGTTTAACATTGATCAAATTTTGTTGAATATTCTGTTCAGTCACCTCTTAGGTGGGCCATTGCTATTTTAAGAGAACAGGGCAAACATTTTCTAGAAAAAATAGCGATGGTTGATCCTAGTATTCTAGATAAAAGCCAGAGAAAAGAGCTATTCACATTAATAGAAACAGGACCAAACACTGTTAGCAGTTATTATTCATATTCACACAAATGAATTTAAATGCTTCACAATAACGGTATTAAAATGCTATAAGATAAAATGTACTTTTAGTGTTCTGACACTTGACCACTGTTTAACAATAATTGACAGGTCAAATGCCGTTTCTGCAGCTGTGAATAGCATTGCATTTTGTTTACCTGGTATTATGGGGAAACTGATGCTGCTTTAGGCAGTGCACAATGCCAGAAAGCTCTGGGTAAAAATACAGAACAGGCATCTGAACCATCGAGAGAAGTCTTTCTGAAGTACTGAGAGAATGATTGCTGTGTGTTGAGGTACTGTTGCATAGAACTATTGAGTCAGAGATAGCAGAAATAAGCCACATCATTGCATAACTGTATCATACGCACCAATGTAGTAGAGCAGAAAGAGACTTCCTGGGGTGGGAGAGAT
Source organism: Podarcis muralis (assembly GCF_964188315.1). NCBI lineage: Eukaryota > Metazoa > Chordata > Lepidosauria > Squamata > Lacertidae > Podarcis > Podarcis muralis. The sequence continues at coordinate 47,589,264 of NC_135660.1, forward strand.
ACTTCTGCCTGGGTCAATGTGTGAATAGACAGATTAAAAACATTTCGGGGTAAGGTAAGGAAATGGCAAATGGTTTACATCTGTAAGTAGTTAATGTTCCTGTTAGCTTTTTTCATGTCAGTTAAGGTCTATTTGTGTGTGTGTGTTGCATGAAATAGTGAGTGAAGAACTTTCAGTTAGCTCTAATTTTATATTGGCTAGTGGGAGCTGCTTATCAGCAGTTTCCAGACATGCAGAGCTTGAGGCTAGTATTGCTAATATAGTGGTACACTATTGGCAAGAATTCACTGGGCTTCCCCCCGCCCCATGTTCCTAACCTCACCTTCCCCACATTTATAATAGTCTAGCAGCTTTAATGATATTGCAGTGCAGATAAATTAAGACCCCAAACCATTAATTCCTTCAGCGTTTTCCACTTACCACCCCTTATTTGTGGTTTCCCCATAGTTTTATGTAATAATACAGTATAGCCAGTTATAGAGACATTGTGTAATTTTTAAAAACTAAATCCAGATGTATCACAATATCTAATATATAGCTTCATCCACTGTTGGGGTGCTTTTTTTGGTTGTTGATGTAGAAAATTCCTTATTGGGGAAAATCTGATCACCTGGTTGCTGTCAGTTCTGGTTTCCCCAAAGCATTTTGTAATTGAGTTAAGTCTAGAGTGAGAGACTAGGGTGATGTCTGCTGTTTCCAGAAACTCTTATGTACTATTATAAAGAATAAAAATAACTTCCTGGCCTTACATTGCAGCTCTTAGCATATGTATTATGACACAATAGCACTCAGCTCAAAAAGCTTTGTAGAGTGTCCTGCCACAGTCAGCTTCAAAGACAATCAGACATTCAGCTGTTCTACACTATATGCTCTAATATGAAACAAATAACATGTTAATTAGTAAAAACCATAGTGAGTTGGATCCCCCCCCCCCACACACACACACAACAAGCACCATGGAATTTAGCTCAGTTGGGTCAAACATCCAATGTTTGAAAAAGTTTGAAAAAGTTGTCTTTCTAAGAATGGCTTCAGGTAGGAATGTCCCCAGTATTTCATCAGCTGCTGTTAGGTTTGCACTAATGGTTACCAACACTTGGTTAAAATAGTTTCGAAGTAAATGTGTTGCATTTCGGAGTGGGACGATCAAGGCAAGAAGCAAACCTGTGGGGGAGTGGCATTAGTGGGAGAAGATGGCAGCAAAATGTTACTCAGAGTAATCTTTCTTCAACTCCCACTCTGCTTGAGTTCAAATCTTAAGGGGGAATTGTGTGTGTGTGTGTGTGTGTGTGTGCGCGCGCGCGCACATGGATGCATGCTGCTTTCATTTCCTAGCTCTAAAAAAATATCCACAAACAGGCACTAGAGAAAGTGCGACCCAGAGCTATTTCTAGGCATGACCCTCTAGCTAGAGTAGCTGCTTGACATAGCCAGCAGGTGATCTGTTTGTCGCTGACCTCCATGACTTACATGGGGAACAGAGTAGTACCCTTCTTTTTCAACTACTAAGCATCTTCTGTTCCCCTTTCTCCTGGCTTCTGATACAATAAAGCAGAAATAACCAGAAGTGCATGCAGTCAATCCATACAAAGCAACGCTAAATTGATGTAGTTGTTCTGAAGTTCAGTACAGAGATTTCAGTTCCAAAATATTTCGAACTTGTTTTAAAAAATGAACTACTCTTTAATAAGTAACTATGTTGGATGGTAAAAAGAACAAACCAGCTGCTGATTCTTCTTGACAGATATGTCTTATATTTTCACAGGCTTTTCGGGAAGACCTGGAATCACTAATTCAAGAGCAAATGAAGAAAGGCAATAACCCAACTGGATTGCTTGCCTTACAGCAGATTGCCGACTACATTATGGCAAGCTCTTTTGCAGGATTTTCTTCATCTCCTCTAAGTAAGTGCAATTCATAATAATTCTTTCTAATAGCTAAAATGACCTTTATAGAGAATGCCTATCCTTGTTCCTGGATTATTTTATGGAAAACCTGATCTTGATAAACTGCTGATAGATTCACTTTTGCTTCTACTGATTTCTGTTTGTGATCACATATACATGTATATATGAGATATCAAAAAGATCCAGTGTTCTGCTGCATACAAGCAATACCACTCCCTATAACCCAGGTAGCCAATGTACCGCCCTCCAGACACTATCGAACTACCACTTCTATTAGCCCCAGCCACAATGGCAGTGGTCAAGCATGATGGGAGTTGTAGTCTAGCAGCATCTAGAGGGCCACATTGCCTATCCCTGCTTTAACCTGTAGTTTAGATTTGGCAAATAAAATGCTTTCTTTTAAAAAGAACTGCTATATTAACAGCTATTTATTTTATTTAATTGTTAATTGAGGTAGCAGGAAAATATAAAAAGTGACATTTTGTTGTGAAATTCAGCTTCAGGTGGTGTTTCAAGTACCTGCCTGTGTCACCAACTTGGTTCTGCCTTCTCTTTTGAAAGTCAGAAAAAGAACATTTCTCAGGTGCAAAGTTCAGTAGTTTAAATACTAAGAGTTGTTGGGAAGGTAATGGAAATAACCACAATGTTAGCAGTTTCCAGTTCATTCTAAAATGTGACTATATGGTTGCTTTGAAGAGAATGTTCTAATGGTTTTTTTATAATATAATTTAGGCTCTGGATTGGTTACACCTATCAATGACCTTCCTGGGATAGATACCACTACATATGTAAAGGGCGAAAAACTTACTCGTTGTAAATTAGCCAGTTTGTATAGGCTGACAGATCTGTTCGGATGGGCACACCTGGCCAATTCATATATCACAGTAAGTACCCTGAAGTCAGCATTTTTATTACTCCTTTGCATATAGGAAGATATAGCTGAGCTTTTCAGCCCTATAAATTGCATATTACCCCAGGATTAAACATACAGTTTTGTTAGCATCACAGTAACCTTTTCCTCTCAATTTCCAGGTAAGAGTAAGCAAAGAACACGATCATATTCTTATCATTCCAAGAGGCCTATCGTTTTCTGAAGCTTCTGCCTCCAATTTGGTATGTACTTAACATAGGGAATAATGTTATGCACTTAATTATGTTGAGAGTTTTGTTCTGTTTCATTTATTGTTGACCCCAAAGGACATTTCAGAACCTTTAGGGCATACAGGCACCCCCACCCCCACTTAGGCATGTTCTACCCACACATATATGCATGGAGCCAGGAAATGATAGAAAGAAAGAAAGAAAGAAAGAAAGAAAGAAAGAAAGAAAGAAAGAAAGAAAGAAGAATCATACAAGGAAATGGCAGAAGAGAGCTGGAGAGTCCTCATGGCTTACAAGCAGACCCTCCCCAGAGCCCAAAGAGGATGTCAGTGAGGGCGGAGGAAGCCCCAAAGAGACCTGAGGTGCAGCAGGGCTTTATTTCGGCTGCTTAGCCTCCCTACCCAACAGCTGATGTGGGGGGTAGCGCAGCAGTAGCAGCCCCTTTACCGCTCATCCTCCATGCAGCCCCAGAGATTCAACTGGATTGGAGAGAGAGCTAGAGAGCAGGGAGAATAGGCATTTAGTGTCTCTTTAAAGGGGGTTTCACACTTTACATGATTTCACTTAAGCGCTCAGGGGCCTGGAACATAGCCCCTGCATGTGGGTCGATGCCTGTATGTGCCTAATGTTTTTCTTTGAGCAAACAACTGAAACAAAGGTTACATTTTTTTTCTCAGTTGCTAAAACGCAGCTACTTTATTGTAAGTGTCTTCAGGTTTCTATGTAGGTTTATATTCTCTTTCATCTGCAGCTATCTGCTGAAAAAGCACTTGCATTTTTAACCAGTCCTCTGCCAAAATTTATCTGCTGCTTCTTACCATATGATCCTCCTCCTTGTTCTCTCTCCCACTCATGTTTATGTCTGATCCTGTGCCTCTTAAGTACCTTAAATTAAACTTGGCTGTTTGTATCCAGGTGCATATAGTGGGAGAACATGGATGGAGTGACCCAGAAAGCCTCCCTGTACCTAAAGAAATACTTCCTTAAGCAAAACAACTCCTATTTGAGACAGTCTCCTTTAGAAAAAGGGTAGCACACCCATCCCTGCCCCACAATTTGAGCTTGGAGTTGGAACACTGAACAATTTCATCTGTTTTATTGGGAAATTGTATTGTTCGCTTAAGCCACTGTTAGGAAATTCAACATGCATCACACTGAGAATGACATAATCAGAAGTGTGATGGGAATCTTAATGGCTTCCCTCATTGCAGCTGTTAGCTTCCCTTCCTACTTATTTGGTGGCTGCAACAGCAGAGAAGTCTCTTGGAGGCTACATTCCCTATCTGGTATTTTATATGCTGTGATGGCAGCAAACCAAGTGTGAAAGTTGGCACCTAAGTCCATTGTTTTGATGTCAAATGTCCTGAGGAGTGGCCTGGAAGGAAAGAGCCTGAGACTGTCTTTGCAGCATGCAAGGTGACAAGGAAGCACAGGCGCTTGACACTTAAGGCTTGGTAGTAATCTGAGCTATAAGAACTACTTTAATAGGCACAGTATTTGCTTCATAATATAAAGGAGTATTAAGAGCTTGCCAAATCCATATTTGCAAGCAAGGTAATTTACTAACTACAACAGCATCGCTATTCTCCTTCTGAGGGTTTGTACTTTTTTCTTTAATGTTTATTAGACAACTGAGAGCTGAAGTACAACAGAGCCGACTGAAATGGCTTTAAAAATACCGTATCACACTCATTTAAATCTTGTAGTAATTCTAACACTATACTCTGTGTTTCTCCTGAAAGCTGAGGAGCTATAAAAGCCAACCTATGTTCCTTGGTTACTCTCAGTCAGGACTGAAATGTAATTAGTGGTGTTTCTCTGACTTGGCTTTTCAGGTAAAAGTAAACATACTGGGAGACGTGGTTGACCAGGGAAGCACCAATCTAAGCATTGACAGTTCAGGATTCAGCCCTCATGCAGCCATCTACTCCATGCGCCCTGATGTTCGATGTGTGATCCACATACACACTCCAGCAACAGCAGCTGTAAGTCTGTTCTTTTCTTAATGTGGCATAAAGAGGAAAATGTTCCAATAGTACATCATTACAGGATTGACTGAAGCTGAGGATTGATTTGTGTTGAGAATCCTCGAAGCTCCAGCAATTCTATTAATAAGTTGTTGCTCTTCAAGGTATGGATCAACCAGTCTTCTGACATCTTCTCAGATGCTTACAAATTTAAACAGGCACAAAAACAGGCTGTTGTTGCCATTTGATTAATTCATCTTGAGAATAACACAAGTTGTATAGAAGTGCTATACTTTGTGCTCTTTTATTTCTCAAATTCTTGAGTCTGCTTTTCCTATCAAAGTAGCTTTATTCCTATTAACTATAATGTATACAATACATCAAAATGTATACAATATGCATACAATACCAGCAAAATTAAGTCTTCAGATACACACCAACACCAATACTGCACTCTAGAGATTAAAGATGAAAGCTGTTCCTGCATAGGATCAAAGCAGTAAATATAACAATAATCTGTATTTTCAGGTTTTGCATTACTAACCTTTGTTAAGTTTGACACCAAGGAATCTCATTCAGCTATTATGCTACGCATGGCCATTCAAAAGCAATGCAGTAAAGAAGATGTTAATGGTACAAAAAATTAACCTAAAATGACCCATCAGATTGATATTAATTAATTAATTAATACATGTATTAATAATCAGTTAGGCTCATCCAGACTCAGTATTTGGATGAAACAAGCAAATTATTATAGAAGCATCAAATTAACAAAAAGCTGCATGTACAGCACAGCTGAAAAGTAGAAAGTTTTCCAGATATTCAAACAACAAAACAATACTATTGATAATAAAATTAAAATGTTTGAAAACAACCACAGCTAATAATTTCAAGGTTGCCAGGTACAATGTATTTCAGCCATCCAATGCCTAGGTAAATGGGAATGTTTTAAAATTCCTCCCCGAATGTTAACAATGATAGCGACAGATGTAGCTAACCAGGGAAAGTATTCAGAAACTGAGGAGCCCTGCATGATCAGCACCCATCAGTACTAAGCAATACGCAGAAGCAGCACCCACAAAGCCCCAATATAGTTGGTAGTTTAGACCAGGCTTCCTCAACCTTGGCCCTCTAGCTGTTTTGAGACTACAATTCCCATCATCCGTGACCACTGGTCCTGCTAGCTAGGGATCATGGGAGTTGTAGGCCAAAAACATCTGGAGGGCTGAGGTTGAGGAAGCCTGGTTTAGACCCTTGTATGCTAGTACTAACACCTTAAATGGGGCCCAGGTCACTAACTGACAACCAGTGCAGCACTTTTGGGACTGGTAACACATTGTCCCATCAGGCTGCCCCACTTAACCAGTCTTGCAGCTGCGTACTACGCTAGCTGCGGTTTCCAGACAGCCTTCAAACGCAGCCCCAGTGGTCCAAATAGGAGGTGATTAGAGCATTGACAACTGAGAGCAAGTTATCTTAGTTCCGGAATGGTCATAACTAGTATCCAGTGTTTTCTTTTCACTGCCAAAGAGGTTCCTATCTGCAGAATAGAGATGGAGGCTATTTTTTGGATTCATTCTCTTCTATGCCACCTTCTATTCTGTTCTGAAGTATCCTTTGACCCTCAAGAACAGGTTTTGGGATGAGAATGATTGGTCCTATGTGCTGAGTATGAATATGCAACATTCACACACACACACACACACATACACACACACCCTTCATTGGCAGAAACATCTGTTGGATGAAAGAGCTTCGCATGAGCAGAGGGACACCACTAGATACAACCCTTGGTCTTTTTTTTAGAACTCCCCATTTACTTGAACTATTTAATTCTGAAACCATCTGCCTTCTCCACATTTGCTTCAAAATCCATATGCTGGCAATCCATCCATAAAACTCCCACAATCTATTGATCATTTGTTATCAACTAGGTAGGAATCCTTGTTCTCCTAATTTTCAAATAGTTGCAAACTAAAGTTATTAAACAGGTACTTTCAGTGTCACTTGAAAAATTAACGAGTTTTCACGTTCATTCCATGTTACAAGCATTATTTCTTTGAAACAGGTTTCTTCCATGAAGTGTGGTATACTTCCTATCTCTCAGGAGGCTCTCATTCTAGGAGATATTGCATACTACAATTATCAAGGATCTCTGGATGAGCCAGAAGAAAGACTTCAACTCCAGAAAGTTATTGGGCCAAGCTGTAAGGTATTCCACTCTAGTTAATGTTTTTGTTCAAGGTTTCTAACCTGGCTCAGTTTCTGTCACTTACAAGTGTCTCCATTTCTTAGGTGCTGGTCTTGAGGAACCATGGGGTAGTAGCGCTTGGAGAGACATTAGAGGAAGCTTTCCACTACATCTATAATGTGCAAATAGCTTGTGAAACACAGGTGAGAGAGACAGAGAGATGTGAAGCACTTTAAATGCTATATAAATACTGGCTTCTTAAAAATATTGTCTGTGTGTGTTTTAATAAGATGCTTGCTACTAACAGCTACTAACAGCTAACAGGAGAGAAAATGAAATCTAAGTTTAACATATACTAGGAACACCAACAGTGGGCTGTACACAGAAGTTACACAGCCCTTGTCCTAGTATCTAGTAGTGGGTAATGCACTTTGCAAGATAGCTATCATGTTTGTACATGCTAACATATTGAAAAGAAGAATATTAGCATGTATTTTCTTTCCAGAAAATTCAAGAAGGCTACATATTCACCCTTCAAATAGTACTTGGAAAAATTTGTAATTACTGAGTCCTTTATGTCACAGGTACATGCACTGGCTGCAGGCGGCGTAGACAATCTTCTTATCCTAGACTTGCAGAAGTATAAACCTTTCACACACAATCTGGTAGCATCTGGAGGAGGAGGAGTTAATATGGCCTCTCAGTTCAAGTGGAAAGTTGGCGAACAGGAGTTTGAAGCACTGATGAGAATGCTGGACAACCTGGTGCGTTCATCTGTCTAATCTACAAGTTCTCAGTACTTTGAACAAGTTGCTCCCCATGGGATTGTTCCATAAGAAATTCTGCTGTCACTTTTTTCCTGTAAATAAGACACCTGAAAAAGAAATATTAACATGAAGTAGGTTTATAAGCCAACATTCAAGTTCAATTTCTATCCAGGCTCGTGACAAACTCCTCCCAGACAAACCACAAGAGGTAAGCAGAGTGCAAACCTTGGCTACAGCTTCTGGTTTCTCTGGAGTGACACAGACCAGGAGCTTGGGTTCAGATGTAACACTAAGCCAAACCATGGTTGAGCTCTGAGTAGCCCAGCGGCAGCAGGACTGAGGAGGAGCTAAGTGGCAATGAGTTTTCCAGAGAGTATCCACACACTTGCGTGTCCATGCTTAACCATAGTTTTGTTTAGCATTATATGTGAACTAGAACACACTTGATTGGCTAAGGTAGTGAGGCAGTGGTTTGGTCCATAATAGAAAATCTCTGATCTCCTACCCACTTTTTATTTATTGGTCTCTGCTATCTCTGTATAAGGATTTTCTCACTTTCTGTGGGGCCTATGATGTGGAGATACTGTGCTGCCATACCATACTTGTTCTGCAGTCTTTTTAAATAATTGTTTGGCATTTAGTGTTAGGATACAAAGGTGTTGAAACTGTTAACATATATTGTCACAGTTTGAGTTGGGATGTGGGGGGCGAGGTTGAAATTTCCACCTGAAAATTAATTACGTTTTAGGATTAATTTCATGCCAAAGATTTTATTGTCCAGGCACAATGTATAAAAATTTTTCCCCTCTTGCACAGGGTTACAGAACAGGCTATGCTTATCGACAGCCTCTTGTGAGGGAGAAGCCCAGGCACAAGAGTGATGTTGAGATCCCAGCCACCGTGACTGCCTTTTCCTTTGATGACGATTCAGTTCCAATTTCCCCTCTCAAATTCCTAGCACAAAAGCAGCAGCGGGAGAAGACAAGATGGTTGAATTCTCCAAATACATATTTGAAAGTAGATGTTCCTGAAGAATCCCGGAATGGAGAAACAAGTCCCCGGACTAAAACCACAGTAAGCAGCTCCCTAGTGATGGGGACGGAATATACCAAAAGGGGTGGGGTGGGAATAGGCCCATACAGTGACCTGTATGATAGAAGTTATGATTCTGTGGTGGATTCAATGAATGAGCTACAACTTTGAAAGAGCCAGCCTACTTTGAGAAACAACAAAGTGCAGATGGCATATTTTGACAGCAGTTCTGTCAATAATCAGACAGGCAAATGTTGTCTCCATCTTCAAAAAGAGGAACCCTTCCAGTCCTATGATTCTGTGTTGTGGTAAAAAGAATAGTATTCTCGTGCACTGTCCCAAATATTGTATTTTATTATCTTCAATTCCCTGCCAAGTTCAAGGTGCTGGTTTTGATGCATAAAGCCCTTTATAGCTGGAGACCAGGATACATGAAAGATGGTCTTAACCCTGTGCTCTGCAGGTGAAGGCCTCCTGCAGAAACCATTATCACTGGATCTCCATCCTGCACAATGCAGGAATTAGGCCTTTAGTGTGACACCTTTTGGAATTCCCTCTCTGTGAATATTGGACAGAAGCCATCTCTGCTGTGTTTTTAGCCCCTGCTTGAAGACTTGCCTTCTTCAGCGAGCCTTCCCCAGTCTGCATCCGTATTGGATTTTTAAAAAACTTGTTTTCGTTGTTTCCAACCCTGGGGTCCCTGGGAGGAAAGACAGGATATAAATTTAATAAAATGAATAAATAAAATGAATAATTTCCAGAGCGCATGTATGAAAAACAAGTATTATGCAAGGCATCCAACCACAACATAAATTCAACTTTAAAAGATCAGCTCCACCCAGTGGTGGCTTAACAAATGCAACAATGCCTTGTAGTTTCTGTCAGCAATTTTCATTATGATAAGTACTGCTTGAAAGGAACGATAAAAATACCTAGTTAGGAGGGATAGTTATCCAGGTAATTAAGAAATACAGTGGATATTCAGTCCTTCATTATAGAATTTTTGGCAGTGGAAGTACTGTAGCAAGTATCCTTGCTACGTCAGTATTCAAATGTCGGTCCTTTTCAGGTACTTAATTAAAAATACCTAAATGCTATTCAAGCTAAAGGACCATTACGCATATTAATATCCTTATGAAATGATATACTGAAAAGCTAAGTGGCATGGCAATGTATTATTATTAGGTCACTTGGATAATTTAATATAAACCCCATTGTCCTGAAATGTCCCCTAGCCTTTACCAACTACTAAATTGCAATATCCTCGCTTCCAATAACATTCTTCTTTATTTTTATTTTTCTTTCCAAGTGGATAAAAGCTGAAGATTCATCTAAGCTTAGTGGAGGAACTCCAATCAAAATTGAAGATCCAAACCAGTTTGTTCCGATGAATACAAATCCAAGTGATGTACTGGAAAAGAGGAATAAGGTAAGGCAAGTCAGGTTTCTTGAAGACATAAACTTATTTGCTTCTTGAAAATAATCAGTACCTAACTTACTCTGCTTGTTTGAGAAGCATTAAAAACTGTTCAGTAACATCTAAAATATAATACAATATTACTGGTAGCTTAAAGGTAGCTTTAAGTGCAACAGGAACTTGCAAAAATTGTCCTTAGTTTGGTTCTGAAAAATTGCTTTTAAATGCCCATCGAAAACCATATTTTGATCAGAAGAAAAATGTTTAAGGTGGGATTTTCTTCTGTGCTATTTTTAACATTACACTATTTTGGAGATTCCTTCTTTTTTAGTTTTTAGAAAGAGCTAGCTGTTTCCACAAGAAATAGCCTGCTGTGGTAGCCAGAAACCTCACGCTCTTCTGCCTGCTTGTTTCCCAGTGAGCCAATGTATTTAACAATGGCAATGCGGAATAATGACAAGAGGCTCTTTGTAAATGCAGACTGCTGGCTGCTTTCACTCCCCAATTCATTTTTCTATTTTCATACTCATTTAAGCTCCACCCTGGGAAATTATTGTCCTGCCAGATACAAAATATTTCGTGCAGAAGTTCTGGGAATTTCTTACTTCACATCTGCTTGTAATCAAAAGAGTTTGCCACTATCCTGAGCAAGTCAACTTAGTTCAGAAGAGATCACTCTTTCTTGGAAAAGATCAGTATGGCAGTGTCACTCAGACATTGGCTTAGAAAAGAATTATCTGTTCTAGGCATGCAACTTTCTCTGGCAAACTTGAGGTAGAGGAGTGTCAAAGTGGGGAGCTATGTTTTCATTGTGTTCCTAGCTGTGCACTATGGAGCTGTATTGTCAGTGCAGCTTGGTGCAACAGGAGATAGAGAATAATTACAGAGGTTCTATCTCGATTTACACATACTCTGCTGACAACATAATCAGCAGCATTGCAGTTCACAAAGGAGGAGAAATAACGTTAGACTACAGCAGTGCTGGGGCTTGATGTTGAAGCTGGGTCATAATAGATATTCTGGAACTAAAGAAGAGCAGACTGATTTGCCAACTAAGAGAAAATTCAACGCTGTAAATGAATATGTATTGCCTGAGCACTCCCTGCTTTTTAATCAAACTTGCTACTCTTGATTCCTAAATCTAACTACTGTATGTGGAAAGGAAGACTAAAACACCAGGTTAATAATGACATACAATTTGGATATAGATATTTCATGCGTGTTGAAGCAAAAATGTAAATACACTTGACATTGTCTTTTTCTAAAATGGCTTTGTAACCATTTTAGAGCAGATTGACTAGAATGAAAACAAATAACAGTAAAGTAATAGATTAACTATAGTATCTGTTTTCTGTGACCCATATGAAGTTTAAGATTCCTGATACTTCAGTGTGTTTGTGAAAAGGCTTTTCAAAACCCTTCTGCTTTTCCCCCCTTCCAGATTCGGGAGCAAAATCGGTATGACTTAAAAACTGCAGGTCCACAGTCTCAGTTGCTTGCTGGAATTGTAGTGGATAAAAAGCCCAGTGCTGTAAGTGTTCTCCATTGTCTGAGTTAAGCATATAACATCTAAAGCAGGCTTCCTCAACCTCAGCCCTCCAGATGTTTTGAGACTACAATTCCCATCATCCCTGACCACTGGTCCTGCTAGCTAGGGATCATGGGAGTTGTAGGCCAAAAACATCTGGAGGGCCGAGGTTGAGGAAGCCTGATCTAAAGCATGTCCAGCATTTAGTCACAGCACATTTTACATGATTCTCTCCTTGCTTTTGTAATACTCTTCATACAAAGTAGAAGCAGGTTTTAAAACCATGAGTCCTATTTAAAATATTTGCAAAGAGTTTTTAGAGAAGCAATAATTTATGTTATGTGATTTTCCCTGAAGATAGGATTGTTCCCCTGTTTTCATCTTAACCATAATACATACATGTATTATGAGATCAGGTGGACAACTGCTATGGAAATTGTAAAAAAAGGTAAAGGTACCCCTGCCCGTACGGGCCAGTCTTGACAGACTCTGGGGTTGTGCGCCCATCTCACTCAAGAGGCCGGGGGCCAGCGCTGTCCGGAGACACTTCCGGGTCACGTGGCCAGCGTGACAAAGCTGCATCTGGCGAGCCAGCGCAGCACACGGAACGCCGTTTACCTTCCCGCTGGTAAGCGGTCCCTATTTATCTACTTGCACCCGGGGGTGCTTTCGAACTGCTAGGTTGGCAGGCGCTGGGACTGAACGACGGGAGCGCACCCCGCCGCGGGGATTCGAACCACCGACCTTTCGATCGGCAAGTCCTAGGCGCTGAGGCTTTAACCCACAGCGCCACCCGCGTCCCTATGGAAATTGTAGGATTCTTTAAAAAACAACACTGGCCAAGCTTTCTACAAGTCTTTAAAGTTTGTTTTGACTAAAACCTGGTATTGATTAAAGACCCTTTCTGTAAGTTCACTAACCTAGTAATTGAAGCAATTACCATATTTTTCCATCTATAAGACGCCCCCATGTTTAAGACGCCCCCTAATTTTGGAGACTCCGTTTTAAGAAAATGGGGGGAGATGTATAAGACACCCCCAAATTTTTGACATTATTTTTTAGGGGGGAAACCTAGTCTTATACATGGAAAAATATGGTAGCTCAGTTGGTAGAGTGTGAGACTCTTGATCTGAGGGCCATGGGTTTGAGCCCCATGTTGGGCAAAATATTCCTGCATTGCAGGGAGATGGACTAGACGACCCTCATGGTCCCTTCCAACTCTACAATTCTATGTTCTGCTGATGGTTTTTGAAAATGCTGCACTCCTTTCAGATTCTTACTTTGAAGGATCCTATCACCAGCAATAGGCTCATTTGTAATTGTTTAATGTGCTTGTTTTTCGTATTGACTTTCTCCCCTTTAATTTATTTTATTTTTTCTTCCAGCCAATGCAGTTTGAAGAAGACGAGCATGCCCCACCAGCCCCTCCCAACCCATTCAGTCATCTCACTGAAAAGGAACTGGAAGAGTACAAGCGGACAATCGAACGCAAGCAACAAGGAGTAGATGGTGAGTGTTCTGATAAACTGGTGATGGAAAATATTCAGGTAAAGATTTAGTGAAGTTTAAATTCATCAAAAATTATTTAAAATTTTTAAACTAAGAGCCATTACATTAAATAATATCACTGGCAGCTTCAATAACTCCACTTTTTAAAGATCTGACTCTCTTCTGGCAAGAATTTATCTCTCACAACTTTCTTCTCTGGTGCTATGCTGTGTTGTGACCAGTAAAATCTTGAATGTTATGCTGCCCCTTTGAACCTACTTAGATCAATGGATATTAAAACATGAAATGAATCAATGTGATTTGTAGTTCTAAGGGAATCTAATCTTGACTTGATCAGGGGTCACTCCATTCCATGGAGCCAATCCATGCGTGCTTAGTAGTACTGAAAGCCATAGAGAGATCAAGAAGCAGGAGCAAGATTGCACTCCCCTTGTCTTACTGTCTGTGAAGGCATCCATCAGGGTGGCCAAAGACAACTCAGTCCCATGGCCAAGCCTGAACCCGGATTGGAATGGATATAAATAATCTGTCTTCCAAGAATGCTTGCAGCTTCCCAGCCACTGCACTCTCAACCACCTTCCCCAAGGAGGAGAGTATTTACAGCTGGCCAATAGTTGTTCCGATCCAAGGGGGCCAGGGCAGTTTCTTTAGGACTGGCCGGTCATCTTTTTTTACCCTTCACCACCAAACCCTTTGAACATGCTATTTTACCAGGGTTGCCATATTTCAACAAGTAAAAACCAGGACACGCCAAAAGTTGTTGAGCTTTTCTCAGAATTGTCTAAGATCCTCCAGAAAGTGCCACCTTTCAGAAATCCCCCCCCCCCCCGGATGTCAATTCCACCTTTGAAATCCTGGTAATGTCCAGAAAAATCTAGACATATGGCAGCCCTAATTTTACTCTCACTACTTCTAATAGTCTTGGGTAAGACTATTATTTTTAAACTGGACACTTGTTAAATTTCATATTCCTATAAAAGGGCTTATATGGAAAGGAAGGATGGCATCTGTTACATAGTTGTATTGCTTTCTCATGTTACTATTATAAGTGCATGTCGGCATCTGAAAACAAAGGATTGTGTCCTTCCTTAGAAATTAGTATCAGGTCAATAGTACAACCAGCAGGGTAAAAGGTAAGTATCTTTAAATCATAATTTTTCAAGAAAAAACAGTCTGACAGTAGTATTTTCTCTTGTCTTCAATCTTGATATTATTGCTAGCAAACTTCTAACTTGCCCATTTCTTATTTTTGAAAGCATAAAGATTCAAAGGTAAAAATATTGCATTACAACAAACTTTTCCACCCATCTTCATTCAAAGCATCTGATAAGGAACTTTAATTGCTAATTTGCTGTTGTCTAACACTAGCATTTTCAGCACTAACGTTGCATAGTTTGTTCTGTCTATTTTGTATAGTAACCAACGTATGTTTGCATGGAATACTTCTAAATAATTGGGACCATCTAGAGTGTGTTATAATATACTAAGTTTAGGTTACTAATAGGATGAAATTAGTATAATTATATGTGTTAACATTAGTATAATCAGGTCAGTACTAGTGAAGTTGCTTGTGTTTTGTATGCACTAACGTACACTGATCTCCTTGCATTTGTTTCATTTTGGCATGGCTTTTACTAACTCAAGCTCTTGTCCTACAGATGCTGATCAGGAATTATTCTCAGATGACGGGTCATCTGTTTCACAAATTAATTCTCAAACTCAGTCCCCACAAAATGTCCCTGAAAAAGTAGAAGGTATACAATGTAATGTCCTATGCAGTATCGTGAGCCTGTTAGACCCTTCCTTGCCAATTCCTTTTAATTACTTAGATCAGGAAAGGAAAATGTAGTCATCTTACCAATATGTGAAGACTATGATTTATTTTCTTGAGCTACATCTTTTAAGAATCCTTCTGGATTTATCAGAAGTTTAAATCCAATATCTTCTCTCTAAATAGGGTAGGTTTACCTATAATCTCATTCATTCTTCAGAACAGGTCACTTAGAGACAGTTTCAACGTCATGTTGATCTCCTGTTCCTGCAACAATTTGTGTTCGTATCATTTGGAGAAAGCACTCGCATTTCTTTCCCAGGATTATATGTGTGCATTGGCTCATAATACAAGGCTAACATAACAGTCTATGATGTTGCTCTGTTGGAATTGCCACTGCATCACATTCTATTCAGATATACTGTCTGTAAGTGTCCAGTTGTGGCTAGGACGTAGCTGAAAACCTTGATTCCACACATCCTACAATTAATATAGCTAATGAGTTACATGCTGGCATGTTTGTTCAAATAAAACGTGGGGCAAGAGGAAAACACCGCTTTGTAGATTATTTTGCCTGGGAAAGTGGGATATAAATACCTAAACAAAAATAAGATACTGGTAGAGGAAGGAGGGGAGCTTTACTAGTTATTCTCTCAGTGTCCCAATATGCTGCTTGCATTTTAGACCTGTGCGGAATTGCTGCATAACCATCAGTATAACAAAGAGTAAAATGCCTCCGTTTGCTTTCTCTTTTTTTTTTACAGAAAATGATGATTACCAACAGGATGCTAACCTCGTCTCTCTGGAGATGCCGGCTGTTGTAATGAATGGCAAAGAAGATTCACATGATGTGGACGAGGATCTTGCACACAGAGTCAGCCAGTTAACCACTAGTACTGTAGAGAATGTAGAGATCACCATTAAGGCCTCTGAAAAAATTGAGGAGACCCTTTCCCCCGAGGGCTCTCCTTCGAAATCACCATCAAAGAAGAAGAAGAAGTTCCGTACTCCATCTTTCCTAAAAAAGAACAAAAAGAAGGAGAAGGTGGAAGCCTGAGTGCAGTTCATTCCGAGGCTACATTGCACATTTCAAACCCATGTTTTAGTTCACGTTTTAGTCACGTTAGGTAGGGTTGTGCAGAAAAATGGGCCTTAACCTAAAAGCAGAACTGGAAAATAAAATTAAATAGAAACAATGTTATGTTAATGAAGCAAAGAATTCATCTCTTAATTAGTTGGTGTAAGAATTACTATGAGGGTTTGAAATACTTAATAGGTCCACCACAAACTAACACTGGCAGGTGTTCCAATATAGCACTATTGTAATTTCAAATACCCTTATGGTTACACATGGAGAGTTTTCTCAATTAGTAGACCTTCAGCACAGTGTCACTAAGGTAGCTGTTGAGTTATCAGATAATGTTGGTTTTTTTAATCTACTGCCTCACTCTGTAATTGGATGATACTTCTTAGTATTGTGATTTTGACCATAGCAGTTGTTTTACCCCTGCCTCACAGGGTGCTGTTCACCTCACCTTTTCAACCATAGGTCATTTATGATACACTGGCACATAATATTAAGAGGGGGAAACTGTAAAAGGAATTGCATTTGGAATTTTACAGACTCTGTAAAAATTGCATTCATCAATAATAACTTTTGCCAAATACTTCATTTTAGTAAGATATAATTTTTGAAAACTTTTTTTATTCTATCAGTTGGGGGGGCAGGGAGAAAGCCCTTATTTTTCAATAAAGGGGATTTTATACGCTTAACATTGATAACTTAGTTTAACTATGGCAAAACAGAAAAAGAATTTTATACGTTGAAATTTTTGTATACCACTCAGTATAAAGTATTATAGGCATGTAAACCAAGCATTTAACAATAGAATGTATTTAAGGATGCTTGGTGTAGAGTATACTTAAATATAATTCAGGAATCCAGAACCTCTGATTATTGGGTGTTGAAAGCGTATAAACTTAACTGGATTCAGGTTTAAATCTTACTGTATTTTTTTCCTCATGGTATTGCTGTTGAATGAAGAAAAATAAACTTGTTAACATATGGCCTATCCAGGAGATCAGTTCCAAGTATGTCCCTTAGCCATTCTGCGTTACTTCTGCAGCATGTCCAACTAAATTCTCAGGGCAAAGTCTTGAGGACTTACTTGTTGGTCAAGATAAAGCCACAAGGGGTTTCTTTCCCTCTTTGCCTTGAGACACTCAGTTGCAAGTCATCTGTGAGTCTTTGCAGATATAGAGTGCTGGTACCATGCTGACAGAATGTCAAGGCCATCGGGTGAAGAGTGTAAAACTCATGCAGCTACATTCCGGCAGCACTCCAGTGGCAAAGATTGCTTGATCGAGTGAACATTGCCACCTAGGTGCAGGAAAATGCAAAATGCCCATGGCAAAAGTGCTTCCACAAGGGATGGGGTCTAGATTTCATGCAACAGCTTAGAAGCAACTGCATATACGTTGCACTATCAACTGATCCTCTGGAAAAGCCCACAACCAAATGAAGGAGACAAAACTGAAAAAGGGAAAGTGAAATGGGAAGAATAAGGGGTTGGAGGTAAAGAGAATAGTAGCTTGTGGATTATTTTTCATAAAATATATGGTATGGATTTGGGGGTATTTTTTATTAAATTAATGGAACAGCCGTTTCATATAAAATGTATAGGCTTTCATATGGAGTGCCACATGTTCTCCCCTTGCTATCATTGATTTTAATGGGATAATTTTAATCTGAGTTTTGCCTTCTCAAGGAATCTTAGATCCAATTAGTCAAGCACTATAGGCGCTGATCCTGCCACTTGCTCCTTTTTGCTGGTAGCTTTATTTTGCTTTGAAACTTAAGAAAGAAAAGTTCAAACCTGTAAATACACGCTAAACATGGAAAATTGCCTAGGGTCTTTAAACTAGCCTTTGTACATCAGTAGCCACAAGAGCAAATACACCTCAAATATCAATGTGACTCCCAGATTGCCAGTTGAAATATATACCGTATATAGATTGTTAAAATATGGCTGGGTTGTGGTTTGGCATGAAAAAAAATTGACTATAGCATGTTGCAGGGCTGGTTAGCTTTGACTGTGTAAGTGTGAAAATGCAGCGCTGGAGTGACTCTGGAAACGATATTCTAGATATCTCAAAATACTGGAATCAGTGTGTTCTTTTAAAAAAAATAGTGGAAATCTATAAGTTGCTTAACTTCGTTTATGTTCTACATTTTTGTGTTGTATTACAACATATGTAGAAACAGTAACCTGTGAACTATGCTTTTCATAACTTTTAAAAAATATATCTAAATGAATGCAATGTGCATAAATATTTTTTAAAAAATGCAACCGTGAACTATTTGCACCTTTTTTTTGCTAATGCCTCTATTTACTTGCTTTGGCATAAAGAATGAGCCAGCCAACTCTGTGTCCTGTGGAAAAAAAAATATAAATGTTGTTGGAAATTGCTCATAGATGTAATGCTAATTAATGTTAAATCACAAATAAACAGTATTTTAAATAGATGGATTTTGGAAACTAACTTATTCACAGCATTCCTCAACCTGCATAACCTGTAGGCTTAAAGCAATCATATGTAGCAGAAGACAGGAGCTGTTTAAGAATAATAACTTCTGTTTGAAAATAGAAAATGAACTCCAAAATTACCACATGGCAAACACAAATATGTGATTTTTTCTCTACTGAGTTTTATCCTCAGCAGGTCTAGAACTCTGTAATCTCATAATATACACGGTTGTTAGGATAGAGTATTATAAATGCATATCCCTAGTTGGGTTTGTAGACTTCTACTTGCCATAGAGAAACTTTAAAAATTTAAGCAGTGTCTGAAACAAGGAGACTGTGTTGCAATATGACTTCTACATTCGTAGCAACTGGTCCACAATTGCTTCTGCTTGTTTGTGTATATACTCCCAACAGACATTAACCATTCAGAGCAGAGTATACTGTCAATGTTGTAATTATTACTGTGATATAGTCCTTTGTATGCGGTGCAAGGCTATACTTGTTGCTGTTTGGTCGTGTCCGACTCTTTGTGACCCCATGGACCAGAGCACGCCAGGAACTCCTGTCTTCCACCCGCAGTTTGGTCAGAATCATGTTTGTAGCTTCGAGAACACTGTCCAACCATCTCATCCTCTGCCGTCCCCTTCTCCTTGTGCCCTCCATCTTTCCCGACATCAGGGTCTTTTCCAGGGAGTCTTCTCTTCTCATGAGGTGGCCAAAGTATTGGAGCCTCAGCTTCACAATCTGTCCTTCCAGTGAGCACTCAGGGCTGATTTCTTTAAGAATGGATAGGTTTGATCTTCTTGTAGTCCATGGGACTCTCAAGAGTCTCCTCCAGCACCATAATTCAAAAGCATCTATTCTTCGGCGATCAGCCTTCTTTATGGTCCAGCTCTCACTTCCATGCATCACTACTGGGAAAAACATATTGACTCTAGAGCAGTGTTTCCCAACCACTGTTCCGCAGCACACTAGTGTGCCGCGAGATGTGGCCTGGTGTGCCGTGGGGAAAATTCGAAAGATTTTTTTTTTTTTTGTAAAAGTCAAATTAGGTCCTAATCTTTCCCTCGAGCGCCTCTTGTCCGTTATTGTGACGCATGAAGCGTGTTCCCGCCCACTCCCCGCCCTCCCTTGCTTCTCTCTCTCTCTCTCTCTCTGTGGTGTTCTCCGCCGCTTCCTGCTGGGCATGCGCAGCTCGCCTCGCGCTTCCATTCCAACCCCTCCTTCCCCCGACTACCCCGCCGCTCTGTTCCTTTCTCTTTCTCGCGTGTCAGAGAGCGGCGGCGCAAGCGCGGCGGTTCCCTCAGGGCTGACGGAGGGCTCGAGGAGGAGGAGGCAGGACGTGGAGGCGGAGAAAGCGGCGGCGGCCACCCCCCACCTCCGGCTCGAGGCCCGCGTAGAAAGCTGAGGGGGAGAGATAGATAGAGGTGGGCGGCGGCGACCACGACCAACCGCCACAGTAGTTGTAGCGGTGGCGACGGCGAGCAGGGACTCCCGCTCTCTCTCCATCGTGTCTCTCTCTCTCTCTCTCCCCCGGGCCCGTCCGTTGAGTCTCCCGCGCGCCTCGGCTACAAGATGAGCATCGAGATCCCGCCGGGTCTGACTGAGCTGCTGCAGGGCTACACGGTGGAGGTGCTGCGGCACCGGCCGCCGGACCTGCTGGCCTTCGCTGCCGAGTACTTCGCCAAGCCGCGCTCTCCTTCCTGCCTCGCTTTGCTGCCTCCTCCCCCCAACCCCCAAAGCTTGGAGGTTCCCCGGCGCCGACCCGCAGGTTTGACCCCCTTCTCACACCTGTTCGCGCTCCTTGCACAGAATGGGGCGGATGGGGAGGAACGGGGCTCGCCGCTGCCTCCGCTCGCCCTCCCCCCCCTCCGCCGGCGGTCCCGCGATTCTTGGCTTTTTGGCGGTTGGCACAGAAGGAAGGCAAGGGGGAGGGGAAAAAATTGAATCTTACACTTTCGTGCGTCCCTCCCGGCGTGACGCTGCGCGCTGACGTCATGGGGCTGTAATGGTGGTGTGCCTCGAGATTTTTTTCATGAAACAAGTGTGCCTTTGCCCAAAAAAGGTTGGGAAACACTGCTCTAGAGGATGCTGTCTCAGTGTAACAAGTCTAAGATAATCCACAACTCCATTTCAGTCCCACACTACTTTACCGCCCTGCCAAAGCATCGTGACCACCAGCATTTGACATTCTGAATATGAATCCAGGGATGAGCATCTTAAATGATGCTCTACATTTTTGTGTGTCTATTTTTCTTTTTCAAACTAAGATCTTGCAGTCCATGGGACTCTAGTATAGCAAGGCTATACTACCAATGTCCATTAGGTGGCATCTGCTCCCTTTCGCATTTTTTTGTGTATGTGGAATTAATCCCTTGAAAGACAATTAGCAAGCTGCTTTCAAAGAAAGTATTTTGGTGGAGGCTCTGTGGGCATTATTCCAGCTGCACTTCAAACAGATGAAAGGGAACAGCTGGCTTTTTTGGACATCTATGTTTATCAGCTCAGTTGGAAACCCAGAAATGGAATGTTTATCTCAGAGGATTTCCCCCACTTCCCACACACATGTACACATTTTCCTTAAAATCTTTTAAGAATATTATGCTTGCTTTTGGGTACCAGAATATATCTTTTTTTAGAATGTTATACTCTTGAGTAGATTATGGAGCCATCACATTTAACAAGGCAGATTTACTCTCCAT
Organism: Podarcis muralis; assembly: GCF_964188315.1. NCBI lineage: Eukaryota > Metazoa > Chordata > Lepidosauria > Squamata > Lacertidae > Podarcis > Podarcis muralis. Next base: position 47,610,683 of record NC_135660.1, read on the forward strand.
TTTAGGACCTCTTCAATACAAAGTTCTTGGGTGGAGACACTAACTGAAATTTTTAATGTAGAATCTGCATAAAATACATGTCCCTGAAAGTGCATGTAGTACACACTTGCTTGGCAGCCCTTTGCAGTGGACACTTGCGAGCACATATACATTGGGTGAACATGCCTGTACAGTGGTACCTCGGGTTACATACGCTTCAGATTACATATTCTTCAGGTTACAGACTCCGCTAACCCAGAAACAGTGCTTCAGGTTAAGAACTTTGCTTCAGGATGAGAACAGAAATCGTGCTCCGGCGGCAGCAGGAAGCCCCATTAGCTAAAGTGGTGCTTCAGGTTAAGAACGGACCTCCGGAACGAATTAAGTACTTAACCCAAGGTACCACTGTATATACATGCTCACAGCAAATGGTGTGATGCTACGTGATTATAAACTGCTTTGAAATCAAATTCACATGGGGCAGCATGTAAATCTTAGAGCTAACTATGCAAATCACACATTTTAGATTTACATGCAGGTTCCACATCAAACAGTTAGGCAAAGCATTTTAGGTCAGGGTGTTTAAAACAAACGGGAGTAGAATGGAGCTGAATATCGGAGTGCTGTTGTTGTTTAGTCGTTTAGTCGTGTCCGACTCTTCGTGACCCCATGGACCAGAGCACGCCAGGCACTCCTGTCTTCCACTGCCTCCCGCAGTTTGGTCAAACTCATGTTTGTAGCTTCGAGAACACTATCCAACCATCTCGTCCTCTGTCGTCCCCTTCTCCTAGTGCCCTCCATCTTTCCCAACATCAGGGTCTTTTCCAGGGAGTCTTCTCTTCTCATGAGGTGGCCAAAGTATTGGAGCCTCAACTTCACGATCTGTCCTTCCAGTGAGCACTCAGGTCTGATTTCCTTAAGAATGGATGCGTTTGATCTTCTTGCAGTCCATGGGACTCTCAAGAGTCTCCTCCAGCACCATAATTCAAAAGCATCAATTCTTCGGCGATCAGCCTTCTTTATGGTCCAGCTCTCACTTCCATACATCACTAATCGGAGTGCTACAGACCATCTTTTAAGAGGGAGCATCACCTAGATCCAAACATTCCTATACATTGCCATATCATGAAATAAAGAACTGCAGGATTATTTATATTATAATGTATGCCAAGTAGAAGGATCCGTCATACTGGAAGGGACAGTTTAAAACAAAAGACTGCCCGGAACCCTATGACTCTTTCCTTCTTTTTTGTTTTATTTAGATACTCCCATTTATTGTATACATCACATAATATTAAGGTCTCTTTAAAAAATCTACAGTCCTCTTTCTGAAGACACCTTTACAGTAGTACCTCGGGTTACAGACACTTCAGGTTACAGACTCCTCTAACCCAGAAATAGTACCTTGGGTTAAGAACTTTGCTTCAGGATGAGAACAGAAATCGTGCTCTGGTGGCGCGGCAGCAGCAGGAGGCCCCATTAGCTAAAGTAGTGCTTCAGGTTAAGAACAGTTTCAGGTTAAAACGGACCTCCAGAACGAATTAAGTACGTAACCTGAAGTACCACTGTAGTATGATGCAAGTTTGGATCCATTCATGGAAACAAATGGATAGTCTTTGGTATCCTTATGTCTCTTCCCATCCCACCCCCCCAAAACAGGCATAGGCAAACTCAGCCCTGCAGATGTTTTGGGACTACAACTCCCATGATCCCTAGCTAACAGGACCAGTGGTCAGGGATGATGAGAACTGTAGTCTCAAAACATCTGGAGGGCCGAATTTGCCTATGCCTGCCCCAAAACTTACTGTGGTCTGAAGTTTCATGGGCCAGCATTCACCTAAGTGGGACTGCACCATTCCATGCTCAACTTTCAGTTCTTCCCACATATGCGTTTGAGATGGGTGTTGTGCATCTTGCAGGGATCAGCTGCACTGAATGACCAGATCCGGTTGCTCAACGCTGCCTCCTTGCAACTTTCTCAGAAAAACTCAAGACGGCTCTTCTGTGATGACACCATTTGCCTCGGCTTCGAACAAGTTTTCTTATTTTTCTGCTTTGATGACCTATAAAGAAGAGTTGTGTGCAACTCAAAGGCTTACATTAACACTTCATATGCTCTGTAGAGCCAACATAACTACTAATGGCTCTACTCACAAGGTTCACACCTGGTTCACACATAATGCTAGTCTATGGCTTATTAAACCATGGCTTAGTGTTATGTGTGAACCCTGCCCAGTGACTTAACTAGGATTTCTGTACTGAAAACACGATCTCTGAAGCCTTTGTTTTTGCTTTTTTAATGGCTTGGTGTTATGTGTGAACCCATCACCCTTTCTTAAGCACAAGATAATTTGTGCCTGGTTAAATAAATCATGGCTTAGAGTTGTATGTCAACCAGGCCAACGTGTGTGTAAACATCAGATGAATGTAAAAATCTAGCAATTGAAAACATTGCACAGCTTCTGTCTGTGAGCCTCTCACTCCACCTCCACTCCCAGCTTGTTCTCTGGAGGCACAGAATTTGATGGATCTGAATGTTCTGAAATTGCAGCCATGAAAGAATTGACTAGTCAGTGTTGAATTGGTTCCCCCTGCCTTTTTTGGACCAGATTCAGACTATGTCATACTGTTGCCCTGCAGATGTTGTTGGTCTCCCAACTACCCCCAGTGGCCAGGGCTGGTTGTAGTCCCAAGAACCTGAAAAATCATCTCACCTCTTACATACCCAGTCAATAACTTTGTAGATGAGGGCCTCCTGCAAATAACAACTTATCAGGCGGTCCATTCTGCACAGTATAGGAATCAGGCCTTTGTTATGGCACCTCTCCTTAAATGTTAGACAGGCACCATCTCCGTTGTATTTTTGTCACCTGCATTAGTATTGGAGTTGTTTTAAAGTGGATTTTAAAGATGTTTATTCTTGTACATAAACGTAAGGGACGCGGGTGGCGCTGTGGGTAAAAGCCTCAGTGCCTAGGGCTTGCTGATCGAAAGGTCGGCGGTTCGAATCCCCGCGGCGGGGTGCGCTCCCGTTGTTCGGTCCCAGCGCCTGCCAACCTAGCAGTTCGAAAGCACCTTCGGGTGTAAGTAGATAAATAGGGACCGCTTACTAGCGGGAAGGTAAACGGCGTTTCCGTGTGCGGCTCTGGCTCGCCAGAGCAGCGATGTCACGCTGGCCACGTGACCCGGAAGTGTCTCCGGACAGCGCTGGCCCCCAGCCTCTTGAGTGAGATGGGCGCACAACCCTAGAGTCTGGCAAGACTGGCCTGTACAGGCAGGGGTACCTTTACCTTTACCTTTATTCTTGTACAGTCGTACCTCGGGTTAAGTACTTAATTCGTTTCGGAGGTCCACACTTAACCTGAAACTGTTCTTAACATGAACCACCACTTTAGCTAATGGGGCCTCCTGCTGCTGCCACGCCACCGCAGCACGATTTCTGTTCTCATCCTGAAGCAAAGTTCTTAACCCAAGGTACTATTTCTGGGTTAGCGGAGTCTGTAACCTGAAGCATATGTAACCTGAAGCGTATGTAACCTGAGGTACCACTGTATTGCTTGTTGTTTGCTGCCCTGCACTCCTTTTGAGAGGAGGAATGGGATATACATTTTTTTTTATTATTATTATTATTATTATTATTATTATTATTATTATTAAATAATAATAATAATAATAATAATAATAATAATAATAATAATAATAATAATAATAATAATAATAAATAGCTAGAGGGACACAGGTTAGACACCCCTGCTTCAGTCCCATTCAAATCAAGTGGATAAGGTACTGATGATAAACAGTGGCTAACTCAGGCTGCGTACACATTACCAACTTCAAATTCAACTACATTGTTCTTTTTCTTGACACTAATCCAAGCTGATGGGGGGGCGGGGACGCATCAAAATGCAGTATTTCGTAAGAAATGACACAATAGATACAGATTGTGGCTAACGTGTGAACACTCTTCCTACCCAGCTGTGGGCATGCACCGGATGCAGACACAGTCATAGTTTTTGGATCCAACCTCTTATCATTCTTGTCATCACACTCATCATTATTTGCGTCTCTCTGTGTGTCCTGGTTTCTTGGCAAAGTTACCAAGAGTTTTGCAACTCCCAAGATTATCTGCTCCTACACTCTTTATTCCCCGCCCTCCCCCCCCCCCCCCCACAGCTTCTGTCTGGTGAAAAATAAGTTGATATGTTAATCAAGCAGGACACAGTAGTACCCAGGCATGCACCCTCTGTGTGGGAGAGAGAAGATTGGATGCAGCCAGGTGCCACTTGTTGAAGGAGGAAATGTTAAAGAAAATAGGCGACCTGTTGAAATGTATAGAACACCTATCTTACAGATGTTGATGTATCTGTTGGTCTAGTTTTTAAAATTAAAAGGCTTCTTCAGAATTGTGGAATCCTCAGCAAGGAGTGAAGAGGGGAAATGGTGCATGTAGCCTTAATGATTTTTCCCTCCCCCCCCCCACCCTGAAAACATGGGTGAATTGTGCAGTGAAGATTTTTGTCTCTGCTCCTGCCCTGTGAACTGTCCCAGGAAGGCTTTTTGCCAAGTTTCAGTGGGCCTCAGGCAGCAGCTTCTTGAAGTTGGAATGTTCCCCCCCCCCTTTTTTTTTTGTGCACAAAAAATACCTAGAAGCTTTGTGGGTGATACCTGAAGCCAAATAGCACTCATTACCCTGATGGTTATTTATTAGCATTTATATTAAGGCTGGTGGCTGTGAACCACACATTAATAAACACCCTTTGCTATTGAATAAAAGTGAGACTTTCAGTCCTTTGGCTCTGCTGAAAAGCAGCTCAATGCGGAAAGAGCAAGCGCCAGTCGCATGAATCTGGTTTTGAAATAAAGTTTAAAATACAAAAAAGGAATCCCGTCCTGCAACAATAATGGCTAATTAAATTATACAACCATGATGCTAATTAAAAGAAAAGGGGAGATACTTTTGAATATTTGATGTCCTCGTGGACAGCAAATAAACATTGGTGTGGTTATAGGGTGGTTGAAGGAGCAGACTGACCTTCATGGAGAACCTGAGCACGAGAGACAAGGATTTACCATTGCATTCCACACCCAGTCAGCTTGTAACAGCCATGACTGAGACTATACATTTCGCTTTATTCTGCATCCTGTAGAATCCCACTGCTGCTTTCTGAATTGATGTATGCCATTGGCCATGATCCATATCTCTCTGTATCTATCTAGCCATTTCTTATGAAAGAAGAAGAGCCTGCTGGATCAGACCAGTGGCCCATCTAGTCCTTTTTCTAATGGTGGCCAACCAGATGCCTGTGGCTTAGACTCCTTAAGGCCTTGGATCTACCGGTAGCCCCACCCTGAATGACCCCATTGAGAGCTTCCCTCTTGTTTCCTCTGCTGGCATTCTCTGCCTGCTGGCCATCAGAGAGGCAACAATGCACCTTTCTACTACCTGCCCCTCTGCACTCAGCCATCAACAGGGTAAGTGGGTAGGATCGTACTCAAAAATAGCCTGAAGAGAAGCTTGAGGGAGTGAAAGTCATTTTGTTGCTGTTAGATGTGTGTCAAATACACCGCGAGGACAGCAGTTGACGTGGGGTAGGGAAGCCACCTGCTTTGCAGAAAGGCAGAAGGATCACCCACTCTTTTCTTCCCACCCTTGTTCACAGCATTGCAGCAGTGAGTATAAAATCAGCTTCCCAAACAGCCTTCTGTTGGGCCAAACTAATCATGATTTCAGTTGTGTGAAAATTAAGTTTGTGAGTGAGAGTCGATGAACAAGACAAAGGCTCCTTAGATCAAAGATGGGGTACCTGTGGCCATCATCCCTGACCACTGGCCATGCTGCCTGGGGCTGATGGGAGTTAAAGACTGAAGGGCCACAGCTTCAGATACCAGGTGCCTAACTGTGAAGGAAGACAATAGGATGATCATCTTGTCAGTATCCCATTCAAGCAGGAGAATTTACATTGATCCCAGCTGTTTTCAGTTGCACCCTGGCCAGTGAACATTTTTTTTGGGGGGGGGAGGAATGAATGTTGGAGTCAGACAAAAGGAAGCTCTGTCTACTCAATGGCAAGGGTTTTTTTTTGTACATATTTAGAACTTCTGGATCAAAGGTTCTCTTCATTTTCTTCTATCACTGAGACCTGGTGTCTTGTTTTGGTCTTTGTTTTTCAGGGATTCGCAGTTAAGGGAAAGGAACCCTTGACTTGCATTGAGTCGAATAAGACATATTTCAGAAGAAGCAGTTCAGAAGAACCACCATGCACCTAAGTCAGGGTTTAGTGAATGCTGGATTGTAGTCCAAAGTCAAAGTTCAGAGAGTCCTAGTCAAGAAGGACAAGGACTTGAAATCAAAAAGCATGCAGTCAGATTTGAGCAGGTGATCAACTCCCATGAGTATTGCAAGAGGGGAAAGTCAGGGCTTGAGTTAGAGCAGGGGTCAGCAAACTTTCCGCACCTCGGGCCGATGTCTCCAGCACCAATCACGCGGCCGGCCGGAGGGCGGGGGAGCGTGTGCCCATACGCGTGCACACACGCTATTTCCAGCGCACTTCCGGGTTGGAGGAGCACCGGAAATAGCTTGTGCGCATGTGCACGGGGCCTCCTCCGACCTGGATGTGCACTGGAAATAACGCTTGCGCACAAGCTCTTTCTGGTGCTCCTCCGACCCGGAAGTGGGCAGCCATGCAGCGCAGCGCTGGTAAGAGCAGGGGTCGCTGCGGGCCGGATAAACGAGTCCCTCGGGCCTTATCTGGCCCGCGGACCTTAGTTTGGGGACCCCTGAGTTAGAGCAAGGCAGCCCACTGAGCAGTCTGTGCACGTCAAGAAACATGAACCCAGACATGAGCCAGCACAAGAAGAAGGTCCCAAAGTTGAAAAGAAATGAATGCCTAGCTACCTCAGCTCCAGGAAAGATGGCTGTTGAGCTCAGGTGGCTGCTTGTTTGATATAGATGCCTCTTAACAGTCTATGAGCACATCATGCACTTGGTAAAGCTAGGTAGGTTGGTCAGTGTATGCCATATTAGGTTCCGTTATGGAAGAAAGCTGAGAAATAAATGAAAATAGCACCCAGGGCCAGTAACTAATACAGCAGGAGATGGGAGACAGAACTCCGAGTGTGATCCTTTCTGCTTGTGTTGAGTGACTGAAGGCTTTGATGCCATGCAGTTCCTCATTCAGGATAACTTATTTATTGGCTCTCCCTTGATGTAACACTAACAAAGGGACCTTTGAAAGCATTGCACCAAAAAGGCAGAAATGGCGGCGCAGTTCCTCCTAACTTTTAGAGTCATTTTTAACACCAAAAGTTGAGGGAAGGTTTAAAGATTCACAACTCTTTGTGGATTTCTGCTACAGGGTGTCCTGAACCCCTGGCCTACCTGGTAGCAAGTCAGTATGCCAAGTTCAAAGTCCAGGGGTCAATCCACGCAAAGGTCAGGAAATGAAGTCCAAGATCAATCAAAGTAGCTAATTACAGGTAGGTAGCCATGTTGGTCTGCCGTAGTTGAAACAAAATAAAATAAAAAATTCATTCCAGTAGCACCTTAGAGACCAACTAAGTTAGTTATTGGTATGAGCTTTTGTGTGCATGCACACTTCTGTTTCAGTGCTATTGGAATGATTTTATTATATATATTTTATTTTGTTTTGTTTCGACAAAGTAGCTAAATCTGAATTCTAGCAGTCAAGATACCCAAAGTACCGTCCCATAGAGGTCCAGGAGCAACCAAGCCAAGGTCCATCAACATGGGCAGTTGAGCAGACACAGCACCTCAGCTCTACTTCCCTTGTGTGCAGCTGATTGCAGCATCTGAGCTTGACGAGGCAGGTGACTCTCACCTGTTCCAAGCCTCCTCCAACTGAGGAATCACACCCCTCCTCTCAGAGCTAGCGAGCCCCACCTGGCCAGCCAGGGAGCTGGGCTGTGGGCTTTTGCCTGCCTCAGCCTCCAAGAGCACCCCTCCCGCTGCTCCCTGCACCTCAGAGCCCACTGTGTTTGTGGTGACAGGGGCTCCTCTGGCTCTGGTGATGAATCCTGCTGCTCTGGATCCAGTGCATTGACATCCATCCTCTAGGCATCCTCCGTCACTCTGTGAGTTCTTCCTTCCCCATCCCCAGCTTGCCCTGGTGTGTCCCAGTCCTGGCTACACCCCTCGCCAGTATCCTTTTCCTCCTCCCCGTTGTACTGCCAGTTCAGGACCCATAGATAATAGCTACCACTACAAAGAAATGCAGAGTCTTCTACCAATGGAAGCTTGCAATTTGCTCAGTGGGGAGGAGGATTATCTTCTTAGAATAATTCCAGGTGTGTAGAGAGACAATGCGCTAGATAGAACAGAAGTGCTGGACCAGGGTAGGCTATACAATCAGAGCAGCCAGCTTCTTAGACTATGGCTTGCATGCTACATACAGTGCCAGATTTAGAGGCTGTTGCACAAGATGCCATCAGAAGGCTCTGCTCCTCCTTGCCCCTAACCTCAGAAGGCTAAGCCAGCTGGGGCCCCCACAAGAGAATGGCTGCTTTTTTGTTTGAGTTTATAACTTTAGTCTAACAAGTTGCCTGCCCCGGGCCTCAGACAAGTTCTGCATGGGCCTTCTTCTAGGTAGTAGTAACAAGCCAAGCCTCTCTGTCGTCTGTAGCTTTTAGAGGCTGACATGATAATGATAGTGATGATGATGATTATATTATTATTATTATTATTAATATTAATACCCTGCCCATCACTGGGTGGCTTCCAACTAAATATTAAAATACAGTAATTCCTCAACCATTAAAAGCTTCCCTAAACAGGGCTGCCTTCAGATGTCTTCTAAAAGTCTGGTAGTTGTTGTTCTCTTTGACATCTGGTGGCAGGGTGTTCCACAGGGTGGGATACAGATATCTGCATGTGGAAATTCTTCCTTATCCCACTCAGTTTTTACCATGGATCGCCTTAAGTTCTATAAAAGATGAACCATGATGCAACATAGGGAGATAATTGTGTGGGGAGGGGGATTCCCCCCTCTACATGACACAGAAGCCCTTCAAGCTAGACCTCTTGAGTCCCAACCCAGCTTTGACTTTATAGTCTTCCTTTTCTGTGCATTATGCTGGCAGGAAGCCAAGTTTCATTTAACACAGAACTTTGATGGCATAACACAGTTAAGTAAAAAGAGGTCGTGATTAGGGCTTGCACAAATGTGTCTCCCTCAGAGGCGAACACGCAGTTGCTGAAATCAGCAGGCAGAGGCACCGTCTTAAGGTGACACTTTACCTTGGGTGCTTGACTGTCCGCCTTAAGCACAAGAAGTCTGCCCTGGCTAGATAATGCCATGGGAAAATGTATCCACTTTTATTTACTGTTCAGAACCTTTATTTTTTCTTCAAAATGCTCATACCCTGGGTTTTCTTCATGATACAAGCCACCTTACAAGAATAACAAAATCCTTTGAAAACAGTGATGGACAGAAACAGCAATTAAATAACCATTAAAGCCCACTATGATAATTTTAAGAAGCCAGAGTGGAAAACCGGAGTAAAATACCAGATTGATTGTAATTAATGTATGTTTTGAAGCTATAGGATCCTGCCTCTATAAAGGCCAAAAGCCTTCCAGAATATAGTGGTACCTCGGTTTTTGAACGTAATCCATTCTGCAAGACCGTTCGAGTTCCGAAATGTTTGAAAACTGAGGCGCAAAGGGCGGTCTGCAAATTTACCGTACTTTTCCGTGTATAAGACTATGTTTTTTACTCTAAAATAATGTTCAAAATCTGGGCTCGTCTTATACACGGATAGTATCTCCCCCCCCCCACACACATTTTCTTAAATCAAAGTCCTCAGAAATAGGGGGCGTCTTATACATGGGGATGTCTTATAGACGGAAAAATACGGTAATTGAGAAAATTGAGCAACACTCAACAGAAACTGTTTGACTTCCAAGGTGCTTTCAAAAACGGAAACATTTACTTTTGGGTTTTTGGCGTTCGAGTTCTGAAATGTTAGTCAACAGAGATGTTCGAAAACCGAGGTACCACTGTAGCAAGATTTTAATAACAAGGAGAAGGACAAGCGGAAACCTCTCTAGGTAGGGAGTTCCAAAGTCTGCCACTTGAGCCAACCAAACATGGCTTTGGAACTGATAGAACGGGCCTCCATAGATGGTCTCATGGTCCCTGTTCCAGATTACCACCATTATGGCTTGCCCAAGATGAGTCCTGTAGCACAGGGCCACTAATGTGGTGGCTTCCAGAACTTGTGGGCTACAGCTGCCATCCTCCCTGGTCACTGGTCATGCTTGCTGAGGCTGAGCAGAGTTGGGGTCCACAGCATCTGGAGGGCACCAGTTTGGCTCCACCCACTACACATGGCAGAAGATGCATGAGAAAGCTCTACTGTGGGCTTGGGAACTAGGGCACAGAAGCTTTTCAGATGTTTTTTCGTCCTGCTGCCCCATCTGTCGCCGTGCCCAATAACTACTCTCTCAAAGTAGCAAGCCAGCCTCACAAATGGCACTCCAGAGGGGGCCATTTAAATTTCTTGAAGCATCCACTCGTATACCATTTTGCTCAGAAGAACCTTAGCTCGAGAACACAAAACATACTTTATGTGGCTCTGAAGTGCTTTGGGGGGCAATGAATTGTGCATGCCCACACTAGGCACCCTTTGAAAGCATCGTCAACTGCCTTGGATGGGGCATTGCAGGTCAACCAGGGCAACGTCCCATACGAGGGAACCCTCTGTTTATATGCCTCTCTGCTTCCCAAGAAGCATGTGCCAGCTCTGAGGACATGGCTGTAATTTAGAGCAGGGGAAACGTGAGCCAAATCTATGCATGCCTATGCAGAGTTTCTTGCACAAAAAGCCTTCTGTCCAAGAATGCATCTTTAGCACTATTATTACTAATTATTAGTTTCCTTCTCCCTCTTTAGACTTTAAAGGGGGGGGGGAGGCTATGAGGATGGGGAAGACCATCCTTGCTTATAAATGTGTGAAAATGGCTAGCAACTATGGAAAAAATAAAATAAAAGCAATTAGTAGCTGAACTGGCTGCTGGCGTAGCCACAAAAGCTTTTCAGTCAAATTGCTTCTTGGCCTAACAGTTTCTGTGGCTAACATTCAAGTCCGTTTCTTGAGGCTGGCTCATCTTTATCACACCACCCTCCTTTGGAAGAGGTTTGTTAAAATCGTCTGAAGTTTAAAGGGGATGGATTTGGCTGTCTCGGACAGTGCCTGAGCATGTCAGGTGGAACCCAGCCCTCCATTTTATTCACTGATCATAAATTAGTTGTAATGAAATTGGGAAAGTTACTACCACATTCACCCTGGTGTTACTGCGTTCTTCAGACATCAGCCGATGGGCTCTTACTCTGGAAACATGTTTTGAAGCTTGAATCTCTGACCTAGATCTCAAAATTCCTGTGGTAACGTATGTTTTGGCACATAGACACATTTGGACTCTGCTGAGCAAGGACTTTGCTCAACTCCAGCTGGGTTTTTAAATGTTTCTTTAGCCGATAGACATCTTTTCCTGAAAAGAAATCCAGTTCCAAAATGAAGGAAAACCAATTGTACAAGCAGAAACCTTAATCTGGTCTTTATTTTATTTTTTTCTAATTAAGAGAATTATGCATATTTAATTAGTGTAATTCTGGCAGCAGAATTGGCCTCCTGTCAAAATCTATTTATTTAGATCATTTTCTTGCCCTAAAACAAGGAATCAGGACAACCATTAGGAAACAAGGTAGCAAATCCTGGCAGCAAAAAAATAATAACATAACATAAAAGGTCATCTCTTTATTTTTGTTACCTTGAACTAGAAAAAGAAAATAACTGGCCAGATGTGAAGATCTTATTAAGTGCCCATTTTGTAGATTTCATCTTGGACAAACATACTTCTATTGTTCCTGGAAAAAAGGGGATAATGGTCAAGGGATGGGTGGCAGATTTGTCTGCCAAAAAGCACTCTCCATCAACTTCTGCTACTGGTGGAACAAAGAAGCAGGTCACTTTCAGGACTCTAAGACGCAATCCAAGCAAGTTAAACATACTTAAGTCAACTGAAATCAGCTCAATTCTACATTGTGTTGGCTGGCAAGGTAAAAAGTAGGTATAAAAAGGATAATTCCTTGGATGACAAGATCCAAGTTTGGGGCAAATACTCTTTGGTGAGAGAACAACAGCAGAGATTTTAAATCACAAAATATACAGCAAAGTAAAGCATGGAAATAAGCATGGACCTTTACAATATGTATTTCCAAGTGAGTTCCAAAAATAATACCCTCTTCCCCCAACATAGGAAAAGACCACACATTTAGTAATTTAAAAACTGTTTACTTACCAAATCTCCAAAGGTCAGGCTCATTTTCCATACATACATTAGTCAGAAAGGTTGCACAGACAGTGAAACTTCGTTTAATTTCAAAGTGGTGAAGGTTCCTAAATTATTGGTATGGGAAGTCAAGAGTGACTTGTGAGAGCCATGCAGTCTGAGCTTGGAGTAAGCGGCTAGCACCTCCTCAAACATTGAGCTTCTCTGGTAGTCTTGTGGGGTAAACAAAGGCTTGATTACCTAGTCTCTCTCAAAGTAATCTAAGCCTGGCAGGACAGCTTACTCTATGATCTTAACTCCTTAATGCATTCGTTAGACTTAAGCATGTTGGTTATATGAGGCTGGTCATCCCACAAACTGGACTGTAGAGTTGGTGCTGGTGTATGATACCTTCCTTGACCCTCATCCCATAATGCCTTCGGGTGTCTGCTCTCAAATCAATCCTTCCATATGTTTAAATTTTCTCTTATTTTATCTCATTTGTTTCTGCTAAGAACCCCAGGGACCCTCAGTTGTCATTTGTTAGTTTCTCCCATACTTGTTCCTGTGCTGCTCTTTTATATCAGCAGAGAAGCAATGAAGGACAAAGAGGAGAGGGGAAACTCAGGCAGCAGAATACCTTGGGCCATCTCTGGCCGGAGGCTGGTCTACTTCCCACCTGTACACCTGAACCTTTTCCCAAGTGCAACAGCACCCCGCTTTTCCCGTGCCCAAAGAAACTAGGAGAAAGCCAGGCATGCCACACACAACATCCCCCATTACGGTCACCAATAATAATTATTTTTTAAAGTTCTGCAGATGGTCTCCCTTTGCCTAGTCCCAGCACACCAATGAGATCACTCCAACAGCACTGAGCAACGACGGTCCCTTTTCACCCAGACCTATGAGATCATCGCCATCTCTTTGCTGCGTAAAATGATCACAATGGAGCTTTTCATGAAGCACGAAGCAGAGAGGGAGAGGAGGTCATCGAAAGCACCAAGAGGCTGGGATTCTTTTTTAAGGTCAGGGACCTTCTAAGGCTCGAGTTTCATGGCAAATGTGTTGGTGACAGAGTCCACACACACACACACCACATGCCATCATTGTCATGAGGCAGCTTGCTTTTCTTTTCCAGTGTATTGAGGCCTGCTAATTGACAGTTGGTAAGCATGTCTCCAAAAGCCAGGGCCATGCATGTGTGAGAGTTGGAAAGGAGTGCAAGGACGGCGAGGGAGGGGGGGGAAATACTCTGAAGCGGCAGATGGCATTCTGCCACGTTCTCAAAGAACGGCTCGCCTGCGTGTCTAGCTGTCTGCTTGAACCTTGCCACAAAGTGCAGACTGGCTGCCCAGACACTTACAGACAAAATCAGTGTGGCAGGGAGGAGAAAAGTGAGGAGGGGGAGGTTGAAGCCTCTCACAACATGGGGCTTCGCTGAGCCAGGCAGAGGGGCATCGCTCCCTTACTAACCATGTGGTACGTCAGGTAGAAGTGTATTTAAGAGGGTCGAACAGCAACATACTAGTCATGGGAAACTGAGTTAGGAATCTGTTTTATCTTCCCTTGAGCATTATTCCCCATTGGCTTTTTTAAAAATGTTTTTCCCTTCTCTTCCCCCCACCCACCTTGCCCCTGCTGCTTACATTTACATCCCCCTTTTCATTTTCCTCACAATAAATAAATGATGCCAAGGAGTTGCCCAGACTAGTTTTCTGCACGGCATGCATGCTAATGCCCTACACAATGGAGCCAAAGGGAGAAGATCTAGAATTTTCTGTGCCAACTGCCACAACAGGGGACAAGGTAGCTGAGGAGAATTCAGCTCAGCTTTAAGCTACTTTCACTTATTGGACTGAATCATAGAGTCCTAGGGAGGAGGGGTAGGGGCTCATCCACACCTTCGCTTGATCTGTATTTTGATCATATTGTATACCGATTATTTTTTCTCAGGCCCAAGAGCTTTTCTCATTATTCCATGGCTAGGCCTTGCAAAACTCTGATCTTACCCGCTGAATCGGATCTTACCAGAAATGCGGAGAATCTGAAGAGAGGTTTTGCTTCACCAAGCTTCAATTCAGCAGGTAAGATCGAATTTCCGCATGGCACAGCCACGGAACAATAAAATTATGTAATTATGTGGTTACAGTTGTCACATAATACTCTACATTTGTAAGAAATGGATATTTTAGTGCGGCAGCAGCTGCACTTTGGAACTCCCTGCCTATTGACATCAAGCAGGTGCCTTCACTGTACGCTTTGCAGCGTCTGCTAAAAACATTTTTTGCTTAGGCAAGCCTTTCCAGACCTGTAGAACATTGACATGTGTTTTAATCTGGTTTTCAGCTTATCATTGATTTTAATTATTTTGGAAAGGTTCTAAATTGTTCTCTTTTTTTATTGATTATTTTGTTGTTTTGTTCTTTTTGTATTCCACTTTGAGGTTTCTTTTACAATCAAGTGATATATACATTTTACGAAATAAATGAAATGGATGGATGGATGAAAACTGACACACACTAAAAACACACCAAGCAATATAAAATATATTTATTCTCCATTCCACATTCAGCTCACAGTTGCATGTTCCACAGTAGATAAGTTGCCCGTGTTAAACTGCCTTCATTAAACCACCTCAGGTTATTCACATCAGCTAATAGCTAATAGTGGAATCAGTTCAGACATTTAGCCTTGAGTTCTCAAGTATGATTTCTTGGTAGCGACATACATACATGTGTGAATGGGGAACTCCAACACAGCAGATGGTGCCTAAATATCTGAATTGCTTCAATGAACATTCCTGCAGCCCAGACATTTTTTGACCCTTTCTCCTTGCATTTAAGTGCCTCACTTCCACCGCGGCTCCAATGTATCGTAAGAAAATAATTGCCAGGTTGAAATGTTACCTTCTCTTCCATTATTTGGTAACATAATATTACTTACACATTGTACACAAGTGTATAATCAGATCTTTGAACCTCTAATTATATTCACTTGCCATTCTGCTTCATCCTGGACTAAACCTTAGGTACCACTTTTAAATGAAAGGAAAAGCAATGGACTAAAAAAAGCAGTGCCTTTTAAAAACTAGAGTACAAAAAAAAAATGGCAGGTTGTTAGTTTGGGTGTGTTCATAAGGAACTACAGGCACTCGACATTAGGCGCCATGTGCAGGAACAGCAGATTTTAGGCACTACAGCCCAGGTCTGAAACCTCAGAGGAACCTGAGTCTACATGGGAAGGGGTGGCATGAAAGTTGCCAAGATTATCAATAGTCTCGTGCCTCAGTGTCATGAAAATAATATAATGCCCATCATGTGACAGGAGTGCAAGTCATTAGACACACACACCCCACTTGTGTTCTGGTGCTACCTCTGAATGGGCAACTTCAATGTTCACTCCTTGCTTCTGGTTCTTTAAGCCAGACAACCCTTCCAGTGCAGGACAATCCTCTGACAGCCCTTTAAATAGAGGAGGCAATGTATTTATTTAAGTATATCCCACCATCTCTCCAAGGAATTCAAAGAGGCATGCAGGCTTCTCCTGTTCCTCATCTTATCCTGTGAGGTTAGAAGTTTTAAAAGTGACAGGCCCAAACTCTGGGTCTCCAGGCCCAGATCCAGCACTCTAACCATTATACCGCAGTATAATGATTCCAGGGTTACCACGCACACTTACTAGGGTCTGTATTCCTTTTGGACAAAGTGGCACAGCAGAAACTGTGGTGTCTTTATGATACATGGTTTATTTGCATATATACACAGCTCTTCTTGTGTTCTTTGATCAAACGAACTGCTGGGGGGTGGGGTTCAATGCACCTAAACAGGCTTTCCCAACTCTTTGCCATGTCCACCCTCATTGCCCACCCCCTCCACACACACCAGAAGTTGTGCTTGAGGTTGGGCTCTAATGGCGTGCAATCAGACACGGTCGTGCGATGGAGGAAAAATTTGGAATATCTGTGTACTCTCCAGCATTGCATTTCAGAGCACATACCTCAACAGGCTTTAAGAGTCTAGCAGAATTTGAGATGCATATTGCTTGCTATATATAAAAATATATTACACACACATGATGACTTTATTAATATTTAACACATTTTAAACATAAGCAAATGCCTTATAAAAGTATATGCAGTGCAGGAAATAATTCCATTTTCTCTTTTTGAGTAATTATGTCAAACAAAGAGGGAACTTTAACCTGTTTTATAAAGCTAAGCAATATATATAGTGATGTGAGATATATATAAAAACTATAACTAACTATATATATAAAACTATATATACCGGTAGTTATATATGTACTTTTATATCTATATTTATATCTAATCTATATCACACACACACACAAATATATATATATATATATATATATGCAGGTTTTGGTGTCCTCGGGTGTCTTCCCGTGTAAAAGTTGGGGTGTCTAGGCGACGTTTCGACGAGGTCTCACTCGTCATCTTCAGGCTGGTGCTTTCGGCTTCTTGTTACTGGAACAGAGCAGGATCTCAGTGTTTGAGTTCCTATAAATACTGTTGAGGGGTGTGGTGTATAGCCTCCAATGTTCTGGGCCGAGAGGAAGTTCCCAGG
Organism: Podarcis muralis; assembly: GCF_964188315.1. Taxonomy (NCBI): domain Eukaryota; kingdom Metazoa; phylum Chordata; class Lepidosauria; order Squamata; family Lacertidae; genus Podarcis; species Podarcis muralis. Next base: position 47,627,537 of record NC_135660.1, read on the forward strand.
CTAGTGTGCCTTTTCTTCTTTTGTTCCTTAGTTGCTTGAGGGATATCTTGAGTGATTTCTTGAGTGATATCCTGAGTACCACTTAGGTGGGTCATTAGGTGTGGATTAGTTGCTAAAGCCTTTGTGTCTTGACCTCTTGAACTTTGTGAAGAGTTTTTCTGAGAAGATGGCTGTAGTTGTGCTCTGGCTTGGCTTCGTGTATAGGGGCGAGCTGTGGTTTTGTGGCCTGTGCCAGCCAGATCTGTGTAGGGATTGCAGGGGGGTGCAGCATCCGGAGGTGCCATCATGGTTTGGCTACTGGATGGTGTCTGTAATTTATCTGTGGAGAGGGTCTGGGTTTGGGTCTGGTGTGGTTGATTGGTGATGGCGTTCTGTGTGCCTCTGGATCTGGTGTCAGTTTTTGTGGGGAGGGCTAATTTCCAGATGTCTGGCAAGCGGGATGTGTCGTCACGCTTGTTCATGTTGTGAGGGTGTTTCTCTATCTCAATGGCTTCCATGATTATTCTCTTGTGGTGATGTTCCATGTTAGAGAGCAATTTGGAATCTGCAAAATTAATTTCGTGTCCTGTTTCTTTCATGTGTTGGAAAAGAGAGGAAGTTTTTTCTTCTTTTTTGACGGCATTCTTGTGTTCTGCGATACGTGCATTTATTCGTCTGTTTGTTTGTCCAATGTACGTGGCTGGGCAGACTTTGCAGGGTATTTCATAGACCCCTTGGTTTTCCAACTGGATTTTATCCTTGGGGTTTCTGAGGATATTGGCTATCTTTTGGTTGGCGCAAAAGGCTGTTTTGATATTGTGTTTATGGAGGATTTTGCTAATTTTATCTGTAGTGCCCTTGATATAAGGAAGGAGGGCCATGCCATTGTTTTCTTCTGTGTCTTGGTTTTTGGGGGGTGTTTCTTTTTGGATTAGCTTCGTAACCCTGTTTTGCTGGTATCCATTGGCAATTAACACATTTGAGAGATTCTGTAACTCAGTTGTCAAGTGGTCTTTGTCAGCCAGGCGTTTGGTTCTGGAGATGAGAGTCTTGGCTACGGAGTTTATTTGTGCAGGGTGGTGGTGTGATTGTGCATGTAAGTAGCGGTTGGTGTGTGTTTTTTTCCGGTAGATAGTGTGTCCTAGGGAGCCATCAGGTTTTTTGTAGATTAGGACGTCAAGGAAGGGAAGTTGGTTGTTGGCTTCTAAACACACACCAACCGCTACTTACATGCACAATCACACCACCACCCTGCACAAATAAACTCCGTAGCCAAGACTCTCATCTCCAGAACCAAACGCCTGGCTGACAAAGACCACTTGACAACTGAGTTACAGAATCTCTCAAATGTGTTAATTGCCAATGGATACCAGCAAAACAGGGTTACGAAGCTAATCCAAAAAGAAACACCCCCCAAAAACCAAGACACAGAAGAAAACAATGGCATGGCCCTCCTTCCTTATATCAAGGGCACTACAGATAAAATTAGCAAAATCCTCCATAAACACAATATCAAAACAGCCTTTTGCGCCAACCAAAAGATAGCCAATATCCTCAGAAACCCCAAGGATAAAATCCAGTTGGAAAACCAAGGGGTCTATGAAATACCCTGCAAAGTCTGCCCAGCCACGTACATTGGACAAACAAACAGACGAATAAATGCACGTATCGCAGAACACAAGAATGCCGTCAAAAAAGAAGAAAAAACTTCCTCTCTTTTCCAACACATGAAAGAAACAGGACACGAAATTAATTTTGCAGATTCCAAATTGCTCTCTAACATGGAACATCACCACAAGAGAATAATCATGGAAGCCATCGAGATAGAGAAACACCCTCACAACATGAACAAGCGTGACGACACATCCCGCTTGCCAGACATCTGGAAATTAGCCCTCCCCACAAAAACTGACACCAGATCCAGAGGCACACAGAACGCCATCACCAATCAACCACACCAGACCCAAACCCAGACCCTCTCCACAGATAAATTACAGACACCATCCAGTAGCCAAACCATGATGGCACCTCCGGATGCTGCACCCCCCTGCAATCCCTACACAGATCTGGCTGGCACAGGCCACAAAACCACAGCTCGCCCCTATACACGAAGCCAAGCCAGAGCACAACTACAGCCATCTTCTCAGAAAAACTCTTCACAAAGTTCAAGAGGTCAAGACACAAAGGCTTTAGCAACTAATCCACACCTAATGACCCACCTAAGTGGTACTCAGGATATCACTCAAGAAATCACTCAAGATATCCCTCAAGCAACTAAGGAACAAAAGAAGAAAAGGCACACTAGCCTGGGAACTTCCTCTCGGCCCAGAACATTGGAGGCTATACACCACACCCCTCAACAGTATTTATAGGAACTCAAACACTGAGATCCTGCTCTGTTCCAGTAACAAGAAGCCGAAAGCACCAGCCTGAAGATGACGAGTGAGACCTCGTCGAAACGTCGCCTAGACACCCCAACTTTTACACGGGAAGACACCCGAGGACACCAAAACCTGCATACCTATACCCGTGAAAATCTACGAAAGCAAATATATATATATATATATATATATATATATATATATATATATATATATATATGAGACACATTCTTAGTGAGTATCATTGAAACCCATAACTAAAAAGTTATACTTGGTATACTGAAATGTGTTTATGCATAATCTGCTCTAGTGTATGTGTGAAAAAATATGAATATGTATGTGATAATTAGGTGTTTGCTGATGCTATAGAATTATGGCCCCTTGTTAGTGTCTTGCCCATGCTCAAAAGCAAGATCGGACATTCACAGGAGCCAGCATGCATAGCAGGTTAACAAAAGATATAAAATTTGCCCAGAAATAAACAACCTGTTCTACAAAAGAAATCAGAACCTATAATCAGGGTGTCTAATATAATCTCATCTGAGCTGCCTGTTGGTCCTACTAAAAGTTAGTGGGAAAGCTCAGCAACAAGAGCACACACGTTGCTTGTAGATAGTCTCAAACTCAATCCTTTGGCTAATGTGCTGCACTTGGTTTGATGCAGGAATGGCCAAACGTGGCCCTCCAGCTGTTTGGTGACTACAGTTCCCATCATCCCTGACCACTGGTCCTGTTAGCTAGGAATGATGGGAGTTGTAGTCCCAAAACAGCTGGAGGGCCAAGTTTGGCCATGCCTGGTTTGATGGATGGGATCTCAACTTGTTCAGGCACGGCCAGCATCACTGAGCACCCAGCAAGGGCCAGGGTGGTAGGTCAAAGGTGCTGAGCCCCGCTTCTCATACTGGCATTGCTGCAGCTTACCTGGACAATGCTGGGGTAGGATGGTGGTGAGGTTGGGGCTGTGAGGATGCCCTGGCTGGAGTGCTGGATTTGCTCCACCAGCATTCCACACAGCCCTGACCTTGTCGCTGCCTTGCCACAGCCTGGTCCAGGTAAGCTGCAGCAACCATAGTGTCCGGAGGGCAGCCTTGCCCAACTTGCCACTAATGCAAGCACCAGATGAAGCTCTCATCCCCAGTGGCAAGCCCTGGCCCATATGGGAGAAACATGTCTGGTTTTGCTGCTATTGGTGCACCATGGTGTTTCTTCTCTCTGCACTCCTCCCAGCAGTCATTCCTTCTCTGGTCAACAGCTGGATGACAACAAGTCAAAAGGGGCCTATTGAGAATCTCTTTCCCAAGGCTTCCAAAAACCTGTATGTGAACTACTGAGCAGTAACCTCACTTGATTAGCACATTTGTATTTATTTATTGAGAATAAATACCATTTGGGTTTTCTTACAGCAGATCCCATAACTACTTGCTCAGAAGTAAGTCCATCTGAGTTCAGAGGGGCTTACTCCCAGGTAAATGGGCCTAGGACTGCAGAGTTAACACCGAATGGGAGCATGCTTCAGACATGGAACAATGGTAAGCAAGCAAAATCAGTGACTCTCCCTCCCTTCTTTCTCCAGGGCTCCTCCCCATCTAATGGCTCATGAAAGAGTCTGAATTTAAAATGGTTTTGCTGGGCTAAGAAATCATTTCACAAAGTAGCACTTGGCTGAAAATGTGGCCACGTTTCTCTAGCCTGTAATTGAGCAAAGGTTTCATTTCCTCCCTGCTGACTGAAGCCTGTGGCTCCATGACCGGTAGAGCTGCTCAGATGACAAGTGCCACACTGACACTTTGCCCTTTAGACTTGCTGTGAGCATAGGTAGATGATAAGGTGGTTAAAAACGCACCTGAGCCTCATCTAGATCTGCAGTTGCCAGTAGCAGAGCAGCTGTTATGGAAGATTGCCCTAAAATTGCCCGCCTAGAGGCAGCCAAGGAACAGAGACCTCTACTCTGCAAAGAACTGGAAACCCACAAACGTTTGCACTTATAAAAAAAACCAAAAAACCAACCCATTGCCACCAAAATAGGGTTAAACTTGCTTGACCTGATTGCCAGTAGCCTGGCTAATTGCTATTCCTACATGGCCAGTTTTAAAAGAATAAGTTTGAGTGTTGTTGCATATGTTTATATGCTTTAACATTTGCTCACATCTGCAAATTAGCAAGGCCCCAGCATTTTTCTCTGGCGCAGGTGGAAACCCTCGAGCCTTGCTGAAATCAAGCAACACTCAAGTATCATCTTAGTTGCTTTTATGAAACTGGGGCTTGGGCTAAGGAAGTTGTGCTCCATTTGTATGCAGTGTGTCTTTGTGTCTTCTAGACTGCAATACCATGCACCTTCGCCTGGGAGTAAGCCCCATTACTGGAACTTACTTCTGAGTAAACATGCCACAACTATGGTGTCAGAAATGGTTTTTACACTGGCTTTTAGCTTTGTGTGAAACTTTGCCTGTTTACTAGACCTGTTTACTTTTTTAAAAAACCCCACTTAATAATAATAATAATAATCTGATTGGATACAGTGGCCTGCCAAATACCTCTGATAGTGGAGTCCTACACATGTCTGCTCAAAAGTCCCATTGGGTTCAGTGGGGCTTAGTCTTCCTTGAGCCATCACGGCCTGCAGCTATTGATAGACCTATATTCCATGAATTAATCTAATTATTGCTGGTTTTTAATCTTGATAAACCATGTATTCTGAAGAGATCAACACTAGAGCAGGGCGCCGGTTCCTGGGGGCAGAATCATTTTGAGACCCCTCTATATTTGGGGGGTAGGTGCCATTCTTGCCTCCCCGCCCCCCATGTCCCCAAAGTACAAAGACAAAGTACGGAGCAGGGCATGGCTCCAGAGGCTGACTCCTCCTCCTCTTCCTCTTGCTGCTGCTGCAGAGCGGAAGGAGGGTCTAAGTAGCCTCCTGCTGCTAGTAGTCCCAAGAGGAGGAGGAGGAGCCGCCGCTGTGTTTGGCGCCACCCCTGGAATTTCTCAATAGAATGTTCCACACATGCTAGACTGCAAAGTTATTAAAGCTGTCTCTTTGTCTTAGACAGATAGTTCACAAAGTTCTGTAAGATTTGGTGTTTTCTGGAAAGTAAACCTGAAGCTCCTTACTATTTAATATTTCTAAAGCTGGGCTTAATGGGAGGGATCACTGCCAGTTTGCTTTATAGAAAAGGTAAAGGGATCCCTGACCATCAGGTCCAGTAGTGGCCGACTCTGCGGTTGCGGCGCTCATCTCGATTTATTGGCCGAGGGAGCCGGCATACAGCTTCCGGGTCATGTGGCCAGCATGACTAAGCCGCTTCTGGCGAACCAGAGCAGCACACGGAAACGCCATTTACCTTCCCGCCGGAGCGGTACCTATTTATCTACTGGCACTTTGATGTGCTTTCGAACTGCTAGGTTGGCAGGAGCAGGGACCGAGCAACGGGAGCTCACCCAGTTGCGGGGATTCAAACCGCCAACCTTCTGATTGGCAAGCCCTAGGCTCAGTGGTTTAACCCACAGTGCCACCCGCGTTCCATAGTTTGCTTTATAAATCCATCCAAATAGAAGGATAGCATTGTGATGGTAAAGGTAAAGGTACCCCTACCCGTACGGGCCAGTCTTGACAGACTCTAGGGTTGTGCGCCCATCTCACTCAAGAGGCCGGGGGCCAGCGCTGTCCGGAGACACTTCCGGGTCACGTGGCCAGCGTGACATCGCTGCTCTGGCGAGCCAGAGCCGCACACGGAAACGCCGTTTACCTTCCTGCCAGTAAGCGGTCCCTATTTATCTACTTGCACCCGGGGGTGCTTTCGAACTGCTAGGTTGGCAGGCGCTGGGACCGAGCAACGGGAGCGCACCCCGCCGCGGGGATTCGAACTGCCGACCTTTCGATCGGCAAGCCCTAGGCGCTGAGGCTTGTACCCACAGCGCCACCCACGTCCCATATTGTGATGGTAGCCTAGCATAATTCTTGGGATGGGGAAGGGGGGTTTATATAAAAAAGTACCTGTCAGAAAGGAAACCCCCTCCCTCACCTCAGTCCATCGCCAAGACCATCTATGTTAATGGCTATTATCACATCTCATAGCAATGAATTCCAAGAATTAATTATGCACTGCACAATCAAATTCTGTTGCATAAGCAAGTATGTGTCATATAATCAGCACCCATTGACAGAATGGTAAGACCACCTGGTTTGATTTTATTTTAGCTCGTCTTCTGTGATTAACAATAGCAACTAAACACAATACAGGTGTTTAAATGAATTGGAAAACTATCTGAATTAGCAATTGACCAAGAATCTGATAAAAAATAAAATCAATAAATACTGTTCCCTACAACATGGGAATAATAACATGCTAAATACTTGCTTCCCTTGGCAGAATGTTGTGCCTACCAAACCAATTGTGATGCCTTAGAAGGGGTCTGCTCCAATTTTCACCTGAAAAGGCTCTGAAACACTGCTATAAGATAAAGCTGTGTTGAGGAAATGGATCTTGTTAAATAATGACCCACATCCCTTGACTGAGTCCCCCAGAAACATGGCAGCCTAACAGACACAAGATATTGGGGGACAGTAAGAGATTCACTCCTAAATAAATGAATGTGCTCTTCTAATTATACTGTACAGTTCCAATTTGTATTTGAGGAGGACATTTCCATAATAACAAAGCTGGAGCGGTTGGGGGCTAATGACACAGATTGGTCCTGAGGTTTCATTTCTTTGTTACAAAAGTCCTTCCAGTGGCAGCACTTTGATGTTGGACAGCATGGCAAAGCACTCTGTTTGTTACACGCATTTTCTCCAGCTCTCCACAGTGGGTATGAAATCAGCTCACTAGCTCCAGTTTAGACTGCTGCACTGTTTCTAAGGCCTAGATTCCTCCCTCTTTCTTCCTCTTCTTTGTTTTATCTATTTTTCAGGACCACACATATCAACCAGTAAGTGTTTCTCTGCTGTAGAATAGGAGAGTCTGCAAACAACTGATAAGTTTGATGGCCTCAGCTGCTGCTTTTGAAAAAGAAAAAGAAACCATTTCAAAATTATCTGGCTTCAAATTCAGATCATGCTATAGGAAGAGCTGAACCATTGCCTAGAGTGGGACTGGATGAGGGTCAATAAACTGGTAAGACAGAGTTGGTGCCTGGTTTATTGGGAGTGGGGTAGCATTTCACCTTAAGGTCTGTAGGTTCAATCAGGTCTGTCCCTGTCTTTATGGTCTCAAGTGGCCTTGGTGGCATTAAACCCCTTTCATCAGCTAAGACTGGTGCACTAGCTGTGACCTCGTCCAGGCAGAGATAACCTAGCCACATTTTTTCATGCTCCAGTGACATACCATTTAGACTATTACAAAACGCAGTCTATAGGACTGCCCTTGAAGATAGTTCAGACAGTATAGTTAGTACAAAATATAGCATCTAGGTTACGTACCTGGCATATGGCACTCATCTTCCCAGCCTTGAATGAGTGCCCTGGGTCCCAGTCCATTTCCAGGTTCAATGACAACCCCTCACCCCGTGCCTGGTTATCGGTTTGTTTTGTTCTTGTTTTTATTATGTATTTTGTGTTTCTGTCTTATATTGTTATGCTGTGAATCACCCTGAGATAAATAAATAATAATGTCAAATGCTGGTTTTAACTTTGAGAACCCTAAATGACTTTGGAGTAGGGTCCCTTAATAATTACTTTCTCCCTTATGTGCAGGTCTCTTCATCAGAGGCCCTTCTGTCATTCCCACAGATGTGAGGTGGATTATGACGCAAGACAGGAACCCAGACACATCCCATAATGTATTGCAATGTATTAAAAGGCACAACCTGGAACCCTGGCAAACTTGGAATTGCCAGTTCATATTACACTGATGTTTGGCGAAATGTACAAAATTTCACGAGAGCCTAGAGAGGGCAGTGCAGAAAACAGATATATTATCTTCTATTGCCAAGCAAGAAAGACGCAGACACAATCAGATACAAATGTGTTGCAATATAGTCCATTTATAAATTGTTTCCCATAGAATATCTCAATGCAATTTCACAGTAAAAATAATTCCATATTTTAAAAACTATTTCAAATCCAATACAGTTATCCTGTTCATGCAAGGACTTCCACTCCCTCTCCTTTCCCCATGTACCCTTCTGCCCCCCAAATCTACTCTGAAGGGTTGAAGGAGCCCCAGGGCAGATTTGAGAATGTGAAGGGCAGGAGGGGAAGTTGCATTGTGCAAGCAGAAGTCATTGCCCTACAGGGATAGAACACGCAAACAGCGATGAAAATATATATGCATCTGTGCACACATGCATTGTGTGTGTGTGTAGATTACTAGATTGTGAAACAAGACTCTTGGCTGATAATCATAGCTAAACTAAAATTGTTCAAATAATCCACTTCCCTTCCCTTGAACAATTGAACTGAGCAAAGGGACAGGAAATAAGGAAAGGTCAGATTTGCATGCTTTGTTTGTTTCCTTAGATTTTCCATAGTTGTGGAACTGAATGTCCAGCATTTGAAGATCAAGTTCACCCTTTAGGCTTGCAGTTGCAACCCTCTTCAGAATAAGAACTCAAATGGGGCCTTTGTAAAGAAATAGATATACACAAAACCATGATGTCTTCTCCCTGCTCTTGAGTGATGTCAAATGACCTCTCTACCCTCCAGCCTAAGCTGCTTTTCCAGACAGTGGATCAATCACTGTATTCCTAGGAGTGGTGTAAAATTCACCTTTTAGCAGACAGAGTTTGGCCCATCTCACTAGGGACCCGAGCCGTGGACACTCAGAGCATCATTACCTCAACCTAAGAGGAGAGCCGATTCCATCTGCAGTGTAAAGAGACACCAAACTATTCATTTCTCCTCTCTTTCTCTCTCTGTAATAGTACTTTGCAAACCATAAACAACTTAAGAAGGAATACTCTTCCTAAAAACAACTTGGCCTCCTCAAAACAAGTCTCATGGAAGACTGACTTAAGAGTAAGTAGGCTAGTCAAAGTGATTTGTCAATCTCGGCTTTAATGTGCAAAACATTTTCTAATCCTCCTGTCATTCAGTCTCTCAATAGTCTGTCATTCCCATTTTCTCTCATGGGATGCTGAACTCTGAGGGCCAAATGAGATGTGGCAACAGAATGTATGAATCTCTCTCAGCTCTCTCTAAACTTTTGGAAGTAGCAGCCACTGTGTGTGTATGTAGAGAGGGGGATTGAAGTCAGGGCTGCAGCATAGGGGAAGGGTATTGGTTTGTTTTTTTACCAGACAGCATCCTGGAACCCACATAGGTAGGGCATATGTCACCCAGTTCACTGCTCTTAAGTTGACGTGCTAGGAATGTGATGAAATCTGTCTCACACTGAATACAATGGTGCTTTGAGGAGGGGGCTTCACCTTTCGCTGGGTTGGACCCATTATTTATTTTAAAGGTGTGCATCCTACCTTTCCTTCACTTGATCTCTTAGTTGGCTTGCATAATTATAAGCCTGTATAAGCAAAACAAGCTGAAAAACAGGAACAGACACACAATTATTGTGAGAATCACTGTACAAAATGGCAGATCAATCAAATGCATTCTGTAATTACCATCAATCCATGGGAGGGGTAATTAAAAAAAAATATCACCAGGCACTTAAGGGATAGAGGGGGGGTGGGACAGGACTGAGACAAGTATGTTTGCTTAGGGAGTTTTCATTTATTTGTGCATTTATTTATCAATTTTATATTCCGCCCTTCCTCCCAATGGAGCCCAGAGCAGCAAACAAGTGATAACAACATCTTTAAAGTCACCCAGCACCCACCTTGTCGTCTTTCCTGTCTTGAACAAAAGCTGTGTGTTTTGTTTAATTGCCCCCAGCCTTTTAATGCATTTACATTTAAACCCTTCCTTACTTGGGTGTTTGTACCACCAGTGCTTTTTTTCTGGGAGGACACAGGGGTACACATACCCCTAAACATTTGGTGAATCTAAGTTTGGCCCCATTGAGGGGCAGTATTTCAATATGAGTGGGAAAATGAAAGTACCCCTAAACATTTTTTTAGAAAAAAAGCACTGTGTACCACTGAGCTCACTGGCACTTGCTACTTAGTATGCCTAGGGCTGCGATGCACAGCTGTGATCAAAATCTATAATCCTTTCCAGGTTTTGTATTCTGCATTATGTTTTCGTATCATTAGAGTGTTTTCTTTTTGTTTACTACACAAACGTATTTTGTTTGAAGCTGTTTCCTTGATGTTTCCTTAACAAGGTGCCCTGGGAATACCTAGCAATCCAGCAGGGAAGGTGTGGCATAACAGTCACGGAAACACATAAAACAAATGAAGGCTCAAAGGGGCCACAACCGAAAAGTCCCTGTCACTGGTGGCCACCCACCCAGCCTCTGAAGAGGGGTGGGAACTGGAGAAGGGCCTCAGCGGATGATCACAGTAAATGCACATGCTTGTGCCTCCACATTTGCTCAAGTAAGAGATCATCATGGCCAGTGTACTGTCCTCTGAATCATTTGCAAGCAGACTCTTTAATGGATGTATTTACCTATGCCCCGGAAGAGAGGCAACTGGACACTTGGGAAATCAAAACTATATTATGTTGCTACATTTTTTATCCTGTTCCTCTTGGTCAGGGTGACATGCATGGCTTTCCCCTCCCTCTTCCATCCTCTCAACTAGGGATTGGGCAGAATTTTGATTCAGTTTGCATCTGAAGGGGATCTTACCAAATTCACACTTTCTGAAAAAATGTATGAACTGAAACATAGCCATCCTTCAAAATCCACCCTCTCCCAGATTTTATAGTGCGTTTTCCCCAGTCAAGCAGTGTGTACAGAAAGGGTAAAGTAAATACACATGCTAGTGAAAGCAGTGAAATGACTTTTGAGGGGATTCCCTGCCCCCCAGCCCTAACTTGAGCTTCCAGGAATTGAATCTGAGATTTTCTGCATGCAGGGCAGATGGGCCATCACTCTGCTATGGCTGTTCCCATAGAATATCTTTATATGGTGAGCTTTGTTTAGAGTTTTTAATCTTCCGAACCTCTTTCCTTTTCATATTGTTTTTCTCAATATTGTTGTTCTGTTAGGATGTATTTTCAATGAACATTTTAATTTCTGTAAGCTACTTCGAGTAACTGAGTTTATCAAATAAATAGGACAGGATTGAAAACTTTGAATACATAAATTTTAAAAATAAAGAATTACTTCTAAAGAACACCTGTACCTTATTTAGACCTGTTTTCATTCAGACATATAACAGCACCATTATACAGCAATGTATGGCAAAATCTGCAAAGGCTGAGTTTATAAGGTTTTATTCATTTCACATTTTGATAGGAATTTAACTGCCTCCCTCAATAGACAGCTGCCATAGCGTTTGCTTCTACATTCTTAAGGGTGGGGTGTGCTTCGTGTTGTTCACAGTATTTGAGAATGAGTCACAGAGAATGAACTACCTATCACTCTCTGAAAAGGAATTTCCTTCATACAAAGAACTGAGGTCAATCTGTGATGGAGGGAGAAGCCAATAGATCGTTGATGGGGCATAAAAGTAAACTTTAGTTTCCACAGCTGCCTTCTGGCAGCCTGGTTGTGTAAATGCATTTTATGGAGCAAATAGCAGCTGTTGACCCCACTGCAATTAAAGCTGTATCTTAAGCTAGGGCAGAGGTAGAGGCATTCAGCACTGTCTCTTAGGCTCTTGCAAACCCTGTCAGATAGCCTTCCCCAACCTGGTGCCCAGCAGAGGTTTTGGGCGGGGCAGGGTGGGAAATGCTAAATAGTGCTGCCTGCTGAGTGCCAAGACATTACAGCTACCTCCACTTTTTGTACTGTAACTTTCTTCAGAAATGTCCTGTTGACTTAGCTTTCATTGTTTTTTTAAAAAAAGAGTATGGAGCCCCTGCTAGCACGGGGCCTGGTACATGTGTACCTCTTGCACCTCCCTGTTAGCAGCCCTGAACATGAGTAATTCAAAATTTCTATCAGTGATATAAGACAAGAACAGTGAGGTCACATCTGTGCCATACATTTAAAGCATTCTTACACCACTTTGACAGTCCATGGAGAAGCTTAGGTCCTGTAAAGTGCTGGGAATTGTAGCTCTGTGAGGTCAGTGTCAATGACAAGCAATGATTCTTAGAATTCTTTGGGAGAAGCCATGACTATTGAAAAAATATAAGAAATTTCTGTTTTAAATTTGTGAGGTTGATGTGACCTGAATGTCAGGCACTGCACTATGGGGCATGGGGGGGGGGGCGTTGGGTGCCACAGGGATCTGTAGGGAGGCACCAAAGTCTTTAGTGCAGTGGCTGCTGTGCATCTGGGGTTGGGATTCTGGGTGGCAGGGGAGCTTGTGGGCTTGTTGGTTCCTTGGTTGCTGCAGTGGGGCGGAGCCACTTCCAGTCCCTGAAATCAGCGGCTGCCCTAAGAAACTGAGATGGACCTACCTCATTTTGCTCTCAGCCAGCCCCCACCTGCCTACCCCGCTACTTACAATCAGTCCAGGGGGTTTCACTGTCTGTCAGCTTCTTCCTTCTTTGGTCTCAGTGTTAACTCCAGGGAAGGGGAGGGTAGAAGTAGAATTATTTGACTCTGCCTCCCATTGGCTCTGGTTCCACCTTCTGTTGGGGCTTGAAGCCAGACACCCAACTATTCCCCAGTGTGCACCAGCCACCACTGAAGCAGGTGGGGGATGTGTAGAAAGGCAAAACGGACAAACAGATGAAGGGGAGGAAAGCACACAATGAGAGAGAGAGGTGGGTGGCAGAGAGAGAGAGAGAGAGAGAGAGAGAGAGAGAGAGAGAGAGAGCTCTAGACAAACTCCACCTACTGCTGACTATAGCTCCACACACTCCCAGCACCCAGCCCTTAGCAGATCCCTGCTGAGAGAATGTGGGCCTCCTCATATATATATGTCCAAGGCAAAATCTAGTGTGCTACTTCAGGGCTTCTTTACTGGCAGCTCAATATGCAACATTTATTGACTTGATTGGCCAACAGTAACTGTGGCCAGGACAGTCTAGTGTGGCTGCAATTTCCTCTTGTCAGTAGGATGTTAATTAACCAGCCATTGGCTCTGTCAGACATTGCACCTCAGGCTGTTATGGTATTCCTGCTCCTGTACCGAAGTTGCATTTCCTCTATTTTCAGAACCTCACCACGTCCTCTTCACCTTCTGGGCCTTGGCACCTGCCCTTCAGCTTTGCTTGGAACTTAACCTAGTTCAGATCTACTGCCTTCCCCTGAACAAGGGATATATTTGCTGTAATTACTTGCACAACCTTTTTTGATTCTATATATCTGAGGTTCCACTGAAGCTGCTTGGTTCCCGGTTCCTACTCTGCTGGCGATTATTGACCATATTGATGGATTAAGGCCAGGGATGACAGATTGCTTCCCTCACCCTGAAAACTCCAGGCTCAGTGACAAAAAGACAAATGGTGAAGACACTTTTTAATGTAATTCCTTCATATTTTGCCAGTGTTTTGTTCCTGTCCACATTTGGCCACAGCTGACTTTTCTCCTTTGCCTTTACTCTTCTTTGTTTGTAGAATGTAGCTTGTAAAACTTTTAGCTGGGCTCTCCAAAGCACCGTGTATATTGATAGTACTCCAAGTACCAGAGAGAAGAAACAACCAGGCTAACTGTCTCCCAAAAGTATGACAAAAATTAAATAGCCCGATGATGACATCACTGCAAAACAAACAAGGCCACCATTTTAATACCACTCATGTTGAATGCAATGAAGATTATGGTATGTTTATTGCTTTTCGAAACAAACAAACAAAACAACCCAGGTTGGTCTTTCCTAATGGAAAGTTTCAAACTTTACAAAACAGATTAAATTTGTGGAGGGAAATGTACAAAGATTTTCTAACAGAAGCAGAGCCAGTACAGTGGTACCTCAGGATGTGAACGGGATCTGTTCCGGAGCCCCGTTCACATCCAGAAGCAAACGTAACTAGTGATGGCACGTCTGTGCACGCACGCGCCGCTTTTTGCCACTTCTGCGCATGCGCGTGACGTCATTTTGAGTGTCTGCGCATGCGCAAGCAGCGAAACCTGGAAGTAACACACTCCATTACTTCCAGGTTGCCACGGAGCGCAACTCGAACGCGCTCAACTCGAAGCGTATTCAACCCGAGGTATGACTGTACTCTAGCTTCTCAACAGCTGGGTCACTGTTGCCTACCAGGAAGGGTGGGGCAGTAGGGAGGTCAGAATGGTGCAAATGCACCACCAGAATCAATCTAGCCCTCTTCTATGGCACCAACCTCCCTGCTGCCTCACCTCCCTCACAGTAAGCAACAGCAACCCACCTGCAAGGAAGCTAGCTTAGTGGCTCTACCCCAGCTGATAAGTCGCTTCTGGATTTGAATGGCAGTACCCCTCCAATGAAAATAGATACTTTAAAGATGGGCCACTGGTAAGAAAGCGCTGTCGTTTTTATGAAAAGCTTGGAAATATTCTTTGTACCCAATATTCACTCTCTTCCTGGAATGGCCTTCTAGAGGAGGTTAATCAGGCCCCAACATTTCATTCTTTTAGGCTAGGGATGGGGTGCCCTCCAAAGGTTTTTGGTCTACATAACTCACATCAATACTGACTGCTGGCCATGATATCTGGAGCTGGTGAGAGTTGAGTCCAACAACATCTGGACATAGCAGGTTCCCCAACCCTGTTTTAGGTGCTTGACTAAACCATGGCTCTTCCAGAAGGCTTTCAGTTGATTGTTCCTCTTGGCTTTGTTATACTATGGCTCATATCATTTTATTGGTGGTACTTCAACATATATACATATATGTGTATATATGATGTGCTTTAAGGTATTGTGTGGTTGTTTCTATATCTTTTCCAGTGCTATGATATCATTCTTGAAGATGGAACAAGTAGAACTGTACACGGTCTTCCAAATGTGCCCACACTGGACAGTTATGCAGAAGCCCAAGGAGACTGGCAACTTTATTTTCAGTGCCTTCACTAACAATATGCTAGCTACACATAACAATGATAGCAAGATAAAGTAGGTCTGAACTGTTACCCTCTCACTTAAAAAGGTAAAGGTACCCCTGCCCGTACGGGCCAGTCTTGACAGACTCTAGGGTTGTGCGCCCATCTCACTCAAGAGGCCGGGGGCCAGCGCTGTCCGGAGACACTTCCGGGTCACGTGGCCAGCGTGACGAAGCTGCATCTGGCGAGCCAGCGCAGCACACGGAACGCCGTCTACCTTCCCGCTAGTAAGCGGTCCCTATTTATCTACTTGCACCCGGGAGTGCTTTCGAACTGCTAGGTTGGCAGGCACTGGGACCGAGCGACAGGAGCGCACCCCGCCGCGGGGATTCGAACCGACGACCTTTCGATCGGCAAGTCCTAGGCGCTGAGGCTTTAACCCACAGCGCCACCCACGTCCCTACCCTCTCACTTACCTGTGTTCAAATGGCATTGTTTCCATCCTGCTCACTTTTCAAATTCTGTCTCACAGGATTGTCATGATTGCTGCAGTCAGATGATATTACAATTGCACACAGTGAATTAAAAAAAAAAAATTAACAAATAAGCCATTGAGTCTTTCATGATTTTAGTCAACTGTATGAATGAGAATTCAATCCATGAGCTCTTTGTTGATTTACACAGGTTGGCCCTGTAACATCAAGTTTCAAGATCTTAAGGTTATGCAACAGTACCAGAGTCTGCACTTTCCCCTCACAATACACGTGCACGCATGAACACACATCCACACTTGCTACAACTTGCAGTTGAAGCTGAACTTATCAACAGAAGCACATGGTAGCATTTGAGAGTGTGGCACTTACAGTACCGGCTAGTTTCTGCATTTTAGAACACATCGTTCTGTACTATTAATCCATCAAAACTGTCTGGAGTTGTAACAAAGACACCACTTTATTTATTATAGCACTCCCCTAGCAACATGTTCTCTGTGGAACCCAGGCCAAATCTACCAGGCCTGATCTATCCCCTACCTTAGTGTGTGAAAACTAAGTGCAATGATATTTACATCTGCAAAAAGCTAGGTCAAGTCTGTAGCAGCATTGAGACTTTGCAGTTCAGTTTACAATGTTTTACTTTAATAGATTTGCTGCTCCAGGTTACATTTGTGTGGGTTTTGACCAAGGCCCAGTTCAGATGAAATGCTGTATGCACAATAGTTTGTATTATAATATACTAGCAGAAAGTGCTTCGTATAGCCCAGCACTGCTGAGGGGGGAGGGGGGGAGGGACCAGTGCAGTTTTGAAATCAGTGGTTAAAATCAGGGCAGTTTTGAAAGATTTAGTCCACCATCTTGATTAAATACAGCATGCAATTGAACCCAACAATAGACAAAAATCTCCTCTTTGATCTCAGGAACCGTCATGAAAAATTTGGTTACCATCCTTTTTCAAATGAAACCAAGTCCAGCAGTTCCCAGACCACTCATGAGGCAATCTGAAAAGAGAGATCTGGTCACAGTCCAAAGTCAAAGCACAAGAGACAAGGTCAAGGAACAGTCCAAGGTCAAAACAAAGGCCAGCCAAAGAGCTGGTACAAAGACATTCTAGCATTCTTTGCCAGGAACTGGGGGCTTTAAACCAAGAACCTTTAGAGTCCCACCCACAGCAAAGTTGCAGACCATCTGGGCTGCATGAAGAGTTTGGTCTACTTGTGACAAACAGCTTCCCCACAAATGGTCTCTTACTCCTGAGGAGTCCATGTTCTCCAAATGGGCACTCTAGTATCTGGCATCTGAATGGGCCTGCATTTTTAGGTATTGGTGGTCCCCAGATTGGGTGGTGGCTCGGCCTCTGATTCTGTTCAGGGACCCTCTGTGTCTTGTAGAGGAGGTTGGGCTACTGTGACTTCTGAGAGACCTGTATCTCCTTGCTGTTCATTGTCAGAGTCTGTAATGTTTGCTCTGGGGAATGCCAAGTGTTCCTCTGGATAGGGTTCTTCCAGCAGCAGCCTAGCATTTAAATTATCTTCAGAAGTCTCCAAATTTTGAAAGGATCAGTAGCCCATCTTGATTCAAAATGGCGTCCAATGGTATCCAAAAGCTGCTCCTCAACATCAGGAACCTTTGTGATAAATTGGGTGGCAATATTTTCAGAGATGTACAAATCAGTGCAATTTGGAACATTTCTGTCTGCCATCTTGATTCAAAATGGCATGTGATGATATCCTAACTGATTCCTCTATCTTGTGAGCTGATGCGCCAAGTTTGGTGACAAAATCTCAAGAGGTGTCCAAATAAGTGCAGTATGGAACGTTTCAGTTTGCTGACTTGATTCAAAATGGCATCCAATATTCAGACAAGCAGTTCCTCCACCAAGGGAACCCTTGTGCCAAATTGGATGGCAAGAGGTGTCCAAAACACAGAGAACAGATGGACAGAGAGACATGTCAATTTCCAAAATATGTAATAGATTTGGGGACTACACAATATTTTGTTATAGGAAGCAGAAAAATCAATGTCTGTTTATTCATGTTAACCCTTTTTCTACACAGATAAAATCACAAATGGTTACATCAAAAATAGTACCAAACCTCTGGCTCATGTTATGTATCTGAATGGCAGACATCTATTCTCTAGCAATTAAAAGACAGTCGTCTCTGTAATATGCATTTTAATATAACCATTGTAGTGGGCACACTTGTTTAAAAAGAGATAACGACAACAGTGAGCTTTCAATGTATACTTCTGGAAATATATATCTAACATCAACACTGTGATACTCATTGTAGAAGATATAGTACACTCACTGCTGAGTGAGGAAATAGTAAAAAGGTAAAGGTACCCCTGCCCGTACGGGCCAGTCTTGACAGACAGTCTTGACAGTTGTGCGCCCATCTCACTTAAGAGGCCGGGGGCCAGCGCTGTCCGGAGACACTTTCCGGGTCACGTGGCCAGCGTGACAAAGCTGCATCAGGCGAGCCAGCGCAGCACACGGAAACACCATTTACCTTCCCGCCAGTAAGCGGTCCCTATTTATCTACTTGCACCCAGGGGTGCTTTCGAACTGCTAGGTTGGCAGGCGGAGTGAGGAAATAGTCCACATTAAAAGGTACATGAGGTGAAGAATCAGGTAATAGTGGTAATAGGTAATTGTAACCATGGTCCAATTTTAATCTGGCATCAGAATCCCTCAATAGGTAATTCTGATATTTGTTTAGCACCTCTGACAGAAAGGGAACATTGGTGTCAGAAGTATCCCTTAAACCAGGGATCGGGAACCCATTTTAGCCCGAGAACCACATTTCTACATGGGGAACTTTCCAGGGGCCACATATCAGTGTTGGGTGAAGTCAGTGGCAAAAATGGTCAGAAAAAAGGATGTGACTCTTACTTTTGTACAATACGCTACATGCCAGTGACACAAAACCCAGAAGTTTCTATATATACTAACATTTGGAACATGTGCAGAGTGGGGCCAGCAAGATCATACTGGGTCTGAAAACCAAGCCTTATGAGGAGCAGTTGAGGTAGTCGGGGATGTTTAGCCTGGGGAAGAGAAGACTGATATGATAGCCATTTTCAAATATCTGAAGGGCTGTCACATGGAGTAAGCTTGCTTTCCGCCGCTCCAAAAGGTAAGACCCAAAACAATGGATTTAAATTACAAGAAAGGAGATAATGACTACACAAGAGGAAGAACTTTACAACAGAGCTGTTTGACAGTGGAAGAGATTACTTCAGAAGGTGGTGGACTCTCCTTCATTGAAGGTTTTGAAGCACAGTTTGTTCATCTGTCAGATGTGATTCCTGCACTGAAGGGGGTTGGACCAGATGACCCCTGGAGTATCTTCTAAATCTACAATTCTGTGATACTATTATCTTTCCATTCATCATCAAGGAGGCATGATCACAGTTGAATGTCACCTTTTAAAAATGTATTTCTTTGCTTGTTTAAAAGCATTTATACTGTGTACCACTTAGCATTTCGAAAATCTCTAAGCAGTGTACAGCTTGAAAAACAAATATAGAATGAAAACATTAAAGCAAAAACACAGCCTAAAAACCAGTTAAGACAGCAACATAAATACACATAAAAAGCACACAAAAATGAATAGAAACTCCTAAGATTCCATGATGTGAAATAGGGCATTTTGATCATTTGTTTTAGTAATATTTTGCCAATAAAGCAAATCAAAACCAGAGGACAAACTAGGAACCAGACCCAGGAAAAAAGAACACGCCACTCCTCAGGAAAACCTTGTTTTTCAGGTGAGGCATCGCTGGAACAGGAAGCTTGTTATAGTAGTCCTTTCTGCCCAGGAAGATCCCATGGCCAGCTTGGATGGGGAGTCAGTCAAGGGTCTGAAGGTACTCTACTTAAAGAAACTGCTGCCTGCAGTTCAGTGATTAACCACATGGGGCAGCTGCGTCCAGCAGCTCCTGACAGTGCAGCATGAGAAATGATGCTCACATCATATGTGTATTAAATTACTGAATTTCTGTCTTTCATGTGGTAGTTCTGTGGCAGTCCTTCCTGATTATTGTTTATTTCACAATCAAGACTAAGTTGTTGCACAGTTGTTCAGAGGAACTGTGAGTCTTTTCCACAGCAAGTTCATCTCTTGTGGGGAAAATAACATTTCCTTGGTCTTCAAACTACAAGATATTATCAGTTGGGGAATGTAAGAGAGAGAGAGAATTCAGATGTGGGGATTATTGTGTTAGTTTTTCTGCTTATGATGCCAGTGTTTCTGTCCCAGATTTTAATATTCCTTTTTAAACAGCATACCTGTGGACTTTTAAAAAATTGATATACCATTGTCATGTTGTGCTACATTTCACTCACACCAATAGGAAAATTCAGTGTACAACACCCTCCTATGCCCATCCCAGTTTTTTAAAAGCATTTTCTATTTATGTCTCAATTTTTTAGAGATAAAGTGTTCCATGTACAACTCAAATAAGCCTTTCAACATTTAGGAATAAGAGATGTTTGTCCTTATTTTATAACCATCTACTGCCATTTTGTAAGCCTTTTCCATTTTTTTCTCTTCTGTTTAAGTTGTGGGCTATGTCAACCACTGTTTACACTGTTTCGGTTTTTTCCAGAATAATACAAGAATAATACCGGCTTATCCAGGTATAAGATTCTTAACAATTATGTGACTTACACTTGAAATGACAAAAGAAAAAGGTATGTGTTGTTCATTAGAAAATGAAAAATAATATGTTATAATTATTTCCACTTTTTCTAGACACCCTTTGGCTTAACCTTTATTCCCAGTTGTAACCCAGCTTTGTGTATATCATGTAACTTCATTTCCTCAAGTTTCACCTCCCTACCTTTGTACTGCACTTCCTTCTCCCAGTGTTTGACAGAGAATCAGACTGTAAGCTCCTTGGGGTCAGGGAACCTTTTTTGCCTATATAACACTGTGCAGGGATAATATGTGTTTTATTCCAATAGGGGTTTTATGTTTTTTTGAAAAATAAAATAAAAATGTGGTTGAACCTCTGCTCAATCCTTTGAGTAAAACAGGGAAAAGAGAAAGAAAGAAAGAAAGAAAGAAAGAAAGAAAGAAAGAAAGAAAGAAAGAAAGAAAGAAAGAAAGAAATGAACTCCCATTTTTAATAGACAAGGAAAAAGACGAGCACTAGGACCTGCCCGGAGTCTTTGAATCAAGAGGTCCCTTGATTCATTCAATCTCTCCTAGACATACACACACACTCTCTCACACACACACTCACACAAACTGCAACAAGAGGAGGAAAGTCGGCCAAAAGGGCTTTAAAAATTTCAAAGTTTCCATTTGCAGAAGCAATGGGGAAACGTGGCAGGCCGAGGAAGGAATTCAAATGTGAAGAGGATGCTGTGGAGCCTGGCGTAGGGCAGCCGCGGCAGCAGCAACTGCCAGTGGCAGATAATATGTCCAGGTGCCCGTTCAGTGACATTTTCAACACCAGCAGCGAGGACTCCATGGAGAAGATCAACACTTTCCTACAGAACGTGCAGATTTTGCTGGAAGCAGCCAGTTACCTGGAGCAAATCGAGAAGGAAAACAAAAGTAAGTGGAGTTTTGGTTATGTTTGGTTCCTTCTTCTGCTGCTCCTTTAAAAAATAAAAAAAAAATAAAGAGAGCCAGGCATGTGCGATGACAACAGAAAATGAAGAAAATCTTCATGAAGATGCAACAAGACAGAAAGAGAGAGAGCCGGGGCTACCAGATCAGGCTAAACTCTCGGTTAGTTTCACCCTTACAACCACATCCCAGCAAATATATACGGTATTTCTTTTTTAATGCACCAAGAGATTTCGATTTTTTTTATTAAAAAAAAACAACACACCACCCGATCGAATTAGAAAAACATTGTTTTTCTTTAGTTCTCTCTTTTTTTAGAAACAGAAACAAAGCAAAGCCACATCCCGTGCTACCCGTAAAGTGACCCAGAACAATGTCATCATGTTATATTTGCATCTTTGTGGCATGTTTTTCTGAGATCTCCCGTTCCCATAAAAGACTGGTAATGTGTCAAAAGGGGAGGGGGGAGAACAAAACTGGCCCAACTAGGGGCTGGTGTGGAGGGAGGAGGGGAGACAATGCAAAACAAACTTTATGCTCGGCTAGTAGACAAACGGGAATACTTCGAAGATTTAAGCAGAAAGGAAAAGGGAGGAGGGAGCTTGTTTATATTTTTAAACTCTTGCACTCCTCCCCCTCCCTCCTCCGTCCAGAAAACCGAGCCGGATAATAAGTGAAAGGGAACAAAAGCGGGGTAACCAAATAGAGAGAGATGTGTATTTTTCTCCCCCTTCCTCCTCTGGTGGAAAAGGATTTGCCCCAGCACCCCTCCCCCCTCGCTAGCGTCGCCGTCAGCGAAAATAACAATCCGTCGGGAAACGCTCGTTTGCAACGTCTTCGCGCGGGGCTCCTAGAACAATAACAAGCCGGGGATCGTTTTAACCAAACCTCGCTGGCGTGTGATCGACTGTACCAGGAAGGTCATGGGGGAAATAAATAAAGCAATGCATCGCGTCAGCCCCTGCAGTGGGGAAGAAGAGGGGGGAGGTGTTGAAATAACTCGCTCCCCTTGGGTTTAAGTTTATTATTTGCATCTTGCAAGCAGTCTCTGGGTTGTGCGTTTGTTGTTTCGGCCCCACGGACAAAGTGGGCCTGACGGATCTAGCGCTCCCCCCCCTCCTGTCGCCCCCGCGCAATCCCCCCGTGTAAATTTCCATTGCAGCTCAACTCGCTTAGCCTTTGTTGATCGCTTTCTCTCTCTCTCTTTAATGAATAAGTGGATATGGGTATTGTTTCCGGGAGGAGGATGGAGGGCGAAGACTCGACAAAGCCTCCCCTCCTCCTCCTCCTGGTCGTCGAGCTTTGCAATGGCACAGGCCTTGCTGTCATCAATGGAAATATTTTTAGAAGGCAGTTCGTTTCCTTGTAAATCCTGTTCCTCCTGAGTCGCCCAACCAGACTTTTGAGGACTCAGGTGGAGGGACCTTCGCTTGACGCGGCCGGATCACACAAGGCAGATGAGCTAAATTAAGGGAGCAGGATCCCACCCCCGCTCATTCCCCCCCCCCTTTCCAATGGGAAGTCACGTAGGCAAAGAGCAAAGTAGCCAGGTAGCCCACGAGGGTGGGGTGGCGCCCGCAGCTCTCTTTCTCGGCAACTTGGCCCGTGTGGGACCAGTCCATGTCTCTTGGTCACCTCCTTTCATTGGTGCAGGTGAGGGTGGTGCACATAACTGGGTCAGGCTCGCCTCTCTCTTTCTGAGCTTACAAAAACAAACCTGCACCAAAGTACAGTATCAGTTTCCCTCCGGAGCATTTAAAAAACCTCTTCCAAGCTTTCTAAAAAGACCTCATCCAATGCCAAAGAAAGGGAGAAAACAACAAGGGATTACATCAACGCAGCAACCTACGCATTGTCTTGCCAGTTCTGTAGAAGTAGCCCCGCCAGTTATCTTACATGGGTTGTCGGTGCTGACAGTAGTTGAACTCAAAACAGTAATTTTGCTTACAGCGGAAGATCTGCGTGTTGTTAAATGGTGCTGTCAGTTTAATGGTTTATTTTTATATTCTCTTTGAATCAGCAAGGCATATGCGGTAGGAACACTCCTCGCCTCCATTATGTCCTCCTCCTACAGCCTTATTTATTTTGAATTCGCCAGGTGTCTCCTGCAGGGAGGCCTATGTAAATATGAAACTTGATGTAAACAGCAGCACTCTCATTAATGCGAACTTTTCGATTATCCCGTATTTTTGGGGACGCTCTCCAAGCTATTTGGATAAATGGAGGGGCGGCAATGCACTGGCTTCAGAAAGCAATCCGAGTATTCATAACGCCTCCGTGGAATAACACTGCAGTCTCCCTGGACCCGATTTGAAAGTCTGTGGGGCTGTCGGTTTGGTGAGTTGTAATCTCCTCCAGGGAAATCACGTGCGCGTCCCTCGTCCCCCACCCCTTCGGGGAACAAGCATCTTTCTCGGTTTACACTGGATTTCTCACACCTTGTGCACGGTTAGAAAATGCTGAGGAGCAGGTGCTGGCTTCTCTTCTCCGCCTGCATTTGCAAACAACAGTGCTGCAGCCCCCCCCCCCCCCGGCGCATGTAGCTCTGCTTCACTAAAACTTTTTAAAATGCGCTTATCCAATGCCATTTTGTACAACTTCTTAAAAACACACACACAAACAAGGCGTGAGGACTTGGGCAGCGTCCACGCGCAGCCCCCGCCTCTCTCTCCCTCCCCCCCCCCCCGGCCTGAAGTTTCATCAGCGAGGCTGCAACGCAAACGCCGGGGCTGCCTCGGCTGCACTCTGATCCGCCTGGCTGGGTTACAGTATAATCAGCCCCGGCTCCTCCTCCTGCTGCTCAGAACCACATGGTTTCCACATGGAGACAAACTCCTCTCCTCTGATTGGCCCCGCTCTAACTCGGAAGGCGCGGCTATCCCGGGCCTCCCCGCCAATGGGGGCGCCCCTTCATCCCTATGACGTCACGCGTTGCTGAGCCTGGAGATCAAGGGGAGGCGCCTGCAGCCGAGAGGGTGTCCTTGTTGGGAGTTGTGGTCGGGTGATGTCATAGTCTCCGCTTAAAGGGGCAGGGGCCCTTCTGGCCAGGGCGAAGAAGCGCAGCAGCGGCAAGGGCAGGAAGGGGTGCCGCGAGATGCAGCCTTTTCCCCCTGCGAGGCAGGGAATGGCAGAGCCCCTCGTAAATTCCTGCAGGATTGCAAAGCAAGTGATGAAATCCTTTATCTGCGGGGCGCCCTGCTTCTCCAGAAAATGCTCCGTGTCCTTCTTCCTTGGGGCGGGTGCTTTGCCAGACAGTAAAAGTTATTTATGTTTGAAAGGCTTTCCTCTCTATTTATTTTTCCACCAGCTGGATTTATGCCCGTCAAGGTACCAGAAACTCATAGGCCTCGATAAAAGATTGGAAGTTTTTTCCAGGATGTTTCCAGGCTTCTGTCGCACTTCGCTTTGCTTTTGAATTTTTGGCACATCAAAGGCTTTGTGAAGCCAGTGCTCTACCGTAAACCTTCGTGCGGAGGGCACGCGCAGATTCGCGCTCACCTCTTGTTTACTAGCTGCAGATTGGTAGTGCCATCCCCGCCCCCATACGGACCAGTAAATAGGACTTTCGGGAAAGCCGCAGTTTCTTTTAGGATATATATATATATACACACACACACACAAAATGTAAATTAAATCACCTTGCAAAGCATGGCTTCTTTGTGATATACTTATGTAGAGAGACGACCGTTCCAGTCCACTAAAACGACGTGTGCAATTACTTTGCAAAATAAATAAATGCATAATTAAAGGCAGCGAAGAAAGAAAAAGTAACTCTGACTTAACATCAATATTATCATTTCAATTTTTTATGGCAGGTTGCACTTGGCTTGTGCACTGTCTTCCCCCTCCCTTATATAAAATATTTATCATTTTCACTTTTCCAGTGCCTGTTTATAACTCACATTGGAACAGGAGAGCTCAGTTCCATTTCATCTTCTGATTCTCATACACCGTATGTCATTGTCTCCGCACGCAGGGTACTGCTTGAGGGCAATATTTGCATTAATTTTATAAAGCCCAGCACTGGCATAATTCACAATAATGGTAATCGTCATACTAGTTTAATTCATTTTGCAAGAAGCATAATACTTGGGCATGTGTTTTAAACAAACATCTCAGGCCTAAACATTTTTAAAGAAAGGAATCCCCAGTTGCAGCACAAGATCACTGTAACTTCAACATGTGTGTTTGCACTGTAGATCAAAATGGAAACAATACAAAGCACCCATAACGGAGAGAGAAGAATATCTATATTTTAAAAATGCATGATTGAAAGAGGCATTGGCATTACTGGCTGCAAACATTTAAGGATATATCCATATGTTCATTATGAGATAATTGCTGAAATCTGAAATGGTGTTTTTTTTTTAGGTTAGCAATACAATAATAATTATACCCTACATGCTTTGCTAACCAGCCCATCAGTATATCAGTAAGGTCTTTTCACCCTCTTGGGAGATTGTCTCAAGATGATTTTTACATGACCTTAATGATTTCCAGAAGGGAAGCCACGTTAGTCTGTTATAAAACAACAAAGAGTCTTGTGGCATCTTAAAAGACTAATAAATGTTTTTATTCTGTGGCCCACATAGTCTGTAGCCCACTACAGCTATTCCTGTAATAAATCTGTCAGCCTTCAAGGTGTCACAAGACTCAGTGATCTTTCTAAAAATGTGGCATCGTCAGAGGCGCTACTGTGCTGCCAGTGGTACACCAGTGCTAGTATCTGAGCTTTGTGGCTTCCATGGTTGATAAAAAGTTGGACCACATCAGATCACCATGGCTCCTCCTTCTCTTTTTAATCCCCCAATGTCTAGAAATGTGCTTTACATAATGATTTCTGTGGCAGGAGTATTTTGCTTAAAATCAATGGTATTGACACCCCTCCGACATAATGAAAAATGTTTGGAGGGCCCCCCAAGCTGGAATCCTTAATGTGGAGCATTTTCTGCAACTGCTAAATGCCAGCCATATAGCCTTTTGGCCGACAAGTGACACCAAAGTTTCTTTCTCGTGCATCCTTAAGACCAATGCTATAATTGTGTAGGACAAATGAGCCATGGAACCTTCTGAGCATGTGTACATAAAGCGTAGAAGACAATTCACACAAAAGCCACATGGACTACAGATAAAGCAAAATAATAACACCACAGTGATTCTTAGCAATTGTACCATTCAACAATAACTCACTGTTTCCCAAAGATTAATCCCAAAGATTAATCCACTTCATACGTTGTAATCTAGTGGCAGTCCATGTGGGAGCTATACTGTCTGAAAGCTGCCATCCACATGGCTTGGCTTCAACATGGGGATTCTTGTAGACTGTGTGATGGTCCTGGCATACATACAGTTAGGTTCAATCATGGGTGAAGTTAAGCATTTTTAAGATGTTACCAACACCATAGTCCAGTATATATGCAACTAGCATCTAATTGCAAGGTTTTTTCGGGGGAAGGATCTGTTTTTTTTAAAAAAAATGTGGCGTGATTCCCCACCCCTACCATCTTTACAGATTTGTAGCAGAGGTTGTGGACCTTATTCTAGTGCAAGCGGTTTCCTTAAATTTACCACTTGGTAAATTTTTCATCAATAGTCATAATCCATAGCTGACGACAGTGAGCAGAAAAGGTTTTTGCTTTGAGCTACAAGCTCTGGTAGTGGTTCCTCAAGGTGGTTCCTCAAGAAGTACCTTGCTTTTCCTGCTTTTTCAACATTATGTTATGCTCTGTTTTGATTTCTGTTCTAAGTGCTTTTATGTATTTTGAAAGATTTAAATCTTTGCAATTTTCTGAAGTATTTGCTTAAAAAGAAATTTCTAACAGTACTTTTGGTGTGTTTGATGAGGTTTTTCATAATGAGGGCTGGGTGAAGTGTGTGTGCCCATGATCAATATTAATTGCAAAGTAATAATAAACATGATACTATTTTATTATTGTTCATTTCCATTTTGTTTTCAATCAGATTGTGATAAGCCATAACATATACATCAGACTTCCTCAACCTAATGCCCTCTGGGTTATTTTGGACTGCAGCTCCCATCAGCCTTAACAACACAGCCACACATCAGGTTGTGGGAGGCTGATCTATATTCTTCAGGCATTGGTCATCATAAGCATGTAGACTCTGCGGGATAAGGTACCAACCATGAAAAACTGTCAGCATTAACTTGGTGCTAATATAGCAGAAGAAAGTTCCTACAAAGGTCACATTTGCTTCTGGAAATGCATGCATATGCACACATCACAACAGTGGATTTAAAAAACTGACAACATGCATACAACATAAAAAGGTAAAGGGACCCCTGACCATTAGGTCCAGTCATGACTGACTCTGGGGTTGCGGTGCTCATCTCGCTTTACTGGCTGAGGGAGCCGGCGTATAGCTTCCAGGTCATGGGGCCAGAGCAGCACACACAAATGCCGTTTACCTTCCCGCCGGAGTGGTACCTATTTATCTACTTGCACTTTGACGTGCTTTCGAACTGCTAGGTTGGCAGGAGCAGGGACCGAGCAACGGGAGCTCACCCCATCGTGGGGATTCGAATCGCCGACCTTCTGATCGGCAAGCCCTAGGCTCTGTGGTTTAACCCACAGCGCCACCTGCGTCCCTATGCATACAACATAAGACATGGATAATCTAAAACAACACATCACAAGCTTAGTAACAGAAGACTTCATAGCAATGGCGCAGCTAGGTGTTGTTGTTTTTAAAAAAATAATAATCCTGAGATTAATAGCCTTACAGGGCCCCCTGTATATTTTTTGCTGTTTGGTGCCCTGGACTTCTGCCCTGACAGCCCCACTGTTGCACAGGTTTAAATGCAACAGAATCTTCTTTTTAAATCCTGGGGTTTTCCCCCTAAGAAGAGAAAGAGAACAATTTCTGAGACAGAGAGAGAGGGAGAGAGAGGAGACAATGTTCTGTGGACTTTGTCAAAACAACACCATGATCAGTATGAATAAACTTTTTAAGACTACGGGGACAGAATTAACCATATTTGCCCCTAAAGAAAGAATCAGGAAATGGTGAGAAAACAACACTAGGGCAATGCACGGAGAAATAGTCTTTATGTATAGTAGCAGAACAAGTCAGTAATGGGATAGAGTAGCAGAATACTACAAAGCCAACCAGCCATGGTCCTATATATTGGTGTACCTAAGCATACATTTAAGAAATTAGCAAATTTACACTGTGGTCAGTTGGATGTCTGTAGTACTCCATGTGGAGGTCTGCCTTATCAATAAGATTTTAGCACCAACACCCCTTTGAGGCCATATCAGATGAAGTAGCCCTGAGGAAGGAGCTCCAAAGACCCCTCTATGAAGAGCGCTCAACCACTGGCATAGCCCCATGGCTATTTTTCATGTTTGTGAAAATACATTGTGTGTTCCCCAAATTAACTATTTAAAGATTCATTTTGCTATGACAGAGGTAGAATGATAAAATAAGGACACACATAGGAAATAAGGTTGAGTGCCTGTGGCATTCAGCATGCATTTAACAAAACACTTTTGGTCTGTTAGCCGTTTTCGTGCAGTTTGGAGAATATATAAAGAAAAGCATGGTTTATGTTCTTTTATCAGAAGCATCTCACTTATTCTGTATGTATCAGTCGAAGTATTAATTTCTAGTTGGTGGTAAGTTGCAAGTGCTGCTATTAGAATGAGGTAGCATAGTTCAAGTTCACTGTAGCTTGAGTTCATTCTCTTTATTGTTTTTCCTTGTATGTATGAAAGTGCTTCATCTCATCCGTTATTCCCTTTTCCTTTTTTCTTCTTCACCATGTATCTGCAGTAAAAATAATAATAAAAAAATGTCTGACCTCAGTGTAGCCTAAAGGCTCAGAAACCAGATGGCAAATAAAAAGCAATCTAAAATGTATTATTTTAGATCACATAATATATAAGCCTCTCTTGCAATTTGGATGAGGATGAGAGTTGACTTGCTTTTCTGAGCATCAGGAGTTGGCAAACCTGATTAAGAAGGCAGATAAATGAAGGGTTTAAAGGAAAGACAACAGGAATGTGTCTGCTGCAGCAGAAGGGCAGGCAGGACAGCGAGGGGCAAAATTGTTTTATCAGAATCCAGATGTCATGCTTAGCTTTCACAGTTGACCAACATGGAATGAACTTGATACCTGCAGAGGTGCTACGCATTCTTCTCCAAATCACTTTGCTTTCCAACTTGCCGCCAGGAAATCATTTGAATCTCATCCATGCTACTTTCTGCCCTTGGGAATCACTAGTCGCAAGTACACTGGAAGGTTTTAAAATTATGCTTTCATTGTTTTTTCTGCTTGTCTAAGAATAAGGCAGGTTAGCAATTGTAGTGGCTTCTTGTCCTTTTTCCTCTGGTCCCCCTGAGAACACTGAGCAATATGTGTGTGGCTGAAGCATCCCTATGGAATGCCGCTGCAATATTATTCTCAGGTTAAATGGGTATCTGAACAGTATTGTGCATTTATGTGGACTTTGAGGCCTCCTGCTGCTATAGCCATAGAGGCTTATCTTGAACGTTGAAGCATATGTATCACAGACGCAAAGCAACAAAGGAAGGCGGTAAAATAGTGGTGGAGTGTTTACACATATATTCATGGTAGTGGAATTTTGTTATATCCTCTGGTATCAAGGGTAAAAGATTACACACAGGGTGCCCTAATTACACAAAATATTAAATATTTAGACATATTTATCAATGCACATGTTAGTGACAAGCATTGCTTCAGAAAGAGTGACTGACATCCAACTAAGTAATACTTAAGAGAATTGTTTATTTCACTGGGTCTGCTCTAAGTATGATAAACACAGGATATTGCCCAGCGTCTCTGAAACCAAGTGCAGTTATTTCCATATATAAAGTTTGGGAAAGTGTTTTCATAAGAAAACACTTTTCTTTCATTATCTTAAGATAAACCAGAGCCAGCTTCTTCAGTTTGTGTGTTGGCAATTTGAGTTTGTGCTTATGAACAGGAATTTGCTATGCAGGTCCTTCCTTGGATTCAGGATCTTGTTAAGAGATGGAAGGGGTTGGGTGCTGAAGTGGCCATTAATAAGATGTAAACAGCCCCTTTCTTAAAAGGTCAAGTGGGAGGAGGCAGCCCATTGGTGTCAAAGCTGCCAATTGGCATGCAGTGAAATCCAAAGAATGAATTGACAAGGACATCATTACCCATAAAAGGTGCTCTCTTCTTCTCCCTGACTGTGACCTGATCCGTACTTCTTGAGGGTATTCTGGCTTTCCATTCGATGGTTACTTTGCTGTGGTGTGTGTCTTGTGATACGAGAGGTTTTTAACAAGCTAACTGTCACAAGACTTTCCAAGGAAATGATGAGAAGTTCATTTAAAGGGGGGGGGCTGCATTATTTGCCATGGTTGATGTTTACAGAAGAAAGCTCAACCGAAAAGTTGATGTGAGAAGTAAAATTCCAAAATACCTCCAAACAACGCCCCTCCTCCACAGCCTAACTGTGTTTTCTGTGTGTGGGGAAAAATACAGCACTTTTGCTAAGCAAATTTTACAGCCCTTATTTCCTTCAATCTCAGAAAACTCCTAAAATGGCCCCACTTTCCAGATGAGGAGCTGAGCTTGAAAGGCAATTGTTTACATACAGTTCCCGGGGGGGGGGGGTATGGATTAGTGAGCATCATGGGACACCCTGATGTAGCTTTGAACCTTTCACTGATGGCATGAACATTTTGGCAGATAATTCCAACTCACTGGATTGTTGTTCTGAATCTTTCCACCACACCAGGGTGTAATTTGCCTATAGAAGAGGGATGGGCCCTCCAGATGTTGTTGGACTCCAGCCCCATCAGTCCCAGACATGGTTACCCTTGTTTTGGAAGGACGCTTTCACCCAGTCTGCACCTTGCATCTCTCAGGTCTGTGTCATGAGATGTTGAACTGTGTGCCCTGTTATGGAAAGCCAGGATGTTGGCGATCCTATCCCTATGATATGAGAACTGAAGAGAAAGGCAATAGTGGACACTTTGACAGAAGACTGTTTTGCTCATTTAGTAGGAGAGTGACTTTCTGCAGTTAAGACCTGTCCTAGAAGACAGTCATGAAACTGGATGGCAGTCACCTACAGTCTGTTTTACAGGGTACTAAATGCCATCTTATTTGTAACCCACTCTTCTGCCAAAGTAATCAGACAACCACCCCACTCTTGATAACATTTTTTCTATGCATTGTGATAATTTGCCGTGCCCCATTGGTGAGATCAACTTCTATGTCTTGGGGTGCATAGAACCCAAAGCACTTCGGCTCCTACAACATGATCTGTACACGGGAAATAGGGCACAGGTTCATGCCAGTCTATGTGCTCAGTGCATGGTGATCAGGCATGCCAAGGGGCAGGACCAGATGGCACAATTACATTTGGCCCCTACACACAAATAAAATGCTATCTGCACAAGGCGACAGCAGTGGTGATTCCCAAGTGGTCTCCCTTCTAAGCACTGCTCAGGACCAAACCCTCTTAGCTTCATCACTAGAACTCTTCATATTTTCTGGGCTAAGGAATGCAGACCAACATTTGAAAATCCTAATCAAAGATATAGGCTGTGTACACACCAAACGTTTAAAGGATCCCCTGACAAGAATCTTGGGAACTGTAGTTCCCTCCCTGAAGTGCTACAACTCCCAGTACCCTTAAACTACAGTACTGTACCCAGGATTATTTGGGGGGGGGTGTTTTACATTTTTAGCCATAGTTGTCTCCTCCCTTGATGCCCCCAACTCTTGCTGAAATTATAGACTTTTAGAAGGGGGAAGGACCTTATTTGTCTGGAGCAGGCACAGGAAGGCATGCGCCAACAGTGATGTGCTTTCGGCTCTTGTTGAAAACTCACTTGTTCTCCTAGGCCTTTGAGGCTCATTAGTATGAGTTTGCTGTATTTTAGTTTGGTTCTTTGGGTGGTGTCATATTTATTTTTGAAGTATAATGATCTGAATGGCTTTGCATTTTATATTGTTGTGGGTTGCCTCGAATGTTTTGAATAGAAGGTGGCATATAAATGCATTGAATAAATAAATATTTCTCAGCTCAAGGGCTACATGCCTTCATGGACAACGCTCCAGGAGCTGCATGCCAGTGCTGGGCAGGGCCAGCAAAAGCAAGCAGAGCCATGGACTCTTACCTTTGTTCAGCTGGGTACTTTCCTGCAATGAAGATTTATGACATTTATACACCGCCTTTCTTCTGTCATGAACCCCAAGGCAGCTTACGTGTGGTTTCCAGGGAGTCACCCATCCATGTGTCTACACACAATACACCGTGTACACACTGTGCACCTTTAAAGCACATTCTTATCTTCAAAAAAATTCTGGGCACTGTTGTTTACCCCTTGCAGAGTTAGAATTCCCAGCAACCCTCAAACTACAGTGCCCAGAATTCTTTGAGGGAAAGAATGTGCTCTGAATGTGCTTCAAAGGTATTAATCTTTTATCCAGGCACACGAGATGGACACATTCCGGCCAGGCAAAAGCGCAGGACTGGAGTGTAGGCTTGGAGAGCCTTATATAGCTCCTGGGCCCAAGGCTTCCCACCCTTGTAGGGGATCTTGTCCATGCTCCTGCTCGATGCAGGGCACAGTCCTTGGTTGTTTTGAGTTTGCCCAAGCCACATTCCTGCAGGTATGTTAGGAGCTTTTTATGAAATACTAAAGAAATAACTAATTCACTTGCCCAGGATCCTAGAATTGCACGATCCACTTGTGATTCTTCCTTTACTGTGTACCCACTATACTTTTAAAGAACATTCAAAGCACATTTCCCCACTTAAAAAATAAAATAAAATAATCTCCAGCTTTGCTAACGCAAGGATTACTGCATACTATATTCCTTTGCTTCTTCCTTCTGTCTTGCAATTAGGGCTAGAGGCATGCCTGAAGAACTGCTAGCGTTTATATTTTTGCAGAGAGAACAGCTGTGCTTCTCTGTCCCTATAGTTTTTGGGACAACCTGAGATCCTTTACATGAAGCCTGGTCTAACTTAATTAAGGCTGCAATCCTATGCACACTCACCTGGGAGTAAAAGGTAAAGGTACCCCTGCCCGTACGGGCCAGTCGTGTCCGACTCTAGGGTTGTGCGCCCATCTCACTTAAGAGGCCGGGGGCCAGCGCTGTCCGCAGACACTTCCGGGTCACGTGGCCAGCGTGACAAGGTGCATCTGGCGAGCCAGCGCAGCACACGGAAACGCCGTTTACCTTCCCGCTAGTAAGCGGTCCCTATTTATCTACTTGTACCCGGGGTGCTTTTGAACTGCTAGGTTGGCAGGCGCTGGGACTGAACGACGGGAGTGCACCCCGCCGCGGGGATTCGAACCGCCGACCATGCGATCGGCAAGTCCTAGGCACTGAGGTTTTACCCACAGCGCCACCCGCGTCCCTTACCTGGGAGTAAGACGCATCAAACACAGGAAGTCTTACTTCTGAATAAGGAAACATGCATAGGATTGTCCTGTACTTCTGCACAGCATGTCCTCCCCATCATTCTGTCTTCAACTATTACCAGTGCTTTTTTTCTGGGGGGGGGGGGGGACAACGCAGGGGTATACATACCCCTAAACATTTTGTGAATCTAAGTTTGGCCTCACTGAGGGGCAGTATTTCAATATGAGTAGGAAAATGAGAGTACCCCTAAACATTTTTTTAGAAAAAAAGCACTGACTATTACAAATTGCAGACATTGTCATTCCATCATGTGCTCAGCAGTTCTGTGTGCCTCTCTCTCTCTCTCTCTCTCTCTCTCTCTCTCTGTGTGTGTGTGTGTGTGTGTGTGTGTTTACCATCCAGTTTGCTGAAGAGTTCAGATCACCTGAAAAGCTGGCTGATTTCTTCATGGCTTTTAATTTGTTCCTAATAAAAGTATGATGTTACTCTTGCTTTTGTGTGACAGTTTCTGCTGCATTTTTTGTTAGCCTAGGTGGCTCAGTTTATAACTTCTAATGTTTTTCTTTTCTTTGTT
This sequence comes from Podarcis muralis, assembly GCF_964188315.1. Taxonomy (NCBI): domain Eukaryota; kingdom Metazoa; phylum Chordata; class Lepidosauria; order Squamata; family Lacertidae; genus Podarcis; species Podarcis muralis. Next base: position 47,661,858 of record NC_135660.1, read on the forward strand.
TTTATTTGCTGATGTTTGATTAGCCGAATTTTAATCAACCTGCAGAACAGGTTAGTTCAATCTGGCCTATTACTGCATTTCTAGAGTGGCAACAATGGCAGCACCAATAAAAAGGATGGGGGGGGCATAGAAACAGAAAAGTGGACTTCTGAAATTTATTTCTATAACAGGATTTAGATACTTAATGATCCAAACCTGTAAGCAGCTTACCTAAAACATCTACATTAAAATTACCAATAAAATCAGATGTTAAAAAAGGTTAAGCTGAAAAAATTAAAAACAGAAATAAAACCAGCACTTAAAAATATGAATTGCAAACATATTAAAATATATGCCTGGGTAGCTTGTTAAACAAACAAACAAACAAACAAACAAACAAACAAACAAACAAACAAACAGTACAGCAAAAGCTCTTGCCTAATATCAATGAGCAGGGAATTCCGAAGTGTACATGCTGCCACACTGAAGAATAAAACTTGAGGGTGAGAGTGAGCTTTCTCCTTACATTACAGTGGTACCTCGGGTTACATACGCTTCAGGTTACAGACTCTGCTAACCCAGAAATAGTACCTTGGGTTAAGAACTTTGCTTCAGGATGAGAACAGAAATTGTGCTCCGGCAGCATGGCAGCAGCAGGAGGCCCCATTACCTAAAGTGTTGCTTCAGGTTAAGAACAGTTTCAGGTTAAGAACGGACCTCCGGAACGAATTAAGTACTTAACTCGAGGTACCACTGTATATTGAAGAGAAATGACAGTATTTTTCACGTTAACACTCTCCTCCTAAACCTATTTTCTCTTAAGTAAGGCTGCAATTCTAATCCTGTTTACCTGGAAGTAAATTCCATTGAATTCAATAGGGCTTATGTATAAGTAGCCATTGGTTAGGCTTGTGCTGTTAGTCCAATTGATTTTGATGGAATTAGCTTTCAAGTAGTAAGCCTGCTTAGGGTTTCAGCCTTCTTTTAATTTTCAGTTGATTATTTGGGAATAATCTGAATATGAAAAGTGCATCTCCTTGAAATAATTACAGGGGTCTGGCAAAGTGGTAGGGGGTGGATGAATGAAAGGACCACTTGTGAGAAGGGTGCATGCTTGCTTTCCATCAACCATTCCTCTGCCCCCACCAATGAAATAACCAGGGATCTTTGATCACCAGTCAAAAATTAAAATACTTGATAACGCTTCAGATGACGCTGGCCAGCAGCAACAAACCACCTATCAGACTTGCATGGAGACAAATCAGCCCTCCTAAGTGGGAGCCTTTCATGCAAACAGAGTGGGCAGTTCTAGGCTGAGATATTCCTGTCCTGATAAGACTCCAGAAGCTGAGATTTGGCAGTGCTGATTCTGAATACGTTTGACCTTGCGCTTTTTACACCACCTCGGGTGGATTAACAGCAGGGTCCCCATCCAGACTAACCCTCCTACTACCGCGTTTTTACCGGACAGCTCTGCCACATAGGGAACATGAGGTGAAGGATTTTCGTCCAATCAAAAATGTGTTTACTTCGAAATAAGCCCCACTGATCTCAGCGAAACTGACTTCCGGCGTCTGCTCGAAGAGTTGCAAGAGCAGAATTTTGTAGTTTTGACGGAAGGCATGAAAATGCTTTTTAAAAAATAAAAATAAAAGCAATGCAGAACATATGCAGTCTTGTAATGTCACCCCCTCCCCATACACACACATTTGTGCCACAATTCCGTGCACACCAACTTGGGAGCAAGTCCCACTGAAATCAGTGGCGCTTACTTCCGAGTAGATCCAGATAGGCTCTGGCTCCTAAGCTGTTCTGTGCAAGTTAGTGGCTTAATTTGCACAAAGTGCGAGTGACACTTTAAAATGCAAGCGATTTCCCTCAACGAGCGTCTTGGCGGAAAGAAACTCGCCTGCATCACTCAAAAGGTCTCAATGAGCCTAGATCTCGGATTTTGTTAAGTGGGGAATAAACGGGGAAGGGGCTTCCCCCATTCCCAGCCGCCTCCAAGAAACGCTTCCCCCATTCCCACCCCCACCCCCCAAGAAACGGGAAGGAGAGTGGGCGAATGAAGCCCGCCTGCCTCGGCGATGATCGCTTTGCTGCTGCTGCAACCGCTTTCGTCCAGCCACGAAAGGGTGCGCGCAACGCGGAAGGCAAGAGGCTCCCACAATGCTATTGCTATTGCTGCTCCTGTGCACGCTCCCCGCCCTTGAAGGGGGAGCGCAGGCAGGGAAACTACATTTCCCAAGCGGCCCCGCGGCGGAGTCTTCTCGTGTGTGTGTGTGTGAGTGCGTGCGCGTGTGTGAGTGTCTCCTCCCCCCGCCTCCCATGATTTCTAACCAGAGGTAAACAAACTGTGAAAGAGGCAGGGACCTACAGGATCTGCTGCAGGAGGCGGAGAGAAAACGGCCGCCAGATCCCAGGGAACAGGGCTTGGACCATGGATGCAGGGGCAGCCCCGAGGTGGAGAGGGAAGGTGTAGGGTCAAGGGAAGGAGCGGGCAGCGGCGGCGAGCAAGGATGCAAGACTAGCGGGGCAAGGCTGACGGAGAGGTCGGAGGAGGGATCGATGGTGGCACTCGGCGTGTAGGGAGGGGAAGGCGCGGGGCAAGATCGGCGGAGAAGGGGGGAAGAGCACCCGAGAGCCAAGGATCAGGACAGGATCGGTGCTCCTTGACCAGGGGATGAAGAAGGGGGGTAGGAGACTGAGCGCCAGGCTCTCGAGGTAGCAGGATGTGGGCAGGGTCCAGGGGCAACTACGGCAGGAGTTGTTAGATCCTCTCCATTTCTTGGTCTCGCTGATCAAACTTCCCGGAGGCATCAGAAGGGACCCCCCCCCCAGCCCCTTAGTACCGCCTCGCCTGCTGCCCTGTGCCCGTCCCCTCCCGGTAAGAGGAAGCGGAGTTGTTGCCACCCTTGCTGTAAAAGGGGAGAGCGGGGAGTCCTTCCTCTCAACTCTCCAGGAGAAGATCTAAGAGTGCCCAGGGGCTGGCAAGCGGCCTCATCCAGCCCAGGGGCTATGGAACGGGTGGAGATGATTAACATCCAGCGCCTTCTGGAGGCAGCTGAATACCTGGAGCGCAGAGAGAGAGGTAACTGGATTGAGGAAGGGGGTGGGGATTGGAGTGACACGTCCCCCATAAGGGGGAATAGTTCTCTCTCTCCTTTTTAATGAATGGGGTTTTTGGGGAGGGCTTGGGGGAAAGGGGGAGGACGAGCAGGCTCACATGCTGTAGATAAACAAGGTGGAGAGATGCCCCCCCCCCCTCAAATGGCAGAGACTAGGCACTGCTGGCATGCCATCCCAAGCATTTGCCTGCTATGTATGGGCTCTCCCTCGGACAGGTGGCTTGTTGTCTGTAGCCCCTGTGTCCCGTCAGAGTTCTTGGTGGTTTGAAGCCACTCCCTGAGGACTTCTCTCTGGGCTCGCTGAAGCTTCCTGCCTAAGTCCATGTGTCCTTGGAACCTACTGTTTTGTACCCTCTTGACTGACCCTTCTCTTTCCCGTTTGCTGGTGATTTCTGCAGAGTGTGAGCATGGGTATGCCTCGACCTTCCCCTCCATGCCGAGCCTCGGACTGCAGGACCCAAAGCCACCGCAGAGGCTGAGCCGGGCAAGAAAGCATAGCAGCGGAGGGAGCAGCACGGGCACTGCTAACAGGTACCAATTGCAGGGAGTAAAAAAAAAAAAAAAGGGCTTTTGTGATCCTTTGTAAGCCCATCAGGCACAATAGGCTGTATTTTGCTTGCAACTTCTGGGGATTCAGTTTCCTTTTCTCTGCGATCTCACTTCCTCTCAGTCCTTGATAATCTGTAGGCTTGTGCCTTTTAATAGAAAAATTTCCCAACATGCTGTTGTGGTAGCTGGCTCTTTAAATCCAGCAGAGCGAGCTGGCTATGTAATGCCTCAGCTTCTGCAGGTTGTGCCATGCTGCCTTTTATGTAACTTTCCATCCTTCAGTCTCACTGAAGGCTTTTCTAAGCAAGGATGATTTTGCTCTAGGGAAACTAACCTTGGTTTTGAGCCTGATCCTATGCATGTTACCTCTGAAATGAGTCCCACTGTGTTCCGTGGAGCTTACTCCTTGGTAAGTTTGTTAGGATTGCAGCCTAAATATTGTTTTGGAGAGTGCATATGTACCTGCAGTTCTAGATCTAGCCATATTTGCTGAAACATTTCCCAAAGAAATTATAGGTGCCCCTTGATGTACTTTTGCTTTGTGTTACTTCTGTGTAGTGGTAGTATGACCACATAACACTAAACTACCTACCTCTATAGGGTAATGTAGAAACCTGCTTTGTATGCCTCATGTGGTATGCATTATGCAGTAGTGAGTTGTCAACAAGTTCTTGCAATCTCCCACCCCCCCCCAAAAAAAGACCTGCACAGTTCTTTTCAATAAAGATAATATTTCTGAAGCCTCGTGGACTGCTTTAGTTGGAAGGTTCACTTGTAATTTGATTTTGGTGGTTGCATTTTACTGAAATAAATTCATTCTATTGCTGTCTGTTGAATATACTTAAACCAACTTGTCCAAAGTTACCCAAGTGGTGCGTAATCATTCACTTCTTTAAAATGTTTGTGTTTGTGTGTATTGAAGTTAATTTAGAACCCATTTTGTAGAGACATGAAGTTATTAAAGCTAAGCAATGCCCTCAGAATTAGCCATATATAATGTCAGAATACCATATGCACAATTTCTGCATAGATGCCATTTTAGTTGCATGATGTGTCAAACAACATGCAGATTTGCCTAAAAATAATTTTGCCGGCTTGTTTGCCAAAAAGTCGCAGGAATTTTGTCCTGGGTTGTGATAACAGATAATAATAATAATAATAATCCAAGGAAGACCCCAGATTTAAAAGGGCAGGAAGTGGACAGACTTTGGAAGGGATCCTGAGGGTCATTAGTTTTACTTACACACACACACACACACACACACACACGCACCCCACCCTATACCTGCAGGTCTCAGGGTGGTTCACAAGATAAAATTACAATATAAAAACCCAAAATACAAAATCAAAATATGAACAAAAACAGCTGAATAACCACCCCAAAACACATAAAAACAGTTTAAAACAATTAAAAAACAATTAAAAACAAGACACAGTTGAAAAGCAGTTTAAAAGAATGTAAACAGTAGTATCTGCTGGGCAGCAGCAGTCCTTTTGTAGTCTATCAGGCCTGTCCTGGGCCTGGTAGAGAGGCAGCAGCAGGACCCCCTGCAATGCAGGAATATGCACTGTCCCTTTTCAGGTATGGGGTGGGTGTCCAAGGACAGGGAATGTAAAACATAGCAAATAGGGGTAAGTGGAAGCTGCTGATGGAAGGAGGGAAGGAACTATGAGTAAAAGGAAGCAAGGTGTGAGGTGAGAGAACTGCTAAAAAGACAGAAGAGGCAGAGATAAAGAAGGCTGAAAATCTAAGAGCCCATCTTTTTGCACGCTTATTCAAAAGTCAGTCCCATGAATACAAGGAAGGTTACTCCTTGGTTTGTCCCCCTCCCACTTCCAGAGCTCTGTGGTCATAGAATGTTCTGGAGTAAAATCTTGAGCAGAGTTCATGGGCATAATTGGTGATGAGTTTTCAGTGTGCTTTCTGTTTTCTTGATGGCATTTCTGTTACTTCCTGGTGTTGACTTTATTCGCGGGGTGGGAAGGACTCAAACAGTTCTAAATTGAAGAGCACTTCGACATACAAGCCTGTGTGTGGTTAATATAAAAGTGTATTAATAGGTAAGGAGGGCTGAATTTAGAAGAACTGTTTCTAACTGTTGAGGCCTTCGCCTATGTTTTCTGAATCTCCAACAAGCCTCAAAGCATATAAAATAATGTACAGGGAGTGTTTTTGTTCCAGGAAGAGGAATTTCACTTTACTAGAGCTGGAGTAGTGATTACTTCACAACTTTCCTTACTTAGTAGGGTAGATGTAGTATTTGACACCATTGAGATTATTTGCCATGAAGAAGCTGTTGTTTTTCTGTGTTTGCATCAGCAGTAGGACAACAGGGGGTATATATTGAGTATATATACTGAGTGTCAGGATTCCCAGCACTGAAGCATTCATTATCACAGGAACTTCATAAAAAACAAACAAACCCTGTGGGCTGGACAGGCATAAAACTAAATTTATTTTTCACCAGCCTGCTTCTAATACCAGAATTGCACTGGATTTGTGGGTAGGGAGAATCATGATTTGATGGAATACAGGGAGTTACAGCAGGGGACAAAAATTTAGTTCTGCTTGTCAATGTGCACCTTTTGTTGTAAAAAAATAGAACCTACCATTTTAGATTCACATGACTGCACCATTTGCACGAGTCAGTGTGGCTGCCCCTACCACGTTTTGTTTGGCCTGCACTCTTCCCTTAGTAGTGCCATGCAGAATTGTGTGCTGTATTCTTCATATGACGTATGCTATGCTGTGCTTCTACCAAGCTAACATGGTAATTAGCAGGGCATGAATAAGGTGGAGAATGAAGCAGGCTGGTGAAAAATCTGCTGGTTTCCATGCGATGGAGGTATAATTTTGTGGCCCCCTACTTGTAAGTTATTTTTGCTGTGGCATTTCCCCCGAGCATTGTTTGTTTATTTGTTCTGATTTTTTTTTTTTTGACTGCTTTCATACTTAAAAAAAAAAAGTCTAAGCAGTGTTCAACATGGTGCTTTAAAGCATGGAGCTGTGCCCTAAAACATAACATGAGAATATGACCCACAGATACTAAAAGCAGGATAAAAATGTAAACACATCAGAGGGGGAGAAAGATATAAGAAGGAAAAGAAAAGGAAAAAAAATCAGGAAAGGCCGGGGGCAGGGGGGGGGAGGGGGAGAGATGTTTTTAATAAAGTGCCTAAAGCAGGTAACTGACGGTGTCTTGAGGATCTCAGAATAATCATTTGGCAATGTTCTCCATTGGAGATACCTGAACTGTCAAACGTCACATCATAGTTCTTACAGTGCCTGTAGATTATGGGGTTCTCTGCTTAGCCTAAGCAGCAATGGTTATAAGAAAATTAGTTTCCATTTACAAAAGGAATACTGATATTCTCTGGGTGCTGCATGTACAGCTAGATTCCAGGCCTGGCCTACGACTGCATTCACATGTAATGCTAAGATATGATGGCTGTTTTTGTGAAACCCAGCTGCTCACAAATTGCATGCAACCTGAGCACTCCTGCTTTGCATCTCCCTTCCAGCAGCAGGGAAACAAACCATGGAGCATCTGGTTCAGCTTTATCTCTGCACCTGCAATCCTGGACTGTTTGACCCATGACTGCAGGTTCAGACACAGCTTTAAGCCAGGCAGCTCATGCACAGTATGGTTTAGCTAACCCATACAATGGTTTAACCTTGTATGTGAATGCAGCCTTTGCTTTGTTGGGTAACACCTCTGCACGTTTTCAGCCCCTATGAAATATACTCTTGTTGCGTCCTTATTCTGGGCATTCACTATTTTCATGCTTATTTGTTGTGAACGGGGGTTGGGGTTGAATTTTCAGTTTTCTACACGGATGTCATTTTGTCCCATTATAACTGAAGGGGTGGTTAACACGTCTGCTCGCCTAGCAGTTACTCATTTCAGCCGTGCATGCCAAAGCTGTGCTTCCCCATGTACTGCTCCTGAACAACCCTGAATTGTTTCAATAGGACTTGTGTGGGAGTGGAGTCTGGTGGATTGCAGCCTCGGTGGCTCTTCAATAGCCAAAGCATTATTGCATGAGCAGGAAATCAAGAAAGCCGCATGCATGCAGACGGATGCTTTTTCCAACATATAATCAGGTTAATGAAGTTAAAATGGTCTGTTGTGTAATCCCTCAGTCTAACAGGGTTCATGAAAGGATACGGCAAATTGAGGCTGAGAGCACTGGTGGCTGTTAGTAGGCAAAGTCAGGAGGTGCAGCTTCACACCCAGCTTGTGTAGGAAAGTGGAAATGGACAATTTGGAGAGAGTTGCTCTGTAACAAAACTTGTGGCATCTCTGAAACATCTAATACAGTGACTTGATGCTGAGTAAGGTAGAGTAAGTAGAGTGCTATGGTATTTTGGTCCGTAGGCTTGACTATTTGTGTTGCAATCCAATTCATGCTTTTATTTTTAGAAGAGCACGTTGAGCTGTCATCATTGTGGGAAGATGCTCGTTAAAGGGACAGAAGGCAAAAGTGGGCCTTGCTAGGATTTAAAATTAAGGTTTGTGAGGGGACCTCTTTCCCCTTGGCTCCTTTTCTCTCCTTATACCACCAGGTAAAGGCCATATCCCCTATCATCCTATACAAGTCCTGGCTCTTCCAAATTAATTTGAGCTGTATGGAATTTCCTTCAGAACCAATGGTGCAATATTAAGCATATTTATAGAGACATGGCATTTCTGAGCACGGAATTTAGGTCCTGTTGATTTAAGACTTGCTCCTAAGTAGACATGCATGAAGATTGGCTTCTAGCTTCTGAACAGCACAATCTCCTTTGCCAAAGTGGATATTGTAAGTTAAGTGTGGATCTAACCATGGAGGGCATTGCATTGGTCTATAATGGAAAATAGAGAAACCTATTGAGAGAATGAGTAGCTCAAGAAGGTCATGGGGCATACTTGTTTTTTTGGGGGGGAAACCTTCATTCATACATTATACAGTATCAAGAGATTTTGCTGTATACTATGTGTATACTTGGTAAACTCTGTAACTGTTTTCAAGGACAAATAGTCCTAAATGGGGAGTGGGGAGGAAACATTATTATTACACTGACAAAAATAAATCCTTCCATACTTATGCATGAATCAGCCACTGAGGGCAATGTTTGGCATTATGCTGTTCTACTCTTTCAAAGAAGATATCTGAAGAAAGTACTTATTTTGGAATATTTTTGTTCATCCCGAAGACATTTCTATGAATGTACATGCAAAGTGAACCCAAATTTCTGTACTTCCAGCCACACTGTTTTTGAATGTCCGGGGCCTGATTTTAGGTAGTTTTAAGTAGCGCTGAGCCAAAATGGGAGATGAGCACTGAGTTTCATGAACGTTTTCTCTCTGTGAGAAATGTGCGTCCCTTTTCTGGACAATTTTGCACAGCCCTTTGTGAAAGGGGTATGAAACTCCTTGCACGGTGTTAGGTATGTAGAGGTGGGGAGGCACCCATGTTGCTGAGGCACAATTGCTGCTCCATTGCAGCAGTTTAGTTACATGTAGTTGATTTCATTAGGGCAGGATAGGGATGCACATCTGAACACAGTTGTACACAAGGCTTATTGTGACAGCACTCACTAGTACAGAGTACTGGAACCTCTTACCTTGGCCATCCTTAGCAGCCATTTTGTGATGGTACTCCAAGCACTTTTATCGGTGCAGAATATGCATACCAGCATCTCTCTTCTTCTTTTTCTTCTCTTTGCATAGGAGTATCCTATTGAAATCAGTGCAGTGGAGATGGTTAGTGTCTGCATCTGAATCCATATTCCTATGTGCTGTCTGTCCTAGCTCATGCCGTGCAACAAGAAAAGGAGGGACATTTGCTGTGTAATGATGGCATATGATGAAATTGCCTAGTGAAGCAAGTTGGGTACCAACAGCCTGGTGGCCTGAGCTTTAGGCATGCATTCTCTCTTTCCTTGTGCTCCTTCAGTGTGAGGGCAGTGGGTAAGCTTCATTTGCCCTTGCTGAAATCATCGTATGTTCAAATGTGGCTGTGCGATGACTTCATTCTGTTCACAGTGTGTGATCCCTAGTTAGCTAGAATTGCATAGTGAAGAAGCCCTTCATACACACACACACACACACACACACACACACACACACACACATAAAAACAATAGGAACAATGGCAATGAACAGGCATGGAGGAAGGTAGGAGGTTTCTTGCAAACTTTTTGCCCCCTTCAAAATGCAGAGCTTGCTTTTGAAATAAAAAACATTTGTGAAAACCTGGCACAGCACTGTTTTTAGTGTCATGTTTCCCAGATGAGCCCTGAAGCTCTTTGCAAAATCTAGGCCCAGTCAGAAAAGTCAATTGCTGTTTTGCTATGTTTAGGCAGTATACAATTCAGTGGTTTCAGTTTGTAGGGTGTGCTGCCCCCCCCCCCCCCCTTGCTTAGAAAGAGAATTGGCAAGGCTGCTGGCATTTTCTTAAGTACATGCTGTGGAGTGGCAACACAGAACATAGTGATAATGTTACACAAATAAAGTTACTTCCTTATTGCTACTAGCGCCATTAGGGGATATGAAAATCTATTATGTAGGATTATTTTATGCAAGTTTAGTTAGAAGTACTGTATTTACTTGAGTCTAATGCCCCATCAAATCTAACGCACACCTCAGTTTTCAGAACCTTGAAACAACTAAAAAAAGTTGGCAAATGTAAATGTGCCACCGAATATAATGCACACCATAATTTTCACAACATAATTTGGCCAAAAAAGGTGAGCATTAGATTTGAGTAAATACGGTAATTCTTACTGATTTCAGAAGTGCTAATTCACATTTAAGTGTACAGTGGATTTGAACCTCGATTAATTTTATTTTAGCCACTTATAACCCATCTCTCAATTCAATAGATTCATAAAGTGGCTTATAAAATAATGGAAGGCCAAAAAATGGCATAATCCATAAAAATAGTAACATAAAATGGCAACATAAAACAGTGGCATTGTTGTTGTTTGTTAAAAGCCTGGATAAATGCATATGTTTTGGTTTGATATATTTTTGTTGTTTGTTAAAAGCCTGGATAAATGCATATGTTTTGGTTTGATATATTTTTAAAAGCCAGTTACCCCCAAGGTCCTGATCCTGCAAATGTTTTCATGAATTAAACTGCTGAAGTTTCTTCTCTGATGTGTTAAGGCTTGCACTGCTTATCTGATAGGATATTTTTGTCTGTAGAAATTGAGGATATTTTTGTCTGCATGAAATGAGGCATATGGACACTGATTATCAAAAGATCTTTCCAGATTGTTTTAAAATTTATTCATGAGGATCATCATAATGGAAAGGTCCTCCCAGATCCTTTGCACTATACTTGTTTTGTTTTTAATGGATTTGGGTTTTTTTGTTTTGGTTTTACTCCCAGAAGCACCCCTTATTGGTCTGTTTCAGGTTTTAATTCTGATTGAATTTCTCTTTCTTCTGTCCTTTTTTTCTGTTTTAACCCTTGATTTCTGGTAAATGAAATACAGATGTTATTGAATCATTTTGAATTCTGTAAGGGCTTGTTCATCTCTCTCTCTCTCTCTCTCTCTCTCTCTCTCTTTTAACCTGAGTACTCAAACTACCAGAATTTAAATAGCAAATTCCATGTGTTGTGCCATCAGTTGTGGATGATTCATGCCCATTTAAGTGGCTGGGCTTCCCTGCAATAAACAGAAGTGGGACCAATCCTTTTTCAGTCACCATTTCTGTGCACGCTGCAGAGAAACCTAACCATTTAAATGCCCAGGTACCGTTTAGAACTGATGGCACGGCTAAAGTAGTTTGGCATTTTTAAAAATGTAGCATGTGTCCACATTTAAAAAGTAAAGTGTGAATGGCTCTGAAGCTGTGTTTCCAAATTTATATTTGCTGATGCATTTTATATATGGTGCACATGAATGTGTCACTGTTGTGTGCAGTGTGTCCCGAGTTCATTACACACGACTGAATTCTGACAGATAACTGAGCCACAGTATACAAGACGAATGTGATTGCAGGTGGCATTGAGATGCCAGCGACCACGTGGGGTTGTGTGCAATGTCAGCTGTGCTGGGTTACTCCTGACTTATGGATTTAGAGATTTACCTTCTGACTCTTCTCTCCCCGCCTCAATGTATTGGAGCTGCGACAACATATGTAGGATGTAGGCCTCTTAAACTCTTTTGCAGGGCTGATATTTTTAGAATACACAGACCACATACATGGGATGTTGTCCAGTACCTGGTAATATCTAGGAAGTGCAAATACTTGGGGATAGAGAGAGTTTAATTATATGTGCCAGATTTGTGTGATACAAAATACCTGTTTTGCCTGAACTCCTATCCCAGAACCCTGTGGCAAAGGAGAGGCTTGCAGTAGGCGATGCTTTTTGACAGAACTGGGCTGCTTACTTCGGCATGTATATTGTTCTTCCTGTTTGGCCAAGAAAATAGGGGTGGTGTATATATTGTGGAACTATATGTTGGCTCCTTTCACTAGATTCTAATCCAAATGAAACCCAGCTTGAAAGCACTTGGATTTCAGCTGCTGCCTAACCAGATGGACTTAATATTTTGGTTATGCGGCAAGATGACTTGGTCTTTCTGTTATTCTGACACTTCTGAAGCTTCGCGACTGCTTTAAAACCAGGTGCCTCTGGAGAACTGCTGTGCATTGCTGGCTTGAGAAAGCTGATTTGGAGGCCAAAAGTTTACCTATAGGAAAGATCACGAATGCAGCCAGTGTGGTGTAGTGGTTATAGTGTCAGGCTAAGACCAGGGAGGTTCAGGTTCAGATTCCCATGCCGCCACAAAGCTTGCTGGGTGATACTAGGTTGAATAATAGTGACTGGCCCAATAGGATTGCCATAAGGGGAAAGGAAAGGCACAGGACACCCTGTACAACTGCCCTGAGGTAGGATGGATGATATATTTAGCCCCAAGAGGTCCAACATGACCTCCTTTTAAGGTTTTATTAGCTACAGAGACCACAGCTTTCCTGCATGTCTGTAGACTGTCTGATATTCCTATCAGGCTGGTCGTAGGAGGCCAGCTGTGGGAACCGCCCCACACTTATCAGAAAGGGAGCTGTGTATTTCTTAGAAACTGAACACTGCTGTTGCTAGGTTTCTGGAGGAAGAGTTAGCATTATTTTTTGTGGCTTTAGGTTTGTGCCTGCTTTATTGCAATCCTGGCTTCTGCTTCTACAGACTTTAATGCCATGAGATCTTTTTGCTGGAAAGGACCTGCAGGTCATCTAGTCCAACAACTGTCCTCTATAACCAAATGTTCCTAATGCAGTGGTGCTCTCCAGATGCTGTGGACTACAACTCCCATCACCTTTGAGCATGCAGCTCATGGGAGTTGGAATCTGAAACCTTTTGAGGGTACCATCTTGGCTACCCCTGCCCGAGCAGAGCACTCTGGTTGAGGACAGCAGGATTCAAGGTGCCTAATGAAAGAAGAGGTGCCTCTTATCTTAAACTAAAGACTATTAGCTTTTTTCAATACAGATAGTTGAAAATACACACAAGGCATGGTGAACAAAATTGCTTTGGAGTTATCACTGGTCTGACCCTGGTGATGTGTACATTCTGAGCATGAAAGCAAGCTTCAAGGTACTCTTGAAGTTGCCCTTGCAGTTTAGAAATATTACCTAAAGCCTTTTGGAATATGTGGATTTTATGAAAAAGTGTCTTTTCAACTTACCATGTTATGAAAATATTGAAAACTGCCCACAATAAGATACTTTATTTTATCTATAAAGCTGAGCAATATGTTTCAGTTGTTTTGTTTTTGTTCTGTAACTTTTATTTTATTACTTGTTATTGCAACTGAATATTGGTTTATATGGATTAGTAACATTGAAAATGAAACACACACACCACAAAAGTATCTGAAATATTGCTCAGGCCTCTCTAAACCTGGGTCATAAATATCCGAAACAGACACGTAGCTCTTTACCACCACCACCACCACCACGTCCAACCCTGATTTTTTTAGTGTTGATGCTATACTTTTGTGTCTTTTGCCCAGAGCTCTACAAACGGCATTGCAGCAAAAGTGCCACAGATCTAACAGACATAGTTTGATAACCACCATACTCAGAAATGTTCGGTGAAATATATCTGCCTGATCTGGATCCAAATGTAGATTACTGATAGTTCTCCTGGTTACTTTCAAATTCCGGACCATACATATTGTTGTCATTTAGTCGTGTCCGACTCTTCGTGACCCCATAGACCAGAGCACGCTAGGCACTCCTGTCTTCCACTGCCTCCTGCAGTTTGGCCAAACTCATGTTGGTAGCTCCGAGACCATACATATTAATCCATCTCTAATCTTGCTTCCTTGTTGGTTTCTCAGTGCTGAAACCTTAAAGGGAGTGAAAGGCGGGATATCAAATCCAAACTCCTCCTCTTCTTCTTCTTCTTCTTTGGCATATTCTCTTTCTGCTCCTGTGTTGTAGTGATTCCTAATGGTTATGACAAAACATTTTGCTGGTTGGTTGAGTTCTGCAGTATTTCAGCCTTGGCTCTTCACTACCTTCCAAGCTCTCATGGAGACAAGAAGAAATCATGCTGCACATGATATTATTGTAGAAGAGATTAGCTGATTCTTTTGAGATGTAAAACCTGGGGCCAACCTAGAGGTGACTGCAACAGTCCCTTGCATTTAAACATGGAAATACCTCTGTCACATGCAAAGAAGGAAGGAATCTCATGGAATGGAGAAGAATCCTTGCTCCACCCAGAATGTCTCTCCTTGAGCACCTTTTTATGCCACTGAACTCTGATCCCAGCAGTAACCTTGGCTGGGTGAAAAGCACTTGGAGCTTGGGGAGGGGGAGGGACGTTGCAGAGAGGTTTAGAGCCCCCTCGCATACATTGCTTTGCTGCTGTAAAAATAATGTTCTCTTTGCCTCCCACTTTCCTGTGATTGAGGTAGCCCTGTGTTTGAATGCACAGACTTGTTGCTATCATGCTGAGTTTGAGTCGGTACCAGGTTTCAGCAGTGGGGCAGTGTGACTCCAGTGGAAGGCTAGGATCTGGAAGACCTGGGCTCAGATCTAAACTCTGCTATGAAGTTCAGCAGGTGACCTTGGGCTAGTTGCACATTCTACCTGAGCTGCTTCACCCTATGGTACTAAATCTCTTTTTTTGCTGGAGCATATTTTTAGATTTATTCTAGTGAGGGCAGACCAGTGAAGAAGCATGTGACTCTATTAGGATGCAGGTACATTCTGACTGGATTCTAACTATCACTCTGTGACTTGACCTACACCTCAAGTTAAAACATAGCTCAAGCTCAAACCTGCCCAATTGCTTCTTCTGCCATTCTGAATTTTAGCTTAATATCATTCCTCCCAGGGTGTGATCCGAAGGCCATATGATGCTGCAATCTTGCTGGTCTTAAGTCAGGTCTTTGCTTAGATGGGAGACCAATCGCCTTAGGAACCCAAGTTCCATCATGGAAGCAAGGCGGAATAATAAATCGAATAATAAAATAAATCTTAAGGAAATATAAATTCATCAGTACAGATATTTAAAATCAATTGACATGTCCAACCGATCCCAAAGGTCTTGGCACCCAGAAACCAAGCGAAGAAACATTGTTTGAGATGGGCAGTGAAACTGATCAAACTGCAAGTAATTTACAGTACTGTGTCAGTTTTTATTTCAAGTCACATTTATTTGTTCTAATTGAAAAAGTGAACATGGAAAAACAGAGGCTGGGTTATTTTCACACATAGGGTTGATTTTAAATGGCCACTTTTGACATGGAAAAGTCATCACTAGATAGCATCCTGGTAACTTTGTGTAGTGCAGAGGTATTTTACATGTACCCCTTGATAACATGGTCACTGTTTTATTATACCATTGGAAGTGTTGCATAGTCATCAGGTGGTGACTCTTATATGTGTAAAAAATGGCCATATGAATTGTTTCCCAAGTATATTTTTATAATTATTATGTTTGGAGTGGCTGTGCCATCTTAGTAGAGTATAGTAATAAAAATAAAGACACAGGCAGTGCCCATGGATGTAACATTTAAAATATAAAACACATGTAGTGACCAGTGAATTTAAATATATGTAAAGAGAAACTTGTGAGTTGCAATCAATTTCCAGGATTGCTTGCTTCTCCTCCAAGAGTTACTTTCTATGCCTCTGTAGGGGTTAACTTTGGGTATTCATGAGGCTGTATTTCTAAAGGTCGTTTTTCCATTCCCTGGAACAACATATTTTATTTAAATAAAGAAACTAGGTTACGCAGATGTATTATTTTACATTGTCTTGGTTGTGCTGAGGACTTGACGTTGCTTAATATTTCAATAACTTACTAGTAGCAAAGGTCTGGGTTAGCAGTCCTGCTCAAAGCATTGCAATTGCCATTTTGCAAACTGGCCCTCATACTCCAGTGGGTGTATTATAGTCGTTGGCCTAGATAGCACATCATATGAAACCATGGTTTTCAACTAGCTGTGGTGTAATTTGAATGAGAAATGTGCTGGTGCATTCTGTTCAGATGTTTCTGCAGGGGTGGTCCCCTCCTCCTGCTGCTGCCATACCGCAGATGAAAGAAGACTGAGTTTGGCTTGTTGTTCAGACCAGGCTTGTGGATTGTTTTCTTCAAACAAACCATAAGCAGTAAGCCCAGAACAAACATTGGTTATCACTCAGGATTTCTTTGGAGGAAAGAAACTATGAGCTCAAGTCCAGGCAACACGACAATCCAGCCTTCTAAGGAACACCACAGGAACTTTTGAGCAGTGTTCAATAGTACACTACTCTTTGTAGCACAATTAAGATATTTGGACGAGTACACTACTTATGCACATTAAACCCATTCTTGTTATCAGATTATGGTTTAATGTGACGTGTGAACTGGGCCAATGTGTTGTATGCCTTTTATTCACCAGGTTAGGTCAGGTCTGTACATTTAAATAACCTTCCAGGACGTGTTGTTCCAAAACACGACTTCTCTTGAATTCCTATTTCTTTCAACGAGTCTAGTATAGCAGCAGAACTGTGAATTATGTCCCCTTCCCTACGCTTCTTAAGTTCATCAGTATGAATGTGCCAAGAAGGCTGTTGACTCTATTCTATGTCTTGGATTTTGCAGTTTACAGGGAACGTCAACAGCAACACGGGTTTATATGGGGAGACGGGAGAGAAACAGCCTCATTGTTCTGTTGCTCATATGTTTCTGCATGCTGCCTTGATGTGAAAAGATCTTTAGCCGCTTTGATGTATGAATTGTTTTAGAAATGTGAAAGTACATTCCTCCTTTGTAATATCCACTTTGGGGGGGAAAGACGATGGTAGTAGGTTAGGTTACAAAGAAGGGTGGGTAGAATGGGTTTGCTCCCTAGTGCCGTTCTGCAAACTGTTGTGCAAAGCACTAGGGGAGACCTTGCTGCACAAAGTACCTGCAGCAGCAAAGGCATTATGCAACGGCATGCCTGTACACTGGGTACATGAAGCTCTCCAGTGCATAGTAAATATTTCTCTGTTGCAAAGCTTGTTTTGCAGCAGGGTTTGGGGGATTTCAAACACCTTACTTGCCAATGTTTCCCAGTGAGGAACTGCATATAACCCAGCTGTTAGGACAGGGATGGTGAACTTATGGCCCTCCAGGTGGTTGTTGGACTGCAGCTCCTACCAGCCCCAGACAAGCACAAACAGTTACAGTGGATGATGGGAATTGTAGTCCAGCAACAACTAGAAGCCAGAAGTTCCCCATCTCTGTATTGGACTGTGTTTTGGGCATGCGAAAAGAGGCTTAAAACTATACACAGTTCAAGATACAAAATCCAGTTAGGAAAGAGAGAACGTTATCTTGTGCAAATGGAAGAACACCTCTGGATTTCACTTCATTGTGAAATGTTCTGGCAAGTAGGATCCGATCTTGCTTTGAGTGGAAGGGCACCTTTGGATCCATGTGACTCTTTTTGAAGTTAAAAGAAGAAGAAAAGCTCATGCCACAGTCGTACCACTCCTTATGCAGAAGGAGATCCGCATCCAGCAATCTTCCATCTTCCTTCTTCCTTTCTCTCCCAAGCTATGCTGTACCTGTGCTACAATGGCTCATGGCCATAATTTTTACAAATATTATTGGAAAAAATTAAAAATCACTTTTCATTAAAATAATAATAATATGCCCTGTGACCTTCAGGTTACTCATCTGCTTAGTTTTGGTAACTCTGCAATATTGGGTGTTTCCAGACCATTCACTGGGCCTTTCTCCAAGATGAAGCATTTTAAGGCTACACCCAACTATTAGGACTATGTCAGGCTGGAGGGGAGTGGCTTACCCAAGAGATCTGTTTGTGACTGTTCAACTATTACCTTAAAGACTTGTGCTAATTAACTTTGCACTGCCTGATACTTTGTAGTAAGGAATTGCAAATGCTGGGCAGCCTATTTTCTGTCAAGAGGAGGATTCCTTAGTGTGTGGTTGGTGGGGGGGGGAGCAGGGAGGTAATTGATCCATGTCTGTGTGTGCATTTGCCCATGCCAGTGACAGAGCTAGAATTAATGACTGGCAAAGCCAGGGACATACCTTCTGGACTGGTTAATCCAGAATATAAGATTGATTTGCTTCAGTTTTCCCCATGGCTACATCGGGTTTGAATTACCAGTCCTCTCAATTTCAAATTTCGAATGAAATTATTTCTTTCTGATTTCAGTGTGTGTGTGTGAGAGAGAGAGAGGGGGGGGCGGGGAGAGACAGACATCCACACTGTACATTTAAAGCTCATAACTTCCCACAAAGAATCTTTAGGTTGTTAAGGGTGCTGGGAATTGTAGCTCAATGAGTGGTAAACTACAGTTCCCATGATTCTTTAGGGGAAGCCATGGCGTGGATGACAGAAACGTACCAGTTTGTTCTCAGACAGCTGGGGGGAGGGGATTATTGTGGGGCCCACATTGCCCACCTGTGTTCTAAAGTAAGGGGTCAGCATCAAAAAACCACATAGCCTCATGAAATGGAGGCAGCAGAGTGTAGAGCAGTGCCACAAAATTCAGCAAATATACAATGATGGAATAAAGCTTGCTTTACTGAGGGGGTTCTAAGCATTATGCTGAATTGTGACTAAGAGTGCTTCCAGATAGGAGTTTATTATGGAATTGGTGCTGCTCGTGTAGGCAAGGCTTGGTTTTGGTTTTTGTTCTTTTTTTCCACATGACATCATTGCCATTAAAATACTGGTCCATACTTCAAAAGTAATAATAATAATAATAATATGGATCTCGCCTTACTATAGAAAATCTGATAAGTAAAAGCAGCCCATTAAGACATCTACAATTACAGCTGGTATGGAAGCTTGTTAGCATTTTGGGGTGCGTGATTTGGGTGGGTGGCTTCTAACACAACACCCCTATACTTCCATTTGCTTCCCAGTTGAGCACAATCTAACCATTTTCTTCCTGGTAGCTCAAATGATATGAGTGGGCTTATTTCCACCAACTGCGACATGCTGAAGGCACATTTGAATTTCAGCAACCTGATTAGGAGAGGCTGTTTTTCAAGATCTCTACTGGGGGGGGGGGGCTATGTACCTCTGAGACTATGGGCTCCTCCACATTTACCTTTTGCCCCACACTTTCTAGGCTTTAAAATTAGATAAAAATATTAATCCCTCTTGTGCAAAAGCCTTGGTACTAAAAATTAGAAACAAACAAATGGAAATGTCCACCCTCCCCCACAAAAAACCCAAAAACTACAAGTCTCTGTTTTTGCTTATTGTGAAACAAGATAACTAAGGCTTGCAACATTTGCTCTTGTGCACTTCCTGAGAATTGTTTATGAAAAGGTGTCCTGAATAGAAAAAGTTTGTGCAGTTTGTGATGTAGAAGTGGGGCAACAAACCCACATGGGTGGAAAAACGATGAAGACGCAGGATTGAGAAAACTGGGGTGTGTGGAAGCCAACTACTCACACAGAGAGATTGTATCTGAATGACCCATTTGTGATATAAGGCCCCAGTCTGGAAACACAACTGCCTGCAATTGAGTCAAATCTGGTAAACAAGAATAATAAGAATTGGAACCGTTTGTGCTGTTCTGCAGCTAATCCCTTTTCCTCATCAGATTTTAGCTCCACTTCTGGCTAGCGTTATGTGTATATGTAATAAGGCTGGTACTTTGAAAAACTGTGATGTCCTGTACCAAAATCGTCATTTGGGCAAACATTTCGTCCCTTCGGCCTCACAGGAATTCTGTAAGTGCTGTATACATGTATTGAGGCTCTTTTCTCTGCCTTTACCAAAATAAAAATAAAAATGGAATTAATCTGGTGGTCATGTGGACATCTATAAGGAATAACAATCTGCTTAAAAAAACAAAACGCTAACTAGGATTCAGACTGCTGTTCACATACACTTACCAGGGAGTAAACCCCTTCGAGAGAGTGGGGCTTACTTCTAAAAAGACACTTAGAGGAGTGCACTGTTAGCCAAATTCTGCCTAGCATACAACTGAGCGATGGTTATGCAACCGCACAATTTAGTCACAGTCGTGGGCAATACTTAACACATGAGCGTATACGATCTAACAGAAAGTCAGGATGTTACTCCATTGAATGATTATAATTTTTAGTTTAGAGGCAATTATGAGTGTACTTACTACAAGGAAGCTATGGAAGAAATGGCAAAGATTTCTGAGGAGAGAATTCTGATTGTACCTCAAGTTACCAAGGAGAACACTAGATGTATTTCAAAATGCTTTCTATTTTAAGGATTGTTCGTTGTAATAGTCTGACAGGATATATTTAGAAGCGGCAGAGGTCCCCCCCCTCCACCCCCCCTTCCTTGTCTGGGAAAATTCATACTACTTTATGCCAATATGGTTATAAATCACATAATAAACTTTCCAGTTTCATGGAAAAATGGCAACCCTCCTCAGCTTTGGTGTCTGATAGAAGGAAGATAAGTAATAAAGAGTCTCCTGTGTGAGAAGAAATAGGGAGAGCCTGCTGTTTTAATTTTGTTCCCAGCGGTGGGCCGAACTTTGTTCTTTCAGCGCCAACCTTCATGACTGGCTTGATTATAATGTTGGAATTCAATCCCTTGCATATCTTTGGGTTTGGAGCCATTAATGGAGTCTCCAGGAAGAGGGAGACATCTCCTGCAGGAACATAACAGTAAATAAAACTAATAACACACTGGATTTACACACAGTAATTTACACACAGATTACTCCGAATGCGTAAGTTCACAACAGTGTCAGATTTTATTTCTATACCTTTAGATGCTGCTGCTTGAAATGCAGTTCAAAGGAATTTCGTTTGTATTTCTTGGGACATGGCAGAACTGTAGTGTCTCCCACCCCTCTTTCATTCTTATTTAATAGTTGAAATGCATGTATTTTAACACAGCGCACAGTCTAAAGAATACCATGTATGAATAGGAATATGATATGTGTAAAATTTAAAACTAGTTGTTCCAAAATAGAGATTAAAAGGATGTTTATAACATTCTGATGACTGCTGGTTATTATGGGGACAACCTAAGAAATGGGTAGGGGTGCAGCTGTGTTATACCAATGAGCTCAAACATACATTTAATGGCTTGGTCAACTAAATCTCAAAATGGTGGAGAAGAATTCTTATGAGAACACCGGAAGGATGTGAGTTCTGTCCTCTCATCTTTTTTTTAAATTTCTAAGTTTCTGCATAGCATGTGACAATAGGGTCCCATTGTTTTTACATTTGATTTTACTCCAAACGCTCATACATCTTTAGGCTAAAAAAAAGTTCATTGAATGTTGCTGGTTTTCTTTTTACACTTGTGCATTCTGCTCTAGGCTTTGTAATAATTTGCACAGTGGGAGAGGAGCCAGGCGTCTGTCCATCAGAACATAGGAGACTGTGCTTCTTAGAATCAGATCCAAAATTCCTGACAATATTATAGTTAGTGGCTTATGCATGTAGCCATCCATTCAGTTCCAGGTTGGAGGTGTGAGTAATTCAGATTAATTTTTGTGTATTCTACTTGCCCAGCAAAAGTTGGCCCTGTTCACCTGTTCCCCTACCCTTATTTCTTAAGAAGCTTCTGATTTAATAGAGGAATCACCATTGAGTTTGGAACTACTGTAGTTTTGAAGTCAATCCTATTGTCATTAGGATTCTCTGCAAGGATCTTTTTTAGATGTTGATAGTTTACAGGAGTGCCTCTCCCTATATCAGCCTGCCCCTTTCTTAAGGTCGAAGGAGTGTCTT
The DNA here is from genome assembly GCF_964188315.1 of Podarcis muralis. NCBI lineage: Eukaryota > Metazoa > Chordata > Lepidosauria > Squamata > Lacertidae > Podarcis > Podarcis muralis. The sequence goes on from NC_135660.1 coordinate 47,683,715, forward strand.
TAGCATGTCCTATCACTGGGGGAGATGTGGTATGTGGTGATGCAGAAGAGAGCCTTCTCTGTGGTGGCACCCTGTTTGTGGAATATCCTCCCCTCAGAAGTGAGATTGGCTCTGACAATATTTTTTCACCAGGTCAAAACCTATTATTTGCCCAGGCATATTATGGTTTAGTTGCTTATTAGCCTGCTTTGTTATTTTTATCTCCCTCCATTTGTTTTGAGGGTTTCAGTGCTGGTTGTATGGTGGTTTTTAAAGTTTTGCACCCTGGCCAAGTATCTGTAGATGAAGGGTGAGTTATAAATATTTTTAATATATTAAAAGGAAATAGTTGGCCTTCAACCAAGTGTGATGTCAATTTGCAAACAAATGGATATTTCTTTCTATTCTTTTTCTAAGCCACTCACCTCTTATTTTAAGTTAGTCTATCATAAAATATACATGCTGCTCTCAAATTCTTTTATGTCAATTTTTTTTAAGTCATAGGATCTTGTTGGTTACGGTTAGCACTTTAAATAATATAGAGTTTGATGGGATCCAAACATTCATTGTCTCCTGCTTCCGTTATGCTATCCATGATGTAGGCCAATAAAAAACAAAGTTTGCAGTCTCATTAATACGAAGGGCCTTGGAAACTTGCAAAATTGCTCAAAATAATTAAAACTTCCGTAAATTGGCTTGTTCAGGATGACTTATCCTGAGTTTGAAACCTCTTCCACTGTTTCAACTTCTGATTTGTTTACGGGAAGAAGTGAACAGATGATCAATGGGAGCTGAAATATGATCTGAGGAGCCTCATGAGTACAGTGGAACCTCAGGTTGCGAACGTGATCCATGCACGTTTGCAACCCACAGTTTTGTGTCTTCACACGCACGTGACACGATTTGGCGCTTCTGCGCATGCGCAAAGTGCGATTTAGCACTTCTGCGCATGCGCGAGCACTGAAACCCAGAAGTAACCTGTTCTGGTACTTCCGGGTTTCGGCACACCCGTAACCCGAAAATGCGCAACCCACAGCAATCGCAACCCAAGGTATGACTGTACTCAGGGCTTTCTCCCAGATCTCTGTTTTCATCTTGTGGTAACTAACCTGTGTAAGCTGTATCATAACTCTAAAATTATGTGGGCCACGCTGCTTCATACAGGGAACTGAAACAATGAGCAAGTGAAATGAATGAAAATCCCAAGCCTTGAAAACCGTTGGTATAATAAGATCTAGAGCTCCAAATATTTAAACAATAATTAAGGACCTGTACTTGTAGGGTTAGTAAGTACCGTATTTTTCCGTCTATAAGACGCCCCCTATTTTGGGGGATTCCAAATTAAGAAAACATCCCTCAGCACTACCAGTGTATAAGACGAGCCCCAATTTTAAACCTTTTTTTTTTTGTAAAAAAACCTAGTCCTATACATGGAAAAATACGGTAGTTCTTTGTGTGCGTGGTTGAATGTGCTGCTCTGATCCATTGTAACTAATGAAGAAAAACTGCTCACAATTTAGGGGAATTGGCTCTTGAAGTTATAAAATGGCTAATCCTTTTCTTCTTGGTTTATTTTCCAGATCTACGCACAACGAACTAGAAAAGAACCGGTAAGTTACTGATAAACTGTCTTCCTGAAAATGCAAACTTTTATCAGTGTGTCTAAATGTTAAACCCTTCAGCTTTCCTCTGGTTTGCCCTGGCAGCCTGGAAATGCCACATTGCACCAGGTGAGTGCTTTTTTCAAAACGGAACAAAACAGCGTGCACACACAGACACACACACAAATCCATGCAAAGATCTGGAAAGAAGAAGTACCTCTCTTACCCTCCCCGAAATGCAAAGAAGTGACCCATTTTTGCAGCTCATCTGTATGCAGAAGAAATACTGTTTCTCTTCTCTTTGCAAACTGAAATCTGATTGGGTCAGTGTCCATACATGAGGTTGCTAGGGTATCGGATTTCTCAGACACTACATGTCAAGGCCTGTCATAATCCCTGCCTATTGCAGGGAAATGGCATTGTCCAATGGCTTTTAAATCTGGCTAGCCATTGCTCCTCTGGAGTGGTGCTCTTGTAACGTGCTTCAGGATGCAGCCCGCTTATCCTTGAGCCCAAGTTTTTCAGCAAGCCATGCAGTTTTGTTGCTTGGCTAGCTCTACTCTATGACTCATCTCCTTTGTAACAGGAGTTAGAGTAATATAAATACTACTGGGACAACAGGGACTTAGTTCACACGCAGATCGGGTTATGGCATTGCTTTCAGGATGCTATCATTGTACCCAGGCTTCCTATTTATAAACGTATCTTCAGGATTGGGGAGGGTGGGTGTAGGGAGGCTGGTTGAATCACTGTTCCCAGGCTCGCTGATATGGTCCTGTGGAAGGGAAAACCTCTTGCATGGGAAGGGGACCGCCTTCCGAATCCACGGATAATGAAGAGGGGACCTCAGGCCTGGTGCTCCAATGGGACCCAACCACCGCTCTGTCTGGCTGTTGGCCACACCCTTCACAAATTCTGCCTCATCAACTCCTTGAACAGGTGCGGAAAACCCTTTTGCCCTGCAGATGTTGCTGAACTACAACTACACCAGCCCCAGCAAACCTGGATGATGGTCCGAGGTGATGGGAGTTCAGCCACATCTGGAGGGGCAAAGCTTCTCCACACCAACCTCTGAATGTCTTCTGCCTGCCCTCGTACTCTGTATCTTGCTTGCCTGGGTGGAGAATAGAGAGGGGGCTGTATGAGTGTGGGCAGAAATTAGTTTCCTGTGCAAAGGTAAAATTCACCTTTGCTGCCTTGCTCACTTTTGCCTCAGGCCCTCTCCACCCCCAGCATGTGGCCCTCTGGTAAGGTGCTCAGATTGGAGCCCAACCCTCGGTCTGAAACAGGTTCCCCCCACGCCACCCGCAGCAGGGGCATCTCCAGCTTAGCATCCTGGCTAAAGACACAGCCACAACTCTCAGGCTGGAACAGCAGAAGTTAACGTGCTTCCACAAAATCAAAAGGTTCTGTGTGAGCACCAGCGTCCCTCTGTCACAGCAGCGCTTTGTAGTTTTTGTTTTGGTGTCCTGCCTTGTCCCCTGACATCGCAAGCCTGTTCTTTGTGGGTTTCCTGTGTATGTTTACTTCCTTCTGCAAAGGGCTGGGGGCTGGGCCCGTTGTTGTTGTCTTGAGCTGAGCTTGCAATTTCAATTAACGATAATGCTAAAAGTGCACACAGCTGCATGCTTTTGAGGCACCAATAGTTTTGTGAGGGGGAGGCGATTTTAGAAGGGGGGGGGGAAACACTAGGGGGAGTTCTGATAGGTCTGTGGGAATGCAAAGGAGGTCAAGTTCTGAAAGAAAACAGAGGGGAGGGAGCAACAGATGCATAGGCACAAAATCAAATGGGAGAAGCTGGGCTTTATTTTCTCGCCTGCAAAGGGCAATCTACCACAATGGGAAGGATTCAAGAGCCATTTTTATGCATTCAGGTGTACAGGGGTGGGCTTAAAGTGGAGAAGTGTGTGTGTGTGTGTGTGTGTGTGTGTGTGTGTGAGAGAGAGAGAGAGAGAGAGAGAGAGAGAGAGAGAGATCCTTCATGTGTTCAGTGCAGAGGGGGCTCTAAACAATTTTCAGTTGAATCTGGATACACTCTACCCTGTGATTGGAACCCCTGTACAAAGGGAGGCTTCTGGGCATGCTCAGTTGAATGCAGCCAGAATCTCCATGGGAACCCAAGCATGGAGAACTTCAGGCCTCTCTATCTGACTTTTTGGGCTCGGCCCCCAGGTCACACCCCTGTGTGCCCCCTACACAGTTTTCACCCTTATGCATTGTTTGAATGCCCAAAGAGGACTTGGGAAAGAGGTAGGCAGATGAGGAAGATATCAGCTGGACTGTATCTCTCTCCCTCCCTCCCTCCCTCCCTCTCTCTCTCTCTCTCTCTCTCTCTCTCTGTGTGTGTGTGTGTGTGTGTTCCCCACCTAAAGCTCTTCTGCTCTGTAGGAAGAATCCTGATGAATTGTTAGATTTTTTTTTGAAAATATTGCTAGTGTGATTAATGAATCTTTCTTGCTAATGAGCAACCTTGTATGCTGAATGGGTACTGATAACTGTAATAAATGAATAGGTGCTACGGGCCACGGATTGAGAGAAGGGGTACTGTAACGCTGTTGCTCATCAAAAAAAGGGAACATCACAGGAAAGGAGGAAGTACCCAAGTTGCAAAGAACTGATATTAATGTTTACAGAAGTCAAATCCATGCCACACCATATATTTAAAGCGCTCTTGCGCCACCTTAGCAGTCATGGTTCCTATGCAATTGTACCTCTGCCAAGGGGCCTCTGAACAACTTTCAGCCTCCTTAAAATACTACAGTTCCCAAGATACTTTAGCAGCATAAGAGTGCTAAACTGTGATAACTAGCATAGGATACTTCTGAGATTTCGACTTCACAATGTATTCCTAAAAGCTACTGGGGGGAATAGTCACAATTTTAGCTTTTTGCAGGTATGCCTAAATAATGCCCTTTGTCAGTATCTTTATCGCCCCAAAGGACTTACAGTGGTACCTTCGGTTACAAACGCTTTGGGTTACAAACTCCGCTAACCTGGAAGCAGTTACCTTGGGTTGTGAACTTTGCCCCAGTTTGAGAACGGGAGGCGGCAGCAGGAGGCCACATTAGCGAAAGCGCACCTCAGGTTAAGAACAGTTTCAGGTTAAGAACGGACCTCCGGAACTAATTAAGTTCGTAACCCGAGGTACCACTGTATAGGAGTCTTAATGGTGTAGAATTTAAATTTATCACAAGGAACATAGTAGCCTTGTTAAAATTGGACATCTCGTTGGTTGGGGTGGGGAAGAAAACTATCCGCTATTTCATGCATTTAAGAAACACATAGTCACAGTGCATTGCAATTTATAGATCCCTATTACGAGCCAAGTTGCTGTATGCTGTGTTTCGGTTTCCTGTCAGTGGGTTGGAGACAGGGCAGGAAGACTGAAATATGCAGTGTGGGGAGAAGTTTTTGCAGCATAGTGAAGACAGCGGCAGGCTTAGGACAGTGCTTGTGGTAGTGGCGATCTGGAGCTTCTGCCATCCTAGTACAGCTAGAGAGCTGCAAAGCTGAGCATGCCGCTATTCAGGAACCTCACGTCATGTATTGTTTACTTTCTTAAACTCTTCTTGTTTTATTTCCTTTGCCCTTCGCAACAAGAGCTAAAAATCCCCAGTGTGTGTTCTTTATTCTCTTTTGTGTTATGTCAGCAGCACTGAACTTGGGACGCTTTTAAAATTAGTTTTGCCCGTTTTTGGTTTCGTTATACGCTGTCCCTCCATTACGTGTGGGGCGGGGGAGGGAGGAAGCGAACACAGTAAAATGGGAGCACTTCCCTGAGGTATGATTCCATGTTTCCACGTAAATATTGCAGTCACAGAGCTGGGTCCGGTCTCTTTGATCTTTCCCACCTGCCAGCTCCCTTTTCGCAAGGGTTAGATTAGGGAAAGTTCCATGCAGGTGGCCCCATCCATATGGCTGTGATATACACAAACATCCTCTCTTGCAACAGCAGAGGATCATGTTATGTGGTTCTTGCACTGTTCTGTGTTTGTGAAGGAGCTTTAGAGAATTTAATCTGGACTTTCAGCCTTCAGAACTTCTAACTGTAAAAGCTCAGAGCAGGTTTGGAGATGACTGGTCTTCTCAGACTTATCTTCCATTTTGCTTTCAATGAATAACCTCCTTCACCCTACTCCTGAACACTGGCACCCAACGTTGCCCTAATGTTTCAGAGCAATACTTTGTCCCCTATTCTAGTCATGCTCAGCTATTGAGAAAGCAGTCTGGGTTCACTGTAGGTTCCCACAGCTGTATCACTGAAGCAAAGTGCTGCTTTTGGGTTGGTGGCATTTTGCTTGAGGAGTAACTTTTGCCTTCACTTGAAATGCATTCTGTGTTTTTATATGTTGGATGCTTACAAGGATATCAGTGGGCCGCTAGCAGGATAGTGATTGGCTCAACACCTGAAGAGCACAAGGAAATAGGCAGCAGGTAGTGAGGTGTTGGGGTGTTTGAGGGAGAGGGTGGTGGCAGGGTTCTGTGGCTTGTGTCCCTTTTCTCAAGCCGTTTATGCCAACAAAATTTAATGGACACCCTTCTGGTGCAGCTAAAAGTAGAAGTAGCTAAAACAGTCACCTGAGAACCAGACAGTGTGTTTTAATGCTAGTGGAGAAATCTCCTTCTGGGCTCCAAGGCAAACAAAAGGATTGCTTCACCTTCAGATTTTCATTGCTCTCTATCTGTAGCGTCTTTAAGTCTGCAACTGTCTGCAGACTTAACATTGGCAAAGATAAAAGCCCTGAATCTAATGGCTTTGTTGCAGGCAGTTGCTCCTTTTTGCTTCTTTCTCTATTCTCCCCCCACCCCCTTGTGGAGATTATTTCCTTTTTGAATCCCCCTGTTATCTCCATTATTGACATACCCTGTAATTTTCAAAATTGTCCACTATTAGGTCCCTGACTCAGTTTCTTCCCCCTTTGTCTGCAAGTGGGTGCTTGTCTGGTATGGTGTTTAAATTTTATTTTAACCCCTTCTGGTCAGGCAGGTGTGGCTTTTAAAAACATAGGCACAGAAATCATAGGCTTTGCTAACATCCCTCTTCTTTGCGTTAACCACTGTGTAGCATTATGTCTGCACTGAGGTTAATGTTAACCATGGTTTGCTTTAGATGGGGTTTGTAAACCATCGTTGGCTTCTCACGCCTGCTCTACTAGCTTGGATTCAGTATTGTTCATAGCCCTATTTGCTTTTCCTAGATGCCTATGTTGCATGGGCAGCTAGCTTTGGGCTGTGTACCATATCCATCCCATCCACCCCTCTCTGTTTTACACCCAACTGGTGTCACTGGTTTCTGGCTGGAAGCCAGGTGGTGCTTTTTTTCTATTAGCATTCCAACTCACTTGCTAATCTCTCTCTGCCCCCCTCCTTGAAATTCTACAAGATTGCTTCAAGTGGGCCTGCTCACTTCAGTAAACAAGCTAAGACTATGTCCATTGGCGGCACTTTTTATAGATTCTTGGGACAAATATTTCCCCAGTGCTTTCTTTCTGCACTTTTCCAAAGTGTGCAGCTTCGTTTAAGCTGTGAGTCAAATCTGTGAGATGTGTTTTAATAGTCTCTCCACCCACAACCTGCACATTTTTGAAACGTGTGCACGTATTTAAAATATTTATATCCCATCTTTCAGCTGAAGTTCCATTTGGACCCAGGCATAATTCACTGTTGTTGCCACTGTGTGTGAGAATACCAAACAGAACAATCCTGACCTTAGCCTCCCTGACTCATTTTGTAAATAAACTCAGGAAAACTAGATAAAGTATTTCACATTCATTTATATCATATTCCTAAGTGTATGGTAAAATCTGCACGCATTTATTTCTAGTACTTCATATTAATAAGTTGTAAGACAAAGTGCTAGACGCAAATCTTATTCTTCTGTTATGTTCAGATCTTAATAGACTTGCAGCAGTGTGCTTTCTTTCTTTTAGAAAGAAAGGCCCTGAATTTAACCCAGCAATTTGGATCTTGCAAATTATAGCTTAAATTTGGGAGTTATGTATGACTATTTTAAAGTTTTGCGTGGAAGAACCTAAGGGCTTTGATTTTCTGGTACCTTATTCAGAATAAATGTATGCATATTTATTGGTATCCATAGTACATTCTGAGTACATAGTGCACTTTTAAAAGCTAGAATGTGTGTAGTTTAATTTCAGGTTCTTTAGATTCAGGTTCTAGGACGTGGCTGTGTACAAGTTTTGTCTCCCTTAATAACAGTTCCTCTTTGGCCATATCTGTTTTCTCATGTTGTCCCCTCACTGGAGGAATTTACCCCTCGGTAAATTCTTCCTTGCTTCTCTGTATAGTGCGCACTTTGGGAAAATCTGTGTGTGATGTTATCATTTATATGTTGGAATAGCTGTGCCCACCTGATACACAGTAAAGCCTCTTCCCTTTGATGAAAGTGGTAGCTTTAGGTATGAGCTGTCAGCACCTCTGCTGCCAGAGAGTTGAAATGTGGTTCTGGGAAATCTAGATTCACGTCTAGTCAGCCTTATACATTCTGGATAACCTTGGAGACTGGCTGCCTCTCAGCCCCAAGCCCCCACGTGCGAAAGGGAATTGTTGTGACCTTGTTCAGACGTTTCTTGAGTTGATAAGCAAAATAATTATTGTAAAACACTTTGAAAATGAAATACTGCTGTATAAATGATTGATAATGCAGGAGCAAACCATTTTTATCCTCACGTATTTGACTAGCTGTGATGAATGTTTCATTTTGGAGGTGAATCAGAGCACTTCTAAATGGTGAATCTCCTTTTGTAAAGGAAGCGTGCATACAAAAGTACATAATTTGTGTGGTAAGCCTGCTATGGGAGTGGACAAAGCACTTTTTAAAATATACAACCTTATTTTGTTCCCTGTCTGGTTTTGTGGAAACCAGTTTTGTTACAGCAGAAACTGGCTGTGTGTAACACTGATTTGTTTATAGACACTGGTAACACCACTAAGCCATTTCCTCCCTCCTCTCTGAAATATTATTTAATTGTTTTTAAATTGATTCTACATTTCTAAAGGAGCAAAATGTACATGCAGCATCTTGAGGTAAAGTTACAAGAGCCCACTGAAGAATGCGGTGAGGGGCAAGGAAAGATAACTTGAGTCACTGGCCATTATATCAAATGCATTTATGTCTGGTGGCACCTTAAAAATTTGTAAATGCTGGAACACGTGGTTTCAGAAGAATGCTCAAGAGGTGCAAAAGAAAGAAAAGCCCTTTTCTGTCATTGCTTGATGAGATCCTGGAGGATCTGTTTATGTTACAGACCTGAAGTCTTAGCTGTGTTTTCCACAAAGGTAGTGGGATCTGGGGAAACTGGTGGCATTATAATCCTGAAAGTTGGGTGCTTGAATGGGTGGAAGGATTATACATTACTACACCTACTTAACCATTTGGCCCAAGGGAGCAAGAAATGGATTTCTTGCCAAACCAGTGCTCCTACTGGCATCTTTGCACTGTACCAGCCTTGCCCTTCCCTTTCTGGCAAGCCGCAGTGATGCAGTTGACTGGAGGTCAGGTGAGTGCTGCCGTCCCACTTTGCTGTCTCCTACTGCGAGTTGCTTTTAAAATGGGCTGAGTGTCAGCCTTGGATTAGGTTCTGTTTAAAGCCTGTTGGACTGAAGGTGGACATCCAGTGTGGAAAGGAAACTTGCCCACAAGTTTCGGGATGGTAGTCTGGTTCTTTAGCCACGTGATTGCTTTGCCTGTCTTGAAATTTGTGCTGTTGTTGTTTCCCAACAACAAGAGTTGTTTCCCCTGTTGCTACAAAGGCAGTAACTGATACAGCAGCGGCAGCTTGATGAGTGCACACTGCAAACATTATAGAAAGGAATAAGACTCCCTTCCCATCCCAATTCCTGATTAGAAGTATGTGCAGGCAGGTAAATGGAGTGTTGAAACTGACTTGTCCGAATCTCAAGCAGCTTCAGGCCTAGTTAATTCCACTCAAGAGAAGCTTAGAAAATGTGGTTGGAAAGCTACACTATATGGAGAAAATGGATTTTAGAAATAAGATAATATTTTCGGGCCAGTGTGCTACTGCTTTGTGGCTTAGCTCATTTTGTGCTTAGAGATGCATGATTAAACAGGGGTTACGCACATTCCATTGGGTGCTTCAAAAACCACTCCATGCCTGGGGAACGAGTTTTGGGGTAGACTGAGCCCTGCCAAGACTCAAGGAACTTAAAATAAAATCAAGAGTTTGCAGTGCTGCAATTCCAGAAATTATTTCAAGAACAAAGTAAAGACATCCTTGAAATGATGGTATGTTAGTGTTTTAATGGATTTGTGGCATGTTTAATGGTTTTTTCCAATAAGAGCAGTAGTTACCTTCAGTCCCCTAAAACCTGTGCATTCTCTTACTGTGACTATAAGTGTGCATGCTCTTGCATTCAAATCTGAAATTGAAACTGTTGACAATTCAGTTTTTCTCTTTTTTTCTTCATAACTTGGGTTTGTGTCATTGCCTGTGGCAAGGTAAAGGGGGCAATGAGCCAACAGTTTAGTTACAGGGAAAGAATTATAGATTTATAACAAGCTATTAATATGTAGGGAATGTAAGCCCCACATCTATGAGCTGAATAACCACATTCTGCAACAAGAATGTGTTCTATCCATTCAGGAATTGTACATGTTTACTTTTTTGCATTATTAGAGCTGAGGCCACTGCATTTCTTCAGTGCAGGACTTTTAAGTATTATTTTCTTAAGATACTGGATCAGTGGCAGGTACTGCATCTAAACGTCAGTGCCCAGGAATATGTGAACTAGCCAGATCTCAGAGATATCACCTGAGCCAACCACTGGGTCTGGATTTCCAGCTCATGTTTAGGTTCGTTCAGGTAAGGGATTCTGATGGAGCAGCTTGTTTGTTGCACATCACATTGCTCCATAGACCCATGAGCATCGCCAGGTAGAAACCACTTGGGAAGTTCTGGCGAAGAGAAGATGAGGTAATAAGAGCATAATTTTGCCAACCTATCAAGAGTGCTTTAGAACATAAACAACTTATGTTCCTTAACTATCTCATTCTTTCCTATGTAGCAGGAAGATAACCCAAGCAAAGAATATGCACATAGCTGTTCCGATAAATAAAATCATGTTTGTGAACACGATAAATATACAGTAAATATACAGCCATTCACAAAGATGCATGAATTCTGATAATAGCATGCAGGTGATAAGTCAATTTTATATTGTATGCTCGTTGCTATGATATCCATAAAGTTGGGTATCTTTCTGTGCAGACACCCATTTAAAATATTAATACCGTGTTAGGGAAATGAGATACACTTGCAACTGAAGTGCAGCTTTGAGAGAACGGTGCAGACTATGTACAAAAACTTTTAAAATGACTGGGGGTTGGGGGGCGGACACCAAGTTTGGTGATGCTACCAGGTAGTGGCATATAATGCCCATTTTAAAAAAGCTGGATCAAATTAAGGGAGTACATTGCATATTGTTAACCCCAAAGAGTGAACATGCTTGTTTGCTGCCATTGTTTCATAAGTGCCTATCTTCTCACTTCTGAGCATTTCTGCACCAGAATTGGCAGGTTCATGGAAATATTTGCGCCACCTCATGTCCATGCACCAAAGCATTCCCCCCCCCCCCCTTTTGAAATCTTGGATTTAGAAAGGTTAGGTGGGCTGAGTGGGTTTTGTTTGGCTCTTGAAACTTGATGCAGAATTCCTTCCTTTTTAAGGCAGATCGGATGGATGGATGGATGGATGGATGGATGGATGGACGGATAGACAGAAGTAGGTGGCATCTCAGAAATGGTGTATCCTAAGAACAAGGATTGACTCAAAATCCTTGGAGCATCCATTTCCAAGCATGTTCACTCCATTTCCAAAGCTGCATTCAGTGATAAGTCCAGAGCTTGATTATTGAATTACACCTGGAGTGTTTTTAGGAGAGCAAAAACTTCAGTATAAAACAAGCCAATCACTAAGTGTAGCTTTAGCTTATACTTCTAATGTGTTATACAACAGCATACCAATAATTGTCGTGTTATCAGCAACAGACCCTGCTTTGTATGATACAGATATTGGAGCTAATCTTGAGAAATGATTTTCTATATTCTCAACACTTTGAAAAGAATTAATTTGTTTCTGTGGGTAGACTGTCATATGGGGTGAATCTGTACTGAATCATGTACCGTACTGAGTCAAGCAATTGGTTATTCCAAGCATGACTCAGTTTAGATCCAAACCTTATTAGTGCCTGTTACTAATAGTACTATTTAATTTCTGTTCCATGTCAAAGCAGGTTATAACTTAGCCCGCATCCCCTGTCCTCATCTTGCAATAATTTTGTCAGGTTCATCACACCGGCATAGCTGCTTAACCAAAGCTATGCAGTGAACGTCATGTCTGAAAATCAATCCTCATGTTAACGCTATTCTTAACAAAGGGGTGTGTGGCACCCCTCCCCCTTCCCATGTCTCCTACAACCACAATCAACAATACATTGAGATTCATATATTTAGGTGTGTACAACAGGAGGAACATAAATATTTTTATTTCTGCAGATGTCCAGGAGCTCTTCTTTCTCCCCATCCGCTTTTGTTCTTCAACGTCACTGTCTGATGCTCCTTTTGTTCAGCTCTTCACTTTCTTTCTGCCAACATTCCCACTTCCATCACATGGAAAATGAGCCATTTGCAATGAAGCAAAGCTGCACAATTTAATTTTAATGTTACATTTTGACTGTAGAATTTGAGTTGTGAATTGGAAACTTCTACCAGGTTTTTTGTATTATTTTACTTTCTAGTTGCTCAGTAAAAAAGAGTCTCTAGGCAACTTACAAAAACTTAAGAACCAAGGGCCATAGCATAAAAATGAAAAGGACACATCACAGTAAAACCACCATCAGTCTTGTTTTGTTGATGATCTATTTCAACCTTGCTTTTCATGATCTCCTGTTTATTTAAAAGGCATTTCTAAACCACTTGATCATTTTCTTTTTTTTAAATCACTAAGCTGTGTAGAATTATAGATGACCAATGGCCATCTAGACCAACCGTCTTCAACGCAGGAATCTTAACTAGATCATTATGTACAATATGAAACCAATATCCATTAAAACAAAATACAGCCTAAACCAATAAAACAATATAGAAACACATAAAAGCCAATAAAACAGAGATTTATTTGTAAACATAAATCAGTGTGCAGTCTTACAGATCAGGCAAAACCTGGACAAAAGGAAGTCTTTACAAAACGTCTGAAGCAACTAAGGGCAGAGGGAAGGGCATTCCACAGAATGAGCAACAGCCGAAAACGCTGATATTTCTACACTTAATCTCTCTCCCTCCCTCCACCTCCACCCATGTTTCAAAGGTTCCAGTCTTGTGATCACTCAACTTGGAGGAACCTGGAGGTGCAGTTTACATCATCATCCCAGCTAAGGGCTAAAATGTTTAAGCCCAAGCCTCCTGTCACTCATTTTGTTGGGGCGTCTCTATACGCTGCTCAATACTGCACTAACCTATGGTCGTTCACTAAACTGCCCTCATTATTAGGAGTGGATGTTGGGTGATATGAAATCTCTTTCTGGGGTGTTAGGTCTCATGGGGCTGTTTCACATAAGCAAATTATCTGCTGGTGCTGCAGTCACTGAATGATGAACATGCATGTACAAACTTGCCCTAACATATCTGGTGAGGCGGATTGTGAAGTAGAGCTGCATAGATACTAAACTCCATTCCATTTTCTGTTATGGGGGTGGGGGGAGGACATTTCCTATGACGCTTAAGTATTCTGCCAGCAGCACCATTTCCCCAGACCTATCCATAGTGTGTCATTTATAGTCCGTGCGGTCAAACCACTAAATAATAGTTGTGGGTGTGAAGAAACAGTGCCATAACTGTGCTTTACAAAGGGAGAAGCTTTTAATAGGAGCTATTTTGAGTCAGCCTGGGGAAGGAAATGGAGGAAACCAGAACTGCTTTGGAGAGATATTATTTATAAAGGCTTGTTATATCATCTGAGGGTTCCCCACCCCCCTGCTTATACAGACTGTGTGCTAACACTTGATTCAATCTGGGTTTTGTTGTCTTTGGAGCAGGATTCTTTCTTCCCTCCGTGGTACCTTCACAATCTTGGAGATCTGATGTGGTTTATACAATGGTAGTTTGGCTATGGCAGAGGGCCTATTCTGCTTCTATATTAGATACTCTGCATCCAATACCAAGCAACAAACATATACTCTTTGAGGGCAGGGAGGTATAATCTGATTATGTTTAGGCAGTATTAGTGCTGCTACTGAAATTGACAAATATGTCCCTTAAGAGATTCCACAACAGCCTTGTATCCTGTTCAACGTTCCTGGCAGCCTTCTCAGATGCATAGTGCTTTCCTCAAAGCTAAGGTTCCCACCATTTTGAACTGTCCTGGCTTCTGTACTGCTAATGATAGGTCTGAAATGCAGAAATTTAGCAGTTAACATTTTCCTGCCTTGAAAAGCTTCACCTGTTTACTTCTGCGTTTCATTACTGGCTTTGATCCTGTGCCTCAGAAGGTCAAAACTGCAGGCCTGCACCAAATCTCTTTGTGAAGAGAGCTTTGGTAAGTTTCATAACTTCCTTCATGCTATAGTAGTGGGTGTTTTGTGTGCTTGCAATATCTGTATTCCCATAGCATTTTCTTTTCAAACTCTTAGGATCAAAATATTCCCATCTGATTCCATAATACGACATTTTTGGCTTCAAGGCTTGTTCAACAGTCAAGAGTTATTTGGCACCCACCATTCTTGAAGTCTAAAAACCTGTTTATTTGTGGATCCATTTTTAGCCTGACTTTCCCCAAGGACCTCGGGATGGTGTATTTGGTTATTTCTCCATTTTATCCTCACAGCATCTCAGTGAGGGTAGACTAAGCTGAGCAAGAATAACAGGCTCAAGGTCACCCCTAGAAAGTTGCGTGGTTGAGAGGGAGTTTGAACCAGGGTCTTCCTGGTCTGATACTCTAACCACTGCACCACACTGGCTTCTAGATCTTGTGCTGCAGTACAAAGAGGCATGCAAAACAATCTTTGGGAAATGTTACAGAAAAATAAGTAGTGGCATGCCATGAATCGCTCCACAAACCGAAATCTCCTGACAAAAATAGGTTATTGGGTTCCCAGAAAACAGAATGAGTTACAGAATTCTATGAAGATTTCAAACCAACTCTGCTACACTCCTTCAAGAAAGGAGTTGCAGCTATATGTTTGGTGTTTCCAAGCTTTTTTTAATAAATAAATTAACAGAAAATGTAAGAAATGTAATATAACCTCTGTACAGTGCAGAGTTGATGAATTACATTGTTTATTAATAGTGCAATCCTATACATGCTTACTCTGAACTACTGGTAAGTCCTGCTGTGTTCAAATGGGGTCTGGTCCCCAGTAAGTGGGTTTAGGATTGCATTCTCTTATTCTACTACTGATGAAAAGAAAGTGAAACCATTCCTTCTCAAAAGTATCCAGTTTTACCTTTAACATGTGTTAAATTCTGTAAGGTTATATGTAATTGTTATCTATACCTGAATTCATTCATCTAGTCACACCTAGGTGGAAGTAACTTCTTTTTTTTAGTCTCTTGCAATCAACATTCGTTTCTTTTAAACATTTCAAATTAATTTCTAGCTTCTGGGACATCATACAATCACCTCTTATCATATGATGCAGTTTGCCCTGCATGTTCTAATTGGGCAGTAATAAATACGTGTAGGAAAAACGGATATTGTAAGGCAAGGAATGTTTATTTTACAGCAGGTATATGGCACAGAAAATTTGTACACAACATTTAGGTGCTAAAACAAAAAAAGTATTACTTATGTAAAAATATATATATATTCACAGCTTCCTTACAGGATATTTTTCTCTAGGCAGTATACAAAAATAAAAACACAACTCTAATAATAGGACATAAAACACAAATTGCAGCAGCCTGCTAGTAGTAACTACGGACTAATCAAGCCTTTAAAACAGTGTATAGACCAACATAAAAATAGCCCCAAAAATCCTGATAACCAGCAGCAGATTAAAACCAGATGCTCTGAAAACAGCAGCAGCCTAAATAAAATCATCTAAATTAAAATCACCTTAATGCTTAGGAAGAAGGTTGCTGCCTAAGCAGAATCTAGTGGAAAATGCAGACTTCTAAGAGTTATCATATTTGAAATGGAACAGAAAAGTCTCCCGATTTAGATTGTCAAGAGTTGAAGTTTTTCTTTTTGACTCACTTACTGGAGTTATTTGCAGTGTGCCTATACTCTGATTATTCTAAACTGCACAAAAGTTGTGTATTTTATTAAAGTTAAATTTGTGTATTTTATTAAAGTTGTGTATTTTATTTGTTTATTTTGCACTTGTTCCTTTGGTGCAAGGATTTCCACTTCTGCAACAGAACTTTCCCCCTCTCATCTCCTGGCAAGTTCCTTGCAAGCTCCTCAAATCCTCTGTGGAGTGTTGGAAGAACCTCACAGATTAGATTTAGCAGGTGCAGGGAGAGGAGAGGGAGGAAGGAAGGAAGGGAAGTTCCACTGAACTGGCAACTCCACCCATTAACTCAAGTCTAACCTGTTTCATAGACTTTTTGTGAAAAAGAAATAAGAGGGATTCATGTATGCCTTGACCTTCTCCTCGGAATAAAGGTGGAAAAGAAATGTCATGAATAATGCTCTATATTCACCCTTTCTTATACGGGTTCTGGTGAGCTCCTCTGAGCACGATAGAGATGGGGGGGGGGGGGACCCCTGTGATTACAGATTCAGAATATCTGGTAAACAAGAGGCCCCTGGGAAATCATAATACAGGATCAAAGCTTCTAGTAGGAAGACTTTGTGAAAACGACATAACACTCTGGCTTGGGTGTATGATAATGGGACGAAAACACTGATTTTGGCAAGTGAGTGGTGCACATGCTCCTCCTCCCCCCCAAAGCAAACAACTTTGTTCCCTTGATGCCTGGAGAAGTAGGAATGCAGATCTGAGGGAACAGCATGTCCCTGTAGTATATTCTAGGTAATATTACTCTCTTAGGAAATGTGCAGTGTTCTCTAGCTGACCCTTTCTAAACTGTTGACGACCAGAAAAATTGGCTTATTAGGCTACATATTTTCTTGAGAAAGAACGTGTAGAGCAGGGGTGCCCAAACTTTTTTCAAAGACGGCCAGATTTGATGAAGTGAACATGCGTGAGGGCTGACCGAAGTTGTTGAGCTTTTTTTAAGATTAAAGTTGAGCTTTTTTTTACAATTTTACCCCTAAGTTGTTAAGATTTTTTAAGGATTGAAGTTATTGAGTTTTTTTAGGATTTGACCCCGAGGAATAAACTGCCACAGGGGCGGATTAAACTGCCACGGGGGCTGAACTGGGCCTCCGAAAAGGACTTTGGACATGCCTGGTGTAGAGGATAGGTGACATTTTGGAATCTGAGTGGATCCAAAAGCCAAGATCTTGAGCCGCCCCATACAGCAGAGCAGAGACATCAGCCTCTGTAATAATGCGCCTCCAGGAAGAATCTAGTGTTTCTTTTGATGGAATATGCAATTTCCCCCCAACAATCTGTGTAAAAGCTTAAAAATGGGGAAAGGGGGGGAAGGGTAGCTTTGGGCTTAAAATAGACATTTGCAAAGGAAAAAGTTTTAGGAAAAGTACATAACCTTCAGTTGATGTTTGTAGGCCTTGCTTTGGGAAGATGTGTTGTTTAGATCAGAGGTGTAGAATCGGTGGCCTTCCAGATAGTGTTGGACTCCCAAGTCTCTTATAGTATATCCAAATTTACTGCTGGGGTTGCCAAATTCCATTTGGAAAGGGATTCCTGTGCCTTTCATGGCTGGAAACAAAAGAGCATTTTGCCAAATGCCGCTTCCGCCACCACTGCAATGTAGTGGTGAAGAAGCTGCCCAACGTCTCTACCTGTATCAGATCAGAGGTAGAAGATTTCCGGAAGCCACCTAATCCTGTCCAGATAGGACCTAACCTCTGCCACCTGCGTACAGTCCAGGCTAGAGTAATCCACAGAAAGAGAGCAAGTGCACTGCAGAGATATGCCTACAGTTCATGTGGCCCTAGTGAGACAAGTCACATGCTACAGGCAGGGCTGTGTGCACACTGCGGTCCCACTGTTGCACCATGCAGGCATGGCTGAAGAAATCATCACCTTGGGAATCTTTGTTTTCTTTGCTTTAACATAAGATTAACCAACTCTTGTAAATTTCATGGTTTTCAGAAACAACGTAACTCTGTGTGAGCTAGATTTGTGAGAAACACTTTGAAGCGCCACATATGTAGAGACTTGGGGCTTCTTCAGAAGTTCTGCAAATAGACCTTCCCAGAGTCGCTCGACTGTCCAAAGAAAAGAACCATGTGGAGCAAGCAGTGCCTGAACCACACATCAGTGGATGCAGCCACTCATTCTTGGCAGCAGTGGAGTGGTACTTTATAGCAAGCATTAACATGAGCGTGACAGCTGGAAGGAAAATGCAACTGTACTCAGGAATGCGCTAGGCCAAATCGTGTGTCCTCTGTGTGGCTTGGGGATAACAGAATGAAGCAATATTAGTATATCTTGTATCTCTTAGAGTGTGGTATTTTGGAAATTCAGGAAGCCGTAACACCTATCTTTATGGGGAGGGGGAGAATTGTGTCACATGATCACTACCATACTGTGAGCCATAAAAGGTAAAGGTAAAGGGACCCCTGACCATTAGGTCCAGTCGTGACCGACTCTGGGGTTGCAGCGCTCATCTCGCTTTATTGGCCAAGGGAGCCAGTGTACTGCTTCCGGGTCACTAAGCCGCTTCTGGCGAACCAGAGCAGCCCACGGAAACGCCGTTTACCTTCCCACCGGAGCGGTACCTATACTTGCACTTTGACGTGCTTTCGAACTGCTAGGTTGGCAGGAGCAGGGACTGAGCAACGGGAGCTCACCCCGTCGTGGGGATTCGAACCACCGACCTTCTGATCGGCAAGTCCTAGGCTCTGTGGTTTAACCCACAGCACCACCTGCGTCCCTCGACTGTGAGCCATTTGTTCCTTTTAATAGAAAACACATTTGGTAGTGGACTGTGTTAACTGGAGTTCCAATATGGTCCCAATTTTTGGTGTGTGTGTGTCCCCCACCCCAAATCGTCTCTTGGAAACTCCTGTGGAGGTCTGCTGGTATTTAGTTATTAATCATGTAAAAATGGTTTAATGTCATGTGAAATGTTAATCTAGTCTTGTTCACAAGGCACTGTTGCTTCCTCCCAGGAGATATTGTTTTGTCCTTTATTTCCACTGCAAGAACTATATGATTCAACATGTTTCCCACCCTTCTTGAGTATTTTTTTTCATTCCTTGCAGGCTTGAATCTAACCCATTCCAAGGCAGACATTTGCAGATTAGGTGTCTAAGCAACTGGGCCTGTGAGATATTAACAGGAAGGCTTGGTTTCCTACCAGGACTATAACTGACCTTGCTGTATGAATCTGAGCCCTTTTGCCATATACCATTTGGTTACCAGGGAAGGTTATCTATAACCTGATGAAAGCTGATCAAGGGGTTCACTAGAAATTATGCTCTGCTCATTTTAAAGAGTGACTTCAAAGTGTTGCATGTAGAATTTTCCCTCCGAGCTCAAGGATCCAAAACAGTAACTTCCTTGCACATTTGATTATTTAATGGTCAAAAGAAATTCTAGAAATTACAACTGATTTGTAAAGGACCCGCATTAGATGGAAAACAATTGGCATTTGTAGGATTTAAGACATTGTGACTGCTGAAATTCAAGATGAGCAAGATTTGGAGCTCCTTTAGAATTTCTGGATCTGGCATTTTCTAGAATGGAAAATTAATTTCCAAATGTAGGCGCAATTTTGGTTCAGCACTCTTGGATTGTTGACAAATAACACATTTGAAGGCCATGGTGTTTTTGAAAACACACACACACCTGTGTTGAATGACTTCTAAAGAGGAGTGACTATAATGGGATTAACCAGAATGAGGGCACAGGATACACGATCAACTATTTCCATAGCAGTCCTTTTTTATTTTTAGCTTATTTTTAGCACCATTAGGTTAATCTTGGTGTTATAATTAGCACAGTTGCATTCCACATCACATTCATGGGAAACACCATGAGAATAACATGCAGAAACTTTTGAGAATAAACCAAAATCTCTACCTTTTCACACAGTACAAAACTGATCTGTGGGCCTTGCTTCCATCAGTGATGTGTATATTTTCCATTGCTCCCTCAAGAAGTTCAAGGCAATATATGTGGATTTATTCCATTTTTATCTCTCAGCAACTGTGTGGGGATAAACAGTGGGTTAAAGCCAGAGAAGCTGTAAGAAGAAACTCCTTCATTGGACGAACCTTCTCTGGATCTAACAGTGATTGGTGCAAAGTCACTGGATGGTATCCAACTTGTGTTTCTTGTCTATTGACCTCAGTGAGTCTACACTGAGTATGATTCATGTTGGATATCACCCTTTCAATTTTAACTTTTAAAAATTATTTATTTAAACATACATGCACAGTTGTCAGATGCCTAAGGAACAAGTTACCTAGGCTCATGACTTGAGTTGGGACTTGAACACAGATTTCCCAGAGCCACAGCAATACATGAGTTCTTCTTCATATTGCGCTTTCACAACGCTTTAAATTGTGAAGCAATTTGAAAGGGATTCAGTTGCAGCCCTATACACTAAAGATGGGAGAACCTTTTGCTCTCTAGATCTTGATGAATTTCCAACTCCCATCAGCCCAAACCTGCACGGCTAGTGGTTAGGAGTGATGGCAGCTGTAGTTTGACTACTTCTGGAGTGCCACAGAGCTTCTTATCCTGGCCTATACCTTCTGTAGCACATGCCTAACAACCATTTGTGTGTTGTTCTAAGCTAAGCAGATGAAGGTCCGTTTTGCTTTGCCCCACTTGCTTTTCCTCAAAGGTCCCACAGATTGTTGCCAGACATGGACGTTGGGGTCTTCTGTGTATTTCTGCCAGACCTACAGGGAATTTTCCTGTCATGTGCCCGGGCCTTTTTGTTGTTGCACTACATGTGTGTATGAGTTGGGGTTTGACAGAGAAAAGCAAGCTACTTTGGTCTCCAGGGAGGGACAGGTAAGCTGGATGCTATCTCTGCTTCCCTTGCAAGCAATTGCTTTGAATGTCTGGAAAGCACCCCTGTCTGGGGTTAGGAGGAACGTAAGGGGTTTTGTGGTGGCTGCCTGAGTGCTTAGAGGGCACCACCGACCTGCTCAGATGGGGAAAAGGGGAGCAAAAAAGGTTCTTTAACCCTTCTATTACATGAGGCATAATACAGTCACCTTGTTTGATATAAAGTTCACCTCCTCTCCCCTCTTGAGGAGAGTATCAGCTGAAGAGGCATGTAAATAGACCAGGTGTGGCAGTTGTTTTCCTGGGTGTGTAGAGATTAAGGATGTGAAGGGGGTGGGGAAATTGGGAAGGGGGTCCTCCCCCTTCTTCCAGGTTTTTTCCTGGGTTTCAAGCCTCTAGTAGTGACATTTGCAGTGTGTTTGCATTGGGAGACAAGCCTTTGAAAGGGGTACACATAGCTTTGAATTTAAAGGTGTGAATGGACATGTCTGGAGGGAATGGGGTACAAGATGTTCCTATATTAGTAGCCGGAGGAAGGCAGGGAAATTCCTTCAGGCCTGCTCTTATCTTGTTTTGGTCCTTGTTTTGGTTACGTGACCAACCTGTATTTAGTTTAGTCTCTGGGAAAGGGGATTTTGAGGGTGTGTTTGTAGCCTGCTTTCGTGCCACAAAAGACTGAAAGTGAAAGGGCAGGAGCTCAAGGGCATTTTATTTCTTGACTTCATATGTTCCAGGACTGAACTTTGTCTCCAATTAAACCCTGATCGTGCCAGTAGCTACACTGGCACACATGTTTTGGATTCAAGTAAATCGCTCGAGAAAATGGGGAAGAGGCTTCCCTATCTGGTTCTATTGCTGCTTCTCTATTTTTAGCTGCAGTTTTTCTTCTTCTTACTCTTTTCTGTGTTTAACCAAACGCCTTACGTTAGTTGCTGTGTTTTAATTTTTTACATTTCTTATTTTGTTGACTTGATTTCAGAGTTTCTTTACTTAGAAGCTCTGGCTGAAAGGGTGTGCAGCCTTTTAAGTAAATAAACTATTTCAATGCAGCTTATCTCTTAATCGGCTGGAACTACTGAATGGGGAGGAAAATTAAACGGCAGCTTCCATCGAGGAGGAGAAAACAGTGCTTTCCATTTGGCTCCATTATATTTTTTTTAAGCAAAAAGTATGAAAGCCTTCAAAAAGCTTTCTAAACTGTGGTAGCCGAGTCTGTTTCTGAACAGTGTTGCCAGCTGTGTATTTCCTGAGAGTAAGGTCATGTGTTTTTGCATTTGTATTTGACAGCCTGCACCTATGAGCAGAGTTACCGAGGACTGGCAGAAAGCCACAGCCGTGTTACTGTGCCTGGCTCAAGGGTTTGGAGCACTTATGTAACACTATAGCAAAGGAAATACAGTCTCCATCCATCCCCAGCCCTTCGCTGGCTTTCCATTTCTGGTTTTGTTACTTAGCAAAATCTTGGGTTTCGTCCTTTCTCTGCTAGAGAACAAACTGCCCAATAGGAACCTGCATCGAAACAGCAGCAGCCAATGGAAGGGTGGCTGGGAGAGGGGGGGTGGAAAGGAGAGAGAAAGATTTGATTGTCTTTTGGGTTAAGGATGAAGCAAACCCGTCAAGTCATATGATGGCTTTACAAGATAAGCATATGACCTGGGAATTGTTTATGGAAGGATGCCCCTGCTTGCTTTCCTGCTCTCTCTCTGAACATGCAGAATTTATGCAGATGCCTCTTATTACTTGGCCCCAAAATGATACTCTTGCAATGATTTATTAATACAGGCTTGGCTGCTTGTCTCCAGCCATTATTTTTCTCCTAAACGATGCCTCCCTCCTCTGCATTTTTGAAGAATACAATTTAACTCTGTGTTTTTACACACACACACACACACACACACACACACACACACACACACACTTTATTTCTTGAAAATACGCTTTCTGTGTTTTTGTGTGTGCGGTTTGTTTTTTATCCAGTAACCATTGTGTAACAAATTCAGACAGGAACATTTCCTTTCCTCTTCTCTGCCCCTATTCAAGCAAATATGCTTTCTGATTTGAGGATTGAGTTAGGCTTGTGACTGAGAGAAAAAAACTTTGTTCCCTTTAGGGACATTTCTCCCCTTTTAAAAGAATAAGGCTTTTAAGTGCGTCATTGCAAGACACACTTGGTGTTAAGCCACATGGTACCTTAGCAGAATGTGACTGGGTTCTCTTAAGATTGTGCATGCCAAACCAGCGACATTGTGTGTTCTGTGTAGCTGGCCCAGTTATGGGGAAGGGGGGGATCCATTGTTTAAAAAGTGCTGAATATGTCACCTATGTTTTTGTGATCCTACTACTTCCTGCATGTGGAATTTTGCAATGCAGCCTTGGGCATATCTTTAGCCTTAAGAAAGTATGAGAGGGTCTCTGCACCCCATTCTCTTGTTTCTTGTATAAAAATGGCTGCTGCTGCGACTTCTAATAAATAATAAATAAATAATATGTGCCAATGATTCCTGAATTAAGCCCCTTTTGGTTTGCATTAATTGAATTGGTCCAAAGATATATTTAAGCTAGCAATCTTTGCCTACTTGGGTAAATACAAAATCATTCCTTTCCTTGCCTGCATCAACCTATTGTGTGTCAGAAAAAAATGGGTTTTTCTAGAGCCTTTTTAGTGTAACTCTTTTTTCCTTTTGCAGATAAATGGTTAAACATTGAGCTGCAAAATAGGAAGGGAAATGCAAGTGACATTGCATATAATCTGAGGCTAAAAATGATTGCAAGTATTTGTGTCCATGTACTTTGTGGTCAGATATGACCTGCTGGTATCTTACAACTCTTAACTGGAAATCCCTGGGGGTTGTATCTAGCTAAATTATTCTTTGTGAGTAGACCCATTGAAATCAGTAGGCCTAAATGAGTCATGTCCATTCATTTCAGTGGATCTGTTCCGAGTATGACTTATATTGGATGCAAATCCCAGGTTTGGGGGTGGAGGTTATCCCTCTCCTGCCCTCTCCAATGTGAGGATATGAAGTGACTTTTGTTGTCTCTCATAGTGGAAGTCTGTGTGGCTCCCCATTTGGTGCAGAGTTTAATATGTTTTTAGTGTGCAGTGAGCCTAAAAAAAAAAAATCTGCTTAACTTCTGTTAGTCTCCAATGTAAACTCAAACTGAAAGGTAAAGGTACCCCTGACTGTTAGGTCCAGTCGCAGATGACTCTGGGGTTGCGGCATTCATCTCACTCTATAGGCCGAGGGAGCCGGCGTTTGTCCGTAGACAGATTCCGGGTCATGTGGCCAGCATGACTAATCCGCTTTTGGCGAACCAGAGCAGCGCATGGAAATGCCGTTTACCTTCCCACCGGAGCAGTACCTATTTATCTACTTGCACTTTACATGCTTTCAAACTGCTAGGTTGGCAGGAGCTGGGACTAAACAACGGGAGCTCACCCCGTCGCGGGGATTCGAACCACCGACCTTCTGATCGGCAAGTCCTAGGCTCAGTGGTTTAGACCACAGCGCCACCCGCATCCCAAAAACTTAACTCAAACTTAACCCCAAGAAATTAGAATCCATTTGCATACCTGCTGTGAGAGGTCTGCAAAATGTTACAATGCAGTGGCGGGGGGTGGGGTGGAAATTGGGTGAAGATTCATACATTACAAGCGGCTTCATGGAAAAGCATGGGAAACACTCCCATATGGCAGTGGCTCTGGGCAGCAGTTATAATGTGGCATCAGTGCTGCCTCATGAAACCACCAACACATGGGAAAGCCACTTCTATGAGATGGTCATAATGTACAAATCTGTCCGAATACATGGAAAAGGCTTCTCACAGGGATCATTCTGAATAAGGAAATAGCCTCCACACCGGGTTCTGACGCCACTGGGAATATGGTGTGGTAGTGGGGGGGGGGAACCTTGTTGTGACTGGTTCTTGTGCAATATTGCTGTTCGTGGAGCTATCACTGTGAGTAAACATTTCCACCAGCACTAATGTGGTAGCTTTAGTAGGAATCCCTATCTTAATTGTGGCGGTGCACAAAGACCTCATATTCTGGTGTTTAAAACAGTAAAAAAGTGCTCCCTGAATTGCCCCCTCAGTGTTCTAGCCCTGATCTGCAGGGAATCTACAATTATCATTCATAAACTTCGGGTTTTGGCAGGATTTCTGCCGTCACTGTGCCCAAGAGGCAGAGGAAGCAGTGTCTGGCCCTGCATGTGCGTGGTACAGTAGGGCTCCAGAGCGATGCAGTAAATGCTCATAAAAATAGGCTTCCTCCCCAAGCATTATATAATCAGAGGGAGTGATGTCATTTGTAACTGTGGAGAGTATCTCTGAAATTGCAGCCCTCCGCAGATGGGCGACTGCTCACCAAGTGAGAGGAGGAGAAGGAGACCCGTCCGACTGTGGTGTGACACACTGCAGTGTGGGGTTTTATAGCTTGAGAGAAGGAGAAAGCACAGGCTGGCAGGGTGAACAATCTGTCTTTTAACACGCACTCATGTGCTTGTCGCATAAGCTTTGTTCAAGGGAAATATGAAATTACATCCATGTGCGCCCACTTAAGGAATGTCGGTGGGTGTAGGCTTTTCTCATGCCTGCCTGGCAAGGTGAGCCTCCCAAAACATACTGGATCTCATCCACCTTTGCATCAGATCAGCCTAATCCAGCCAGGATCTCTGCCTCTTTCATTTCAAATGGATCTTGCACGTGTACTCTTATGGCTAGCCAGCAGTTTTCTGTCGAGAGATGTAAAAGCTGCAGAACTCCAGACTCTGTAGCTACATAGCAGAGTCGAATTTGACCCACGTTTGCAGGAGTCTTCTCTTGTGTTTTAACGTGTTAAAACTACTTGTGGCCTGTTTTGAGAATGCAAAGCACCTTCCTTTATTAGGTCAGTATGAACATGGAAGCTGGCCTCATTCATTCCTCCCACACTGTTCTCCTTCATAATGATACCTTTCAGTGCTACAAAAAGCGGTGTGCTTCGAAACTGGTACTTCCTGTCTCTGCAAAGGGCCTTGCGTCAGTCATTTTTACCCAATAAAGATCAGGAGTGTGGTTGATAGGCTACCAGGTCAACCTTGGTGCTTGCTTGTTTATACCAGTACAAAAGGTGTGTCAGTCTGCTGGCAGACAAATATGACCTGAAAGAGTTGTGCGTGGTTTTTATTAAAGAGAATCTATATACCACATAGAATTTTTGGAGCATTCTCATAAGTGGTTTGCAATATATAGAATTTAAGATCAAAATACAGTAAAATATACAAATGAAGATCAAAGTACAATAATCGCATTGTAAAAGTTTCATCACTTAAATGAACAAGTTGGCAACTGAACATGGTAACCTGCTCAAGCATCAGAATGAGGCCTGAGTAACACACAACCAAGTTTTCAGATATGTTTGAAGTATCTTGGGGAAGAGTTTTCCAGAGGGTTGGGGCTACACTTGGAAAAGGGCTGTTTTTGTAAGGTTTCTGGATGGCAATCCACAGTCTGATGACTGTAAAGGTCAAGTTGGGCTATTGTAGGAAAGGCTATCTGCTGGGTATTCGGATCTCTAGTTGTTTAGAGATTTATGTGCCTGTAACAAAACCTTGAAACTGGCTCAGTAGCAGATAAGCAGCCACTGCAGATCCCTAAGCACTGGTGTCATATCTGTAGAAGTAGCCATACCATTCGGTATTTTAGCTGCTGCATTCTGTGCTCACTGCAGCTTCCAAACCAAGTGGAAGGGAAGCCCCACATAGAGCAGGTTGCAGTAATCTAAGTGTGAAAGTTGCAGTTGTTGGGGATTAATATGACTGTACTGATGCCCCTCCCTCAAAAGAAAAGGTGGGAAGTTTCCACGTTTCTCCCCTCTTCTGCTGGAATAATCTATGCATGTGTTTTAATCTGAAACCAGATTCTCTTGATAAGTAGTGGAGCTTTACAGTTCCTAGTTCCTCTCTCAGGGAGCCTTCAACAAAGCCGCCCCCAAGTTAGACCTGCTTTCCTTCCTATCATAAACTGCATCAAATATTTAGTCCTTTTGCCTGGGCACCTTTGATATGTATTTTAAATAAGGGTGCCTGTTGCTCTGCGAAAGTCCTGTTGTAGACTAAGGAGACAGATTTAAGTCCTCAGGGTCTAAGTGCCCCTGCTAGATGTCATTGAATAAGGGACATTTGGTGGGTGGGGAAGCTGGTAACTTTGATATCAAAGCTTGGCCTGATAGGTCATCTGCTTGTGAAGCATCCTGTTCTGCAGGATTTATTGTGATACTAAGCAGCACATGGTCAACTCCCATCCTGCTTGGATTGCAGGATGCGCAACAGCCAGTTGGTGCGTACTTTGCCTGTCCATTTAGGAGCATTTCAGGAAACATCTACGTAGGTCACACGGTGTAGATACAGAGAGGAAATGATTCTCCAACATGTTGCAGAGGAGGACGTTATCTGCAGAACATTGCCTTTGTTCTGACTCAGCCCACAAGCCTACCACCTGGATATGAAATTCACCAGTTCTTTGCACTGGTTCCAACTCCCAATACTGACCATCTAAAAATTCATCCTTACGTCTCCTGCAGACTATGGATTCATCCACATCTACCACTTGGAATTAATTGCTTAAAATATAATGGTAGTCTAGATTATCTAAATGTGCAAGGCTGATAAAATGCAGAGATGGGAAGCCGCCCTATTATGTACAGAAAGCTTTTCTGAATTTAAAGGCACTGCTTTAGATTTGAGGAAATATTTTCACCCCTGGTGTCTGGGCGAGATATTATGTTATGTCAGCATAACCTGCATATTAAGAGCTGGTAAGGTTGACTCCTAATGCTATGGGAGGTAATTACCCAGCAAAAGGGCAAATATTGAGAGGTGATGAAATGTGTTACCTGGTAACTATCATGTTCTGCATTTTGACTATCTCTGAAGGAAAACAGAAAACCACCTTTTACCGAATCAAAACTTTGGTGCACTTGGTTCAGTATACTCTACACAGACTGGCAGCAACCCTCTAGATTTTTCTTCAGAATTCTTTTCTCTCTGATTCTTTTCGTGGAGATGTTGGGAAGTGAGCTTGGGATCTTTGCTATGCAAAGCCTCTGCTCTTCTAGTGAGGCCCTGAAGCTGAATGCATGGATTCCTCTCTCTCTCTGAGTCCATGAATCAGAGCCACTTCTGAGTAGACAGTTTATAGCCATGAGAAATATTCACATATCATGTCGGGTACAAAGAGCAAGATCCTTTCATTTATTTACAGTATTTGTATGGCACTTTTCTGGCAGACCTCACAAAGCGGCTTACGGAAGATTATTACAGCAATAAGCACCTGCTTTTTAAAGAAGGGTTACAAAAAGTGGAAAAGACAACCTGTTTGTTTAGAAGAAGCTGTTGGTGCTTCTTCTCCCCTCCCCTCCCCTCAGGGCAGGTGGTCCCTTCAGATGCCCCCGTGGTGACTGTTCAAAGTTTTTAAAAGTTTTACACAGCTTAGGACCCAGGCGGGTGTTGGATCATCTTTTCTACCCAGTCACTGAGTTTGCTGTCTCAAAGCTCTCATTTGGGTGCTTCTACCTTTGGAGGCAAGGCAGTGACCTGGAGAGAGCCATCTCTGAACTCTTTTCCCAGGAAGTCTCACCTACATCATGGTCATTTTGACAGCAATCAAATACCTTTTTATTCCTCCAAGCTTTTTTAAAACCTTGGAAGCCACTGTGAGAGCTTTATCTGCTGTTTTGTACTATACATCATCAGCTGGGTTTTTTTTGTCATTCCTTTGGAGCTTTTTTATAACTACTACTACTACTACTACTACTACTACAACTGTGATCTACTCTGTGTGCCCCTTTTGTGTCAAAGATGTGGGTTATGCGTCCTGTCAACATAGAAACCCTCAATTTCATGTCACCCTTCTTCAGAGCTGCCAGACAAGAGGACTTGTTTCTGCATAACAATTAAAGCAATGTAATTAGTTTACCCATAGTTATACTGTGCCCTCAAGTCATACAATGATCTTACATTGCTGCAGTGAGATGGCTGGACAAATCTGAGTGTATTTGCATAAACAGTCCTACATGGACCTCCCCTAATTCAAATTAGTCACTACCCTTCAAGTCCAGCAAAGCCCTCCTAAGGCATTTGCAAGTGCACCTGTTGCTGGGGTGGGAACCATTAACTTGTGTCAACTCCCTGTGTCAACCAGCAGCTGTCAATATAATTTTGTTATCTGAGTTGTGGGGCCCTCTTGATTGGCAGCATGGGTGAAGTGCTATATACTTTTCTTTTTCCATTTTAGGAAAGATACGAAAGCCGGGGCAAGAAATGGAAGGAGTTTAGTATGCATTGTTGTCTTCCAGAGTTTTTAAAGGTTTTATTTTTTTATGTGTTAAAAAACAAATCCAGCAAAGACAAAGCCAGAGCCTTGGGGCTGTTTTTCCAAGTGAATTACAGCCTTTTGTGAAGAGTTTTTTTGGAATACGAACACTGACAGGCTGTCCTTTCTAGTGGGTGCTCCTCTTCCTCTGACAGTTCATCAGCCAAACCCCTGACCCCACCACCCTTAATCATCCTTGCTTGTCAGTGATATAATTGTGCGATTACCAACACCTCCCCCCTCCTGGACTCCTTTCAAATTACTAACAATAGTCCATGTGAAATACAAAATGTAAATGAAGCACCCAGACTAATTTTTCGGCCTTCATTCAGATGGACTGAGCTTGCATTCCCCTCCTTTGTCTATGAACATGACTGATGAAGGCTTTCAGGAACTCGGGAGGCCTTCAGTGTAAACGGAGAGGCTGACGTCATGGTGTTATCGATTTGGGGATTTCACTTTCAGTCGCAGGTTGTGAATGAGCATTGGGGAGATTTCTTCAGGCGAAGGACGCAAGAACAAACAGCTACCAACTCTACCTTTATTTAGTTCAGAAAGTGGGCATTTTGGCCATTGTTGAGTGTTCTGCATCATCTTAAAAACGGTTCAGGGGGGGGGGGCGGAATATAACTTGTCCTCACCTTGCCTCCCTGTTTCCTATCCTATTTGAAATTCAGGTTTTTAGCTGAAGAAACTGGCTCCTTTGCATATATTCCTTTAAAGCACCATGTATGTGGGTGGCACTGTATTAAATATTTTGATGGGAGTGTTTAATAAAATAATTTTGCATATTGAATTCAAAATGAGCTCCAACTTAATTCTGTGTGTTCAGTGCCTCCTCACTTCACCTCAGTGTAGTCTGCATGGTCTTATCGTGGTCAGGAAGGTCTTTATTTTGACCTGAGAATGGATAGATGTGCTTTTTATCTAGTGAGGTGCTGGGAACAGCCACAACTGGAGATATGATGAAGGACTTTTCCCAGGGAATGGGGTGTGTGGGAAATAAAGGGTCCAAATAAGTAAACATATGCACATATATACCTAGAATCCAAGGCTGCCCTTTCTAGTAGATCCGTGACTGAGCAGCAGGGAGGCCTGGGTAGACCTGACTTCTGAGAAACTTGTATTCCAGATCCAGTCCTCTATTGCTTTCCATGAGTGACTTGGCATCCAGACAGCTTCTTTCCACCTCTAGCTGTAACTCTGAATTCTCTCCCTGGCTCCCTTCACCGCTTTTAGCCCTACAATAAACTTTGCAGCCCCCTCCCTCATTGGGTTTCCTGAAAGTGGGGGAGCTGACATGTTTTTAGTAGGCATTGTAAAGAGTACAGTGAAGGCAGACCTGTTCAGGGAAGTTTTTGATGCCTGATACAGTAGTACCTAGGGACGCAGGTGGCGCTGTGGGTTAAAGCCTCAGCGCCTAGGACTTGCCGATCGAAAGGTCGGCAGTTCGAATCCCTGCGGCGGGGTGCGCTCCCGTCGTTAGGTCCCAGCGCCTGCCAACCTAGCAGTTCGAAAGCACCTTCGGGTGCAAGTAGATAAATAGGGACTGCTTACCAGCCGGAAGGTAAACGGCGTTCCGTGTGCTGCGCTGGCTCGCCAGATGCAGCGATGTCACGCTGGCCACGTGACCCGGAAGTGTCTTTGGACAGCGCTGACCCTCAGCCTCTTGAGTGAGATGGGCGCACAACCCTAGAGTCTGTCAAGACTGGCCCGTACGGGCAGGGGTACCTTTACCTTTACAGTAGTACCTCTGGTTATGTAAACTTTGGAACGCAAAAGTGGCAAACCCAGAAGTAGTTTACTGGGTTTAGCCACATGCGCAGAAGTGGTCCTCTGGTTGTGAAAACCTCTGGATCCGGCCGGACCTCCGGATCGGATCCCATCCACAACCAGAGGTACCACTGTATTTTATAGGAAAGTGCAGTTGCTCTTATTTAAATGAATAAATGTTCATGTGCACCTGTCTTTGCCCTTTGCCTTTGTTTCTCAAGTAGAAGCCCAGTGGCAGGTGAACTATAATTCAAGATATCTGGATCGTTTTCTATGGGGCCAGTAGTGATTTCTCCCTGCTTCAGGGACGACCATGCTAGAAGACTTGAAAAGGATGTGGTCCTTTGTATCTAAGGGTGTCCTGACAACCAGTGTTTGTGTCAGTTGTGATTTTCAAGCTGGATTTGTCAAATGTGTGGTGTGTGGGTTGGCTGTGAGTGATTGTTTAGGAGTTCCAGCTGGTACAAAAAATGCACCAGCCTGCCTCTTGTCTCCTGACAGGAGTGGGTCACTAGCAGTATGTTTCACTCATGCTTTGGCATCTGCAGTGGTTCCTCATTCGCTTCTGATCACGATTCAAGGCTTTTTTATGTTAGTTTAAGCCTAGCATACTCCTGTGTTCCACTGAAATCTTTGTGGTTGACAAAGAAACGCCTCTTGACTCAGCCAGTCATTCTAGTGTTGAAGGGAAGCAGAATTACCCAAAGCTGTATTGCTTTATTCCCTGGAAGATTACAACCCCCCCCCCAAAAAAAACCAACAACCCTCAAGCCATATCTTTTAGCAAGTGTTAAAAAGTTTTTTGTTTTTTTCTGTTTTGTTTTTGCTCATTGGGCCTAAGCCAATCAAGGTTAGATTTTTTGGTAGATGCTGTTGTAGTGTAATATTTACTTTGATTTAGGCTTCTGTTACCTGTCCTGTAGTAGACAGTATTTTAAAGAATGCAAATTAGCAGTCAATCATGAGTCTGATATGCAGTTGTATTTTGAGTTAGCTAGTCTGGTATTGATGTCCTAATATTCATCAGGACATTGACATGTGGATCTGCATTTGTCCAGGGGATAGAATGCTGTATTTTATTGAGGAGAGGTAGTTTCAAGTTGCATCCTTGCCATGGACTCATTTGTAGTATTATTAATAATAATATTTATTCATATTTTATTTATTCCCCCCCCCCCCCCAAATCTGGCTGGGTTTCCCCAGCCACTCCGGGTGGCTTACAGCATATATCAAAACATAATAAAACACCAACCATTAAAAACTTCCCGATACAGGGCTGCCTTCAGATGTCTTCTAAAAATTATGCAGTTCTTTGTCTCCTTGACATCTGAAGGGAGGGAGTTCCACATGGAGGGCGCCACTACCAAGAAGGCCCTCTGTACTGTTACATATGAAGGACTGTATGTCTTGTGCTCACTACATGGTGGTATTGTATAATCCTAGGCTCCTTGTTGATCTTTTAATAGGAAACATCTTGAATCGGTTCCCTAAACACAGTGGCTGGATGTCAAAATAATTGCATGCGATGGAAGAATAATGGTGGTGGTGTTGAACATGCCGTCTTGGTTTGAGCCCTCTTTAGTACATGGGGCTACTGCATTTCCAAGTTTCTTTACTGAACACTGAAAAATTCAGGAGTACTCCAATGAGTATGTGATAGGTGTTGCCCATGTATAATCAGTCGTTGCATTTATGTCTGGGAATAAACTTCGTCTTAGGTTACTGTAGATGGTAACTATAAGGAAGGCAATGGATTGACTTTCCCCACAATGTATGGGGTAGATCATCTGGTTAATCCCTTTGCATGTGCCTTATTGAGCATACCATTCTATTGAGGTCAGAGTTTTGCCACGTAAAGTGAAATCTGTTGAATGTCAGGTGCGGCTGAAACAACAAGGTTGTTACCAGATGCCTGGGGGAACTGGGGTACTGTTGTTTGGGAAACTAATGAAATGCAGCTCTGACTCCCACATCTCTTCCTCACAGACGAGCTCACCTCCGCCTGTGTCTAGAACGTTTAAAAGTTCTGATACCACTAGGACCTGACTGCTCCAGGCACACAACCCTCGGGCTGCTTAACAAAGCCAAAGCACATATCAAGGTAAGAGCTGCATCTCTTTGTGTTTTTCCAGCACGTTTCAGTAAGATTAGTCTGGTAATGAAGTTTTGATTATCTAGGAGCCATAATTGCACTAAGGAAAGTTGACACCCTACCTTGGAGGATTAGTACCATAACATTATTACATTGTAAGTTTTTTCTTACAGCATAGTCCTATGCATGCTGACTTGAAAAGGGCTCAGTGAATTCAATAAGACTTTACTGAGTCCCAGTAAGGGTGTGCATAGGATTGCAGCCTTAGTTTGGCCATTAATGCACAGATCGACCTAGCATTGGGAATACTGTTCCTGAAATGCTACTCTTTGTTTTTAAATGATTCTTTTAAAACTCCAGAACATTTGCAGTTTCACAAACCAGGAAATTCACCAAGAGTTTGTCTTGCACCAATGCCATTAAAATCAACAGGAGTTGTGCAGGACACTGCAGTTTGTAAGCCATTGGAGCCAATTGAAAAATATTTATTGTGCTAACGCCATTAATTCCAGCAGGGCTTGCACTGGAGTTTTAACAGACTATAATCACTATAATATCCAAACTGCGGCTCTCAGCTTCATGTTAGAAACTATAATAGAAAGATACCAAAGTTTAATGAATTCACTGCAGGAGAAGCTGCAGTCAGATGTGGGAAGGTTTCTGTCTTCCCCAGCCTGTTCCTATAGCATATTCAAGATCAGGAGGTTCTGAATAAGTTCAAAACTAATATGTAGCATGAATGCTTTGGAAAGGCATTCGGCTATATGCAATGAGTTTATTGCACTTTACTACGTGCGCCTAAAATTTATATCTGGTGTGATTCATTATGTCATTAATCATAGTCTTAGAATGCAGATTTTTCCACAAAATTAAATTAAGAGTTGGATCATTTGAAATGATGTGCCCTTCTGCTGGCATTCTTTGTAAATTAACTCTCAAATATATTGAGTGTATAAATACCACTGAAATACTGAAGAAAACAGGATAGTAAATAATATGGCTGAAATCATAAGATGTTTACTTGGCTAGAATTTCTCCTGAAACTGTAATATGCACAACTGAAATAAAAATAGCAGAGTGTCCCTTACTGCCTTAAAGACTAACAAAATTGCTGCATTAATAATAGCAGCAGAAGTGTAGTTTCAAGTTGGGCTTTAAACTCTTCAAAGATGGAAAGGGGGGAAATAGTAGAATTTGAGCTGGATGGAATTGTTAAAAATCAAGCCCAATCTCAGAAGCAAGGCAAGACCAGTGAAAGATCATTCAGCATAATCTAGACCAAAGTGTGCCATAGAGAGAATCTGATGTTCAGCACAAATTACTCCAGGTAACTTAAGCAAGTGAGCCAGGCCACATGCTACAGGGAAATGCTGCTAAGGACCACCAGTGTTAACTGTTTGGGTTTTTTTTAATGCCCTGAAAAGGGAAAGCCAGCACAATAGTCAGTAACAACACAAAGAAAGAGCCAAACTGTTTTGAAGCAACACAGCAGGTGCTCGTGTTTGCAGTTTTTCTGACTCTTCTCCTGATGGTTTGCTTTAACAAAGGGTAGTGCCAGGCTCACAGGGATCAGGATGTGCTTAAACACACTGGAACAGCTCAGGCTTAGCAAGGGAGGGGAACTGTGCTTGCTTAAACGGATGGCATTAGCCTGAGATGACTTTAGAGTTACGCAACATGCTGGCCATCAGGAAACCCTGTGCACTGGCCTGGTAAGATTTCCCAGCTGCGATCAAAGGAGTCTGCAGCAGATTACATAAACCACTGTTCAACTGAGAAACTGCTTCGAAGAAATACCTAATAAACCAAATGAACAAGGGTACACCAACCTTTTTTATTAAAAAAAAAACCTTCTAATGCCTTTTCCACTTAAATAATCTGAACAGGGCTGAATGTTCCTGGGTCAGGAGACTATGATCCACTAATGGAGAGAGCTGACAGTGCAGCGTCCCGCGTTAATTAAGCGCTATACTCGATCTCCCCTTGATTTTGTCCTGTTAATTACTCACCAGAATCCTCACAGAGATGTTTTCGTTCTTGTTGCCACCACCAGCAAGCTGTTTCGGTGCCACCCGAGAACATAATTCATTTCAGATGTTAGTCAACAGAGGGAAATGAGTCTGCAGAAAAATACTAGGGAAATCCTCCGTAAGGACATAAGAAAAGGTTCATCTAGTCCAGCATTGTGTTCTCACAGTGGCCAACCAGATGCCTATGGGAATCTCACAAGCAGCTCTGGGGCGCAACAGCCCTCTGCCCACTTGTGATTCCCACAGCTGGCACTCAGAGGCGTCTTGCCTCTGACAGTGGAGGCAGAACATACCGTAGCTGTCAAGAAACAATAATTTGCTTGCTTTTTATCATGGCAGAAACTTGAAGAGGCTGACAGGAGAAGCCAGCACCAGCTTGATAACCTGGAAAGAGAGCAAAGATTCTTAAAGCGAAGATTGGAACAGCTGCAGGGCTCTCAGGAGATCGAGCGAATACGAATGGACAGCACTGGATCAACCATTTCCTCAGATCGCTCTGATTCAGAGCGGGGTCAGTATTTCATCTGTGACTTTAGAGAAGGGTGCAGAATTTCTGAGGCTCCCTTTCCACACATCTCCCCTCCTTCAGCCCATGAGCAGCTTGAATCTAATTCACCTGGCAAGACAGCCTGCTTTCACAGACATCTAAAACATTATTTCTTCCATGGTAGTTTCTTCTTTAACAAGGCTCACGGCTGGAGTCAGATGAGATGTAGTTCAAGATATCATTTTGACCCCATGCTGCTTTTCGATTCCTGTTATGGTATTGGCTTTTGATTTTCACCCCCCTGGCCCTTCACAACACAGAAACTAGTAGCATGAAGCACAATCCAGCGCAAAGATAATGGCTTTAAACCTCATTGATTTGCCATCGCCCAATGTGCACTGGGGACACGGGTGGTGCTGTGGGTTAAACCACAGAGCCTACGACTTGCCGATCAGAAGGTCGGCAGTTCGAATCCCCACGACGGGGTGAGCTCCCGTTGCTCGGTCCCTGCTCCTGCCAACCTAGCAGTTCAAAAGCACGTCAAAGTGCAAGTAGATCAATAGGTACTGCACCGGCGGGAAGTTAAACGGCATTTCCGTGCGCTACTCTGGTTCGCCAGAAGCCGCTTAGTCATGCTGGCCACATAATCCAGAAGCCGGCTCCCTTGGCCAATAAAGCAAGATGAGCACAACCCCAGAGTCGGTCAAGACTGGACCTAATGGTCAGGGGTCCCTTTACCTTTAATGTGCACTGGAGTGTTTCATGTGTTGGATCTTCCAGTGACTGTGAAGAAGTGCGTGGCCATACCCAAATGTATTTCACATTTTCTTCTTTTAGTCATGAGGGACCACAAAACATATTCGGGGAAAGCTCGCAAATTCATTTGTGGTAGAAACATCTCCGGATGCAAATGGTATCAGTGTTGTTACTATATTTAAAATTGATTTGAAAAGCACATACTGTGAATACGTGAATGACATCACTAAGGTGTGACAAGATGATTTGCACTTCTTATCCTACATAGTACAGGCAAACCTCGGAGATATTGTGGGTTCGGTTGCAGGCCACCGCAATATAGCAAATATTGCAATAAAGTG
Organism: Podarcis muralis; assembly: GCF_964188315.1. NCBI lineage: Eukaryota > Metazoa > Chordata > Lepidosauria > Squamata > Lacertidae > Podarcis > Podarcis muralis. Next base: position 47,720,218 of record NC_135660.1, read on the forward strand.
AGTCACAGAAACTTTTTGGTTTACTAGTGCATATAAAAGTTTACACTATACTAGATGTTCACACTATACCGTAGTCTAAAGTGTGCAATAGCATAATGTCTAAAAAAAACCTCCAATGTGCATATCTTAATTAATGTGACACAGAAGCACGACATGCATATGCTGTTGGAAAAATGACTCCTCCTTGACGCAGGGTTGCCACGAACCTTCAATTTATTAAAAACACAGTATCTGAGAAGTGCAATAAAGCAAAGCGCAAAAAACGAGGTATGCCTATAATTGGGAAGCAGCGTTAACCAGAATGATTGACACATTAACACTGATAAACTCGAACCTAGTCTGCCTTGTCATAATATCAGTATATTTCAGCATGGGGTTCTTAGATGAGATGAAGGGAATAGCAAAATTATTGTGCCCCAAGTCATTGTGTCTGTGCAGGATCAATTAGCAGCAGCGTCTCATCTCCCTTATAACACCCTTGCTAATTTGCTCTTGCTATGCTGGACTGAAATAAGGTATATGTATCTGGCATAGCTATTATTTTAACCTGATTTCTACATAACCATTGAGAAATCTCAGAAGTGAAGATGTTTGATATGTTTCTCCAGGATGACTCCAGAATATTATTATCTATTGTTTCCCCCTAGAAGTTTGTTTTACCTTCTGAGGATGGTGAGCCAGTATGCTTGATGACCCAAAGTATTGTCTATATATTTTAAATGGCATGGGACACACATAATGTGCCATGCAGTTTGATACTCTATGTGGATTAGTGTCCTCTTTCATTAAAGCCTGTCTTTTATGGTTGCCTAGAGGAATTTGTAAATACAGGGACACACTTGCAGGTCAAGGCTCTTTGCTGATTCAGTCATTCGGAGAAGTTTCTAGTCTATATTTCTCCCTGAAGTGCTAGTTTTCCATATTTTTTTATTGTATGCACTAGAGCATTTCAACATGTGTTGCATTCTGAGATAGTACAGTTCCATGCTCTGCTGTGTGCTTTTTCTAAGTGTTTGAAACAACAGACTGTAAAAGGAGATCTGTGCTAGGCATCCATTGGTCAAGATGGCTGAAGGTCTGCATGTCTTCCTGCTCCACAGATGACCCTTTCCTAGACCTCATTTGCCCTTGCAAATTTAAATCTCTGAGAACTCAAAAATTTAGAATGAATCGTGCAAATTAAGTGAGAGGATGCCAATTTACTTGTATTACTAATTCAAAGCGTAGAATGTGATAGTGTCTGCGTATAATTTGCATGCAACGATTAATGTGCCTTCCCTGGTTTGCAACAAAGCTCCTTGTTGTTGATTTGAGAAGGGGTAATCTGTTTTCTAGAGCAGCAGGAGTTCAGATTTACGATATTGTATTGGTAACTATCTGCTTAATCCAAGGCTGTGCCACTAGATATGAATTTTCTCTCTTGAGCTAGCAGCTGAAAGTGATAATCTAATCAATAACTTTCTAATCAAAATGACTGAAAATGTACTAAGCAGTTAAATAGTTGTGCAGTAATAAGCTCCTTTCCGTGCTCAGGAGCACTCACCAATAATTTAAAATGTTTAATCCAAAATCTGTTAAATTGGGAGTCCAAATCAGCTGGCACCAAATGGGCTGTAATAATAATTCTTTCAAAACATGGATTAATATAACGACAGTTTCCTGCCTTCTGTTCTTCCTTTTTCCTCAATGATACAACACTAGACATTTCCAAGCAAATCTCATGATGTGGCCAGGACCTTTTGCCAGTCTTGATTGAACAGTGAACCTACCCTGATACTAACTTGGGGCGTCTTCCTTCTTTTGCAGAAGAAATCGAAGTGGATGTGGAAAGCACAGAGTTCTCCCATGGAGACGTGGATGATATCAGCACAACCAGTACAAGTGACATTGATGACCACAGCAGCTTGCAAAGCATTGGGAGTGATGAGGGTTACTCCAGCGCTAGTGTCAAGCTCTCCTTCACTTCCTAGAGCATGGTGCTAGGGCAGAGCAGATTATTTCTTTGGGGTAGTTGAAGTTCACACAGCAGAGCTCTTAGATACAGTATTTTTCTTCTCCGAACCGCACTTCAACAGCTAAGCTTGGACAGATGCAACTCTAGAATAGCTCTGTGGGTCCACAGGAGGGTGGGAACCTAACAGGGGAGTCAGTCAGTCTCCATGCTGTCATAGTCCAAAATACTGACTTAGTGCTGAACCCATAGCTATTTTGACGTCTGAAGCAGGACTCCAGTTGTGCACAGCTGGACTGAGATTTGCCCATGTATAAGTGGATAGCTTTGCTAAGAGATTATTTGATTTGGACAAGGGATCTTGGTTATTCTGGCCCCAATCCTTTTTCTCAGTTTGTCATACCTTCTGAGAAATGGAAATTTTTCCATCTTCCAAATTTAGCAAGCTTTGTTAAGAGCCCTTGTGGTGCTAAATATAAATAAAAACGTTAGTCCAATATCTCATGATGATGATCTAACGCTAGTCCCAGATTGTGGGACAAAAGTAGCCAAGGTGATACTAGTTTCTTGGACCAGCCTCTTCTGATGAGTTTGCACAATTTTATGAATTACAAAACTCCTTTTTTCATTCTCCTTAAAATCCCATCACTTGATTGAAGCTTCTTTCCCCCTTTAACCTGAACGCGAGAACTATGGGAAGTTCTTGTGTACTCTCACCAGCAGTAGCTAGTCCAGTCAACACCTTCTGCCCACTAGGTTTCTCCAGTCAGCTCTGATCATTATTACCTAAGAGATAACAATAATAGTTAGAAGCTCTGCTCATGCCCTGTGAAAAGAGAGGTGCTGCAAATCTGGAAGCAATTCTCATTCAGCTCAACTTTTCAGCTGGACATTGTTTCAAGGCAAGAGCTTGTGCCGCATTATTTAGCACTAGGGTGTTGAGCTGTAAAATACCAGCACACAGTGCAACTGCTCTCTGGATTCAATGGCTACAGCAGTAACTCCTTGTCTTGTAGAGTGATGCTTCTGACAGAGCGAGACAGACAGACAGACAAGCCTGTAAAAGATATGATGTGCAGGAAAGGCACAGCCTCCATTCTGAGCCGCAATGATCCTTTTTTTTTCCTTTTGCAAATTATTTTGATAAATGTTTGTAAAAGTTGTTCAGGTGAGAGAACCTACATGCAACAATGTCTTTTTAGAACTCGTAGGCATGATTCTGCAGATGTCTTTTGTAACTAACACCAATGGAAAGGGACCCGTTTTTCTGCTGCCATGCACAAAAGGAACAGGGAACTCTCCTCGGGTTTTATGGCTCTTCCTTTTGATTTCCTTTATGGATTCCCTTTGCAAACTTTGCCACCTGGATCCAACCATAGTTGTGGGCCCACAGTTAACATGGCATGTGTCTCACAGTTCCTCAGGGGACGCCTCCCACTCTCCCTGAGCAGGAACTGTTGCAGTTGTCTTGCTGTTAACAAAATAAGATTGTATCCAATTTTTTAAAAATGATTTTCCTTTTGCGATAAGCTTTCTAACCTGCACTTTGAGGTCTTCTTTGCTTTCACTTTTAAGTTTTTAACTACAAGGATTTTTATTATTGTTCCTTTACCAAGTTTAAACTTCTTTTTTTAGAGACCTCATTTATGACACTTGTTTGAGACTTAAGTAATTTGCCTACCCCGTAATTACTAAGGGAAAAAAAGAGAAAAAGAGAAAAAAATGCTTTATAAAATTCATAACTTATTGCTGATTATAATTATTGGGTTGTTAATTTCAGTCCTGTAGATTTTTAATTTTATTATTCTTTAGATAGGGCTGGGCGACAAAAAACAAAAAAACAAAAAAAACAAGGTAACCTCATTTAGCAGTGCAGTGGAATTGTGTTTAAATGTTAGCATATGGTTCTGCTTAATAGTAGCACTTTAACACCATTAAACATTTCTGTATCTGAAATGCACTGTGTTCTGCCATTTTGGTCACTCATGATAATATTTTAGAATTCCCATGTTCTTGTGCCTGGAAGTTTTTTTAAAAACCTATTGGCCATGTGATTAGATGACCCCAAATGACCTCTCATGTAGATCTTGTCTTGATACTGATATGCTGCGTGTATGTTTGAACCCACATGTTATCCATTCACCCCAGAGCTATTACTGTGTCATATAATACAAGACACAACTTTAGAACCTGTGTCATGAAATAGAAGCATAATCCCACCAAGGTTATAGTGTGTTTTATAGAGCTGGGGTTTTTTATTTTTTATTTTGTTTGGTAAAGCCTGGATCCAGTTGTTGTTCTACATTAATCTTCCCTAGGTGACTCTATAAACATTCTGGTTTACTGCATGTGGTACTCTCTCCCTCTAGTGGCTGGAATAAGAACCCATTAGTTGTAGTTAATGGGAGTAAAACGTTCAGCTGAACCAGTAGCAACAACTTTTATAGTACTGAGGTCTGTTAATTGGCCCATTATCTGCATGTGTGAAGCTATAGCGTCCCAGCACAATTCTTTGGGGCTGTCAGAATGACTGGCGAGAACTCAAAATGAGCCAAAATTGTAGTACTGAGTTGTGTGGGTAGCCTTGGTTTGTGATTTTGCAGACACAAAAATCTGTCCCACTGACATCCTTTGAGTCCATTTCTGATCACAGGAGCTCATGTAGCAGAGTACATGCTTTGAAGGTAAAAGGAGTTGAGTTCAAACCCTGACATCTCTGGTTGGAAATTTTTTTTTAGAAGGACTAGAAAAAAGATGAGCCTGGAAAGTTGCTGTCCAGATGTTGAATACTGATCTGATTTAAGTGCTGTTATGTGTCAAGATCATGTAAAAAATAATTAGATGGGAAGGACGGACAAGTCTCTTTATGCATTACTTTGTTGAAGGGGTAACATGACTGTTCCTGGACTCTCTTGAAGAGTGTTTGGGGAGGAGGAATTTCCTAGCTCCATAGATTCCCAGAATGATTTAGAATGTTGGGGAGGTTCTCTCCTTCAGAAGTTATTCCACAACAAGGCACCAGGAAGAGCTGTGTGTGACCTTTGGGTTAGAGCTAGACACACAACCTCCCTTTGTATAATAAGTAACATATAAAAAAGATTCTACCTACACTAAATTCTGCACAAGCACAATATAAACCTAGAGGGTCTTTGAAGTGTTGCTCTAGAATCACATATAACAGTTTGTTGAAGAGCCACTGCAACAAGGTACAACAGGCTGAATATGTATGTTATGTTAGCCATTCTATTTTTTTTAAAAAAGAAAAGGGTACGTTTGCGTAATAGTCATAGTGATAGCCAGAAAGCAGCTCAAACTTCAATATAACAGCTAGAAAAGGCTTTATTTCCCCATGTTCGTCATTAAATTGAATTTATATCTTGAAATTTCCTCTTGTTCCTTACACTTGAGATACATTTATATAATCTTCTCCCCCTCCCCATGTCTAATTTGTAATGTGACCCTATGCTTGTTTGCTCAGAAGTCACACTGTGTTCAGTGGTGTTTCACTTTCAGATAAACATGCCTATATCTGTAGACGGAGACCCAAAAGTTAAATGTGACTTTGCATTTGGCATACAGCTTGCATCAGCTGCAGGAATGGGCCATTTCCAAAACTGGTAATCCCATATAGGTGCATCACCAGGCCTTGAATGGCTGGGAAATTCTATTCACCCAAAAGCTAATGAACATAAAAAGGCTAAACTGACTTCATTATCACCAAGACTGTTGACATTCATGATGCTTACTGAGAAATATATCAGTCCAGGTTTGTCTTCATCTTGGTGAAAGCTCTTATTTGAGGTATTTGTCACTGTTAATGCTTGTGTGGGTAATGCCAAGAATGGATGTGTACCTTACTATATCCAGAAGATGCGCAAGAGTTATGTTTGTTTTCTGCCACCTAGGAAATGATGGACATAAGCAACCACTAGTGAGGTTGCTAGTGTCTATGTTTATTCTCTCTCTAGGATTAGGCATGGATATTTCCAAACCTTGCTATAGGAGAGCCATATTCCTGGAGATGCGGGGATTGAACTCTTTCCATGCAAATCATGTGCCCTATATCTGAGCTTTTTTGAATGTGATGAAAAATGGAAGCAGCAGCTGTACATGCATGGCCACTTTTCCCTGAACAGTCTTGAGTGAGGCAACTAGACAGCACTGAACTTCAAACTCATGCAATGTGATGGACTACATGACTTGGAGCACACTATGGCACTTCAGTTCAAAGACAGTAACATACTAGTGGAATGGGCTTATATGGGCAATAACAACTTACAGTTAATTAAAATTCATGATTCTCAGAAACTTGAAACCCTCTTTTGTTGTGACTTCATCTTTTGCTCTTCAGACTTCATGCACTGAGGAGCTGGAAACTGCAGTTCCATTATAACATGATTGGTCATGCAACACAAAAGTGGGAAAGGGGTTGTGAGTTAAAGGAGATTTAACCAATGTGAACCAATGATCTTAGCTTCCAGAGGCAGAGCACCAGGACCAGTTGACGTACCATGGTCTGCATCAGATCAATGGCGTTAGAGAAACTGGCCAATGTTGGAGCCAACTGAAAGTAGCAGTTGTTACTGTTCACTCTTCACCTATGGCCTAATCCTTAGCCATTTTACAACGCTGTAACAACTGGCCTCCCTGGTGCACAGTCTACACCTGCCATCATTAAATTACGCCACTGGAAAGTTCTAAATAGCAAGATAATTTACAAAAGAAGGAACACTAAAAACAGAATCGTCAACATCAAGAATTGTTCATTTTTCTCCTCTCTAGCCAAGTTGCAAATAATTTTTTTAACTACTAAACACTATCCACTATTTCTCTGTTCAGCTGGTCAAACCAGTGCGGGTATATATAAGCCAGTGTCAGAACTATTTTTTTTTAAATGCTAAAGATCCTTTTAGAAAAACAGGAAATTTGGATGTAAATGCTACTAAAATAGCTATGAATATCTATGTCCTCATACTTCAGATACCACTAGCATTTACGTAGTTTGCCCCCACCCCTCTTGATTCCTTGTAGCACAATATGATCTTGGTTTTAGTATATTACTCTATTAACAACCACTGCATACAGAAGGAACCTGCTTCTATGACTATAACAGGACTAAAGCTCAGGGCCAACTCAGATGATCACTGTACACAAAATAGCTGGGGGTGGGGGAGAGAGAATGCACAAGCGTTCTACACTGGACTAACCTTCAGCTCAATACTAGGCAGAGGATCCAGCATCAGGAGTTCAAGAAACAATGGTTACTGCGGCATGCCAAAAGCTGAATGCTGCATGTGGCTGTGGGTGTATAAGACAAGCTGCTAAGGAAAACGGCAGGATTTTCCAGTAGCTACTATTGCGAAACTTCTACGTGTGTGAATCAACCTTCAGCTCCTTTCCTATTTTCTGTACATTTAAGATAGATATTTAAGCAAAGTTACTTACCTGAAGTGGCTACCTTCCTCACCCACCCCCAAATGCAAGCTACAGTAGCATTGTACAGTTTCTCAAATACACAGCTATCCTTAATTTCTGTTACAAAAGCAGCAGGGACCAAGTCATACACAAAGAGTTCAACAGGCTGGTCATTTGATTACAGTGGGCTCAAGCATGCCAAACACTCTATTATACCGTGGCTAAAATCTCCAGTCAAGTAAGTGTAGCGGCATTACTGCTCCTAATGCTCTGCAAGATTAACTTGTCATACACAAACAAAAAACAATGAAATCTACAAGGCTATGTAGGATTTGAAGAGCTGAACAGTAAAATCAATTACTGAATCCAATGTGGAAGACACACATCAATTCAGACATTTGCTAGATAGAAAAATATCAGCAAGTCCTGCTAGAAATTTTACAGGAGCTAGAAACTTAGCAGGCGCTCCAACACACAACAAAATATTGCATGTCAGGAAGCTGAGTGTAAGTTATATACCCTTCCCTATAGGGACTTCAGCTGACCCCCTAAGGGAGGGACCAACCAGGTTGTGCAACATGATGCTCCAATTGGCAGTAACTAGGGGGTGTATTCAGGCAGGTGTTTCCTGCATAGCAGCTCACTGCTTGTTGCAAACTGCCAGAACAGATTAATCCCATTTTTTGAATGAAGAACATGCCAAATGAAGGCAAGCTAGCCCTTTATATGCATAAAATGCCTTACCCATTATAAAAACATGATTCAAATTCAACCCAAATAAGTAATGATAGGGCTCCTCCACAGAGAAAATGTGCTTCTCTGGAGATATTTCTGATAGTGCTCTTGTTGGAATAGGCTGATGTCCCTATTCAGCACCTATTGACATGGTACATTAAATTGTTTTAAAATCACAACAGCTAAGAAAAAAATGCATTTTTTCATCAATCACTGTTGTGCTACGTAGCTCTTGGATTTTAAAATGTCACAGTCTTGCGGTATATAAACAATCCTGCTACTGATCTTGCAAGCCTAGCCATCGCAGAATGCAAAGGAAATTGTAATTCAAGCATGACATCTCACTTTGCAATTCTCAAAATGTTTTCCTAAACTTAGTCTTCTGCAGCTTCTATTACTTTGCTATTTTAAAAGAAAAGAGTTACTGCAGTGTAATCTTGCATAGGATTTATGTTTGCAACTATTATATTCTAATGTAAAATGACTACAATACAGGTCTTTAAACCCAGTAAGTACATTTTATCTTCAATCACATTAACCAGTGTCTGATGCACAAAATTAGGTTTGTGCCATTATAATTTTTCCCAGCTGTTAAAAAAAATACCAGCAAATCTGTTTCAGCCTCTACTGAATTATGGGTTTCCTTTGTAATTTGTGTATTAAAGGGGGGAAATGTACAGTGCTATGTTTCTATATAATGATACTGCACTGGTCTAGGAATGCAATTCCGTGTTTAAACAGATATGTATCCTCTTGACAAATATTTTTATGTGCAAGTTTATTTTTAAGATTTCTGTTATCACTATTTTGCTTCCTCTGAGGTTTCCTGAACTTTGGTGCAGTTACTCTAATGGTGCTGTAGCCAACTGCTACTTGAGGAACTGAATGATAAAACCCCCCAACCAATCCATGATTGGTGCTTAAATTGACCAGCGCCAATCGTCAAAACAATACTGAAACAGCATTATCTATAGTGGTGCAGGGATGGTGCTGACAAAGATGTTACATTTTCCATCATTGTAAACATTATTCTTTTGTTTGTGGGCATCTATATAAACTTGTTTAAAATATACAAATAAATTTTATGAAATTTTATTTCTAGTAAGATTTGTTACCCTTTTCTCTTCCCACATCGCTAATGAAAAAAATTAATACTAGTTCAGTTGTCAAACTGCTGCAACAGCATAGCTCCATCTACGTTGATGGCTTACCTAGTCTACTGAAAATTGCAGCCCAGTTTTCCATACAAGTGCACAAATCTCCTGCAGTAAGTTAAAAGAACAGTAGGCTCTGCTGCACTGGCCTCCAGCTTTACCTGCTTTGAAAAGAAGTGAAATGCTTTCCCATAGGAAAGTTAGCTATTCAGTCACAACAAACAACAGAATCAAGATATTAATCCTGGCAGTTTCTCATCTCAGGACCCAAATATTCAGAATTTGAATGATCAGCTTCAAGGACAACTGAAAATCCTGCCTCAATATGCATGTCTTCCTAACAGGTAAACTGTCATCAATCATCAACTCCTACAATTCTGACCATATTACGTAATTTCATACCAGTTTTAAATTTTTTCACATTTTTAGATTCTTTGGAACAAAGCCAAGAGGTTTTGAATTCTTTATTTTAATAAAAGTTAAACATACAAAACTGAAATCAACACAGTCATAAAAATTACCTCCTCCTTTTGTTAACAAGAAGAACCTCTCTCTATGGATGGATTCTAAGCTACTAGATATGGATTTTAGGCTCAAGTAAACTGTCAGACATTTACACTAATCAGTGCATCAACAAATGCTGATGGTTCCTGATCTTATTTAATTCAGAAAACAAATTACAAAAGGGAACTACAACAACATAATATACATGGGAAATGGAGTTCAGATTAATGAGCAAGAATTACTCTTGTACGAGAAATAACTAAATCCAGTCTTGTTCATTAACTTAACACCATATTTTACAAAAATAATTATCTACACTGTATACAGGGCTATACGTTAACTTTTTGTGTCAGACACATTTCAAGATTGAGAGATAGACTACAACCCTAAGCAATACGTATGGCAAAGGGAAGCAATTGCATCCACAAGATACAAATAGGCCTGGACTTTTACACATGGTTTCCCAAATAAAATCAAGGAGGGCCAGCAATACTAACGTAAGTTAAACCTTGTAAGAGGAACCTCCTGTTGCATTTAAAAAAGCTGGATAAGCACACAAAAAATTCAGCACAATGCAGGTGACTTGCCATATTTACCAACATAAACGCACTGAGTAATTCTCAAGAGGAATAACTATTTCTATATGTAACATTTGACTCTTTGAACACTTAAAAGTGCTAATCAAACCTGCAAAGTGACTGAATACATCTTAGGAAGCCTACAGGTAGGTTCTCAAGACCTATAAATCAAAATGTTCTGCTCCTGACAATAAATATGCTTACCTGCTTGGCACTAGCAAGTGCTTTTTTTTTCTTTCTGGTGAGAACCTCCACCTTCTTGAGCTGGGAGGATGGTGGAATCTTCAAGACTTTGGATAATACCCAACTAAGTTAAAGCAGACCCCCTGATTTCAGTGGGTTTGCTCCAAGTATGAGTTGAATATCACCCCTTGTGTTGAATTCAGAGATTCCCCTAGTTTTTCTCCATACTCAGAAGAGGGCAAGAGAAATCTACATCAATTTAAGATGAGCCTTGGGGGGAAGCAAGACGTCCTGCTGCTTTCGAAACAGTGCAAGATCTGGGGGTTCCTTCCACCACCCTCCCAACCTTGCAGAGATTTTGCAAAGTGGGAAAACAGCAGTGTATCTTCCTGCTTTTCAAGGATTTTCTGAGGCTCAGTGTGACAGAGACAAGCCCCTGGTTCTACCACTATCCAGCCTGGACTAGGGGAAAATGACAGGGACATGCCCCTGAAGTCACACTAAGCTTTAGAGCATCTCTGAGATTTCATGTCAAAGCTCACTCCCTTCTCCTCAGTTGAGTCAATCATGAGCACAAATTTTGCCTACCAAGACCAGTCTGTTTCTGGCTTATGAATCATTAACTGGAGATTAGATGGCCCAGATTCATTACAAGCCAAGGAAGCAGATGCAGATTGTGATCAACTAACAATTGACTTTCAAAATAGAATAAAATCCAGAGAAAGTCATCATAATTATACTAGTTCTGCAGGAGTTACAGTGCTTAACAGCTATCCTGCAATAAGATGGCAGGCCTGTAAGCACATAAGAGGGAGCAAGGAAAGCTGGGATAACTATTTTATTTCACGACCATTTGTTTGATGGCATTCCCAACTAATGCTATAGGGATGGACACTTGAGAAATCAGACACTTCAGGATACTGCAAAGGGCATTTCTTCAACACAGTCTGACGTGTGCACATTTATGCAATTTACATCTTTAAGAGCAAAGGGGTCATCTGAACAGCTATTACCTTGCTTAAGGCTTGTACCAGCATAAGCCAACTGATGTCAACAACCATTTTCACTATGCGCCAATAGTTTACTTTTAGAAAAATAGAACAATAAAAAGGTAAATGTAAAGCCCTGCAGAAGTGATGTTAAGTCATTTTCTCCCTCAATTACTGGGGCATCAAATGTCTGACATTGTACTTGGATGTATCTTGGTACTGTGTCATGGGTTTGTCTGCAATTCCACACGTTCCAACTCCAACCTTCCCTGTTACGCTCTCAGGAGAAGCAAAGATGCTTCGCTTTACCTGTGGAACAAATTAAAAGCACCAATTGTAACATTTTCAAATTTCAACAAGTCAGCAAAGGAGTGCTAATATCAAATGTTCACATGCATCATTCAAAAAGCAAAATACAACTACATTTTATTGATCATTAAACAGGAACCTTTAACAAAAAAGCTGTAATTGGAAATGAAGCACTTCTGCTCTGGTCATGGCACTCAGCAAGTCCTATTTTCTCCCAGTGAACCACTACAGTTCTATAAGGGTCCTTTCAATGCACAAAGAAGGGCTAAAGGAAAACAAAACCTTTTTTGCCCCTATAGCTATAAACTTCATAAAGTGTCACCAGCCTCAGTTGCCTGAAGTGTCTTCTGCATGCTCTGTTAAGGGTATCTTTACAATGTGGTGCTTATTAATGTTTTTCCTTTGCCACCACCACTCAAAATAATTTAGCATACAAACAGCACACACTAAAAACCTAACTCACATATCAATGGGTCAAACAGAGTGCGAGTTATATTTGGCAATACCAAACTCGAGAATATGAAACATACAAAGAGCTTTGTACATTATGGCAGCCTAAAAGCATCATAGTGCAAGCAACTATGCCACAAGCTTTATAGCATGAACTTTTAACTTTACAGGTGCTACTATTGGAACAGTTGTTATCAGAAATCTGTTGTTCAAACACAAAGAATTATACTCAAACTTTGCTACAGAAATGGCTGATTCAGATATCCAAACAGCTGGAGTTTGCTCATGTCCTTACTTGTTTGTGCTTTGCTGGTCACCAGCACCCATTTTGGGCAAAAACCATAGAAGGGAGAGTCATCAGACAAATCAGATATCCCTTTGTCTGGCTTTTGCTTATTGGCTGCAACAGTCTCAGGCAGAAAGCATGGATTAGAAATGTTTCCATAGGAAATAATGGAAATTGCGAATGCTTGCCTAGCGAACAATTTCCTGGAAATGCATTGTGCTCAGAAACTGGGACCTGCATGCATATCCATTAGTTTATCCCACCCTATCTGCAGGGACTCAAACTAAGTGTAGTGATATTTAACAATACAGTGGTACCTTGGTTACAAACACCTCGGGTTTCAGACTCCGCTATCCTGGAAGTAGTACCTCGGGTTAAGAACTTTACCTCAACATGAGAACAGAAATCGCACGCTGGCAGCGCAGCAGCAGCGGGAGGCCCTATTAGGTAAAGTGGTACCTCATGTTAAGAACGGTTTCAGGTTAAGAATGGACCTCTGGAATGAATTAAGTTCGTAACCAGAGGTACCACTGTACATTAAGAATATTATAAACAGATCTCTCCCATTGTATAATCCAGAAACAAACAGCTTTGCCTATAATATTATTTTGTCTTTGTCTGGGGGATTACTCCTGTGCTGCCATACATTTAACACTGCTCCTCTTCAGCAAGAAACCTCTATGAGTAAGCTACTAATGCAAGCATATACAAACCTGGCCTTTTTTGTTTTTTGAATAAGCTCTGTTGTTGAACTGCTGCCATTTGACTTTCTGGTCCTCTCGCTCTTGTTCCAGTTCTTTGATTCGCTGGGCCTTTTTCAAAGCTTTCTTCTTTTTATATTCTCGTTGCTGAGCAATCATTTCTTTTCTAAAATGAGAAATGGCACTGAAGGTTACTTATGTACCTCAGTTTCCTCTTCAGAAAGTCTAAGGGCAGTAATGTGTCATGGGAAGGTGGTTGCTATACAATCAGGGCAAATTTTCACAAAACATCAAATATGAAGAGATTAAGCCGAGGTGGTTAATTCTGAGTTATCAATACTGCCTTACATCCACATCTTTACCCACCAGAACTGCCTTCTTTTTACAACACTGGCAGTTCAGCCACAGTATATGGCAATGGTTTTGTATGGGCATTACATCTACATTGCAACCAACTGGAAGCCCCACATCACCTTTGCTTTAACTTCACTTTTGTTCTCAGAACATGTAGATAAAAGCAAGGATACACTGATTAAGAGAGTCTCACCTTGGGCTAGGTGAATGTAAAGATAAACTCTCAGTACAATGGGGCTTCAGCTGTCCAGGCCCATTTCATTCTCCAGCTGTAGAAAGTGCTGTCATTCCTTCTGTAAAGCAATCTGTGCATTGCAAGTTTCAATAAAGCACAGCAATCCTACTTTCATGCACTACTACGAATAACGGCTCTCTTTCAGAAATCAGTTGAAACTAGCTAATGTCTTGCTAAACACAGAGCAACTCTAGCTCAGAATTTGTCCCAGGGGAAATATACTACTACATAGGCATGGAGCAATCATTTTGGAGTTCATGAGACTAACCAACTCCGCATGATAAGCATTAAAGTTAGTAGCACAAACCAGAACACCTTCATCATAATCTCAAACCACTATGTATATGTTCACAGTAGGGATTGAGGATAAATTAAGAACTGCATTTTTAAGAACTGACCTAATTCACTCCATATATTTCAATCCATATTTAAATATTCTTTTTCATTTGGATTTTTTAAAAAAATCACAGATTAATGTGAAATTGAAAGGGACCTATGAACAAGCACAAGCAGAACAGAAACTGACACATTTGACCATCCTTAGTTCTTAGTACCAGTTCAGTCCTAAAATGGCAAAGACTGTTTTGGGCTTTACAAGTTTCCCTAGGTTGGACCTCTAAAATTGGGGCAGCGAAGCCCATATCCTAAGGCATTATTTAATTTGGGGGGAGGGAGAATAGACAATGTGCATTACCTCTTTCCCAAATCTAGGGTAACTACGCAGAGTATGGTTCAATAATATCTAAGGATAGTGTTGACTTCTATGACTTTTTTGCTGTAAAATCACCTTTGGGAAGAGATGATTCATCAGCAAAGTAGCCTTACAGCTCTTCTTATTGCTATATGACACACTGAGCCAACTGAAAACTGTTTCAGCCACTTACTTGGACATGGGTTTGTTGCCACTGTCTTCCTTTGCTTTCCTTCCCTCTTCCACAGGTTTCAGATTGAGCAGGGGTGTGACTTCAGCATTGCCATATCCCGAAAAGGTGACTGCAGCTGTGCCATTCTCTTCATCTATCTCTTCAATTTCAGCTTCATAACACCTGTAAAGATATCATGGCTGTAAGCATGTGAGTAATGGTTTACAACTCAACCCTACAAAACTTGTATTTGCAGTGATTAATATTAATATTAAGTTTCAGGACATTCCTGCTTCATTTTGGATTGGCATTTCAAGTCAAAACTCTTAAAACATAAATTCTGTTCAAGAATTGTCAGGTGCCTGGCATACAAACTAGTTACAATCCTAAAGTCCAAGAGCTGGTTAGTCAACTGATTTGAAATAAACTTCAGTTTTGAACCTTTTGTTACCACATATATATTTTCACCTTCACACATTTAACCTGACTTTTGTTTGATTTTGTGAGAACTAATTTGTTTAATAGAATCTGGAGGATTCATGTTTGGCTGTTTTATAATTTGTACTAATTTTCACCACCACAAGAGGCATTCAGTCACAATACCCATGTAATTCGAAGTTCTATGGGACTTACATCTGAGGAGATATGTATGCATAGGATTACAATGTGAGATTGTAATTTGACAGAGGTTTCACTGCCCTCATATAATCTGCCTCTCTGAAAGCAAGCAGTGAATTACTAACGTAAGAAGATGGATTAAGAAAAGCATTAAGCAATGTAGGGTTTGTGACAGTAACTTAAATGAAGATAGATAATCAAGGTAATTATCTATTTTTCTCAATCACATCACCTGATACTCAAAAGCAGTACATCCTGAAGTAAACTAAGTGGAATGTCTGGGCCCAGGCATCTCAGGGGCCTAAATGGAGAAGCGGAAGGCCATGGCAAGAAAGAGACCCCAACCTTGCAGAAAAAGAACTGCTGGTTGTCTTCTTCCCATAAGGTATTAAAAAAATATCTCTACCAGCAGAAGGCAGGTCAAAGGCAACAGGACTAGGAGAAAATGTGTTGGTTCACACCATCACTTTCTGCTGTCAGCAAATCATACCAAACAGAATGACTCTGAGGGGTTTACTGCTGCATCCCACTTCAGCAAAGACCAAGGTGAATTGAATTTCTTCTGGTGGAGGACCATCACTGATTCACTTTGGAAATGTGCAAAAGGATACACCCTAGTGGTACATCACTATTTGTGAAGGGAGCTCTAAATGTCTTTATTCAACCCTCTTAAAATATTTGCCTGTGGATAGTTTTGGGAAGGATGTTAAACACCCTGCTTTATATTCCCTTACCACCATGTCTGGATGGGTGCAACAACCACAGATCCTCCCAAAAGCAGCAGCCTTCTACATGTACACAATTGTGAGCAAGGACCTCTGCTTTCTCTAAGCCCATTCCTGCCCCACTTCAAAGAATAAATTTACAGTACAGAAAAGGGGGAGGAAGCAGTGGAAAAGTGGAAAACTTCTTTCCCTACTGCCACCTCAATGGTTCCCAAGTATCTTAATACAATCTCAACAGAGCTCCAAGTTTTGAAGTAAATGACATTCCTATTAACATTTTCAGATTAGTGATGAAATGTATACACAACAGATTTCAGTTACTGCACACCAGATTTTTCGAAGGTGGCAAATTTTAAAAGATATTAGAAGCCATATTATAGTCTACAACGTTCTAGTCAAATTAAACAATTAAAACAATGGACCTAGCTCTAAAGTTTAATATATTTTGTATTTGAAAAATACAAGATCCAATCAATGATTTTTACTGAACTGGTGCTCAGCCAAAGAGGAGAGTATAAACCAAAGGGAAGTATCTTACCATGGAACTGTATTATTTCATGTAACTGTTACAGAAGTTTGTTTCTACACTTACTGTCCATCTTCACTCCATATTGCCATACATCTGTCTCCAACCTTCCATGTGTGACTTGGAGGAGCAGAAGCAGAACTGTCAGAACTTGCAAGTGTTTCTGAAGGTTGTGTTGAAAGAAGGTCTTTGGTTAATTCTATAACTTCCTGGGGATGGAAAAGAACAAGTCGTCAAACACAGTTTAAGTAGTCTCACCCCTGCCCATGCATGAAGACTATTTACCAACTGCGGTATTGCTGGCAAATGGTAGCAGACTGAACAACACATGAAATCTGTCCGCATAATTTACTAAAGGTTTTTCTATAAGCTTTGGGAATCTGGTTTCTTAGCAAGTATCTAATACTACTCCCATAGCTCATCCCAATTTTAATATTGGGGGAGGGCAGCAAGGAAATTTCTCGTTTGCATTCTCCTCTTTGCATTACAAATGAATATGATATTTAATGGAAGAGTAAAAAGTAGACTGCAGAAAATGATACACAACTACAGAATGGAGTTTTCTGCTCTCCTTCCAGTGATAAAGCAAGTATTACTGAGACTTTTAAAAAAGAAAATTATTGTGCAATGAATGCACTGGCTAGTGGAAGAAATAGGTTTTTCAGCAAGTTTTCTTGTTTGAATACTGAAAATTGTTTGAATACTGAAAAACTGTACTTATGTGAGAATAGCCCACTATACACAAACCAGATACAAAGAATGAACGCATACAGAAAATACTTTTCTTTATAAAATACATATGAGCAAGGACTCAGTAGTTTCCTGCATATGTTTTTTGCTATTTAGAGATTATAAAGAAAACTATTAATAGGCTATAGCTACAGGTAATTAATTACATGTATTTTAGATTTTTTAATCTACTGGATTGTATCCAATACTGTTGTCCCACTTGTGCAACAGAACTTCTCTTTCCTTTCCTCTCCCTTGTACCCACTCAAAATCTGTTCCAGAAGGTTGGGGTAGCCTCTGAAGCAGATTTTTGGGATATCCAGGGAAAGGAGAGGAAGGTAAAACACATAACACATTGTTGTCAAACTAATTTCCCTCATCTACTTTTTCTTCCTTCCTTCCGCTTCCCTTCCCCTCCTCTTTTTCTCTTGTCCCTTTAATTTGTAACCATGGGGCGGGGCCTGTGCATCATTTCATTTAGGCAGTAAGCCTGCCACCATCATTGAACTTTTGATTTGAGATGAGCTTCTCTGAGAGACTGTATCTGCCTGAAAGGTGGAATAAAAATAGAACAAATTTTAACAAGAAAAGGAATAATTTAATACATATGCACCTTTCATATCTGATGCGATTAAGACTTGTCTTTTGTCCTCAGATATTGGCAGCTGAACAATAAGCTTGTAAAAGGCTGCTCTTACATGTAGAAATGGCAAAGAAAACATGAATGAACAAACAGACCATATGACAAATTCATTTGCAAAATACAGTCTAAGAAGAACAAAGAGCTAGAACCACTGATGACTGTTTAGTGCTTGCAAGGCACACCTGAGTCATATACTAAAGATAACAGCACACATAATAGTGCATTATCTAGTATTCTAAATTTGTTTCCTAAAAGACTCTAGTTTACAGTGTTTTTCAAAAAGCAAAACTCAAATGAACACACAGATTAACATTTACTCCAGGACAGTGCTTTTTAATTTGTGGTAATCATTCCACCTGGCTTAATGTAAAAGATTACAAGTTTTTTAAAAAAGCATTTAGAGATCAGT
Organism: Podarcis muralis; assembly: GCF_964188315.1. Lineage (NCBI taxonomy): Eukaryota > Metazoa > Chordata > Lepidosauria > Squamata > Lacertidae > Podarcis > Podarcis muralis. The sequence continues at coordinate 47,738,575 of NC_135660.1, forward strand.
GTTAAAGTACCAGTATTAAAAGACTGCATACAGCACTGAGCAAAATATAAAAGTACGAGGTTCTATTGATTAACCAGCTACATTAACCCATTAAAACTTTTTAGCAACTAAAAAGGTGCCCCAATTGACTGAGCAGAAGGTTCTTAAATATACATATTTTCGGCACACAAGCACTCATAAAAATTGTGGGTGGCAAACACCATCTTTAAAAAGGCATTTTTTCTCACGCACAAGCAAATGCCTTTTCTGAGATAATAACTCTTACAATTCACATGTGAATCGTCTGAAAACAAAATGGCTTATTTGTTCATTTATTTCAGGGGTCAACAAACTTTTTCAGCAGACCCCTCAAACCTTGGGGGGGGGGCCACACTATTTTTTTTGGGGGGGGGGGAGAACGAATTCCTATGCCCCACAAATAACCCAGAAAGGCATTTTAAATAAAAGCACACATTCTACTCATGTAAAAACACAAGGCAGGCCCCACAAATAACCCAGAGGTGCATTTTAAATAAAAGGACACATTCTACTCATGTAAAAACATGTTGATTCCCGGACAGTCTGTGGGCCAGATTTAGAAGGTGATTGGACCGGATCTGGCCTCCGGGTCTTAGTTTGCCTACCCATGATTTATTTGACTTATATGGCCCCCTTCATCAAAAGATCTCAGGGCAGTTTATTGCTTCAGAACTCTCATTTTTACTCAGGTGCATATTTTATGTCAATTTAATTGCTAAAAATTAATACAATTGAGATGCCTTTAATCACTTTAATGAGATGACAGCCCTAGTTCTTTGTGAAAGATTTTAAACCCCAACATTTAGCACATCTCGTTAATATCACCATAGTAAATTCTTTGACACTGACAGCGTAGAAGATGCTCTTCACTATACGTGTAAAAACATTTAAGTTACAAAGCCTTTTCTTATTCTCACCTGTAAGTCTTTTTTGAGTTTTAGTAAATCTTCATTTTCTCCATTTCCCGTCAAAGCAGCTTCAACTTGTTGGAGCTGAGCTTTATAGCTAGCTAACTGTTTTGCAAGGTCTTCTGACATCTGGAAAGGGAAAAAAGGCATTACAAAATACTGAGGGGAAAGTCTGTTTGAAAACAGTCTTGCAGAGGCAAAATACTTAGAATGCAAATAACTAATGACTTAGTGCAGCCTTATCAATAACAATATTTATTTAACTTGCCTTGGTTGGAAACTCCAGCTGGTCCACAGCAGGCTTCCCAAATAATGCCAGATTACCTTGGCAGTAATCAAGTTATAAGGTAGTCTCTTTTGTATGGTTTGTTCCCTTACTGCTGTGTTAATGTTACAATAACAGAATCGTATGGGGTAAGTAAACACCTGTTTCCACCCTGGGACACCTTATGTCCCTGCCCTATACCTTATGTCATATATTACATATGGTGGGAGACAGGTAAACTATGTTTGTTTTTTGCCCAAAGTAAAATTTGCAAGTAAAGGTAAAGGTACCCCTGCCCGTACGGGCCAGTCTTGACAGACTCTAGGGTTGTGCGCCCATCTCACTTAAGAGGCCGGGGGCCAGCGCTGTCCGGAGACACTTCCGGGTCACGTGGCCAGCGTGACAAGCTGTATCTGGCGAGCCAGAGCCGCACACGGAAACGCCGTTTACCTTCCCGCTAGTAAGCGGTCCCTATTTATCTACTTGCACCCGGAGGTGCTTTCGAACTGCTAGGTTGGCAGGCGCTGGGACTGAGCAACGGGAGCGCACCCCGACACGGGGTTCGAACTGCCGACCTTTCGATCGGCAAGCCCTAGGCGCTGAGGCTTTTACCCACAGTGCCACCCGCGTCCCCAAAAATTTGCAAGTACTGTACTACTAAGCTGTAGTTGATTTCAAGCCACATGGGTTAATGAAATAGGGATTACTGGCACTGGCAAGCACTAATTGGCAATACTTCCTTTTTAGATGTTTACATTTTTTTATTTATCTGTTGCTGTACACCACCCTAATGGTCCTGTTACTTAAAGGTAGCTTACAAATAGATTAAACATTCTGCGCATTCACAGATTCTCTGTTGTATTCAGTTTTCCAGAACACAGTCCTTGAGAAGTATTCAACTGTCCTCAACACAAGAGTCATTTTCAGCATCATATTGGACAACCAAACTCCTTGCCTGACCTTGACTAAATCCTTCTCTCTTAGCATTAGTTCCCATAAGGAAATTCACAGCAACACATGGGTTGTGTTTATGGATCTTCTGCCACAATTTTGTTATCTAGCCTTGGACAAACCTCTTTCCTCAGTCTTTGTCAAGGTGACAGATACAAGATGGTACAGATCACAGAGTGGGTGAGGCATGGAGCAGAGCTGGGGTGGAACTCTTGAGCATCACCCTAGTGCTCACTTTGGAAATATAAAAAATGAAAGCAATCCAAACACAGATCCTTTGTTAATACATAAGAACTATCCTAATCCTTTCAACACCAGGTGTGAAGTTTAGAAAACACTATCTGTACAGAATGAGCAAAAGCCAAATTTGGTAGGAATGGCTGGAATAGCACGTGACCTGACGTACTATTTTTCAGGGGATGGAAAGTATGGAAAGAAAATTCTGCATGCCAACACCATACTGTGGACAATACCCTCTTTATAATCACATTACACAGGATACAACCCGCCAAAAAAGGACTTGACTCCAATTAAAAGGCCATACGCCGAAAAAAGCCCGCAAAAGCGGTGCCATTAAAACCCAGCTGTCCTGCTACAAAGAAGCGGAGGTTTCGGGACAGAATGGAAGAGCCGAGACGGACCTCCCGTAAAAAAACACAGTATAATCCTCGGAACACAGAAGGCGAATCTTGTAAGCCGACGAAACAGGCCTCCACGTGCGGCAAGCCCGCAGACAATGGCTGGCCGTAGACAAAACTTCAGGCGGCCGAATCACTGGGGACCGGGCGGAAGACGCGCCTGGGCCTGAGGGAGGGCCTAACGGAGGCCCCGGAGCGAGTGAGGAAGGGGCCGGAGGCCTGGAGAGCCGAGCGCCGTGTGCGGAGAGGGGAGGTCGTGACGGAGGGTCGAGGGCTGAGGAGAGCGAAGGGCCTCCCCGCCTTCGCCCCGCGAGAGGAGAGGGAAGTGGGGGAAGGGCCGCGCCTCTCACCTTGGCCTCGCGCGCCGAGGGCCTCTCTCCGTCCCGTCAGGCCTCAGGAGAAGCGGCTGTGCTCGCGCGCGCGCACCCACGCGAGATTTGACCCCCCCTCCCGACCCCCAACAAACGTCGCCCCCTCCCTTCTTGCTGCTTCCTAGCGACGACGCAAAGAGCCCGGTCGGCGGAAATGAACGCTCGCGAGAGGGGGAAGCCGGACCTGACGAACAAGCCGGATCACATGACCACTCCGGGGGTGGGGAAAGCAGAAACCAAGAGGAGGAGCGAAACCGATACTTCCGACTCCCAGTTGCGATTCCTTGGAATCCTCCATGTGCGGGGCGAGAGTGGCGGAAGTGCAAAGGAAGTCGCGTAATAAGTAGCGTTCGGCATGTGAGAGTCAACCCAAAAAACCCAAAGAGCTTATTATTTAAACTGATCGAATCTTCTAGGGGAGAATCGGAGCGGGATTTCTGTCCTTCTGAAATAATTATTTTGGCGGGGGGCACCGCTGCTTCTAACTGCCTTGTGCTCAGGTTCTCCTCGCTGGTTCCTCGCAGGCCTCTGGCTGGCCACTGTGAGAACAGGATGCGGGACTCGGTGGGCCATTGGCCTGACGATCCATTGGCTCATGCTTTGTTCTTGTTATGTACCTGGGAATAAGCCCTGTTGGATCCTAACGGAGCAAAACTCTTAATCTCAAGGTCATGAGTTTGAGCCCCACGTTGGGCAAAAGTTTCCTGCATTGCAGTGGGTTGGACTAGATGACCCTCATGGTACCTCCCAACTCTACAGTTCTATTATTCTAATATATAAGCCCACTGGCAGGTACAGCCTTATTTTAATTATGCAACCAAATCAGCCTGAACAAATTTAAAAAGGAAGGGAAAAGGGGCTTGGTTCCAAGGAAAAGGACTCTGGCAATCCCACCCACCATTGAACCCAGTGGGGTTTACGTCAGGGGTCAGCAACCTCCGGCCCATGGACCACAGGCAGCCCACGGGGGTTGTTTAAACAGCCCACGAGCTGCCCCCGAACCGAGCTGTCTGCTCGGCGAGTCCCCACGCACTGCGCTAAACCGGCGCAGCACAGAGCGGGGACTCACTTCCACGGTGCCAGAAATTGCGTCTGCGCAGACGCGATCCAGCCCACACAGCGAGCTCCGTGAACCGGCCCAGGCGAGGTAAACCTTGCCGGCCCCGGCTTTACGTGATTTTGGCTTTAGGCGTGATCCCTGGAATGTAACCCCCATGTAAATTGCATACCCTCCAACACTTCTCTACTGAAAATAGGGACATTCTATTCTACATCAGGAAGCTTCTCCTGCGTTTGAGCTCTCGGCACACGTATCCATCATAAACACATATACACATTGTGGGACCACAATGCTAAGATTGGAGACAAGCTTCTGTCTGCTCTCACAACTTGAACTTTGAAGCACGTGTCAAAATGGCACTTGGAAAGTTACCCAGTCAGGATCTGCCCTTCTGTGAGATCCAGTATCCCACCCCTGGTGGAGACATTTCTGAGCAGGATGGACCACTGTTCTTATTCAAAATAAGGCAATCTTTTGTTACGACCCTAACACCATCCTCCAGCAGCCTCCATGCTATATACCAAAATCATCACCCAATGCTCCATACGGTTGTTGGTTTTTTGTGGGGAGGGGGGATGCAAAATACTTTTTGGATTAGATGCCTTCTGTTCATGGTACTTAGGATTGTAATAAACATAAGTCTGCCCTTATTCGCTTATGGGGGACACAAGAGCCCTTATAGAGTCCTTTGTAGGTTCTCCATCGGTCAGAGAAAATAACAGAGGCCAACCAGAGAATATTGAGAAGCAAAGCAGCTAGTAAGACGATCTTTATTGACTGTTGCAACAGGGTGCTCCCCTCACACACAGGAAAGAGGAGGACCCAGAACAAAGGTGTGCCCACCCTTATATAGACATTTTAAATTGCCCGCCCTGGAGTCCAAGACCACCCCCAGAAACATCATATATACATCACAGAAGGGGTGTAGCTCAAGGACCCCCCCCCCCAGATACATCATACCTACATCACAGAAAACCTACAACAGAAATCTGAGTGCGTTTATCTCCTGTCTGGCAGGTTACCTGTTAGTGGTCACTTGATTGGATTACCTGGGGAGCCTGGTCAGTCTTTTGTAATGATAAATACCGTACTTAGTTTCCTGAGCCAGGTCACAGGTTCACCCTATTCATACACAGACATACCCTTAAGACAGGATTCATGAATGAAAAGACAATGGGGAGACTTTTCCATTTTCCTTTGACCTTGCAGAGAAATATTTGAGATCTATTTGGGAGGGACAAAATGGTTTCAGGACTTTTTCTCTGGGTTTTCAGACATGTGGTTTATATATGCAGTTATGAACATTATATATATATATAGAGAGAGAGAGAGCCTTATTCAGGATCTATTGTTTATTTCTATTATTCTCAATCACAGTTTTATATGTTTATAATGATCTTGTAAAAATAAAAAGACAATAAGCCCCTCATCTTTTGCCTTACTGAGAACAGTCAAAATTGCTGCTAAATAGCAATGAAACCATATATGGCGACATAAATATTAAGGGTGTTTTAAGATGCTAGGAATACCTGCTGTCAGGGCTGCTTCAGCTGCAGGTCAGCATGGAGACTCAGAGACGAGCAGTAAAGTTGATTCTTTATTCAAGGAAACAGAATAAAAACAGAGAAACCCATGGGCAAGACTAGCCCTGATAAAGCAGTTGCCGAAATTGACAATCTGTGCCTCTCACTTCCCCCTAAATCTCCTCCCCATCTGGCTGTTTCTCCATGAGACTTAAGCTCCGTCAGGGAGAGGCCCACTGTGCTCTTTGCTACATGCAAAGCCCTCTTTGCCCTTGGAGACAAGGGGGTTGGGGGATCTGAATACAGTAGGACTGGCAGACTCCTGTGAATCTATTGCAGCCTCAGCCCCCACCTCCTTCCCAGCTGCCTGTCCTACATCTGCAGTGCTTTCTGCCTCTTCTTCCTTTCTCTCATTCAAGCTTGTTGAGGGTTGACAGCCCTCAACCATCCTGTCCCACCTTCATCCTGGGACCTGTCTTCCATGTCCCACCACCACTCCCTTGGCTCTGAGCCTTCTTCTGAGACTTTGCTAGGGGGTTCTCTGGCTGGAGCCTCCCACCACTCCTCCACATTCAGCCAGTCCCTGGACTCAACTACACAGCGGCAATTATAATGTTATAAGTGTGTTATAAAAATGTGCCACCAGATGGTGCTGTAGAGCTCAATGGCAAATTGCATATACAGTGGTACCTCTGGATGCGAACGGAATCCGTTCCAGAGCCCCGTTCGCATCCAGAAGCGAATGCACGGGTCGCGATTCGCCGCTTCTGCACATGCACATGACATCATTTTGACCGTCTGCGCACGCGCTCCGTTACTTCCGGGTCGCCACAGCTCGCAACCCGAAAATACTTATCCCGAAGCTACTTCAACCTGAGGTATAACTGTATATATTTATAGTGGGGGTTTTTGTCACATTTTTTATATCTATGTAGATCCAGTGCTTGACACCTATTGATCTGAGACTCATCACTAAATGAATGCCATTAGTGCAAGGAAGGAAGCGGAAGATATAATTTTATGATAAATACACACTTTAAGGATCATAGTCAGCTTATAGGCAACACAAAAATTCAAAAAACAAAAACACTGTTTTAAATATCACTTGTGTAAAACAACTTTTGAGTTTTTACAGCAGCTCATTCTTTTCTCTCCCTGCCAATGTCTGTGCCAAGCACTAGATGGCAGCTCTGCTGCATTTGCACAAAACCTTCCCTCCCTCCCAGTTTCTTTGACTGTGCTGTGTGTGTATATATCTAATATAACTGAATGGAAATATATATTTCTAGGGGAAAGCAATTCATTTATGTTGACTTGGGGTGTGCTTAGCAGCTCCTTTTCTGTGTTACTACATTTCTTATTAAACTAGATTACCCATCATCATGCAAACACTCAACACCAAGTATTGCAAATAAAATTAAGTTTATATGCTTTTAGGGCATATTTCAGGTTGCTCTTATGGCATCTTTAATCCCTTGAAAAACTGCCTTGGCTGCCAAGCCAGAATGTCTGGAAAGATCACACATTCTTTGAATGAAGAAAGGTAGGCCAGTCATGCAAATAATTTAGAGGCAACTACCAATCATTTGGCACACATACCTGAACTGCTCCTTCCTTTCCTCATTGGTAAAGATTTGTCACTGGCCCCTTTGTCTTCTGTTCACCTCTAAAGGCAGAACCACTACCTGCTGTCCTTGAAGTGGAACCTGTGGCAAATGCCCTCTCAAGACACACTGGACCAAACCCGATGCACTTGTGTTTGGTTAAACACACGGTTTTTAGTTTGGCCATACAGGTCACATCCATCCCATACATTTAAAAGTCATTTATATCTCTTTAGAACTCTTTAGAACTCTAGCCCAACGGTTGCCATTAATTTGATTCAGAATTGATTTTAGAATGAATTGATTTTAGAATGTATTTCAATTAATTGATTGTGATTTTATGTAAACTGTGTTACTTTTGCTGTTGTTAGCTGCTCTGAGCCCAGCTTCGGCTGGGGAGGGCGAGATATAAATAAAAATTTTTTATTATTATTATTATTATTATTATTATTATTATTATTATTATTATCATCATCATTATCATTTAACGGTCACAATTTCCCCCAAAGAAACCTGGGAGCTGTTCTTTACTCCTTACAGAGCTGCAATTCCTAGCACCCTTAACAATCCTCAGCAGTGATGGTGGAATACATAGAGCTTTAAGATAAGTTTGAAATGCGTCTGGAAATTTAGCTCTTGTATGACTGAAAAATCTACATAATCTTGCTTTTATCAAATAAAGCAGGTGGGGGAAATCATCACAACTAGAAACACATTGATCACCAGCATAAGGGAACTGTTCTAGTGCTACTTTCCCAAAGACAAAAAGACCCAAACGCAACATACACAATCAGTTAAGAAATGCGTAACAAATTAAAACACTCATCCAAACATTTTCATTTCAATCCATGGGGCAATTTCACTGCAGACCAGGGTGATCAAAAGAGACCATTTCTGCTTTAGGCATTCATATTACAGAGCTGGCTATGACTAATAAACGAGTTACTTCCCACAGTGCTACTGATGACCAATTTGTACAGCTAAAAGGAACAAAGCTAACACAGGTCGTGCTCAACATAAAGCAAGCAAATCCCAGGAATGAGTCAGAGATTGTGCATGATATTTTACAATAAATGAAGGGAACGGGCAGAACCACTTTTCTTGTGTACATAAAGACAATGGAGCATAAGGAACAGCTTGCATTGACATTGTTCACTTTGCGGTGATGGGGTTTTTTGTTGTTGTTTAATTGAAATGGTTTCTATCAACTTGTGTGTGTTCTTGCATACACCCTGTGTAAATCTATTCCTCAATAGGTAAAACATAATTGGAAAAGAAGAAATAAATTTATATGAGAATAATATTAATAATTCAAGATTGGCCCGTACAGGCAGGGGTACCTTTACCTTTGATATTAATAATAAAAGATCAATAGGCCAACTAGTCAAGGACATGGAAATACAGGTATTTCCCATTTCTGTTGTCCAAATTTAAAGTTGCATCTAGTTTTCTGATGACCAGGATCTTGAATTCTCTCAACCAAGCCAACTTGGCTGCAGTTTTTTCCAGAATCACTGATTTTAGTTAGTTAGTTAGTTCGTTTCTTTAATTCAGCTAAGTTTCTGTTTAATTTATATTGTTCGCCCTCTTTCCCTTTTTCTTCAGCTTATGATAAGGTTTATTGGCGACCATCACTGATATGAATCCTGGCATAATTTTTGCATGGGGAGTTGGTAGGCTGGTTTGTATCCAAAGGACTGTGAGTGAATGGGGAAAATACACTGTTATGTACTGAGCTGAATAGGATCCAAAAGGCAGCAGTCTGATTGGTCCTAGAACAATAGGATTCAGAATGCAGCAGTCTGATTTGTCCTAGAACAATAGGATCTAGAATGCAGCAGTATGATTGGTCCACAGGAGCCACCCAATCCAGCTCCAGGTGGAAGGGAATCCGCAACCTGATTGGCCTACAGGAGAATCCCAGAATTAGCCAATCACATGGGGCCCATTGTGTAAATAATGTATATAAGGCAACCGTTCTGGGGGAACTTCCGTTCCTCCTCACCACTATGAGCTGAATAAAGAGCATGAAATCCACTCTCGACTCCGAGTATATTTCATGCACTAGTGCTGTTCAGTAAATTTTTGTGCAAGAGCTAGCCGAATACATCTCATAGTGCAGTGCTATCACAGTGTTATCAGGGATTGTGTTACAATATATGCAGCAGTGAATGCAGAAAATATCAGCTGTCATGTGCATTTTAAGAAACCATAAAATGGTCTTGAGAATGAACATGTGCAAAGTCTTACATGTGCATGACCCAATGAGCTCCTCTGGACTTGGAGCTGCTAAGTTGGAAAGTACTCTTTCATCAGCAGAATAAGCCTTTCTCCTAGCAGATGCTCACATTTCTCCTCTTTTGAAAGAGCTAGCTGGCCTGTTGTTTTCAAGATGCCAGTGAAGAAAGCAAAGGCCGCTGTAGTTTTAGTTTTCCTCTTTTTCCAACGTAGCAAGATTTAACATTTTGAACCTGGACAAACATCACAGGGATAGTACGGGTGAAAGAGAAAAAAAAGCAAAAGTCTCATTCCCCCGTGGAGCCTCGTTTTTCCTTCATGACGCATGTCTTGCCAATATTTGAGCTGCCCTCTTCCATCGTCTCCCACAGCGCCTGCTACTCTGGCCTGATCCCTTTGTGGAAAAGTGTATTTGAATAAAATCCCCAGGCAAGTGGCATGGCATGACACTGGATTAATGTAGCCCAAAGGGGTTGGAGCTACATGACTTCAGATGATGGTGACTTCTGTGACATAAATTCTTCAGCAAGATCAGGTAAACCTGTCACTTTAGAGGAAACTTGGGGGTATTTATCTTACAGCTATGACTAATCCATTGCACTGTGACTCACTCTGTGATGCGTCATCAGAAACCTCTCAGACTTTCTAGCGGTTCAGTTAACAAACCAATACATTTTAAAAAATCAATTTTCTCAAGCTAATTGGATAGGTCGCCTTAGTACTCTGTTGAGCTGCATGTAATGAAACAGGAGGGTTAAAATGGCCAGAGTGCGGGTGGCATAAATCTGGGTCTGAACATGTGTGAGGTTGCATTATGGCACCTACCACATGGCAGTGGCAGCGGCAAAGAAAAGTCACTTTTCTACCACTATTGTGTCCACAAGTAGCCTTCTGGAAGAGCTTTTCCAAGTGGTGAATGGGCTTTTGTCCTCTGGCCAAGAGAGCATTGCTCTGACACCCTCAGCAGCACTTTAAGGACAAAATTGCCAGGTAGAGCATGTCCAGTTGCGCTTTCCACTGCACTGTCTGCTCCATCTGTACCAGACCAGTTTTGATTATTGTGGCCTGAGGGTGTTGACAAGCTGGCTTCTTAAAGTTAGCCCATGGGGGTTGAGTGGGTGGGTCCAGAGAGTGATCAAGTGCTCACTGGACTATGGGGAGGTACCATCTGCCCTGAAGGAGGGGTCCGTAAGAGAACCTCCCTGGAACCAGAAATATTATACAATTATTGCCCTGTGGCTAACACTCCCTCAGTGGCTAGAAGCACCTATCTCCAGTTACAGCTGGTTTCTCCAGTTGCAGCCTTTTTGGGACAGAAATGAGGTAGCTCTGGTAGTCATTGCTCTGGTAATTTCCAGATTGGATCATTGCAATGCAGTCACTTCACACCAGTATTTAAACCCAAAATGTCTTCTAGACTCCAGATATCCGAGAGACCCTCTCAGGTGTTGATAAGCTTGAGGGGCTGTCTTGGTAGTTCCACCTCCCTCAGAAATTCAGGGTGGTGGCGCCCCAGCAGATGGTATTCTGTGTGTCAGTTCCTCCCTAAGTTGCGGACTTTCGTTCCCACAGAGCTGCATCCATCACCTTCCCTATACAGCTTTTGGGGAATACTGATGATGCACCTCTTTACCCCATGTGCCTTTGTGTGTGTTTTTCAGGATGCACCCTATTCTTGTGATTGTAATTTGCTTCATATGTTTCTAACACTGAATTTAAATTGTTGTAACCTGCCTTGGCACTCACTGGTGAAGGGTGATGTTTGAAGCTGAGGAAACCCCAATCGCTATAACGTTGATGGGTAAGCCATCAATACTGAGCGGCGCTGTTTGGTGCTAGTAACAAAATAATTAATGTGTATAAATATACATGCCTTGTTAAGACCATATCTACTTTAATTAGCTACATTAAATAAACAAAATTGGAACATGAAATAATTATGTTTTGCTTCCGATATGAGCTTAACGATAATATTAATTGCCTTTCAGCTTGAAAGACACCCAAGGTGATAAACAACTCAGGAAAAAAAATATGAAACACGAAGGCTGCATATTTATTTGATGTATATTGAACAACGCGGGTCTTACTTCCAAGAAATCATGCATAGGATTTGTCTACCCACCACTGAGTCCCCTTTCATTGTTTATTCACATATATTTTGTTGGGAGAAAAATTGTTCACTTAATACAGAGGATGTCAACAAGATGCCCTCCAGATGTTGGAGTACAATTCCCACCAGCTTTTGCCTATGTGGCCAATGACTGGAGTGATAAAAGTTGTAGTCCAGCAACATCTGGAGGGAACCACATGGACTACCCCTGGCCTAATACAACCCAAGTCTTATGGAACCTTACTGAGTAAAAAAAATGTGATAAATCATCCTGTTACATTTTATCAACTATTTTGCAATTGCTGGTCATGTATCAAATAGAAGCTTACCATGAAAACCTAAACACCTACCATTTGATAGCCATGCCAGCAATTAACTACTGGTGAAGCAGGTCCCTTCCCAGTAGCAAATGTGTTCTCTTGGCCTTCCTGGGGAAACAAAGCTCTAATTTATTATTCTGTCTTGTTCCATAGTAGAATGGATATGGTACTGGGGAATGCTAGAAGCTTTTCAGCCAGTATTTTGGTCTCAGGAGTCCAAGAAGTCAAGACAATAGGTCAGGAAATTATTCACAAACACCTGAAACTATTGATTATACTTATTGCAATGAAACTTGATGTGGAAGTTCAAGATATGTGCAAGACTATGGAATTTAGGAATAAAATTTACCGCATCCATGACCTTAAAAGAGAATTTGTTAAAAAATGATGTATAGGTGGTATTTAAAAAGGTAAAGGTAAAGGTACCCCTGCCCGTACGGGCCAGTCTTGCCAGACTCTAGGGTTGTGCGCTCATCTCACTCTATAGGCCGGGAGCCAGCGCTGTCCGCAGACACTTCCGGGTCACGTGGCCAGCGTGACAAGCTGCATCTGGCGAGCCAGCGCAGCACATGGAACGCCGTTTACCTTCCCGCTGGTAAGCGGTCCCTATTTATCTACTTGCACCCGGGGGTGCTTTCGAACTGCTAGGTTGGCAGGCGCTGGGACCGAACGACGGGAGCACACCCCGCCGCGGGGATTCGAACCGCCGACCTTTCGATCGGCAAGTCCTAGGTGCTGAGGCTTTAACCCACAGCGCCACCCGCGTCCTATTTAACACCCACCAAACTAGCAAAGATGTACAAAATGAAAAATAAGAACTGTTGAAAATGCACTGTAAAAGAGGGCATTTTTTTCCACATGTGGTGGTTGTGTGAGAAGGTGAAGACTTTTTGGGATAGTGTGTATAACAAGTTAAAAATTATCTTTAGGTACACCTTTCATAAAAAACCGGTGGCATTTTTGCTATGAATGTTTGGAGAGGACATTAAAAAGGAAGATCATAAGTTCTTCCTGTATGCCACAGCAGCAGGAAGATTACTCCTTGCACAGAGATAGATGGAAACAACAGGATATTCCTACAATTGAAGAATGGCAACAGAAAGTATTGGAGTATGCAGAAATAGCAAGGCTAACTGGAAGAATCCGACAGCAGGACGATGAGAAATTCCAAAAAGAATGGTCCAAATTTATGGTATACTTAGAGAAAACTACATAAATAAAGACACTCACAGGACTGAAATAAAACTCATAACATTTATTGTAAACATTTGGTTAGACCATAAGATGTAATGCTGTAATAAAATAAGGATTGTATGTTTAAAGTATAATACAAAAACGTATTAAGGAATTATAGACATTTATAGAATGTATATATAGTAAACACGCTTAAGTAAGAGCAATATAGAGAAGCCAGAAGAGGGGTGAAAGGAAGTTAATTCGGATAAGATATAGATTCTCAGGAGAATAATATTGTTAAGCTGTATTGTGTTTAAGATATTTGAAAAAAATCAATAAAAATGATTGAAGGAAAAGAAAGGAAGTTCAAGATATGTGATCTGTCTCAGTGCTATTCTACATGTTACACTAAATAATGAGGTAGCAGATTATTACATTCACCATGTGAAAAGCAACTAGCCTTTAAAATGTTACAGGTGTCCTCCAGCAAGCTGATCTTCAATGAAATTTGGAGGTGTTTGTCCTTTCCCATGCAGAAAGAGAAGGAACTACTGCTAGCTTATATCTTGCTCAGCTAATTTCCCCTGCTTCTTAATTGTTAAGAAAATTAGTTGTATGAGATGAAAGAGATAACAGCCACAAGCCAGCACCTTGTTTTCTTGATATGAAGGCAAACACCTCCAAGTTTTCCTTGACTATCTGGAAGGCACCCTTAAATGGTGAGCAGTCAAAGCCTGTATCCTTGCATATGGTCAATGTAAAACATAGCCTGTCTCTGAGGTGGCAGAATTCTGGACTGCATCTCTAGAGATTGATGCAATCCCAGGTGGTCTTTTCATAGAACAACATTAAAATGGAGTATCCCTACCAGCAAGCAAGCACAATGGGAAGAGGGTTTCTCTAAAAGTTTTCCTGCAGGGCAAGAGCTTTAAATATTTCCAGCACTCCAAGACAATGGTATTTTATGCATATATGCACTATAAAGGTAAGGTAAAGGTACCCCTGCCCGTACGGGCCAGTCTTGACAGACTCTGGGGTTGTGCGCCCATCTCACTCAAGAGCCGGGGGCCAGCGCTGTCCGGAGACACTTCCGGGTCACGTGGCCAGTGTGACATCGCTGCTCTGGCGAGCCAGAGCCGCACACGGAAACGCCGTTTACCTTCCCGCTAGTAAGCGGTCCCTATTTATCTACTTGCACCCAGGGGTGCTTTCGAACTGCTAGGTTGGCAGGCGCTGGGACCGAGCAACGGGAGCGCACCTCACCACGGGGATTCGAACCACTGACCTTTCGATCGGCAAGCCCTAGGCACTGAGGCTTTTACCCACAGTGCCACCCGTGTCCCATATGCACTATACAGGGCAAATATTTGCTATTGAACCCACATCGCTATTGCTCCAAATATGTTTGCAGGAAAGTTGCTGAGAACACTTTGCCACCAAACATGATAAACATCTATCGAACTACCTTATTATCATGGCACATTCAATTGCTTTGGGGACTGGGCATATAAATCCGGAAAAAAAGATTCCATTTGACACTCATCAAAGCCAGCAACGACGTTTGCTATACAAACATTGCAGAATGGAGTCTCTTTCTTTTCAAGCTGTTTTCACAGTTGGGATGAAATCACAGCTGTATAGATTTGAGAAATAACACTGTGCCATTTCAATAAGCACTGAAGTCTTGCTTAGGACCTCAGATGCATACAAATCTCCACTCCTCCTTTCCATTGTGTTATTTGGGAGGAGGAGCGCATACAACACTTGAGGTGCGACAGAGCTGCTGTTGGAAGAAAGCTGTGAGTGGAACTAGACACATTGGGCGTATGCGCTAGCACTTAGCTTGGTTTGTAACATAGGACCGTTTGTAATCAAGGTCAGGAACCTCAACTGCAAGGGGGATGCCGTGCTCAGCTTTGGCCGTTTCCACACAGTCACACAATGTCAGACACGTTCAAACACATGAACATGCATGCGCCAGACATGTGGACACGTGTTTTCAAACACATGCGCAGCATTTTCAGTGCTCCCCATTCCGGCATTGGGGTGGGGTGGCTGAAAAGATTCCTCTACTTGCCCTTTAGAGAATACCCATACACCCCACTGGCCTTTTACTTGTAAAGAGTAAGCAGAGGGCTTATCTCTGATCTTAGTGCTAGGCTCTAAAATAAGAGATCCCTCTGTCTGCTTTTCAAAGTAGCACTTCTCCCTGCCCCAGCGCTGGAGTGGGAGTGAGAAGAAATGCTGTCTTTTACTCTTAAAGAGCAGCCAAGACATCTTATCTCACAATCAGATCTGGAAATAAAGTTGCAGGGGCTAGCAAGCCATTTTCTGCGGTTTGGTGGACTATAGCAAAAGCAGACCTTCTACAAGTAGGCTCCCACACAACAGGGAATCCCCGGAGGTGGAAAAGCTGAGTAACCTTATACTTTTGGAGAACCCATTATTGTACAAAAAAGGCTACTGTCTAGCTTAGATTATTTTCAGAATAAACTGTTTTGTTTCTTTTAGGTTTCTCTGCCTGCTTCGCTTAAACCTCCATCCCTGAATTAAATATATCTTAATTGATTGACTACTCATAGTCCCAAGAAGCACAATTTCTGCATTGCAGGGAGTTGAACTATATGGCTTTGGGAGTTCCTTCCAGCCCTACAATTCTATGATCCTACAACTGCCCCTGCCCTGCTGGTTTAGGTTGAGAAAATGGTGGATGAGCTGGATGTTGCTGTGTGGTGACAGAGAGATCCAGGCATCTCACCCAAAGCTCTTGTTTCTCCCCTCTGCCAATAAAAGAATTAAGGTAAACTGGAAAACTGCAATGTAAGAAATGACGGAAGTCTAGGCTGGGTGTGTCGTGTTAGCAACTAGACTTTTCCACACCAAATCCTTGAATGTCTTCTGACGAAAATGTGGGGGGGGGGGGATTGTTGAAACTTTCCAAATATTATCTGATTCTGGTTCTTGCTACTTATTGTCCTTCCTGAAGCAAAAATGGCATCATCTGGTTATACTAAACTGCTGTTCTTTTGAGGATTTAAATGGGCTCCCATTAAATGGGAGGGTTTTTCCCCTGTATGTTTTCATTTGGGTGTGTGAGATAGCAGCCTGTCACTTTCAACTGCAGCTGTGAATTTAATGATAGTACAAATGAAAAGCTGTTAGTAATTAGGTTGCTGGGTGTTCCAGAAATTATTGGCATTTTAAATAACTTGGGTTTTTAAAAATAAATTAATAAATGTGCAAATCAAGAAAGTGCTGTGGGGAGTGGGGGGACATGATGGGAAGGGTTTTTTCCCCCTAGCATCCAGGTGACAAGAGAAAATTGGAAGAATATTATAGCTGAAAGAAATGATAGGGATATAGCTGTAGACTAAAGTGGAAAGAGTTCGGCTGGACAGGAATGTGGTGGTTGAATTTCTCATATTGCTGAATGACAGAGCCCTTTTCTCCAGCTGTTCTGTGCCACTTGGCTTTTGCAAGGCAATACAAGAAAGAATTATGTATTCTATAGTTTATCAGTGGACTTGATGTATTTTTATGCATTTTTATTTGCTGCACACAACTTTGATATATGCCACTTAATTTGTGGCATATAAGTATTCTGAAAAAATTAATACATGAGAGCTGCTGGTCCATAAGGGACCATGTGAGGAGGGATGGTCATGCGCATCAGGTGTGGGGAACCATTTTGGCCTGCTGACCCAGATCTTCATCTCCCCAACTCCTGCAGGCCAACTCTGACAGTGGGTGGGGACCACTCACCTGTCAATCATCTGAGATCGTGATGATGTCAGGTGCCTGACAAGTGGGCATCTGTCAGAATTGGTTCGAGGGAGTGGGAGGAAGGGGGTGCCTTTGACTTTTGCTGGATTGGTTTGAATAAGAGCAGAATTCCTCCACTTCCACCCTTTCCTTGTTCTTTCAGCTGCTGGACATGGCTGGTAGCTCAGCTCATCAAGCATGATGTGGCCTTGATGTCCCCTCCAAATATGAAGATGAATTTATCTATATAGTTTTAACAGATAATGTCTAAGGACTGAAACAGACATAATGGTGGCCTCAGGTAAAGGGAAGTTGTAGGTGATACTGTTCCCCATCATCTATGCCCACACATGCCACATTAGCTGATTGGCCTATTGACACGTAGTTACCTAGGTTCCCAGGTCTCAGACTTTGACATTGAGATTTACCGGTAGTTTGGAGGTGGGGAATCATCCTCAAGGTGACAATTTATTTCTCAGGGTTATCAGGTAGTCCAGCTCATCTTCACACTTGATGACTTCACACAGTTGTGCAAGCCTGGCAAACACTGACATGTGCCTGTGTGTGATAACTATTGTATATATAAATTGCTGCCTCTTCCTACAATTATATACATAAGCACTGTGCAGGAGCAGTAGACTGGACTGGCCACATTGCTGAAAACTTGGTGGATAGAATAGCAAGTGGGGCTGGGGGAATATGCTTTTTAAAAGCGTCTCTCTCGTCATCCACAAAAGCTTTATAGTTTATCCATGAAAAGGAATTACCGGTATCCCATTTTTCAGGGCCTTCACATCTCTAGCATCATTCCTTTAGTACTGGGCCATACTTCCAGGTCAAATCCACCTATCAGATGTTTGGCTTTGATGGGCTGACAACCATGTGACACCACCAAGCTGTACCCCATGATGTCATCAAGCCCCACCTGTTGACTCTGGTTCTGAGATGCTGAGACCAGGCAACCACTGTAGCTCACCAGTGGTTGAGGACATGAAATATGAACTCCTGGCATGCTAACAATATGCGGACAGGCTGACTCATGGAAAGCATGTTTATACATGACTGGATACAGAGTATACAGAAGCAAAAACTTCATAATTCTGTTTCAGCCTATAATCTGCAGTACTTTTGCAATATATTTGTAAAGCAACAAAAGGAGAGATACATATATATTTAACTAGCACTACCTGCCTACCTATCTATAATGTAAGTGTTATGTACTGAAGTTCTTACCCTGGGCCAGCAGGGGGATACTGTAGATAGTTTTCACTCAGGTCCACATATGCAAATAAGGGATTGAAAGTGACGTTCAGTGATTGGATAGTTACAGAAAGTGGTTACTGTTGCGTTCTAGTGGAGCTCTATATAAGCAGGCTGGCTGAACCCTTCAGTTCAGTTCTGTTCTGGCCTATGAATAAACAAGAGCTGTTTGGAGAATCGCTGTGTCGTCTGATATGTTCACCCACAACTTAACAGTAAGTGCATAATCTAGGGGTGGCATGTCAGCATGTCAAAGAAAGGGCTGCAGCTCAGTGCTAGTGCATCTGCTTTGCATGCAGGAGGTCTCAGGTTCAATGCCTTGCATTTCCAGTCTGAAATCCTGAAGAGCTCCTGCCAGTCAGTGTAGACAGAACACAGCTAGATCAACCAGTGGTCTGACTCAGTATCAGACAGCTTCCTATGTCCATACAAATGGGAAAGCTTTTCATCCTGCAACTTCAAGCAATCTCCTGCTTCACACTCAGCCCATTCACCCTATTTGCTTCTACCAGTGATGTACTTGCACTGTGCTGACCTCCCCACTGTCTCACCCCTCCATCTCCCAGAGACCAAAGGATTACTGCCTAAAATATTACATATAAATGCTCCCCTGTGGTGAATTCACAGATTGCAGGCACAACACAGCACAATCTATAAAAATGACAGACGTATAAAACCTGCTGACATTTTTCACACTCAGCTCTTTCTGAGCACTCACTTCTCATTAGTCACTCACAATCTGCTCGCCTTCTCTCATGGTTGTTCCCCTATTGTTGGAATCTAGCCTTTTGTCAGCACTTAAAATATGCTTTGTTTCTCAGAAAATATATTTCTGCCACATAGTTTATCTGTTGGTTTTGTGATTATTGCATAGAATATGGTTGCATAGATGTTGTAGGAATTTAGACGTGATTCTTGTACTGCAGAGGGTTGGACTGGAACAGGCTTCCTCAACCTCGGTCCTCCAGATGTTTTGAGACTACAATTCCCATCATCCCTGACCGCTGGTCCTGCTAGCTAGGGATCATGGGAGTTGTAGGCCAAAAACATCTGGAGGGCCGAGGCTGAGGAAGCCTGGACTAGAGGAATCTTGGGGTCCCTTCTGACTTTACAGTTCTCTGAGTATATGACTGAGTAGGGATATGAATCTGGGTCTTTCTAGTCCTAGTTTAACATTTTCCCCGTTGCATTCTCAGAATGAATGAGTGGCAATCCAGACAACTTAACCATTTCCCTGTATAACTGAACCATTTGGTAAATTTCTACAAGTTTATTTATCTCTAACTGTTCTCTTGCTGTACAACTCCAGAGTAGTGACAGGCACACATCAGCAATTTAAATCAAAACACAAGCACATGTTATAGGAATTTAAGGTCTCAAATATATAAATTAAATGTTCATAAATTTACAAGGCAAACACATACAAAAGTATATAAAACCATGTGTCTGAAATAGTACAGGAGAGCAACCCTGAAACCATTTTGACTCTCACAAATTGACCTCAAATGTTTCTCTGCAAGAAGGAAATGGGAAAGCTTCTCCATTGTCTATTGCTTACCTGTCTTTAGGGGTTCTTTGTGAATAGGGTGAACCTGTGACCTGGATTCAGGAATTAAAATATTCACCATCACAAAAGAATGGCTGGGCTGCTCAAGTAAAGCAATCTGTGACCATTGTCAGGTATCCTGGCAGACAGGATTTCTGTTGTAGATCACCTCCTTCTGTGATGTATGTATGATGTTTTTGGGGGTGGTCTTGAGCTACAGGGTGGGCAATTTCAAAAGTTTGTATAAGGGCTTGCACACCATTGTTCTGGGTTCCTCCTCCCTCCTGCATGTGGATGTGGTGAGTGAGGGCCCTGTTGCAACAGTTTAATAAAGATCAGGCTTACTTTTTGCCAAATTACCGTATACATTTTTATTGGGACTTCCCATGCTTCAAGTTCGGGGGGGTGGGCTCTGATCATCTTATATCTCTACTGCCTTGAGTTTCCAATAGTTCCTTTAAATCTTCCTGTTGTTAACCTTTCTTCTAATAAAGATCAGGCTTACTAGCTGCTTTGCTTCTCAATATTCTCTGGTTGGCCTCTGTTATTTTCTCCTACCAATAGAGAACCCACTTAAAGACTCTATACGGGCTCTTGCCGAAAACCCATAAAGGAAAAGGAGCAGGTTTTTTTCTACATCGCACACAAAAATAACAGCAATGTGACCCCATACTTACTATCCTGCCCCCTGTCCACCATCCTGTTAATACTAATGCTGCTACAAGATTATGACGATCGTTTAGTTTTGTTGTGTTTTAAAGGGGGAACTAATCAATGCAGCACAATAACATTTTTAAATACTGTACTTATGTGGGAGCAACTACAAAACACAATAGTATATTATATCATTGTTTATTTGCCTCTGAATTGACAGCCACCCCTTCAGAATAAGGAAAACAATACAAAACACCAGATAGAGTAGTAATTTTATTGAGCCATGACTCACTTTTGTATCTTTTCCATTTTTTAGAAAAATAGATCGACACCAATAGTACCGTAAGGCAGATATTGATGAGAAAAATACAATAGAATCCTGTTTGGGGACTTGGGCAAAATGCCAAAACACTCAAGTTTTACAGAGTGTTCTCCCTATCCTAAATCACACCCAAGTACCTCAAACCTCTTTGTCTCCTCACCACTGCCACCATCACAATTCTGAGTATCTCCTACACAATGTTTCCCTGGTTAATTAAAGTTTACTGCAAAAGGAGCCAGAGTGGGCTGAGAGCATTGATAAAGAGATGACTAACAAAGTAATCGGCATGTGATTAAAGTGTGGGTTGCCAGGCATAGATTAGTTCTCCTTGAGTCTCCCAGCTTTTATCTTGGCTCTGTACTAAAATAATTCTCTGTTAATGATAGTGAGGTCTCCCATCTCTTACGCTGCATTTGGGGGGGAAAGCAAGACAAAAAGAACTGAGGATGTTTAAAAGCCTGTGATCCAACTCAGGTTGCAGCCAATCAGATGAACCACAGAGGTGGGTGGCTGCATTTTCTCTGCGCCTGGTGGCTAGAGAGTTCAGCAGTGTGGGAGGTTAAAATGAGTTCACAAAGGCATCTGCCTCCATGGTGTGCATCATATGCATTCTCCAAATGGATAGGGAATCGTGTCTCATTATCCACTGGTTATCAGCTCAACATGATTGAAGCAGTTAAGTCATTGCTGGGCCTTTGCACAGCTAGACAAGATATCCAAGAGGCACTTCCTGATGTCACAAAATCGTGACTGACAGCTATCCTTTGACAGGATATTTCAAGCCTACTTGTGATAGCTGTGTTAAACATTTGCTGTAATATACACAAGCTGTAATGGAACCCATCTGCCTTCTAGATAAGAGTATAAAAAAATAGCCCTGCTCTCAGGCCAGAAGCCCATCTACCTGTGGCCCAACTAGATACCTGTGGGAAGCCCAAGAACAGGACCTCAGCTCAACATCAGTCTCACCACTGTGATTGTCAGCATGTGAAGGCTATACAAAGCTCTACTGTACAATGAAGGTGCCAGATGCACCTCTGTGCAGAGACAATTCCACAGCTTAGGCTACAGAGAAGGCCCTCTCCCAAACCATCACCACCTGAATTTAGGACAGTGGAACTACTAAGAGGGCCGCCTCTGGTGACTATCATACCAGATATGCTGTTTACTGCTTTGCCAGTTCTTTGTGCAATCTTCTGCCTCACCAGCTAAATAAAGCCCAGTTGAAATATTAGAATGGCCTGCCTGAAAGCCACTGGTGATGACTTTTGAAAGCTGTTCGCCATGCAGATGGCCTCAGTAATGTAGCAATTGCCAATGCTGGCATGATCTCCATGTGATCATACAGAGTGGCTTTTCTTCTGCAAGCAGTAGAATCTTGTCGTCGTCCCCCACCCCCATCCCACACTACCTAGACTTCCTGTGGTACCTTTCTCTTTTTGTTATTTTCCACTCTGTCACATTTACTTGCGTAGCTACTGTGCAGGGAAGTCTCAAAATATTGTGTAGAAGACAGGATGTGAGGCACAGAGGAGTCTCTGAAGTGTGTAGCAGTTCATCATGCTTCCTGCAAGGAAGCCCTGCATTTCAAAGAAAGGTTCTCTACACATTTAGGGAAGGAAGTTAGTTTGCCTCTCTCCATGTGTTTCAAGTCTATATGGAATTATTCTTAGGAAAGGCTATACTTCTGCACAGATTGATGGTTCTAAATGCTATCGTTAATAATAAAATGTGATTTGTTTTAAGTATGCATAGCAAATATACAAATTATTTTGTATATACATTTGCATATACTTTCTGACGTGTGTCCATACTATTTCAATAGTTAGTATAACGTGTGTGTGTGTGTGTGTGTGTGTGTGTGTGTGTGTGTGCTGTTAAAATACATTGCATGTATTCTTCTTTTCAGTTGATTACATTCAAAAACTGAGAATCTTGCACATCAGCATTAAATTTTCTTGGTAAACCCTCCTCCTGTTTGGCATCCCTTGAAGTTTCCAGGATGCACATTTAAAGCCTTTTTAAGAGGAACATAACTGCCCCCTCTCCAAGCTGAAGTAGCCTAAAGTCCTATCAGTATGTGTTTTACAAACATTCACAATTAACAATCTCTAACATTTCCCATTTTATTGTGGAATCTAACTGAAGAAAAAGATTGAATTGAAAACTCAATTATTGCTAAGCTAGCTGCTGAACAACAAGATTATATAAAAAATATTAATCAATTAAAACATCCTTTTTTAAGAAAATTAAGTGGTGCTTAAAGATCAGACTGCCCATCTCAGAACAGCCATGCATGCTTATTCAGTTATCCACCCCAATGCTTTCTTAAATGGGGACAGAGTCTTTTCTTTATATGACAAACAGGTGCATGCAAGCTACAGGAAATTAAACTGCCCCTTATGCCATGCATTTATGTTTCCAGTATTGTTCTTCCAGCCTGGCCAGTCATTTCTGATATCATAGCCAAGCCTGTAGAAGAGCCTGAAACAATGAAGCACAAAGAAGTAAGGCTGAGTTCACATGTCTTTTGTAGGAGGGGACACTAGCTCAGCAGTACAAAACAAGCTTTGCTCAGGTTTGATCCCTGGCATCTTCAGGCAGAGTCGGGAAAGGGCCCTGTCCGAAACCCTGGAAAGCTGCAACTAGTCAACTCAGGCCAAGGTTGTTCCACCTTGCATCCCCAGATGTTACAACTCCCATCATTCCCAGCCAGCTTAGCAAAAGGGATGGTGGCAGTTGCAATCCAAAAACATCCCGGGATCCATGGCGGAAGGCAATGCTGAGACAGGCTTGCCAGGGATCTGACAGTGGAAGACCTTTGTCCCCATGCTAGATGTGACCAGAGCAGAATTGGGGAGGAATTCAACACTGCACTTTTCTGATTGTTCTGTCAGTGAGAGCATTTATTCCTGCTGGATGGAATTATCTCGTCCTCTCATGTAGGTTCTCCTGACCCTCCAGAGCCAAATTGGGGGGTGCATGATGGGGAAGTGGGGGGGGAGCCCCATCACACCAGGAGAAGCTATTGCCAAGGCTTCTGCTAGCATGCCAGGTTAGTTGAATGTGGGACAGGAAGAACAAATAGTTCCCTTATGATATCTAGTTTGGCCCCAAAGTCACAAACTTTGGAAGGGCTAGACCCATTGTGGCATTGATATGCGCCTCACTTGCAATTCACTTTCATTTAGTAGTTGGTATTTTAAAATGATAGATAATTTCCAGACTGCCCTTCAGTATAAAACGCCTACATGCTTCCTGACGAAATAACACTGACCAGCACACCCTCTGGATTGACCTTCTTTCTGTGTGTTTACATAGCTTCACAGAGATCAGCTTTCCATATAACTAGCATCCAGCTGTAATTTCAACTACAGTAAACGTTTTCAAAAATGGCCTGGCTTTTCCGTCCATTGACAGAATCCTGTGTTTCAAAATAGGACTTATTACATATATGTGATGAGCTTAATTCTACTTGCAATCCCCCCAAATGTATTTCTAATGCAGTTTGGCTTCTCTCCAGCCTCTTCTAACTCATTTGGTGTGTGTTGAGCCAGGAGTCATTCACATGCCAACTTATACATTCCTGACCCCAACATTTTCCAATCAGCATAGAAAGGGTGGTTTTGTAGGTTATGGTTTCTTCCAGTTCTGTCATCTGACATGCAACCTATCAGTCTGCTACATGTATCTATAACTGCATGGGAAGCCTCATGCCACAATCAATCAGACATCAGCCGGAGGCAAAATAAACAGATCACTGTGATAATATAAAATGCTGATAATATGGTTAGCATTCCAAAATAGGAATTTCAAAATGAAGGACTCTTTGGGTTCCTGCTTTTTATGCTGGGGAAGATGCATTTGAGTGAAAGGATATATTTTTGCAAAAGGCAGAAATGAATCATCATCTAATGGGATTTTAATGCCTAGCAAAAATGTTGTATCATCATCCATCACGAAAGCCTGTGTTATACACACACGTCGCCCAGCTTCTAACACATTAGTACATGCTCATTCACCCAGTAATAGCCAAGCCACTCTCCCACTCCCTGGCAAACACACCAGCCTCTGCTGCTGATAAACAGTGAACTCCTGTTCTGGACAAGGGACTTATTTGATGACAAAGTGCTCTCACCTTCCATGATGAGTAAGTTTCTTCTGTGCTTACTAACACCTTAGGACAAATGGGCAAAGTTTTCTTTTTCTGAGTCTTTTAAAATACATTATCTCCTCAGAGTAGGGTGCATAAAAAAGCAAAGCACCCCTGGATGGTTAAGTCCAGTCAAAGATGACTATAGAGTTGCAGCACTCATCTCACTTTCAGGCCAAGGGAGACGACATTTGTCCACAGACAGCTTTCTGGGTCATGTGGCCAGCATGACTAAACCGCTTCTGGTGCAAAGGGACACCATGACGAAACCCAGAGCACATGGAAACATCGTTTACCTTCCCACTGCAGTGGTATCTATTTACTTGCACTGGTGTGCTTTCAAACTGCTAGGTTGGCAGGAGCTGGGACAAAGCAATGGGAGCCCGCCCAGTGGCGGAGATTCGAACTGCCAACCTTCCAATTGGCAAGCCCAAGAGGCTCAGTGCAAGTAGATAAATAGGTACTGCTGCAGTGGGAAGGTAAACAATATTTCCGTGTGCTCTGGTTTTCATCACGGTGTTCCGTTGCACCAGAAATGGTTTAGTCATGCTGGCCACATGACCTGGAAAGCTGTCTGTGAACAAACGCCACCTCCCTCGGCCTGAAAGTGAGATAAGCACTGCACCCTGGAGTCGCCTTTGACTGGACGTAACTGTCCAGGAGTCCTTTACCTTTCACCTGCATGCATAACCGCAAACCAGCTAAAGCCACAGCTTTTAAGACAGAAAGTTTGTTGCAAATGGCAACCTGGTTACAACAGCAACCGTGTTCTAGAAAGGTGTACTACACTGTTCATACAGTCAACCAACGGGCTTGTTGACATTTCTATGCAGATATAACGGCACACCATTTAAGTGCTGGTAATTGTGATACTCAGCCATCTCAAGGCAGCAGGTTATGTCATATTCTATGCACAGATGATAAAAAATGACAGCAAAACTTGTACGCATTCCAGATAGTTCAAGTGTAGCCTTATCAAGCTA
Organism: Podarcis muralis; assembly: GCF_964188315.1. Taxonomy (NCBI): domain Eukaryota; kingdom Metazoa; phylum Chordata; class Lepidosauria; order Squamata; family Lacertidae; genus Podarcis; species Podarcis muralis. The sequence continues at coordinate 47,764,437 of NC_135660.1, forward strand.
GCGGTGCACTATGAGAGTTACATGAAAAGAGGTGGTAGCACATTGTTCTGTCCCAGACAAATGTCCCAACTGGAGGACAGGACTCTGGACCAAGTGAGGGGCATGTGTTATTTTCAGGTTCCTAGGAGACCATGTCATATACCTCAAGTACCAGGTCAGGATCCAGGAAGCAATGTCAGGTCACACAGAGGCCAGGTTCCAATAAGGCAAGGTCAGACAAAGCAGAGGGTAGGTCCAGATAAGTGAGCTTAGGCAAAGCACAGGCGGCAATCCAAGTGGGTAGCACGCTGGATAGCTCCAAGTGAATCCCAGGCTGGAAGTTGGACTGCTCCAACATCAAATCAAATCAACTGTTGTGATTTGAGTGTTGGGAAAATATGGATTTGCACATACCCAATGTACCATGTTTCAGTTATACCTCATCTGTTGTTGATCTTGTGCAAGGAAATGGCCTTTTATTATAGACATGCACCAACAACAGGGTTGGTGATTTCTCTTCTAGATAGCTGCACATGTTCTTTTGACATCTAAACTCAACACAGAAGATGCAATGGGCATATATTGGTTTAAGGTACAGTCCAGACAAAATTAAGCACTTTTAAGTCCCACCAGTTCCTAAGAGAAAGGTAGGTATATGTTTATTTCTTATAATGTAGCTGGGTCATGTCTATAAATAATAAGATTTCTCTAGGTATACACCTACCCAAGTGAACAACTTTCTTGCTCTACAGAGAACAGAGTGAGACTGAGTTGTCAGATTTGAGATTGCAAGTCCTTCAAGGCAGTGATGTCTTATACTTTGTAAAGAGCCGTGCACATTGATGGTGCCAAATAATAATATGAATAATTATACCAAATGGCAGGTGCAAGAAGTATAAGCTATGCAAACATGACATCAAGGATTTGTCAGAGAAACCAGTTGATTAAGGATCAAGTTGTGAACAAGTTTCCAGAAATAAAACAAAAAAATGTTCCACATTTTCCAGGACCCCTCTGAGGGAATGCAAACTGAGCTATGAATGTGCAAATTTTGCTACTTCCATATGAAAGAAGATTTATAATACATCCTGGGTAGAATAATAAGGAATCATTAGTATAGTCATTGTACTAGGAAATGCAGGTTCTTAGATTAAAAATGAGACATTAACACTTGCTAATATAACCACCATTAATTAGCTCATGATACATTTTGACATGTGTTCCAAGAATCTGCTAGCACTTTACAAAGAGGGAGTTCAGCTTAAATATAACGCACAATTACATATTACACATAAGAGCGTCATTGTGATGAACAAGCAACTTCTGAGTCAACCAGTTTCAAGATCACACTTTACTTAAATGACTTGGCTCCTTGTCTCAGTTTCACTTGGACACTAAAGTACAGTGCAGGGTCCTACAAAAAGCAGCCTCATGTGGTGGCTGTTGACAGGATTGTGGTCAAATTTGACACTGAGAATCAAGAAGTGGAAAAAAATATTGTTTAAAAATATAAAGGGCAACCCACCCACCCCAGCAGCTCACTGAGGACACAGCATCCTCATATGCGGTTTAGGCAAATTAATAAAGGAACAGTCTAGCAATGTGTCAACTCAAAAACAAAAAAAAAGGCACTCATGATCTTTCTAACCAGGGTATTATTTCATGCAGAAAACTAGAAGTTGCTTTTTAAAAATGGAGTTTGTAAACATTTTAAAAAGTGCTGCCCTTATGTCAATGTAGATAAAGCCCATCATTATTATACCCATATTTGAGGGTGTGCAGTACTCTGTCGTCTCTGCTTATCAGTGTCATTGCTCAGAAGGCATCTGATCTGAGTTTGCTTTCAAATGTCTCAGCTGAAGGCATTTTATGTAAGGGGAGCCGGGAAAGTTGTCACAGTTAGCTCACTGAAAGGAACTTCATTAGGAAGAGGATTCCAGTTCCCTGAGAGATGTAACATTGCGAGAAGCCTAAGTTACTTCATACATGCACACTCCCGCCATGTTCATCCTAGAGAGCAAAACCTGAAGTAGGTTAAGTCTTTTGCCCAACTCAGTCGGCTGGAACTCAATGTCAGATTCGATCTTCAAGCAGTTCAGTAAATATAGTGCCGATCTGAAGTGGTGAGGTGAGAGGGGCAGTGAAAAGGAGGAAGTGGAGTGATGTGGGAAGCTAAAGAATACTTCTTGCAAATGTCCTATTGAACTCAAGAAATCGCTTCCTTTATGACATGGTTGGAAACCTAACTATTTCTGAGTAATCAAGCAGATGATGTTTCCTTATAATACTAAGAGGATAACCTCTATTATTTTTCCAAATAACTACCCTACAACAAACATACTAAAAAGCAATGTACTGTATTTGGTCAGATCTGGTCTAAACCACCAGAGTTGCTAACTCTGAACCATCTATATTAGAAATAACAAACATTAAGGTACTACTCAAGATCAGTGGAATCAAAGCAGATTAATTAACTGAAGTCAGTGTACATTTTAGCTGTCACATTATAGGTAGATCAATGCTTAGTGTCTTGTTATAAAATATACTCCAATTATGTATTTTTCCCAATTCAGAGTTGCATGTGCATGCACAACATTAATGCATGCAGAAAGATTTCGTTCAGTTCAGTGAAGGAAATGAAACGAATTAGCACAGTAAAAATGAATTCACATACACACCACTATTGTGCATAATGCCAAGTCGTGGTTTAGTGTTACAAAATGAGCTTGAGTAAGCCTTGGGGACGATGGCCACATACTCCCCACTCTCCTCTCCAATCTTGACTACAGAGGGATCAGAAGTTACCCCTTCTAATTTCGAATTAGCTACAATTTGGCGTTATGTCCAAACTCTGGTTTGCGGAAATAAACCTTGGTTTGAAATGGGCTCCTGCCTCCCCAACGAACCACAATTTGTCAAGGTACAGATGGCATGACAAGGTTTGGCTAATTCAGCTTGTGGCAGTTCTGGAAGGAGTGAACTCTGCTTTAGCATTACATCTGATCCAGCCCATAGACGGGTGCCTTTCTGTGAAGAGAGGTCCAGGTGAAGTATTGCAAGGTCCTGTGCCAGGAGTTGGTTGCTGGAGTGTGGTGACTTTTATTGAATACTTCTTGCTCCTTATCTTTAACAAGAACAAATGCTAGAATGATCAGTGCCAGATCTACCATTAGGCAAAGTACTGTAAAGGCCTACACATAGAATGGTGGGAGTCCTTTGCCTGACAGTTACCAGTGGTTGAATGGAGTCAGTGTGCTCTCTGACAACCTGCCAACATAACAGGTACCTCAAGATCATTACTAAAAAGCAGCTAAGTAAGGTTTATAGTAACCTATTATGTGCTTGCACAAAAGGAGGGAAACAGCACAACTTAAAGCACAGCTCCTAAAAGTGGTAAGCAGCTCAGCAGTTATTTAACGTGTCGAGATGCAATGTACTAAGAATGCAGTTGATGCTTCCCAAATAAGTGTTTGCATATTTAGTTGAACCAATAATGTAGCGTGTATGATTTCTTGTAATTAGCCAGTGTGTGTGTGTGTGTGTGGAGTCCTTAACTCTCATTACTCAGAAAACACCAGGTTTCCCCAATCAAAGAGAAGTGATATCTTGCAGTCATTAGGACAGCTGAAGTGGCTTTTCCCAACGCATGATTAGTCATTTGTGAATTTCTTCTGGCATTGGTGTCAGGGGCCCACTGCTGATCCCTGGAGTCTTTGAGCTCTCCTCCTCCTACTTCCTTTTGACAGTTGTTCACTTGCCCTCTCTATCCAGCAAGGAGTGAAAGGAACAAGGAGTAAGAGCAGTGATGTGGCTTCTCTTTGCCTGGGAGCTTATGGCCTATTCAGGGAGCGGACTCCACTGAAAGTATTTTGACCCATGGGCACTTCAAGAGCTGCAGCTGGTGCTAATTCAATCTTTCCGAGACACAAAATCAAATGAATCAGTTCTGGTTTCTATCAGGCAGGTTTGCACAACCCACCCAGCCAAACCCAACCCACCAGCCAAATATTGCAGCCTGCTAGTGTCTTGGCAGGCAGCAAAAACAGGAAGCATGGTTGGTGAGCTTTGTGGGGCAAGGAGGGGTCACAAGTTGTGCAATAGTTTCTCAAGAGTGGTATGCTTACAGGCTTCCTTACAGGAGTGGGGTTGACCACTGTGAGAACAAGGTGCTGGACGAGATGGGCCTTTGTTCCAGCAGAGCTCTTCTTGTGTTCTTATACAGTGGTGCCTTGGGATACAGACGCTTCAGGTTACAGACTCCGCTAACCCAGAAATAGTACCTTGGGTTAAGAACTTTGCTTCAGGATGAGAACAGAAATCACGCGGCGGTGGCAGTGGAAGGCCCCATTAGCTAAAGTGGTACCTCAGGTTAAGACCAGTTTCAGGTTAAGAATGGACCTCCAGAACGAATTAAGTTCTTAACCAGAGGTACCACTGTATTGTTTTTTATGTTAAGCTTGGATATAGAATATATACAGAAAGGAAGAGGATGTAAGCACATAAAAATAATAAGCTTAAGCTTGCCATAGGCAGAAAGATACCTAACTTGTTTCTTCTCATTTCCTTCATATGGAAACTGATGGTCTTATTGGTCTCATTGTGAAATAACAGATGACAGAAAACAAACATCAGCCTACATATTGGAGAGGAAGTTCTGGCTTTCTATGAAGCAGAAAGACCCTCATTCAAATCTTGCCTTGCCCGGAACTCACTAAAGTGGCCTGGTGATAGCCATTATGTCTCAGCCTCCACTGCAATAGTGTTCAACCTTTCAGGGTTGTGGGCCGATTGACATATTAACACGATGTTTTTGAATGCTATTTAAATCCTAAATATGATAATTAAAGCTCTGCTTGATATAGAGCAGAATCTCAACGGTGAACCATGGCCAATTTTGGTGCATTTCATTGGTGTTTTTTTCTCATTTAATATGCTCACCAGGTGTTGGTAAATCTCTGATGTTCACCTGTGATGCACAGAGAGTTTAAAATGAATCAACTGAAGAAAGAAAAAAAGGTGCCCAAAATAGGCTCTGAAAAGCCTGCATTTTGTGAAACTGAGCTGTTTCCCTCCCACACAGCCACATAATAGAAGCATCATTTAACATCGTACACTCAAAGTGCAGAGGTGAGGCAAGAGATGTGGAAAATCTCCTTAAAGATTCCCTAAAATAATAAATAAATAAATAAATAGCACTGACCGAAATACAGTTTCCTAAGCAACTCTGATGTGTAACTAATTAGTTTAAGAACTTACTTTCTTTATTTACCTTCTGCTTAGGAGGTACTCTTAGATTCCTCTCCAGTGACAAGTTCTCAGCTTGCTCCTCCCTAGTGATAATGACAGTACTTACAGATGACTCATATCAACCAGCCTTTTGCAGACGCCTTTAAAAATATACATTTCATTAGATATAAAGTCGCCATTATTCCTTAGGGTAAAGCAGTTTTTTTAAAATGTAAAAAAACAGAAGTAGCATATGTACCTGTTCTTCTGCTTTGTCTGCCTCCTTTCAAGAGCACAGTTGCTTTTAAATAGGCACTGTCAATCAAGTTGTGGGCATGATTATTTGATACTATCTAGTATTTCATAAATGAAACTTGAGTGATAACTAAAATAACAACTCTAAAATTACAGATTAAAAAAACCAAAACAGAAAGGTAAGGTTTGCTCTTTTATTAAGACAAGGCTTACGCTTGTATGCAGTATGAGTCTACTCTTATTAAGTCATAGTAATACCATCCAAATTTAAAGGACAGGCATGAACCTGGATTGAAATGGGCCAAAAGAATTGTTTCATCCAAGAGTGCTTGCAATTTTGCCACAATCCTCTTGATCACCTTCCTTAACAGGTGCAACTGATTGGTAATTGTCACAAACCAGGGTAAAGTTTTTCAGGAGTGGTCAGATCGCCACCTCTTTCAGGACAGCTAGGAACCACTCCTCACGATTAAGAAGACCCTGGATCCACATGGTCAAACCTCCCCAACAAGCTTTAATAAGTCAAGCAGGGGAATAGTTCAGGAGGCAAGTTGATGATCACATTGTTGCAGGGACTTTGCCCTCAATATCAGGCCACATCAACTGAAACTCTTCCAAGTACGTAAGTTGCACTGGACAGCACACCAGAGGCTGCAGTGAGTGTGGACGTGGCAACAAGACTGCTACATGGTGCAATAGCAATGCACAAGGTTTTCTTTGGTTCTGAGTCCTCAGGACTTTGAGAAAAAGTAATCCAAACTTCCTCTTGTTATTTTTTTTTTATTTCCTAGATCTGGGTTGAAGGGAAGGGTCCTGGGCAACAGGGCTCAGAAGTAAGAGGTTCAACCTGTCTGGTGAAGGCAATGTGAGGTGGGAATCGTATCTCCTGCATTCCCCATGCTTCTGCCGTGCCTTTTTGCAAAAGAATGTTTGTTATGTGGTTTGAATATTTTTAACATTGTCATTGAGGGCTGGGTTTTGAAGGTGGGTCAGTTTTGTTCTGCCCAGTTGTGTACTAAGTTTCACTAGCAAATTCCTGTTGTTTACGCTCCATCAACAATGGTCTAAAAATACCCAGCATGATTATTTGCTCAGTGTCATATCAGATGACTAACGCTTGCTGTGACCTGTTAATCTATATAATTTCGCCACAGCTACAATCGTGTCTCTGACATAACTGTGGCCCACTAGTCAGCCTTGGAGGGTGAGACAAAGGAAATTGTTTCTTCTGTTCAAATTACACAATAATGGTATTTGGAGTGGGACAGGTTTTGCTTCTTTCTTCCCCTGCCCCACAAAGTCCTAGCAAGCATCAACCTGAGAGACAGATTTATAGGATATCATATTTTTTATTTTAAGCTCTAGGAGGTATTTATGTTTAACCATCACCCAGAATCAGCTACATCAGGGTGTGGAACCAGTGACCTCCCAAATAATGTTGGACTCTAGTTCCTGTTATCCCTAGCCAATATGGCGTGGTAATAAGTGTTGGATATTACTGTTCAGTGACAACTGAAAGGTTACAGGTTACACACCCTCATAGGCATAGCCAGGATTTATTTTAGGGGGGCAATCTTGGGGGGGCAGAACTGAGATATCTGTGATGCAATTGGTAAGTTAGTTAAGTATTTCTATTTATTTACTTGATCTGGGGGTGTGGGACAGCTCCTTGATCTGCCTGGTAGTGATGTGTAGGATCACCATGACAGCACAAGTCTTCCAACTGCTATAAAACCAAAATCCTAGTTCCACAAAAGTCAGTGATTTAAACAGAGGTAGGATTATGCTGTTGTGGTAATCAATATTAAAGCCTTTATTTTAAAATGGTTAAGTACAACTACAAACCCCGGAGGAATTAGCATGATCCATTTCAAAATCTGTACAGATAAACCCCAACAAATCTTTTCAAAATCATGCCCAGTTGTATTAACATGATATTTTTTTTAAACTGGCAAGACTTTGCAATATAAAATTAAGAAAGGGAAACAAATGTTAAGTAACTCAAGAACTGGGGGATAACCAAATGCACAAACGTGATGCAGAAGGAGGTGGAGGAGGTCGCAACACTGCAGAAAAGACTCAGAGGATGATAAATTGGGCCGCTCAGTGATCTGACCCTGTTGCTGAGAAAGCAGAGATGTAAATGAGTATCTCAGATGTAAAACTACAGAGGTGATTATGTCCTCCTGGGTGGCAACAAGAGGGCATCAACTAAACTGTGTTAACAGATGTAGTTGTTTTAGAAGTCCAGGAAATCAGCTAAACCCCCAAGCCTACCCAAATGGAGCCAATAGCAATTGTGGTTTCAAAAGGATCTAGTGGCAGGTAATACAAGGATTTCATTTCACAGTGATGAAATGGAGGCACCCGAAGCATCTCAGCTCAGTTCCATTTCAGGTACTTCAAAACAGAAAACCTTAGTCATTTAAGCCAACATTAGCAAGCGGATGGTAAACACAGATGACTATGCAGTGCATGCTCATCGCTTTAGAATGACCTGTGTGGGGACTTTGACCAGCTGGGCAGCCAGTGGTTACGTGTGGTGCCTCCTAATGTGCCACTTTGCTGCATTGCCAGAGCCTCTGGACAACTGGCTCCCCACACAATTAGCACCGCCACATGGAGTATTTTTAAACAACTAGCCAAACCCTCTAAAAAATCCCAGCTGCATTTTTTGCAGCTCTTGTCAGGAACAGCTAGAGCTGTCAATAATTAATGGCATTTGTTCCTTTGTTACAAAGAAATCGGAGTGTTGATGCTTTGGTAGGTACAGGAGAAATTAAATAGATTCTATAGCTATAGAGGGACGCAGGTGGCGCTGTGGGTTAAACCACAGAGCCTAGGACTTGCCAATCAGAAGGTCGGCGGTTCGAATCCCCGCAACGGGGTGAGCTCCCATTGCTCGGTCCCTGCTCCTACCCACCTAGCAGTTCGAAAGCACGTCAAAGTGCAAGTAGATAAATAGGTACCACTCCGGCGGGAAGGTAAACGGCGTTTCCGTGCGCTGCTCTGGTTTGCCAGAAGCGGCTTAGTCATGCTGGCCACATGACCCGGAAGCTCCCTCGGCCAATAAAGCGAGATGAGCGCCGCAACCCCAGAGTCGGTCACGACTGGACTTAATGGTCAGGGGTCCCTTTACCTTTACCTATAGCTATAGAGATTTTATGAAAAATGCAAACAACAACAACAACAACAACAACAGGTAAGGAAAGGTAGAATAAAGCATCGTCTGAATGCAGCCATAGCCATTCCTCCCCCACCACCAATGTGGGAATGCAGTTGACCTAGATCCCTGAGCTGAACTGGGCAGCCTCTTAATTTGTCAGAGCTGAGTGGACTCTTTCACAAAGCCCTGAATCTGGGTCTGAACTGAATCTTGTTCCTGATGTACATCAAGAGTTCCACCACCTTTAGTGCTGCTAATGGAAAGGCCCTGTGCCATGTCATCAGCGGGCAGTAGGGAAAATGTGCATCTAAAACAGATAACACTTTGGAACTGTTCCATTTCAGAGCACTTTAGGGGTTCATTGATCAGTGGTGTATTTGTCCACTAGGTCATGCTAGGTCATGTGGATTGTTAACTGCAGGTTTTATATAGGTTGTTGGTTCTAACCTGACTGTCGTTTAGAGATTGCTGAGATTGGCTTGCTTTTGACATACGTGCTATGTGCTGTAAGGTTAGGGTTATCATAAATAAGTCAGCATCAAAACAAGCAACAACAGCCAGTACGGAACTGATAGCCCACATTATCAGAACATCAGCAAATAACAATGTGTGTCACAAGTGAAAAGGTTCTGTTTTAAGTCAATCAACCAGTACATGTTTCTCTGTCACTGATTTGGCTTACCAGCTGCCCAATTCCCACTCACCGGTGGTCTCATAGCCGTTACATGGCTCTTATCTTACCTGTGGCTGTCATTTTGAATGGTGGATCCAGAGAAACCTCAACAATGTGCAAATCCTTAAAATCAGGGTTGTATTCCATGCATGTCCTTTCACATTAATTTTAAAATAATGTGCAGTCTTTGCCTTGTTGATGGCTTTCATGATAGGTTAATGTTGGGCCATCATCAGCCAATAACCTCCTTCTAGCTAGCTCTGCCATGCATAATCTAAATCCAGTGGGTTCTAGCTAGCTCTGCCATGCATAATCTAAATCCTTCTAGCTTTTACTAAACTCAACAATTATTGATGCCTTGCAGCCACTAAACTCTGGTGCCCAAACACATAACAATAAATAAAAAATTCACATTCTATCCCCACCACTTTCAAAATGCATCCAGGGTAGAATTTGATGGGGAATTGCCAAACATTCTAAATTTTAGCACTCAATCTGCCAATTGTCCTGGCTTTCAAAATAAGAGAGAGAAACTCATATTTTCTGGCTAAAAATATGAGCTCTCCATATGGCACATAAGACTGACAAAACAACAAAAAAGTATGCCTTCCAAACCACCACAACATGCTGTTTAAAGAAGTTGGACGATGTGAACTTTAACAAATACCTAAAAATAACTGACAACAGTTCCTGTCAATGCACTCAGAGAAAGAACTGTTCTACTGCAGATTTTCACCTCCTCCTCCTCTCCTTCTGTTTTTCTCCCACTTAAAAGAAAAACCTGCATTCTTGTCTGGTAAATTGTGCAGTGGTAGTGTGAACAGGCGCCAACAGAAAAAGCAGGAGCACACAAAGGAGCACACTGAGAATTGCAATAAATTATATTCCTCGGTCCCTTCCTTGGCCTGAGGTGGGGAATGTTTATCGATGGAAGAGGAACAACAGATGGTCTGCAAAGGAGCATTTTTAAAGGTTGCAAATCAAGCTTTGTACACATTACTGTTCACTCCGGCACGCTCCCACCACTGGTGTTTGAAGCCAAATACATACAACCTTAGCCACCATCCACATGTATCCTGTGGTTTCTTGAGCACTACACCTGTTGGATGTGTCTTCCCTCAAACCAGTTTCCATCTGATTTGAATTGGAAGCTGTGGTTAAGCTGAGCGAGGGGTGCACATTTCAGACATCTGCTGTGCATGTGCAGATGACAGCTGCATTGAATAGTATGTTAGGAGGTTGCATGTGCAGAGAAACAAGTCAGGTAATGAAGATATTCCCATCCCCTCTCTGGTGTGTACATAAGAATTCAACTTGAAACGTGTGTGTGTGTGTGTGTGTGTGTGTGTGTGTGTGTGTGTGTGTGATACATGCCTTCAGTGAGCAAACAGCAGGAGCACATATATTCTTCACCCACAAGTCCAATCCTGCATTGGCACTCATGTTACAGCCTCATAATCTCCTGATGCCCCAAAACCAAACAAACACAGAAGCAATTCCAGGTTTCTGTACTGGTTTGTCCCCCAACCTTACTTTTCTTGGAAGATAAGAACAGGATTCAATATCATCTTGGCCGGAAGAACTGGGCCAAAAGTTAACAACCCAAATTTCAACATACTGTAGGTAGGTAGGTAGGTAGGTAGGTAGGTAGGTAGGTAGGTAGAGTCCTGCATTTAGATATGACAAACCAGATATGCCAATACAAGCTAGATGCCTGGCTCGGCAGCAGTAAACATGAACAGAAACTAGGCAAACTAGAGCCATTGTAGTGTGGTGATTAGAGTGTCAGCCTAGGACTTGGGAGACTGGGGTTCAGATCCCCACTCGGCTATGGAGCTCTCTGGGTGATCTTGGGCTAGCCACAGTTTCTGAGCCTAACCTACCTCATAGGATTGTTGTGAGGTTAAATTGGGGAGGGGAAGAACAATGTGCATCCCTTTGGACTCTTTGGAGGAATCATGGGATATTGGTGGGATGGAGAGCTAGAGGATGCAGGGGCCAGAGATCACCCTCATTGTTGATCTCTCTGTGTGTTTCTCAGAATAAGGCAAAAGGGTAAAGGAGAGGCATAAGAGCTCAAACATCATCATTTAAGGCTTTCTGGCTATGAATACAAAATCAGCCAATTTTTTTCCTTGTCAATTCCTGTACAATTCAATAAATGTGCTGCTTGTTCCTCCTTTGGAAAAAAAATGTGCTCCCCTCCCTGCCAAAGGGATGGTACTGTGTCAGAGCTCATTTGCCACGCAAATCTCAAAAGTGAACAAGACATCTCTGCAAATGCCTGAGAAGCCAGAAAGCAGAGCAGACATCTCCCAATAAGTGATGAAGGTATGCTGTAAGGGCAGTTTGCCCTCTTTCTGGAGGCTGCTTGGGTTATTATTTCAAAGAGACGGATGAAGTCAGCACCTTCAAATAAACATGGTGTGTTCCCTAAATAAATCAGGCTTCAGCTTTTAAGAGGCCAGACGACACGATGGTGTCACTAACATCATGTGTCACTGCTGTTCTCTTCTGAAGAACATTGAATGGTGAAAGATAATTAGCATAACACAAGTTCAAAAACATTGCATGAGGAAGTGGCATCCCGTATCATTCATCCCTTTTCTGATGGAAGCATTTAAATTAGCAAAGGGCAATTATGAAATGAGTCAGCTGGTCTGCTTGAGGGTGACAGTTTGGAACAGGATGTGGGGCCATTGGTTTACAATTAGCGTGAGAAAGAGAGGGAGGAGACTTGCAGTCAGATCAGTTTAAGGGCAACATTTAGATGCCAGAAGTTTGCTTTAAGAAATGTCCATGCAGTCCAGAACATGGAAGTTCCAAAGAACATAATTCTTAATTTAGAATACCATGGCTCTTAACAACAACAAAAAAGGCACCACAGCTCTGCAGAGCCCTAGTGTAACTATCCAATGGCTTGGAGGCATCTACTGTGTGCAGAGAACAGATTGTTCATTAAAAGGGAACACTGACTGAATGAACCAGCATGGAGCATAATATCACAATAATGGGAAAGGGTTACCTTCCTTCAGTATCATCCCAAAATTGTTTGAAGCATTTCCATACCTTTCCAAACTTTAATTCTAGATTCAGGTAGGTAGCCGTGTTGGTCTGACACAGTTGAATATATATATATATATATATATATATATATATATATATATATATATGTGCTACTGGACAATTTTTAATTTTTTAAAAATATATTTAAACTTTATTTCTGTTTGCAGTCCTTGGTTGGCTCAAACAGCCTATGTTGGTTTATTCAGCATAGCTAAGACCCAGCATTTCACATACCACTCCCTCAGCTTCAGAATTTGTTTGATTTTCCAGTACAATTCTAGCTGCAAAAAATCATGTAGAAAAGTAGCAACTCCTTGTCCTTAGGGACTTCCCTCTTTAATATAGTCAATAAAAATATCCTGGGAGATTATTTTCTCTCTCCTAGGATCTGATTATTTAATCTTCCCTGGATCTGTTTCAAGTATTCCTTATAACTTAAAAAAACCCAAACTCTTTTAATAGAGGAGTTGATGCAGAACAGAAGAAAATATGTTGGATAGGGCACTACATCATGCACAGTGGCGGAGCTTCATGTTCTGGCACCAGGGGGCAGAGAGCAGGCCAGGGCATGGCTGGCACGTGTCCTGGGGGCATGGTGTGCCGCCTGCAGGGGCGTGGTGCCCCACACGGGGGGGGGGGGCAACTGCAATGGCACCCCACCGGGATCGCGCTGCTGGAGGCAGAGTGCTCCCCCCACCCCCTCTTCCTCCACTAGTGATCATGTGTAGCAGAATTCCCTTTTTCTGTGATCAACATCAACAAAAATGGGTTGGCAAGAATCATTTCAGCAACTAATGTTGATTGACTTTCTTAGTTGGGTGGTCTGAGTTGTCTCTGAGGACCGCTTACTGAGCTGCAGGTAAATATATAACCAGTAAATCTATTTTCATAGATGTACAGGTTGGGAAGCATCCCCTTGCTGTGACTTTCTCAACAATCCTCATTGTAGGTGCTGGCCAGAAACTGCTTTCAAAACTCTTCCTGGGTCCTAAAGAATCATGTGCTAGCAAATGAGAGGAATTTGATTAAGTGGAAGAAGATCTGTCCCAACTCATTTGAGGAGAATGTCCCCCAGTCTCTTTGGGGTAAGTTGTCTTGCTTTCTTCACTTCCTACCAGACAATGGTGTGCTTGCCAGTAACCTGACAAAGAGATACAGTGGTACCTCAGGTTACATACGCTTCAGGTTACAGACTCCGCTAACCCAGAAATAGTGCTTCAGGTTAAGAACCTTGCTTCAGGATGAGAACGGAAATTGTGCTCCGGCCACGCGGCGGCAGCAGGAGGCCCCATTAGCTAAAGTGGTGCTTCAGGTTAAGAACAGTTTCAGGTTAAGAACGGACCTCCGGAATGAATTAAGTACTTAACCCAGGGTACCACTGTATTGCCACATGGAAAGATGTACCTGGTTTTGGCAGCATGTACAAAAAGGATGCATCTGATTTGTCAGTTACAGATAGGTAGCCGTGTTGGTCTGCCATAATAATAAATAAATAAATAAATCCTTCCAGTAGCACCTTAAAGACCAACTAAGTTAGTTCTTGGTATGAGCTTTCGTGTGCATGCACACTTCTTCAGATACACTGAAACAGAAGTTGCCAGATCCTTCTATATAGTGAGAAGGTGGGGAGGGGTGCATGCACACGAAAGCTCATACCAAGAACTAACTTAGTTGGTCTTTAAGGTGCTACTGGAAGGAATTTTTTTTGTTCTGATTTCTCAGTGACTAAGGGCTTATCTGCACAATCCTTTTTTGAGTTCCAAAAGTGCTACCGTTCTCTGGATAGAAGGCAGAGTTCAAACCATTAGCCCTCTCAGAATGGAAAAACCCACGCTTTCACCTCTGCAGCAGTTTAATGACTTTTCGGGGCCTCACCATTCGACACGTAGCGTATTGCACTCACAAAAAGCAAATCTTGCTGCTGCCAGAAAGTTTGAAAAGTGCTTTGCAATGGGAAAAGCCTGCATCAGTGAACTGCCTGCCCCCACAGCCAAAGCATACAGACTACTTCTGTGATACTTAGCTACCTACTCACTTGGGAGCAGGGCAAAAAGGGGCAATCTCCCCAAGCCCCACACTTTTGGGGTCCTACGCCTGGCACCTGCAGTCACATCAAACTAGCTGCCTTCCACCTACTCTACAAGGTTGGCTACTTCCTTCTGCCCCCTCCCCTAACATAAAGCCAGCCCCCCCCCCCCAATAATTACTGGCTATGCCCGTGCTTCCTTCCTAGTGCAGGCTGTGGCCTGGGGTGGTGGTGGCAGAGGGGAGATGAAGGTGTTGCATGTACAAATATTGGGAAGAATTGCCCAAGACACTGCAGTTGATGCCTGTTGATGTGTCAGAGAAGGGCTTCTAGCCAGACCAGTGATTCAGGGAGAGGTAGAGAGGCATGTCATAGAGAGTTCTCCGAATCTAATAGTGGGATGTGGTTCCCAGAAGGTGCTTACTGAGTTACATATTGCGGCATCAGAATGTTGAAACCACTAGCACAGACCAGAAGCTTACTGGTACGGTGATGTTGGACACCGAGCTCCTTATAGGCTACTCGAGACATTTGCATTAGTTTTTGAATTTTCCACACTTTGTAAGGCATGTCAACATTTCTGCATTCTTCAAAATATAACACCCACCACTTTCTCAGTGTGAGAAAGGCCATGTTTTGTGTTTTTTTTAAAGGGTGCTCTTATTCTGTGTTTCTCTGTGGGAAAGAAAGGTAACAGGTTAGGCGCCTCATTAGCCATTTTTTAAAAGGTTATATATACACACCTGGAGCCCATGAAAGCAAATGGGGCTGAGCCATTGAGATGTGTTATATACAGACACGCTTCCCCTCTCTGTCCTGCAGTCACAGTCTGTAACGTCACAACAAACTGGGTTGCCTGTATCTAGATCACAACAATAAGAGCTATGTGGAACTGCAGTAACACACACACACACACACACACACACACACACACACTGGGATGAGTCAGAAAAAGTCTTCTGCCTTCCTCGAACCCGACCTTATCATATCCTTAAGAGAAGACAACGCTACAATTCTAAGAACGATTGAATTCAGCTCATCTGTCTCATCATGTGTTTTCTAAGGAAAGGAAGCTTCACGTTACGAAACAAATCACAGAGAAATATCTCTGTGGTTTCCCTGAAAGAGGAATCATTTAAAATACAAGACCAATAAATGTAACGAGCACAAGAGTTTTTTCCCTTTCCTTCCGTTACCGTTCATCCTGTCTCATGCTGTGCAGACTGTCACAAATGCACTGGATATTCCATTAGCCTGATTTGAAAGGAGGGGGGTGGGGAAGGAAGTCAGTAGTTTGAGACCTTCCTGAAAGGTCAAGTACACTCACCGTCACCTCAGGATGCCCTTATGATTCCAGATGAGTGGGCTTTCAGCTTTGAAGCTACCACACAGGCAAGCAGTGTGGTCGCCATTAAGAGCCAAATGGAGTGGAAAAAGACCTTCTGTCAAAGTGTCTGACAAATGCGCACAAAATCAACTTTGTCGGCCAAAGTGATGAAGACTTGCACCGCAATAACTTCACCATGAATGTGCCAAGCTGGAGTCTTTGCTACAAACGACTAACACAGCAACCCACCCAGAAGTCATTTCTCCTGTACCTTTGCCCTTTAGTAATTCTATGCCTTTCCACTCGACAAAATCCTGAAAGAGCTTTGTCGTGCAATTTTGTATATATTGACTCAGAAGTCAGTCCCACCAAGTTCAGTGGGTCTTCCTCCCAGGGAAGTGGGTGTAGGATCATAGCCTCAATTTCCCCAAGATTACAAAACCCTTTCTCCCAGACCATCTCCCTTCTAAACAAGTTTTTATTTAAAAACATATGTTTTTAGAAATGTTGTTTCCTGTCTTTCAGCTACAAGAGCCTCCAAGGTTGCTATTATGGTTATCCCATAGTCCTATGCCCTTTCTAACAATGTTACTACATGACCAGTCTGTATCCTGTTTCCATACTAAGCCCAGCATGAAGAGCTAGGGAACTTATCCCACTCATATTTTGTTGAACCATGTCTACTTTTTGTTCTTTTGTGGGACTAACATAGGTAACGTTTCTCTGTGCCATGGTTAAAATGGCATGTAGCATCAATAAATAGAACTGGAAAAGTCTGGCCTGTTGAACATTTGTAAGGGGCATATATTTTATTTTAGGTAAAGGTAAAGGTACCCCTGCCCATTCAGGCCAGTCTTGCCAGACTCTAGGGTTGTGCGCTCATCTCACTCTATAGGCCGGGAGCCAGCGCTGTCCGCAGACACTTCCAGGTCACGTGGCCAGCATGACAAGCTGCATCTGGCGAGCCAGCGCAGCACACGGATCGCCGTTTACCTTCCCGCTGGTAAGCAGTCCCTATTTATCTACTTGCACCCAGGGGTGCTTTCAAACTGCTAGGTTGGCAGGCGCTGGGACCGAACGACGGGAGTGCACCCCGCTGCAGGGATTCGAACCGCCGACCATGCGATCGGCAAGTCCTAGGCGCTGAGGTTTTACCCACAGCACCACCCGCGTCCCCATATTTTATTTTACACAGGTGCAATTCTTGTGTCCTCTAAATGTGCAAAAAAAAATTACTCTCAAAAGCTGCGGAGCAATAGAGGAAAATATTGTGAGATCTATTTTATGAGCCATCTTTGTCACATACCTGAATCTCACCATGTACTTCTTTCACACAAAATCAGAATGAGCCATTTGTGTTCGTAAATGGCTTTTGTTGTGTATTGCATAATGCCAATCATTTGTTGTGAATTGAGAGAAAGCTAAAAGGTAGAAAAAATTACCTGTTTTGCTTGCTATACTGAATTCAGAGAAAGCTAAAAGGTAGAAAAAATTACCTGTTTTGCTTGCTATACTGTTTTGAGTGGATGTTTTTTATATTGTAGACATATTCTTTCATTGTGATAGATTGTAATCATTGTCTATCAGGCTATTATTAAATCTGCATTAGAAATAGTTGAATAAGGAGTGTAATGTTGTAAAATACCACAGAAAAGTTTTTGTTACAGGGCTCATTCAGAGTTGGGTGGGATCCAGGAGACAAAGAGAAGACTGTTCTCTGGAGCCTTATTGTGGTTCCTTATTATGGACTCTTCCTCTGTCTCAGCTTCCATTAAGCAACCTAAAGGCAGATGGCACAACAGCATATACTAAAAATAAACACACAGATACCACATGGGTCTATAGCTGTTGTATGGCTCCTTGAAGTATTGTCCTGACACAAGAACCCTGCTGGATCAGGCCAGTGTCCCATCTATCCCAGCACTCTGTTCTCACAGTGACCAACCAGTCTCCTCACTTGTGACTCTTGTGATGGATAGCCTTATCCTCCATATTGGGATAGGAGAGCTGAAAATAATGCCAATATATTTCACCTCCAGCAACCAATGCACCCTTTTGATAGTATACGGGTAGACAAGTCTAAAAAGCTCAGGACACAAATCCTCACAGCCCTCCAGCATCTAAGTGGCTCATTTACCAAAATTAATGTCTTTAGTGTTATCCCTAGAAGTGTATACAGTGGTACCTCGGGTTAAGAACTTAATTCGTTTCAGAGGTCCATCCTTAACCTGAAACTGTTCTTAACCTGAGGTACCACTTTAGTTAATGGGGCCTCCCACTGCTGCCATGCCGCCGGAGCACAATTTCTGTTCTCATCCTGAAGCAAATTTCTTAACCCAAGGTACTATTTCTGGGTTAGCGGAGTCTGTAACCTGAAGCATCTGTAACCTGAAGCATCTGTAACCCGAGGTACCACTGTACTTGATTCTGACCAAACTAAGCCTTGTTCTAAGGAGGCTTAGTTTGGCCAGAATCCAGTATAAACTTCCAGAGTTAACGCTTGTCAACCTGGGAAGGTAGCCCATCTAGGAGAAGGAATACTCTGAACCTAATCCTTTGTTGCCTTGCAGTAAAAGGCTAAAGTGCAAACCCTACGCCACCTAGTAATTATCTCTGCCTTCAAAATACTGTGAAACCATAACTTTCATTTGGCAATAACACATATTGTTTTGCTATATTCAGTACATTATCTTGGCATAAAGTTGTCTTGTCTTTATTTTTGTTTCCTGAATGTAATAATACAGTGGATTAATGTAGCCATTACGTCAAACGCTGATACTTTATGGAGCCATTCTTTAAGAGGTGATACAAGCAGCATTCTCCACTTCCTCACCTAAAGAATTTTTAGCTATAAAAAGTTTGTAAAGCACATCCAATGCACATTTAAATCAAATGACTCACCCCAGAGGAATTCTGGGGACTCTAGTTTGTAAGGGTGATGTGAGGGAGAAACTGAAGTTCCCAGGATTCTTTGGGGGAAATTATGTGCTTTAACTGTATGGTACGGATCTGCCCTGTGTCTCAAGGATCACTGGTGTCCTAGTTTCCTTGGACGAAAGGGTAACTAGAAAATGTCTCTGTAAAATATATACTACAGAAATGTTCTCTACAGTTGTGTGTTGCAAGCCTATCAAAAAGGCAGGGCAATTGAATAAATAAAATATTCTGTGAACATTCACATAAAAAGCATCAGTAAATTTTTTTTTAAAAAAAGGCAAAGCTTATTTTAGCAACACAATGGCAACAAAGAGAATAACCCTGGGAATCGTTCTGCTGTGCTGCTCCATTGTGCCTTCCTGCATGTCACTGCTTCTCATCTGTTAACTGGAGAGGAACACCAAACAAAAGTTTCTTTGTCATGAAAATCAGCCGTGAAGTTCTGCCAACTGTCAGTCAGTGAAACAATTGGATTTAGAACCAGATGTGCCACTTGCCAAAAAAAGGAAAAGAGGAAGGGGGGAGGAGAGAAGGGAAAGCAGAAGAACACTGTTGGCAAGGCCTGAACTGAACCCCCCACCCCACCCAACGCCCCCCAAAAAACCTGATTTAGCCTGCAGTCCTACCTATGCATGCTTACCTGGGAGTAAGATCCACTGCACTCAGTAGAGACCACATGTAGGATTGCACTATCAGACATATGAGTAGACATATGCATGACTGCAATATTAGGCTGCAAATCTATTTCACCTTTGGCTCAGCAAGAATTTGCATCTTGGTAAATAATGAAGACAGCACATTTGGCCCTCATTTCTGTGGAAAACTGAAAAATCAAAGAGTACTAAGTAACTGACAAGTGTCAATTTAGGGTATGTCTTCACTGCAATTGAACTCGCTTCTTTTTGGTGTGGTCCCGCTGTTTCGCCGTATCTGGTTAAATTCTTTGGTAATATACATCTGAGATAGCCTTTGCAGATAACTGAAGCCTAGATGCAATCAGTATGTGAGCAGAATTGCAGAGGCAGGTCTTGTCCCTGGTCCTCTGTGAATGGATTGTACCTTGTGCACAGAGCCTATACATGATTTCTAGGCACAGAGGCTTTGTGCAACAGGTACAATCAACACATGGGAGTTTGTAGTGCTTGGAAAGTTCATTAAAAAACAAAACAAAAACCCAGCTAGTCCTAGTACTAAATGACTTAGGCCCCAGGTATCTCTGAAAGACCAACTTCTTACATACGAACCTTCTCAGGTGTTAAGATAAGCGAAGGGAACTCTTGAGTTCCACCACTCTCAGAAGCTCAGACAGCAGCATTCTTTCTGTCAGCCCCTAAATTGTGAGATTCCCTCCCTGCATTTGGCAACTTCACTATACAGTTTCCTCATGTGCTGAAGATGCATCTCCGCCACCCCCACCCCCGGTCTGTGCTTTCATTTGGCCCATCATCAGTGCTTTTTTTCTGTGTGGACACAGGGGTACACATACCCCTAAACATTTTGTGAATCTAAGTTTGGCCTCATTGAGGGGCAGTATTTCAATATGAGTAGGAAAATGAGAGTACCCCTAAACATTTTTTTAGAAAAAAAGCACTGTCCATCAGTGTCAACAAATCCTGAGTTGCATCTTGAGATTACCTCCTACCCCCGCATGCCCCTCCCCTGAAGAGATGTCGCTACAATTCCTGCCTTTCCTCAATCTTCAGCAGCTCAACTTTCAAGATTAAGGTTGTTCCACCTGGGATTGTGGGTGGCGCTCCCTGGTCCCCATAACCCAGCTCAGAGGGAATAACCAACTTTCTCTTCTCACCTTCACACATCCCAAGCAGACCCTGAGCCCTTTGATGACTTGTCCAGTCCCCAAGGAGAAGATAAACTTTGTCCCATCCTCCAGCTTGCCCATATAATGCATGTGGAGAACATCACCCTTACGGGACTTGATGGGGCAGTTGTCCACCTGCTTCTTGACCCCAATCTGGAGCTTCCGCTTGCCTTCCGTGCCCAGCACTAGTGAGAAGACCACACACAGTGCAAGAGCAAGTAAAGTTGCTCCCTGACTTACCTGCATCGCAGAAGCTCCTCTCCTTTCCTCTACGGATACCACCCCCCTCTGAAGATGCATCTCTTTACACTGGCATTTGACTTATCAGATGTATATTTTTAGGATTTACCCTATTCTTGTGATTGCAATTTGCTTTAAACTGTCTCTAATGTTGCATTTTAAGTTGTTGTCATCCACCACCATGGGTGAAGGGCAAGTAATAAGCCAAACTGTGGTGTAGTGGTTAAGAGCGGTAGCCTCGTAATCTGGTGAACCGGGTTCGCGTCTCTGCTCCTCCACATGCAGCTGCTGGGTGACCTTGGGCCAGTCATACTTCTTTGAAGTCTCTCAGCCTCACTCACCTCACAGAGTGTTTGTTGTGGGGGAGGAAGGGAAAGGAGAATGTTAGCCGCTTTGAGACTCCTTCGGGTAGTGATAAAGCGGGATATCAAATCCAAACTCTTCTTCTTATTATTATTATTATTATTAATTCAAGTTAGTTGTACCAAACTAATTCATTTCAAGCACTGGGAATCTGATAGCAGGACTTTTCACTGCAATCAACTCCTCTCTCCCTTCTCTAGACATTGCTTGTACATAGATTTTAGGCATCTGCACAGGACTTGTCTGATCCGTAATTTCAATCCTATGATCCCAACCAGTTGTGTTAATTTGTAGCAATGCAGATTTCCCGAGGGATGCCTGACTATGGTTTCAGTTTCCTTTTATCCTCCTAGAACTATTCTCCCAATGCACCACTTCTTCATACTTTACTCATTGATGAAATTCCACACAATTATGTATTCCTCTTCTCTTTCTATACTTCCACTTTGACCTTGTAAACTATTGGTGGAAAATTGGAGCAACAGCAGAAACAAATTAAAATTAAACTGATGAGCATGCATCACAACCTTCGGTTGTTTTTCTTTTATATTCCCTCTGCCACCTGAAGCATGTTCGCATTTCCAACCCAGTAGAATGAAATCTGAAATTAGAGGTGATTGAAAGATTCAAAAGAGCTCTCTCCCTCCTACACAAGTGCATGCAATTTGAATTGCATCTGCATGAAGGAATGCAGAGTGAAAATGGGATATAATTGCTGGGGATATTTTCTGAATTTTAGGTGGGAAGACTATGGTTTCCATAGAAATAATGTCACAGGTGTTAGGAACTCCTGCACTAAAAAAGAATCAGCAATTTATTATTAATGTCTGGGGATGGTTTCTTTTCTTAAAAACACACAACACAGTGTTATGACTTATGACCAAGCAAATTAAATTGACTTACTTGTTGCACTACTGTTTTTAGAAGAGTACTGGGGGGCTATAATTTGGCTAAAACTGGGGGTGGGGGTGGAGTGCAGCATTTGGTCTTGTAGCTCTCATGAAGCTCCTCCTATCTTTCTTCCCATACTTCAAGCACCATTAACTGCTATTGTAACTCCTTTTATGGATCTTTTACAGATTCCTCTGTGACTCAAATTAGCTAAAAACATTTTCCATGGAGAACCAGCTTCAGCCCAGCCACTCTGTGTTGTACCCCTCTCTGTACCTCGACACTGTCTGGGAATCATGAAGAAGACCAATTTAACTGAGCATCTAAACACTCCACCGTTAACACAAGGATTAAACCCACAATAGAAAAGCCGAATGGATTGGTAGCTGCTACCAACTACTGAATATAGATTAGCTTGGCAAAAAATCACAAGACAAAGATGTGGGATGAGATACTATATAGTGTTTGGATTCTCTTTGGATCAGTCACACCAGCTGCACTTTAAACAAGCTGATTTATTAACAAAATATATAGATCGTGGTATTGCAGCCAATATAGATAAACAGTAAAAGGTTGTTCTAGTTTCTAATCTTGCCTGATTAACATAGGCAGGTAGCTTCTTTTAGGTGCTACAGTATTAGCTGAGCCAGGAATGAGCAGCTACTTTCTCTCTATCCTCCTGGCAGATGAACAGCATGCACTTCATGGAACTTCACCCGCTAACTTCAATGCAAGATTCCTAGTGCAGGACTTAGCTAAGCATTTACAGATCTTTGCCTGTGAAATTGACACAGTGGCCTAAATTGCATGGGGATGTTGGCAGGGGTGAAACAAAGGTCGCAAAGGTCAACCTTGATTGCCCACTGAAGAAGGAAGGATGGCAGGAAGGAACACTGGGGCCTTCGGTTGCAGCAGAAGGTCAAGCTAAACATATTAGGCATCTTCTCTAATTTAACCCTAAGCCTCTCAACTCTCTGTGACACATTCCAAAACACAGGTGTGCAACCTTAGATGTGACAAGGTAAACCTTTTTTTCTTAAAAGAAACTACGAAGTGTGATTAATATTGGAAGAATTACTCAGTGAAGATTTCTGTTCAATTACATGTTGCCTGAGTTAGCTCAGCACAACTTTTGACGGGTGTTTGGTAAACTACTATTTGGTTGCCTGTCAAAAGCTAATCTAAGTGGACCTCTGTACATGTTGAGGAGAGCCATTTGCAGTAGGACTGGGAAGAAACCTGCACACATCCCTTTATCTCACTGGGTCACCTTGGGTCAGTCACACTCTCTCTTAGCCCAACCTTACCTCATATTAATTTATCTTACAATTGCTAAGCCATCCTTCATCCAAACAGATCGCAGGTCCAGTAAGAAGAAAAGAATTGGTATGGCCAGCGACTACCCTGGGGACAATACTAAGATTGGTGCCCTGAAACATATTATGGAAGTTTCGGAAAATCCATGGATATGAGATGCTGAAAGGCAAGTGGGGAGGGGATCTTCTAGAGCATGGGTAGGCAAACTAAGGCCCGGGGGCCGGACCCAGCCCAATCACCTTCTAAATCTGGCCCACGGATGGTCTGGGAATCAGCGTGTTTTTACATGAGTAGAATGTGTGCTTTTATTCGAAATGCATCTCTGGGTTATTTTGTGGGGCATAGGAATTTGTTCATTCCGCCCCAAAAATAAAAATATAGTCCGGCCCACCACATGGTCTGAGGGACAGTAGACCGGCCCCCTGCTGAAAAAGCTTGCTGACCCCTGTTCTAGAGTAATTTGTGAGGTGTCTGTAATCTGATGCTGGGTACATTAGAAATAACCAGTAAAATGTATTTTCCCCTCAAAGCTGCTGCTCCCTTGGTGGGTAACGATGGTCTGACATACTGCATAAAAGAGGCATTGATTTTTTTCTCCCTCCGGTAGAAAATGTAACAGTGCCTCGTGCTCGTTGTTGTTTTCTCTGCACAAAGTAGATGGTGGTTTTGTACGCATTGAAAACATGGCCACGTCTTTCTCTGAAAGGATTTGTGAGCCTAATTAATGGCAGACAGTCCTTTCTAAATGCATCTCTAAATGTCTCAATTAAAACTGTGCAGAGATATACAGTTCGGCAGGGAATTACCCTTTACACATGGAACAGACTGCTGCCATCTGCAAAAAAAAAAAAAAAAAAAAAGACCACAAGGTTTTTTACGGTAAAACTTTTTTGATGCTGCAACATTTGAGTGAAAATATCTCACAGGCTCCTGAAATGTTTTTTGAAGGTTATGCCATGACAAATTGAGGGGGTCTAAAGCAGCCACCCCAAAAGCCTTTGGGGTACTAGATATGGCCTGCAGGACAAAGTTTAGCCTGGTTTAATGGGTGAATCATTAATAGTTGCATTATTTAAGTGAGGAAGTAATTGTTTGCAAAAATACCAGTATGTCCTTATTAGTATCTTCATAGTTAGGAGACAGGAAGAAGTGGAGGAAAGAGTGGCTTAGCACCAAAAAAAGTATCTGGAAATCCTGGCTGGAAAACAAAGCTTGTAAACAGAAATATCCTCTGTTCTATTCTGAATTTTTGATTTTTCCATGATAGCACTTTAAACACACACACACACACACACACACACACACTGTGCATAGTCATTTACTTGTGGGATCCAAGACAATCACTAGTGAAATGCAAATTTCCCCTTAACTAGTTGCGCTATTGTTATTCTGTGTCATGTCGAATATGGTCATTGTTGCATGAAAGTCACACAGGCCTGCTAAAAGTGTCATGTATGACATGGGGGAAATCATGTGAATTGGGTTTCTGTGCAGTCTGACATCTGCATGGAGCATCATCAGCATACATGATGTCACACACACACACACACACACACACACACACGTTGCACACCGCCCCAATCTCTGAGCGGTGTGAGTTTGCAGGGTCCGTGTTTCCTTTAGGAAGTGAGGCACAGCAGAGACTGTGGTGCCTTTATGATATATGGTTTATTTACACCTATATACAACCCGAACATATATTCACAGCATTAACACTGCTGGAGGGTCTTGCTTCTCCCATAGGCAATGCCTTGGATCCCAACAGTGATCAACCATCGTGCTCTGACTCCCTCTCCAGCTTGCTGCCTTTACCAGCCTGCAAACTTTCTTCCCCTAGGTCACATCACAGCACCCCAAAAAAATCTAATTCAAACTCTGCCTTTGTCTTCTGAATGACACTGAGTTGCTGGAGGGACACCCCACCCATTTGCCACCTGGCTCAAAGCCTTTGCTTTGCTTTCTTAGTGGCTCATCACCTTTCCTTTGTTTTTTATAGGTTCATCTCCCAGTCAATTATCTTATCAGGAAACTGGCCTAGATCATATTTTAACAATTGCTGAATCTAGGGGTTCAAGAATTTAGGGGAGACTAGCATGCATAAACTCATAGCGCTCTCTCTCTCTCTCTCTGCACTCACTGCTCTATTACAAGAATTATACCAGTGACCTGATAAGTGTCTGAACCAAGCCATAGTGCCTATGATATTATAAGTGATGAGCAAAGCAATTGTTATTGCTGTTACGGGAAGTCTATAGTTCAGTGTTAGAATACATGCTCTGTGTGCATTAGATCCCAGGTTCAAGCCCTTGCAGTAGCAGACAGTGTAGTGGGTCACCACTGCTCACCAGACCTCTGGTCAGCAACATTGCTGCTGCTTACTGAGGGGCAGAGGGGGAGGGCTGAGTCTGCAAGGAAGTTGGTGTGGTGCAAATGCACCAGTGGGAGTGCTGGATTGGCTCTGCCAGTGTATTAGCACCACACCAACCCTGCTATCTCTTCCTCCTCCTGGTAAGCAGCAGCAATGGGACCAACTGGCGGTCAAGTGAGTGGTGTCATCCCCATCCCCATCCCAGGCTGTCCACTACTGATCCATAGCATCTTCAGGTAGTGGCAAGAAAGATACATGTTCAAAACCCTAGAAAGCCACTGCTGTTGAAGTGCAGGCAAGGCTGAGCTAAGCGGACCAATGGATTCAGTAAAATGCGACTTCCTATTATTGTAGTAGACCTTTAAAAGCAAAATGCATTCCCACTACATAAGTGTAACTCTACAAAATAACAAAAACTCAGAAGTACTACCCTTCTCCTTGTACGGCACAAAACTACCACTATTTTATAGATCTTTGAGTTACAGATAGGTAGCCGTGTTGGTCTGCCATAGTCAAAACAAAAAAAATTCCTTCCAGTAGCACCTTAAAGACCAACTAAGTTAGTTCTTGGTATGAGCTTTCGTGTGCATGCACACTTCAGATACCAGGTATCTGAAGAAGTGTGCATGCACACGAAAGCTCATACCAAGAACTAACTTAGTTGGTCTTTAAGGTGCTACTGGAAGGAATTTTTTTTATAGATCTTTGGCTTTTTAAAAGAAAATGTATTAAATTCATTTAAAGTTATGTGTTCTCCTGTTCTAGCACTAAAGTATACATCTGCTTTCATTTTTTCAATATAAAAAGGAGCAGCAAGTATTTCAACAATTCTCGTTGCAATCTGACTAAACTCCGATACCCATCTGTTACATCTGAACAACATGGTATTGT
Source organism: Podarcis muralis (assembly GCF_964188315.1). NCBI lineage: Eukaryota > Metazoa > Chordata > Lepidosauria > Squamata > Lacertidae > Podarcis > Podarcis muralis. The sequence goes on from NC_135660.1 coordinate 47,790,981, forward strand.
GCCAGAAGTTTGAATCAAAGTTGTGAAACTACAGCTGGGACACTATAATTATCAGGAAAGAACCTGTCTTTCCTTTTGTGCTCAGATTACATTCCTGGTTTCAGTTTTTAGACACACACAATTTTCAGGTTACTTGTTACAAGCAAGTCCTATGGAAGATGTTACTTTGCAAGTATCTCTGCCATTGTCTGATGATTCCAAAAGGTGACATTTTCAATAAAATTATGAGTTGCTCATTTCAAGAACTGACAATCTCCAAGATAAAGGTAATTCTTATGAAAAATACATTTTTATACTGTAGAAATGGGGGGGGGGGGGACAGCAATTCTTTGCAAACTTCATGAGATGTATTTAGAATCTATAATATGAAAGAACTGCAATCTCGTTATGCCACATCTAAGTATTTTAGCACTAGGTACGGTAAAAGGTAAAGGGCCCCTGGATGGTTAAGTCCAATCAAAGGTGACTATGGGGCACGGCACTCATCTAGCTTTTCAGGCTGAGGGAGCCAGCATTTGTCCACAGACAGCTTTCCGGGCCATGTGGCCAGGATGACTAAATTGCCACTGATGCAAGTGACAAGTGCCAGAAAGCACGGAAACGCCGTTTAGCGCCACATATATTACATAAGTGATGCAAAACCATATTTGACCGCTATGGTTGGATTGCTATTCTCTTCATTATGACAGATACACTGGCCCCAGTCTGCATGTAATGAGAAACCATGGTTTATTGTTAAGAGAATAAGATTCAGGCTTTGGTGCTCACCCTTCCCTTATATCCTCCACAATGCCCATGAGTTCATTCAAAGTGTTGGTGCTGACCTTTAAAGCCCTAAACGGCCTTGGTCCAGTATATCTGAAGGAGCGTCTCCACCCCCATCATTCTGCCCGGACACTGAGGTCCAGCTCCGAGGGCCTTCTGGCGGTTCCCTCACTGCGAGAGGCCAAGTTACAGGGAACCAGGCAGAGGGCCTTCTCGGTAGTGGCGCCCGTCCTGTGGAACGCCCTCCCATCAGATGTCAAAGCGATAAACAACTACCTGACATTCAGAAGACATCTGAAGGCAGCCCTGTTCAGGGAAGTTTTTAATATGTGACATTTTAGTGTATTTTTTATCTTTGTTGGAAGCCACCCAGAGTGGCTGGGGAAACCCAGCCAGATGGGCGGGGTACAAATAATAAATTATTATTATTATTATTATTATTATTATTATTATTATTATTATTATTCCTAACCTTGCAGTCACCCTAACCTACCTCAGCTCATCCAGTAACTGCAAAGATGTCAGTGTTGGGAAGGTGGCTCCACAGCTCCAACACACCACACTGGCAACTACTGGAAGATGGGAAACGTCTTGTTCCACAGTGAGACACAGCTTAGTGTTGTGTCAGAGCAGTAAATGGTGGGTAATTTTCACCATGGTTAAGAAATGCCTGTGGTGATGAAGCGATTTCCTTAGCACTACATAGAATTCCTCCCAATCTTTTTTTTTTTATCATTCAAATCATTTCTGCATCACTTAAAATATAAAAAATGCCTCAAAGCAACAAATGGAAGCATCAAATGGAAACAGCGCAGCAAATCTTACAAGGCTCCACTGAATTCAAGAGGACTTACTTCTGAGTAGACATGGCCAGCAAGCACACATCAAAACAGGAATGTGAGCCTAATTTTTTCTTTTTGTTGGCCAATCTGGGAAAGTTACAAAACATAAACAAACACCACATGCTCAGATATGTGATATTAATAACATGCACTAATCACCAAAGCTATTATTCATTATCCTTCCTTCCTTGGTATTTTTGGGATTTTCCTTTGTCCTGCTATTTCAACATTTACAATTAATCAACATTATTCCTACAGTAGTACAACTAATTGTTCTGGAAATGACTCACTGGGAAATTCTAAGGGCAAGTGATTTTAGAAATGCCATAGAAGGCATCTTTTTTATGTTTACTGATGATGGCTGGAGCACGTTGTCAAATCTGTGCAAAATGCAAAACTTTGGCTGCTTAACTTTCTCTCAGGTGTTCACCCACACTAAAACCTACTGTACACTAGGAGCCCACTGTACCTGCCTAGACTATCACTTTGCAAAATGAGAACTACAAGTGATGAGGAAGCTGTCCAAGATCTGGAATTAGTAAAATGCCCAAATGAGGGAGAAATGAATCTCAGCAGAGATACAGTGGTACCTCGGGTTAAGAACTTAATTCATTCTGGAGGTCCACTCTTAACCTGAAACAGTTCTTAACCTGAGGTACCACTTTAGCTAATGGGGCGTTCCGCTGCCGCCGTGCGATTTCTGTTCTCATCCTGAAGTAAAGTTCTTAACCCGAGGTACTATTTCTGGGTTAGCGGAGTCTGTAACCTGAAGCATCTGTAACCTGAGGTACCACTGTATATGAAAGAATAAAGGAATTCCTGTGGGACCAAGACCCAAGATTCAACAGGCCTAGAAAACTGCATTGCACATTTGTGGGGGCAAGACCCATCATAATAGGTAGGCCATCAATATGGTGTTTGCAGGTACGCATCATGTACCCCCAAAGAATTTCCCTACCACCCACAAGGTCTCATTGTCCCATGACTCTCACTTTGCTGAAATTAGGCTTTCTGTTGTAGCAAATAAAATCATTTTTTCAACCTTAATAGTGGTTTGCGGGGGGTGAGGAATACAAGTGGGAAAGGGAGAGTTAACCACTGTATGGTTGCAGGGCATTTCTGGTTGTGTGGCTATGATGTATCACACATTCGTACACACACACACACACACACACACCAAGTTGGCAACCCTGCCTTAATATTTTGCAATGAACACCAAAATGCCGAAAGACCAGGCCATATCATTGTTCAACATGATGTTTGTCCTTCTAAATTTAAATCTGCAGAGGCCACTGCAACTGCAGGCTTGCCATTGTTAATGTCAGCGCATCCATCAGATCACAGAAAAGTAATGTGGGACGTCAGTTCCTCAAGTGACCACATTGCTTATGCTGTCTATTCTTTCCCAGCGTCACTGTAGGCAGTTTTGTGTGTGTAAGGAAGGCGGGTTGCTTTTCCTAGAAAATTCCATACTGGCCAACCAACAACTCTTTTATAATTCAGCCCCCAGCCAAATCACTGTGTTGTGGAAGGTATGAGTTAAGAGTCGAATCTCTGCTTTCAGGATGACTGAAAATCAATGTGAGTGACAGTTTTGTATCCTTTTTTCACAGGTGATTATGTGTCTCTCCTCAACAAAGTATGCAGAACTGGGAAAAGCAAGCTATACCCTGACAGTTCCTCTTTTCTCCTGTCTTTATTTTTTGAGTCACTGGAACTTCCTGAGCTAAAATACACACCAAATAACTGTGACCTAGATTCTTTTTCTCACCAAGGCTGGCATAACCCGTTAGGTCAGCTGGGGAAGTGGAAGCACTGATATTAGCAAAAGGAAATAAGAAATTAAACCCACTTCTCTCTGAAGGTTAAAATTCAGGAGCGACATTTCAAAATGAAGCACGGAAAGTTCAAAACACCAAATTTATATAGAGAGAAGCATGTCATAGAGCAGCAACAGCCAATGTGATGCCCTCCAGATGTTTAAGACTACCACTCCCATCAAGATAAGGACAATAGAGATTTTAAGAGAGACTGGGAACCATTTATGTTATATCTACAGAAACAATGTAAAGATCTGGACTCACTAGCAGGTTTTGACTAAACACTTACAATCAACAAAATTAAATACAGGAATCATAAGGATGATGTGATATAAGAAGAGCATAATGATAATTAAGTGGAAGGTTGTTAAATTAAGATATGTTAAAGTAAGCAGGAGAAGTTAAGATGTAAAAGAATCCAGAAGAGGAAGTTGAGGGAAGTTGTGGGGGGGGGCAGGGATTCAGGAATTGGGCTTTTATTATTTGTGTGATTTGATATGTTATTTGAATGTTTAAAATGAAAATTGTATTTTTTTAAAAAAAAAAGACTACCACTCCCATCAGCCCTGGCTACCATGGTCAATGGTCAGAGTTGATGGGAGTTGTAGGCCAGCAATATATGGAGGGCACCACATTGGAGAGAGCTCACTACTAATGATTAAAAAACAAACATCTCATGTTTAAATTTTAAATTAATTATTTTAAATTAAACTAATTATTATTTGATTTCCCAAGCCCTGCAGCTTTGATGTACTCTGCATCCTGTAATTCAGTAGTGGGGAACCTTTAGGGCCAGATGCAGAAGTGGGTGACTTTTACCATGCAAAAGCCAGAGATTTCTTTACCCCCACACCACCATCCTCCTGGTTCTAGGCAAGAAAAAGGCACAATCATAGCTCAAAGAGACATTTCAGCCAGCCAAAGCAGTCGAGGAGAGTGTGGGAAGAACTGTGGGAGTGTGGGAAGAGTGTGGTCTGGGGAGAGTCTTGAAGGCCAAAGAGAGAGCATGGAGGGCCGCGTTTAATTCCCAGGCTTGAGTCCCACCCCCCACTCCATCCAGCTGTAATTACAGTTTTTAGTTCCTATCCTATATATTTATTATTAAGTCACCATAAATTACTGGACTTTGATCCCTGGACTCACAAGGACACTCCATTTTCTGCATTTCAAACACATCTGTGGTTTCCACATTTTGATGCTTGCTTTCAGCATACCTGAGAGGACTAAGTTTGCTGCTGATTTGCCAGAATATCCTCTGGTTGTGCTGACTTGATATTTGCTCTCACTGAGCTCATTAAGCTAACAAGGATTATTTAAGGAATACAAATTATCTGCATTTGTAGAGAGAGGGTGAATAGGCTTACCTAACTGGTGCATCTGACACCGGGTGCCTCCAGACTGTCACAATTTTGCAGGAGAGAGCCTAGAGTATGAGTTTGTGCAGTTAAAGTGGATCAAAGGGCTCTTCCGTCCTAGTGCAACAAATCCACATTAAACAAAGAATCAGCCTTTTTGTGATTTGAAAAATGATGGGCACTAAAACTTCCCCACAAGCAAATCAGAATGAAAGGTCGCTAAAGACCAGATATAATATAAACGCCACATAAGCTTTGTGCAAGCAAATCAGGATGAATGCTGAGTAAACAGGTCTTCTGGGTGGTCTCATGGCCTCTTTAAAGAGACCTGCTGTTTACCAGAAGCCACCAAATCACTGCACCTCCAACTCACCTCCAAGAGAACCGGTCCAGCAAGTTACTGTGATCGATAGCATCAAAAGCTGCTGAAAATCAAGGAAGAGCAGCAGGGCTTCTGTTGCACCTTTTCAAATAAAGGTCATTAAGGACATTTTAGTTTGACATTTTAGTCAAGCTAGGTTGGGACCCAAACTGAAATTGGTTTAGATAATAATTTCCAGTGCTTTTTTTCTAAACAAATGTTTAGGGGTACTCTCATTTTCCTACTCATATTGAAATACAGTGGTACCTCGCAAGACGAATGCCTCGCAAGACAAAAAACTCGCTAGACGAAAGGGTTTTTTGTTTTTTGAGCTGCTTCGCAAGACGATTTTCCCTATGGGCTTGCTTCGCAAGACGGAAACGTCTTGCAAGTTTGTTTCCTTTTTCTTAACACCGTTAATACAGTTGCGACTTGACTTCGAGGAGCAACTCATAGAACGCGGTGTGGTAGCCTTTTTTGAGGTTTCTAAAGACTTTGGTGATTTTTGAAGCTTTTCCAAAACTTTCCCGACACCATGCTTCGCAAGACGAAAAAAATCGCAAGATGACAAAACTCGCGGAACGAATTAATTTCGTCTTGCGAGGCACCACTGTACTGCCCCTCAATGAGGCCAAACTTAGATTCACAAAATGTTTAGGGGTATGCGTACCCCCAGGGAAAAAAATCACTGATCATTCCCATCCAAAAGCATCTGAAGTTAGACAGCAGCCAACCACCCTCTTGAAGCAAAACTATCAACCGTACAGTAGTTATCCCAGATGTCTGGGTCCAAGGTGGGTTTGGTAAGCAGCAAGTGCACCACAGTCTCTTTAATGCCCAGGGGGCATCCCTCCTTTCTATAAATATGTATATGGACACACCCAATAATTTCCCCTCATCTAGGCCATATAAATCAACAAGAACCAAGAGGGTGTGGCTGGCCTCAAACGTCTTATCCATGTCCTCAGGCTGCAATAACTGAAAAAGATCCCACAACTTCTAATGTGATGGTACTTTGGATGCCACTGGAGATGTGCTAGCCAGTGAATCAAATGCTGATTCAGTGGTTGGTCATGTACTTCCCCTGCATCCTTCAGTTCAGGAGCCCAATTATTTTCTCATTCAATTGAATGTTGGTTGGCCAGCTTGGTTTTCTTTTTTTTAAAAAAGCACACAAGACAATACATCTTTAGAAACTTTAAGTTGCTCCAGGGAGGAATGGTGAGTTCATCACGCAGAGGCACAGACTAGTCATTGCATACGCGGCTGACTTTTGCTGGAAACAGGTAGAACTAGTTATCTTAAGCTTGAACCTGAAGAGGAGGTTGTTTGTGTGAACAAAATGCAGCGAGTGTGCATCCAGAGGAGGAACACTTCTGCTCAATTTATATGCATTCTTACGCAGCCTAGTTGTCAGGGACTGGCTGGATACCGATGTGTGGGCAGCAAGGGGGACTGAACACTGACTGGGAAGAAGGGATCGGTGAACTGTGGGAGCCTGTAACAGACGGGACTTCATCGAAGGTCAGACAAAGGAGAAGCTGCAGGATTGGAGAGAGCGATTGGTCAGGTCCTGCTCCTTTGTCTCCCAAGACCAGAAGAGGATTGAAGCAGGAGGAGCAGAAACAGGTTACACGCAGGCGGACTCTTTGCCTGCTTGCACACAGCTCGGACTGGGGAAGATACATAAGCCAAGGTCAGGGGCGGGGCCTCTCTGTTGCGCCAACTGCCTCATTGGTGCACACCCAGGAGTAACTGAAGAGATGATCCTGGAAGGAAGAACAGCAAAGAGGCTTGAGCCTTAGTCAGTCTCTTTTCTTTTGGCCTTAGGCCCACTCCCGGCCGGCCGGCCATTGTCCTCCCTGGCCGAGAGCGGGTCAAAGGCTGGCTCAAGCAGGTGGGTGGCACCCACCCAGGTGAGCCCCGCTCAGTGCCGCAATCCTCACCCACCTGTGGGGAAGGTAGGGTGGATATTGGTGCACACCTAGGAGTAGCTGAGAGATGTAGGACTGGTGGACATGGATTCTCCTAACCTGTAAGTGTACTTTTGACAATAAAGAATTGATTCCTCTCTCTGGACATTCCATACTTGGCAGTACCACAGTGACACTAGTTTTTCCATCAGTGATACGATAATCATTATGTATCCTCAGATCTACTAAAAGTTTGTACAGTGGTACTTTGGTCTGCATACATTTTGGATTACAAACACGTCAAACCCGGAAGGGCGTGTCCCAGTTTGCAACCTTTCTTTGGATTACAACCCATTTTTTGGGATTACGAACAATTCCCCCACCCCCACCCCATTGGCGAAAGCATGCTGTGGGTTACAACCTGCTTTGGTTTACAAATGGACCTCCGGAATGGATTGTAAACCAAGGTACCACTGTAATTGGTTAGCACTATGCATAAGAGGTTGGTAGATGTTGTTTCTATATTAGCAGAACCCATAAGGCTTTGGATTCTGCTTTCCATGAAACTCACACCCTTTTCGAAAAACTTGTGCACACATCTTTCACAACACATTCAAAAAGCATAGCAAGAGTCATTCTGAAATACTTTTCTTACTGTCAGATTTTAGACCCACTGAGACTAAGACTATGCATTGTTCCATCTTGAGCATGCTGCTGACCTTCGGAATATCATGTATTCAATTTGAGCCAAGGTCCCTATTGCAAGCACCCTGCTTAGGAAGCGCTTTCCAGCTCTTGCTCTCTGGGAATGCTCCCAGTGTGGCCCTGGGGGGGGGGAGAGAAATTTGGGTATCTCATCTGCCACAACTTCTTAAAAACAGAGATTAATAGCTTGCTACAAATCCTACCCTAGCGGCAGTATTAAATTTGGAACTGAAGAGCTTCTAAGCTTCACATTATTATCACACTCTGCCACTCAGTCTTTAGCATTAAAGACTCTGATAAAAGTTAATCGCTTATAGCGTAACATATCCACCCGAAAGCAAGATGATATCCTGATGAATCATCAGCATGCTTTGGTCACAGTGACCTGAAGAGGAACTGTCTCTTGAGGTTAATGGGTCCCCATGATCCAATCAATGCTTAGCCCCAACCTCCAGCCCTAATTCCGAATGGTATTCTATGTGAAATGGAAGCCTTCTCTGAGATAAGGCCCTTTAAAACACTTTAAAGGCTATATAATCTACTGGAAGTACTTAGTGGATAGAAGGCCTCCTTATTATACTTCTACAGGTAAAGTGAAGATGGGGAGTGGGAAGTATGATGATGCAGAGAGACATCACTCTCAAACAACCCTCTAGGCACAACATAGTACCTTATGGCAAAAAATACAATTTTTTTCCTATTAGCTGCTCTTCAGTAAGAAACTATGTGGTTGTGTAAACAGGCAAAACCTCCCCAAATTCAGACATACAGGAAAGATTATTAGATCATGTAGTTTTTCTAAGCTCTGCATAAATTTCCTTAGAGCCAAGTGCAATTTGGTGGACACTGGACTAAGGAAAGCTTTGTTCAGATTTTAGTTCAAATGGTGGACCCGCTAAGAAAGGAAAGAGGAGGCAAAGCGCAAATTATCCAGGCTTGTACAAACTTATCAAGCACAATTACTGGTGTGCTTTGAGAAATTGCCAAGAGAAAACTGGAAGACTCATCCATGTGATTGGTGCCCTTTAGGCAGTAACAACCAGCATGGCACGACTGCAGAGCCAGGGTCACTACAGCTTACCTGCGTGATCCTGGGGGTGGGACAGGGTGGCAGGGGGTTGGGGTTGCACAGACACATCCGCAGGAACACCAGATTGGCTCAGTGCGTCGCTGACCTCATCAATACCTTGCCCCACCCCTTCACCATCCAGGTAAACTGCAGCAGTGTCAGGAGGTTGGCTTCACGCCATGACATCAGGCTGCCATTAACTCATTTTAATTGCCTTTGTTTAAAGTTGTGTCTCTGGCCTCCTGGTTTGTATTTGTATGGCAGGTGGCGCTGTGGGTTAAACCACAGAGCCTAGGGCTTGCCGATCAGAAGGTCAGCGGTTTGAATCCCCGCAATGGAGTGAGCTCCCGTTGCTTGGTCCCTGCTCCTGCCCACCCAGGAGTTCGAAAGCACGACGTGCAAGTAGATGAATAGGTACCGCTCCGGCGGGAAGGTAAATGGTATTTCCATGCCCTGCTCTGGTTTGCAAGAAGTGGCTTAGTCATGCTAGCCACATGACCCAGAAGCTGTACGCCGGCTCCCTTGGCCAGTAAAGCAAGATGAGCGCCGCAACCCCAGAGTTGTCCGCGACTGGACCTAACTCTTTACCTTTATGGACATTTAAAGAGACCCAAGCATAAATGCCCTTAAGCCACTGTTCCCTGAGAAACAGACACTGGGATTTAGTGTCTGTTTTTCTATCTACTCTTTCTCATTCACTCACAGTTGTTCTGGGATTTCTATCAGCACCACTTCCTCCTTAAGTCCTTGTGATCTTAGTCTCTCTGATTATTATCATGCTTTGCCTTTATCAGTCAGCTGCCACACCCTGTTCCTTCCTTCTGTCTGTGCATAACTGTGGGGCTTCTTGTTCCTCAGATGTTACTTAAGGGTCATGCATCTCTCTGCCTCTTAAGTCCTACAGAACTTGCTATATGTTTTAGGACGCAGGCTGGATTCACCATTTGGAATGTTGCTAGGGTTTTTGCCTTTGTAATAATTTTTTCTTATCAGCTCCAGCAAATCTCACAAGCTCCTAAAATATCCAGGCCAGGGCAATAATTTCGCAGGAGCATCTACAAGCATGTTCTAGAATGCAAACTTTGTGATATATTTCTCTGCCTCACACATGTGTAGGAAAATGTCTGTATTAGTAGAAAGAGTGTGTAAAAAATTCACACATCACTGAAAATAACATATAAATGATGGCAATATATTAGAATAAATTACTTGCAAAAAATGTGCATATTCAACCAAATTGCATAGATAAATGGGGAAATGCACACTAAAATGCTAATGAATTTTTGTGAGGACTTTTGTTCTTTGAAAAACCTGACAAACCATGTGGAAATGTGGTGAACTGCATTTAAACTTGAAAAAAATGAGAAACTGAAATTGACTGATTTATCCATTGCTCTGCAAGTGAAAGATGATAAACCAGGAAAAATTAAACAATGGGCAGTTGGGCTGCTTTGCAGGTGCACTAGCCATATTTTGTTTGCATATGCAACCTCCTCTCCAGGATTAGGGAAGTAGAGGATTCCTCAAGAGTCAATAAATTCCTTCATGAATCCTCCATAATCCTGTGGCTTTTGCACTTTAAAAAAGATGCTATAAGAGGCAAGCACTATGAGGCTAATTCTACGGCAAAAGAATTCAGGATATGGTGGTGATCAGGTGTGACGGAGATGGAGAGGGGCTCAGCTAAATTAACTACTTCTTTTGTTGGACCAAATGCAGCTATCTGCCTGTCATTATATCTTACGTTTTTTGTGGATTTTACACATCAGGAATTTGGCTTCAGGACCATCCATTTGCTGAGCTGACTCACAGCCAAGTCTGCAGTGTGTGAAAGTGTGCTCATTCTCTCTGCTGAGCAGATACTGACCCTTGTTGTAGGAGGGACAAAATTCAGCTGCATGACTCACTGACTTAAAAAAAATAATACTGTTCTTATTTTGTTACATTCATTATCTTAGGTCTTAGTCTGCTTGATTCTTTGTTGTTTATTATTATTATTGCAGCGGAAGGAAAGACAAAAAGGAATGTAATTTTAGCAGCTGTCCGTCCCAATTTTATAACAATCTGTAAACAGCTCCCTAACCATGTCTCTATCCTATAAAGAAGAACGTTATCCATTTGCATGAACATTTAAAAACCAAGCCCTGTATTGCAGATATGCTTAAAATTATAAATGCTTGCAAATTTGGAGATGAAGATTGAGGAGGGCATGATAGCATTCTTCAAATATCTGAAGGGCAAAGGCTTGTTCTACCTTCCACTGTCAGAGGCTTTATGCTTCTGAATACCAGTTGCTGGGATTCACAGGTGGGCAGAGTGCTGTTGCGCTCACATCCAGCTTGTAGGCTTCCCACTGTCATTTGGTTGGCCACTGCGAGAACCAGATGTTGGAATCTATGGGCCATTTGCCTGATTCAGCAAGACTCTTCTTATGTTGTTCTCTGCTGCCGCAGAGGGCAGGCCTAGTTCTAATGGACTTACTTGTGAATGGTAAGGGCAGTTCAACAATGGACCCTGTTATCTGGGGTGGAGGTGTCTTCCTTGCCAAAAGTCTTCAAGCAGAGGCAGGCTAGCCCTTTGTTCTGGCTGTCTTGAGCAGGGTGTAGGCTTAGACCTGTTTAGAATTCTCCCTCCAACTCCCTGAATCCTCCTCATTGGACTGTTTGGGGGGCGGGTAGGAGGAGATTTCTAGAAACATATTTCAGTAACTTTGAAGTTCTCCAGAGCATACTGATAACCACCACCTCTAGTTTCTCAGGGTTCCTCTTTTGACAGGGTTCCATGTTGGCACTCACTCCTTGTTTGCAATGATAGGGAATGATAAGCAGATACTGGGTCATTCTTGCTTGTTGTCAGCAACTGCACCCACAACAGGTACTGAATCAACAACCTGAGGAGTGGGTGGTGGGAACTTAGCTTTGATGCTAGCTATACCTGCCAAGACAGCTTCCTGCTAGAGCAGGTGAGCTGTAAATCAGATTTGGAAAGGGCTTCCTTGATCATGTGAACAATAAACAGACCTTCTTTTGCGCTTAACAATGTTGTGATTTTATCAGTGTCCCAAGAACCAAATTGGCATCTCTCTTCTTCCATGCACAAACTTCAAGACGCAGATTACTAATCACTTTTGAAATAGGAAGGGGAAAAAATTCTTATTCCTTAATGCATTTATTAAGTCTACCAGCTACTCAAGCATTAGCAGTTTTCCTTCTCTCTGCCCCTTCCCACCCTGAGTTGCCAAATAACTGGGAAAAGTTGTCCTGACCTGCTCTTTCGCATTTACAGCAATGAGGCATCAAGCTATGGAGGCGAGTGAGTTTACTCTTGAAGTGCCTTGCAAACAATTCACAGTCTAAATCACTATTCCCTAGAGTTGATGTTAACAGATGCAAAAAAAGAGAGAAGAAAAAGTGCCACTGGGCAGCTACTTGAGAATGCGATCGAGGCAGAGAAATGGGCCTTTTTCACCACCCTCACAGCCACAAAGTTATCCCACCCCCTATGTTCAGTTGACTTCATGGCACGACTTTCACCACTTGCCCTCTAGCCAATGTCCAGTTTGTTTCATCGCCCTTCATTCCCTGATATACCAATGTGCAGAATGGGTTCCACAGCGCCAGAGAGAGAACTCAGGCCAGGAGTCCAAAGGCTTCTGCCTGATCACCTGCTCTATCTACTGGAAAGGGTCACAAGCAGATAAACAATTGTTATATAGAGGGGCAGAATACAAATAAAACTGCAAGCTCCCTCAACAAGCCGTAATAACTTCCACAAGGACGATTCCTGGGAGAACAAAATCAAGCCATAATTTAATCAGCTGTTTCCTGATCCTCTTTGCCATGGACAAGAATTTTGCCACTGTGATCTGATTTTCTGGAGTTTTATCTCTCAACTCATGTAAAAACTTACTGACCTACCAGGTAAGGAGAACAGAAAAGGAGCAACGAGCTGGTTATTAATTCCAAAATAAATATTGCAAAAAAGGAGAGTCTTGCTGCCTGGTGTCTAAAATGTACAGAGTAGATTTAAGACAAGCACTTATTACTTTCTTGTGTGGCGTCTGTCAGTCTGCAGAGCCCTGGGATATTGGGAAGACATGATATCCCAGTGACTCTCAGTGCACAGTGGTATAGGTGTAATTACCATCTCAATATATTTTTGACCATTAGTTTGCAATTAACATACCTCTAACTTCCTTCCGACTTGATCGTTGCAGTTGAGAAACTGGGTCAGTAGCTGTGGATTGTTACACAAGCTAGAGCTGATGATTTTATGTTTAATAGTCACCTCAGGCTTTCTCTCTATGAAATATTCAGCGCATCCATGTGTGGCAATGATGTAATTATAAGGCCGCAAAGGTAAGGGCAGCACACTTTGGGAAAGTAAAACAGTACAGGAAGCAGCATCTCAGGATGAGTTCCAGGGAGGCCATCATCCAGGGAGGGTGTCACTTGTCCCCATTTTCCTGATGGGGCTCCTGTGCCTTTAAGCAGCTAAGCAGTAGGAAATTTAACTGTGTATTTCTATACTAGGAAAGACACACCTGTTGAGTTTTTGCCAAACACGCAGCTGTTAAAGGTACAGGCTCTCTGCTAAGGAAAGTTGACAATCCTAATGCAGAGAGGGGCTGATTCTGGATGCAGAGTTCATGTTTGGTTTTGAAGCGGGGGTGGGGGGGGATGTATATTTTGGTGAAAGGTTACTCCACCTTTCAAGGTTGTCTGACAAGCAGTGCTTTCCATGATCTGCAGCGACAGTGATGGGGAAAGCTTTGCCTGCTGCTACCTCTATTGGGACGCGGGTGGCGCTGTGGTCTAAACCACTGAGCCTAGGGCTTGCTGATCAGAAGGTCGTCGGTTCGAATCCCCGTGATGGGGTGAGCTCCCGTTGCCCGGTCCCTGCTCCTGCCAACCTAGCAGTTCGAAAGCACGACAAAGTGCAAGTAGATAAATAGGTACCGCTCCGGCGGGAAGGTAAACGGCGTTTCCGTGCACCGCTCTGGTTCGCCAGAAGCAGCTTAGTCATGCTGGCCACATGACCCGGAAGCTGTACGCCGGCTCCCTCGGCCAATAAAGTGAGATGAGCGCTGCAACTCCAGAGTCGTCTGCGACTGGACCTAACGGTCAGGGGTCCCTTACTTTTACTGGCAATACTGCGCAAAATGGACCAGTGGTCTGACAGCATTAAGCTGCTTCCTGTATTCCCATGCCTCTGTTGAGAATCACAAGTGGGGAGAGCGCTGTTGCACTCATTTCCCGCTTGCTCATTTCCCATAGGTATCTGGCTGGCACTGTGAGAACAGGATATTGGAGCACTGGCCTGACACAGCAGGGGTCTCTTTTGTCATGCAGCTGTTAAAGACACAGGAGACCAGCTTTGGGGCAGGGTGGGTTACTGGACCCTATTTATTTTCAAAGTGGGAATTGGGTTATCTACATGCAGACATCAATGAGCGCCAAATGGGAGGGTGGACTCGGAGAAGGTTTTGGCAACAGGGACAAAACAATACCCTTGCCAAACAATATTGAAGGTTTGGAACCAATTACCTATGGGTGTTACGGGCTCCCCCTCACTGGAGATCTTTAAATAGAGGTTAGACAGGCATCTGTTGGGAATGCTCAAACTCAGGATTTGAGCAAGAGATTAGACTACAAACCCCTCACCTCCCACCCCCCCCAGCTCCACAAGGGTCATCTGTGGGGTGGAATGGTTAGAATCACGAGCTAAGATATGGGAGTTCAAATCTCCACTCAGTCATGAAGCTCACTGGGTGACCTTGGGCCAGTCACAAGTTTCTCAGCCCAACCTACCTCACAGGGTTGTTGTGTGGATAAAATGGGAAGAACCATGTAAACCACCTTGAGGTGGTATATAAATGTAATCAGAGAGTAAGCATACTGCCTTCACAAAACTGGAGAATATTCCTGGAAGCAGAGATTAGCATGCAGATCAAATTTCTCAGCTAGCCTGGATGAGACTGAAGATAGGGGTGGAAATCTAGCCGAAGAAGGAATTACCCACCCACCCGCTGAGGATAGGAGGAACCCAACACAATAGAGACTCTTCATGGGCGACATAGGAGGCAACTCCTAGGGGCTGAGGTCCCTTTGCCCCCTCATAAAATATTTGAGGGCTCCCTCAAAGTTGATAGGCATTGCCATTCAATTGGTGTGCATGCACCGCATCTTGTGATCGATTATGTGGGACAGGGTTTACCTGGTTCCCCCAATAAGTTATTCAAGCTGGCACCCCTGATGGCCCATCATTCACTGTGAAAGCACCCAGACCAAAAGGCACACTAAGCAAACATATGACAAAATCCTGAAAGTTAATTTTCTAAACGTTTTGACAGTTTTCTGTTAGCCTAATGTGAGTAAAAGGTTAAATGCTGAGGTCCCAAGATAATAGCTGTGTAGGCAGAGCCCACCCTTTGAAATAATTAGGAAGGCTGGACCCACCTAGACCCCTCCTGAATTCCACTCCTTGCAATTGCTGTCTTAAGCAGGGAGACAAGTCAACACAGGTCCAAATCCCCTTCAACACAGCTAAGCCTTCCATAATACAGATGACCTCTCTGGCACACCCCATTGGGAAGAATGTATTCTGTTTCTGTATGTAATCCATTCCATTGCCCCCGCCTCAAAAATGGCGAAACCAACTGCCTACTAATCACTGTAACTGTATTATATGCGTCTGACATAGTTTCCTAAGGTGTCTCAAGTCAAGTTTTCCCGTCTGGCATGAATTCCATTTACCGTAGTGATGACATAACAGAGGACCTCTCTTATTCCCAATCTTGAGGCACACCCCGTAGCTAGAGAGAGAAGAATGCAGCCGGCTACGTTCGAATCACAGCCGCAGCATTCCTGAGGCACCTTTATGAGCTTCTGTCTCATGATGAAACAGGAAGGATGAGTTTCAGCTAAAGCAGGCAATGACTGTGCGGTGATTATATGAAATGGAGACTATTGATCCATCTCCCATCGCGTGCAATTCTGGTTTTGCTGGGAGAAATGGAAGCATCTTCAGCTACAGGGTCGTCTTCAAGGGGGGATGTTTGCTGCAGTCTAAACAGGAGTCCAGAGGGTGTGGGTGTGGGACTGGAGATGACAGCACATCCCCACGGATTTTTCAACAAGTACGTGGTGGCTCCTGGCCAAGAGGATTTGGTGTAGGCCGTAGGAAAATGACATAACTTCTTGTATGGCTTTGAGTTCTCATTGCATTTTCTCAAATTCCACAGCTGAGAAGAATTACAGTCCTCCCCAGCCACAACCATTTGGATTAGGGCAGTGGTATCCAAACTTTTTTCAAAGAGGGCCAGATTTGATGAAGTGAAGGGCCATGAGGGCCAACCAAAGGGCAAACCAAAGTTGTTGACCTTTATTTAGGATTGAAGTTGTGGAGGTTTTTTTAGGATTTTACCCCAGGAAATAAACTGTCACAGGGGCCAGATTAAACCAACCAGCTTAATCTCTCACTCTTCTTCCATTTCAATGTGAAAAGGAGAGTCCTCAAGGATTTTTCTGACTGCTGGAGAAGGTGCAGTTTGGTGCTAGGAGATCTCATGTCTGTGCATGCCCTCCAATGCCCCACAGAGAAAAATCGGGACATGGTTTTTTCAGGGCCATGCTCTCATGCAAGGCAAAATAGGACATCCCAGGATCCAATCAGAAGCTGGGATGCCTTCCATAATTCTGGGATGTCCCGCTCAAAGCAGGACAGTCAACAGGTATGGCCTGTGCCATTTTAACTTCTGTGTTGACAACAGCAGTGACACAGTACGAACCTAAGAGGAATCCTGCTGGCTCAGACCAAGGATTCACCAAGGATTCAGTCCAGCATCCTCTTTCCCACTGGGACGCTCAAGCCAAATAGCCCTCTCAAAGTGCCACTCCCCAGCAACTGGTACTACAGATGTGCCACAACCACAAACATGTGTCCTCTAGCCATGCACATGCATGCACACCCACTTCACATCCTCCTCACCAGCATTTAGGCTTCAAAAAAGGGTTTTCACATTTTTCAGGCCTAATTATGGGGTAGGAATAGGGAGTGAACTTTATGAAGAGTGCATCTGGGAAGCCTAATTTCAGCCGGAGATGGATGAGAGGGCACCGGGGTTTTGTGGACATATGTGCGCCACCAGCAGATGCCACAAAGGTGACCCATGACCAATTCTGTATTAAAACAGAAAGACCAGGTGCAATTCTCCTGTGTCCATTTTACTTAGAGATCTTTCGATAAACACTGTGGGGAAAATAACAGCCTTTCTGATTGCTCCTCTTTAGTAATTTCACTCTCTTGCTGGGAGATGGAGAATTTCCCTCTGCTTAGCTAGGGCACTTTGCTAGCTGTTCCCGCTGTGGGACCAAAGGGAGGGGGAATTGTCTTTCCTATCTGCACTCAGTAAAGGTACAAGCCAGCTGTGAACAGTGACACACATCACGGATGAAGTGAAGGCCTTGCACAGACACAGCAGCTGGTTGCTTCTTGAGCTCCCCCCCCCCTCCTGCTTGCCTGCGTGAATGAGTCATCTCACTCTTGAATTGCTTCTGCACTACCTGCTTCCTTCAGAACTGGCACCGGAAACTTATTCTGCGCAAACCAGGTGATGTCACTTCCAAACCATTCCACATTTGTGTGTTTTTCACATCCTTATCCCCTCCCCAACCCCAAATCATCATTTGTAGCATTAAGACAAGTAAGAAATTTGACTGCCCTGCAAATCTTTGCATGTTAGTTCCCTGTCCCTGGTGCAGTGCAATACATTAGTAGCCCTGTCTCTGTGGTTGGGTGCCAATGGGGCACCAGTAAATTTTGAAGAAGTGAATCACGTAGAACATGGAAGTCCACACAATCTGCCCATCTGAGACTGTTATTCAGCAGAATGGACAGCAATATGGGGCGGGAGGCAGCAACCTTGCCAAATGGAGAGGAATTGGACCTCATTTCAGCCTTGGAATGACTCCATGCGATCTCAGCAAGTGATAGCCCTGAGCCTGAAGGGGGTTCAAAATACAAACGTCAGCATGCCTCTCAGGCCCAAGCTCACATTAAACTGAGTGCAGATCTTCCAGTGTTTGAGAATAATTAGAAACGTCTCCATTTTGGCCCCCAGTATACTCATTTGCTCCTGAATCTGACACAAATATTTCATTTCAGTTTTCTCCTGCCTCCCCAATGCATACATTCCAGGAAAGTGAGAGCTCTAGAAGTCAAGCATCTGCTCCAGTGGCAACAAAAAATGTCTCTCACCTATAGTTCTCTACAGCCACAGCAGGCGCTGTAACTCTCCAACAGTTTGACACACACTGCCATTGCCTCCCAAGACAGATGGATGCCAACCAACATGTGCGAATGACAGAGCCTTATCAGTGGGTCCACCTCACCTCTTACTGCCCCAAATACACCTTTGGGTCTGGCTGGCTAACATACCATTTCTAATAAAATTCTAGCATTTATTAAACCCAAGCCTTTAGCACCCACAGGGCAGGACTGGAACGGATAGGTAGAAATCACAAGGAAGCAGATTTTGTCTAAATAGGAGATGAAGTTTCCAAACAGTAAGAACTGTTCAGCAGTACAACAGACTGCCTTGGGAGGTGGTGGGCTCTCCTTCCCTAGAGGTACTATTTGAGCAAAGGCTGGGCAGTCATCTGTTAAGGAAGCCCTGCTCACATCCTGTACTATAGATCCTGCACTGCACAGGAAGTCTAGATGGCCTCTGCTGATTCGTGATTCTTTAGTCACCCCTGCCTTCTTTACTGTCCATGCAGGAGACAACTGGAAAGACTGTATTTATTTACCGGCTGTACAGAATGTCTAATGTGCATGACATGGGAAGCACAGCAAGGGGCTAAAACAATGAGGGACACAAGGTCAAACCACCTCAGTCCACATGTACATAACGAATAGCCAAGTAAGGCGTAAATCCCCCAATTTCCCTCCACACTCCTTTTGGAGTTTCAAGTGCACATTGGTGCTACAAACATACGTGATTTTGAACTGGCCTGCCACATCAACTAGCAAAATATTAAACAAGTCACTCTTGAGTGTGCTTTACCAATAGCAATGCAACCGAAGAAATGGATAGGTAATGGAAACGGTTGCTAATATCAACCACATATCCTTCCAAATATCAATGAGGGGTGGAAGGTGTTTGGGTTTCCAGCTGAGAGCTGCTAGAAGCATCTTGGTATGTAGCATTCTCTTAATATTTTCATCAGAACAAGGATTTGGATTAATGTTTGAATCAACACTGAATATTTCTACAAGGCATGACTCACATCTAACCACAGGGTAGATGCGAGTTAAGCTGGGAAACATTTTGAGGTGAGTCCAAGATTTTACACTGTTGCCAGCTTGAGGGGTGGCTGAAACGTATAAAAAAATAACACGTTGCCTTTAAAAACCAAGCACATTCAAACATACCGAACTCCCTTTTAATAAAAATGTAAGTTACTCCGGGAAGTGCTTCAAGGAAATATTCATGATCTCCCACCCTCTTCGACCAGAAATAGGAGAAATTGGATTTCTAAGCAGAGGTTCACATGGCTTATGACAGTCTGAATAAGACCCTCAGGAAATAGCACAACTCTGGCCTAAAGAAACAAAGGCCCAATTCTTATGACCAAGCAGTCACATGGAGGCCGATCTGTATGGAAAATCATTCATGTGCAGCCACAAACATCTTGTAAATGTGGGTGTGCGGTGGCATGGTGAAAATCGGAGAATCGGCATGATGAGTGGCTACACATGAATGGCTCCCCCTACAAAAAAAGATAACAAAGAGGCCCTCTATACATTATAGCCGTGGTGGGAGAGAGGCTGCATCCCATGGTGCTGCTGTCATGCTTAAAGGGCCAACACCATATGGGTGGAGCCAGTCAGACAAGTTCTTCCCATGTAATCATCAACCCAACTGGGACTGGGTGGAAAGCACCCCCACACCATTGGTTCATTAAACGGTACACAGGCCTGGCACCAGCACATGGCATACTGGGGAAAATACTGGGCCACTGGCACTGCTCCTAGGCTGTCGCTGCTACTGCAGCTGATGTGGCTCATCTGAGTGGTGGAAGATTGAGAGGATGGCAGTTGCAGTGTGTGTAATCTCATGGGAGACACCATCCCAGATACAGTGGCCCTGCTCCTGGCCCCACTCCCAACAAGGCTGCAGCAAGGGCTTGAGAGGGAGCACTGAGCAGGGCTTCTGGCCTAATGTGAAGCTGGAGACCTTCCCAGAAAGCATATGCAATAGCAAGATTATGTTGTTATATCACTATATGATTCTGATTGGCTACATGGGCTCTGCATATTAGAATGCCTAAGCAAACATGAATGGCTTTCTCATGCAAAGAGAGAGCCACAGTGCCAAATTGGTAATAACATTGTGCCCATTTATTTCTTTATTGCAGTTTTGTCAGGCGGCTTTTTTAAAAAGGGGGAAGAAAGAGATGAAGTAACAAAAACAGCTGTGCGGTTAAAATTTCCACTCATGGAACCCTCCAGATTCCCATTAGGCCAATCAGCTTTGTTTAAAATAAGAAAGAAAACCAGACAAAAATTTCCTGTGCAATAGTAGTGATGCTCTTTTTTATATCTATGTCTATATCCGTCTGAAGAGATAAGGGAACAAAATAGTTTAAAAGAATAAGCTGGCAGTGGGTTAAAGCAATGGCTCTGCAGAGTTGGTTACGATAGTAAAGGTAAAGGTACCCCTGCCCATTCGGGCCAGTCTTGCCAGACTCTAGTGTTGTGCGCCCATCTCACTCTATAGGCCGGGAGCCAGCGCTGTCTGCAGACACTTCCGGGTCACATGGCCAGCGTGACAAGCTGCATCTGGCGAGCCAGCGCAGCACACGGAATGCCGTTTACCTTCCCGCTGATAAGCGGTCCCTATTTATCTACTTGCACCCGGGGGTGCTTTCGAACTGCTAGGTTGGCAGGCGCTGGGACCGAACGACAGGAGCGCACCCCGCCGCAGGGATTCGAACCGCCGACCATGCGATCGGCAAGTCCTAGGCACTGAGGTTTTACCCACAGCGCCACCCGCATCCCGCCTGGTTAAGATAGTACATGACCCTAAAATACACCCTGTCATCTGGGCGTCTTTTCAGGCAGTTACAACATAGAAGGTAGTTCAGTTGCTTCAGGGACAATGACAAGAGCCTGCCCGATGGTGAATACTCTTCTCCCATGCCATTCTTACACAAAAGCAGTTTAAAAATCCATGTTGTGATAACTATGCCTCAGAGAGAAAGGGAGGACGGGGAGACCATCATTTATAATACAATCACCACTTTTGAGTTAACCTAGGCCTTTTTCTTTTCAATAGGCAGGCCAATCTGCAGAATTTGGAACCCAGCATAATGAGATTTTAAGCAGAACCCTAAACTATATGACCATACTCAGTCCCAACAAAAAGCCTAGATTTGAAAGGGATCTGCTGGGGTTCTCACACAAAACCCCTTCAAGTCTGAATCTGTGGGGTTTGGGAATAGGTGACAAGAGGGTGCCAGCTTTGTTTTCACAAGCGCATGCTTGTTCTGTGGCTCCATCCCCTGATGCAATCATGAGATTCGGTAACAGCAGGGGCATCAGGCCTGGTTTGAAGCCTGAGTAAATGAAGAGAAAGGTGCTGAGAAGAAAGAGCCCCGAAGCAAAATCAAACCAACTTGCAAGCTCTGATGTCCGCCAAAAGAAAGGAGCACATGTCCTGTGTCTCTTGTCTCTGCTCATAGCATGAGCTGCCTCCATGTAGGAGCATGTGATTTTGAGTGATCTGAAATTGCTCTGTGAAAATCGTCTGCTATCAATTACTTATTCATGTTGCTTCCAACAGCTAAAAATAAACCAACTTTTGTATACGTACTGTGATGCAGGAAGTATACCAAACAATGTGAGGGATTAAATTGAAATTTTCAGAGCAAAACTACCAATGCATAAAGACCAATCTGGAGAAGAAACTTGTGTGTGTGTTTGTGTGGCTGGAGTGTGGGTGCACATTTCATACTTTGTCTTCTGTTTGAGTATGGATGTGTGGCAACTTAGACCCACCTTTTTTCTGAATAGATTTTCTTTCTTGATCATTAGCCTCCCCACCCCCCAATACTAACTAAACTTCCCCATACTACCTTCAGCCTTGCTCAATCAGCCACAAGTTGCACCATTCTCACCAATGTATCTCTGTCAAGTTGGATTATACTGGAGGAGTCCAACACATTTTTCAGTTGGGGTTGGACATCAGCATTATTCAAGCCTGTGGGTCTGCAGAATTGCAAAACATGGACTATCCTTTTCAAATTGAGAGCACTGTGGCAAATTATCTCTGTGGGAACTGAGAGCACAATCTAGAAGCCCCTGGTATTGCCACATGCAGAGGTGAGCACATAGGGTGCTGGCCATGCTGGAAATAACAATGCAGCTTCATGCGCTTCTGGCATGGTAGGCACCCTCTATTGTCACAGCAAATGCCACTACTGAAAAAAAACACCCCACAGTGTAAGTATGCACACACAGAGATGCTGATTTCACCTTCTGAATGAAACCACTTTCAAAGTTTTTCTTTAGGCGATAGGAAGGCTTGTGCAGGGAGGGATATTCGCTTGGACGCACTAGCCCCAGGCCACGTGGAACTTTACATACACAAATGTAAGACACGTCAGATGTAATTTTTAGGCATTACAGAGGAGCCCTTTGGGAAGGGATATAGAGCCAATGCTTTGGATGTAAAAGCCTCAAGGACAATCTGGGACCTCTCTGGTAGCCTGATGGGGTAAGACCATTGCCTAAGGCCTCAGAGAGAGGTGGCTTTACATATGCAGCAAGCACTCTTTGCTGTTAAATCATTTGCTCTCCCATCCCTAAGTGGACGTGTGCAAAGGAGGCAGGCTGTTAAATGAACGTTCATGAATTACTTATCCACTGCTGTGAATTTATCAAGCCCTGTGCAAGCAAGGGGACCAGGCATGTTTATAGAAACCCATTCCACCTTGTCCTTCTGATTCACTTTCATTTCTGCCCCCAAGCCATTCAGAGCCTGGAATCAAGTGGAGCCGGAAAGGTTGTTCCAGGATTAAGTGAGTAGTCTGTGCCTGGTCATAACAGAAAAGCATTTAATTGAACAGTTGTTGGGCTGCATTAACAAAGACTACTCAAGGCACATGAGTTATGCATCCTTTCTTTTTTTCACCTTTCTCTCCCCACCATCCAGTTACCCAATTACTTTTGTTGGGCTAAGCATGTGACAACATCACAGCATCTACAAAGCACAGATGTTGTCATGGCAATGGCAATGGCACTAGCACATGACACAAACACACAGGTTGCTGCTTGAAATGCAAAGTCTTGTCTCATGCACACCCTGGACTGATGGAAATTGCAGCCATTGGTTTAGAAGTCCCCACAAAGGGCTTGCCTGCAGGATGTTCTTTGTCTGGGCTCAGCGATTGCTGGAGATTTGCAACAGGATTTCAGAAATATCTCTCTGCATGAAGTTACAGCTTCACCTTTCCAGGCAAAGAGAATAAAGAGGGGTTCTTTTTAAGGAGAGGAACATCAATCAAGAAATGAATGTACACTAATATGAAATAATTTTCACTAGTCTACTGGGGTGGGGTGGAGGAACATGACCTGGAAGCAACAGTTTCATTATCAAGACTGCCAAGAACTCACATGGAAACCACTCTCTCTCAGCATTTGGTTACCATTTGTAATATGTAGTATTAACACTGGTCTGCTTTACAGGATTGTGGGAAATAAATATTTGGGATCCACTGAGCAGTAAACATGATTGGATTGCCAAGTTCTGGCAACATCTCCAGACCATCTGGCTCCCAATGAAGCAAGGAGCTGAGGCCTTGGAACATACAAGGCAAGGTCACTACAAACCCAGGTTGTAAGATCAGGAGAGGCAGCCCTCTTGGAAGTTCCACCTCCCTCATAAGTTTGAGGGATTGGCCCAGGAAATGACATTCTCAAAGTTGTGGAATTCCCACCCCACAAAGGTGCATCTGATATCTTCACAGCTTTGCTGAAGGTGCACAATTTTCCCCCTGACCTTTGGCTTCCAAGTTGTATGTGCTTTCAATATCCACCATATTCCTGTAATTGTAATTTGTTTTTGTCATTTCTATTTCTCAATTTTAAATTGTTTAAGGTGCTCTGGAACCTGCTGGCAAAGAGCGGGAAATGTACCAGTTTGGCCTCCTGCCGATATCGGCTTTAAAATGTTATCTTATATCCTTTCATGATCCCTGTTCCTCACCCTTCACACAGATGCCCTGGGGACACAACTCTTACCAATGAGGTTTTAGACTTGGGAACTCTGGGCAAACCTTTCCTGAGGACTTGTGAGTGATTTCCTGTCATTTAGGCTTAAAAACAAAAACAAAAGTCTTTTAAAGGGATCTGTGGCTTAGTGGAGCTTAATTAAAGTCATTTCCTATAGAGTGCCCTGCTGCTTCTTTTAGTGCTGCTTGGAGAGGCTCCTTCTTCGTGCTGATAAATGAAGCAGCACACGGCTGCTCTCTAGTTTGTTTTCTCTAGTTTGGCTCCCCGTGTTAGGGAATGACAAGAGGTAAACTGACATGGGACAAGTCTGCAGGCCAGAAAGGAGACTTGGCAGACCTAGCCCCTCAAGGGGGCCAAATGAAGAGCAAAGCCATTCTTTCAGCTGTACCTTCAAAGGAGGAAACGAACTGCAGACCTTCCAACGCTATCACTTTTTAGGGCAGCCTAGGCTATTACCATCTGATATATTTCCACCCACTTGGCAATTCAAGACAAAAGGCTACATAGTGCATGTATCTCACTGAAGTCTGGATTTTTGGGGAATTTGGATAAGCACGATAAGCATGGAAGGGCTGAGATGGTAGATCCAACTGGATAAGTTTTTAAGAGCTCCTCAGCAAATTAATTTAGATTAGCTTTGCAAGAGCTGGGAGGTGAATTAATTAAAAACAGAACTTTTAAACAGCATAGAGCAGGCAAGGGAACTACAGTTAATAAAAAGTATCTCAAGTTTATAAATTTAAACAGAGGTTTAAGAAACCCAAATGGCTGGTGCAGGTGTCTATGAGTTCAGGCACATTATGAGCAATGAAAGCAGGTAAAATGGTGCTATTGTGGGGTTGAACGGGGAAGAATTCCATTTCCTATCACAGCATATTGGGGAAGGCAATAATTTCAAGAGATTTCCTCAGCTTCACAAGAAATCTGGATTGCCTCATGTGACAAAATATTTGATAAAAGCATGGCAGATTTTCAACTTCAGGCCTGGAAGACCGTATTTCCTTGTAAGTCGCCTTTTATTCTGTAATGTTATCAGCCTTTGGGGTAGAATCCTCTGTTCAGCTTATGTGATTTATCTAACAATATTAGGGATAAAAGGAAATGGGACTTATAGTCAATCTCTCTCAATTTGGGCAGTGGTTTCAGAGGACAACTGCAACCTCAATGGTAATGCGGGCATTTGAATTTGAATGGACCACAAGCTTTGCCTTATGGAATAATTTTACATGATTGTTCAAACATGGTCATAACCTGCTGACTATAAAAGGAACACAAGAAACTTCCTGGTATGAACTCGGACCATTGGTCCATCTAGCTCAGCATTGGTGACACTGATTGGCTCTCCAGGATTTCAGGCAGGAATCTCTCCCAGCCCTACCTGACGATACTGGGGGCTGAACCTAGGACATTCAGCGTGTAACGCGGATGCCTTGACACTGAGCTGTGGCCCAGAATCAATTATTAATCTAAAAGCATCATTTGCTGTAGATGTGACTATTGCTTTAAGACAAGGAATAGAGGAAGAGAGATCTTTCCTAAAAAGCTTTACGAAAAGACAATTTTTAAAAAAATCCAGCAAAACTGCACTCGCTTTATTTCCTGCATATCAAGCCACATTTGTACCAAGTCAACAATGAATAGTGGTGGGAAAGCAGAATGATGCAACAAACTCTGCCAATAGGAGCATTTAACCTGCTTTCATTGTTCATTTATGTAATGTGCAACACAACCATGAAGGGTTAAATGGCATTGTTGAGCAGCAAACAGCAGATAAGGTATGAGCTAAGAAATCTTGGTTCAGATCTTAGTGTAGCCATGATTGACTGGGTGGCTTTAAGAAACCAACTCTCTTATCAGTGTGCTGTCTTGAGTTGAGTGCTGGAATCAAGATGGTGAGTCCTGAATTCTTCCCTGCTCTTCCACAAAAGTTAGTTGGTGATGTTGGGCCCAGATACCTCTCTCTTTCAACCAACCAACATTATATGACAGTTGTGAAGATAAGGGGGTGAACCATGTATTACACCCTGAGTTCTTTGGCGGAAAGCAGAATAACACCCCCCCCAAATGAATACAGTCTCAGGTCTCCCCAAAATGGCAATAAGAGCATTGGTTTGTGCCCTAAGGCTGCTGTAAGGATTACGTGAGGCAAAGCCATTTAATTTCACTGCTAGATTTTATAGCAAAGGAAAATGTGTAAAGACAAAAATGCCTACCCAGATATTTAGAAAGCTAGTATAAGTTTTAATTACTTTTAGTCTACTCTATTGAGATTTTACCTTTTTGTATGCTTTAAATTATGCTTGTAATTTTCTTAGTGATAATTTTATTGTTTTATCTTATTTGTAAACCATTCTGAGATTTCTTCTACAATTCCAAAGGCTGTTGTGAAATGAGATGGCAGAAGTGTGTCAGCTGCTCTAAAGGATGGGATAAATATATCACAAATAGATTGCCATGTCTATGGAGGCTGTTCTGTTTATTCTTTCCTTTTCAAAATACAGCTAGACGTTGACACTATCCCTTCAGGGAACATAGCGAAATATATCCTGGGCTTTCTTGATGTCACCACCCCCTTTTCATTTCTAATCCCTTTTAATCCATTCCCCCCACCTAGAAAGTGAATTTGTTGGCTATTTGAGACTCCAGATGGGAATTGCTATTCAGAAAGAGAGCGCAGAAGAGCAGCGTGTATCTGCACCGTTTGTAACTCCTGGGAACATTTTGATTGTCATATTTCAGGAGCTGATAATAGACATGGCTAAATAGGATGTAATTAAAAAGCTGCATCTTCTGTCTTGAATTAATGTGGCACTTCTCCCCTAAGAACCGTAGAAATAATTAGCCTCTTCAAGGCTGCATGTTAATTATCTGCTACAAGCCCACTTTCTCTTATATAATGGGGAAGAAGCACCAACTTGGCTAGCCCATAATAACTGACTGATGAAAGTGATAACTGTTCGGCATTCAGCTCTTTTGTCTCTAATTACTTTCTTTATCCAAGGAGATGTACAAGGATTAGACTGTTTACCTGAAGTCAGTGGCGTAGCGTGGGGGGTGCAGGGGGGGCCGGCCACACCGGGCGCAACATCTGGGGTTAGGGCAAATCCACAGGTTAGGGGGCGCAAATCCACGGGTTAGGGGGCGCAAATTACTTGCCTTGCCCCGGGTGCTGACAACCCACGCTACGCCACTGCCTGAAGTAAAGAGATCACTTCCTCTCCCTCCCTCTCTCAGTCTTTTCTTTCCCATTCTCTCCCATATTTACAATACAGTATTAAGCAGGTGCTACGAACCTGAAAAGATTCCAAGTCCATATGCTCAAGAAAACAGGATTCATGCTAGTGTGTTGACCAAGGGTTTGATTCTTACTTCTTTTCTGAAACTTCAGGTTCTGCTGAAAGTTACATGTTGAGAGGAGCCTTCCTTTTCCTACATACACACATGGCCAGGCATTAGCCATAACATCAGTACTTTTATTATCAGTTGGTTTGGAAGTTTTCGGTCTTTTAAGCCAATGTTCTGCTGAGTAAAGAGTCCTGAGTAGGCAGGGCTTTTTTTCACCAGAACTCAGTTCTGACACTTCTCAGGTAGGCGCCATTGCCATTATAAGAGAACAAGGGAGGTTTGCATGGTGAGTTCTGGTACCTCTTTTTCTAGAAAAACAGCACTGTAGGCAGCAATGGAAGAAATGTGTTCTTCCATAATTTTTCACAATTTAAAGATATGGTGGAGTATCTTCTGTCACTCCTGCCCATCACCTATAAATTGTGCTCAGAAACGCACTTGCAGATCCTTGGGTCCCAGCAACCACTCCCAGCCACCACTCTGGCAGCCGCATTCTGGATTCATTGTGTTTTCATGAAAGGGATGCTTTTGCATTTCTCATCCAACACAGCTGAAATCGGGAGCCACACTTGTATTTGACAGAACAGATAAATCTCATCTTACGGCCACAACACAAAGTGGTCTGGTTCAGGCATAAAGCTAAAGGATGATACCTCGATCTTTGACACAAGTGTTGAAGCTGAGTTTATTCAGTGGGTGAAGAACCCACTAAGAGTGCTCATGTAATGCTACATCTGTCATCACCCTCATGCACTTTAACTATGACTACTTCAGCTACTAAATGTACCAACTATAAGGCATGTTGGCCTGGTTACTGCACAAAGCACAGGTATTAATACAATCCCTGCCTAGGGGCAGATAAGATGGCTTTGAAGAAGCAGCCAGGGCCAGACACATCAATAGTGGGATCAAGAACCAGTAGAGAAGGAGCCATGAAAACAAAAGATCTTGTAAGATAAGGAATTTTTTTTTTAAGGAAAGGCTTGTTTTGTTTACTTCTTATCTAAAGGCATGAGTGTCTCTTGCCCTGTACAGTACATTGCATAATTAGACCTGCTTTCCCCCATGTTGATAATGAGGATGATGAAACAAACAAAAAACTTGCACGTAGCAATTATTGTATGTAGCACTTACAACACTATACCTCAAGGAACATAGGACTGAAACATTTTAATCTATTCTCTCCCTGCACAGGATTAAAAGAAATTGAGACTGTGCATCCTCTTCACACAGCCAACCCTGTCTCAGAGTGGGTATCCCCCACCCCACCTGACCTCTCCTCTTCTGCATCTTCCCTCTTCTCCTTGAAAAATTTCCTGTTATTTTTCCGCCTTCCTGCAACAGGATGTAACATTCATCACAACAACAGAGTAACCTTCTAGGCAGCAAGCAAGAAGGTTGCCTTTTGTTCTCCAAATTCCTTCGTGTAAACTGGCTATCAGAAGAGAGGTTAAAATCTGTGAAATGTGATTATTTCACTCTTTTTTCTTAGTACCATTGTAGAATGTTCAAGTGATTAATGAGTTTAGTATTGGGGCCCTTTATATGTCCAGCTGTCCTTTGTCAACCACAAATTGTCGCTTTTTTGTGTTGAATATATGCTATATGGTAGTTTATGGACCTAATAAGAATCTACACTGTAAAGCCATTTGCACGTAACAAAATATGTATTTTATCAAAGTAATTGTTGAACTGAAATACAATTAAGAAGAAGTGTATTAATAGTGAAATAATTATTAAGCTCTAACTTAAAATGATTTTTTTATTCATAACAAACTTAATAATGCAAATACATTGCAATAGCAAAAGTACCTTTAGAAACATAATTGACAAAGACTCATAATCTAGTCTTTAGAAACTTGCTATTACGTGAAATAATAATAGGTGAAAAGTTATGCTTCAAACTACTAATAATTATAAATAGCATAATGTAGGCACCCTATATATAGAAATGAGCAAACCAGTGATATTTTAGGGAGCAGGCTAGCAGGTGGGGCCCATTACCTACATCATAGGCGCCTACACAACACAAAACACTGTTGGTCTATATAGGTTTTATTTTTTTGCTTTTTATCTTATATTTTGGAACTGTACATCCAGGTTTTTTTCCTTTCATTTTTTGGGGGGGCCCCCAAGAGAGTGGAGCCCTCAACTATAGCTTGTTTAGCTTATATGTAATTCCGACACTGCTTCCCCCTGAAGGCTTGTCCTCATATTTGAAATGCTGTGAGGGATCAGCCATGATGGTGAGGCAATTAGGAGTCAGAATACAGTGATGTATGTAGGAAATAGTTAAGCGGGTAGTTTAATGTTCATGTGGATAGTTATATGTAGTTTAGAAAGGTGTCTTTTGTGGGATAGTAAATATTTAAAAGAGGGACATGGGTGGCGCTGTGGGTTAAACCACAGAGCCTAGGACTTGCCAATCAGAAGGTCAGCGGTTCAAATCCCCGCGACGGGGTGAGCTCCCGTTGCTCCGTCCCTGCTCCTGCCAACCTAGCAGTTTGAAAGCACATCAAAGTGCAAGTAGATAAATAGGTACCGCTCCGGCGGGAAGGTAAACGGCGTTTCCGTGTGCTGCTCTGGTTTCGCCAGAAGTGGCTTAGTCATGCTGGCCACATGACCCAGAAAAACTGTCTGCGGACAAACGCCGGCTCCCTCAGCCTGTAAAGCAAGATCAGCGCCGTAACCCCAGCGTCGTCTGCGACTGGACTTAATGGTCAGGGGTCCCCCTTACCCTTTTTAACCAAGTGCTGGGGGCAGGTTCAAAATAGAAGTGGCAGTTTAACCCTTAGTGTAACCTATCTCTTTCTTTCTTTGCTTAGCTTATTTGGTGGGTTTCTATCTGAAAAAAGAGCATTAATTTGGTATGCAGAAGACAGCACCACCCCAGGAGGTGACATCATCTTCCCTGCTGTGTAATAATAAGTGCCAGTGCTTTGACCCTGACCCTCCCTGCTTGGCTACGCCACTGGTTACTGCCCTATTTGGAAGCTATTTTAAAACTTCCTGTTACTTTTGCTTTAATTTTCAGCCTGCAACTACTCTATTAAATTACAAGACCAAAGCAGCCAGTAAGACTAGCCACAGCAATTATATAATGTCTGTATGCAGGAAACACCCCTTAAGAGCCTAATTTGATTGCCGTTTCAATATATCCTGGCTGGGTCTAATATGTAGGTTACTGGATTAGGTTATGTCACAGTTTGAGATGATCTGGTATCATAAATCTGCCACTTAAAACTAATTAAGTAATCGTGAGTATTGTTTTCAAAAGAGGATTGAGCTAGTCATCCTCTGTTCCCATTGACACCAGCAAGACTAGTTAAATTGCCACTGTAGCTAGTGTCAAAGAAGTGCTCATTTAACATGCCACTATGCTCAATTCATTTAAAAAACACAAAACTTTATTCTAAGATTAAAATAACAGTCCAGTAAAAAAAGAAAATAAAAACTTTTCTAAAATAACCCAGCTTCAAAGTACATTATCAAGCAACTCACAATAAGTTAGATGTCACAAAACAATAAATGACCTGATCCAAAGAGAATACGAAACAAATAAATACCAAATAAAGCCATATTTCATTGGGACTTGCTATCTCCGTGACAGACTTTTCATATGAATAACAAGCAGCTGCCAAATAGAGGCAAAATCCATAGGTTTAGCTGCACTCTGAGATACTGCTAATTTATGAGTCAATTTTTCAGAAATAAGGATAAAGATGACTTTAACCAAGTATGAAAAATTGATAAAAGACATTATTTGTGGTCTAAAGGCACTATTATTTCAGAAATTTCCTTCACTGTCTCTTCCCAAAATTTGTACACATGTTTACAAGACCACCACATGTGCCAATAGGTTCCATTGCATTGCATTCCATCCCCTCCAACACACAGGAGAACCTACTCTAGTTTTATGGGCGAGACAGACTGGAATAAAAAAACAACAACTTGATTACAGGTCATTTTTAAGAGGTTTCATTTTCCAAGGCACCTACAGTGCACTCCCAAAACAAAGAAAATGAAATGAAAATAAACCCATCAAGATAAAGTCTTCGCTACCCCTTCACAGATATTAAAATTCCGATGCAATGAACCATAAAGCTATTGTCCAGATTGCTGCTAGGTGTGGGTCCAAAAATGGAAAGCCTTCCAGGAAAAAGCAGAGGGGTGGAACTAGAAGGAAGAGGAAAGCATTACCTGGAGACAAGACATTCCATAAACAAAAGCTCCCAGACATGAATGTTATTCCTTTTTGCCTCCAAATAGGTGTGTCTTTGTTTAGGACCACAAATGACATTTTCCTACACAGAGATAATATCAGAGCCAAACCATGGGAGATTTGTGACTGGCTCCCCGACCTCAGGGCTTTATGTGAGAATATACTATATCACTCTCCCGAAAGCTACACCATGTCTTTTCAAGAGAAGTAACTGAGGCCTTTTTCCACACTTACCTTTTGCCTCACATTTTCCAGGCACAGGCCTGCACTTTAAAGCTCCATGTCCAAGCGCTCATTCCCCCCCCCCCCCGGAGCTTTCCCCACAAAACCCCACTCTTTAAAGCTGAAGCGCAACAAGCAGCAGTTCAGATTTTTCCACGGATTGCCATTTGCTCCAATTCAGTGGTAAAGTTTTCTCAGGGAAAGCTCCAGACTCAGAGCAAAAAATAGAGTGCTTGGACACAGAGCTTTAAAGCACAGACCACGCCTGGAAAGCATGGAGGACAGGTAAGTGTGGATAAGCCCCAAGTCTGACCTGATTGAATACAAAACCATCCCATTTCCTCTGCCTGCTCCTGCCCAAGTTCTAGCATTGCCCGACATCTTTTTCTCCCTTAAAACTAGTCACAGGGGCACCAGTTTGGACTGGAGCTGTGGCACTGGAGGACCATTTCCTCAACTTAAGCCATCAGACACGCAAGCTGCTATTAGCTATATACAGTGGAATCTCGGGTTACAGACGCTTCAGGTTACAGACTCCACTAACCCAGAAATAGTACCTCAGGTTAAGAACTTTGCTTCAGGATGAGAACAGAAATCGCGTGGTGGCAACACAGCAGCAGTGGGAGGCCCCATTAGCTAAAGTGGTACCTCAGGTTAAGAACAGTTTCAGGTTAAGAATGGACCTCCGGAATGAATTAAGTTCTTAACCAGAGATACCACTGTATTGGGGCCAGATGAGAAAGAGAGAGATCTACCCATATCATATTTATATTTTATGCCCTCTGAAGCTCATAGTTGCTTTGAGAGGATGGAGTTTGATTGAGCAGATGGCCTAAGAAAAGGGTTTTTAAAAATCTATCCTCTCATTGCCCTATCCCCCCATCCTCAGCTGCTACTTTTAATCAAAGGAAAAGACATCAGGAAATCAAATCATGGGCCTCTCATGTCACATCTAGTTTGACATTCAGTCTTAAGAAAATTGTGTGCAGTGGCAAGTGTTTACCGAAGTGCATATTGTCATGAAGCCATTGCCAAGTAAATAAATCTTGCGTCATAAATGACAGTCTATGCCAGGAGTGGAGAACCTTTGGTGCTCCAGAAGTTCCTGAACTACAACTCCCATCAGCCCCAGAAAGGGGGTAGTCCAAAGTTTCCCACACCTGGTCTACACAATTTTGTTTCTCCATATGGGAAAAACATTACAGCAGAACACTGCGGTGCAGACCAATGGTCTTGGAGTTCTGCAGTAATCCTCCAATGCCTTCTTCTGGATAGCTGTCCTCCAGGACACAATATCCATCATTCCTGTTCTAGCAGTTCAACATTTGATGCCACTAGTAGCAACAGAAGCCACTGAGAGGTCCAGCACAAGTATCTAGAATGCAGTCCCCATGCCCACTTCCCAGCCAAGGTCATCCCCCAACACAACCCTAACTGGGGATCAGTCCCTCACTGGGTCCGAAACAACATGAATAGAATATTCTAACTAAAGAGTTTGTTTAATAGTCAGAATGACTGCTGGGAGGAGCAGAGAAAGAGGAAACTTATTGGTCTCTACAGGCACAGCAGGCACTGTAACTCTTCAATGGTTTTGAAATGTAAAATTTGTTGTGAGCCTCCTAGAGTGGCTTGGGCAACCCAGTCAGATGGGTGGCATATTTCTTTATTATTATTATTTTACCAACATATATAAACACATTAAAAATTAAACATTAAAAAAAATACCTACAAAGGGCTGCCTTCAGGTGTCTTCTAAAGGTTGTATAGTTACTTAACTCCTGGGGCTCAGGGGTTGCATAACTCCATACCCGCCAACATTTCTCTGATGAAAATAGGGACATCCTAAGGAAAAGTGGGACATTCTAGAATGAATTCAGAAACTGGGATGACTTCTGTAAATCTGGGACACTTGGAGGACACTTGTATGCACACCCAGTGGGGTCTAAATTCTGAGGATCTCTTGGGTACATTGCCTGAATGATGTTTCCACACAATCATTTTTGTTTTTCCGTTCTCCACAGCTGATTGCATATTTTCAATCTGCACTACCTTCCCCCCAACACATATACCCTGTGGATGAAAATAGGCTGGATTGCTCCCAATTCCAGATCTGTGTGACTAATTCCAGTGTGTTCCTTTCTTTTAAAGAGGCAAGGCTATGGATCTGAGGGGAGTGATGATCAGTTCACTATTTCTCCAAACAGGGCAGGCACACTCTGCCATTCCCCTTTCTAGAAGCTGATCCATTCTTCACCTGAAAACAAACTGCACGGCTGTAATCACGGCCAGACTGTCACCAAGCCCAGCTATTATAGAAGTGCCCATTCAGCAACACTGACACCAACACCTGCTCTTCCTCCTCCTCCTCCTTCCTCTGCAACCTCCACTGTCCTCATTTGTGTGGCTTCCTAATCTTAATTACCGCCTGCCTGCTGTTCTTTCTTCCTCAGCTCTCAATTGCTAATATCCGAGCACAAAATGAACTCCAGGCCCATAAAACACACTTTCAGCAAACACTGGGAGAGCAGAGCACTTAGTGATCAGAGGCAGGAGGCAGCAAGGTCCTTTGTCATAGGGGAATTTTGCAAAGAAGCAAAAATAAAGATTCTGTGCTTCTCTTTGTCTGTTTGTTCTCTCTCTCTCTCTCCCACCCCCAACCTTTATTTTTTGTGCTCCCGCATACCACAGCCGCTCTCCAACCAGTGGCTGCATTGCAAACCAAACAGGAGCTTTCCAGTCTGCCTTATCTCTGCTTTATTTTTAGGTGAAGTCACGTTGTTGTCTACCGGCTGAAATATCTTGCAGCGCGAAGCGGACGTTTGCTACAGGAGAACCCTGGGCTGCTGTGCTAGCACACTTGGAGAAGACGTCACCGGGCTGGCACCTAGTGCAAATCTTCAGATCTGGTCCGCTTGACGTAGCCGTGCATCTGTCACTGCTTAGGCAATGAGGCGGAAATGCTTTCCTTAGCCCTGGCTCAGATGCCTGTCTCCTGTCTTCTTCATTGAAGAAAAAAAAAGCCGACTCCAGCCAGCTTATCTGCTCTGCCCATTCATGACAATAAAGAACAGCCGCTGCTCTATGCTCATTGGGCAGAAACGGTGCTCCCTGGATTGCCTCCGACAATAAAGGTTTAAGTGAAGGCTATTGCCTTGGATGCCTCTGGTGTACATAACTGGCCCTGTAATCCAGTATTAATTCATTTGCCCTTGAACCTTTCTGGTGCCAAATACAAGCTGTGGCTTCTACTGATTCAGCTGAGGTCTTATGCCATCCATGTTCAACCCACACAGCACAGGAGGGAGGGGAGGGGTGAGGTCAGGGCGGCCTTTACCTAATGGTGAAACTAGTTTATGTCTGTTCGAAAGGAACAGGTCACTTTTTTGACCTGTTAACGTGAAAGTGGGATTCTAAAAAATGCCATAAGGTAAAGGTAAAGGTACCCCTGCCCGTACGGGCCAGTCTTGCCAGACTCTAGGGTTGTGCGCCCATCTCACTCAAGAGGCCGGGGGCCAGCGCTGTCCGGAGACACTTTCCGGGTCACGTGGCCAGCGTGACAAGCTGCATCTGGCGAGCCAGCGCAGCACACGGAAACGCCGTTTACCTTCCCGCTTGTAAGCGGTCCCTATTTATCTACTTGCACCCGGGAGTGCTTTCGAACTGCTAGGTTGGCAGGCGCTGGGACCGAGCAACGGGAGCGCATCCCGCCGCAGGGATTCGAACCGCCGACCTTTCGATCGGCAAGCCCTAGGCGCTGAGGCTTTTACCCACAGCGCCACCTGCGTCCCTAAAAATGCCATATTGATCCTATATAGGGCACATACAGCCACCACATTCATTCCGTCATCAAGTAGTTCCACAAAGCAGCCAAAGATTGTCCCTTCCACCTGCTGATGTTAAGCCTCTGTAGGCTACCATACATTTCCACCACATTCCCATTTCTGTTCTTCCCCAGGTTAAAATGCAAACCACGATCAATTAAAACTATGCTAGGTGGGGAACATTCTTAAGTTAATCAGAGATTACAGCTGCTAGAAAGGAAGACCTCCCATCCTGCTGGGTTCCCAGCAGGATATGAACCCAGACCTCATTCACTTCCTGTTCCGTTCCACAAGATAGGATTTGAATGGGGGACACCAATGACATTTGAAAAGGGGAGAAATGATGTGCAGCTCATGCTTCTTACTTTGGGCCACCTGTTTAACCTTTGCAACACAGCAATTCCTGCATTACTACACTCGGGAAGACACAGCCCAGTAAAGTGTATGTTACTCCAGTTACAATGGTGAGAAGAGGAGGAGTATTTTATAAGGCTAGCTAATAGGAATTGCACCTTGGAAGCATATCTGGGCTGGGGCTCAAAGGCTAAGCATTTGCTTCCACCTTTGCAGTGTGAAAGCCTTGTCACCCGATTTTGGAATCAGGGGCATGGTGCCATTTGATACATTGCTATTTAAGATTTACTACGTATACAATGTAGTATTGTATACAATAATGTATACATTTACTATGTGTACAACAGATACTAAGGAAGTGGAAAAGGACAAAGAAGGCAAAAACGGTCCAGAATTATATGCAGTAGTTACGATCCACCCATGGAGAGAGTTTCCTCAAAACATTGATAGGGAAGTCCTAGACGGGGGACTCTGGGGGATGCCTTACAGTTCTCACATCTATTTCTCCAAGGAATGAACACCCAAGCGAGCAAGAGGAAAGATGCACTGCTTAAGTTTTCCCCCTTGATTAACCTGCCCCACCTTTTCTTTCACTTGTTTCGCATACTAATTCACATTGCAGGCAGGCAAGATAGAATGGAAACTGGGAACCAGTCCATTCAATAAGTTTACATGATCTTCTAAAAAAATACGCCCAAATGTTTTGCTTTCCAGACATTTAGCAGCAGTAATGGAGGCAGGCATGCTTTCCTTCCTGAGAGGCAGAGTCCTTCATTAGCCATGAGGCAGTTCCTGGGAGCACCTTCTCCAAGAGACCATCCTGGTCTGCCAGCAGTAGGACAACAATAATGTTTCCTGGCTGTGCCATTGTTCTTGGACTCCCTGCTGCTCCTCTACCCCCCCCCCCAGCCCTGAACAGCATAAGGGTCCAGTCAACGAACAGGGCAGCTCCTTGACAATGAAAAAATGTGAGCACTGGGAAACAAAACACAACAAATGTGCCCATGACTGAAACATTTGGTAGGCATCAGCCATACAGCTAATTAGTGAGGTACTGTATTTCCATACTGTACTTAATTTTTGAGGATGCATAGGGAGAGTTCTCCATGAAGTGCAGCACCTGGCTTGGACTGCACCACTTCAGCTGGCAGGTGAGTTCTCAGAGGATGGCATTAATGTGGGCGAAAATCTTTGCAGATAGAAATCTAACATATCAGGGAGAAAACTAGGGTGCCACACATTTCCTTGGCATCTAGTTTTCTATCTGCAAGGATTTCCCCCATTTTGTACGGAGGATCATCCAAATGACACATGCGATCCTTTAGGAACAATTTTTAAAACATGGTTTAATGACAGAGACTGCAGTTTGAAACAGAAGGCAGGCATGGAAGGAGCCAGGCCTTCCCTCAAGGCATTTTTCAATAAACAAACCCTCCCCAGTTGCTTTTAGCCTTGCTGGGGAATTGATACATATACTCAGTGTTTTTTCCTTTAAAAATGTTTAGCGGTATTCTCATTTTGACTCAAGAAAATCACCGTTTTATAGTTCAAATCAGGAAAAATAAATACAGTAAATGGACAAAAGTCAAAGATTCACAAAATGTTTAGGGGTATGCGTACCCCTGTGTACTCCCAGGAAAAAAGAACTGAATATACTTACATCTTCCGTGTCTCCACAATCTGGATATATATTTTTTTTGGGGGGGAAGCAATTTTCAGTAGTGAAATGCCACCAGAGAAAACTGTTAAGAGGTCTGTCTCCACCAACCCTTAATGGTTTTCTACTCTAAATTTCAGCCTCCCCAGAAAGTACCACAGAACTATTCATAAAGTGCCCTTCCTGAGAAAGGAAGAGACTGATAAGAAGCAAGTTTTTGAAAGGAGGAAGGCACGAGAAGGTGGCTGGAGGGTGTTGTAGGTGGAGCGATAAAATTAAAATAAAAAATAAAGTGTCCTTCCATCCTTTAGAACTAGGCCAAAGTTTTCAAAAGAGTGTGTGTTGATAGAGGAAGATCTTTTGCACTTAGGGCTTTGAGGAGACTGCTGCGTTAATGCCTCTGACGCACATAAAACCATTTTACTTCCTGAGCCATTTTACTGTGCAATTGCTTTTAACGAACTGCGAAAATTGCAGCATTAGTATCTTTTCCTAAGAAAGTCCCCTGCACCTTGTTTCTCCGCCTTTTAATGTCAGATAAAATATACTGAAACTAGCAAATAAAATCAGACCATTTGTATGACTTGGTTAGGTGCTAGGAATTAGCCGGCAGACTTTAATCCAGTGGCTCCTAGTTAACACTGCCTTTGCCTGGTAAGCTGATTATGATAAATAGGCATGCCATGTCTTAGAAGGCGGCTGGAATCAGATCAGCCAAATGCAGGTGGCCAGTCAAGCATTTAAACACACACACACTTACTTAGGAGGAGGACTCTGAGTTAGCTTTGCTGACGGATCTCAGCAGGATTTCTCAAGAGTAATTCATGAACTGATGCCACTAACCATCCGAGTTTGAATGTCCCTAGTGAAGATGCTATGCAATTGTTTGGGTTCAAGTGAGCACTTGCTTGGTTGCTGCTGCTGTTATTATTATCATCACCAACAACTGAAGCAAAATGCTACCCCTTGGGATGAAACACACTTCTTCATGCACATAGCTGAACTATAGACTTTGCTCCCACACGAGGCCACCAACTTGCATGGCTTCAAAAGAAGATTAGACAAATTCATGGAAGGCAAGGATTTCAATTAGCCACAATACCTATGCTCTGCAGTCAGAGGCAATAATGCTTCTGAATACCAATTGCTGAAAACTGCCGGAGAGGAAAGTACTCTTGTGCCCAAGTCCTGCTGAGGCATCTGGTTGGCCACTGTGAGAACAGGATGCTGGACTAGATGGGCCATTGGCCTGGCCCAGCAGAGCTCTTCTTATGTTCTTATATCAGCCATTAATTCACTGGCCAAGGAGCCTCAGGCTATGACCAAATAATTCTGAGGGTCCTAAACGGAAGGGAAGAATTAGCAGATGGACAGACTGGGATGAAGGGAGCATCAGAAGAGCACTGCTAAATCAGACCAAAGACCTATCCACTTCAATAATCTTTCCCACAGCCTCTGATCAGATGCCTATGGAAAGCCAACAAGCAGAACATGAGGATAAAAGCCCAGTGGTGCCACTGAGGCTTGACTTTAAGGCAGAGGTGGGGAACTCCTTCCAACCCAGTGTTTAACAATGCATTCTGGGAAGAAGAAATGTCTCTTGCCTGTCTTGAATTTTCCACCATTGAGCTTCACTGTATCATCCTGAGTTTTGGTATTATACCGAGAGGGGAGGGACTTTCTCCACAGCATGCATGGGCCTGAAATGCAGCTGTACACTGTATTTAAAATCTGTAACATTTCTACTTCTCTAAGAAGCACAGAACAGGGCACATGGGACCGCCAGACCCAGTCTCTCATCTAAGCAGTCTCCAAGCGTAGATATTCTTAGCTCCCAAAATAGAACAGCATCCCACACAATCTGACCATTTCCCATTTATTCATTACTTCCCAATTAGCTGAGTGTCCCTCCACCCCTGTCTACTTTACTAGACTAATCTAATCACTACACAAAGAAAGTAAGTGAAGCCAAGATCATCCTAGATGTAGTGGGAAATCAGGTACCAGTTCACTAACTAGAGCTGGGCATTCAAGATTGATAATAAAGCTTTGATCTAATATTCTCTTGCCCTCTTTCCAGTATGCAATCTCAGTGAGATGTGTTATCCACATTTCCTGTCTGGTCCTTCAGATGTGGTTGATATGTGAGATAAGCACATCCCTCAGAGAGTTCATCTCCAAAGCAAAGGCTTTCAAGGTGTCACATAACCAAGCCATAACCAGATAAGTCATGTAGGAGGGAGTTACCGGTAAGCCTGGCTTTGCTGGTTAGTTTATGTCCTTTAGCTGCTCCTCTTTGACTGGGAAGCTCCCCCTTCTCTCTCTCTGCTATGCTGATTCAAAACAGGCCTGACACATAGGCGAAATCTGCATTAGAACTAGCCAAGGCTAAACTTAAATGAGTAGCGATACAACTCGGCTTGTTGCTAAAAAAGCGATGCAGTTTTCCACAGAAGCCTGCAAGTCACAACATGGAATTTTGTCTTTGGCAAAGCTTACGTGGTTACTGGAATGTCATTGCATGCAATCTGTATTTATTAGGTCTTAATTAATTTACTGGAATTTCTGCAAGCCATTGTAAGCTTTGCACATCACAAACAGGAGAGGAGAGGAAGCACTTACGATGGTGTTTCCTGCAAAACGTCCTTGGGAGAAGATGTATGTCAAGACTCACCTTAGACATTATACACAGGAAGTGCCAAGAGAGAAAGCCATGCCCTCTCTTCCTACTTCAGTGTGACTCACTAAGCCACTCTCAACAAACACCGTCAACCTAATCCAGCAAAGGAGATTCGTGTGCAGAAGGAGGCTTATGTGTGTGCAGCTGATGTGGATGCACATCCACCTCCTTGCAACCTCAGAACCCACCTTTATCCTCAATAGTACTGATGCAAAGGCAGACTGATGCATCATCCTCTACACCCCTTCTGTACCATTGCTCACCCTTTCCCACTGCCCACTGAAGCTAATGGGACTTTTCATTTTCAAAAAATAAAATAAAATGAACTGATCTGGTCACAGCTGAGTATGTCCTTGGAACATCCAACCTAGATTGCTGTAACATGCTGAACATGGGGCCTCTGTCTCTGAAGAGTGTTTGGAGACTGGGAAATGGTCCAAAAATGCAGCTGTGAGAGTCTCAACTAGGATTCATCAGATGGAGCTCAAGCAAGTGCTGCAATATTACAACTTCGTTGGCTTCCATTCTGTTTCCAGCTCCACACATTCAAACTGGAAGATACCTTAAGGCCCTTCTCCTCCAATACAAAACTAGCCCTTCTCTCATGTCTTTCTTCTTCCGAGGCTCTGCTTTGTGTCACCATCAGAAGCAAAAGCAGGTAGCTGTGTGGGACATGGCCTTTTCAGTAATTGCGTCCCAGCTTGGGAACTCCATTCCCTGAGAAGGTCATTTGGCTCCATCACTCCTGCCTTTTGCTGTATTGTGAAGACTCTGCTGTCGCAGGCAGCTTTTGACAGCTTGTTAAATTGAGTTTGCACTGATGCCAATTCTTTTGTCCTAGGAGGAAAGGTTACTGTGTTTGGGGCTTTTTAGTTTGGGGGGGGTGAGTGAGTAATGGAGGACAGGATAGAAGTGTATATGGTTATACACAGTGTCAAGAGAGATAAGCCTTTTCTCCTCCTCTCAATACTAGTACCTGGAATTATCCAGTAAAGCTGAATGGTGGAAGATTGAGAACAGACAAAAGGAACAACTTCTTCATACTGCAAGTAGTTAGAAATTTGCTATCACACAGTGATGGTTGGTAACTAGGATGGCATTAAAAGAGGATTAGAGATATTCGTGGATAGTATGGCTACTACTCACAGAGACTGTGGATGGTATTCTGCTGTGTTTTATGTAGAGTAGACCTGTTAGAATTAAGGAACATGACTCAGGGGGCAATATATAGTAAGATGAGCAACTTAGGATGCAGCAGATCTCTGGCTCTTCTACTTCATTCCTGGCTCGGCTGGCATGAAGTCCCCAACCCCAGCTCAGCCAAACATGCTCCAGCATAACTTGCTCAGCCAGGACTCAGCTGACTGAGCTGCAGCTGCTAAAACTTTAGAAGTAGTAGTAGTAGTAGTAGAGGAGGAGGAGGAGGAGGAGGAGGAGGAGGAGGAGGAGGAAGAGTTTGGACTTGATATCTCACCTTTCACTCCCCTTAAGGAGTCTCAAAGCGGCTTATAATCTCCTTTCCCTTCATTCCCCACAACAAACACTCTGTGAGGTGTGTGAGGCTGAGAGACTTCAGAGAAGTGTGACTAGCCCAAGGTCACCCAACAGCTGCATGTGGAGGAGCGGAGACGCAAACCCAGTTCCCCAGATTACAAGTCCACCACTCTTAACCACTACATCATGCAACATTCTGCACTAGCTATATTTTCTGGGCCATCTTCAAGGGACACTCCATGTAGAGTGAATTACAGTAGCTGATATAGAAAAATAAGGGTGGTTGGCTTTTGCTGCCCCACTCCCCAAGGGACTGAGTCCCCTAGGCCCATGATCAGTCAGAGATGGATGGATGCAGGATACAGTGAAAGCAAGGCAGATATTTATTTTTCTGTTGCAAGAGAGTTCCCTCCCCTCCTAGCAAGAAGGCAAGAGAGACCTAGGACCAAGAAGAAACATCTCTTAAGGATTTGCATTTGGCATGGCAAAGGAGGGCATCCACTCTACAAACAGTCAGAAATTACATCACACATAAGGTAGGGTTCCTGTGGCTCAGGCAGGCCAAGGTGTGATATTCCTGAGGATTTAGCAAGTTTTACATAGTTCCAGACACAGTTTACAGAAAACACTAGCATTTGATAAGACAATCAGGGTGCCCGTCAAACATCCCTCAACACAAACATCCCTCCATTTGGGCAAACAATGACAATACAAAGGAGGTTCATAGTTATAGGAGAGGAATCCCTTCAGGAACCTCCCCTGATTGCCATCTGCCTAGTGTTCTTAGGCAAAGGGGAATAGGGAGGCAGAGAAAATATTTAGAGTCTTTAGGAGAGCCAAGATGGCTTTTGGATTACTCTCCTGTACATTTTAGCCATGTAGTTGATATACATGTGTGTGTTTACCTTGTGCAATTATCAACATTTATTCTATATTTGAGACTTTAGAATTCTTATAACAGCAGCCAAGACAGGAGGTCATTAGAACATCTAGAACTGTAGCAAGGCTCCCTCAGTCTAGGAATAACTGTAGCTGGCAAACCAGCTTTATCTGGAAATAGATATTCCTTGCCACCTGGGCTTCTACTGACAACAATAGTTCTAGGAGCATACAGTGGTACCTCGGGTTAAGTACCGTACTTAATTTGTTCCGGAGGTCTGTACTTAACCTGAAACTGTTCTTAACCTGAAGCACCACTTTAGCTAATGGGGCCTCCCGCTGCCGCCGTTCTGCCGGAGCACGATTTCTGTTCTCAACCTGAAGCAAAGTTCTTAACCTGAAGCATTATTTCTGGGTTAGCGGAGTCTGTAACCTGAAGCGTATGTAACCTGAAGCGTATATAACCCGAGGTACCACTGTACCTAGAACACTACATACCTGCTCCTTTAGTGGGAATGCAACTTCAACCAGAACATAACAGATATCCTATTCCTGGAAAGAAGAACCAACCACCAAGAGTTTGTCCATCTTGTCAAGATTCAGCTTCAAGTTACTGGCCTTTCATCCAGCCCCTTGCTGCTTCCATGCACCAGTTCAAGATGCAAACACAGCTACATGTGGTCCAGATGGAATGGAGATATAGAGCTGTGAGCTGTTTGCATACTGATAACACCAAGCCCAAACTCCCTGCACATCGAGGCTTCAAACAGTTATTCAATAGCTTTGCCAGGGAGTGGGATGAGGAAAGGAACACTGTCAGGCCACATAGCACAATTGCCCTGGAGCTGATAGCTCTGAAATGAATGAATTACCGTAAATAAAACAGTTACCCCCACAGCAAGCAGAAAACTATTGCAGAATATGGGATATGGCTCACACCAAAAAACATAGATCTATTCAAAAATAATTACGAGTCGGTGTGGAAAGAAATAAGAAAGGACCTGGAAGTATGGAGAAGCCTGAGACTCTCCCTTTGGGGAAGGATTAACACTATTAAGATGAACATTCTGCCGAGGGTACTCTTCTTATTCCAGACTATACCCATAATTAGGAGGAGCCGAACGTTCAAAGAATGGCAAAGGATACTTTCAAAATTTATCTGGCAGGGCAAAAAACCTCGAATAAAGTATAAATCACTGACGGACAGA
The DNA here is from genome assembly GCF_964188315.1 of Podarcis muralis. Classification (NCBI taxonomy): domain Eukaryota; kingdom Metazoa; phylum Chordata; class Lepidosauria; order Squamata; family Lacertidae; genus Podarcis; species Podarcis muralis. Next base: position 47,834,990 of record NC_135660.1, read on the forward strand.
AGGGAAAGGGGAGGTTTTGCCCTGCCAGACCTAAGATTATATTACGAGGCATCTTGTATATGCTGGGCAAAAGACTGGGTCAAATTAGTGAATAAGGAGCTACTCGACTTAGGAGCTACTCGACTTAGAGGGCTTCGACAACAGGTTCGGCTGGCACGCCTATTTGTGGGGAGGCAAGAGGAAGGTACACAAGGGGTTCGAGAACCACATCTTCAGGGGGGCAGTTATTGAAGTATGGGAAAGATATAAAAATGTATTAGAACCCAAAATTCCGCGCTGGCTCTCTCCTCTCGAAATGATGAGTGTCAAGAAAATAAATATGAGATCAGATTGGGCAACATACGGTCAATTGCTAATGAATGAGGATGGTAAATGGAAATTAAAGCCATATGAGCAGATTAAAGAGTATGTATATGATTGGCTCCAACACCTCCAAGTTAACGAGCTGTTCAAAAAAGAGATGAGAGAGAGAGGATATGCGGGCAAAGATTCAAAATTTCAGACGGAGATCGTAAACAATGACGTAAAAACAATATCTAAAACGTATAAGATGTTGCTGGATTGGAATTTGGGAGATGAGGAAGCCAAAACTGCGATGAACCGTTGGGTAAAAGACTTGGGTTATGAAATACAATTCGAGGATTGGGAGAAATTATGGAAAGATGGTTTGGATTTTACGGCATGTATAACGGTAAAAGAGAACGTCATGAAGATGTTTTACAGGTGGTATATAACACCAGTGAAACTATCGAAAATGTATAAAGTTGACAGCAAATGTTGGAAATGCCAAGAGAAGGAGGGCTCCTTTTTCCACATGTGGTGGGAGTGTGGGAAAGTGAGAGAATTTTGGGAAAAAATTTACACGGAGTTAAAGAAAGTGCTAAAATACACGTTTAGGAAAAAACCTGAAATATTCCTGTTAGGGATATTAGGGAACGAAATAAAAAAGAAAGATCATAAATTTGTGTATTATGCAGTTACAGCAGCAAGGATAACCTTAGCTAAATTATGGAAAAAACAGGAGATGCCAACAACAGAGGAGTGGAGAACAAAACTAATAGACTACGCGGATTTGGATAGGATGACAGGAAAGATAAGATACTTAGGAGACCAAAAGTTCATTAAGGAATGGGGAAAATATGTAGATTATCTGGAATGTATTAGCAAGGGACAAATAACGCTAAGGGGATTCAGAGAAGCACTGTGAAAAGACTAAGAGTTATTGTTTAATTAAAATAGAAGAAATGAAATGTATAATGACAATACAAAATAGGAAATGCGTAATTATGATTTAGATTCCGGAAGACTTACGGACGAGCCGAAGGAAGTCCAGAAAGAGACGACAATGTTAGACTATGGGTGGAAATTTTTTATTGGATATATAGTATACTTTTTATTTGTATTCTGTGGTGATTTTGTATGTACTGTGGGTGGTAGCTTCTTTTGTTGTGGTGTATTGTTTCTATTTTTCTTTTTTCTTTTTCTTTTTTCTTTTCGCAAAAGTTAATAAACATTTATCTGCAAAAAAAAAAAAAAAAAGAAAACTATTGCAGAATAATTAACCAAAAAGAAAACACTTGGCAGTTGCTCAACCCCCACCCCGCACCCTGAAATGTCTTCTTTTGATTTCACTCTTTAACAATTCTGAAACCTTTGAGACTAATCATGAGAAGATGCTGCTTCTGTTGGAGTCACTGGAAGGAGCAAAGCTGGGAAGAAGGGAAGACAAGATGAAGACAAGATTAATCTATATGAAAGAAGCAGCTCAAAGGTAAAGTTTCCTGTTGACCACAGGAAAATCCGATCAAGCTGTTTCCTTCCTCTGTGCCTTTGATGTAGAGTGGCAAATGTTTGAAGCATCTGTTTGTTCCCCTGGCAGCTTGGAGTATCCCTGAGCCAAGTAGGTAAACAAACTGCAGAGAGCTTCCTCCTACACCTCTGATGTCACCCAGATTATACTGAGCACCTAAGACCATCACGTGTGCTTCTGACTAAGCCCTGTTTGCTTACTGTAACATTTGGGGGGGGGGGCAAGAAGCAAATCCCGGCAAAGCAAACAGCCTGGCAAGCCAAGCTGGTTCAAAAGAAGGTTACATCCAGAGTCTTGCCATCTCAACAGTGGGGAATGAAATAAAAAGAACTGTGATATGGCAACATACAACATATGTGCGCTTGTGGAACAGATAAACCCTGCATGCTCTGCTCACACGCAAGGTGTTCCAGCGACTTCGGGATAACGAACTTGAGGATTAAAGAAAGCACACTTTGATCCCCTTCTGTCATCTATGACATTTGCCCAAGGAAAGCGATTGGGATGGAGCAACCTTGCCAGTGCTTTTTTAAACAATTAAAAAGAAGGGGGGGGGGAAATCTCGTTGTGCTTCTTTTGCTGTTCTACTTGGCAAGCTAGACTAAGAAAAGCTTCACCTAGTTCACATAGCTGCAACATGCAGATTTGAGGTTCAAGATACCGAAATAGAATTCCAGACTCTTGTTTCAACAAGGGAAATAATTAGTTTCCCAGCCTAGTTGCCATGGCTGCGATTCTCACCTCTTCCCTAGATTTGAACCTCAGACAGCTTGAAACAAAATATAATGTTCTGAGCCTACTAGCACCTACATAAAAATTTGCAAAAGACAAGTAGCTGGTGACAATAAATGCTGGGGATGGAGGATGTGTGGGGATCTGGCACCCCTGTTATCCTCCTCGGTGCCCTAGAGCTGCCTGACAAGGTGTGAATGCATGCCTGTGTGATATTATTATTATTATTATTATTATTATTATTATTATTAGATAATTTTTATATTAAAACCATAATCCTAGGCTTTGCACACCTGTGGTAGCTGGATGAATATTCAGCCTCTAAATCCAACGAGCGGTTCCTGCAGACAAATAAGCTAATTTAAATTGCAAAAGTGAAAAGATGCTTAGCCCACTCAGGTGAGGCACAGGTCCCAGGGTCAGTACTGCAGATGACAAACAAAAAATTGCTGGACTTTATTTTTTTGTTAATGAATAAATGTTACACTTCCTCAGTATTAGCTAAGCTTTAACACTTTCTCTATTAATTGCTTGCTTTCTGATTTGTCTGACTTACAAGGGGGCAAACCTGTACTATTAAAAGCAGGCCAGACTGCTGCTGAAGTTAAATCGAGTTAGAAATATGCTGTAGTGTGGGTGATGCATGCTAGCACAGGTGGGAAGGAGCAAAGGGGAACGCTAGATTTCATTTATGGTGCTTTGTCAGTGCCTGTGCCAGCACCTTAGGCAGCTGCAAGAGGCCATAACACCTGGGTCTGGGAGCTGCCTGCTGTTTTAATTGCTCACTGTGCCCCTGAGCAATGCTCACAGGTCATGGTGCAGATTGCAATTCTGCTGCTGCTTCCAGCAGGTATGCGCATCAGAAAAGCAGGAGCAGCCCACCACAGGGCACTTCCTCAGCAGTGGGAGGGAGCTGCCCCTGTGCTTCATACTGTTGCACAGTTATTAAAAACTACAGAAGCAGCACCATCTCCATCTGGAAAATAGCATCCTGCTAATATCAGCATGGTTTTTAAAGCCCAGGTGTGCTGAATTTGCTTCATTCTGCCCCCCTCCCAGACCACAGCTACACATGTGCAAGCTTCCTTAACACATGAACGCCACCAAAGGGCAGACGTACACATAGCCACACACATTTCCCCAAAGTTCCCCCTCCACAAATGTATAGCTTCTCCTATATTTCCAGCTTAAAATAGGAATTGTATCTAGCGGTGATTGTCAACAGGTGAGAAAGAAGTCTTGATCTGAACTTCTCAGTGTTTAAGGGACTGAGGAATTCCCCCACTGGTGCCAATAGCAAACAGCAGTTTCAGAGGAGCAATAATCATTTGGAGCACAGCAGGAAAAGAAAGGGTTACACTCTCCCCACCTGCTGCACAGCAGCTGCTACTGTATTTAAATGCAAACATGAAAAGATCAGTTTAGTTTTTTGCCCAAATACAGAATTGTCTTCCTTGTATGTCACATTGCCCTGACACAGAAGCATTTCAAGCCATTAGTTTAAAAAGTTTCTTCAGAGTAAAACAACTAATAATTATAATTATTTAGCAATAGCTAGTAAATACTGATAAACTATTTTAACAGAACACATGGCACCTTACTTTTCACCAAAACATATGACTTAAAAAGATCATTCGTTTAAATAATTTATTATTCTCTCTTACTTTTTTTTTTAGTTCCTAGAAATTTACCCCCCCACTCCCATGGCCATACATGAAGCCCCATTTTTCCTCCTCTGTTAGCAATGTTTTTGTTTGTTTATTAACATGTCCTAGAAGATTTTTTTAAAAAATCCATACACATACAAATTTTCATCATGACCAATCTCCTCTGTTCCCTCATCTGTTTACTTTCACACAGTTGGCCTCCCGCTATAGCATGGTCCAAGTGGCATCCAGGGCTGTGTAGGTCCTATATCTTTAAAGCACATTTGAAGCACAGTCTTCCCCTCAAAGAATTTTGGGTACTGTAATTTAAGGGTTGTTGGGAATTGCAAGTCTGCAAGAAGTAAACTACACTGCCCAGAATTCTTTGAGGAGACAAACGTCCTTTGAATGTGTTTTAAAGGTACAGTGTGTATGCAACGTAAATCTTATATGGCTCCAAAAACCCACCCCACATGCTCCCTCTCTCTTTTTTTCCAGATTTCCTCACCTCATGAATGTCACTTGCTCCAAGACTGATTGAGTTAGCATTTCCTAACCCATCTCTCATGATCTGGCAGGGACTTACATTTTCCTGAGAATCACATGTTTAGCATCAAGGAGTATCCTCAATAAGAATGTTGCCTGACTATATTCTATAATTCTATATGCATGCATACATGAAATATGGCACGGACCCCCTTAAATATATGATGGAGGAATTGAGAATCAGGGTCATACTGCTTCAGATTTCAGCTCAAAATATGACGACTGCTGGACAAGCCCACTTAACGTGCGCGAGCTGTGGCCCCAGTAATTTTCCGTGGTTGTTATGCCTGGAGCATGAAAGGGAGTAGGAATCCCACACACTCTAAGCATCTATTTCTACTGCATAAGCTGCAGCCTCAGGTCTGTTGCCGAGGTCTTTATTACAGTCAGAACAACGTTCCATGATTAGGCTGATGTAATATTCACTTTGTCAGTGTGATGTTTTACACTCTTGCCCCAGTGATATAACTCCAGCACGCATATACATGAGCAGTGCTTTTTTCTGGGGGTATGCAGGGATATGCACACCCCTAAAAATGTTGTGAATCTTTGCACTTTTGTCCGTTTACTGTATTTATTTCCACAGGTTTGAACTATAAAATGGTGAGTCATAATGAGAGCACCCCTAAACATTTTATTTTAAGAAAAAAAGCACTGCACGTGACCACACCCATAAAGCTATGCTTCAGAGCAGCTGAATAACCATAGTATAAAGACACAACCATATGGTACTTTTGAGGAGCTATCAGGGTTGCACAATAATGCTAAACCTTGCAAAGCTTTTGACAAGACAGCAGAGCAGTTGGCCAGGCACTAAAATTGATTTCTTCCTACTTGGAACCCAGCTAGATGGGCTGCATTGTTGGTGGTAATAACTGGCAGGTTCCCCCCACCCCTCTCTCATTGATAGTCCATAAAAGGACCTTTTAAGTCCTTGAGATCCTACAGTAATCATAAGTGTTCAACAGATCTTAACAGACTCAAACGAAAGATCAACACTTATTGTACACATCCTCCAGGCCAGTTGAATTAGCATTCCTTGTTCTGCAGGTGCAACAGGATATGAATGCATCTGGTTGTGGAAAACCATGTCCATGGATATGTATGTGTATATGTGTGTAAGTGTGCGCAAGCATCATTATGTGTCTGTCTGTATACAAAATGAAATCATAGCTCCATCATCTTGATATCCGGGCACATCATTAATTTTAAAAGAGTGTGCTGTCAGCCACTGGCCTCAAGCCCAGCTATCTTTACCTCTGCTGACTAATTTCCTTTTCCCACACCTCCAGCTGCCTGACTAAAAAGGAAAAAAGAGAGAGAATGGGCTACATTTAATACAACATGCATCACTGCTTGTTTTGAAAGTCTCTAGACTTGGGATGAGAAAAAGAAATTCAAAACATGGGGAGCCTTCAGCATGAACTCCCACATCCACAGCTCTCATAATAGTAGCCATGACTGGGCATATCATATGAAAACAGCAGCCAGCCTACAATTGTAAGTATGGCATAAACTTTAGATGAGGAAATGATGCTTTAATAAATCAATATCCCAAGGATGTCGAGGGGTCATCATCAAGGCTTCCAGACAAAAATGTCTCTCCCATACTCAATGACCCAGTTTGGATCCTGTAAAATATTTCACATTGAGCATCTCCATGGGTACAAAGATTTTGTTTCCACCCTACAACCTCCCCTCAACTCTTGAGCGTGAAACTGTCATCTGTGCATATGCAATGGCTGTCTTGCTTAACTGCAAAGTAAATGTGACTTAAGTTTTCCTTTCGGGTTGATGCATTTTCCCTCAAATCAGCTTCAAACAGCCATATTTCTCAAGAAACTGCAGGATAGCTCTGCATCATGGGTAATGTCATGTGTACAGTAGTGGGAGTTCAGTGGAGCCAGAATAACTAGAACTGTGAAGACAGTCTGAATTTATGAATGGGTATTGGCACTGTTCATTGATGCAATTTGTGAGTTGTGAAAATTGTGTAAAGCTGGACCCCAAGGCACCTAATGATATGCTGAAAGAGAGGCATGTCTCAGCGGATCTCAGAGTGCCACAGAGCTGGCAAGTAAAATTCCGCTTTAAAATATCCCTTTACAGTCAAACCTCAGTTGTCGAACGTAATCCATTCCAGAAGCCCATTTGGCTTCTGAAATGTTTGACAACCGAGGCACAGCTTCCAATTGGCTGCAAGACCTTCCTGCACTTAAGCGGAAGCCACGTCGGATGTCCAGCTTCCAAAAAATGTTTGAAAATCAGAGCAATTACTTCCAGGTTTTTGGCATTCGGGAGCCGAAATGTTCCAAAACGAAGGCGTTCAGGAACCAAGGTTTGACTGTACCCCTTGTGGTATGTATGTTGCTATAGGCTGCATAAGAAATAAAATATCAGTAAATTAGTGATTATGTATTTTTTAAAGTATGTTGTAAGCGGCCTTGGTCATGGTTTTAACTTTGGAAGGGCGGCATACAAATAAAATGATTGACTGAGAAAAGGATCTGCATCACCTGTGGCTCTAATATACCAGACAACAGCTAAAAAAATGTGCTTTAAAATAGGGTAGTATGACACAAATCCCAGCCAGGCATGTGCAGATATGGGACTCATAAAGGGTTCATTCAAATTTGTAACAGTAGTCCAGAGTGGGAAGATGCTAATGTTATGGATAGTACCCAAGATGGCCTGTCAGAGATATGCACAAATATAACAGAAATCCTTCTCACCTGCACCTGGGACTTTATAGTATTATGTCTTGTTATAGAAGGTTATACTGATTAGATGTGTATGTGTTTATTTTGGAATATCATTTGTTTCTTATAATAAACTTTTCCCCAAAGGAATATTTGGCTGTGTGATGAGCCAGTAGCAGAGGTTAGACTATTCAGATATGAGCCGCACCTCTGCATCCTGTGACTCAGTTTCCCAATGACATGCAGCAGGTCACATTTTTGCTTTGTGAATATGCAAGTATGCAATCCTTAACATGCTTTCCTGGTCAAAACAAAAAAAATTCCTTCCAGTAGCACCTTAAAGACCAACTAAGTTAGTTCTTGGTATGAGCTTTCGTGTGCATGCACACTTCTTCAGATACCAAGTGTGCATGCACACGAAAGCTCATACCAAGAACTAACTTAGTTGGTCTTTAAGGTGCTACTGGAAGGAATTTTTTTTGTTTTGACTATGGCAGACCAACACGGCTACCCATCTGTAAATGCTTTCCTGGGAACAAGTTGAATTGAACCTGTGGGATTTATTTTTGGGTAGATATGAATAGGATTTTGCTCTAAATATAGTAACAGCAGGCCCAGTGTTTGGGGATGGGGTTGCAGCTCTCTGGGACCAAAGTTTGAAATCTGAGAGTCAGAGGTTGAAGTTAGATAGAAATTATTTCAGAGACTTGCCTAGCAACATGAGTAAAGTCTAAAACAGAAAAATGGAAGCTTATAGCAGCCAAGGTAGACCCTGAATCTGTCCATTACAGCACACCCATTTCCTGCCAGAACCTTATACAGCAGTACCTCAGGTTACATACGCTTCAGGTTACAGACTCCACTAACCCAGAAATATTACCTCAGGTTAAGAGCTTTGCTTCAGGATGAGAACAGAAATCGTGCAGCAGCAGCGTGGCGGCAGCAGGAGGCCCCATTAGCTAAAATGGTGCTTCAGGTTAAGAACAGTTTCAGGTTAAGTACAGACCTTCGGAACGAATTACCGTAAGTACTTAACCCGAGGTACCAATGTATAACTCAAGAGTCAAGAGAGAAGGCTCTACGTAGTCAGATCAGCAGAACGGATCCATTTTAAGCAATTTATTTAAGCAGTTTATTAATGCTCACATAATGAAGAATCTTGTTTGGCATCTGCTCAGTTTCAGAATTAAGAGCAGCAGTGGCCTGAAAGCAACATGTCAGGATGCTGGCTCCCCACTCTACTTTTATGGATCAGCTTGCTTCTTTTGTGTTAGATTCAGGTGCACTGTGTTGAATTGACTGTGAGCATAAGGGCAAATGCATATCCATGCAAACCAGGACTAAGATTCAGGGCACACACTTGGGACATTCTAAAGTGCATTCTATGCACTTTGACAAGAACTTGTCAAAGGCTTCCACACCTCTGCTGCACCACCATCTCCCAGGACCAGAAGAGGATTGAAGCGGAAGACTCCGCCTGCACCTTGGATGGGGGAGATACATACGCCGAGATGGGGAGGGACCTCTCTGTTGCAATGACTGCCTTATCAGGTGTACAGCTAGGAGTAGCTGAGAGACTTAGGACTGATGGACATGACTCCCCCTAACTTGTAAGTGTACTTTTGGCAATAAAGAGTCAGTTCCTCCTACTCTCAGCAGCCAGAAGCATCATAGCCAGACACTGGAGAGGCCTGTCAGGAGGAAGCATGGACCAATAGTATCAAATAGTATGGGAAACTGCCCTATTAGAAAAACAAACCAATAAACTACAACTGACATGGGCACAAATAGAAGACAACGCCTTCATCCCAGTATGGCTCCACTTTATCACATACATAGCCCAACAAGACGCCAACAAGAATCCGCCAACAACATACAAATCAATCTGGCTAACCTAATTAAAACACACACACACACCACTCACCCACAAAAGCAAATCTCACTATGGTGATACCTCTGGTTGCGAATGGAATCCATTCCAGAGGCCCGTTCGCAACATGAAAGGAACGCAACCCGCAGCGGCACATCTGCGCACGCGTGGGTTGCAATTCCCCACTTCTGCGCATGTGTGTAAGGTTATTTTGCACTTCTGCGCATGCGCGAGCAGTGAATCCCGGAAGTAACCTTTTCCAGTGTGGTGTAGTGGTTAAGAGCGGTAGTCTCGTAATCTGGGGAACCGGGTTCGCGTCTCCGCTCCTCCACATGCAGCTGCTGGGTGACCTTGGGCCAGTCACATTTCTCTGAAGTCTCTCAGCCCCACTCACCTCACAGAGTGTTTGTTGTGGGGGAGGAAGGGAAAGGAGATTGTTAGCCGCTTTGAGACTCCTGAAGGGGAGTGAAAGGCGGGATATCAAATCCAAACTCTTCTTCTTCTTCTTCTTCTTCTTCCGGTACTTCCAGGTCGCCGCGGGACGCAACCTGAAAAAATGTAACATGAAGCAAATGTAACATGAGGTATGACTGTACAGCCAACCAACCACACCCTAAGCCACCCTCAACCTCTCTCACCACCAAGGAAATACATCAAGCTAACAGTAGGAGAACCCATACAAGTAATGCTGACACAAAACCCCACACATACACTAAATAGGAGAATAGAAGCATAACCACCCAACTCACCATTCCCCCTCCCCTTCTTTCCCCCTAACACTGTATGTCTCACAGCAAATGAAACTGATCTGTAGAAAACACAACTTGAAAAAAGAGTCAACACACGTATTTTTGCAAGATTTTGTAAGAAATCTTTAATAAAGAAATATTTAAAATAAAAATAAAGGGTTAATTCCTCACACTGGACATTCTTGCCTGACAGTGCAGTGACATTGAGTCTTCTTGCCAAGAAGAGCATCCTAAGGTGGAAGTGGGAACTCTGCAGGCCCCGAGTGTCAGTGTGGACGTGCCCCAAAGAGTTTCTTCTTGACTTCAACAGCAGCATTACTCACAAATAAGCAAGTCATTTGAATGCTCTGCCATTTCCCCCTTCACTTCTGCCATGACTAAGAGAATAGAAACAAACACTTCCCACATGAGAATTTGTGTTGCTGGTGCTACTTCGCATGTTAATGCTGCTAGATGAGCCATGGCAGAGCAGCTTGCACTTAGCAGCAAATAAATATCTGTGCATAATCTCGGTTTGCTAATGGGCTTCCTATCCCATTGATCTTCTGTGGTCACTTAACTGTGATCCTGATAAGTGTCTGTGCCGCAACTAATTGCATCTCAGAATCCCTCATGTCTGTACTAAAAGTAGCTGGCAGATCTTTCTCTGAGATTTCACTGTTTGGAACAGGATTTATGAAGTGGCCAAATAAATTCATCATCCAGTTTGTGCCACTTTAAATAGGATATATTTCCTACAAAGTTAGCCCTTGAAGCAGGCATAGGTAGAGAATTACATCAGGAGAGACTTGTAACGCCTTGAAGAGCAACAAATTTATTCTGGCATTTATTTATTTATGTACGTACGGATCCATAAACCACTCTACATTCTGAATAGACACAATGCAGATAATAAAACAGCATTAAAACACAAAACCCAGAAAGAATGAAAAACTACAGAAAAAAAATAAGCTTTTGTGGATTAGTCAGGAGTGATGAAGCTGTGGCTCTCCAGATGTTGCCCTATAACTCCCATCCACCCCAGCATGACCAATGGGCAGGGATGGTGGGGATTGTACTTTGGCAATACCTGGAAGGCCACAGGTTCCTCAACCTTGGACCCACCATTCGATGCATCAAGTGTTGTTCTGGGCCAGGTGTGAGCAGTGTTTCTCAAACTTGGGTCCCCAGCTGTTGTTGGACTACAACTCCCACCATCCCTAGCTAACAGAACCAGTGGGATGATTGAATCAAAGATAGCTGAAGCCCACACAATGGCTTCCGCTAGCACATCAAGGCTTCCCCCTTTCCCCTCCATCCCAAAAGCAGCATGTGGGGGAAGGAGACAGGATATTTTTCATCAGGCAAGCAGAGATACTTGTGCTGATGGAGCAACTTCCTTAGTGCTACATTGAATTCCTCCCTCTGAGTTGTTGGTATATTATATATAAAAGGGTGTATGTGGTGAAATGTAAACAGTAACATTGGAGGGAAATGAATTAACAGTGACCATTCACAATACAGGGTTGGTGATAACAGAAACATCCTGGCACTGGTAATTAACAAATGTAGTGTGATTTAAAACAAAAACCATTGTCTAGATTCAGGCCACAGGGAGCCTCTCAATAAACTATGTCAGTAGCGTCACATTGCAGTCTCCCTTTTCAGAATAGACACCTTAAGGTCAACAGAAAAGCTTCCTGGAAGATTGAAATGTTCCATCGTGATTGCACAAATATCTATTTCACTATGTGAAAACACAATGAGAAGCTGTGTTTGGTTGTGCTGTCACCATGTCTGCATCCAGTGTAATAGACAATGGTGCTGTTGTCACATTCGATAATCTCTGTGTGGTTTGCCTCCTTTATTCTGTATGGGTGTTATGCTATCTGTATATGAAAATAATGATTGAAGTGACTCATGAGACTGTGGATGACACCTGCCTGCTTGCCCAGGATGATGGGATGATAACCATTAACTTAGATAGACTTCCATGAATTTATCCAAGGCTATCAATGGTTATCAACTATGAAAGCAGCATTAGGTCTCCATGTCCGGCTTCCACTGATAGACCTTGAGCTGATCCAGCAAGACAGTTCTTATGTTCATAAGTGACAGCCATTCGTCTGCAGCAAGAATTGGGTTTCTTGTCAGAGCAGTGTAGCAGCTCTGACAAGTGGACGAACCTTATGCCAATCTTCCAAATCCAGAGCTTCTTTGAAACCAGAGCTAATGAGGTTCATCTGTTAGAAATGGCAAGCACACTAGACTCAAATGTGACAGTAGTCCCAGTTGATACCTTTTCATGACGAGAAAAACTTGGACAAGTCCCCACACCGTCCAAGTCTAATTCTAAAATATGGCTACTATAGAAGACATTCAGTGCTCATAGGAGTAGCCTTCCTCAGTCAGGCTGAGGCCCAGAAGATTGTTTCTGATGGTACTTGATGCTTCAGAATGGTACAAGAGCACGGGGCAATAATGGAGCAAGTCACCTCCCAGTTTTAATTGAAAGCTTCCAGGATCCTTAGGCTAAAAAGTATCTCGAGGAGGATGTATGCCTTCATCACCCTTGTTAATAGTCACTTGTATTGCTACCATCTGCAGTATTAGCCATCACCACATTTTTGACAGAGAATTGCACACATCTATAGTGTACTGAATAAGCTGCCCTTAGCCACAGCTTGTTGGAATCCAAGAGTAAACCATTTATCCCATATTTGCCCTGTGGCTCCTTCTACGTTTCCTGTAATAATCTGATTCTAGCTGCTGCAGGAGACAGGAAGCTGATCTTGATGCACCATCGGTCAGACTCAGTTATTATGGCATGCTATATTACCTACTTCCTTTCTAAGGCTCTCAGCGTAGCATATCGTGCAATATCCTGCAGGCCCCGGTGTGGCACAAAGAAAAACAATATGTCACATATATGATGTTTGAATCCAGTTTGTTCAGAATGCTTTGGTAGTTTATGGGCAAACAATGATAATAGGTGACATGCAACCATAGATAAAAGCTTATCAATAAACACTGATAAATATCTACATTTCAAATCTGGAGGGAATCCAAGCTGATCGCTTTACCACAGTCTCACTGCTGTTTAATTGTCTGGATTTTTAATGTGTTGTTTTACATATTTGTTATGTTAGGCCCCTAGAAAGTTTTGCACTGAGAGGCAGGATATAAACCTGAAAAGAAAAGAATAGAACGAAACCTGAAGAGGATCTTCTCTTTTAAAAAAAGTGTGTAGAGTGTACTATATTAAGCAACACAGTCAGGACAGCCAAGAACTGGGATTTCAAGTAATGCTTCATTTTCAAACATCCAGTTTGGCTACTCCCTCTTGATTATTTTCTCACACTTGGTGAAATGTGCTTTGCTTTATTCTGCAGGGTGAGATGTACGGTAGTTTCCTGCTTAAAGGTGCAGCACTAAGTAGCCTAAACTTGACAAGATGCTGGCTGCAAAAAATGATTCTCAGCTGATGGTAGTGTTGCCTAATCAGAAGAAGAAGAAGAAGAAGGGCAAATGCCGAAGTAATACAGTGCCTGTTCTGAGCCTTTCAGAGTGGTTAACTGCAGTGGTTTGACATAGATTTTATTAATTTCATTCTATGAGGCTGTGATATTCTCGAGCAAGCAAGCAACAGGAAATTGGGACCCAAAACTAGGGACACCTAACAATCAATGGTGACTCCAGGGCCAGACTGAGTTACCAGTGTTTGGATTTCTTATTCCATGCATCTGAAGATGATTGAATCAAATGCTGTAAAAATTCTTCTGCATATTCAAGAGCCGTGTTAGCACCAAATTTCAGGAAAAAGCCTATGCAGGTCTATCCCGCATGGTTGAAAGAAAACAAACTGGAATTCTAGGTACTCTTACTTAGGAGTAAGCCCCACTGAATACAGAGAAATTTACTTCCATGTAAACACACACAGAACTGGGCTATACATATCACAAGGCCAGGATCACCAGTGATTATGGCATTGTAGCAATTAAGGAGGTGTCAATTAGATTGGAAACTCCTGGGAGTCCCTATGTCAATCATTCTAAGCTTTCTATAAGATATACTCTAATTGTTTATTTTATTTTTTTATTTTTTTAAAAGCTACAGTAGCACACTATTCTTATACTGGATACAAGTGGGACCTGTAACAAAATGTTACAGTGTGAAGTGTTGCTAATCAGAATTCTAGCCACTCCGCCTCATCCCTGCCCTGCCCCCCCCATCTCCCCCAACAGTCAACCAGGCCACTGCACATGAACAGGTCTCACTGGATTATGAGTTTTTTAGGGGGGAGGGGGGATCACCCTAACAACTTTCTGACTTCTGTCAACCTTAGGGTCCTCCCAAGCCTGCTGATATTTCCCACTGGTTTGTGGGTGATGCATTTTGCCTACCTAAGAAATGGCATATACAGCCTCAACATCGGAAACAGAACGGCGAAGTCATTTTGGTAGAAATGAATTGTACCAGAAGCCACTGCCCTTAACAGCCATAGTCTATGCTAGTGTGCTCTGCAGGTAGACTAGATGTAAAACCACTACCTCTCCTCTGAGAACAAAGCTGGTACTCCCTTCAGAAGAAACCAGGATGTATTTCCAACATAACAAGGTGGGAAGTTGTAAGGTCAGGGCTAGGTCTCTGGGCTACCACAGTATTGCATAAGAGATGACTGTGTGGCAGTCAGTGGTGGATAAATGGGACACAGTTGACAGTTCATTACATGGCATACTAAAAGCTGTTTGAGCCTTAGAACTGTCGATTTCCTTCATACAGCACTAATCAGTCCGTCTGAGAAGCAAGGTAGAGCTGGATAGCTGTTAGCTTTGCTTGCCAGATGCAGGATTTAGATCTGGATCCAGGAGTTACGTACTTATTGTGCTGATGTAGCTCTTGATCAAGCTATTAGTCATCATGGCTGCCAGCAGTGAAAGATTATCTTGAATGGAACAAGCAGCTCCCCCATCGGATGTATGCCTGTGCTGTATGTTCTTCATACAATTCAAAGGAATGTATTCTTTTTATACAGCTTGTTTCCTGCTATTCATTTTTGTCTAAATCCTGGGAAATCTGAATGGAAGGTTCCTGCAACCAACCAATTCCTCCCTCCGAAAAAAACCTTTAAGAACATTTTCCACCA
Organism: Podarcis muralis; assembly: GCF_964188315.1. NCBI lineage: Eukaryota > Metazoa > Chordata > Lepidosauria > Squamata > Lacertidae > Podarcis > Podarcis muralis. The sequence goes on from NC_135660.1 coordinate 47,850,167, forward strand.
CTCCTACTATTTTCTGAACTCTCACCCCTACAGAATCCTCCTCCCACATAATGTTTTTTCAAGCAATCTAATGTAGATGAGCTCCAGGCTGTCATTAGCGCTCTTAACTCTGGGGAAGTCCTATTAATATGTTAAAGAAAGAAACATTTCCCCTGGGAGGATTTTACATACGCACTCCTGAGCAAAGCATTGGCTAATTGAGCCTGCTAGATCAAACCTATCTGGCACTTCCTCTGCAAATAATTCCTTGAGCTAAACACACTGCATCAGTCTCAGACTGGGAGGGCCACATCTGAATAAGCTCTCCCTGGGAAAAGAGACTGGTAGATAACATTGTACCCTGTGATAAAGGATGACACAACCATTCTGGCTTCAGCTTTGAAGGGCTACAAAGGACGTTGGCTTAAAATGGTTTGTGCAACTTGCTAAAATGAAATAAAAAATTGCTTGTGTGTTTCCTCAGCACCCCGGAATGTCAAGATGACATTTGTGCTAGACAAGAGCTGTTTCAGGGGAGATCATGCTTCTTGACAACAAAATTTCCATTCCCTAATTCTCTCACCCCTCCGTTGTACTCTCCTATTTCCTTACATAGGCTCTTACTCGAAAAGAGAGGGCGTTGATATTTGCTCCATACCAGGTCTGTAGGTCTACATGGGAACACAGCATTCCTAGTATCCAGGCATATTCTTGGGCTGGTTTCCAAGAGAAAGTCGTGGGCTGCTGGAAAGGAAATCTGCACACTTGCAGCTCACAAATCAGCAGGGATGTGAGAACAGAGGATTTAACATTTGCCATGGAAAATTTCTTCACATCTCCATCCCACACTGTATTTCTTGCACCCACCAGCCACCTTGATAACTTGAACTGCTTTGGTAGCATGATATAAGGGCTTTTTTCAATGATACATGGCAATCCAAATTATTAATTGCTTTCCATGATGCTGAGAGAGTCAGTTGAGAAGGATGACATTTTAACTGGTGGATGAAGAGTTACATTTCTATCCACAGTCAGCACCAGCTTTTCTAAGCAGCTTCTCTGCTGCTTAGAATACTGCAATTCTTAACGCCCCACCCCCACCCCTGCAAACTGTTTTATTTTCATTAACTTCTTTTTTGTTCAATTTATTTAAGAGACTCCCATACCAAACATTCATCTCACAATCACTTTTTTAATTTTTTTAAGAACCAGCGCCTTTTGGAACTACCATATTTTCTTCTTTGGGCTGCCATGGAAAAAGCGCATTTGAATTGAAACTCAATTCATATTGCACTCCAGTAGTGGTGCTAGTGAGTTTTACAAGTGAGTCACTGTGAGGAGGGGATAGAAGCAGACAAGCTAGGCCTCATTACCATCCCTGTGTTACCAGAGAGTGACTTTGTAACTCCCTATGAGACTTATGCCATATGCTGGCTATGGGAGAGTGGTAATTGATACTCCTTAAGGCAGGGCTGTCACCATCTGCAGTGATCATGGAGCCCAAGAAAGTAAAATCTCTCACTGCCTCCATTTCTTCCCCTTCTATTTGCCCGGAGGTCATGAAAAGTCGGATGAGGATGAGAAGAGTCATAAGGACGTGGGTGGTGCTGTGGGTTAAACCACAGAGCCTAGGGCTTGCTGATCAGAAGGTCGGCAGTTCAAATCTCCACAACGGGGTGAGCTCCCATTGCTCGGACCCAGCTCCTGCCAACCTAGCAGTTCAAAAGCATGTCAAAAGTGCAAGTAGATAAATAGGTACCGCTCCGGCGGGAAGGTAAACGGCGTTTCCATGCGCTGCTCTGGTTCGCCAGAAGCGGCTTAGTCATGCTGGGCATATGACCCAGAAGCAGTACGCCAGCTCCCTCAGCCAGTAAAGCAAGATAAGCACCGCAACCCCAGAGTCGTCCGCGACTGGACCTACCTTTACATGAAGAGTCGGACACAACTAAACAACAACAAAGGGAGGGCAAGTTGGTAATCCCTAGTGTTGGGTGAAAGGGTAAAGAGCTCTGTTAGGTAGTGGTTCAGTGTTCCGGGGTCAGCAAACTTTTTCAGCAGGGGGACGGTCCACTGTCCCTTAGACCTTGTGGGGGGCCGGACTATATTTGGGGGGGAAAGAAGGAGAATGATTTCCTATGCCCCACAAATAACCCAGAGATGCATTTTAAATAAAAGCACAGATTCTACTCATGTAAAAACACCAGGAAGGTCCCACAAATAACCCAGAGGTGCATTTTAAATAAAAGCACACATTCTACTCATGTAAAAACATGCTGATTCCCGGACCATCCACATGCCAGATTTAGAAGGCGATTGGGCCGGATTTGGCCCCCAGGCCTTAGTTTGCCTACCCATGTTAGGATTTGCATATACACTACTTTTCAGGGCCAACTGAAGCTTCCACAGAAAAGACCGATTATATTTCTCTTCAGACAAGCATATCAGTGGCAGAGAAAATGTGGAAACCTGGCAGCACCTATCCACTGATGTTGCCTCACAGAACAGAAGGCACTGAGTTTTAGAGCACTGTTTGTCGACATTTGCTCTAAAACATGCCCATATATTATTTTCGTGGTGGTCTTGGGAATGAATTGAAATTGCACTGAAGACCACAGTTTAAGAATAATTGTCACTGAGCAAATGTTCTCACTCTGGGAACGTTCTCACTTCTAAAATGCCTCATTTCCACATCCTTTAGCTAAAGAGTGAAAGAGGTAGCAATAAAGTGCAAATAAAATCACCATGAAAAACACTACAAGCTTCCAAAATGACACTGAGTTCCTGCTGATAAAGATGTTTACAGCAAGCTGTAGCTACCGGGAGAAACATTACAATTTGTGCTTTACAAACTTTAATGGGCAACGTCAAAAATATTCAAAATACGAAAGCAATCTCCGGCTACCGGCTGATCTATGGAAGAGCTTTCGGTATTTGCCTTGAAATAACTGAGGAACAGTTTACTAAATTGCAGTGCACTTTCCCTGGGTTAAAGCTTAAAGCTTAATTTTAAAATGAGGTTAATAGGTAGCTAAAGAAAGAAAAGAGATTAATTAATATGTAAACAGTTTTGTTTTCAGGGTTTTGTTTCTTTTCACAAAACCTGAACGTTTGTGTAATCTCAAAATCAACTAGTTTTAAAATTTCAAACCATTTTTTGATTTGTAGAAGATCCCCAATGTATGAGGGATATTTTTAAATGATAGGACAAATTTTCCAATAACCGTAATGTGATCCAGGATCAGCCCATCATAGCCTTTAGAGTGATGAGCTGCCTCTTATTGCCCATCATACAGTTATGAGATGCTGACAGGGAAGAAAAGGAATTTGGTCAAATACTCCAACACCCCCTTCCCTTCTGGAACCTCCTGATTTTATAATGGGTGGCATTCGTAAACCCTCTCAACAGCAGATCTTTATACTTGTAAATTCAGTACAAACTATCAACACATTATGGCAAAATCCATAAACCTGTCTTATCAAAAAATTGTGCTTAAGAGGTGATCTTCAGGTCAGCAAGTACTTTATTAATTATTTCCTTTTTTTTAAGAGGGTTGGTTTCTCTGTGATTCATACCTGTGTGGGGCAATTAAACAAAGTGAGCTATTGTATTGGAATGCAAAGTATGCTTTTGGCACTATATTGGGCAAGGCCTATAAATTCTGAGGTTTTTGGCAATGAGTTATACAGCTACATTCATTTTAAGGAATTTATCGGGTTTTGATAGCTTGTACTTTGTGAATTATTATGAACAAGGAGTTTGCTTGCCAAATTCTATTCTTATCTTAGTATTATCATTCAATTTCCCTGCTTTTTTGGCAGTTCCTTCCAGAATTGCCACTGCGCAAGATATTTAAGTCCACTTCACACCTGTCTCTAGTGGCACCGCACCCTTCTTCATTCAAGTCCTCCTAACCTCACATCCTCATGGAAATACACCCCCTCCCGCACGCCTTTCTTCTTCACCCATGAATCACCCATATGATATTGGCTCTATTTCCCCCTAAAACCTTGGGAATAGCAATTCCTTCCTTAACAGGAAGAATACATTTCTCTGCTGCCCAAACAACATAATGTTGTGGGCTTACTATTGTAAAATATAGCAGCGGCCAACTTGTACATCCTGAACTAGTCAGCTTTATCTTGCATCCCACGGTCTCTCTACAGTGAGCAGTTTGCCAATCTGTCAATTCAAGCCCTATTCAGGTAATCAAAAGAACACACGAGGACACAAACTGGATATAGAGCCATACCCTAGCCACAGCCCTAATGTCCCTGTGCGTGGCACCCTTACATTCTTGCACTTCCCACATTGACCAGCAAGATTGGAAAAGAGATTCCAAGTCCGCTTAGATGGGTGTGCTTAGAATTCACCCTGCAGTGGGACCTTCCCATTCAGGGCAGGGCGGTCAGAGCAGGCAAGGCAGGGCGCGTGGTGGTGACTTGGTGGGGTGTGGTCACCCACACCTGCTGCACCGTCTGTTCCCCTGGGGCATTCTTTTCATCCCTGAATAGGACTTTGGAGAAAGTGAATCTGAATAGGGCTGGGTACAGATAAGGGTCCTTCCCCTCCCTCTATCTCTCATAATGCTAGAGAATCTGTTGTCCTCTGACAATGCCCAATATCAGGGGAAGACAAAAAGGAAGTATTTCTTCAAACAGTGCATAGCTGTTAAGATATGAGAATTGCTGCTCCTTGATGTGGTGGCAACCACCAGCTGAGATGGCTTCAAAGGTGGAAAAGATACATTCACTGCAGAAGATAAAGGCTATCAAAGGCTACTAGTCATGAAGGCTGTAAAGAACAGAGGGGACATGTCACTTAATGTCAGTCTTTAGAGGAAACAGCAGTGGGAGAGGGCTCTTTCCCTCAGGCCCTGCTCATAGGCTTCACTTCAACATCTAGCTGGTCACCATGGGAAACAGGATGTTGGACTTGATAGGCCTTTGACCTCACCCAAGAGGGTTCTTCTGAAACTTAGATTGGAGTTTCCTGTGAGAACTGACTCTAAGGTTTACTGCACCTTCCTTCATCATCAAAAAGTTAACGTTCTCTGGCCTATGTGCATGAAGCTAGTAATTCTGCTTTTGAAAACTATTGTTTTGAAAAAGAGAGTTACTGGGCCAGGAAATATGATTGAAGATCCTGGCTCTTGTATGCACTGCAATGGAATCCTTCTACTGCTTTAGGGCCTACTGGGTGATCATTAGTCATGAAGGAGCGTACTGTTGTTCTTCATTTCCTGTGAGACAAGCATAGCTATTGGATAGTGTCTGTGCCATTATTAGAAACAAGTGAGAAGCCCATGAGAGTTCACTGGTGGGAAGGAAGGTTGGGGTGACCCCTTATCTGTTCATGTTTCGAGTGGTGTGTCATTCCAGTCCCACATTTCATAAAAATATGCCTCTGGTGCTTTTGTGGGCCATGCCCATCTGGTGTTGGCCCTGACTCTGTTCCTCCTGCAACCTCCCTCCTCCCATACTCCTCTAGTTCTCTTTCTCCCTTACCCTTCAGTGTACGTAGTGTTTTGCCATTCCCATAAAATCAATTTGCTGCTGTAGGCAAAAGCAAAGGGGGCAAACAAGGGGCATCGCTAAAGTGGAACTAACTAAACCTTTTCCCTGGCATCTGCAGCCATAAAGGGTGTTCCTATGTGTAGAGGGATACAGTTTCCCATCCCAATTCATACTCAACACCATTCTTGTGAATTTTGTCCTTTCCCTTACATAGGTGAATTGATTGCACTGCAGTCTATTCTATTTCTTCCTTCTGGCAAGAACAGAAGAAGCATACAGCCAGGCACAGAAAAAGTCATGCAGTCCCACGAAATAAAGCACATTCACTCATCTGACACAGCAATGTGCTCTGATCTTGCAGACCTTTGAACTCCTCTAGAACTGACTCACATCTCTCCCCTTCACTTCCCCTCAGCAAGACTACTGCCCTTTCCAGTACTGTACTTGGGAATAGGATATTGTCCTCCTGGCATTGGATTAATGCTTGCCTGAATGTAGAAATAAGTGTGTGGGTTTTCTTTCTCTGAAGGGGCTCCAGGGCAGAGCTAGCAATTCCAATTTTCTATGCTGTGTGTCAAGGTTTGCTGGAGAGAGAGGGTGAGCATCCAAAAGCAGGTAATGTTCTGGCACTGCTCAGATGACACACCTCCTTCTGCTCTTAAGATGTGTGTTGCATTTAGGAGATTTGCATGTTCTGGATGAATATGTGATGTTGCTTTAGAATATTATACAGGCAAAGACCCACTTAGGTGCGTCCGAATGACGTGCAATTGCAAACACACACACAGTGCCAAACCCAGAAGTGGCACCAAAACATCATAAAGACAATGAAAAAAGGGCCAGGGGCAGAGTGGGCTTGCACACATTTCACTAACCCACACACAGTCCAGAACATAGCCCCCATGCAAAACAAAGGTTGCCTGTATTATTAAGTCTGTGAATGAAGGTAGATGTTATACATGACCCTGAAGGCACTGGGTGATAAGACCTGCAAGATAACCTTGGTGTTGTTAAACCACTTGCATAGACGGCATATTATAAGTTTACCAAGAATGCCCTCTTGACTAATGTATATGCACACCAAATCAGGGCAGTTGTCCTGCAACAGAAAACCTTTTTTGTGTGGATTACTACTACTATTATAATTTAAATATATATCCCACACTTCGGCTCAATGGAGCTCAGGGCAGTAGACATAATAGAAGTTAAAATAATGCAACTATATATATATACACTGTGTATACACACACACACACACACACACACACACACACACATATGCAATCACATCCCTTATAGCAAATAATTATCTAGATTACCAGAAAACGTATTTTTCAGCCATCAAATGCCTAGGTAAACAAGAAAGTTCTAAAACTCCCCTGAACAACAATATTGTGGAGACAGAATCACATCAAAGGGGAAGGCATTTCAACAAATGGGGAACCACCACCAAGAAGGCCCCATCACATATCAACGCTAGGCAGCCAGCACTACCAGTCCTCCATTAACAATCATAGTATCGTAGTTTCATTGCTGAGCAGCTATGTGCAGAGCTCAGTGGAGTAGGAGGCCAGCCAACCAGAATAGTCTCTGAGGTATACTTACCTGGACATAGAGTCAGCATCCAATGTCAGGTTCAGTCCTAGGGTCAAGCGAACAGCAATCCATGTGGTCCGACAGTCCAGGGGTCAGGGAAACCAATGATCATAGGGTCAAGGGTCAAGACAAGCAGGAAGCAGCAAGATAGGGCAAAGAACTACAAGAGTTGTTACCAGCATTTGACTGCTGCTGAAAGCTATGCTTAGGAAGGCTGAAGTCAGCTGGTTCTAATCAGCACCTTTTCCTCTGCATCCTTGAAGGCTGATCAACTTCAGGTGGAGTCGCTCCACCTTCCACACCTTCAGGTGGCTGTTCAGCAGGTGAAACTGACTCCTGGCCCACCATGGCAAATAGGGCTCAATGTGGTTGATATTGGGGAATATGTAGGAAGCCTTCTTTGCAGGTGTTAAGAGTCTGGACAGGACTTGCTTTAAAGAGTTGTGCTCAGGATTAAGCTTCTCTATAATTCATGCTTTGTTGAGTATAAATTGTATGCATAGATGTGATGTGTAGTACAATATTACTAGCCCCAAAGCTGGCTAGGATTCTACATAAATGAATCATATTTACACATAGTAATCCAGCAGCCCGTGCAAGTGACCAAAGCCCACATCCATCTCAACTGAATGACTTGATTCATTGTGGGACAAGGTTCAGCTGTTTGTGATAATTTTACAGGGGCCCCTTCTCCTTCTGTCATAGCCCCGAGACTGGAAAAGCCAGAGGTACTGACATTCTTCTCCATTTACAGGTGTCAAAATCACCAGAAGCCCGGTCATGGGGAGAAATCCCACGGCAGCAAAATGGGGAAGAAGGAGGAGATATTGTTTGACAGGAGAAAGAAGGGGAATTTCCTACCTAAGCTGGGGTATTTTTCTTACACACCGTTTCCCTTAATAATAAAAAAACACCTCCTTTTTCACTTCTCAGTTTAGCAACCTGCTAGAAGTGAAACACAAGCACAGATGAGTCACGCCAAAGGGGAAGCATCTGTTATGACCCTCATTCCTAATGCCCCTATGCGTTAGCTTAACCCCAGGCTTTCTAGAAAACGTAATAAAACGCTTTCATGAGAACAGGGTGTTTTTGTTGTTTACCCTGCTGGTGTAGGCGCCCATAGGAACTGGGTTTTACAGTAGCAAAGGTTAGATATTGATACTGGGTTTTCATATGGGAGCTGATGGGCTCAGTCCCAAAGTATCCTTATCTAATGACAGAATGATTCCTCATCTTATGATCATCTATTAAAAGCCATTCTAGTGGCTCTCTGAGGTAGCTGTGAGCTCTGCCCCTGATGAAATAGGGGCAGGTCACCAAGCAGTTACGTGGATTGCAGCAGTTACACAGCCCATAGTGTATGAATAGTCCACAGTACAAGAATAGCCAACATAGATCCCTCTGAAGATTATGGAAAACAACTCCCATCAGCCCCAGCCACCATGGCCAATGATCAGGAATGGTGTGAGTTAAAGTCCAAAACATCTGAAGGGCACCATGTTTGCTATTCCTACCATAGTTTCTTAGAAAGGTTACCTCACTTGAAGGGAGACTAATATTGTATATATACTTGTAAGAACCTTGTGACTTCAGAAGATAGATCTTTAAGGGGGGAAATGCACATTGGTAATAATGGAATAGTGTTACGGGTTTCATTAAAGCACTGGCTAAATCAGGGGTGGGGAACCTACTGCCCTCCAGATGTTGTCCTCCCAACTCCATCATCCCTTATCATTAGCCATACTAGCTGGGGCTGATGAGAGCTGGAGTCCAGCAGCACCCAGAAGGCTACACGTTCCCCACCCCTGGGCTGAAGAGTAAAAGACCAGGGTGTGGCTCACAGAGAACCTTAGCAAATGATCAGGCTGCACTTGACGCTTAACTAGACACAATGAATATTAGACGAATGTTGTTGCCCAGTGTTGGTGCTGTAAGTGTTAGGATATTTCCGTTCCACCTTAAGAGGGAGCAGGCTTTGAGAGTCACAGAGTCTGCGCATGTCCTAGTCACAGGATGTTTATGCTTGCTGTTTCCTTTCGATTTCAGTCGGTCAGAGACACTGACACAGAACGGTCATGTTTTCCTTTGTTCTGTTCAACGCTAAATAAAGTCTGTAAATTATGCTCTCTTCTGCGGTGCAAGCTTTCTGGCTGTGGTTTCTGCTGATAAAGAACAGTGTGCACAAGCCTGGAATGTGGCAATCTATTTCTGAGGCTTTGTGTCGCTAACTGCTGGATCTGCCTGGCTACGGGAGATCGATGGACGTTCGGCAGCCGGCTTGGGGCCATGATGGATAATATCTCCCTGGCAGTTTCCCAACAACAAGGTTTCGGGCCCAGATTCACAGCACCTACAGGAGAGTAAAGCTGCAACAGACTGCGTTTGAGAGGTATGAAGTGGGAAAAGCGAAAGAAAGGGAGGCTTTTCTGTTTTACCTCGGACGGAGCCTTTGAACTCCGGCAAGGCTTAATTGGCCTGGGAGCCGAGCCAAAAGGCATCGTGATTAATGGCTGCCAAGATAAGGAGTCTCTGAAGTAGAAAAAGACTCACGGCTCAAGTAAAAAGCTGGAATGGAGTTTTTCCACGCTTTTGAAGCTTCTGAAGCTGCTGAGTGCCCAAAGTTAAATCGGCACAATTATCAGACCTGGGCAAAATGGTGTGAGAGTTTGCTGCGTCAGTATGGAGTCTGGCATACTGTGTCTCAAGCCCCCCCAGATCCTCTGACAGAGAAATGGGAGGCCCAGAATTCGAGGGCCATTGACATAATAGTCTTATCCGTCTCTCTGGAGGAAATTGCTACGCTTGCTGGCAACGTGACGGCACGTAAGATGTGGAATGCTTTGCAGATAGCCCACATGCCAATCATCCCAGCTCAGAGTCTGAATGCCCAGAGTGTGAATGCATCGGAGGTCCTGGCTGTTTCCCAGAATGCGAATGAATGCAGGGATGCTGAGGGCACCGGTTGCAAGCTGCAGGGGGAGCAGACTGTGATGTCATCCCAGGCAGCATTCCAGCCTCCAGGGGGAGCCAAGGAGACGGCAGCTGAGAGCTCTGTTTCTCATGGGAACCAAGGTCATCGCCTTTGCAGAGGCCGGAAAGGCAAAGGTAAACAGGCGTCTGCAGATGGCCAGGAGCAGAGGGAGGGTGAAGAGCCCACGCCAGTGGAAAACAAGGCTATGTTTGCTGGCACAGCTTCACCAAAGGCTAAAGGCACGTCTGCTGACCAGAAGCAGGGGGGCAAGCTGCAAAAGCCCACGCCAGTGGAAGACAAGGCTATGTCTGCTGGCACAGCTTCACCTAAGGCTAAAGGCACGTCTGCTGGCCAGGAGCAGCAGGGGGGCAAGCTGCAAAAGCCCAAGCAAGTGGAAAACAAGGGTTTGCTTGCTGTGAAGGCTGCTCCAACAGCCAAAGGCAGCTTTGTTGTTGATTCGGGCTGTACCCGCCACATCTCGAAGGATCGCCACCTCTTTATCTCCTTCAAGCCTCAGGAAGGTGAGATCCACCTGGCTGATGGAAGGACGTTGCAAATTGCAGGAGAAGGGACTGTGAAACTTGCAAGTTTGCATACAACCATCAGTAATGTTCTGTATGTTCCTGGAGCTGCAAGCAATTTATTGAGCGTCCCGCAGCTTACTGGACGTGGTTTTCAGATTTCCTTCAAGAGGAGCGTCTGTGTCATCAGTAAAGGCAAAGAGGACTATTTGCATGCAAAGTTTGTGGATGGTTTGTTCCATATAACTTATGATGACACTGCTGTTGTATCTAATGCTGATTCTTGTTGTGTTGCACAAACTAACAAAGTTCTTCATGCAGGTTGCATTCATGAAGCGCATCGAAGGTTTGGTCACCTCTCTTGGAAGGCACTGGCCAAGATGCCAGAGGTGGTTGAGGGTTTGAACATCAAACCCTGTAAATATCACATGAAATGTGTATCTTGTGCTGAGAACAAGGTGAAGGTTGCTCCAAAAGGCAAAGAGTCTAGCAGGCAGGCTTCCAAGCCCTACCAGCTAGTGCACGCAGACCTGGTTGGGCCACTTACGCCCTCTTTAGGAGGAGCAAGGTTCTTCATGGTTCTAATTGATTCTTTTTCTAGGTACATTCATGTGTTTTTGCTCGAACAGAAATCGCAAGCGTTTCCGAAGTTTAAGGCATTCTGTGCTTGGTTGGAGAATGCTCACGGTAAACGTATTTCCTGTCTTTTTACCGATCGGGGCGGGGAATTCACTTCTCAGCAGTTTGAAGCTTTCCTGACTGAGAAGGGAATCCAGCATGACATGTCAACCCCCAGATCGCCATGGATGAATGGGCTTGCGGAGAGAGCAAATCAAACATTGCTGCAAGGAATGAAAACCTTGTTGCATGATGCCAATCTCCCTGATAAGTTTTGGGGGGAGGCTTTAGGGAATCTGGTTTACTCCGTTAATCGCAGATTGTCATCACCCATTGGTTGTACCCCCTATGAGAAGATGTTTGGCAAGAAACCCAACACCAAACACATGAGAATTTTTGGTTCTGACATGTGGGTACGCACCCCACAAACCAACAAGCTTGGGAAGCGTGGGGCACATGGTTTGTTCATGGGGTACGAAAAAGGTGCATACAGGGTATGGATGACTAACTCTAAATCCATAAAGTTCACAAGGAGTGTTGAGTACAATCCTAAGTGGGGGGAAAATGTGGGAATTTTCCAGAGTTACCCAGAGGAGGATGAAGGTGATGTCAAGCGAGCAGCTAAAGCTGAGGAAGCTGCTGAGGATGATGATGATGAGGATGATGATGATGATGATGATCAGAGTTCGGATTCCAGTTCAGTGGGTGGCGCTGCTGCTGATGTCAGTGAGAGTGATGACACAGCAGACTACAAGAGTGCAAAGGCCTCAGTCAGACCATCTGATGCGTCTGACAATGAACTGGAAGAACCACTGTTCACCATTGGTCACTTTTCTCCTAAGAAAGAGGAGATGAGTCCAGAAGACTTGCGTCTAGTACGTAGGTCTGAAAGGGCGACCAAAGGCAGACCTCCAAAGAGGTATGCTGATGAGTTTGCTAAGACTGCAACTGCTGTTCTTAGTAGCTCAGAGAAGGTGTGGGAACCTTCAAGCTTCAATGAGGTTCAGGAGTTAACCTCTAAAGATGCTGAGCCTTGGCTTAATGCCATGAAGGCTGAAGTTGATTCCTTGAACAGGAACCAAACTTGGGAGCTGGTACCGGTAGTCCCAGGTATGAGACTGGTTGGCAGCAAATGGGTCTTCAAGGCCAAGACAGACCAGAATGGCAAGGTTGTCAGACACAAAGCCAGATTGGTTGCCAGAGGTTTTTCACAGGTACCAGGACAGGATTACCACGAGACCTACTCACCCACCGTCAAATATGAGAGCATTCGGCTGATGCTCAAGATTGCTGCGGAGGAGAAACTGTATGTTTCTCATCATGACATTAATACAGTTTTTTTGTACGGGATTTTGAACGAGGAGCTGTTTATGCTTCCACCTGATGGGATGCAGATACAGAAGGGAATGGTCTGTAAACTGCGGAAATCCTTATATGGTCTCAAGCAGAGTGCTAGGTGTTGGAACACAAAACTCACTGAAACGTTGCTTTCTCTAGGTTTTCACCAGGGCAAAGCTGATCCATGCGTGTTTGTCAAGGAGGAGGGGCAAAACAAACTGTATTGTTTATGTTTTGTTGATGATCTTCTGATGTTTTGGAAGAATCAGGCTTTTTATCAAAGCACCCTAGCTCAACTGAAGGAGCACTTTGACATGAAGGATCTTGGTGAGGTATCCAACTATCTTTCTCTGCAGGTGGAGAAGGACCAAGCAGGTAATTTTCTGGTACACCAAACACAGAAAATTGCTGATGTATTAACCAGGTTGAATTTGGTTGATGCAAACCCAGCAGACACACCGATGGTGACAGGTTACCAGGTAGATAGTACTGCTGAAGCGTTTTCTGACACAACGCTGTACAGATGCGTTCTAGGCAAGCTGAATTTCATTGCCAGATGTTCAAGACCTGACATAGCTGTAAGCTGTAATCTGCTTAGCAGACATGCCAACAATCCTACGGTTCAGGATTGGAAAGCTCTGAAGCGCATAGCCCGCTATTTGAAAGGGACTATGCACTACAGGCTGAGGTTCACCAGTCAGAAGACTGGAGGTCTTGAAATCTTTGCAGATGCAAGTTTTGGAAGTGACACCACGGATGGTACGAGCACTTCTGGAGTATGCTACATGTACAACCACTGCCTGTTTGACTGGTTGTGCAAGAAGCAAACAACAGTGAGCCTAAGTTCCTGTGAAGCAGAACTCAATGCTCTGTCTTTTTCACTCATGGATTGTGAATGGTTGATGCAACTGTTTAAGGACATCGGGGTTTCTGTGAAATGTCCTATACAAGTGTATCAAGACAATAGATCGTGTTTGGCTTTGCTGAACTCCGAGAGTTGCAAGCAAAGAACCAAGTACTTGCAGATTAAGCTACATCGTGCAAGAGAGTGTATTCAGAAAGGACTGATTCAGGTGTCCTACATGCCAGGAAATGAAATTCCTGCTGATCTGTTGTCTAAGGTTGTTAACAGAGAACAACATAAGGTTTATGTACAAAGGTTGCAATTGAGTGAACCACAGGTACAACAGGTTACACGGAAAGGGGGAGGATGTTAGGATATTTCCGTTCCACCTTAAGAGGGAGCAGGCTTTGAGAGTCACAGAGTCTGCGCATGTCCTAGTCACAGGATGTTTATGCTTGCTGTTTCCTTTCGATTTCAGTCGGTCAGAGACACTGACACAGAACGGTCATGTTTTCCTTTGTTCTGTTCAACGCTAAATAAAGTCTGTAAATTATGCTCTCTTCTGCGGTGCAAGCTTTCTGGCTGTGGTTTCTGCTGATAAAGAACAGTGTGCACAAGCCTGGAATGTGGCAATCTATTTCTGAGGCTTTGTGTCGCTAACTGCTGGATCTGCCTGGCTACGGGAGATCGATGGACGTTCGGCAGCCGGCTTGGGGCCATGATGGATAATATCTCCCTGGCAGTTTCCCAACAGTAAGGTCCCAGATGCAAACCTTGGCATTTCCAGTTAATAGGATCTCGGATAAGAGGGCTGAGAGACACCTTTCTTGTGACAACTACTGGGCTGGGTGTATCCTTGATCTGACTCTGTGTAGAAAAAGCTCTTTACTGTTCAGTTTCTGTTTCAGTTTCTGTTAATTGGTTCTCGTGGGAAACTTGCAGATTCTAGCTTCGCACAATTAACTCAAGCTGGTGTCAATTTACTCTTGGCAGAAAGCCCAGGTCTGCTTGACCTAGAAACTACTCACTCTGATTGGTTAACGACCAGCACTCTGCTCTGTTATCAAGGGATTGCTAGCTCAGTTTGAAGTGAGGTGTGTTAGGAGTAGAAGTGCTGTGTATGGTTTTGAGAGAGAGAAAGAGAGGATTTATTTTGCTTTGTTTTGTATGCAGAAACTCTGCTGGTTTTATTTTTCTCCTTTTAATAAATCCTGTAAATAGTTATTCTGAGTCTAGCTGACTTGTCATTACTGCCGCAACTAGCTTCTTCGCTGTGCAGGAAAACTCTGCTACGTTTGGGCTAAAGCCAATAGGGCTATGCCTGACACTTCAAAGTTCCATGAGGTTATGGGCATTGTGCTGCCAGCCTGAGTTGCGGTGGTGTCAGCATCAACGGTGTTGGTTCCAGTAGTTCCAGAAGTTGTTGTTCCTGTTGGTGCAGCAGATGGACTCTGGCTGGTTCCTGACTGTGGTGAGCTGGTGATGCAGCGGACAGAAGGACAACAGCTGCAGCGTGTGAGTGCTGGGTGCTGTGGTTCCTGTTCTCTCTCTCGGTGGTCGTGAGTAGCTGGTTCCGGGTTCCAGGGACATCGCTCTCAAGATGGCCTCACAACCAGTTCAGATGGCTTTTGAGCATCTGAATGACTCCAATTACTTGCTGTGGTCGGAACGCATGCAGGCAGTGCTGCAGAGGGATCGTCTCTGGCAAGTGGTGAGTAAGTTTCCTGCGAAGCCTGATGATGAAGACCTCGATAAAGACCAAAGAGCAAGGGCCACAATTGTCTTGGGGCTGGAAGATTCCCAGTTGCCGTATGTGAGGGGAATCAAGACAGCTAGAGGTGTGTGGCAAGCACTTAAAGAACTCCATGTACGTGAGACAGCGGTTTCCAAGCTGTTCATTCGCAAGGCATTGTACAAGGCAATGTTACAGCCTGGGGTTACAATGCAGGAACACCTACACAGTTTACAGTTAAAGTTTACTGCGCTACAGGAAAGAGACTGTGCGTTAGACCAGCAGGAGAAGGTGGCTATTATTTTGAGTTCTCTCCCGGAAAGCTGGGATAATTTAGTTTTGTCTCTAGAAGGCATACAGGAGCGTGATTTATCAGTCAGTTACGTTACTGGGCGTTTGATTGAAGAATGGCACAAGCGGCAAGAAAGGTCGTTGGCTGCAGAGGCTTCTACAGGCGGGCGGTTTGGAAGGAGTTCTCATGCCGTACCAGAGGTGAAGCAAGAGCAGCGTGCCGGTGAGAAGTCAGCGTTTGCTGTTAGGCGTTGTTTCCGATGTGGGTCTTCAGCGCATCTAAAACGACAATGTCCGGAGTTGGTCAAGTCTCAGTTGCCGGTGCAGGAGCAGAGACGAGATCAGCAGCAGCAGCGTAAAAAGAAATTCTTCAAACAAAAACAGTCGGCTCAGCTGGTGACCGGCGAGGTCAAGATTGCTGATGAGAAACAAGCGGTCTGGGTGGTCGATTCGGGAGCATCTCGCCACATCGTGAACTCAGATGACTTGTTTGTTTCCAAGAACTCAGCGCAGCGCAGCCAGGTGGCTCTAGCAGACGGAAGTACTTCTGAAGTGATTTCGGGGGGTGCAGTTTTTGTTCCTTGTCTTCGTGAATGTCTGCAAAATGTACTGTGTGTGCCTTCATTAAGGAGCAATCTGATGTCTGTAGATTGTTTGCTAAAAGCTGGGTTTAAAGTGCATTTTGAAGGAGACAGTTGCATCATTAAGAAGGCTGGTGAGATTTTAGGCACTGCTAAGTCAGAGGGAGGCTTGTTTTGGCTTAAAGCAGGATCTCAAGTTGCAGCAGTAGTCAGTAAATCTCAGCCTGCAGTGAATAACAAAGCTATACATGACAACTGTGTGCACTTATTGCATAGGAAAATGGGGCATGCTTGCTGGAAAAGTGTACTAAAAATGTCTGAATTGGCTGATGGGGGTAATTTAAAGAGTTGTAACAAGTACCTTGATTGTAATGTTTGTAAAAAGGTTAAAACCCACAGAGTCTCTTACCCCAGAAGTGACAGAGTTAGTGAGTCACCGCTACAGCTGGTTCACATGGACGTAATTGGTCCATTTGCTGTAAGCAGGGGTGGATCGCGCTTTTCACTAACAATTGTGGATGACGCCACACGTTATTCTTGGGTTTTTCCCATGAAGAATAAGGGTGATGTGTTCACTAAGTTTAAAGGCTGGGTGGCATCTGTGGAAAGATTTCTGTCCATTAAACTTAAAAGGATTCAGACGGACAGAGGTGGTGAATTTATGTCAAATGCCTTTAAAGATTGGTTACAAAAACGTGGCATTGGGCATAGAAAAACGAACGTTTTTTCCCCAGAGGAGAATGGCGTTGCAGAGCGAAAAAACAGATCTTTACAAGATATGATGTTTGCCATGCTTGATGATGCTGATTTGCCCATGTCTTATTGGGGGGAGAGCATGCTCACCGCGTGTTATCTCCAAAACAGGCTCTTTCATCAAACAATAGGTACAACCCCGTACTTTAAATTGTTTCAGAAAAAACCCAAAATTGACCATTTGCATGTGTTTGGATCAAAAGCCTGGGTATTAATTCCGAAACAAATGAGGAAGAAGGGAGATCCTAAGACCAAACAGTTAGTGTTTGTGGGTTACCAGGAGCTGGGAAAAGGTTTCCGCTTTGCTGAAGGGACAAATGGCATTGTGATCTCCAGGAATGCCAGTTTTTGTGAACATAGTGGCTGGGAGAGACTACATGCCAATACTGAGGTTTGGTTTGAACCTTCCCAGGAGCTTCATGACTCTGAAGGTAAACATAGAGAATCAGAGTCTGAGGGGGAGGAAAGTTCAGATAAGAGCTCTCAAGAAAGTGGAGTTAGCCAAAGACCAGTTGCTAAGCAACAAAAGAGAGGTCGTAGTTCTGAGGAGGAAAGTGGGTCAGAAGAAAAATTTTCTCCCAGAAGATCTAAAAGACAAAACAAAGGAGTGCCTCCGGTGCGTTTTTCCCCAGATACTGCAAATGTTTTTAGTGTGATTGCAGAACCCAAGAGTTTTCAGGAGGTGTTAAAGTTACCAAAAGAGGAGGCAGAGCGCTGGAAACAGGCAATGGAGGAAGAGATGTCCTCTCTGAATGAGCACAAGGTTTTTACACCAGTAGCAGCGCCTGAGGGGGCAAAGATTGTAGGCTGCAGGTGGGTGTACAAACTTAAACCTCTGGTGACAGGAGAGTGTTAAAATTAAACAAAGCTTTATATGGTCTCAAACAGGCTGCAAGATCTTGGAACAAATGTTTCCATGAGGCCTTAGTGTCATTTGGTTTCAAGCAGAGTACAGCTGACAATTGTGTTTATGTACGTGGTACAGGCAGTGATCAAGAGTTTTGTCTGATTTATGTAGATGATGTTTTGTATGCTTGCAAAACAGATAAACAAACTAAAAGGTTTGCCAAGCAATTGTCCAGTAAGTTCAAAGTGAAAGACTTAGGCCCGGTTAGGACATATCTAGGGTTGGAAGTGTGCTGGGCCCAAGATGGCAGCTGCCTAATTAGTCAGCAGAACAAAGTTAAACAACTACTGACTACATACAAGATGCAGGATTGCAAAGGGGCAGTGGTGCCTATGGATCCAGGTTTCATAAAAACACTTCATATAGATGAGAGTCCTGAATTTGAACATCCTGATGTATATCACTCTGTAATTGGAAGTTTATTGTATCTAGCACAGTGGTCCAGACCTGATATTAGCTATGCAGTAGGCATATTAAGTAGATTGATCTCAAAGCCCACACTAAATGCCTGGAAAGGGGTAAAACAAGTTCTGAGATATCTCAAACAGACAATTGGCTATATGTTACAATTAAATTCTTCAGAGGATGAAATGTTGAGTTGCTTCTGTGATAGTGACTGGGGAAATTTGCCGGATAGAAAATCTGTCACAGGACTGGTCATAATGGTCGGTGGAGCTTTAATCAGCTGGCGGTCGCGCAAGCAAGACGTTGTAAGTGTGTCATCAACGGAATCCGAGTACGCCGCATTGAGTGAATTGTGCAACGAGGTGATTTATTTCAAGCATTTGTTAGCAGATTTAAATGTAAATTGTGGAGAACCAGTACAAGTTTACATTGATAATCAAGCTTGTATAACCTTAAGTAAAACGGAGGGTTTCAAATCGCGTTCCAAACATATCTCTGTAAAATACCAAAATGTACGTTGCTGTGTACAAGACAATATAATCACCTGTACTTATGTATCAAGTGAAGAAAATGTAGCAGATGTGTTAACTAAACCATTGGCAAAGATAAAGAACAAGCGAATGTGCAAGGGTTTAGGTTTGCTGGAAAAATGATCTCCTACATAGGTGTATTTGGTGTTAATTGTTCAGCAGAATCTGTGAGGGGGTGTTCAGTTTCTGTTTCAGTTTCTGTTAATTGGTTCTCGTGGGAAACTTGCAGATTCTAGCTTCGCACAATTAACTCAAGCTGGTGTCAATTTACTCTTGGCAGAAAGCCCAGGTCTGCTTGACCTAGAAACTACTCACTCTGATTGGTTAACGACCAGCACTCTGCTCTGTTATCAAGGGATTGCTAGCTCAGTTTGAAGTGAGGTGTGTTAGGAGTAGAAGTGCTGTGTATGGTTTTGAGAGAGAGAAAGAGAGGATTTATTTTGCTTTGTTTTGTATGCAGAAACTCTGCTGGTTTTATTTTTCTCCTTTTAATAAATCCTGTAAATAGTTATTCTGAGTCTAGCTGACTTGTCATTACTGCCGCAACTAGCTTCTTCGCTGTGCAGGAAAACTCTGCTACGTTTGGGCTAAAGCCAATAGGGCTATGCCTGACACTTCAAAGTTCCATGATTTACAGTATATATCCTAAATAAAAGATATAGGAAAGCAAATTTAGGAAAGCCATAGGCCCATACTTCTGAGGAAACCTAGATTTCTCTATGTGAAAGGAGAAGATGGTAAATGGTGGCCCTGTTGCCATCTTAAATGTATTCCCGTCCTTGCTAAGGCAACCAGCAAAGGCTGCCTAAAATTGAATCAGGAGAGTGATTTCCCCTTGGCTTTCCTCCCTCTGTTTCACAGGGACGGTTGATATACGATAAGGGGGGAATCTTTAACAAAAGTCAAACTCGCTGTAATTTTCCCAGCTCTGTCCTCAGCAGTATTTTTGTGAGAAAGAGAAGCCTTTAAGCATCTGCAACAATGACATCTAAGGACAGCTTCATGAGAAGGAAGAGTCTGGGGGTAAGTTTCCTGACATTCCTCAGGCATCCTGTGTTTCAGGGCTCACTCAGGCTGACATCCACATAAGACCTCCCTGGGCTGCCATACAGGAAATGGGAAAAGCGAAAGAACAAGGAAAGGAAAAGAAGGGAGGTACTTTCTTTTAGGGGGCTTTGCCCAACATTCTTCTTTATAAACTACAGTATGACCAAAGCCACACATGCCACTTAAAAAGCACGTTTGAGCCTGTGTCCTGCAAGAGACAGATAGGAGTTCCCAAACTATGGTCCACGAACTTCATTCAGGTGGTCCATGGCATGTCTGTGGATTTCTGATTGAATGTTCCTCATTGATTTTTATTGTATTTTATTTTATTTTATTGCATTACAATTTGAATTCTATGGAAGTACAATTGCTACAACAGGCAGAACAACCATTAATTGGTCTGCCAAGACCTTCTGCAGTTTTCAAGTGGTCTATGGAGAGAGAGAAAATTCAGCTCCACTGACCTAGGGGGAGATGGTTTTATAACCATATTTCAATCTTTGTGCATTTTTGTGTCACTTGTGAGCACATGCTTTCTGTCTCAAGTTCATTCTTAGTCCTCTGCTACCACCACCATAGAGTTGTTATCCCTATTTGGATAGAGTATTTTTTCACCTTTTAACTTCTCCTCCCGCTACGGAAGTGCTGAGCTATAAGCAGAAGCACTTGCGGGCCTCACAGAGGGGATGCACAGTTCAGGTTTTCCTTAAGTGCAGGAGGCTGATCAATTATGAAGGACATGAGCCAAAGGGGTCAGAAAGCATCGTTTTATTTTTTAATCTCCTTGCTTTCTGCATTCAAATGTATTTGTACAGGGAGTGAGTGTCTTTCTCAAGTTCTGACTCTTCTTCCCAATGCCTTGTAACGCACTGGGATCTCTCATATGTTTTTATGAACTGTAAATGCAGCACACACATCAACAAAAATAACTGAAGTTATCGCACACCCTGGGTGGTGGGTTTTTTCTCCAATGATATTACACCCATGCTACTCCAATAAAAGAAAATACATCTGAGATGTACGGTATGATTATTCTTCAGTAAGCATACACCCCTCTCTTTTCTGTCCAAAGAGCTCAAGATAGAGTTCATGGTTCTTTTCCTCCTTGTTTTATTCTCACAACAATCTTGTAAGATAGGTTAGTCTGGGAGTCTGTGACTAGTACAAAGTTACTCAGTGAGCCCTGGGGATTTAAACCCTGGTCTCCCATGCTCTAATCTAATATTCTAACTACTGTACCACAGTGGGGGCTCAATTTGTTCTATTACCATGTCTGTGAAACTGGAAACCTATCCCTTAGCTGTCTCACCTTTCTAAGGTGTTTTGTTTAAAAAGCCATACACTGGAATGAACAGTAGAGTTTTGATTTTTTCATAAGAGCATAGGAACAGCCCTGCTGGATCACACCAAAGGTCTGTCTAATCTAGCCTCTTGTTCTCATCAACTAGTGGCCAACCAAACACATATGGAAAACCCACACACACACACACACACACAGGATGCCTGAGGAATGTCAGGAAACTTACCCCCGCTCTTCCTTCTCATGAAGTTGTCCATAGAGGTCATTGTTACAGATGCTTAAAGGCTTCTCTTTCTCACAAAAATACTGTTGGGGACAGAGCTGGGAAAATTACGGTGAGTTTGACTTGCAGAAGTGAAACTGACTAAATTTTTGCCTTGGATACAAGGATGGGTGGGCAGGTAATTCAGAGAAGTATGGCTACGCTCTGTATTACATCTGAGTCTGCTGGCAGGCCAGCACCAGGAATAGGCAGGCCAGTGAGGGAATATGTTTTCCTGTACTAATTGGAAAGGTGCATGGTGACTTTTCAGTTGAGGAAGGCAGAACTTGTGAATGGTGGTAATCCATATTAAGAGAAGTGGGAGAAGACTGCCAAGGGATAATCAAAGGATTTTAAAATACACAGGTGCCTTCCACCTAACATGGTCATCCTGGTCTCCTAACTCCGGTAAAAAGGTAAAGGTAAAGGGAGCCCTGACCATTAGGTCAGTCTTGACCGACTCTGGGGTTGCAGCGCTCATCTCGCTTTATTGGCCGAGGGAGCCGGCGTTTGTCCGCAGACAGCTTCCGGGTCATGTGGCCAGCATGACTAAGCCGCTTCTGGCGAACCAGAGCAGCGCACGGAAACGCCATTTACCTTCCCGCTGGAGCTGTACCTATTTATCTACTTGCACTTTGATGTGCTTTCGAACTGCTAGGTTGGCAGAAGCAGGGACCGAACAACAGGAGCTCACCCTGTCGCAGGGATTCAAACCGCCGACCTTCTGATCGGCAAGTCCTAGGCTCTGTGGTTTAACCCACAGCACCACCCGCATCCCTCCTAACTCCAGTAGTCTGCCCTAAAGACTAGTTGAGATCAGTGCATGACAAGGCAGCAGTTGTCCGTATGGTTTGCATGAAGTCAAAATGGTACATTCTTTACAAGCCTGGATGAAGCAATGTGTAAACAACACGTACGTAATAAAACCATCCTCAAGTCATTGCTAAACTGTGTACTACAGTGATTAAGAGGGTTTGCTTCTTCCCTTTTCACATAAAATGTTTCACTCTACATAGGACTTTATGTGAGCTTACTCCCGTTTTCAAAGGGATACTTTCTAATAATAATAATAATAATGTAGTTTCTGTTAAGAAAGGCATACCACCACACATCTACCCTACTCCTGGAGCAAAGAAAACTGTGCTGCCTCTGAAACCTGCCCTGCTAAAATGGCAGCATCCCAAGGTGTGGGATGAGATGTGCTAAAACCAGCCCTCCCCCAAATCTATGCTAAGCCCTTTGCACATGCCTATATATAATCTGTCCATTTAACAGCTGTGTGACAGACAGAAATTCAACAGGGGCTGTTTTTCATTCATTTGCATCCCCACTTTTAGCCATTTTAATAACTGCGGCCTGCACTGGGCAGCTTAAGGGCCTGCCCACTGCAACTTGAGCAGCCACCTCTGCCACCTCTGCTCCCCGCAGCTACCACCATCATCACCGCCACCATCACACTTCCTTCCCTCTCTTAGTAAGTCGACGGAAGCAAGTGATGATTGAGTGAGTGTGAGTGTGAGGAGGGCTTTCTGATGACTAGAGAATTTCTGAGGCGTTCTTCAACTTCCTTTGCTTCAAGAAGTCTGACTAACGCTTTACTGAGCATCGCCTCTGCGTTCCCTCTTCCTGGGGGAGGGAATCTCCTCTCTCTCTTTTTCTCTCTCTCCACGAGCGGGCACGGCTTAGCAAGAAGAGGCGTGCCAGCTTGGGAACGTTTCTGTGACGTCAGTCGCCTTATATGGACAGCGCCGCGCGGCTCCGGCGTTTCATTCAGATAAATTGCCTCTTCTTGTAAGCGGAATCCCCTGACCGGAGTTACGCGAAGAAATGCAAAGGCTGGGAGGGGCGCGCCGCAGCCAGGAGGGGCATTAAAAGGAAGCGGGTTGGCAGCCCCTCCGGCTCCGTTTTAAAAGCAAAAAAAGGCGGGGTGCCTGTTTCCAGACCCGCTTAGCTTAATCGCTGCCTGGCTGCGCTACTTTCCCGAGCCTCCCCGAGGGAAGGGAACTATAGGGGGCAGAAGGCGACGATGAAGGTAACCGCTCTTGACTCCCGGCAGCTCAAGCAGCTCCTGCGGAAGGAGCCCGCCGGCTGCCTGGTCTTGGATTGCAGACCGTACCTCTCCTACTCGGCCTCCTGCCTCCGCGGATCGCTCAACGTGAACCTCAACTCGGTGGTGATCCGCCGCGCCCACGGGCGGCCCGTGCCCTTGCACTTCGTGGTGCCCGACGAAGCGGCCCGAGGGCGGCTGCTCCTGCCTGGGGCTTGCCCGGAGGAGGAAGAGGAGGAAAGGGAAGGGGACGCTGCGGTGCCCTCCCGGCGGCTGCTGACGGCCGTGGTCGTCCTGGATCAAAACACCCGGCACTGGCGGAAGCTGAAGAAGGAGAGCACGGCGCAGATCGTGCTGAACACGCTGCTGGCCAGCCTGCCGGAGACCGGAGCGAGGGTCTGCTTCCTGCGAGGTGAGGGGCGGCCCGAGGGAGAGAGGCGAGGACGGGGAGCCGCGGGGGCTTTGGAGGGTTGCTTTAGTGGCGGAGTTTGGTGGGAGCCTCTCCTCCCGGCCAAAGAGTTCTGCGAGTCATTTCCCTCGCCTGCACGACGGCTAAGGAGCCGGAGCCCGCTGCCTGCCCTAGAAGGCGAGATCTCGGGGTAAGAAAGAGAGGAGCGGTCGGGAAGGCAGCGAGGTGTAGCCGCCTTCTGTTGCTCGGCCTCCTCGCGCTTTTGGTTAGGACGTCCGCCGACCGAAGTCTGGTCCTGCTTGGCTCGCCTCGCCTGTTTCCTTAATTTAACGCGAATGCAATCATAGTTTCACGCGAATCAGCCCGTCCCCTCAGCATCCCATGCCAGGAACCTGGAGACCCCCCCCCCCCGGTTAGTGTTTGAGGAGGAGGCGCTGATGTTGGATAAGGAATGCCGGGCTGCAAAGCTTTTGCAGATCTCGAGAGAGGCCGTGGGTTCCTCGCCTAAAGCAACGTGTGTCTTGGAGAGTGCTGCCAAGGCACTCGCACGGCGTAGGGAATCACGACTAGAGGCTTGCTGCTGCTAGGTGGATATAGACAGATAAATGGTTTGTATTTCCCCCTTTCCAGACTCCCTCCCCCCTTCTCCCCAAAGATTTCCCCATCAACGGACAAGAGATAAATCAGCTGGTGGTGAAAATAAAACAGCTTAAAATTTAATAGGTGCATTGAAATGATGTTCAGTTGTCTAGTGAAGGGAAATTTGCGTGACTAATTACGGTCAGTATCCGCACTGGGTTAAAACATCAAACATCCATCTAAAGAGAAATGTGGGATTGGGGGGATTCAGAGTTTTAGAATAAATTACCCCTGTGGACACGGGCAAGTATCCCGAACTCCAAAATGCTGGACACTATTAAAGTGTTCCTGGACTGCTCAGTAATAGTATAATCTTTGAGTAAATTTATCGGAAATGCTGTATACTAATACACGGGATGGGTTGGAGGTAGAAACCAAGGTTTATAATACATAATAATGCCCCTGCTCTTTTAATAAAAAGGAGTTCAGCAGTGTAAAAACTCAGCAGTGCCCTCTAAAGGGCAGTTTCCTCTAAATTACGAAATTAAAAAGAAATATAGATGCCCATGTGCACTCTTCCAGTGTCTCCCAAGACATGCAAATGCCAACGGTCATAGATGCCAACCTCTTTTCCACCTAAATTGTGAGGGTGGGGAAAGTAAACAATTGCCTCTTTGTATGTAGCAGAATAGGACAGAGAGTTAATATGGGAGCTGGTCCTGTTAAAGGTGCTGCATGTTTTTATCCAAACTTCCTGCAGGTTCGATCTGCCTTGTGTGAAAATGGCAAAGTCCATTTTAATCACTGAGCATGAAGCAAACTTTCTGCATACAGTGTGTGCCTAATTCAAGTGGACTTCACATTTGCCCTTACCCCTATATATAAAGAACGTAGATGTACAGAAAGATTGTGGAAGTCTTGTGGCCCTATCTATGGAGCTAAGCGGGTGTGGGGCAGAGGAATGTGGTAGTGGTACCGCTTTCTTTCAAGGAGTGACCTTTGCACCACAAACTTCATGAGGTGAAGCTGCTAATACGTTCCCTTCCAAAGCTCCTTATTGCCACCCTGAAGCTTGGCTGCAGCTCTCTTCACCCCCCTCCCCTACATATTGCAAGATAAGAAACCTTTTTTTATTTTTAGACAGTGTTCACAACTTGGTTCAGCTTTGGGTTATTCAGTGGCTTTGCCTACAGCACTTTAGCACAACATTAAATTCTTCTGGACGCCAATCATATCAAAGTCCCGTCCTCCACAAAAACTTCCTGCCATCCAGTCCTTAGGCATGCTGGTATGGCAAATTCTGTGCGGCTATTTGCTTTGAATTCTTCCAATCCACATTTAAAGAGCTCGCTTTTATTCTAGGCCATCTATGTAGACCCCATACCTTTAAAGCATATTCTCCCCCCTCCCCAAAGAATTATGGGCACAGTAGCTGGTTAAAAGGGTTGCTGGGAACGACGGTGCCCAGAATTCTGAATGCCTGCCGATAGCAAGTGATTTTATAAAACGAAAATGAAGAGCATTTAAGAGTGTGCTGCCACAGTAGGAAACTATCTTTTTGAAAAGCGAGCCTGTAGTCTGAATGCAATCTTAAGTTGCACATCCTTAAATAGAACGCTCTGTTGTTGCCACAGGTTTCCATCTTCCAGAAGCTGGCTAAATTGGCGAATTCTGTGTGAGTCACAAGCTCTTGAGACTCTTTCTATATTTTTAGTTCCGTTTGAATGTTCACTATGAAGTAACAGAAGAGTCCCGGGGTTTATCCCAAGGGTTTTGTCTGAACTGTGACATGAGAGAGAAAATTCATGGTTGAATGGAATGAAGTTTTCCAATTGGGGTTGGACTTAGGCAGTCCTAGTGAGATAAAGGTGTGAGTCAGAACTCTTGTCAGCCACCATAAACGCAGCCTCGCTCTTCAGGGAATTGTTTTTACTGCGGAATGACACAATCCTTTTCAGCAGCACCCCTTTTTTTATATAAACTTCCAGCCCTCGTTAATTCATTGTATTTCATATGCGGCAATGTTTAAATTTGTGATAGGCTTTATCGTTTAAATTGTCAGCCTTGGGCAGGGGGCATCCTCAAAGGGTCTAGTGTGGGCTCTTTCCCCCACCTATAAAATAAGCAGTCATTTTTCATGAGAGAGGTTGCAGCTGTAAATGTCAATAAAAATAATGCTGGATTCTTCTGCCACTTTGCTATGCATAGGATTTTAATCATTGGTGGTGAAAATGAAGCCTATCCCTCTCACAAGATGAGTAATGTAGCATTAGCAGAAATAATAGCAACAGAGTTCAGCCAGTGGGGGAGCAGAAGTGTGTGCCTGTGTTTGTGAGAGAAAGAACTGGAGGACTTGAAAAGGTGACTCACTTTAAGAACTGCCTGCAAATCTCCTGATCCCCAAAGGCTCCTGGTTTTCTATTAGCCTCCTGAGCAAAGGCACCAGCCACCCAAGATAAATCCATTTGGCTGGTTCCCTTGGTTTGTGAATCCATGGGCATAAAATTGAGGAAAGCTCACCATATAAAATCCCTATAAATAAACTGTCAGGAGTTATAGAAAGAGGATGTGGAATGAAATAGCATTATATTTCAGAACGAGGTCGAGGAGAAAACCTGGCTTCTAACAATAACAGTTTTCACGGCCTTCTTGAAAACCCATACAGAGCCCTGTTCAGGTGACCACAGTACTCTGAAATGAGCTGTTGCTCCAGAATAGTTGTGTCTTCTCCCATTCTGCTGAGTGATAAGGAGAATTTTTTTTCATTCAGCAAATATGTGATAGATCAATGTAATCTCTTTTTAAAAAAAATATTCAGAGCTTTAGTTGATAGGGGGACACATTCTCTGTTACTGTTTTGTTAGGCTCAGCTAGTAGCTTTTAACAAGGGTAAACTGGAATTTTAAATGCAGGATAATTAAGCTTCTGCGTTCTGGCTGGATTAAATGAATCTGTAAAAGAGGCTCCATGCAATTTACTGAAGCCCACACTTCCACTGACTTTGGACTGGTTCCTTAGTTCTGTATTTCCTCACTGTCAATATCCTGCTAAGAATGTTTCAGCACGCAGCTACTCAAGGACATAGATTACAGGGGTCAGCAAACTTTCAGCAGGGGGCTTGTCCACTGTCCCTCAGACATTGTGGGGGCCAGACTATATTTGGAGGGGGGGGGATGAATGAATTCCTATGCACCACAAATAACCCCAAGATGCATTTTAAATAAAAGCACAGATTCTACTCATGTAAAAACACCAGGCAGGCCCCACAAATAACCCAGAGGTGCATTTTAAATAAAAGGACACATTCTACTCATGATTCTGATTTAGAAGATGATTGGGCCGGATACGGCCCCCGGGCCTTAGTATGCCTACCCATGGCATAGAATATGTAGCAGGATAGAAATCTTAAGAGAGAGGGGTTTAAAATGCTGGCCTTTAAGATCCTAGGTGTGATTCCTTAGGTAGAGTTTCAGAACGTCAATTTATCCATTGCTGCAATTTATCTTTGAGAAGATGTAGCAGTGTAGTGCAGCACTTTCCATGACAGTTACTCACTGAAACAAGTTATGGGTTTTGTTTCCCAAGTAAACATATCCTTTCAGAGACCTGAACAAAAGACATATAAATCCATGTAGTATAACTTGTGTTTGAAAGCAGAGGTTTGCTCAAGGTGTAGTTGATTTGCATGCTTCACAGTTTCATCCAAGGTCTGAGCTTAACAGATACGCTCATTTTCACTAATTGTGCAGAGAACATAACTAATTTATCTCACAGTAAAAAAACCCAAAGCACTCATCTGGGTCTGTTTTGTTGTCTGAGCCCATCATAGGATTTAATTAAGTTTTATGGCTCTTAATGGATCCATTTCATTTACCATAACACAACAGAATGGAAGTTATTAATCAGTACAGAACAGCCTCTCGGAACTTGCCCTTCCTCAAATGGATGCAAACATGAAGCTGTATGATAATAAATGTCTCAGAAGTAAATGGAGAATTGTTGGTGTTAGCCTTAATCTTTGAAACAGAGTCAGCTGATTTCTGCTGGCAAAGAATCACAATCTCTATCACTAACCTTTAATTGCCATACTGTTTTTCTTTTGATTGTGGTTATTTAGCTGCAGTGTTAGAAAATGGGTTAGAAAAACTAGGAGCCAAATAGCTCCTGGGATCTGGGTTGTGGGCGCCGAAACAGAATGTCTAGTCGCCATGGGTGGGGGTGTATGTCAGCAACACTTAAGTGACACATTGTTCATACAGTCATACCTCGAGATAAATACGCTTCAGGTTGAGCACATTACTTCTGGGTTTCGCCGCTTGCGCATGCGCAGACGGTCAAAATGACATCATGCGCGGAAGCAGCGAAACTCCGCTCGCGCAGACGCACTGTCGCGTCTTACGTTCTGTTCGGGATGCAAACAAGGCTCCGGAACAGATCCTGTTCGCATCCTGAGGTACCACTGTACAGTGGTACCTCAGGTTAAGTACTTAATTCGTTCCGGAGGTCCGTACTTAACCTGAAACTGTTCTTAACCTGAAGCACCACTTTAGCTAATGGGGCCTCCTGCTGCTGCCATGCTGTGGGAGGCCGATTTCTGTTCTATTTCTGGGTTAGCGGAGTCTGTAACCTGAAGCATATGTAACCTGAAGCGTATGTAACCTGAGGTACCACTGTATCACATTTTTAGCAGAAATTGTTAATACAGTACATGTTTAATTTGGTATTTACATTAAAAATATTGGTACCACACCTCAGTTTTCAAAACGCTGTATCTTTATTGTTAAACTCCTTAACATAAAGTTTGAGGCTTCAAAGCACATACATTTCAGTAATCCTTGAGGGTCAGCCAAGTGCAAAAAATGGCACCCAGACTTTTGGAGATGCTCGCAAATGGAGAATCTTCAGGCACAAAGCGCCTGGTGCCCTGCTAATTTTGAGCCCTGTTCAGCTGTGGTAGGAAAAACTTCCCCACTTATTTATAAAATGTTCATCATGCAGTGAGAACTATCACAGCCTCAAATTAATTGACGATCAGGAACAGTTGAAACTATTCCCCCCCCCCAGACACACACTTCTGAACCCTATTAATTGACATTTCTTTGTTTGCTTCTTTCTCCTCAGGAGGCTACGAAACCTTTTATTTGCAGTATCCTGAGTTTTGCATAGATGTAAAACCCATACCCCAAGAGAGACCTGAAACGGAGAGAAGCACCAGCAGCCTCTACGAGAAGCCGTGCATCCACCACAAACCAGCATACGATCAGGTGTGTTGAGGGGAAGATATGACTAATCCCACCCACGCTCTGGCTCCTCGGGGGCTCTTCCTGTCATCATCCTGTTCGTAGCTGACTAGTTCACTCTTTTATTCATGTCTGGCAATATGACAAAAGGACTCGGCGTGCATGTTTGTCATGTTTCAAATAAGAAGTCTGAGTGTGATGCACTTTTGAAGACAAGTGGCCTTAAAATGAAGAGAGATAGATGCCGTCAAAGCCACCTATCCCCCCCCCTTCTTCTTCCCTAATATGTAAAGAGTTTCTAACTCTTAAGAACTGTATAGTGACACCTTCCTGCTCTCACCTTTACCCCAAGGAGCTATACATGCTTCACTCCCTCACAACAGTCCTGTAAGGTAGTTTAGCCTGAGAGACTGCATATTGCCAAGGGTTCACCCAGCAACCTTTCAAGCTGAGTGGGGATTTATTATTCCCAAAGGTGATATATTAAAAAGAGGTTTTCTGACACCTTATGAAATATGAATGGTGTCTTGGCTTGGTTTTCTGGGCACTAAATATAATGCTTTGACGTTTTCTAGCATGTAGCTTCTTTTCTTGTTTATCGCCTTCTATTCACAAAGGGGGAGAAGACTTGAGTGGCTGAGAGCAGCAGGGAAGAGTGTTGTGTTTCTGACGTGGCAGGGCTGAGGGCCCCATGCTGATTCTGGTTTGGGAGGCTAAGACAGCTTGAAGTCAGAGGAGGCACATGCCAGCTGCCATCCTGCAATTATTAATTAGGCACGCATGAAAAGAGTGTCATGCTAAGCCCAGTAATGCGTTCATGTTTTTCTTTCAATTTGAACTTTAAAACAAATGCACACAGTGCATAGCATTGTCAAGATACCTTTGAAGCTTCTGGTTAAAGTACATCATGCCTACCAGGCTCCGTCAAGAGACACTGAACAGGCTTTGTGTCTACATTTTTAGTATGATTCTGTGGAAAAAAACTTGCCCCTGCATTTTTTTCATCATGGTGACGGAATGGACAAGTAAAAATCCTTTTGGTGTGTGCTTCATGGGGGGGGGGGGGGAAGGCATAAGGAAACCCACGAGTGAAATTGCTCATGATACCACACATGGCAAATGTGAATGAGAAAAACCAAATCCGCTGATTTTTCGTAAGGAGTGTTCTGTTACAGTGGTTTGCTGGTAAGCTACCATATTAGCCTATATGGGTGGATAAGTGGTTGACCAGGACTCCCTATCAGAGTCTTTGCATTGCTCACAACCCACAGGTCTTAAGGGGCAGTCCCTGCCAGTATGGAAGTAGCAGGGCTGGCAAAGCTATCATTGTGCCAAGACCACAACAGTAATTCTACCCCCACAGCAGGAACTGCACCTCTTGCAAAGTACTTCCTGTCTGGGTGCTACAGCTCTGATCTCAGTGATGTCTGGAAAACACCCTAAAATTGTCCAAAGCTCAGCCCCTGCTGTCTGTGTTCTACTGCGTCTCTCTGTGTGTGGAAGAAAAAACAGCAAACGAGAGCCTATAATTATATGCGGTTCCTTGTCTTCCAGGGTGGCCCAGTGGAGATCCTTCCTTTCCTGTACCTTGGCAGTGCCTACCATGCTTCCAAGTGCGAGTCCCTAGCCAATCTGAACATTACAGCACTCCTGAACGTCTCCAGGAAGAGCTCCGAGCCCTTTACGGATCAATACTGCTATAAATGGATTCCGGTGGAGGACAATCACACAGCAGACATCAGCTCACACTTCCAGGAAGCAATAGAATTTATTGGTAGGTGTATTTCTCTATTGAAGTTAATAGTGACCTCTATGGAGGCCGCCATCAGAGACCAAACCGCATGTCCTGATATACATTTTGTTGGGGCTAAGGAAAAAGCCCTTCCAGAGCCTGTGATCAGGCTTCGCAGCTCTCTCACTTACCAGGAGGTGCATCTCCTTCCTGCCGCTTCTGTAGGGTGGTTAAAATATTTCATTACAGGGAAGCTTTGGGTGATAAATGGCTGTAGAGCAGGGTTTCCGAAACTTTGTTTTTGGACTACAATTCCTATCATCCCTGACCAGTAGCCCCATATATATAAGGGGGGAGGCTTTTAAAAAAAGAAGAAGAAGAAAATGATTTCACTGTGTTAAACTCATTTTGCAACCCGCCTTGAGCTAACTGAGGAAAGGTGAGGTATAAACTACAGAAAAACTACTGTGGCATAGGCCTCTGTGGGCTAGATGCATCTCTCAGCCGGCAAACATGCAAGCGTACTGTAAGTGAGGCTGCATAGTGGGGACGGGTGGTGAAGCAAGGTGTTCTCTGTGACAAGGGAAGGAGTATTTAATGTGCATGACTGGAAAAGAAGAGTCTGGGGTGCTGACCTCTGACCCAGGGCCATTTGAGATACGTAGAGAGGGCAGGATTACTAAATGATAGAAATGACTATGTCTGCCAGTGTGCCACAAGCAGTGTAACTACGTCCGTTGCTTAAGAAAAAGCTGCACAAACCTGTAGGCATGGTTCTACAGAGACCTTGCTTTTTTGTCCATTTTTTAAAAGGAGAAACAACAGCTTTTTCCAATCTACCTGAGCCGTAAATCAGGGAGTCCTTGGTTCAAATTTTGTTCCTAAAGCTAGCCACTGTCTCTGTATGGGTTTAACAAAGCTGACCTACCTTAGAGTGTTGTTGTGAGAATTACTGAAAATGTTAAGTGCTTTACATTTAGTGCAAGTACTATTATTTTAATGTCTGTTAATACAGTACTGTACCCTAAGCTTGGTAGCAGGAAGCAGTTTAGGACACATTATTGCATTAACAAGCATTAAAATAATGATTATGTTAAAATATATGAAACAGTAACTCCATATTGAAGATGAGAAGTTTGAGGATTCAAGGAATGTTAAGATAGATGGATACTTCAATTATTACGGCATGCCTTTGAGGATGTGACCCCCCAGAGCAGAATGCAGTAAGATGAAATGTGGGTAATATATTTCTCACGCCAGCCAAACAGGGCCAGTTCTATTTTTAATCAACACGTTTTGCACAAGAAGCTTATTTTCAGAATTTTCCTTTTAATCTTATAACAATAATTGAATTGTGTGAGTAACTTGGGGGCCTCCCATTGCGTAAAATGGTGGTTCTGCCTCAGCCATTTATAGCCTGACTTAAATCCAAGTGCCACTTATCAAGGGTTATAATTAGAGATGTTAGGCTACTTTATTGTGCATTTTGTGGTAGAAACCCCAGGAACCCAGGGACTTTACATCCCTGCTCGAAATGCATGCTGAGTGTCTACCAAAAAGGCCCACAAAAGGTGGGGACAGAAGCAGTACATTTCATGCTCTTACCCAATGGGAAAATAGGCACATCTCCTCATCAGATGGGAGGGAACATGCAGCAAGCCCGCACCTTTTGCCGCAAGGTCTGTGCTGCTTTCGAAAAGAACCAAACTGTGAATTCAGTTCTTTTGTGGCATTGTAGTATTTGCCTTATTACACATCTGTTGCCATAGTTCGGCTAGATGAGGGGAAGGCAAACCTCTTAACTTTATCCAAGTGTGATTAATCTACCCTATAGCTATTAAGTTTTGTCATTTGAACAAATGCGTTAAATGCTTCAGCCGGTGTTGGTGAATAAAGTGGAAATTTCTTCTCTGGCATTCTGACATTAATTCCATTTGTGGAACACCTTCTGTCAGCCCACTACCTCTTTAGGACAATTGTTTGCAGAATGTTATGCTGCCATTGTGGGCATCCACTTATAGTGACAGCTAACATATTCAATGCATCATCACCACCCTCTTCTGTTCTTCTTTTTCTTTAGATTGCACCAGACGGGCAGGGGGTAAGATCTTGGTGCATTGTGAAGCTGGAATTTCCCGCTCTCCCACTATCTGTATGGCATATCTGATGAAAATGAGAAAGTTCCGCCTGGAGGAGGCTTTTGATTACATCAAGCAACGTAGGAGTCTGATCTCACCAAACTTTGGCTTCATGGGCCAGCTGCTACAGTATGAGTCAGAAATATTGTCCTCGACTCCCAGCCCTCCTGTTGCCTCTTGCAAAAGGGATGCTGTGTCTTTCTTCACCGAAGAGCTGGCTTTGGGCAAAAGCTTCGAAGGCTCCTGTTTTGCTTTTCCTACCTCAGTTTTGAATTCCGTGCCCATTCACTCACCTGTCCACCAGCTAAATATTGCTGCATCTTCATCCTGCTGGACCCTCCTGGGAACAAGAGACAATACAGTCCCATGAGCCTGGTAGAGAGTAAAATGATACATTTCACCTACATGCAATACAGAGGACCTCATGAATTTCACCTGGAACTGGACACTTGAGGGGCTGTCTATACCTGGAAGGGGGAAAAGTCATTTTACATTGAGATGGAGTCTTTGTTCAGTGCATTTAAGTTTGGGGGGTAGCTATGCCATTTCAGGTTGTTAACTTGTGCTGAGTCTAGCCAACTCCTGCTGTAGCTCAAATTGTCCTAGGCTTGTGCTTTGAAGATAATTCTTCCTCTTCCCAGAAGTAGATGCCCTTCGTTATGGCTGAACATAAGTGTATGGACACTGGCTAGATCAGGCTTTCAAAAGAAGGAATGTTTTTTTAAAAATAAAAGTTGTGCACTGTTTAAGGGTTTTTTAGAATAAATTCTGGACTGTTTGTGCACCCACTACTATACTTCCAGACTACGCTGGGGTAGAGAGAACGCCGCATAAAGTCAGTCTGGTCTGATTGCTTCTCCGTTGCTGTCTCCCTCCCTCTCTTTTAATTATAGCCTTGTTTTAAAAGTGTAAGCAATAAACAGCTGTGTCAGGAAAGCAGAGCTGTAATGAAAAGCACAATTTACAAAAGAAGCAAACACTGACATTTCGGTGATGGCAGAAACTTGAATGTTTGCTTTTTCCTGTTGTGTGTGTTTTTAATATGTACTACACCATAGGCTGCAAGTGGGTTAGAAGGTAGGAGCAGAAGACTTCTTTCTTCCCACATCCAATGACCATTGCTTACTGCTGTACGACTGGGGTCAGGTTTATCCTTCCCCAGAGGCCTTGGGTGCTTGTCAGTTTCTAGTCTGGATAACAAAACGAGGTAGTCTTGCCAAGAGGAACTTGTGCACGTCCCAAGGCTGCAACATCATAGGGGTTCCACTCTTTCTCATCCAGTTGAATCCAGCTTGTGTTTCCAGAGATGCCTTATTTCCAGGGGATGTTTCATTCTTAAAACGCCATGGTCCTATCAAAACACAAGAGGTTTCCCTTGTTACACTGGGAACACCTGCTATGTTCTATTTCAGCCCTGAACACTATAGTAGAACCCTACCAACTCTGTAACTGGATGTAGCAACACATATTCCCAAATGGTACCACTAGAACTGTGTGCGGCTGGCATATAGTGGCCATGTTGCACCTACCCTTTGAGTGAAGTATAGTCAAATTCAGGCTGATGGTGTGCACAGATGTACTGTTACTCGGGGGGGGGGTGAATTGCTGACCTTCCAGGTGTTGTTGGACATCTGCATTGGCATGAGCTTCAGACAGCATGGCCAAATCAGAGGTGATGAACGTTGATAGTCCCACAACATCAGGAAGGCTACACATTTTCCACACTGGCTAATCTTCCTGAAATCCCGTGGTTGAAAGTTCAAGTAGGGTTCTGCAATGCAGAACCTGTGTTCTACAGCTTTATTTTGGCTTGATGCAAATGGCCAAAGCAGACTGGTTCAGTTGCAGTTCAGTAACGGCCATGTGTAGGACATACTGCTGAGCTAACAGGCTGCAAAAAATAAATGGGTGGAGCTGCACAGGTTGTTCACAGGCCATATTGTCTCCCCACTCCAGACTTGGACCTCTGTTGAGAGATGACTGCCTCCTCTTCTAACAGTATGCACTCACTAAAGAGCAGCAAAGAAGGAATTTTAAAAGAGCAGGCAGTTCTACAGCAGTTGGTTATGTAAAGGAATGCTTGAATTTTTTTTAATGCTTATCCAATGAAAATTTCTTTTTCTCTTTTCATTGCAATTAGATTTACTGTATTTTAAGATTTTAAGAAAAAGTTGGAAGGGGGCAGCTTGCAAACAATGCATCTCCCCATTGAAGTGTTATCCATTTATATATTACGTGGTCTTGTTGAACGTCATGTGGCTTGCTTTTCCCTGTATTGATTGATCTCTTCCATAACACATTTCTGGCTGTGGAATAACATTATTTCCAAGCCAACTGGGGTCCTTTTTTCCAGGGGATCTGTGTGTCTAGCTTGTATGTCTACAGGTGGCTCAATGTGCTGCTGTTGCTTTGTTCAGTCACATTTTTTTCTAAATGTGAGAAATGGCAATAACTGCCTGGAAAACTTGTGAATGTGAATATGAGAATTTTTTTTAAAAAAAAGAAAATAAAAACGTAAAAAAATAACAGAATTTGTTCCGTGGATTATATGCACCAAGTCAGACAACATGTGAAAATATTATCTGCAAGGTTCAAGATGCAATTCATAGAATGGAAAACTAAATGCTATCTGAATCTGCAGTGTGTATTAAGTGACATTTGGGTACGAATGCCTCATGTTTGGGTAACTGAATATTTGCAGAGCAAGTGTTCATAAAGCAGGACCCTCATGTATAGAACACTGCATTTCTTACATTATATTGGGCCTTGGCATTTTAAGTACAGTTGAACCTTGGATCTCAAACGTCTTGGCTCCCAAACAAATCTGCTCCCAAACAATTGAAACCCAGAAGTGAGTGTTCCAGTTTTTGAACATTTTTTGGAAGCCGAACATCCAGTGTGGCTTCCGATTGGCTGCAGGATGCTCCTGCAGCCAATCGGAAGCCGTGCCCTGGTTTTCGAATGGTTCCAGGAGTCGAACGGACTCCTGGAACACATTCTGTTTGAGAACCAAGGTACAACTGTATGTGCTAGTTCCCTGACATAATACTACTAATCATTTATGTAGGTCTAAATCCAACACAGAATTAGGTATGCTAGTCAAACATATGTACTGTATATGTTTTAGTTTAGGCCACAGTGATCTAGGGCAGGTGTCACCCAGTCTGCCAGTACATCCTATGGTCTTTGTGAAAGGTCCCTGGTTAATACCCCTCAAAAACCCACAATGCACAAATAGACTGCTTACTCTTCCTGCTCAGTTTCTGTTTGCACAGGCTCGGCCTCTCCTATATTGAACATGCCCTTTTAAACATGCCCACAAGACTGGATATGCACTCTTCCATCTCTGCGATTGAGCATGGCAGTGGCTGATGTAGGTGATGTTTCTCAAAATTTCAGATGTGCCCACTAACCCAAAAAAGCTTGGCAACCCCTGATCTGGGGTGTTCAAAGCATTTCACAAATACTCAACCATGCAACCATCCTGTAAGCTATGAATATTATTTTTGTTTTGCAGAGATGGGACTGAGATCAAGAAGTAACAGCTTGCTTAAGACTACCTGTTGCAATTATTGCTGAAATCAAGATTTGGTGTGTCTGGTTCACATTATGCTGTAACAGAAAGATAAAGAATACAGTTGCACCAAGGATGAATTAGGTTCATCAGTTTTCCTTTCTTACGCCCCTTCTTTTATGCATTGATGATGAAAAGTGATGCCACCTCATTCTTACTGTTGCAAGAAAAGGCATTTGCCATGAATATGGGGAAGTAGGAATTTGGGTGGCATTACCACCAGCCTCACGCATTTCAGTTCTCTTGACATTTGTGCTCTATCACATCGCCAGCTTGCTCTGAGACATGAGTAAATTAAATTTTCCAAATGAGGACTATGAATATAGCTGAGGAGGTGGGGTTGAGTCATCTGAGTGAATCAAATGAGGGCACACAAGTAACGGGGGATTGCAATTGCAGCATCCCATTTTGTTTTCTATCTGTATCAAAATGATGAGGCCATTTTGCTCTGGCTTTTCCAGCTTGCAAACAGAGCTGCTCTGCTATTCATAGAGTGTATTAAGATTAGGAGAGAAATTCCATTTTCCATTACCAGCAATGATGCATTTTCCTCCCTTGTCTGCAGCCTGATATATGTGCAAACTGTGTGGGCGCTTCACAAAAACTATATTGAATTTTACAGACACTGGCTCTGGGCTTGGACAACCTCACCTGATTCATATGTCACAGAGAAACAGAACCGGATGTCATCAGCATACTAATGCTGAGACCCAACAGCTTCATAGAGTTAAACGGTACAGGGGCAAGATTGGGGACCCACAAAGCATAGTTATGGTGGTGCCAATAGGCAGTCCTCTAATGCTACTCCCTGAAACCAACCCTGCAGGTAGGAAGAGAATCGCTGAAGAACACTGCTTGCAATTTTTATCTTGCAGAGTCAGTCCAAAAAGAGACAGTGCCCAGTGGTATAAAAAAAAACTACTGAGAGATTGCATCAGAATTACACAGCCATGCTCCATCTATCCCTCTCTTGAGAAAGGTCATCCACCATGATGGACGAAACCATCAGATCAGAACCTTGACTGAAATGGGTCTAGATCAGCATTGGGAAACTCTTGGTTTTCCAGATGTTGTTGAATTACAACTCACATCATCCCTGGCCATTGGCTATGTTTGCTGGGTCTGATGGGAGCTGCAGTTCAGCAACATCTGGAGGGCCAAAGGTTCATCACACCTGGTCTAGATAATCAATAGCCTCCAACAATACTTTCAGTTGTGCTGCCACAACTGTCTCAGTTATGTTGCTCAAAAAGTGGGTATTAATGACAGGATGATAGTTGTCTAAAACTATTGAATCCAGGGTGGACATTTCCAGGATGGTAATACTATTGTCTCCTTAAAGGCAGCAGGCACCACTCCCCTATATAGAGATGGATTCACCACACCTTGGACCCATCCAATAAACACACACCCCTCTAGCAATCAGCCAAGAAGGGCAATGGTCTGGATGGAACCTGGTCAGCCTCATTCCTACAAGTACCTTGTCCGCATCATCAGAGTGGATCAACTGATGCCAAATATGAGGATTGGATATACCACTGGATACCTCAGCTGGATTTGCAGTCAGAGCAACATCAAGGTCTCCATGGAGAAGAGCAATTTTATCTTCAAAGGCTCTTCTCAAAGAGTAGCAGCAGGTTGCTGAGTGCCAAAGCTGCATTCGTGGAGGACGATGATAAGGCTGGCCCAGGCAGGCAGTTTCTTGTAAATAATATAATGTTCTATTAATCCCACAACTCATTTTGAAAAAGAAAATAAATCTTAGTATTATGTCTATAGGAACATGTCTGTCTATACCACAGGAATTGGGAAGGAAATCTTAAAAATAGGCAGCTACCTTACATTGCAGACCCCAGTGTAAAAGATCCATAGAACTTTTCATAAATTAAATAAGTGTGTGTGTGTTTCTTTTCTTATAGTTTCATATCCCCATCTAGTGTTCTGTATTTTATTGTATCATACTTGCAAAAAAGAAGAAGAGAATAAATAAATCCTAAATCCACATTACTTCAAAACCCAAATAAAAGGAGGAGTTTGAATTGCATCAGTGGGGGTGCTGGGGAAGAGGAAGGGACCTGGAAAACAGGTGAATGACAAAATCTGAACCTGTACTTCTGTTTTGCAGTGCCATCTTTGTCATCACATCCAGGTTTCCATCTGCTGGATTCTGATATATTTAAGCACTAATAGAAGGTGATTGGGCCGGATCTGGCCCCCGGGCCTAAGTTCGCCTACCCATGATTTAACGCATTGCCTGGTCAATAGGTACATTCTCCACTTACAAACTGTGACATGTGCCGGCAAGTTATGTAACACATCCTCAAATTATGACTTGAGGTTATGCAGATGGAGTAGACAAAGTACACAATTCCCCACTCACCCTCTCAATAGGTGCACATTTTCCACAATGCCAGACAGATGTGCACCCCCGGCTAGCTTGTGTGCGCATTATCCATTCAATTCATACTGACTCCAAGTTCTTTATGGTGTAAACCTGCAATGTTGGCTGCAAATTGTTGGCTGATTCTTCTTCCCTACCCTCTGTAAAATGTCATGTACTTGAAATCAAAAGGTACCAGTCAACACACTTTCTACAATGGCTTAATAGTCTATGCAGAGCACATTGTCAGCCACTCTGCAGCTAAGTAAACAATGTCAGGCCCCAGGTGGGCGGAAAAAAATGTCTGTGCTACTGAACACTAAAGAGTTGACACGGTTCAGCTTGCTAAATCCAGCTGTGAAGAGCAGCTGGTTTTCTGGCCTTCAGCAGGGTGGATGCAGAGGGATATGCTTCGGAGAATTGATCAGGGGGGCACTCCTAGGGAAGAGGAAAGACAGAAGATGTTTTGTTCTGCCTGCTATGGCAGTCATAAAGTGGGCCTCTGACAGTTCTGATTGCTCCCAACAGCTGGGAAGAACACTGGCTTTGCTTTTTGTTCTTTGGGCATTTGCCTGAGATGACTTGGAGAAGTGGCTTGAAAAAGTGGAGAGGAGGGGCAGCAGGGGGAGAAGTGTGGGGAGAGAGAGAGACCTTAAGGAAGGAACAGGAAGCTCTGAAGAAAGTGTATGGCTCATGGGATTCTGTTTATGCCTTTTTTTTTTTAGGTCACCAAGACAAATGGGAAATGTCTGTGAACCTTCCTTGCAGGGCGCTACTGCCAAATTTCCCACTTCAAGCAACTTCACCCCATTCTTCTTTGTCTTCCAGCCCACTTCTTCCTCCTCTTCCTGTGAGGGACACCCCCCCTCCCCAAGAAAAAGAAGAGAACAATCCACTCTTATAGAAATTCCTGCCTCAGGCTGGGAAAATCAAGGGAGGCAAGAGAGGAAGCGGTGGAGCATGAGGGGCCTGGAAGAGAGAGCAAGAATACATTCATGAACGCAAGCAGATAAAGCAAGAGAAGCACAAGACACTTATTGAGGCAGAACATTCTCCTTCGGAGCTTCTTCTTATGTGGAGTCACCATCACTGTACAGGTCACCATTCATGTCTCCTGCTCTCCCCTCCCCTCCTGCATCATGTGCTCTCAATCTATTTCTATCCAATATTAAAATGCTCAGGAAAAGGTTCCTAACATAGATGCAGTAAAACAAGGACCTCAAAGCGAAGGGTACCAGCACATAGACTGACTACAGGGGTGGGGCAAGGAATGCATGGGTCTTTATTTATAAGGCTTGCGTGGATTTTCTGCAGCCCTGTGGTCAGTATGTGTTTGCAGCTGGCAAAAGAGACAGATTTGTGGAGACATCTTTGGACGTGGATTTGATGCGCAACGTGGAATATAAAAGGGTTATGTGCATTCATAGAAAACAGGTCAATTCACAGTTGCTGGTTATGAAACTGCATTTGTAGGGTAACAAAACTCGGGAATAGAATATCCATGTTCAACAGCGGAATACCTCTCTGTACAAGAGTGAACGTCAGGCAACAATTCAATCAAGCCTTGTTTGCAAGTTTCCCAAGAGAATTTGGCTGGCCAAATGGAAGAGAGAACAGAGGCACGGCCAGTGGTCAGGGTTGATGGGAGCTGTAGTGCAGCAGCACCACACTGACTACTCTTGAATCTCAGGTAGATGGAACTGGGAGCCATCTACCTGCGATTCACTCAAAATCTGTTTTATGATTTCATACCCTCCAACATTTCTCCAATGAAAATAGGGGCATCCCATTCCATAACGATAATTTTACTATTTCTACCTCCCCACTCCTTACTGGGTTGCCCCAGCCACTCTAGGCAGCTTCCAACATATATAAAAACATAATAAAACAGTAAATAACATAATAAAACAGAACATAATAAAACAGTAACATTAAAAAAAAAAACCTTCCCCATACAGGATTGCCTTCAGACGGCCCAGGGGTCAGATAACTCCACACTCTCCAACATTTATCCAAAGAAAATAGGGACATCCTAAGAAAATGTGGGACATTTTGGGATCAAGTAAGAAACTGGGATGGCTTCTCTAAATTAGGGACATCCCTGGAAAATAGGGACACTTGGAGGGTCTGTGATTTGCGCCCTGACAGGGCTATTGTCTTGGCCAAGGCAGTGGAAGAATGTTCAGCCTTTGTAGTATAGAAAGAAGTTCCAGCCTCCCCAGTGCTGTGGCATAACTTAAACACAATTTTGCACAAAGCAAGCTCGACTTAGTTACAATTGCATACAGAGAAGAAAGCTTTGTTTCCTGGTACACCTAATGATCACCCTGCACTGACTGATTCAGATGAGTAAGAGTGTTGTGGAGCAGTTTAGAGAAACCTTTGAATCGCAAAGGATTAGATGACCCTAATTAGGGAGGTCTCTTCACCTCCGTATGAGCTAAGAGGGCTTTAATGGTTTCCTCCCAGGTGAGGCTATGCTCAGGAAGAGAACCCTTTGGGGCATTCAGGCCAACTGAGGAGTATGAGTCATAACAGCAGCCTGTAGAATCCAGCTGCTTGCATACCAGAGGCAGTATGCCTCTGAAGACCAGTCACTGGGAATCATAGGTGGGGAGATTGCTGTTGTGCTCAGGTCCCGCTTGCCAGCCTCTCATGGGCAGCCTATTGTGAGAACAGCATGCTTGACCTCATCCAAAAGGCCTCTTCTTATGTTTATGGAGCTCTCATCCACAGAGCTTTGTCTGCATGGACTTTGTAGACATTGCATCAAGCAACTGATATCCCAGACATTTCTGTGTATTTTCCTGTCACTTTCTTTACTGCAAAAAGTATTGATTTTTTTTTTTTAAGTGGGGGGATATGTTTCCTGTGAAAGCTAGCTTCACTTTAATTGTGCAGCCTTAGTATTAGATTAGCCATAAGTGTGTGGTTCATGTGCCCATTAAGTCACAAATGACACCATAGATTAGACTATACAATACAGATTAGACTATACAGGCAAATAGATTAGACTATACAATAAGGATAATATATTTCAGAATGAAGGTCAGACTGGTGTTTTCTGGCTTTTATAATATTTAAGGACACAATATTTCTGGAAAAACACTCAGTTTTCAACGTTTGTCAAACGTTTTCCAGTCCCCGTACCATATAAGACCTTCAGTAAAGAGAAAAGAAATGTGTCTTACTAATGTACATTGCGCTAACAGAAAACACAAGCATGTTTCCAAAGCACTAATTGGAACGTGGAGGGGAGGTCCTAAAGTAAGCCAGAATAAATAGATGTGATCCCCTTGACAGCCCAGACTTGTTTCAGCTCGCACTTCTAGCATCCAGAATATCAATCTGAAAATAATTTTCAGAAAACATTTTCTATATTTTAGGATACCTGACATATCTTAGGTAAGTAGATAGGTTGCAGTCTTAACCATGTCTACTCAAGCACGTTTAATTCAGTGAGGCTTACTACCTAGTAAGTGGGGCTAGGGCTGCAGTCTTAAGCATACTTTCTCAAGATACAAAGCTGTTACTGGACTGGTGTGGGTGGTAAGCAGAATGCTCTCAGACTGTAATGCCCTAGCTTGACTGGAAATCATAAAATGGACCATAAGGTCTGGCAATTCCTTAGAGATACAGGACAGGCTTAGAGAGACAGAACATGCACAAAACAGGTTTTGATATTGCTGGCTCCAATGACATAAAGTTGATGAGTCAGCTCTCTCTTAAAAAGACAAGGCTAGCTTAAAATATCTGGAGGTAATGCAATAATGATAATGGATCACTTTAATGGATTTTTGGTGTGCCTTACCACATTTTAAAGCTCTGTATTATTCTGCAATAACAAAAGCAAGAAATTTACTTTCCTGAAAACTCCAGACTGATATTTTAAACATGGAACAGCTGGGGCCACAAGCCTTAATATAAAATAAAAGGAAACGATACATTTATGATGCAACCTCATTTATTTAAACGATTTAGTAGATGCAGACTTTGGAAGATAACCAACTAAGTCAAGCTCTGAGTAGACCCATTAAAAGCAATGG
This sequence comes from Podarcis muralis, assembly GCF_964188315.1. NCBI lineage: Eukaryota > Metazoa > Chordata > Lepidosauria > Squamata > Lacertidae > Podarcis > Podarcis muralis. Next base: position 47,893,501 of record NC_135660.1, read on the forward strand.
AGATAAGTCTACTCAAAATAGGACTTGGGGCTTGTCCACACTTATGTTCGTCCTCCAGGGAAAAAACACACTCTTTACTCTTGAATGGGAACAAACATCAATGGGGTTTTCCGTGGGTTGGCATTTGCTCTGATCCAGCAGTAAAGAACCGGTTTTCCTGGGGAAAGTGGCGGGGTAAACAGATAACTGCTTGGACCCATGCCTAAAAAGCACCAGATAAGCAGAAAACGCCTTGAACCGATGCTTTCCAGGCACAGTACAGGTACGGATGAGCCGTAACATTGGATATTACCCAGCAACATGATAAAAAAAGAGGTGGTTTTTTTCACATCGTTACACTGAATGGCTACAAGAAGGTACATTAAGATAACTGAAAACTTTAAAAACTGAAGTTTGGATATGCAATTCTGTGCAGGAAAATAGCATGTCATTGTGAAGACTATTGCAATGTTGGGAAGGGGAGTAGAGAAGAGGCAAGAAGGTGGAGTAGAGAGAAACTACCGTATGTTTTTCTGAATTGTATTAAACTCATTTTGATTAGGGGTTTCGTGCATTTTGTATACAGTATAACTGAGTTAGAGGACAAGTAGGAATATGAATAAATTCATGTTGAGTAGGACCGTTAATTTACTGCAATGTATTAACAAAGAAGGCTGATCACTGGAGAATTGATGCTTTTGAATTGTGGTGCTGGAGGAGACTTTTGAGAATCCCATGGACTGCAAAAAGATCAAACCTATCCATTCTGAAGGAAATCAGCCCTGAGTGCTCACTGGAAGGGCAGATTCTGAAGCTGAGGCTCAAATGCTTTGGCCACCTCATGAGAAGAGAAGACTCCCTGGAAAAGACCCTGATGTTGGGAAAGATTGAGGGTACAAGGAGAAGGGGACGACAGAGGATGAGATGGTTTGACGGTGTTATAGAAGTGACCAACATGAATTTGACGAAACTCCAGGAGGCAGTGGAAGACAGGAGTGCCTGGCATGCTCTGGTCCATGGGGTCATGAAGAGTTGGACACGACTAAACAACTAAACAACATTAACAGAGTAAGGAAGAAGATTCAGATGGCACATCTACTGGTTAGACTGAACTACAATATTACTATTTGTCACACATTATGTTTACATAATAAAGAGTAGAAGGCTCATTTCTTGTTGACCTTTCAGAAGCAAGAACACTTGTGCTTTGAATGCAAAAGGACTCTGGATGAGTCTCTGGCATTTCTGGTCAGGGGTGGAAAATAAGCCTGTCTGTAAGCCTGGAGAATCATTTCAGGCACTTTAGAACAGAGAAGGCCAATATAGTACCCTCCAAATGAGAGCCAGTGTGGTGTAGTGGTTAAGAGCAGTAGACTCATAATCTGGGGAACCAGGTTCGCATCCCCGCTCCTCCACACGCAGCTGCTGGGTGACCTTCGGCTAGTCACAGTTCTTTGAAGTCTCTCAGCCCCACTCACCTCACAGAGTGTTTGTTGTGGTGGAGGAAGGGAAAGGAGAATGTTAGCCGCTTTGAGACTCCTTCGGGTAGTGATAAAGCGGGATATTAAATCCAAACTCTTCTTCTTCTTCTTCTTAATAATAATGGACTAAAGCTCCCATCATTGTTGACCATTGGCCATGCTGGCTGTGGCTGATGGGAGTTGGACTCCAGCAACATCTGGAGGCAAAGGCAGATCTAGAAGAGCACACTTGATGTGGTTGCACTGGGCACGGAGCTTCTGGGGTCCTGCAGGGGCTGCCACAACTATGACATCCAACGGAATACAAGAGGCATTGTATTTTGGTGTCTCATAGGGCGCCACTGAAATCTGAGGCATCAAGGTCCGCCATTGTTGGAGGGGAATGTATCATATTGGCTATTCTGACTTATACATTACTAAACTACGTAGACCAATCGTCTGACTGACCATACAGCAGCTTCCTGTAATCTGTGTTGGTAGTACAGCCTGGCAAAGAACAAACAACATCTGCATGGCTGTCTACTGTCGGAAGCAGTACCTGTAGCAATGTCCCTCCCTTGCTACACTTGTATCCCACTTATTTTTCCTGAGGTCTGCTGCATGCAGAACTTGAGGAAACTCAGCCGTCAGAAGTTTCTCTAGTTTTCAGAGATGTAGAAACAACCAAGAAACCCAAAGGAACAACAGAGCTGGAGGAACCTCTTGTTTGTAAGGATGTAGGTTGTCATTCCATAATATCATCATAGAAGCATATTCTCTTCATTTCAGAAGTCAGTGCTAACCATTGAGCAGAGAGACAGAAACTTCCTTAGTTTACAGCTGCTTCTGAAAGCCAGACACTCTGGTGTATGAATCAATGACGATGAGCTGGCATGTGGGAGAAAAATAAAATAAATAAATCCCAGCACCCTGTGTTTAAAGTATGGGATCTGAGGCTTGTACTTGCACATATTTAAACTCTCCTCTTCTTTCGCTTCCTCCTCCTCCTCCTCCTCCTCCTCCTCCTCCAGATTTCCTCACCACAAAGGCTTGTCAAACACTTGTCAGCAGCACCTCACTGTGACTGATTCACTCTGAGACGCTGGAGGAGTTACTGCCTTTCACTGCTACTGTACATCTCTGGGCAGACAGGAACAGGGTGGGGAATGGGGAGTGGGAGCTATTAATAAGAAGTCCTTGGGGCTGCAACTACCCACTGGCTGGTGGATTCACAGCTCACATCAGCAAAGGAGAAAGGACGCCTTCAGGACCTGGAAATGTGCCTCAGCTTCCTAGGGGAGTATTTGTTGGCTTTTCCTCATCCTGCCCCCACTTCCACCCCTACACAATGTCTGGTGATGATTCTTTTCCCAGACACGATTTCAGCATAAAACAGCTGTCTTCCCCTGATGTCTACTAGAGCTGAGCACAAGGAAGTGGTGTGGTTTTACAGTTCTACCACACTTCCTTAAAGGCTCCCATTTTCATCCTCCCACCCCTACCCTATCCTGCATCAAACCTTTTAGTTATCTAGTCTGTCATTATCACCCTAGACTTCATCTGCCTTGTCTACTCCTGGGCTCTTTGACAGGAGGAGGAGGAGGGGGAAAATACAGATCTGATGCTCAGATGAGGTTCATCCGGTGAGTGAATTCACCGATGTTTCTATGACTGTTAGCTCTTTCCTCTATAATTGGAATGGGTTTGGTGGTGGTGGTTTTTACTGGTTGCTGAACATACCCAGGAGAATGCAGACACACTCTTTATAGCTATATCATTATTCTCTCAAATACTAGGGATATTCCATCTCAGATGGAGGGATTGGGAATGATGAGTAAGATAATTACCTGGTGCTGCCTCCAGAGGGGGACCCTCTTGCTGTCCCCTCCTACGCGTCATGCAAATATGCTGAGTGAGTGGAAAAAAGGAACCCACATTACCATTCTGAGGAGTCTAAGCCCTTCATCTCTAAAGCCCTGCTCCCTGCATTTATTTTTTACTTAAAGTGTTGTTGTTTTTGTTGTGGCTATGATGATTTCATCAGTGAAATTTAATTAGCATATGAAACCACCTTGTACTGAGTCAGACCATTGATCTTCTAGTCTACTGGTGCTATTTGTCTAGAAAAAGAGGTGCCGGAACTCACCATGAACGCCTCCCTTGTTCTCTTAATGGCAGCGCCAGAACTGAGTTCCAATGAGTTCAGGCTGAAAAATAGCCCTGTAGTCCACTATAGTCTACTTTGGCTGTGAGTGGTTCTCCAGGATCTCTCAGGCAGGCCCCCTCTTCCCCTTAGTTGAGACTGGACCTGTGGCTTTCCATCTACTTAAACTTCCTCACTCCCTCCAAACCCCAACAGTGGATATAATGCCAAACTTGGACTGAGGAAATCAGGGTTCAAAACTCCATTTGGCATGTATGCTACAACGGCCACACGGATATTGTTAGCCCAACACTGGAAAGAAGAACAAGTCCCCACTAAAGAAGATTGGCAAATCAAACTAATGGAGTATGCTGAAATGGCCAAATTAACTGGGAAACTTAGAAATCAAGACGACAACAAATATAAAAAAGAATGAAAAAATGTTTATTGCATATGTACAAAAGCATTGTAAGGAAGTTAATAAATGAGCAGGATTTTAAAAACACTTGTAAGGTTGTGTAGAATGTTTAAATTTGGAGATAATCAAAGATAAAGAGATTATTGACATGCATAAATTAAGACAATACAAAGGAATCAGGGGAGGGAGTGGAGGGAAGTCAATGGATTTGAGTAATCCCAAAACGTGGATTTAATACTATGTGAATACAGTTGTTTGAATTTTTAAATGTTTTTTATTTTTACATTAATGGGATTTTGCTTAATTGTGAAAATTAATAAAAGTGTGTGTGCGTGCGTGCGCGCACGCACGCGCACATATGTCTAACTCCATTTGGCCACGAAATTCACTGGGTGCTTACCCATCTATTAGTATGTATTTACCCAGTGGCAGCTCCCTTGCATCACAAGTTTTGAGGCTGATTGCTCACAGAGAGATAAAGTGAATTCTACTTTACCAGCCCTAAGAATAGTATAGTCTGCCCTACCATTCTGAAAGTTGGCAGAGAGATTGTACCAGTTCATTTAAGAAGAGATAGATGAAATGTTGCAGTGCTGGGCAACTTTGGCCCACCATGGGAAGGAACCATAACTCAGTAGTACAACACCTTATTTGCTGAGATCCCAGGCATCTTGAATTAAGGTAGTAAGTGATCTCTGCCTGAAACTGGAGAGAGTCACTGCTTGCTGGAGTAGGCAGTTCTGGGCTAGCTGGACAAGTTTGACCTGACCTGGTATATGATAGCATCCTATGTTCAAAGAAGGGTGCAGAGTGTCACCTACTGATTGACTTGTGCACTACTTCCTGCATTCATCTACACCAGGCTTCCTCAAACACAGCCCTCTGGATGTTTTGAGACTACAGTTCCCATCATCCCTGACCAATGGTCCTGCTAGCTAGGGATCATGGGAGTTGTAGGCCAAAAAAAACATCTGGAGGGCCGAGTTTGAAGAAGCCTGATCTACACTTTATTGTAGATAAGAACATAGGTGCCAGTTGAAAACATTCCTCTTCAGACAGAACTTTGGCTGTTAAACACCTTATGACCTTTTAAATGTGTGGTTTTCTTTAAAAAAAAATATGTTATGCATTTTGTATTTTTATGCTGTAAATCACCCTGTGATCTTCGGATGACAGCAAGAATAAAAATAAGAATAGTCCTGCTGGATCAGGCGAGGTGCCCATCTAGTCCAGCGTCCTGTTCTCACAGTGGCCAACCAGATGCCCATGGGAAGCCTGCAAGCAGGATATGAGCACAGCAGCCTCTCCCCTCCTGTGGTTTCCAGCAGCTGGCACTCAGAAGCATACTGCCTCTGACGCTGTTAGCAGCCACTGATAGCTTTGAACTCCACAAATTTGTCTAATCCTCTTTTAAAGCTGTCCAACTTGGTGGTCATAACTGCCTCTCGTGGGAGCACATTCCATGGTCTATCTATGCACTGCGTGAATAAGTAATTCCTTTCATTTCATAAAATTTGCAGAGTTGGAAGGGACACAAGGGTCATCTAGTCTAACCCCCTGCAATGCAGGAATCTCAACTAAAGCATCAATGACAGATGGCCATCCAACCTCTTATTTAAAACCTCTAAGGAAGGAGAGTCCACAACCTCCCAAGGGAGTTGGTTCCTCTGTTGAACAGTTCTTACTGTCAGGTGTGCGTGCAGGAGCCAGGCCCTGTGACCAATAGGACTCTGCAGGACTGGGGCCTTCCTAAGTTTGTTCTGAAGAGGCAAGGTGCAGCCTCACAGGTGAGGCCGATTGGTAACTCACAGCACCTGGTGGCAAGAGCTGGGAAGGTCAGCATTTTCCCTTTGGCTCTTTGCCACAGCAACACGTTCCCTGCCTTGCTGCGTTTGACTTCTTGACTCTTTGCTTCTTGATCCTTGGACCCCTGACTTTGTGACTCCTTGCTTCTTGATCCTCGGACCCCTGACTTTGTGACTCCTTGCTTCTTGATCCTCGGACCCCTGATTTCGTGACTCCTTGCTTCCTGACCCTCAGACCCTTGGCATCTTGACTCCCAGCTCTCTGACCCTCGGACTCTTGGCTTTCTGACTCCTGTCTTCTGGACTCCCGTTCCTGCTCCCACCCCACCATCTTGCCCCCGGTCCCGACGTCCCCAGCCAGGACTTCGATCACCCGTGAACCAGACTGTGACACTTACTGTGAGAAAGTTCTTTCTGATGGTTAGTAGGAATCTCCTTTCTTGTAAGTTGAAGCCATTGGTTCAGGTCCTAGCCTCTGGAGCAGGAGAAAACAAGCTTGCTCCATCTTCCATGTGGCAACCCTTGAGATATTTTAAGATGGCATCTCCTCTGTCTCCTTTTTACCAGACTAAACATACCCCACACCCTCAACTGTTCCCCATAGGCTTGGTTCCAGACCCTTGATCATCTTGGTCCTCCTCTGCGCATGTTCCAGTTTGTCAATATCCTCCTTAAATTGTGAGACCCAGAATGGAGCACAGTATTCTAGGTGTGGCCTGACCAAGGCAGAACAGAGCAGGACTATTATTTCCCTTGATCTGGACACTACTTCTGTTAATGCAGCCTGAATAGCTTTAGGGTTTTTTTACGGCTGCATCACACTGTTATGCTCAGTGGCGTAGTGTGGGGGATGCCAGGGGTGCCGGGCGCAACATCTGGGGGGGGCACCGCTGCGGCTGCGCTCCACTCACTGCTCGCAGGAGGAGCAACCGCTGCAGCAGCGCCAACGCCGCCACCGACACCTGGCTGGGTATGGGCAGCCTCCGCACCCCGACGCCGACGCCATCCCCTCGGCCCAGACACAGGCGGTGGCTGCTTTTGCCGACTGGGAGGGAGGAGAGCTCCGAGGGGCCTCGCCGCGCCCTGCGCTCCCCAAAACTCTCCGAGAGGAAGCCGGCGGGCGGGCAAGGGTCTCCCGGCGGAAGGGGGCGCCGCTGGCTCCGGCTCTCGGCGCAAGTCTCAGCCGCTGGGGGGGGGGGGGCGAGGACGGAGCACGGCTGGAAGCCCCCGGACCCAGCCGGGAGGAGGAGAGGCGCTCGCCAAGCCCGGATCTGGAGCTCCACCTACAGCCCAAGGAGAGGAGGGGGCGGGGAGGCGCCCGAGGGGAGGGGGCTTCGGCTGCCTCGGCCCGCGGGGGCTCCGCAAATAATAAATTTAATAAATTCCTGCTGAGCCTTTGGGGGGGGGTCCTTGGCTCCTTCGCTTGCCCCCAGCCCCAGTGGCGTAGCGTGGGGGGTGCAGGGGGGGCCAGGCGCAACATCTGGGGGGGGGGTGCTCGCACTCGAGTGCTAAAATCCACGGGTTAGGGGGCGCAAATTACTTGCCTTGCCCCGGGTGCTGACAACCCACGCTACGCCACTGGTTATGCTTGTGGTCTACTAAGACCCCTAGATGTTTTCATATGCACTACTGGCAGTCCAGGGTTTTTTTTTGCACTGACATTTCTATCATTTCTAATAGAAGAGGTACTGATAACAATTTACAAATGCAAGGCTGTGAGGTGGAAAGTTGAAACACATAATAACATTCTTTAAGTGTAGGAAAGCATGATTTCGTTAGTTACTGAGGAAGCTTCCTAACCATGAGTGGTTGGGACACCAACTCCTCCGCCCCGTCTCTTTAATTCAGACCTTCAGAATACAGAACAAGTTCAAAGTGTGATTTCACATCCACCACACCCCTAGAATTGAGATAATAGGGGGAGGCTTCAAACAGTTGACTTATTGCTTGTCATGCAGCTATTAAAGGCAAAGGAGCCTACGGAATTCTAGAATGCCTGCCAACAGCAAATCTCCCAAGAAAAGGTCAAGTATATGTGCAGCTTAACAGTGCTTCATTTAATTAAAGGGTTTTATGGATTTACTGATTTTAATTGGCTATTGTGCATGTGCTTTAAGAATTCTTACCCACACAGAGCTTTTGGGTTTGGATGGGATTAAAACCTAAATAAGTACCCTTACTGGCAGTGTTCTCAGCATAAACTATTCCTTCAGGTGTTGTTGTTGTTATTACTATTAGAAGAGTGCTAAGAGCACTTTGTGATGTTGGAATGCTAATGATAAAGAAAAGTAATTGGCCAATATCTACTGCTCACAGCAGAGAGACAGGAACCAGGCAATTATGTTCTGAACAGATTTGTTTTAATAGGAAAAGGGCTAGTTGCAAAAATTCTATTATACATACAAATTGATTTTGATAATAATTACACTTCTAAAATGAGATGCTGTCAAGGTGAAAATCCCATTTCCTCTGGTAAATTTTCTTCCCACTGTTGTTACACGTCGTGCCTAAAATTGCTATAATTTACAGAAAGTAGAAATAACAATTTTCTCTTTATTCCTTCAGATTATTTTGTGGCCTTTATAGCACTCAATCAGCATGTTATTTTTCGTATAGTACTTGCAAGCAGTTGGCCTCAGTTTTCCATATTTCATATGGGAAAGACTAATAGAATCCTGTGAAAATTCATAGATGTGGTCTTTGTAAATGCTTCCATGGTACCCATTCCCCACTCACGTGCCAAGCAAAGTCACTCAGAGAGAGTTCCCTGCTGGTGGTAGCCTGTGGAAAGGGAGGATGCAAAACTGGGATGGCACAAGAGCCACTGGATTCTGAGCAAGCCATGCTGGCATCATGTGGCAGCAGTGGACCTGATCCAGGGATCTTCATTACGCAAGCCTGGGAGCTGCCACAGCGAAGAGCTTTTTCCCTGCCTCCCTTCTTCTGCCGTGGTTGGCATAAGCAACAGGGCTATGGATGGGGTGGGAACCTCTTCACTCCATTAAGTCCCACACTGCTAGCCAGGAGTTTGGATTGCATCCTAAGCATTGATAAGAGGTAAGAGATAAGCAGCAGGGACTACAGAAATGACTACAAAAGAATTGTTAAATTTATAATCCATTATATTAATATTTGATAGTAAAAGAATAACTTTCCTTTTACACTTTTTTCATTTACAAACTTAAACAGAAAAATAAAAATGAAAGAGAGAAATCTAGGAGAATGCCAATTTATATTGATTAGGGGTGACAGGAAACAGATAAGCAGAGTGATGCAAGTATTTTCTATTAGACATCCATTGGGTATATTGGTTACCCAAGAAACTAACCCATAGCAAAAACACTCACACTACCCTTCATATATTGCAATATTTGTCATTTTCAAAATGAAGATTGTCTCCATGTATGAAAAATGAAATGATGTTTCTTGCGCGTGCTATAACATGTGTGGCTATGGTTATTCCTTGGAGCAGTGGTGGACTTTGGGGTTTCACATTTCAGCAGTGCTTGGTTTGACATCAAAATTCAGTGCCCCACCCCAACCTCTCACCTTCCATTCTACATCATAGTTGTGGTGCCCCCTGTGGTGCGACTGAACCAGTCACCCTAAATCTGCCTCTGCTTGCAGATTGGAGTTGTCAACTTCTGGGGACCTATCATAAAATATATTCTGTGGCATAATGCAAAATGGCTGCATTTGGGTGTGTGAGTGCGGAACGGCGGAACACAAAATGATATGGGCTTCCCTGGCTCGGTCAACAGAAATAAGCACCTACATCAGCCACCATCACACTCAGATGTTCTTTGCACCACTGTGGGAGTCCAATCCTGGCAATCAAATGTGGGCATGTTTGGGAGAGGGGTGGGTGAGTTCTGTTTTGGGGAGAGTCCAAGCCACTGTAAACAGAAGCTGCACGGGAAGAGCTTGTGAATTGTGAAATTTTGAGGTGATATTTTGTAGGTGCTAAGGGACCTATACTGCAAGCTTTTTGGGGTGGTTTACATGTTGCTGCATATACGTGCAAAAGAACTGCAGCTTGCGTGGGTCCTTCAGGGGCCACAATACCCTTGGTTGCTTTTAAAAAGGCGGTGCTTACGACATAAGCAATGTTACATGCTTTGCAAGAACCTACAACAAAATGTTGCAGGCTGGAGAGGGAACTATCTCTCCATCCTCTTTTTTCTATGAGGGTCCATTCCTCTCTTCACCCACAAATTCTCTGCTCCCCGCCCTCAACAACCAGCCATCATTTCCAACCGGGCTGTTGCCTCTTTCGTTATCCCCGCCCCGATTTTTCTTTCTGAACTTCTGCAGCCACCAGGAGGATTCCCAAGAATGCTGACACTTCCCTCTTGTCCGGGAGGGGGATTTGGCACTCGGAGAACGACCCCCGCCCCGCCTTCACTACAATGACGAGCGCCCTCTAGCGCTCCCTCTGCGCTCCAGCGGCCCTCCAGTTTGGCGCTCTCCTCCCGCTCCCATTGGCTGTCCTCGCCTTGGCGCCCAACACAAGTTCATGTCGGGCTGAACCAATTCCTACGAGGTGGGGGGAGGAAACGCTTTATTAGCTGGCGGGCCTTTTTCACCGAATCCTGAATGCGGCGCGAAAACCGCAGGTAGAACAGCGCTTTCAAGACGTGGGAAGGGACGGGCGCATTCCGCTGCCTCTTCGTGCTTTCCTTTCCTGGGTGTACTCCCAACCCTCCTATTTCCAGAGACTAAATGGTGCGTTCCGCGGCGAACGGGATCGGGGAGGCTTCGCCGCCATTTTGTCCGTGGTTTGTGAGCGGGGCGGGCTCAGCGCTGAGGAGAGGCCGCCGCCAGCATGTATATCAAACAGGTAAACGGAGTGATGGGGCCTCTTTTTTGCGATGAGGCGGCTCCGCTGTCGCAGGGGAGGGCGGCTTCATTAAAGTATCTGATGGGGGAGGGCGACGCTGGCAACGATATTTCGGTGGGGGGGGGATCTGGTTTGGGGAGGGAGAAGAGGGGCTTCAGCTCGAGGGGGGTTTGCGGCGGCTTTTTGCTCGGGAGGTTTTTTCTCCTCACGGGATGATCCCATAGATGGAGGGAGGGGGGCGGCCGAGGCTGTCATCTCCGAAAGGGCCTTTCTGGCGGATCCCACTTTCGAATGAGGGGCGGGGGGGTCCTCTTTCTCAGACTGGAGGGGGGGAGGTGGTTTCGCCTATGGCCTGCGTATTGCAGTGCATGGCGGGGAGAGATGTAAACACTGGGAAGTCCTGGGGCCCATCTGGAGCGGACGTTCAGAATACCATATTGGTAGCGATGTGTCATTGCAGGGGTAGACTTTCCTCTTCAGAATCCGGAAGGATCCAGTTAAAAGGCAGGATTATGTGAATCAATCAATCAAATGTGAATGCTTTTTTTAAAAAAGTATGTATTCCCTTCTCAGGCCTCTCTGAGTCTGTTAAAGGAAGGCCCCTGCCTTGTGCTTAAAAGCTATGGTCTCACCAACAGTAGTAGGTGAGGGGGGCAAACCTGGATTGCAGCACTTCAGATTGCAGGTGGGCTTGCATGGTTGGACAGTTCCACCTCCGCCATAGAAGAAAGGCCCCATGCACGTAGTTGTGCATCTGTCTCAGGGAGAGTTCGCCTTTGGCGGTGAAGTCAAACCGTTGGAAGGTTGCAGAGCCTGCTGTGGCTGTAGAGACCAATGGGGAGAGACATGTTTTGTTGCAGCTAGGGCAGATGAAGGCATCCGGTTGTAGTGCTGCAGATGCACCATGGCATTTCTTCTCTTGGTGCTGTCATTCCTCCTATGGTCATTGTTGTGGATGCACAACCAGACTGTCTTGTCTCCAGGCACTGCAGTTGTCTGCAAAGGACATCCCACATGGTTGGGTTGATGTTGCCAGCCTTCATGTCATGTTTGCAGACATTTTTGTGTCACAAGAGCCGGTCTGCCAATCTGCTGGTGCTGGAAGCCAGCTACCCATAGAGCACATCCTTGGGGATCCTGCTATCTTCCATTCTGTGGACATGACGAAGCCAACATAGATGTTGCTGAGACAAAATTTAAATGTGCTGGGAATGTGGGCTTGGGAGAGCACATCTTTGTTTGAAGCTGTCCTGCCATGTGATGCCCAAAATCCTCCTAATGCAGCACATGTGGAAGGCATTGAGGCATTGCTCCTGACAGTTGTACATAGGACAGCTCTCTGCCTGCCTGCCTGCCTGCCTGCCTGCCTGCCTATTGTGAAAAGCTGCATCTCCCAAGGACACTTTGAGTGTCTGATTTGCATTCTCCTTGGCGCTAAGAGAGATAAAAACATAATAATCTCTAACTGGTTTAAAAACCTAGCCAAAGCTCAACTTTTAACTTTACCTTCAGCCCACTCTTCAGCTTATCAGCTAAACATTGCAACTGAAACTTGAAACTTACACTTAACTTAAGCTGAAAGCTAAACCTGCAATATTGAATTTAAAGATGACCTCCCCACTTTCTCAATCTGCACTATGACTATGTGGAACTACTCTTGCGAACTGTGGGGTTTTCTTTTTTTGTTTTTGCATTTTATTTACCCTTGATTTATTCTAGCTAGGTGTTCGTGGTTTCTTTCAAACCACAAGGTGGGTGCACACAACACAATGCTAGCACATCAAGAAAAAGCAGGGGAAGCTCATTCATGTTAAACCATAGTTCAAAACAAATTAGGGTTTAACATCATGTGGCCATTTGGAAGGTAACATGCATCACTGTCAAAAACCAGCACAAAAAGAAATGCAAGGAACCGTTTTTCAGCTTACAACTCTTTGTCTAATTTTCAAAGGACATGGACATTTTATACCCTATTGTGCAGTTTCTTCAGATTTCTTATCAAAACTCTGTTTTGAATCTTAAGTTCTCTGGATGCTATCCACAGATCTTCTTTCCTATATATGGGTTCCTTTTCTCCCCACTAGCCCTGGATAATTTTCTTTCTTTCTTTTTTTTAATGAACAGACAGTTTATATGGGCAGTGTCTTTTCCCATCATGAAAGCCATTCATACATACCTTTCCTGTGTGGATTTGCTTCAGTGTTTTCCACTGTTTGGGGAGGCATGGCCTGTCTACAAAGTTTGTGTTGTATGGGGTTTTCAAGGTTTAGCATGATTTTGTTGGTGTCACATGTCGACTTTCTGATAGATCAAAAGATGTCTGTACAGGCTGAAACATTTCCTACACTCCAGACATTTATATTGTTTTTCTCTTGTGTGCAAGCTGCAATGAGTCCTGAGGTGTGTGCTCAGACTGATACATTTACCACACTCGAAGGCACTTGTAAGGTTTTTCTCTAGTATGCACTCTCCGATGACTAGCAAGGAGGGATATGTAAGAAAAATATTTCCCACTTTGTAGGCATATGCACTCGTTTTGTCCAGAGTGGGTCGCCAGGTGACTTCCAAGATGAAACCCCTGAGTATGTCATTTTCCACAATCTGGATGTTCATAAAGTTTCTCTCCTCTGTGGACTTTCTTGTGCATTCTTAGGTGTGAGTGCTGAGTGAGGTATTTCACACACTTCAAACATTGATAGGATTTCTTTTTTGTCTGGATTCTCTTAAGTGCTGCAAAATTTGGCTGTCAAGCAAAACCTTCCCCACATTCCAAGCACTGATAAGGCTTCGCTCCTGTGTGGCTTCTTTGCAGGCTGAACTCATGTACTTAAATTACTGAGCTGGGTGTGAAATCTTTTTTGAAATTATTGTATTAGCAGAATTGCAAACATTTTATATATGATGCTAGCTGTTTAGTAATTAGTGATATTGTTTCATGTTTACATGTCACACTGGCAAGATCTGGCTTTTTAAAGAGTTTATTGATTTAATATGATTTGGCTAAATGTAAAAAAGCTCCTGCCCACGTAGCAGTTTGAAAGCACATCAAAGTGCAAGTAGATAAATAGGTACTGCTCCGGCAGGAAGGTAAACGGCGTTTCCGTGTGCTGCTCTGGTTCACCAGAAGCGGCTTAGTCATGCTGGCCACATGAGCCGGAAGCTGTATGCCGGCTCCCTCGGCTAATAAAGCGAGATGAGTGCCGCGACCCCAGAGTTGGCCACGACTGGACCTAATGGTTAGGGGTCCCTTTACCTTTACCTTTTAAAAAAAGCAAAAGCTATTGTTCAATTCTTGGCTTAATCACCTATATAATTTGGGTTGAAGAGCCAAAAGTGAGCCAGTGCAATGCCATGTAAAGGGTATGATTTGATGCAGCAAAACCAGGTTTTATTTTCTGCATATCTTCGATGAGTTCTTGATTTGGGGCAACTTTATAGGATTGTAATAATTAGGAACTGTATAAATTAATATTATTAATCATTAATATTAACAAAGTTTTCTTGATGGTATACAAAGTTTGTAAAAAAAACCAAAACCTGGAGAGATGATAATAGACAATGTCTATTTTTTTAGGGCATTGGATGTTGTTGCTGTTGCTGTTGTTCCAGCTGTTCATCCATTAATGCTTCCTAGTGACTATATAGTCCTTCCCCAAGTATACTTCCTGCTAATTCTCAAATAACTTGTAGCTTAGAAAGTACAACAATGAATATTGTACCATTGAAAACTATTACTCTTTTAAAACGTGTAGTTATAAAAGCTGCAGGTGATAGCAAATAATGATGGTATTGTTGGCCGCTTTAAAAACTTGCACTTGTTTATTTCAGGTGATCATCCAGGGGTTCCGAAGCTACCGAGATCAGACTATAGTAGACCCCTTCAGTTCAAAGCATAATGTCATTGGTAAGTTTTTCTAGGACAATGACTATAATATTAAATGTGTATCGTTTAAGTGAGCCTCTTCATGGAGGTGATAGAAATATTATTTGTTCTTCATAGTGAGGCGGTTGCTATTCCTTGAGTGTTTATATAGTTTTTCCCTGAAGGGCTTGAAGGTTTCTGCATTGCCCTGTAAGATTCAAAAGGGGATTCCTTCTAATAAACACACGTTTCTTCACAAACATTGTTGCAAGGAAAATGGAACCTTTTCACAGCATAGCCTAGAAAGAGATAACATTTCTTCTTGCCTCTTTATCTGTCAGTTAGTAGTTCAGAATGTTATTGTATCTTTCAGTTAAAATACCACATAGTTAAGAAAGCAATCCAGAACTGTATCAAAAGGTCATTCACCAGTGGTGAACTGAGGAGACCAGATTCAAGTACTAGTTTTCCTATGGATGTTACTGGGAGATCCCATTAGGAGTCATTGTTTCTCACGTTGTTGTGCTAGTAATATGTAGGTGAGTGGGAGAAGACTATGTTAGTATAAACTCTTAGGAAGAAAGTGTGATAGAATCTTAACAAAATAAAAATCCATTTCAAACTTGAATACCATCCATTCGTATGGCCAAGTCAGGGAATAGTTCTCTTCTGGGGACTGGAGAGGGAAGATGTCCCTATAATAGCTTATTCTAGTTCTGTTCTTTTCCATTCATCCACAAGCAGGGCTGTAGCCTTCCCACATGATACCCTCTGTCATGGCCAGAATCCAAAACTGCAGTGGAAGCTCACACAAAAATTTTGTTAGTGTGTGACCTAGGAAGGACAGGTTATTTCTTTAAAAAAATTTCTCTCACCAGGAGAACATTACAAGATATGATAACCAGTACAGTGATTAGCTATTCTCCTGTATAATCTAAAGACACTAGTGGGGAGGTACATGCATTTCAAAGTTAGGGGACTGCTGAAAAGAATTTGGTGACAAGTAGTCAAACTCTTGAAAGTTAGAGAATGTCATCATACAGATTGTTTTTATTGAAAATTGGCTGGTTTTCATAAGCTATAATAACTATTAGGATTCTTTTATATTATTTTCTATCAGAAAAGGTGGCTAACAAAAGAAATACAAAAAACAATACTAAAAATAGACAAATGAATTGGTCTCCTCCTTCTCGCTCTCCCATACAGAGTGATTGGCTGTTGCTGGCATTCAAATGAGAAGGGGCAATTATACAGGACAAACATATGTCAAAGAGTCTTTCTCACTCTGCTGAGCTGCAGAGTTGATAACACACAATGGAGTCCCATGGGGATGGGTCAGGGTCAGGTGGCAGTTCGGCCAACCTTATAATTTATTGTCATTGATCTTCCACTCTTTACATACATTTGTTTAGCTGTTTTACAGCTATAATCCTCAATTTAGAAACATTTAGTTACTGAAAATACACAATTTAACCTGATCCTTATGTGTAACTTACTTTTTCTTTTTAGTGGGCAGAAATGGTTCTGGAAAAAGCAACTTTTTCTATGGTAAGTGAAAGCTTATGTATAATAATCTAAAATGTCTTCTCCAACTCCTTCCATATCCCAATGTGCCTTGCCTGAGAAGGTGCATTGCTTGGGGAACGTTAATTGCAAGACAGATGAGTTTCTTTTAATCCCCTTCTCTTGCAACCTCCTTCACTCTGGCGATGGGTTCACTTGCTGAGTGGGTGGCATGTTTAGTGGTTGACATCCATGGCCGGACGCTGGCTAATGCCTGGCAGTGGACCTAGTGGAGTGTGTGTTTTGGGGGGAGAGGGTAGATGAAAGCAGGAAATTGTGTCTCTCAAAGCATTATTATTATTATTATTTAATTGGTCATTGTGGGGCAGGCATCTGGGTTCTGCTTCAGACTGAAGTAATTGAAAAATCCCTGAAGAGATCCTTGCTTTAACATTTGTTCAGGTTTTGCAACACATTGAATGCAACCTATGCTGTTATTTATAAGAGATTCATAAAAACTGTTGATTGATAGTTTTGAATACTTCTGAACACAATCCTAAAAATTAACATCTTACTTTATTTTCTTCATTATAGCAATTCAGTTTGTTCTCAGTGATGAATTCAGTCATCTTCGTCCTGAGCAAAGGTTGGCTTTGTTGCATGTAAGTGAAGATAACAGTTACATGTGAGCATGCTATTGTTGTAAAATAGTTAGCTGGAATAATAGTGCATATTACTTGCATTTGTTGAAATGATAAGTAGGTGATGCTATTATTTATACTTTTGGGGTTTAACCTTGATCAGCTGTCTTGGGCACTCTTTGAGGGGAAAGATGGAATAAAAATCCCTCAATAAACAGTAGGCATTCCACTGTTTGGAAAAGGTTTACTTGCTTAGAGATGTAGATGTACACTTAGAACAAGAGGCCTTGAACATGCTCAGACAGATTTTTTTTCTTCCTGAGAATCTGGTTAGCTTAGTTTCATACTTAAATTCATTAGTGGTTTCCCACCAAAAGGCTTCATTAGAGCAGTCTAATTTAGAAAACAAATGGAAAAAAAGTTGTTACAAAGCTATTAAATCACTGAAAAATGGGCATGGCATGGGGGAGATTGTAATACAAAGTACACACTTTAAAATGTGGATTAATATGAGGATCTTTCTTAGGAAGGCACAGGTCCTCGTGTTATTTCTGCTTTTGTGGAAATCATCTTTGACAACTCGGACAACAGGTTACCTGTAAGTTAAAAATCTCGTACGTCAGCTTGTTTTCTTTAGTTTATATTAAGAGGCATAGTTTGCAATATCTGCCCTTCTGTTTTATTAAGATTGATAAAGAAGAAGTATCTCTTCGCAGAGTCATTGGCGCTAAAAAGGACCAGTATTTCCTAGACAAGAAAATGGTGACGTAAGCGCAGTTCCTTTTTTCTTTTAAACCAAATCTGGATTAAATGTACACCATAACAGGGTTTTTTGGGGGGGGATGTTTTATTGTTAAACTTGATAATCATTTTAAAAATCATGTATGTAAGTCAACTAGAGACGTTTTATATTTAGTTGACAAATGAATAGGAGGAATCCAGGATGCTCATAGCTGGGTCCTCTTCTGATGCCTGCAAGTTCATTTTGGAACCTAGAAAATCTCAGTCTTCAGTTTTTCTGAAAAAACAGTTTTGATTACTGTTTCAGTCTTCATGTTTGTTTGGGGGGGGGGGCTTGAAACATTGTAGGTGGAATTCAGTGGTTTGCTCTTCCAATCTCTGTGTCTCTCCCAAGATGTTGCAGAAAGTTGCACCTTGCCTGCCCACCCACCACTTGCTGTTCTGGGGGTGTTATTCCATGTTGGGGAGAGAGGTTTGGAAGAGACAGTCCAACTCTGGCATTTGTACCAAGCACAGTATAGCTTTGTTAGATTTGTATCTGCCCTCATCCACCTTTAAACAAACACTCCCCGTGGAAGTACGCGTTAGAATAAATCACATGCATTTATTTTTGCAAATAAGTGAATGTGTAACTCACAGAGTTTCCAGCAAACAAGTATTCATCTTCTGGCAGTAAAATAAAGAAGAAAAAAGGTTCCAAATTGCCACTTTGCATTTGGCAAGACACAAACTGTTTAAAGGAAAAGTTCTTGGTTTGCTTACAAAAAGGATCCTCCAATCTTTGGGTTAGCAAATATGTCCCACAGAGGACCTTACGGTCTTCAAACAAAAACATCTTGGAGGTCCCGGGCCACAGAGAGGTTAGGCTGGCCTCAACCAGAGCCAGGGCTTTTTCGGCTGTGACTCCGATCTGGTGGAACGCTCTGTCACAAGAGACTAGGGCCCTGCGGGACTTGACATTTTCTGCAGGGCCTGCAAGACAGAGCTGTTCCACCAGGCCTTTGGCCAGGGCACAGCCTGACCCCCTCCTTTGGCAAGCCTTACAGAACTCAAGCCCAATGGTTGCCATTAATCTGATTTGAATTGATTTTATAATGAAATGATTTTAGAATGTTGTATCATTTTAATGTTGTTAGCCGCTCTGAGTGGGCGGGATATGAATAAAATTTTATTATTAATATTATTAAATGCATGTGCTAAAGAGTACATGCCATGTGCTAGGGAGTACATACCAGGGATTCAGTTCTGAGTGATCATGAATTTTGCACTGCTAGTCAGCTTTCCCAGCTTGCCTGGAACAGTTTCTTGAAAATGATCCCAAGGCAGGTGTTTTAAATAATTGGTTTAACTTTATGCTGGAGTCTTTTGCATTAAAAAAGAATTGTCTTCACCTATGATGGTCACGTCTGAAAGTTAATGCCTATTGGAAACAGTAAGAGAAAGAATACGGAAGGTCAGGGCACCAAGTATTTCATACTCCTGTTGGAGGTATTCATTTGTCTAAATAAGAATCCATGCAAACCTAAGTTGGTGCTCCCAACAAGTATATCACCTAAATTGGTGATATACGTATTGGCGGCAGCAAAATTAAACCTAGAATATATTTGAAGGACAAGGAAGAGCTTGTGCCAATGAATTGCAAAAGTTTGGTGCCAAGAATTGGGAAAAGGGGGGTAATGATATTTCAGTAGCAAGTATTCTGTCATCTGTGTTCGACCTGTTACTTCCCGTATAGAAGGAGGACTGAGCAGCAAGCACTTAAATGAAACAGAAGAAATTTTCATGTCTGAGTCTAATGGAAGCAGGCCAATTGTTATTTTTGTCCTGTATTATTTATCTCATTCTAAACTGATCCACTGAAAGCTTTACTGTTTGAAAACTTGCTTCCAGGAAAAATGATGTGATGAACCTTCTTGAAAGTGCTGGATTTTCTCGCAGCAACCCCTACTATATTGTCAAGCAAGGAAAGGTATGATGATTACTATCCTTTGAACAAAGAACAATAGTAACTTGAATGCAAAGAATAAGTAGTTCTCAAATAAGTAGGCATATTATTTTACATTCTATTTTAATTTATGTATATTTCCTTAATAATTTGAAAAATCCCATGATATGTGACTGTAGCTGCTGTCTGGTTAGCGTGCTTCAATTCTTGTGGTATTCTTTCTGTCAGTTATGTTTTTATGGTGCTGGAGTGTAGCAGTAGCATAATGATAGAGAGAATTTAAACTGAATATTTGAGCAGTGATAAATTAATTATACCAAATTATTTTTTCCTAAAGAATCTCCTATACAGTCATATTTTCAGTTGAGAAAATATTTTCAGTTGAGAAAATTGTATGCTCAGATAGACCTGACAGTATCAGTTTTAGGCATATAGATGGGTTGAGTTTTCACCAAACATTTGTTAACACTAGTTACAAAATGCACAAGTCTTTTCCTGACTCTAGCACAGGGGTAGTCAACCTTTTTATACCTACCGCTCACTAATGCTTGATGGAAGGAGGATTCAGCTTGTGCCATAGAACCCCCTACTGCTCAGCTAGAATCCTGAAACGCCCACTAGCGGGCGGTAGGGACTAGGTTGACAACCCCTGCTCTAGCACATAAATGCTTAGTATTGTGTTGACAGGGACATCTGCTCGTCATTGCTAATGCTGCTGCAGCAGTGTCATTGGAGATTTTGTTGCAAGAATTTTTCGTCTAAAAAAAAATTATGAAAAACTTTATAGTTACTTGTTGCTTTTTCAAACTGTGTCCAAAATGTTACATTACTCTTACTCTTTTGTTTTGTTTTGTTTTGTTTTTTGTTTAGATCAACCAGATGGCCACAGCTCCTGACTCTCAGAGATTAAAACTGTTAAGAGAAGTAGCTGGCACTAGGGTATATGATGAACGTAAAGAAGAGAGTATCTCCTTAATGAAAGAAACAGGTAAAAATTACCCTTCGCAGCATTTCAAAATAATTTCATGCCATGTTACTTTGATATATTTAGTGCATTTTCTGGCTTGCTGAGAATGCACTGAAACGGTGGATATGAAACAATGAGCTAAGACACAATCTGGAAATTATTGTTATGGTGTAGAATTCTATGATGCATCCATTATGGTTCAACTGCATATCTGCATGTTTCTACCAAGGTTGTGCATATTTAGCCCCATAAAGCAGGGGGAAGGAACCCTGGGCCCAGGAGCCAAATACAGCCTATCAGGCCTCTGAGGAGCCTTTTGAGGCTAACACCCCGTCTCCTCAAGCCACACATCCCACCAGCTCTACTGTATGCCCACCTTGAATGTTTTAGCTTACCAGAAGTGTGTCCTTGAACTCTGATAATGACTCTTGCTTATCCAGATGGGGGAGAGAGGAGTGTGTTTGTAAAACTAGTGTACTGTAAAATGGTAAAATTCACATTCATTGCTCCACCCACTTTCCCCTCTTGGCTCTCCCACCACTAGCATATAGCCCCCAGATTGTTGTCCAGAAGGGTTCATGGTCCTTGGCTAGAAAAAGGGTTCCCTGCCATAAATCAATCATGTTGATTCGTTGTTCAAGGTGTATGTGGCTTGGCTAAATCCAGCTACTCTCCCAAAGAGCTTACTGGAGTTATTGGTGATTTTCTTGAGAGAGCAGTATACTGAATCAGACTGGGAACTGCACATTTATCCCTAGTTGCAGTCTAGCTGTTTGCTACCTGCCTTCATGTTATGAGGAGTCTCTTTCAATTAATCTCTTTATTTTTCCTTTAAATTAAATCATTAATGATGCTGTATGTGGTTAACTCTGCTTTATCATTTGGTTATTTTTAACCATAGAAAATATGAATCATTGATTTTGAGATTTAGTATAAATAATGAAATCATAGGCAACTTTTTATCATAACCATTGAGAATACAAGCTAATATGCTTAGTGGATTTCCCCCAGATAGGACATGTTGTTTAAAAGAGCATTTCTGCCATGTAGTTGGTTTTGTTGTTCTGTTTAATGACAGAATCCTGATACTTATTGTCTGCACTAACTTAGTCTTCTAAACTCTTTCTTAAATCATTTCTAAAGAGGGGAAAAGGGAGAAAATAAATGAGCTGTTGAAATATATAGAAGAGCGATTACATACTTTGGAAGAGGAGAAAGAAGAGCTTGCTCAATATCAAAAGTGGGATAAAATGAGAAGAGCACTGGAGTACACCATTTATAATCAGGAACTTAATGAAAC
Source organism: Podarcis muralis (assembly GCF_964188315.1). NCBI lineage: Eukaryota > Metazoa > Chordata > Lepidosauria > Squamata > Lacertidae > Podarcis > Podarcis muralis. The sequence goes on from NC_135660.1 coordinate 47,915,105, forward strand.
CAGGGCTAAACTTGATGAGGTAAGCCATTTTTAAATTATATATTATTTTTTTCGTTACCAGCGTTTGTTTTTCAACATATGTTTAAAAAAATATAGTTATGTTGTGCATGTTAACCCACAACTGATGTTTTTTCAGCTTTCTGCCAAAAGGGAAACAAGTGGAGAAAAATCAAGGCAATTAAGAGATGCACAGCAGGATGCTCGAGATAAAATGGAGGTGAGGTCTTCATTGTTCTGATCAGAGCTGTTCTGATCTAAATAACTGTTTTTAAACAAATATTATTATTTATTTGTGTAGCCAAAGCCATTACAAAAAAACTAACTTCATAAATACCTTTAATGTGAAAAACAGAATAAAAAAACCCACACAGTTTAAATAATTATTAAAACAAGGCATTCTGTCAGATAAGAATTTCCTCCCCTGAAGAATTTAACTTTTCATCCCCACAAACTTTTCTCCTTAAAATTGCCGTCCTAAAGGCAGAACAGGTCATTTTTTCAGAAGTGTAGAATGTTAATCAAATAGTAGATCTCTCAACTGGGAGATTTAAATCTTTGCCCAAGGCTGCTCTTAAGTCCTCATAGATTGGGCACATGAGTCAGTAGTTGCTTCTGTTTTACAGTTGCCTTAATCTATAGTAACAAGCAACAGAGACTCTGGATGGGGTGTGAAAAAGACAGAATTGCATGTTTTCATCCATATGATGCATTGTTGATAGAGAGTGCATGTGGTGACATGTCACACTATATGTGCATCTCCCTGGCTAGACCTATCATTATGTAATGAGAATTGTTTTAATTTTAAAATTATGTAACCTGTTGTACTTTTCCAATCTTCTGTTGATGTGTTTGTAGGAAATTGAACGGCAAGTCCGAGAACTTAAAACCAAGATTTCAGCTATGAAGGAAGAAAAGGAGCAGCTCAGTGCTGAAAGACAGGAACAGATTAAACAGAGGACCAAACTAGAGCTTAAAACGAAAGACTTGCAAGATGAACTGGCTGGAAATAGTGAACAACGGGTAAGGGCTGGAGGGTAGTTGTAGGATAACATGTCAAGGTGTATTTTATTTTGTCTTTTGGGACTCTCTAAATAGAATGTAAAAACTGCAGGGCAAATAATTCTTCAGTTTTATAAAAGGACAGTTGGGTACAATGACAGTTGTTCTCTGTTATCTAGACTGCCATAGTGAAAAAGAGTTCTGTCTTTCTAATTAAAACACAGCAAGGTCATTCTTTTTCTCTGTTTGGATCAAAACTGGTTTGGGGGGGGTAACACATTAAAGTACAATATTTCATAAGCAACAACAGAGTAGATATGGAGTATGGCTAACTTTGTTTATACAGTGGTACCTCGGGTTAAGTACTTAATTCATTCCGGAGGTCCGTACTTAACCTGAAACTGTTCTTAACCTGAAGCACCACTTTAGGTAATGGGGCCTCCATCTGCTGCTGGGCTGCCAGAGCACGATTTCTGTTCTTATCCTGAAGCAAAGTTCATAACCTGAAGCACTATTTCTGGCTTAGTGAAGTGTGTAACCTGAAGCATATGTAACCCGAGGTACCACTGTATACCACTTTCCAAGCCAGTGCTGAGTGTGCCATGGATGCAGAGTAAACAGAAGTCTGTACGTAGTCTGCGGTTGGTACATATTGAGAAAATCTATAAGAGCAGCCAATTTCAGATTTGAACTATTATCAAGCTTTCGTGCTGTCCGTATAAATTCCTTATTGAAGTTCTTATTTAATAGCATTCGACAAGAAGAGCTTCTTCACAGATTACTGTTCTTGTTAAAGGCAGCAGTCTATGATAGCTTATTGCTAAGTAGCTCTATTAAAATTGGGGATGCACAGATGCTGCTTTGAAGTTTGGTAAGCTGTAAACTGAACCAAAGCTTTTCTGAACATATAATTTCTAGAGTTTCTATAGCTACTGCTTCTTTCACACCTAAAAACATTCTGATAAACCACTTCCCTTACTTCTTGTTGACCTTCGTGTTGTCTGTTTTTCCAGAAAAGACTCTTGAAAGAGAGGCAGAAACTTCTTGAGAAAATTGAAGAAAAACAGAAAGAACTAGCAGAAACAGAACCAAAGTTCAATAGTGTAAAAGAAAAAGAGGAACGAGGAATTGCCAGGTTTGTGTGCTGATTAGCAGTGGTATGAAAGGGAAATATTTAGCATGTGCAATGAGGAATACTTCTGCATATACAAGCTCTTCTTTTGTGAAGGAATTGGAAGGGTTCTAGTATAGATCATGCGATGAGCAAGAAAATAATTAGGAATACATTTGGCATGGTTAACTCAGTTAGAGCATGGTGCTGATAATGCCAAGTTTGCAGGTTCAATCCCCATAAGGGACAGCTGCATATTCCAGCATTGCAGGGGGTTGACTATATGATTCTCAGGGTCCCTTCCAACTCTATGATTCTATGATCTTTGAACTTCCCTGTAAGAGAGAGAAGACACATGCTAGTAGAATGGATGGAGCTGTCCTCCGTAAGAGGTAGTGGCACAGGATTGAGTAGAAGAGCTTAGGGTTTTCTTTCTGCCACTTGAAAACAAAATGTTTTCTGTCAACAGATAGAGGCTTGGGATTTTTATGTTTGAAAGTGCTGACCAATCTGAGCCTAACAGTGCAGTCCTAGAGATGTCTGTTCAGAAGTAAATCCCATTGCATTCCCGAGTAAATGTGTTAATGGTTGAAGTTAAATGAGAGAGCTTGATAAAATTCCAAAATAATAATAATAGGTATTTGAGCAAAACACAGTATAAAATAAAGGAAATAGTATATATCTTACCTCACTATCAAAAAAATTTCAAAGCTTTCTCTCTCTCTCTCTCTGCTTTCTGAGACCTGTTGAAATAGAAGATGATTGAGTAGAAAGTGATAAAACAAGTTTAAAAGAGAAGCAATTGTTAAATAACAAAATTGAAAGAAAAGAACACAAGTGTTTCTTGAAATGACTTCTTTCAGTTCCCTGCCACAGTTTAATTCAAATTTGATGTGTCATGTTAAATATGAAGAATATGCTTCTCTGTTAGGTTTATAGCATTATAATTTCATGTTAAAAGGTTTCAGTTATATTTTTCTCTTCCAACAGACTGGCACAGGCCACCCAGGAAAGAACAGATCTTTATGCAAAGCAAGGTCGAGGAAGTCAGTTTACATCAAAAGAAGAGAGAGATAAATGGATTAAAAAAGAACTGAAATCCTTAGATCAAGCTATCAATGACAAGAAACGGCAGATCGCTGCTATACATAAAGATTTAGAAGACACGGAGGCTAACAAAGAGAAGAATCTGGAGCAGTATAGTGTAAGGATTTGAGTTTAGTGGTACAGAAATATTTGAATCAGGGCAAATTATAAGTACTGTATATAATCAGGGCTTCTGTATGTTGGGTGTGGCTTCATATGCGTTGGGTTGCGTTCACCACCATGCTGGCACAGTGAAAATTCCTTGCCCCCTCCCTCCCGTAAATACTCTTGAGGTTCAGGGAACCCTTGAGAAACATCTGGAATGTGAGAAGGAGGCATTAGGAGACGCTCTGGTGGTGTTACCCTACAAAGGAGGGTGGAATAAAAACACTGATTCTTCAGCCAAAAGAAGACAAACTCAGCACGTGGAAAGAGTTCATATTTGTTGGTGCAGCATAAATCTAGAGGCCCCAGTAGATATCTCCGAAAAGCTGGAACCCCAAACAAAGGGTGCAGAAAACTTTAATAATATTATAGAAAAGAGTGCATTTATGGCAGAAGCTTAAGCCATCCTATTTGGCTATCTCTACGCATGCTCAAGACATGCTCCTACGTACTGTGCAATACTGTAGTTCTAAGCAAAGGAAATAAATTGACTATTGACTCATACAAATGTTGCATTCTACGCTGCCAGCCTTTCTGCTGTCTGCTACATGAAGCCTAATCTGGGTAAGAAGAATGTACTGCTTCTCTTCTTAGAAGATCTACCAAGGTTAGCTTGCTTTTCTCTGCTTTGGAAGCTGATAAGAGAGACACTGCTTGTTCGCAAAAAGACAAAAATGCAGCTTCTATTCACAGTTGAGGGTTGTAGGGAAAATTAGCAAGCTGTCCAAGCTTCAAGGCCAAGACAGCACTGCAAAATAAGCAGGCAGAGATGGCTATATTTCCAGTACATTTCCTATACAGGACAGTTGTGGTTGTGGCTGTGATAATGTGTTTAAGCAGACTCAGCACTTGGCAAGCTGAGGTCACTTGTGTACAGTATAGAGATGTGTTCTGTGACAGAGGGTGTGAGCACAGGTGTGCTTGCTATGGGTTCTGACATATGTCCTAGGCCACAACATCCATCTGGGTCCCAGGTCATGACACCTAGGAATCGGTGGGGAGGAGGCATACCATTGGTGACTAATCAAAGGCATCTCAAAAAAAGAGACCTTTGACACGATCTGGTCTCCCTTTTTCTCTTTTATTGAAGAAGAGCAGCATAGTTTAATGCCACCACCATCACAGAGGTGTCTGTGGAGGGGATATGCTGATAGAAAATGTATTGCAACTTTTGAATACATTGGGGGGGGGGGGTGAGTGGTGAGGAGGAGGAAGAAGAAATGGCAAGTTCTCCTTGTGTGAGCTACCTTGTGTGAACTCCCAGTTGGATGTAACCCATTATCTTGAAAGTTCCATGATTTTGTTTTTAAAAACTGGAGGTGTAATTATGGTATAATTAAGTAAGCTACAACTTCAACCCTATATTTTGTCATCCTGTTTTCTGAATATTTTTAGAAGACATGCAGTGTAAGTTTGGAACTCTACTGGCCAATCCTGCCTCATGTAAACTACTAACCCCTTAACCTGGTCTCTCATGTTTCCATGCATAGGACATGTTGAATGGGGGGGGGGGTTTTGCAGAACAAAGATTGTGCAGGTTGGACCTGGGCTCATTAAATGTGCAGATGTAAAATGGATCTGGAGTATGTGGGGCCAGTACAATATAAAGAGCATACTCCATATCACTTCGCTGTCCGCATGGGCTTGAGCCGTGAATGAAAACCTTCCAAGCAATTGTCAAATATGACTGTTCCATCTTTGTAGTCAAATATACCCTATGCTGAAAGTACCGTAGCCAAAAATCTAAATTGCTCAGTTGTAGCTTTAGTTTCTTATCAATGTTCTCTATAAACTGTAAATAGGATCTTTTATTTTATTCTGAACATAATTCTGCTGCTTAAGGGAACAAAATGTATTGGAGTCAATTAAAATCATGAGATGCTGAATTTTAAAATATCTCCTTTTATGCATTAGAAACTGGACCAGGATCTTAATGAAGTGAAAGCTCGTGTTGAAGAACTGGACAGAAAATACTATGAAGTGAAGAACAAAAAAGATGAACTACAGAGTGAGAGAAAGTTAGTAATTTTTTTAAAGGGTTGACCTATCCTATATTGTGTGAATATGTACAGTGATGTATATAAATATTGATTACTCAGACATTAATAAATACGGTTTCATTGTTTAACTATTATCGGTATAGGGTACAATCCATTGAGGGCCCTCACACTCAGGATAGGGCTTTTGTTCCAATAGAGATGTTTGATTATAAAAAAGGAGGAAACACTGTTATTACTGTGTTTCGACAGTGTTCTCTCAACTTTCTGGAGCTGGTTTTAGCAGGTTACTGGGAGTTGCAGAAGGGAAGAGCGACTGAAAAAAATCACTCATCCTCTAATGTTAGTGCACACAACTTAGGAATCAAAATCCCTTCTGTCAGCGGAAGGGGACCAGTTGGATTCATCCATGTAACAGAAGAGTGCACTGTACCTGGAAGCAAAGATTATAGCAGTGCTTGAATTTCTGTTATCTTATTAGTATAGGCACTGTTATACTCCAACCCATGGAGTTGACTCATAAAATCTGTGTTGAGATAGAAAACAATTATGGAGTGGAATATAGCATCCTGGGAATCTGAGCTTTCATATTTTCCAGAGATTATAGCCATGATAGTTCTGGAGAAAAGTTTGAGAATGTGTAAGCACTGTTTTACTATCAGAGGGAACCTCATTCATGGATTCTAGCAATTAGGGCCTGGTTTTTAATTCTGTTTAATTCCAGGTTCCTACATTTGATGGCTGTTCTCCAACTTTCCCTTGCACTTCTTTTAGTACTCCAGCTATTTCAAAAATACTCTAAATTTCCCAAAATGTGAAACCTGGAGGCAGGGGGCTTGCATGAAGTACTGTCTATCTAATTTTTTGTTCTCCAATCTTGGTGGCAAGGATTTTTGCTGTGTTAGAAAAAAGGAGTGATACTTTAAGAGATATATGACATATTGCCTCTTCTTGTTAGGGATAATAAATCATTTTGAGGAGCTATACACTGTAGAAGAGATTTAACAAAAGAGTTAATAGCATTAAAAAATTCTTGTGGAAAGCTTTAGATTAGGACAAGGTTATTATAATACCACTACCCTGATCTGATAGGGACGCGGGTGGCGCTGTGGGTAAAACCTCAGCGCCTAGGACTTGCCGATCGTCAGGTCGGCGGTTTGAATCCCCGCGGCGGGGTGCGCTCCCATTGCTCGGTCCCAGCGCCTGCCAACCTAGCAGTTCGAAAGCACCCCTGGGTGCAAGTAGATAAATAGGGACCGCTTACTAGCGGGAAGGTAAACGGCGTTTCTGTGTGCTGTGCTGGCTCGCCAGATGCAGTTTGTCACGCTGGCCACGTGACCCGGAAGTGTCTGCGGACAGCGCTGGCCCCCGGCCTCTTAAGTGAGATGGGCGCACAACCCTAGAGTCGGACACGACTGGCCCGTACGGGCAGGGGTACCTTTACCTTACCCTGATCTGGTATTTTATTCTGTTTTTCCTTGAAGATACGTTTTGTAATATGGAAGTGTACTATTTTTTCAGTTACTTGTGGAGAGAAGAGAATGCAGAACAGCAAGCTCTTGCTGCAAAACGGGAGGACTTGGAAAAGAAACAGCAGCTTCTTAGAGCAGCAACAGGAAAGGTGAGAGTCATAGCATGCTGTCATAATTACGATATATTTTCAGAAACTAATATAGTTCTTTTTCCTTCTGAAGAATTTTGTGGGGAATGGTCAGGCCAAAAGTAAAAATCAAAACTGTCTAAAGACAAATTCATTTGTATTACCAAGTCACAAATACAAACCAAACTGTGGTTTTTTAAATTAGCTTCTGTGGTCACCAATCACTTGCTTAAGTGCATACAGTTGCCCTATAGTTGTGTATATTAACTTGTCTGAATAAATAATGGATTCAGTGCTGCGTGCATTATAATGATCATTGCATAACATGTCCTGTTGGTATAAAACTGATGATAACTAAAAGTGGAGGAAATCCTTAGAGAGAGAAATAGTGACTATTTCCACAAAGTATAGGAAGCTCAAGTAATTCTGCTTCATTATGACAGGCTATTCTAAATGGCATTGACAGCATAAACAAAGTCTTGGAGCATTTCCGTCGCAAAGGCATTAACCAACATGTTCAGAATGGCTATCATGGAATAGTAATGAATAACTTCGAGTGTGAGCCTGCTTTCTACACCTGTGTTGAAGTTACTGCAGGAAACAGGTATAGTTCTGATTACTAGGCTTTTTTCCTGTGGAAATGTTCAATGTGAACATATTAACTTTAAACCGTTGTCTGCTAGCACTTAAAATGGTGAATTGGGCTTTTTTCTAATAAATATTAGTGCATGAAACTTTTTGGTTCCATAGGATTTTTTTCTTGGTAGTGCTTGATGGCATGTAGGAGGGGAGACAATGCAGTTTTAATTTAAGATTAAACATTCATTCATTCAACTTTGTTCTCTCTCTTTTCATGTTAGGCTTTTTTATCATATTGTAGACTCTGATGAAGTTAGTACCAAGATATTAATGGAGTTCAATAAAATGAATCTACCCGGAGAAGTAACTTTTCTGCCTCTGAACAAGCTGGATGTTAGAGATACTGCATACCCTGAAACCAATGTGAGTCTGCCGTCATCGTCTTCTTTAAATAGCAAATTGTCCTGTTAGGCCCACATACTTGTAATCGTTTCAGTGCTATTTTGGCCACAAATAAAATGATTGCAAAGGTGGATGCAACCTGTATTTCATTTGTCCCTGCATGTTGTCGTTCTAAATCTGTCTTTTAGCCAGGTTATTTTCCTTTAATTTAAGGGAATCCTGGTGTGATTTACTTACATTCTAGATTATTATATTCTACATTTCAATTATTTGTATTTTTGGCACCAGGTTGGCTTTTTTATTGTATACATTTTGTACCTGAAAATAAATGCAGTACACTTGTACTTCTTTTTAACTGTTTAATATTCTTGCTTTCAGGATGCTATTCCTATGATCAGTAAACTAAGATACAATCCAAGATTTGATAAAGCCTTCAAGCATGTTTTTGGAAAGACTCTTATTTGTCGTAGTATGGAAGTGTCTACCCAGCTGGCTAGAGCTTTTACTATGGATTGTATTACTCTGGAAGGTATGACTTAGGTTCAATTTTATTTGCAAAGGAAAGGGATTTCACAGTTTACTTGGCTCTTTGTCAGCTATTCAACAAAGCATATATAATTCATTGTGTTCTGATAAGCTGAATTTGTTGTGTACTAGTTCTCTCCCAAACCCTGTTCCGGCTATATATTGAAAAGGCCAGTTCATACAAATGTAATTGCTTGATTTTTAGAATAACTTAGGTAGAGCTGTAAATGTTTTTCATTAAGTGTTAATAATAATTTTAAAGCGGCAGAAGGGGAATTTCCAGCCCACAGGCCTAACTAGTTCTTCTAGGCCTTTCGATTTGGCCGGCAGGGCCATTTCAACCAAGTCACACTCACCTGCCCTACATCAGATTAGCTTCTATTCTTCACAAATATATTCCCCACCCCCAGGTGATCAAGTCAGCCACCGAGGGGCTTTGACTGGGGGTTATTATGACACAAGAAAGTCTCGACTTGAACTGCAGAAAGATGTAAGAAAGGTGGAAGAAGAACTAGGAGAACTTGAAGCAAAGCTCAATGAAAACCTGCGAAGAAACATTGAAAATATCCTTCATAGTGCTTGTTCATATGTGGAGGGTGTTGCTGGTGGGATTGCTTATTTGCCTGTTTCTCAGTAAAATAACTGCATTGTGTGTAAGGGAATGGATGACTGAGGTACAAATAGTGTGTGAATGCTGTTGGTAGTTTTGTATGTCTCTCAGTGTACATGCATTTGTCTTCTGCATGAAGGCGAGTAAGAGATGACATAATAGAAGTTTATAAAATTAACCATGGCATGGATAAAGTAGATAGAGAAAAGTGGGGTTTTTCCCCCCTGTCTCATGACATAACCAATGAAGCAGTGTTGGAAGATTCAAGATGGATAAAAGAAACTACTACTTCATGCAACACATGGTTAAACTGTGGAACTCACTCCCACAGGAGGCAGTGATGGCCATGAACGTGGGTGGCTTTAAGCGCAGTGGCCAAATTCATGAAGGAAAGGGCTGTCAGTGGTTCCTGGCCATGATGGTTATGCTCTTCCTCCACAGTTGGAGGCAGCAATGCTTCTGAATACCAGTTGCTGGAAACCACAGAAGGGGAGAATGCTCTTGTGGTAGAATCCTGCTTGCTGGTTTCTGACAGGCAACCGTTCAGCCACTGTAAGAACAGGTTGCTGGAGTAGATGAGCCATTGGCCTGATCCAGCAGGCTCTTCTTACGTTCTTATGCTTTGGTCACTGTTTGGGAAACTCAGAAGGGCTGGTTGCTGTTAAGAAAAAGTAGTGTAGGTATATTGTTGCTGAGATATCAGTCAAGATTTGCTGGGCCTAGAAGAACAGAAAAAGGGGTCTTAACCGTATATTTGCAGAGAGTAGCTCTTCACCAGTAGCGTTGTAGAAACTGAACAAATATGCCAGGAGCTTTGCTCAAAAGGTGCATATGAGATTGTTTTTGCTGGGTTTGTGGTTAAGTCTGGTAGGTGATTAGCTTGTAAGTACAATTTTCAGCCATATTGTAACTTGCACTGCATTTGTTTATAGAAGGTTGTGGCATGTAGTATTTCTGTCCATGTTAATATGCTATGATTTGTAAACAGCCTTTATTGCTGTAAAAGGATTCATTTTTTAAGACCAACAACATACTGATTTTATATCATTCATAATGTTCATGATGATCAGAATTTTTCCTTAGCACACTGCATGGATTAATAATGAAATTGATCAGCTAATGAATCAGATGCAGCAGATTGAAACCCAACAAAGAAAATTCAAAGCTTCCAGAGACAGCATCTTATCGGAGATGAAAATGTTGAAAGAGAAGAGACAGCAGTCAGAGAAAACATTTATGCCTAAGGTATGGGATCATAGATTTGTAGCGTTGGAAGGGACCACGAGGGTCATCTAGCCCAACTCTCTGCAATACAGGAATATTTTGCTCAACGTGGGGCTCGAACTCATAGCCCTGAGATTAAGAGTCTATTTCTCTACTGATTGAGCTATCAACAGATATAACTATAATCCTAACAACTGACTCGCAGTGGCTGGTTTAATGGAATAGAGCAACCACTGGTGCATCCACAGCCCAGTCACTTGTACCAGTCATGTCGGCAGCAGGAAAAAAACGCCCCTTTGCTAGTTCAGTTCCTTTGCTGAATCAGGCTAATTGCCATCATATGACAGCAGTAGGGCCTGCTCAGGATCCAGCAGATCCTGTGCTTACAAGTGGGCATTCCCCTGATGGTGGAGCTTCCCCAGCAGCAGAGTCTAGTAAAGGGCCACCTCCGCTCCATCCAAACCCCCTCCAGCATGACAGTTCAAGGGCTTTGATTGCTCTTCCTGCACAGCAGATTATACTTTCATTATCTGGATTGTTCAGTGTGCTATCCAGTAGATTAACTGGTTTTAAAAAAGGAATCAAGCAAGTAATAGTAATAGTAATGCTTATGATTATGATTATTTCTCAGTCCAGTTTCATATTCCCTGAGAGTCTCTAAGGCTGCAGAGTAGGATTTTACTTCTGAGTAGGTACATATATGAGTGAGATCACTGTTGTTGCTTATTGCGTTTAAGCCTTTTTTATATGGCATTTGCTGCTAGATCACATAATTAGATAAACTGGAAGGCTTATTTCATGATACTCGCATTTAATTTTTAATTCAGCAACGCAGCTTACAAAGTTTGGAGGCAAGTTTACATGCTATGGAATCAACCCGGGAGTCTTTAAAAGCAGAACTGGGGACAGACCTGTTGTCGCAGCTCAGTTTAGAGGACCAGAAACGAGTTGATGCACTTAATGATGAGATCCGACAGCTACAGCAAGTAAGGACACTTAAAATGAAAAATAAAATTGCTGTGTTTAAGAATGTTGGGAAATTATGTACAAAAGCCTGTTCAGAACTATTTCCTTCCCCACTTTCTACCTTTGCTACCTTTTCATTTGGTAGCAAAAATAGTGTGATACCAACGTTCGTCATTCATAGAGCTGATCCACTGGAATCAATGGGTGCCCATAGATTTCAGTGGGCTTGCTAGAATGTACTTATAAAACATGTATGCAAATAGTGGAGAGCATAAAGCATTTAATGAAATACCAGTAAACAGTTTTAGCTGATAACTTTAGTTTTGTAAACCACTCTGAGGTTTTAGTAACATAAAGCGATGTATAAATATTGTGAAATAAAATTATTTTTTAAAACAATCAGCCAACAATATTTAGTTGTTTTTGTATATCCATATGTATTTCTTGGTTTATAGGAAAACAGACAGCTTTTGAATGAAAGGATCAAGCTTGAGGGGATCATCACACGAGTCGAGACTTATCTGAATGAGAATTTGAGAAAGCGCTTAGACCAAGTTGAACAGGTAAGATATTTTATTTTGATCCACTCCATTCTTAACATTTTTTTAAAAACCATTTTAAAATCATCACAGTGACTCGGTATTTACTGGTGTGTCTCTAAGTTAGTGGATGTTCACATAATATTTATTTATTGAACTGCCAACATTCAACAAATTTTGGAGAATCCTATGATGACACAAATATAAATTCTCTTTATGCAATTTTTGGTGTGAAGCTGCAGTCTATATTTCTAATCAATTATAAAAATGAGCTATTCAATAATAATATATTGTAAACCATGAAAAGTAACCTCTTCTATGTAGTATAGTCTATAGTTTCCTTATTTGCATCGGCTGAACTTGCATGCTGTTAACATTTTGCATTTTTAGGAGCTGAATGAGCTGAGAGAGACAGAAGGTGGCACTGTTCTTACAGCAACAACATCAGAGCTTGAGGCTATCAACAAACGAGTGAAAGATACGCTGGCACGCTCAGAAGGTTGGTAATCAAGAGAAGGTGTCATATCTAGTATATTTTATTAAAATATTCTAAAATACAGTTAACTTAAAGTATTCCAAGAACAATTAACAAAGATTATAACACTGAAATGAAATCATGTTCAAAGAGTATACAGTACAAATAGTACAAAGAAGGATAAAGAATAACTAGAACTGGTAGCACAAGCCTGGACACATTAGCTGTGCTTCCCGTTAAGCCCTCCAGAAGGATAAAAGCTTATTGGACTCCCTTAGTGCAATGGATTCCATGGCTTCTTTCTGAAGCTGCTGCTAGAAGTTGTAGTGGATGCTGTGCTTGACATAATCTTAACATACCTTCATTTCTTTATACTGGCACATCTGGATTTTGTTGTCTTGTTCTTCATCACCTTTGGGAGTTTATTAACAACATTCCAGAGTACATTCCCACCCCACCCTGGTTATATTTTAAAATCATAGATATTATTAATAAAGATTTATCAATGTTCTGCATTTTCTTTGTATATCAAGTTGTAAGGCTCAATTTCAACTATACGTTTTTATACTATTCTCTGATTTGTTATACTAGATCTGGACAATTCAATTGATAAAACAGAAGCAGGAATCAAAGAACTCCAAAAGAGCATGGAGCGCTGGAAGAACATGGAGAAAGAGCACATGGATGCTATTAATCATGACACAAAAGAGCTTGAAAAAATGACTAACCGGCAAGGCATGCTTCTGAAGAAGAAGGAGGAGTGTATGAAGAAAATCAGGGAATTGGGATCACTTCCCCAGGAAGCGTTCGAAAAATACCAGACTTTGAGCCTGAAGCAGGTAACAAAAGTGTTGAGTGCTCATCTCCAGAGACAGTGAGTGGTGGTTCATACCGTGCTCTGATGGATTTTCTCAATTCTTTTATACAGCTATTTCGCAAACTGGAACAATGCAACACAGAACTGAAAAAATACAGTCATGTCAATAAAAAAGCTCTAGATCAGTTTGTGAACTTCTCAGAGCAGAAGGAGAAGTTGATAAAACGTCAAGAAGAGTTGGACAGGGGCTACAAGTCCATCATGGAGTTGATGAATGTCCTTGAACTCAGAAAATATGAAGCTATCCAGCTGACATTCAAACAGGTATTATTTGGCACTCATTGTGAGTGACAATGCTGTTTGACGTGCTTTGAATTACATGTTGGAAACAATTGTATTATGTATTTTGCATGTGTTCATATTTGAAAAGTTCATAAATTGTCACCTGGTTTTATTTTTACAAGCAAACTGAGGTTACTGAAATCTTAGCAAGAACTTATTCACTCTATGAAAAGGTCCTAACACAGGCACATGTCTCAGACTAGATTCTAACCAGATTGTAAATATTTGTAGGTGCTAGAAATTTTTTATACTGTACTACGTTTACCACAATTGCTATGAGTTTGATACAGGATAAACCTGCTCTTGACCCCACCAACTGCAGTATTGGCGCTTGGTGCATGTGTGAAGAGACTCTGCTTGCATATCAATGCTCTACACAAGAGGAGATCCTGAGCCAATCCAGATTCTCTATCCCCACCCCCACCCCTGTGCACACGTGGAGGAGCTTTGTGTACATATGTTGTTGCAAGCGTAGGGTCCCTTATACACACAGAGTATAGGGAGCCAGCCCATATAGTCCCCAGTCTTTTGTCATTCAAGTTTTTTGTTTTGCCACAAGTGCCAGTGGCAAGCACCACTTTGCTACTTTGTGTTTAGTGCACTTTGGAAACACTGAATCAGCAATTATTAGAGTACTTCTTTAATCGGGTGATGGGATGGGATGGGATTTTCTAGGATGAACTCTTATGGCAATGCTTTACCAAAGTAGCTTTTGAAATCCTTTTAAATTACTTTTACAAATATTTTCCTGTCAGAAAAAAGCCTCCAGGTTATTTGTGCAAAGATTAATATGGATTGAATTACTCTTTCTCAAGGTCTCAAAGAACTTCAGTGAAGTCTTTCAGAAGCTGGTGCCTGGGGGGAAAGCTACACTTGTGATGAAGAAAGGTGATGTGGAAGGCAGTCAATCTCAAGATGAAGGTGAAGGTGGTGCTGAGAGTGAAAAGGGATCAGGATCTCAAAGTAGTGTTCCTTCTGTAGACCAGTTCACTGGAGTTGGGATTAGGGTAATGGAATATTTTACCTTGCACTCTCATGACCACAAATTATATTATGGTAATGCTTAAGAATTAGCAGTAACTAATCTTTCATTGTTCCTGCAGGTGTCATTTACTGGCAAACAAGGTGAAATGAGAGAGATGCAGCAGCTTTCTGGTGGACAGAAGTCACTTGTGGCTCTAGCCTTAATTTTTGCTATCCAGAAATGTGACCCTGCGCCGTTTTACCTCTTTGATGAAATTGATCAAGCCCTAGATGCCCAGCATAGAAAGGCAGTTTCAGGTAGAGTCTTGGGTATTTTATTGTTCAACACAATGCTACATATTACTTCTCTATCTAATTGCAGTTACAAAGAAAGCTTCTCATAATAAAAATAATTGGGATTATAGTTTCATTATAGCTGCTTAATGTGGCATATGTGCGACTTGTGGCTGTCCTCCGAGGTACAGAAGTGAAATGCTGTTAATGCTTTTTGGGAACATGGATGGCTGTTTCACTGTAGCTGAAGGAAGGAACACAGGGAGATATTTGCCACTTGAAGTTGACCAGTTCCCTAGCTCTGTGGATTCCCCAGATAGGTCTGGGTCTCACTGATGCGAATGACATTGTAATAGTAAGGCAGAGTATGACTTCTAGAAGGTAATTGGCTTTATTAAGATGTGTAAACCTTATAAACCAACCTGGGCTCTGCATTTGGGGCCCTTCTTCGTCCAGAGGATGGCAACATGAGAATGGGCCTTTTCTGCAGTGGCTCCCTCTTTGTGGAATACTTTCCCCAGGAAGATTAGGCTGGTGCCTTCATTATATATATTTTTAGATACCAGGCGAAAGCATTTTTCTTCAACCAAGCCTTATTGCTACTGCTTCCATCAACCTTGGAAAAGTTTTCATAGTGGCAGTCCCAATCCTGCTCTGGCACATTATCTGAAATGACAAAAGAGCAGTGCAGCAGCCAGGAAGATGGAGTTACCCCTTGATTTCTTGACTGGTATATTCCCAATTATTGTTAGAAAATCAAGCCGCATTGCTTCTATATCGTAACAATTATATATTTCTTCCAAGTCCTTCCACATTTATTCCATACATGATGAATCAAATGCTGACCAAATCGAGCTCCTATGACAGTTTACAGAATAGTCATGTGATGCCCACTCGAGCCAATTGCTGAAATTTGCTTGCATTTTAATATCACACTTTGTTATGTACCAGAACTTTCTGCATTTTATTACTTACCCACTAAAGAAATGCCTGGAAAATTATTTCAATGTTCGTTGAGAAATTTGTTTTACTTCCCCAGATATGATCATGGAACTGGCAGAACATGCTCAGTTTATTACCACAACTTTCAGGCCGGAACTGCTCGAGTCTGCTGATAAATTTTATGGTGTAAAATTCAGAAATAAGGTATGCAATTATAAAACATGTTAAATAAATTATTGTAGGCAATGGCTGAAGTCCCTCCAAAGCATGATGGGACACTGTTACCATAAATAATAAATCTGGAACCTGCTTATAAATCACTTCATTAACAATAAAGGCACATGAATTCAACAGGCTTATGTTAAAGGCTGCGATGGCCTCTGACACATTTCTAGTGACTTGATTTTTAGTGTTTGCATAGATTTCAGCTTCATTTGACTGACTGAAGGCAAGGGTAGTACTGCACAGATGTCTAGATACACAGACATTTCGGAACATATGACTGGAGGGTTTTTATTTTTTACCTTTATTATTTTTAGTACAAAGTACGTGCTGTCCTCCTTCTAGGCTGCTTTCTGTAGATGACAGTCTAAAAGTAGGAGAGTATGCACTCCATTCTATTAAAGATCCTGTGCCAAGAGTTTGAATTGTGCTGTTTGTATAAAATACGTAACTCTTGTCATTTAGAGTGCAGACCAAAGCCGTGATGTGTCACACTTGGGGGTGGATGGGATGGTCACCCTCCACCAGCCCAGAACAGCCCCACTGACTGTGAAGTGTAGCTCTATTAACTTGGAGCTCCCTTTTTCTTCCACTGAAAGTGCAGGCTGGCAGAACCACTGGCATGAAGGTTCAAAACGGGGTGTTTGAGCGCTGCCCCACTGGCCTCACTTGATGGCCTGTACCCACACCTGGGAGGGACAAGCTTGTGGATACAGTGGTTGCTTTGCCACTTCATTGTGTTGCACCGCTGCCCAGCCAGGGTTTGAATTGCTCTGGCTGATTATTTTGCTCTGCCTTTGCTGTTCATAGGTGGCGGGATCAGGTATGCAGGACTCTAAAAGCTCTGAGTAATGGAAATCTTGTTCTGACATTCACCACTCCAGTTTCTGAAACATCACAAGGCAGTGTCCATTCACTTTCAAATACAGGCGTCTCCCCACTTACGCTGGGGTTACATTCTGGGGCCCTGCATGCATAAGCAAATATTTTGTAAGTGGGGCTAAAAAGCCTCCAAATGCCCGTTTCCCCCTGCTGCCCAGCAATCTCTTTCCCACTCTCTCTCCACACCTAGAGTTAAAGTTCTGGGGCCAGCTGGAGACTGGAGGTTGCACAGAGAAGTGGCTGCTGTGCTACTGTGCACATCAGTTGCTAGGTGGGGAGAATGAACAGCCTACACAAAGCCCTGCTGTATCTCTCATCTCTTTGGGGCTTCCTCCACCCTCACTGAAGTCTTCCTAGGGCTCCGGGGAGGGTCTCCTCACTGGCCACAAGGACTCTCCAGCTCTCTCCTGCCATTTCCTGGTTTTAATCTCTTTATTTCCTGACACCGTTCATATTTGTGGTCATGTGCAAGTTGATTGTGTCTAAATGGGAGGATGCCTGTACATATTTGCAAGCATAAAGGTTAGAAATGGAAGCTGGATTTAGGATGCAGTATTGCATGCTGAGATTTTCAAAATGTTGTGTGTGGAACATTTGGTAGAATGATTTTGCCTGGCTCATACATTAATTACACAGTTACAAATTTACAGTACTGTAGAGGGAGAGTGCTTCATAAACACCATGGAGCTGTTATGTTGGCTAGCATCTTCATTGATTTCAATACCGTGTTTCTTTTTCTGATTTAGGTCAGTCATATTGATGTGATCACAGCAGAGATGGCCAAAGACTTTGTGGAAGATGATACTACTCATGGATAAGTGGCAGAGAGCTGTCAGCCTGTTGGGAAAGTCTGTAAAATATTTGTTTCTACACTGGGCAGCTGTGTAAAATCTGAAATACATTGTGACTGTTCAAAAGCTATTTTAACATAAGTTAATGGAGCATCTGAATATTATGACTTCTGTATACATTGGATTCCATTTTACATATGTGCTGTTAAATTCTTTTATAAAATACCTGTTAATTTTACCTTCATACTATACCTGTAGCTTTAAAAATGTACTTTTAATGTGTCTTTTTTGCTGTTTTAACTTTTTGGAGTTTTAAATGCCAGTTCTTCCTTCCCAGTTACAATTTTAATGTTTATACTGCCTCACATGGTTTTTTAAAATAGCTTCAATAAAATAATTGTTTTTAATGCTGTAATTTAGATACATGTTCTTGATATTGGGAACTGCTATACTGTCTACTATCACTTCATGTAGAATGCAGTTTGTTTATGTGTATGGAGATCAATATTTGGCAATAGAGCTTATAGATGAATTTACTCCTGGCTTGTAGGTCACTGGCTTTTTAGATGTCATGATAGGTTACAGAGATTGGTTGTAAATCTTTACGTAAGCTTCTGCTTGTGGTTTATGGGCTTTGGTGCCTCACAATCAGATAGGTTTTCTGTTCCATCATCTTTACTCTATTTTATAGCTTAGGAACTCATGCAACTCTGAACACCTATCATGCTCCACTTCAAGTTAGTTATATGCACAGCATCTGTTCTGGTTAAATGAAGTATCTCATATTTCTACCATTTTCATTGCTAGATAGCATGGGGTGGTGAATTTTGATTCTACATAATTTGATGTATTAGTGCAACATACTTATTCCACAGATGTTTTACAACAGGTGTGGGGAAACTTTGGCCTTCCAGTTATTACTGAACTACAACTCCCATCAGTGCTAGCAAAGTTGGCCAATGGCCAGGGATTATGGAAGCTGTAGTTCAGCAGCAACTGGGTCATTCATATAGATTCTCCCACAGATTATATCTACGATTAAAATCATGAGTTATCCCAATCTATGAGTGACTCCACAAGTATGTCACCTCCTTTCAGGTTTCAGTATAGCCATGTCAAAGAGAGAGAGGTTTACATCCTTCACACATGATATCATTGCAGAAGTGGAGCACTCTGGAGAGCAAGACTTATGTGAGAATTTACCTCAAAGTACCTTCCTTGATCATCTTCAATTGTACAAAGCAAGCAAGCAAACAAAAACAAAAACCCATTCAGATGCATCAGCTGTGCTGCATTAGCAGGAAAAAGATATTAGTTTGGTTTAGTACTGACCCTCCCCTAGTAATTTAGGATAGTAGCCAAGCAATGTAGGATTAGTTCCATGTTTATGTCTGACTAGATTCAGATGGGCGATCCAAAATATATTATTTGCTATTGGCAGAGCCAAACTAGCAGCTGGTGGCATTGTAAAATAAAACTTTTAGCATGCCAAGCCAGGGAGGCAAGCCAAGGCTTCATTTAGTGTTGCTCGAGTAAACAATCTCTTAATACTTCAAAGTGTTTTAAAAATCTGTGCATAGGTTTACTTTCCTTTTTACAAAGTACAGTTTTTAAGGAGCTGATCAGTAAATGCTTTTTTAAAAAAAATTAATGAAATTGCATTGTTGAAGCTGTTGCACGATAAAAACATTTTTCCTTAGTGTCACTATTGTACCAGATTAGGCATTAGCACGTGGCATTCTTGGCAGGTGAGCAGCCACCCCACCCCACCCCACCCGCTCAACATGTTTTGTTTTAAACTGTTTTTAATGTTGTATTTTAAATTGTTGTAACCTGCCCTCACCCTTACGGGTGAAGAAATTTATTATTATTAATAATAAAAAATAAAAGTCAGAAAGCTGTGTTTGGGCTTTGTAAGGTAACAGCATTACAGTTAGCGCCTCTCCAAAGAACACGAAACCAGGGTAATAGGCACTGCGACCCTGGAATTTCTTACTTCTTGGAATATAGTGAGGTGAGCCCAAGAGTATTTTCAAATCTTTGTTCTCCATTCTTTTGTGAAACGGAGGACAGGAAACATTACTATTATCAGGAGCAGATAATATATAATAACTTCACCTCAACTCAGAATCTGTGGATTTTGCTCAAAAATTCTCCAGGTTTTTACACATTCTCTGAATATTTGTTATCAAGCTGGTTCCCCCACACTAGTATTTGCTTAATACACAATGGATGGTTTTTAGTATTGACAAGTGTTAGTTGTTACACAATGGTTTATCACCCTTGTTTTCAGACTCTTGGTCATCAGGGATTCATTTCCACATCTGCCAAGGATTCCCTTCATATCTGGTCACAGAGGCCTTGTAGACCACACCGAATTCTAGTGCATGTCTTAGGAGAGGTGCAGGGGAACTAGTAGCCCTCCAGATTTGTTGGACTACAACTACCATTCCTGACAATTGGCTGTGCTGACTGGAGCTGATGGGAGCTGGGGTGGACACAGATTCTATATCAAGTTCTAGAAGTACTGACTGTGGAGCAGAACACAACCAATTTTAATGTTGGTGGACAAACTTAATTTCAGACATGAGATTAATTGAACCTGGCAGGCATAAAGTGTGCATTCTACCACTGAGCTGTGGCCCCTATCATGGTAGGCTTAGTTAGTTCTAGAATCTGATTTCAGTGCCAGGGCTGAATCCTAGAATGGATGTGCAGAACTTTTCAACTGTTGATTAGGGATGGGCAAATCTGTCAATTTTTGTTTCTGTTTTCTCATTTTTCAAAGCTTAAGTTCCATTCTCCACATTGCCACTTTACTGTGTGAATCTTATTCAAAACCCTCATGAACACCCATCATTTTAGCATGATATTTGATTGTATCCAGTTTTCCCTAACACATTTTTGCAAAGCAATTTTCCATAATATATACATTTTTATGCACACTTTACCCCAGAAGATGCATTTTTGTAAACGTTATTAGACGAAACCTGCATTGCAAAATTCAGAGGTCAGAGGATGGCTGTGTTTTGGTTCTTGTAATGGTTTGGAAAGTGTGAATTTGATGAATTCTCCTATAAATGCAAACTGAATCAAATCCGCCCGCCCCCATCTCTATGACTGACCAATTTGGTGATTTGTTTTATTTTGTTCTGAAAAAAAGCATGCTAAACTACATCCCTTCCTCGTCTGATACTGCACATCTAATTGATTGGCTGAGAAGTATGTGGTAACAGCATATTTCAGCATCACTGGGGAGTTCTCAGGGTAGCTTCTAGTTTCCCTTTTGATGCCATATCCACTCCTCAACTATCCTGGGATTGAATAGCTGCAGATCCCACCCTGGACCAGGGAAGAAGATGTGCAAAATAATTCTCCATCAGTCAGCTCCTGCTACTCCCAAATTTCAAGCAACCACCAACACAACAGGCTCTGTTTTGTGAAGTGGGCTGCTGGAGCACAAGGAGGAGGGGATCAGTTGGAGTGGGGGTTATTTTAATGGAAAGACAGTGGGCCCTGGTACCATTCTTGGGCTCAGCTTGTGTCCTGAGGTCCCTTGTTTCTCAGTTTTGTGGCCCTGCCTATGACATTAAGCATTTTTGGCAGCATTTTTGTACAGCCCTACACCTACATTCCCAGGGTGGTTTACAAGAAGAATGCATTTGCATTTTAATATTTTTTAAAAGTATGATAAAAGCAACAAAACAACAAAAAGCATAAAGCAGCAGGATTAAATATATATATATATATATATAAAAAGCTTGGGAAAGATAAAAGTTCATTGCCGAGGCCAAAAAGGCAGTAAAGTAGGCTTGCAACAAGCTTCTCTGGGGAAAGCATTCCACAACTGAGATTTAACCGCTCCGTACAGACCCCCCTCTCTCTGGCAATTATATATATAAAAAATTCTGCTACAGAGGCAGTGGCTGGCCTCATACAAATCACACATCTCTTGGCATAATATGAAGAATCAGAGTGTTACTACTTTGTTGCTTTTGACCAGGGCTCGACCAGTCATTTGTAGGATTTGTTAAGTAGAATCTATGATCTCTAGTACGTTTGTCTTGGTTAACTGGCCTCTGAACCTGTTCTGTGTATAATGGATTGTGAGGTTCTAGTTTTGAAAAAGAATGCCCACACTAAATTATGCAAACCTGAACCTTGCCTACCCTTGCCCTGAAGCAGGGCTGGAGGGACTTATGACCCTCCAGATTCTGTCAGACTCTCACTGCCATCAGTCCTAACCAGCATGGCCGATAGTCAGAAATCATGGGAGTTGTAGTGCAGCAACATCTGGAGGGCCAGAGGTTCCTCAGCCCTGCCCTAGAGTGTATTCCTGTCATCAGAGAGTAACAGGGAACCTCAACACAGCAGGAATGAGGCTTTCCATGTCAGAGGGTAGGGCTTCCAGACAGGTGGTTTTTTTAATACCTGACAGTATTTGGTAGATAAATGTAGATGTTATTTGCTGATGACAGCGTATATTCTTTATTGACGAAGCTTGACAAAATCAGAACAGCCACGAGTCAAGAATATGCATTTTAACTGTTTTACTTTCAAGTGTCCAATTCAAAATGCAAATTAAAACTTGCTTGAAATGGTCTCCTGAGAAAAATTAATGTGGAAAAATGGAAAACTCTGCCATTTTAAACATTTATGGGAATTCATTTCAGCTCTGCTTGCTATATGTGTTTACAGCCGCCAGGTGGTGCCTCTAACCTGACATCGCATGGCCAAGCCCATGTTTTTCTTTAACTTGCCAGCTGTTTCATATTAGTCAAATAGCAATGTGCAACTTCAAAGTGTTGCTGCCTTCAGGTTCCATTCTCCGTAAGGTTAATGGACAAAGTGTGAAGTAGTTTATGTTTCTTGAAACAAGCAGTTGCTTTTAGCGTGCCTACTTATAAGCACAGCGGGTGAGCATCAATTTTCAGTGCTACTGGAAGCTTGACGCAGCTGTTTCAAATTACATTTCATGCACTGGCAATTATCTGCTTTGTTTGTTCCAAAAATTGCTGCATTCCTTCCTTCCTTCCTCTGACTCAATTTTTTAAAACTAATTTACTCCAGTAGTACATGGCAATATTAGTATATGCTGAAAGGTGGGGGGAGGCCCAGCCTGATGGAAATAAATTGCAAAGTGAGTCCCGATACTTGAGACACTGAGACGCCCAACCGTTCCTTGCTTAATAGACGTGTGATCATTTTAGCTCAGGAAGCATCGCCATCAGGAATCCGGGTATTACTGTTACATAAGTATGTGAACCTCAGTGTTCAATTTGTGTTCAAACCTTAAAATAATGTTTTTAAGGTATTTCACAGATTTTTATCCTGCTTTTAAAAATAATGTTCTATTCAAAGCCAATCACCAATAAGTAACTATACAAAACACATTCAACTGTTCTTTAACAGTTTTTTTAATTAAAAAAACTTTATAACTTCATTATTGTGTGCAAAAGAAATGTGAGAGGAGTGTGTTCTTAACCATGAGAAAGAAAATAAGAACTCTATATATTTCACATCTTTGTGATTTATGGACCTTCCTTTGTGCCAATTAATGATTTAATGAGTTTGTGCCGATTAACGATTATGAACATTGACTGCAATCCTATGTACATCTCCTTAAAAATGAGTCTCACTGCATTAAATGGGCCTTACTCTCAGGCATAAATTGCATACACAAAGTCACAATACCAAAGCTTCACTATTGGTAGGTCTGCACCCAATTAGATTATTAAAGGGGTGAACTGTGGAGAGAAAAGTTTTCTCAATTGTTGATCTGACTTGGATTGTTTCCTAATAATAAAATTTCACACAAACAAACAAACAAACAAACAAACAGAATTTCGACTCTTCTACACTTACAATTTCTAGTTGTATAGTTGCTGTTTGATCCAGTGTGCACCTTTGGTCACATGTTGTTTCTTCTTAGAGTGAGTGGAGGATTTTCCTTTCCACACTAATGCAGGGTTGTGCCTGAGCAGAGAAAAGTTTGATGGGTGTGATCACACCTCTTAAATACTATCATGTTCCTTCAGTCTGTGGATGTCTGAGCTATGAGCATGTGCATCGGGATAGCCTTTTTGTGGCTTTGCAGGTTGGGTATTTGTATTAAATGTCTAGTATTGCAGAATTCTAACCTTGCCAGAGAATAGGAGATTCAGCAAGAAACTATTATTCAGCTGGTTACTATGATAACATTTTGCCTGTAGCTAATGAATGCTGTCATGGGCAGTACAGTGGTACCTCGGGTTACAGACACTTCAGGTTACAGACTCCACTAACCCAGAAATAGTACCTCGGGTTGAGAACTTTGCTTCAGGATGAGAAGAGAAATTGTGCGGCGGCGGCAGTGGGAGGCCCCATTAGCTAAAGTGGTACCTCAGGTTAAGAACAGTTTCAAGTTAAGAACGGACCTCCAGAACGAATTAAGTTCTTAACCCGAGGTACCACTGTACTTTACTCATCATCTTTATTTGCCACATCTCTCCTCTAAACTGAGCTTGCAAACTGACAGCTCACACCAATCAGTAGGAAATGGCTTGAAACAGATGTCTCCCAAACCTTGCCCACCGACCCCTCCACAAAGAAACACAGGTGATGCTTCTACATATGCCATACAAATGAAAAATATTGAGGATCTGTTCTGGATCTTTCACAAAAGTTGGATTTTTTATGGTAGGAGAAAAAGTGGCTTTTCTAGTACATTATTCCAAAATGGTAGCTGAATACTGATGATGTCATGTAACAGCATGCCAAAAAAATAAAAATAAAAATTCACACACACACACTGAACTATACCACTGTAAATGGGAAGTTTGGAAAGGCACTTACTTTAGTGCTGTCATCTAAGCAGCAGGAATTTAAACAGAACGGTATCAGAGGATGTATGCGAGCAATTATTTCTTTTCCATCCAACACGCCATACATTAGACATAGGCAACCTTCAACCCTCCAGATGTTTTGGCCTGCAACTCCCATGATCCCTAGCTAACAGGACCAGTGGTCAGGGATGATGGGAATTGTAGTCCAAAACACCTGGAGGGCCGAAGGTTGCCTATGCTTGCCATACATCATACATCACTGCTTCCTTAGATTCAGGCTTATCCACACTTCCTCTCATCCTGCTGCTTTCTCCTGGGGAAAGCCACTCTTTAGCACTCAATCAGAGCAAACAACAATTCATGTTTCCTCTGGACATCTTTCTAAGCATGGGACAAGCAGAAGTTTGGACAAGCGCTTCGTTTTGTGGATTGATCTTCCCACTTTTGATCTAATTGATTTACTCAACATCACATGTTAGGATTGTAGCCTTAAAGGCTGTACATACTTATTTTGAGAAGCAATTGGAGAAGCATAGCTCATCCAGCAGTAGTAAAAACAGTACCAGCTCCTTTATGCAGGAATGTTTGTAGCAGTCTAATAAGCTTACCCTCATTTATTTCTAAATTCTGTTATCTGCAGTGCAACTTTAGCAATATGGCAAAAGTTCCATCTCTCTACCAGTTCAGGTAAGATCCACATGCCAAATGTCCTAGGAAGAAGAAAAAGTTAAGTCAGTTCGAGCCATGGCATTAAGATGCTGTTTGCAACATTTCTGGGCATTTATCAGTTTAAAAAGTCCTTTGTTTATTGTGATAAAATTCCAGAAAAGCTGCAGCAGAAGGTTAGGATTCCATGCCAACAATGTAATCATTGCGGGAATGCCTTTCTACTCCATTCATGCTGTTTGTAATACAAGCAGGCTCCTCCAGAAATAAGACTGAATGTTTGGAATTAAACTGATTAAGGTTGCAGTCCTGTGCACCCTTAACTGTGAGTTAAGTCCCATTGAGCTGTTGAATTTCTTTCCCAAAAAATATGTGTTGGACCAGTATTTAGAATGTTCTGCTGTGAAACAGCAGCAGAGTTAAGAATCAATAATAGAGCTTGTCTCAGTGTCTCCACAGTCTGCACGTCATAGTCTTGCCCCTACAGAAGCAACAGCTTCACAGCTTCATTTTAATACAGAGGTTTAATACAGAGGTTTAATACAGAGGTTTGGCAGCACCAAACATTGCAGGGCAGCAGACACATTCAATGTAAACCCCAAATAGTTTATGAAATCTGAATGCAATTAACAACACAATCCTTTGCATGTTTATTCAGAAGTAATTTCCATTATAAGCCATGAGTCTTACACCCTACTGTGTTTCAGATTGTAATCTATGGACCAGTTTGGATAGCCCATTTTGACGGCAGCTGAGGCTCAACCAGATCCCGATTTACTGCCTTCCATATTCCAAAAGCGTTGGTTGTGGTGTAGAAAGTCAGGGTCTAAGCATGCTGTGGAGCATGTCAGTAACTGCTTTGTCATATGCACACACAAAACAAATTGACAAAAAAACTAATCACACACTGAATATAAATGGGTCATGTGATTTGGCCCTGTTTCCTGTTTCATTCCTACCTCAAACTTACTTGCTCTGTCATATAGCCACCCCATCCCTACCTCATCAACTTCGGTATATAAAAAGAATCCTGCTATTCAAGCAGAAAGTTTGTCTGCTGAAAGAGAAACCTAGTCATATAAGGTAAAAGTCAGGGTGGAGAGAGAAGGGCGGGAGAGGTCTTTTTCTTTGCACAGGTCTAGTTCCTAATCAGAATGAATGATTTTGCCAGAGTTCTCCGATTACAGTGCTTTGGGGAAAGGGATGTTGATGTGATATGTCACCTTTTTGTCTGTCCTGTGATCTTCATCGATGGTGTTTGCTCGGAAACTGCTGGACATTCCAGTTTCTTTTTTGCCTCTGTGCCACATGCCCACACATTCACTCCTGTCAAATCAGCTTTGCACTTAGTTTCTCTGACTTTTGATGCAAATTGAGCAGAACACAAACCTGAAGCTGGTTCTTCCATTCATCTTAAGTCTCTATCTTCTACACCAATCCTCCTTAAATGTTGCAGGTTACTCAGGGGCAGTTTTATTACATGCACCATTATTGTAATAAAATCATTGGTCAAAACTACAGGGAGGCTAAAAAATCCCTTTGAGCTCATATTGGAGATGCCTAGCATAAAAAAACAACCCTGGACTTATTTCTCTGTAATTCTCACCTACTGGTATCTCTGTAACGTTTTTTGTTTTCATACACAGGACCCATAAAACAGTAAGGGAGATTAAGTGCATCCTTTTTCAACCACTCTAGAACAGTAAAGCCTGCTCTTCCAGGAAAACCACTGCAGCCATCCTTCTGGAATTGTGAAAGGTCATCTAATTCTGTAAGTAAGTAAGTAAGTAAGTAAGTAAGTAAGTAAGTAAATAAATAAATTTTCCTTTTTAAATTGTGCCCTGAGCAAAAAATCCCTGCAAATCTCATAAAATTCTGACAAAAAGAATGCTGGGGAGAGCATTCCACAATACAGGAGCCACTTTAGAAAAGCTCCCCAAACTGCATACCCGCTCCTTTGGAGCCAGTGTAACCCAATAAACCTCCCACCTATCAGATAACTCCATCAACCTC
Source organism: Podarcis muralis (assembly GCF_964188315.1). Classification (NCBI taxonomy): domain Eukaryota; kingdom Metazoa; phylum Chordata; class Lepidosauria; order Squamata; family Lacertidae; genus Podarcis; species Podarcis muralis. Next base: position 47,942,139 of record NC_135660.1, read on the forward strand.
CCATCCACCAAGTCTAGGGAACCATCCACTAAGAGTGTCCCAGTCTTATCTGGACTGAGCTTGAGTTTATTGGATCTCATCCAGTCCATTACTGAGGCAAGACAATGGTCCAGCACATCCACTGCTTCACCTGCAGACGTAAAGGAGATGTAGAGCTGTGTGTCACCAGCACATTGCTGACAACGTACTCCAAACATCTGGGTAACCCCACTCAGCAGTTTAATGTAGATGTTAAGTCATGCTTTGTAGCATGAGCCACATTAGAACAGCCTTCAAAGCATTTCAACTTCTGCTGTTTTCCAATGTGCTATTATCAGGATCTGAACTGAAACTTGTATTTGGTGTGCACCCTTAGTACCCAGTGCATAATAACTGAGGCAGGCTCTACCTTCTCAAGACAGGGTCACAGTTGGCAAACCAGCTGAAGATGGTAAAATGCACAGTTAGCTACCAGGGCCATTACTACTGATGTTTTGGTTACAGGGCAGCTGGGCGCATTGCCAAGTGCAGTGTTGAGACACCCTATATACATTTAATACAGAATTGTATTACGGGCCCGGGCCCTGAGTCTTTAAACTGCCTAGCAATCCTTCTGATAAACAATGATGTTAACTGGGCACCCGGAAATATGAAATAAAATTTTACCATTCCACAAACACTGAGGGCAACTCTCTCTCTCTCTCTCTCTCTCTCTCTCTCTCTCTCTATATATATATATATATATATGCACATACACACACACCCCTTATCAAAGGCTGCAGGGATAAATGCCTCTCCCTTTCCACTCAGAAACAAATGGGCTGTTTAAAATCAGCCACCTGGCAAACTTCCTGTCAAATAATAGCTTTCGGGGATTTGAAAGATTTGGACTCTGTAAGTAATCAGGGACTGGACACTGTGGGTAATTAGGAATCAACTACTTCTGTTTTTTTTTTTTTATTAATGAAATAAAACCAGAGCCCCATTTTTGTAGACTACATTTGTCAGTCAAGCATTCATAACTTTGCAGAAAGAAACCCTCCCCCCCCCAAATCTGAATTGTCTAAGATAGTAGCAAGTGAACAAGACAGGCACTAGCAGTGTCCTTAACCTCCACCCCAGATCACTGACTTGGCAGGCGTTGATGACTTGTGATCTAGTTGTACAAGGGGAAAAAATCCAACTATAATTTGCAATAAATTGCCATTTCTGTGCCTTGCAAGTATCCCATACAAAATTTCAAAGTTAAATAATCCCTCCTTTAATGTGGTGGTCATCCTTTCCGCAAGCTGCAGACTAGAAGGATCAAAGTATCAACAAAATGAAAATGTAGCAACTTCTGTAAAATCATAGTACAGATGAATTGCTCTTATTTATTACTGAAGATAGTTAAATGTGAAGTTTAAAGATAAATTGTTTTTAAAGAGCACAGCACTGCTAAAGTAAATCTGCTATGGTGTAAATAAATATTTCTGTTTGGGGAACACATTCCTGGAACAAAGATTAAAAATAGCAAGGAAATTATGGAGTAATTGACTGCCCTTATGAAGACTTAACACAAAATTAATTTCCTAGACAGGAATAATTTCTATATAATCTGTTGCATGTTCCTATGTTTACACTGTCACAAGTGATGACTGTGACATATGTCTGTTCTGCTGCAGGTAATGCAATGAGAAGCAGGCTCATTCTTCATGTACACACAACAAAACAAATATGTGTGCATTTGCTATATATGCAATTGGGTATGGAAGGCACATGCGTTCCTCTGAGAAGGGATATCCATGTACTAATATGGTCTAAAGTTCTTAAACTAAATGTATTTTCAGCAAATAATAGACAAATCATTTTCTCTCTCCCTCACTTGCCAATACTTGCTCAACATCCCATGAAGAAATAAACATGGACAGGGGAGATGTCCAGTCCTTTCTGAGCAAAGAAGAGTTAGGGAAAGGACCATGGCACAGTGGCAAGGAGGATGAGTTATGGACATCAGTTCCTGGCATCTCCTCTTAAGAAATAATCAGGCAACAGATGATAGGAAAGGCCTGTTCCTGAGACTGGGTAGAAAATACTGGGCCTTATAGACAAACAAACTGACCCAGTATAAAACAGATTGAGTATTACAAAGCACTTCTTGCAAAATGAAATATGATAGACATGCACAGAATTACAACATACAAGTGGGTAGAGGGTTCAGAAAATAATGCAAAGTTCAAACTGATGAAACGAATTACATCATACTGCAGAGAACACATATCATCTTTTTAATTAGTAATTTGCAACATATGGAATCGTAAGATGAAACTCCTCTAATTATCTCCCGTGCTGCTTCAAAGAAAACAGAAAATTTCTGTATATAGAAATGCCATACTGTGCATACTTCAAATTTTTATGTCTTTGATCTTCTGCCATCATATAGATATGAATCCTAGACTGTATTGTAAATCCCTCTATACTTTAATGCCTGAAATGTCTTTCAGGCACTTGTTAGTGCAGTGATGATCCAAACATATTCCATAGCCAATTTCCAGTTGTTAACCTTCTCCTATCTTGAAACTGATTCTGTTTTCCCACTTGAGATAAGCCCAAACATTGACTGGCCTAACCATTCGAAAGCATGAAGTAGCTGCCTCAGGTAACAGATAGTAGGGGACAATGTTAAGGTGCTGAAAGACAGAGGTATGGGAGTTGCATGGCCTGTGCTGTACACCCTAACCTCTTTGCTGGCCTCAGGCATGATGGAGAATGCTGCCCCATCAGCAGCATTGGTCTTTGCTTCAGGTAACATAATAACTTGTTCTCTGCCAGTGGAAGAGTAGGTAGTGTGAGTAACTGTATTATTTTTATGATATATATAACACATTGATTACAACACAAACTCTTGAAATACAAACACTGCCACTGCAACTAGCAAAGGGAGGAATTCAGGAAATGGGTGGGATGAGGATCCATAGCAGCATTCCCCAACTGAGTGCCCTCCAGATGTTTTGGACTCCAATTCCCATCAGCCCCATCCAGTATGGCATCTGGATCCAAGGGCAGACAGTGGTTAACAACTGGGAACAGACAAACAATTGAATCCTCTGATGCACACTCACCATTTGAAAGCAGAAGCATATTGCATTAGTTTTAACATAGTTCTTTTATGTTTGTGTATCATGATCCAGTGCAGGTCTATGCAAGTTGCCAGCGCTAGCTGGAGCTGTTTCTGCTTTTTACATACCATCACATCTAATTTTCATATGTGGGAGACCTTGAATCCAGGCTCAGCTCAGTGTATAGTTGTATAGTGGATACAGCACTAGGCAACTTGCATGTGACTGGTTAAACTCCTGGCAGTGCTGGTGAAAACCTCTGCAGCCTAACTAAAAAAAACAAAACCCACATCACTGCCACAGCTTCAAATGGTCTGTGAATGAGTCAAGCCCAAATTTGTCAATTTCATCATGAGGCTCCCAAGCACAGAAGTTCTGTCCAAGTGAACAACTCACAACTCCAAAGTTCTCTCTTTCTAAAGTTAGGGATGATATGGGTGGATCCTGTGTCTGGTAAAAGTAAGAAGAGCAAAATGTTTTTATCAATTCCCCATAGACGATTATTGGGAGTTACTGATCTAACATAAAATTGCAGCTGTTTTAAAAACACAATTAAATCAATCTTCTGTGAAATTTTCAAATAAACATTAGCCTCTTCTCCACCCAACCTGTTTCTGTTATGTGAAAACTCTGTGCCTCTTTAAACATTTAGTTGTGTGTAGGAAACAGATTATCCTGTTTGCCTTTATTATGATACATGTCACTCTCTGATCCCTTTCATGATTTGTCAATTCTTCGGATTATTTAACAGCTCCACAGTGAAGTTTCAAGAGGTGACCTCAGGACTCTGCCATTATTTCCCCAACAGACAGAAAAGGACAGGGACCTTGGTGTGAGCCCTTGACCTTAGCTGACACAACATGCCAGCAGGGGAGTGTTGGGGGCGGACATAAAAGACAGATGGCCCAATTCATCATACACTAGGAATAAATAAAAGCAGCTTCAAGCACTGCTAGTGCAGTGATGACTGCACAGTCCACAAATATGGAAGCCTGCCAAACAATTATAAACACAAAGGATAGAATGGCTGATGCAAAGTGAGCCTAAGAAAGAACAGGAGGTGGAAGAGTGTGATGTGCACCTTCCTAAAGAAGTACTGTACTTAAATGAATTTACACTAGCACAATGTATGCAGGTAGGTCTATTTTTCTGTCCTGAAAAAAATTACGGTAAACATCACAGTCAGAAGCTAACTTTAACTGTCAAGATAAGGCTGCACACTTAACATGGGAGTAAGTCTCAGTGAACTGAATAAGACTTTTGAGTAGGCAGGCATAGGAGTTCACTATTGATGACTGAACTTTCACATTTGTGTTAGCAAAGGCACTTCAACACAGATGATGTCCAGAGAGAAAAGAAACTGAAAATACTTTACTGCAGTGTTTCCTAATCTTTTTCTGACCATGACCCCCTTCCAACCTTGTTTCCTTCCTGTGCCCCCTTTTACAATAAGTAAAAACCAATACAAATCTGAGGTTCTGCCCCCTAACAAAAATCCTGGCTATGCCCATGTTCTACCAGTAGAAGCATAACTATTTTAAAGTTTTCTTTATAAAGAGAACATGTTTTATTTATAATTTTTTATAATTTATACAAAATATAATTACATAAAATGATAGGAACACAATGAAATATTGTTGAAGCAGAAAAACATAGAATCATAGAGCTGGAAGGGACCCCAAGGGTCATCTTTCTAGCGCAACCCCCTGCAATTAGGAAACTCAGCTAAAACATCTATGACAGATGGCCATCAGAAACCTCCAAGGAAGGAGAGTTCAGAACCTCTTGAAGGAGATCCATCTTCCATCTATTATAAAAAGTAAACAACACTTATTTGACCCCGTTATTTGACACAGAGGGGGAAACCTAAAGATACAGTCCAAAAGGTGCACAGGGAGTTCTATATACAGTGGTGCCCCACAAGACGAATGCCTCGCAAGACGGAAAACCCGCTAGACGAAAGGGTTTTCCGTTTTGGAGGCGCTTCGCAAAACGAATTTCCCTATGGGCTTCCTTCGCAAGACGAAAGCCCATAGGGAAATCTCTGGGACAGCGGGGAAGCGCAGCGCGTCTTCCCCACTGTCCTCGGACCTCCTCCGAAGCCGGGCGGCGGGGCAGGAACACCTCCCGCCGCCGCCCTGCTTCGGAAGGCTCCTCTGAAGCCGGGCGGCGGGGCGGGAACACCTCCCGCCGCCGCCCCGCTTTGGAAGGATGCTCCGAAGCCGGGCGACGGGGCGGGAACACCTCCCGCTGCCGCCCGGCTTCGGAAGGCTCCTCCGAAGCAGGGCGGCGGGGCAGGAACACCTCCTCCCGCCGCCCGGCTTCGGAAGGATGCTCCGAAGCCGGGCGGCGGGGCAGGAACACCTCCCGCCGCCGCCTGGCTTCGGAAGGCTCCTCTGAAGCCGGGCGGCGGGGCGGGAACACCTCCCGCCGCCGCCCCGCTTTGGAAGGATGCTCCGAAGCCGGGCGGCAGGGCGGGAACACCTCCCACTGCCGCCCGGCTTCGGAAGGCTCCTCCGAAGCAGGGCGGCGGGGCAGGAACACCTCCTCCCGCCGCCCGGCTTCGGAAGGATGCTCCGAAGCCGGGCGGCGGGGCAGGAACACCTCCCGCCGCCGCCCGGCTTCGGAAGGCTCCTCTGAAGCCGGGCGGCGGGGCGGGAACACCTTCTGAAGGCCGGCGGGGGGCAAAAGTCTTTGTTCCCCCCTGCCTGCCTTCCCGGGAGAGCGGAGAAACGCAGCGTTTCTCCGCTGTCCCGGAAGGCTTTTGAAGGCAGGCGGGGGGGGAGCAAAGACTTTCGCCCCCCGCCCGCCTTCAGAAGAGGTCCTGGACCTCTTCTGAAGGCTGGCGGGGGGCGAAAGTCTTTGTCCCCCCTGCCTGCCTTCCCAGGGGCTTTTAAATCGCCCCGGACAGCGGAGAAGTCCTCCGCTGTCCCGGGGCGATTTTAAAATGCCGCCCGCCAGCATTTTAAGATCGCCCCGGACAGCGGAGAAGTCCTCCGCTGTCCCAGGGTTTTTTAAAATGCTGGGGGTGGGAAGAAAAGCCCTTGTCCCCCCCCCCCCAGCCTTCAGAAGAGGTCGGGGGACAGACTGTCCCCGGACCTGGTCTGAAGGCGGTTTCCATAGGAACGCATTAATTGATTTTCAATGCATTCCTATGGGAAACCGTGCATCGCAAGACGAAAAACTCGCAAGACGAAGAGACTTGTGGAACGAATTAATTTCGTCTTGCGAGGCACCACTGTATATGGGAGAATTTTAAAAAGTAAGTGGTTCTCACTGACCTGGTGCAAAAAGATCTTGTCATCCGGAGGAGTCCTAGCTGCCTAGGTAAAACACTATAGCTCCACACATTCTTACCTGGGAGTAAGGCCCACTGAATGCAGTGAGGCTTTCTTCTGAGTAGACACTTAGTTATTTACTAGGTGCAAGTCAGCAACACCAGACGACCCCACTCGGCTAGGCGCTGGGGTAGATTTCATCCCATACCTTGCAGAGCCGGGCTGCCACTGCTGACAAACCCTGCACCCCTTGGCAACATCTGAAGGCACCAGTCTGCTAGGTGCTGGTGTGGACTGCACCCTGTGCCTTGCAGAGTTAGCCCAGGCTGCCACTGGGCCCAACACCAGTGGCAGCAACAAGCAGCTCTGGCTCACCCAGAACATACCTGACAAGCGGGTTCTGGGCTGCGGGCTCTACTGGCCAAAATGGGGGCCATAGCAATTGCCCTCTCCCACCAGAAACAAAGACTGCTCCCAAAAAATGTGTATGGCAAAAAGGAGCACTAGGCCCTGGTGGCCTGCCCCTTGTGATTGGCCAAGCGGATAGCTAGTTAATCAGGATTTAAAAACAAACAAACATTCTCACTTCCCTCTGTGGCCTCCTAGCCTTGTGCTGTGGCCCCCGTTTACATGATTTTCACCTGTAGTCCCCTTAGGGATATCATGGGGTTCCCCAGGGGGGCCATATGCCTCCCGGTTGGGAAACAATGCTTTACTGGGTAAATGGAAGAAGAACACTGTATAACTTGAAGAGCAATAAACAGAGGGCTTTTGTCTTTTTATGTCAGGCCTTGTTCACATCCGGAAGACATTCAACAGCTAAACCTATGGGGCTGAAACTTCCACAGAACTGCACAGTCATTCAGAGCACGAATTAGCTCAGTAAGGGTCATGCCATTCTGACTCATAATTGCTAGGCAATACCTTCAACTTCACCCACCCCGGGTGGCTAACTATGAGCAGAATTAACCCTTTAGTTACTAAGTGAATGATTCCTGCTGTTGCACTTCCAACTATTTGTATCCTCCCTTTTTTTTTCAAGAGCTCAGGGTGCCATACATTGGAATGTCTTATTTTATCATCTCAACAATCCTGTGAAGTAGGGTAAGCTGAGAGTGCAGGACTGGCCACAGTTGCACAGTGAGCTGCATGACTGAACATAGATATTGAACTTATGACTGGTCCAAGTATTACAGTACACTCAGAGTAGGCAGACTTCCATCTTGCATAATCTACTTTAATTTCTACTAGCCCTCAAGGTCCAGTAATGGAAGCTAAGGGCAAAGAGATACACAAAATTAAGAAAGACATGAACTCTTGAGCACATGCGCAGCCCCAGAACTGTTTTATTATCTTAACTGAGCTCAGTCTTTTTACACAAAAATCTGCTCCTGTTTCCTTCCAACAAGCTTTCTTTGCACAACAGCCTAATTCAGACATTGTGTTGTTGTTCTTGTGAAATAAATGGGAATCTGAAACTGTTGTTTATGTACTGCAAACCAGTGTTCTACCAGTAGATCCCAGTCTCTTACATAAATGTTAGAAAATTTCCTTTACAGAATCATTCAAAACTAAATCAGGGGCCACATGCAAATAATAATATGTCTGATGGATAAAATGTCATCACGTAAAGCTTTCCCCATAATTGTATTCCCATGCTAGAAAAAGGCTTACCCTGTTTAATTTGTGCTAGCCACATAGCTGGCACAAGGCAACATTCTTTTAGTTCCTGGACCGAGACTTCTTGCTGCGAGCTCTTCCTGTTGGAAGAGAATAAAACTCTTCAGAAGGGAAATTACAAGAAATGCCTCACATGCTTTCCTCCAATTGCTTAACAACAGTGCTGCATTATTAGCAACAGCAGCACTTCCATATCTACCCTAATGAGCCTCAGAGCATTGGCTCCATGTTTTGCTTTCTAACTTTCTTTATATATGTCCAAAATGACTTTTCTTTCTTTTTTAATGGGGGTAGCAGGGTTGGATGAACATGAAGATGAACTAGAAAATATTCAGAGTTCTACCCCCAAATTTACTTATTTCACCTTTCATTCATCTGGCACTTATGGGAACTACTTTCAGCTGCAGTTCAGAGAGTTTTGAACTAGTTCAATGAACTTCATTCAGTTGAACTAGTTCATTCTAAGAACTGAAAGTCCTTACCCATGCACTACGGATGCTGATTTAATAAATGTCTATACTGCCCTTCATCTGAGGACCACAGGGCAGTTTACAATATAAAAACACAAAAATACATAATGTAGTAACAAACAAAAACAATACCCACCCACGCTGCCTGTTTGCTGTACAGGATGATAATAGCCTGGTCTTTTTCACATATGGAAATACGTGATAGTAGTAAAGAATACATGCAAGATAACGTACATCAAATACACATGCAATACAGACTCTATGATGAGAGCTTGCACTTCATGCAACACTAGAGTCCTAACTCCATTTACCTGGGAGTAAGCCCCATGTAATTCACTAGGACTTACTTCTGAGTCTGTGAATCTACATAATTATGATCTGTGCCTGTCTGCGCAGGCATGCAATTAGGATTGGACAAATCAGCCTATCAGGATGTGATTCTTATGTATAAATGAGCAATCATCATTTATTATGAGTTGTAGTATTTTCCCCACACTGTGTAAATAACAACTTAATCAAACATGCTTATTCAAAAGTAGCAATTGTTATAGAAACTTCACCTTCAGGCACAAACAGGAATTGTGTCTCTGATGTTTCCCTTTTTATAAGCTAACGAAAAAGCCAGACATTAAATGTGGCTTCCTTTTTGCAGACATAGTTGTTGCTGCTGTTAGCACTACCACAGATTCATGGGCCTCCACAATTTGTTTTTACTATAATTGTTTTACTCTAACAGGTGCTCAGTAACACCTGTGTTTCTGTGGTTTTACCATTCAGCTAGTACGATGTTTGAAAGCTATTTGGAAAGCAGACAGAGATGAAGTATGTCTCTAATGAAGTAGTAACTCAATGGGTAGTGTATTTCTGGAGGATTATCTGAGGCCTCAGACAAGTTGTAAGACATGAGGCTGAAGGCCAAGTACTTTCAACCCCCTGCAAATGCAATAATCCACCAGAAATGCTTTGACTGTACCATCTTATTGAAGGCTCTGAAGCAACAATAATTTAAAAGAGTGATGGGTTAAAACAAGTGTGCTGCCTCACTTAATGGGGATTATCAGTATTCAGTTAGGAAGTGTGACTTGCTCTTACAACTATAAAATAGGTTTCATTTCTTAAATCAACTTTAAAAAAAAGTCACATGAGACTTTCCGGACAGCACATTGCAATAAAACTTTTACAAGCCAAGCAATCCACAAATCATTTTGACTGATGCGTCCATGACAGAGCTGTATTTGTTGGCAAGCATTTTCACCTTTCATCCCTTCTAAGGAAGTGCCTTAATTAAGTCCCTGCAGTTGCTTTGGCAGCCACACCCTATGTAAAAATATTCACAAGGCTGTGCTGTGTGTATTAGTTAACATCTTGGTGATGTCTTCGAATACCACAGGATGGCTAGTTTCAAAATCACTGCTTGCTGACTTCCCCAAATACAGCATTCTAGTTTTATGACTAACACTGTTTGCATATCAGAAAACATGCCAAAATTATTCTAAGTGTCTTCGCATGAAACCAATATCCACTCTGTTTGGAAACCATATCTAAGCTATACACATAGAGCTGGAGACAGACTAAGTGTGCAAGTCTGTTAATCTGTACTCAGAAGTAAGCACCGTTGAGTTCAATGGGACTTATTCCCAGATGTGTATAGGTTTGCAAGCTAAATTTATTGAATTTAGCTCTCATAGAAATCCATGGAATTTAGGTCATGACTAACTCATCCCATTGATTTCAATAGGATCTAAGTTCAATTTTCTTACATCAAGCCCGTAATGTGTGTTAATGGATGTTTCCCTGGAGTTTAAAATGAATAATAGCAGTTACAAATGCTGAGCTCCATCTTAAATTAATCTGGATATGGCAACAGCTTCACCTTTACTCAAAAAGAAAAGTCTGACATCTTCTGAACTGATTTAGAACACTAATCCCCAAACATCTCAATAATGAGATTTTATGCTTAAAATAAGATGACTGTTATCACTAGCAGAGTCTCATAATAACGCATGTGACAGGAGTCAACTGCTTTTAGTTTTGTAAAACTAGCATGCAAACTTTCTTCCATACCATTGTTTCATATGAAAATGAAATGTCAAGGTATCTTTCATTTACTTTTGATCTTCTCTAGAATCATGCTTTGGTACTATAAGCTTCCCTGTAAGATTGTGTGTGCATGTACACACACACACACACACACACACACACACACACACTCTTTGTGCTGCTTGGTCTATTAGGTGTGTGTGGGACTACAAACAGCAACACACAACATTGGAAAGATTGTTGTCTGCATTAACCTTTTCAGAAGGGGTTTATCCCTGTGCACTGGGAATTATGACATGAAATACTCCACTGTTGAAATTTGGTGTGAGGATTATCATCAGACTCATGTTTTGTTAACCTACAGCAGTTCCAGGCTCCTGTTGGCACACTAATAGTCTGAGGCTCTTGTTGCAAAGTTTTTGAAGCATTAGCGCTTAGTACTAGGGAATGAAAATAAGAAACATTTCAACATCATGGCCATACGGTGTGCTAATGACTGCTCGGTGATACCTTTGTATGTGTATGTCTTCAAACTCATATATGGTTCTTACAAAAATGAAAGCAGGTGGATCTGCAGCAGCATAAGTATCCAAAGCCTAGCTCAGAAGCAAATGTGCATGGACTTCAGGGAAGGTTAGATTCACTGGTGAACTTTGCATCTAGATTTTCAAATAACTAGATTTTCCTGTGGTAAAATATTTCCAATGCATGTCCCCCCCACAAGTGGCGTAGGAAGGGGGGTGCAGTGGGTACGGGCCACCTGGGTGTCATCCTTGAAGAGGGTGACAAAATGGCTATGGGCTATGTGACACGGTGGCTCGGGCACCTGCAGGCGCCACGCTGCCCAAAATGGCAGTGTGGGGCTTGCATCCGTCCGCCGCCTCTCCCTCAGCCACCCTACAGCTGGGGGGGAGCAGTGGTGAGGCTTGATGCAGTGCAATATGCCCCAGCTTGCCCCACCCAGTGGGTGGCTTGCCTTGCGCACGTGACGCTCCGGGGGCCTGAGCTACACCGCTGCATTGGGGGGACGAGCTACAGATTGCAAACAACAGGAGCAAAGCATAGCAAACAGGTCTGCAACCAACTACCCCTCTAAGAAGGCTTCAGCTGGGCAATTTGGAATGGGCAGCAAGCAGAGGGGTGCTGTGGGTGCCGTGGTCTTGGGCCCAATTTTGAGAGGGGGCGGAAATAGGCGCCCCCACAGCAGGCTCCTTCATTGGAGCCTGACTCAGCACCAGCAGTTGCTAGAGATCTGTGGATTGCAGATTTAGCATACAGTGGTACTTCTGGTTACGTACTTAATTTGTTCCGGAGGTCCGTTCTTAACCTGAAACTGTTCTTAACCTGAAGCACCACTTTAGCTAATGGGGCCTCCCGCTGCTGCTGCCGCGCCACCACCGCGCGGTTTCTGTTCTCATCCTGAAGCAAAGTTCTTAACCCGAGGTACTATTTCTGGGTTAGCAGAGTCTGTAACCTGAAGCGTATGTAACCGGAAGCGTGTGTAACCCGAGGTACCACTGTATATATAATGCAGAAAAACCTTGGCCTCATATGTTTATTTATTCATTTTATATAGACACTCGTCTATGGCACGGATGGGTTTCAAACATAACAGTCCTAAAAATGCTAAATAATAAGTAGCAATAAAATATACATATTTCAGCTGTTTCTGGGCACAATTCAAAGTGCTGGTTATCACCTATAACACCCTACATGATGTAGGTCCAAGCTATCTGAAAAACCATATGTGAACCTGCATATGAGAACCTGCATATGAACACCTGCATATGAGAACCTGCTCAGGTTTTGAGATCTTCAGGGATGTCCTTCTCGGTCCCACTACCCTCACAGGCCTGCTTGGTGCGGACATGGGAGAGGGTCTTCTCAGTGGCTGCTCCCAAACTCTGGAACTGCCTCTTTGGAGAAGCTAGACTGGCTCCCTCCTAGTTGTCCTTCAACTGGCAGGTGAAGACTTTCTTTTCCAAAAGGCCTTTGGGAACTGACAGCTTTAATGAAAGGACTGGTGCTGTGCTGTTTTTATGTACGGTAATTATTCGTATTTTTTAAACACAGTTCATATATGTACATAGTTTTAATTCTATCAATGTTTAATTGTATTTTAATGATTGATTTTTCTATACAGTGGTACCTCGGGATGCGAATGGGATCCGTTCCGGAGCCCCGTTCCCATCTGGAATGGAACGCAAAATGCGATGGTGTGTCTGCATGTGCATGGGTCACGTTTCGCCGCTTCCACGCATACGCGTGGCATCATTTCGAGCGTCTGCGCATGCGCGAGCGGCGAAGCCCGGAAGTAACACGCTTCATACCTTACTTGTGGGCTTCGAGAGACAACTGTTGACCACTATGGGAAGGAGGATTCTGGACTAGCACTAAAACCCTATGCACAAAGCCAATGAGGTTGAACCTAGGGTAAGTGTGCATAGGATTGCAGCCTTTATTTTTAGGCGATCTAACAGGGCTCTTCCTCTGTTCTTATTCCCTGAAAAATAGAGGAAATACCCAAGCTAAAACAGAGGTAAATATGTTCCAATGTGCTTCTTCTACTTAAATATTTAGACATTTATGGTGGCAGTGCAAGATTTAGGAAAATCTTTACCACAGCATCCATGAGTCTTGCGCTGAACCTGCTGGTTATTTTGCAATCAAATACTCTACTGTCATTTATACATGCAAAAAAGCTGACTTACTAGATGGCCTGAGCTATGGCAACTTATTTCTTTATTGACAATATGCATACTTTACTATTACATTTTAGTGAAGGCTGCCACTGATGTGCAATCTTTATAACTACAACTAATCCAGAATGTAGCAGCTAGACTGGTAACTGGAAGTGGCCACCGAGACCACATAACACCGGTCTTGAAAGACCTACATTGGCTCCCAGTATGTTTCTGAGCACAATTCAAAGTGTTGGTGCTGACCTTTAAAGCCCTAAATGGCCCCAGTCCTTTATACCTGAAGGAGCGTCTCCACCCCCATCATTCTACCCAGACACTGAAGTCCAGCGCCGAGGGCCTTTTGGCGGTTCCCTCACTGCGAGAAGCCAAGTTACAAGGAAGCAGGCAGAGAGCCTTCTCGGTAGTGGCACCCACTCTGTGGAACGCCCTCCCACCAGATGTCAAAGAGAACAACTACCAGACTTTTAGAAGACATCTGAAGGCATGTTTAGGGAAGCTTTTAATGTTTGATGCATTACTGTATTTTAATATTTTGTTGGAAGCCCCCCAGAGTGGCTGGGGAGGCCCAGCCAGATGGGCGGGGTATAAATAATAAATTATTATTATAATCAGTTGTTGCTGTTTTAATTGTAACTTTGCATCCACGAGCTGCAGTATTTGAAAGCGACATTTTTGTTTTGATACCCAGCGCTTGTTATTTCAAGTGACTTACACAAATCCGCATGCACCATAATTAAAATTCTGTCCTAATCATCAAAGGAAAGTGAAGGCCAAGGCAATGCATGTCATGCATATCTTGTTTCTCCACTGATCATCCGGTAAAAATAAATCACAACGGATGCCACATAACCTCTCCTTTCATTGTTTAAACAGCTAGAAAGGCTAATGTGAAAACCCATTCTAGGAATCCCATATGAGTATGAAAATATGCTGTACAATAACTATTAAACATTTCTATAATAACGCTAATACTTTTTAGTATTATAAATAATGTTACAGCCTAGTTAGTACAAGAGTGATTCTACCTGCCTCGTCTTTACTGCTGAAGGGGCTTAGGGTACAGCAGATGTGCATGTCCAATGCCCTCTGCCAGGAGGGGGGCTTTAATGCTGTGGAGGCTCCTTCTGCGATCACATAAATTTCAGTCGATAGGACTGCTGGTGGTAGCGAACAAAGAGACACAAGGCAGATTGTTATGAACTGGGAGTGGAGCAGAGCCAGCCATGGATCTGCTGGTTCCAAAGCTGATCTGTTCCCTAGAGCAAAAGATTATCTCCTCATTCCCTCGCAAAAGTCTGCTTCGAATTGATCTGCCCTGTATAGTACTTTCCCCACTTCCTCTGTTGTGTCCCCGTGTCAATTTTTAGATTGTGGATTTCTCAGGGCTAGATCCTCTTGAACCATGAATGGCACCATGCACATTGCTGTTGTTATATGAGTAGTAAATAAAAACATGGCTATCTTACAGCACAAAGAGAAATGAAACTAGTTTATATCTCAGAATGCTACTGTATAATGGTAGTGTGTAAATGCTGTTAATGTTTTTAGAATACATAAAGGTGAAACTGGGATGCGGGTGATGCTGTGGTCTAAACCACAGAGCCTAGGGCTTGCCAATCAGAAGGTCGGTGGTTCGAATCCACATGACGGGGTGAACTCCCATTGTTCAGTCCCAGCTCCTGCCCACCTAGCAGTTTGAAAGCACTTGAAAAGATTATACCATCCCAATCAAAGTTATAACAGCGACAATTCAAAGTTGATTGAAACCCTAAAATTGTGGTTATGTGTCATCAAGACTCAAGCAGGTGAAGATTTACAGTGGAGTAAAATGGTATTTTACAGAGACAAGACCATCACACAAACTTCCACAGATTCCACATTTCTCCAGGTTATCATGTGATAGGGGAAACTTCCCAACAGAGAGGCTTAGTCAGCTGATGAAAGCCACACACTGCAACTGTCTCCTGATTGAAGAAAGCATTTGCTAAAGTAATATTGTCTTTTGCACGTATAGTGAAGGGATATTACTGCCTTACCCACCACCTAAAGCTGGTGACAGCATAATCCTTGATCTACATTCTGAAAGTTTAGAAAAGAATGGAGTGTGAAACTTACCATACCTCTGATGTTTACACATGCTCTTGGATCCCAAAATACTGCCCCATGTAATGAGTGACTATTTTCTGTTCCTTTCATAATTTTGAAACAGCAACTGTTCACCACTAAAGCTAAAAGAAAAGAAACTGAGCAAAACATAATATGCTCCTAATTCACAATTATTATTTTAATTTTTTTTATTGGATTTTACTGTGCACAAACTCTGTGAGATTTGCAGGGCCAAACAGGAATGTTATAGCAGAACAAGCAACATTCAGATCAGTGTGCTAGTTGCTCACCCAAGCCCACGTCTATAAGCAGAACTTGTAGTCAATGAAGTTTACTCAGAGTAGGCCCACTGAAATTAGTGAACATGAATAAGTTAGGTCCATTGATTTAAATGGGCCTATTCTGCGTAAAACTTGAATACCACCCAGAAATATTTGCATTTTTCATCTGGACTTGCTCACTCAAGAAGTTTCAGCCACAGAGACAGGAGGGAGGAGCAAAGCCCTATAATAATCAGAGCCATTAATCCCAGGAACAGTGGGAGTCAGTGCTGCTTATAACACTTGCATGCTCAAAATATAAGTAAATGAAAAAGTGAGTAAATATCTATTCACAAGTATCTCAGCATTTTCTTTGTGAATTGTTGCATCTGGAGGGCAGGAAGCTACCGTACTTTTGGAAAGGAGCATGAACTACCCTCATTTACAGTAAGTTACAAAATACAGCAACAACTACCTTTCACTGAAGTTTGCATAGCCCCAGGGGGCAAGAATGGTTAAACCTCCTAACTATTTTGTCTATTGAGTGTGAACTTGTAAGAAATCGATTTTGGGAAGATGATGTTTTTGTAATTAAAAAATAAACTTTAAAATGAATTGACCTCCTTTGGCAATCTTCACAGAACTTTAGCCTAATGGTTGCCATTAATTTGATTTGAATTAATTTTATAATGAAATGATTTTTAGAATGTTGTACTATTTTATTGTTGTTAGCCGCCCTGAGTCCGGCTTCGGCTGGGGAGGGTGGGATATAAATAAAATTTATTATTATTATTATTAGTAGTAGTAGTAGTAGTAGTAGTTTATGGAATGTTTGGTGCTGTGTTAGTAAACCAGAATAAAAACAAAACAAAACAGTGAAAGGATAGTAATTTTATGAATACCAGTCAAAAAGTTACTAAATAGCAGAATGTTTCTTCAAGCCGGTTGTTATATTAAACAAAGGTACAGTAGCAGACAGGATGTGCTTGTTTGCAGGGCATGGTAGAAAAATCCCAGTGTGGATCAGAGTGTAATTTCAAACATATGGTAAATGCAATTTCAGAATTAGAATGTAAACTTTTACTGCATGAGTTGTGATATTGTATTAATAGCATGGGACTGTGATATGTGTGATGGAGGGGGCCTGTCTTGGATGTTTGTACTGGGCCCTTAAATTTAGAGCATTAAATAGCAGTTTAACATATAAACAAACAGACATGCAAGTTCTGATAGTATAAGCTGATTATTCAGAAAGCATAACCTGAATAGTTTGAAACTTTTAAAAATAATTGGAAAATTGCCTAAAAACACAGTTGAAGAGAAACTTTGAATTAAAGTAATTTTTTAGAAGAGCTAGTGGTAAAGGTTCTGTGAGCGACTATATTTTGCTTTGCTTTTCTTCCATTGTTTTGCATGTGGCAAAATCATTTTCACTTCAGCCAAGTGGATGTAAACTGTGTGTAATTGGAATTTTCCACTTATTCAGAGTGGTTATTGTATTTTACAGCCGCTGTACACACTTCTTGTACAGGTGTGAATGTCTATAGGAGACAGGGCAGTTGGAGAATCATATTTCACAAAAGAGTAGACATTTTAAAATCTGAGAATAAACTGAAGTCTAAAATACATTTTGGCTTACTATGACACAAGACAATCATATAGGATTGGGTTGTGCAGCCTTGGTTCTTTGTTGCTCCGTCTCTTCCAGACTCTTGTTTAGATCCTACCAACCTCCCATTTTACATAGCCTTGCAACACGGCTGGCATTTAAGGAATCAAAAGCATTTGAATAAGTCAGACATTTCCTTTTCATCTCAAAGCCCAATGTGGATTGCCAGGTTCAAAAGCAAAAATTAAGAAATGATTTCACCTGCTTAAAAACTTGCTAGGAGAAGGGGGGCACATCTACAGCACACTTAAACTGGACGTTTTCCGTTTCCTGAAACCCTTGGAATGATAAGTTTTCTATAGGTGCTGTATGGAAGGAGCCTATGCTTCTCAGAGGGCAAAGTGTGGGAGCACAAAGACAGACATTGTGTATGTGTATGCATAATCTTGCACCATTTTTTATATATAGAAGATCCCAAGTTTTCCTAACTGATTTCCAGTGCAGGTAATTTACCTCTTGTTCCTTCAGAAACAGGGAAAAATATCCTAAGGCTGGAAAAACATACAAGAAAAAAGAGCAATTGATTTGAAACTTTAGAACCAGGAATAGTAAGGGACAGGACACTGTTTTGCTACCTTGTTTTTGCTCCTTAACCTTGAAATTATTACATTTTCATAAAGCCTTTGTCTTTTAGTTATCTATGGCCTTTTTGTGTGGATAGGATTTTTAAACTAGTTTTTAAAAAGTAAAATTGTCTTCTAGATTGTTTAGATTGTTGGTTTTTTTTACTGCTGGTTTTAATGTATGTTTGTGTATGCTTGCTTGTTTTGCTTAAAACTCACTATGAGTTGCCATGGCAAAAAAAGCAACAAATAAAAAAAAATACCATGAAATTACAGACACTTTTGAGACTTTCTAATCCTATCTCTAACAGATAATTCTCAGAAGTCTCACCAAACTAAAATTCCCAATATTTTTAATGGAAGCCATAGCTGTACAATTAGTAGAAACCAATATTTATAAGTCTGTTGTATATATGTGGTCTTGATGAGAAGGAACCATAGTTTCATGGAATGGTCCAAAAGTATAAAGAAAACTTGTAAAGCAAAATGGAAGTTGATGAAAGGGAACACTACATACCTGAGTTTGGAACTGTAAAAACATTTCTGAGTTAAGCACAAGCAGATGTAAAAGTGATGAAAGAGGTGTAAATCCTTACTGTAGTAGTAAGGCTAGTGAAATTAGAAGATGGAAAAGCGCACCTGCAGTAAATACAATAGTAAATCAGGCATAGTTTGGGATTACACATTGCAGTCTGACTACTCTCATTTTATTGTTGTGAAATTGTTCTTCCGAGTTTCCCACCCTCCATTCATTTTGTGTAACAGACACTAAATCACCACTTACCCTGAATATGATAAAAACTATAATTTAAAAACAATCCTGTGCCAACTGAACTGCTTTTTTTTTGTTTAATGCCACCTAAATAGTCTTCACATAAATATTATTTTCCCATAGTGTTTAGTTTTAACTACTGAATATGACTGACGTTTTAAAGGTCCTTTATCTTGTTTCACTTTCAGATATATTATTCCTTGATATAAAATGGTGTCCCATATACACTTTACCCTCCTGTCTTCCATTTGCATAGATACCAGGGTTTAAATTGGTAATATTGTTACAAAATTAAACTCTGTTATTGTAGGTGTTATTTTCCTTTCTTCTCTACCAAGAAACTTGCGTAGAAAAAATTGCCTGTTCAGGAAATTACAGACATATGTATGCACACAGAAAAAGTGTAAGCTTAAGGCACAATGTGAACAAATCAAAGATTAACCTTCTGTACGGCCAAGTTAATTTTTCGAATCTTTATGCTTTATGAAAAATCAATTAGCTTCAGAGGCTGAAGCAGGTAGGCAGCTGCTGAGCCTCAAGAGAGCCGCCTCATATGGGTCACACCAATCTGACTAGCTGCCACTGAGGGAAAACAGACACTGCTGTTGAGAGGGTCCCATGGGAGACTTAGTTCTACTTGGGTGATCCTCTCTGTGTGCTAAAACAGTACATCCTGCAGCAGCCCCTCCTTCCATCCCATCCCAAGCAAGTAACTGAGTGACAGTTCAAGAGAACAGCCACCTCCACTTGCTTGCCTGCCCTTTCCTGCTGCATTGGCACTGGGGATTGGGCCCAGCACTGCCACTCAGATTGGTAAATGAGCAGATGAGTGATGATGGCAAGGGGCAACCACCACTTCCGCAGTGTGGAAGCTCAGATGGCACACTCTCCACAGACTCACATTCCCTCTGGGTAATGCAGCGAGCCCTGCACAGAGATAATGACCACAGGTGGTAGCAATTGCCATGGTAAGCAGCAGACCCTGCCTCCTCCCATACTTTATCCCTCTGGGTGGCACAGTAGGTGTTCTGGGTCCAACTGCACACACTGCACCACCCAGAAAGAATGAAAGCAGCAATAGCTACTCCTTGCAGTTGCCTGCTTAGGTGAGCAAGCAGTGGAAGCTGCAACCAGCGGCTGCCTCCTACTTCTTGCTACTCTCAATCGCTCTCTGAGTGGTGTTGATGGGCTTCCTAGGGGAGTGAGGCAGGGAAGCAAAGGAGGATGAAACCTGCCAATGCCATGTTGCTGAGGAAATTCCAGAAAAATGACCTGTACCGACCATGTGACAGTCAAATACACTTTGTGGCATGACTATTAGCTGGGAATTTTCTCAGTGCATCTGTAAGAAATGCATGGATGTGCAATCATCCAATGTGGCAATCTACTTGCAGGTTTCACAGTTAACTACTGTATATGGAAGGGGTGTTTTTTTGTCTAAGAGTCCTTCCAGATTGAGTCCTATGTGAAAATAGCGACTATCACATATTGGCAAAATCAGGTTGCACAACGGAAGCTGACCTGGTGCTCTTGCTCAACAAACCTGCTTCTTCAGAAAAACACAATCTTTTGCATTAAGATAAGGAAAGTGACAGGGAAATGACTTTTCTCAGCAACAGTTGCTTCACAAGTTTACTGAGCATTTGTCTTGATTTGTTCACACTAAGTTTGTGAGGAGCTCATATGCTGCTTATTGAACACTCAACAGTGATGTCAAGCAATTGTTAACTTTCCCCTTTCCTTGTGGAAAATAACCATGGGGTAGGGAAGGGAAGCAGATTTGCTGTGCAAGAATAACACATAAACTTTATTTGTGCAACCTGAATTTGTTGGTATTTGATTGAATTCCACCCTAAAATAAGGACAATCCGAGGAAATACACTGGAAAGAGTAGGGGAACGAATGGCTTGAGGCAAGGCCCTCAAGCTCCCAGGGAACAGATCGGAATGAACGATCAGCAAACAGGTCGTCTGGAAGCCACCCAAGAAACATAACGGGGCGAAAAGTCTCCTCAATCACTTTGGCTGTAATGTGGTGTTTTAGGGGTCCTGTGAAGGGCTGAAACACACGTCGACTTGAGGAGGCGCGAGTAAAAGGCCACCTTATTCCCACAGGCGAATAGAGGCGCGCAGGCGGCCACGCGAGCGAACCTCTCGCAAAGGACAGGAGGGCGACGCGAGTGGGACAGGCGCCACGTGCGCGCCAGAGAGGCTGTGCGCGCCAAAAAAAACCCTCTGGCGGGTGCAGGCGCGAGGCGCGGAATGGCGCCAAAACGTCCTGAGGGGAGAAGGAAAGCAACATGTCGCTGCGCCCCCCGAAGGCCGCGCAGGGGGGGCCGAGACGCTGTTGGCGGACCCGGGGGATTTCCCGGTCCGCGCGTCCCAGGAGGAAAGGATGGAAGCCTCCCCTGTCCGTTATGGGAGACTTCTTACGACTATCCTAGGTCACGGACGCCCCGTCGCCTCACTGCAGCGCCCCTTCCCCGTCAGCAAAATCCCCGCCATGGCCAGAAGCCTCCGTCCTGGCGTAGGAGGGGGCCCCTCCTCCCTCCATTGGCTCCGCTGCACCAGGCATCGCCATAAATGCCTCTCCGCAGCCTCCCGCTGCCCCCTCAGCGCAGACACCTTCCAGAAGGGCGAGCGGCCGCGAGGGGCACTTGCCGCCACCGCCACCGCCGCCTGCGTCGAGTTCCTGCTGCACACGCTGCCCGGCCGGGGTCGGGTGTCTGGCGCTCTCCCCGCGGCTTCCCAGGGAGGCTCGGGTGGTGCTGGCTGACCCGCCGCCAGCTGCCTGAATGGTCCCCGCGGCTGCCATGAACCAGGCCCCGGACCCCAATGGCCCCGAGCAGCCTGAGAGCAGAGATGCCCGCGCCTCGGCTCCTCTCCAAGCCGGAGGCGGCGGCGGCCCCTCCAGGGGGATGCCACCACCGGCGCCGAACCTGCCCCAACTCATCCAGAAGTAAGAGCCGCGTCGGGACGTTGCTTGGGGCGAGGAGGGCGGCGGGGGGAGAGAGAGAGAGAGGCGGCGGAGAGGGGGGTCTCCGGGCTTCCCTTTCGGCTCGGTGGCGCTTTCTCTCCTCCCTCTTCAGCGCAGGGCCAGCGAGGTTTGTTTGCATATAGGCTCCCCTCAGGGATTGTTTAATAACTTCAGCGGTCTTTCCCCCTCCTTTCCCCGGAGTATCTCCGCGTGGGGCACATACAAAAAAAGGGACCCCCATTTTATTCTCCAGGGATTTAAAAAAAAATTCTTTCTGACCTTCCGCAGCAGCCGTGAGATTTTCTTTGATATATAAAATCCTATGGATGTGGCTCAATTTAGTTCCTCCGCTTTGGTCGCCCGCTGCATTTTCTTTTAGGGAGAAAGTCTCGCTCATCTTATGTTTACATGCATGAGGGTGTTTCTTCTACACTCTTCTTGTTCACATGTTAATGTTGCAGCTTTCGCATTTCTTGCCCACTTTTTAAAGGCTCCTCTTGCTAAGGCCTCGATGGGAATGAGATGTGCGCGAATGGAAATTCAGGACAAGTTGGTGCTGTATGTAAAGAGCAACAACCCCAGTGGGTGAAATGGGCTTGCTTTTTGCAATCGTACCGGTCGTAAAAACACTGATAAGAAAGTTTGCGTAATTACAGTAGACCGATCTATTTCAATTTCCACACATATCCATCGTGGAGGAAAATTGGTATGTTAATCTGCCCATGGGCTCTATGTATTTTCTTCTTAATTAAATGAAACGCCTGAAGAGTAGCTGAAATTGAAATAACACTGTGTAACAGATGCCATAGGCCTGAAGGAAAATGGTTATATGTATTGGAGTCAACGGTCCCCCCCCCCCAAATCTGGCTAGAATATTAGTATAAAATAAATCCTGGCTAAATTTTAAAT
This sequence comes from Podarcis muralis, assembly GCF_964188315.1. NCBI lineage: Eukaryota > Metazoa > Chordata > Lepidosauria > Squamata > Lacertidae > Podarcis > Podarcis muralis. The sequence continues at coordinate 47,964,641 of NC_135660.1, forward strand.
AAATTGGAAAGTGGTTACAATAGCAGACGTTGCTATAAGAGTCATAGCTTGCCTTGATGACTTAAAAGGACATGGTGGAGCGATAATTTTGCATGTGGTAAAAAGTCAGCTTTTAATATCATTGTCTTCCCAGAGAAAGTAGTTCTTTCTGTTGATTCATCAAATTTGCTGTATGAAGAAGAAAGACTGTGGTGGTTTGTGGAGTAATCCTAGCTTTCTTAATATCTGCGCACTTGTAAAGCTGCCTCCCATTGAGAAAGATGATCTAGGCCTTCAAAATATGGTATGGCGCTGTAAACCTTACTTATACATTATTTTGGGGGGTTCCACAACCACAACATTTGATGGAAGCATATTTCAATATTATTTTCTGATTGTTCTTCTATCCATGCAATCCTTTGCATATTTTCTCAGAACTACAGTAACTATTTTCTCACTGAACCACTGAGTTCAGTGGGGCTTATTTCTTCATGTTTTTGATTGCAGCCTAAGCACGACAACTTTATGAGAAATTATAGTGGTCTAAAACAATATATTTTTCAGAAACATTTTTGTTGGTTAATGCTGAAATACACAACCTGCTATCATTACGTGTCTTAAAAAATGGAGTTAAAGAAGATAGTTCCAGCCATTCTTTATCATGGCAGCATGGCGTAAAATTGCAAATGTCAAACTTCCATCTATGGTAGTGGAACTTGATCGCGGTATTTGTAACTGCGTTGCATAATTTAATCTCTTATTGCATGTTGACATAATTAATATGCTTCAATATTAACTGTAGTAAACAGAAAATGTTTAGATACATGTTGTTATTGGGTTCATTTTCTGAAACATTTGGAAACTAATATAGACAGTGATTGGCATAAGAATTTTGAAAAATGTTTTGCGAACTGAACACGGTATTAAATCAAGTTAAATTAAAACAGCTATTAGAAGAACAACTCAGAGAGTAGGCCGTCAAATTATTTTGACTGTTAATTATTTTCTATTACTTTTACACATGTAGAAAAGTTCTGAAAATGGCTTTGCTTGTAGGTACTTAATTGTCATCACACACATTTTGTTTTGCTCTATTTATTTTCATATTGCTGAAGCAGAAGTGAACTGTGTTTTACAAGATTCACCAGTATTCTAATATTCCTACTCATAAAATGGTTAAAAATTGATATTATTGTAAAAATATGTAAAATGGCAGGTAAAATGTTTATTATTTTATAGTAAAACAAATGAAATAGCAGTCTTAACTCTTTATAGGAAAGAACTTGATTAAACTCTTAGCAATTCAGTCCAGTATACTGGTAAGGAAGTATTCTGCGCTTTCTGGACAGAAATATTTTTCACAGGTGTAATTATAAGCATTATACATTGAAAGTTATATATTCGTTTATACACAACCATTGACTAAATCTCATAATTATAACGTTTTAGCTAATAGCCTTACATTTACATTTATAGAAAGGGTACAATTTCAGATGGAATATAGTAATTTTTGCTGTGGGGTGTGGTTTTTAATCTGGAAAAATACGGTTTTGTGTAGTGGGGAAATTGTAAGGAAGAGAAGGAGTAAGAATGCAGCATCCTGTATCCTAAATTAATATAGAAGTTTAAATCTTCTAACAAATCAAATTATTACATATTAAAAGTAATTTAAAACATGATGAGAAATACTGAGTGCTGTGTTTATGGGAGACCCTTCAAATCTCCGCTCAGATATTGAATTTGTGTAGCTTACTGGGTGGCCTTGGGCAAGGCAGCATCTTTCTGCGGACTTCGTGTTAACTCTTTATCCCCCATGTCCTGCAGTTCACATAAAAACTCTTTGTAGATTTGTATTCCAATGTTTCAAATATAATATCAGTTTTGGTTAGGCACCTGCGATATACTGATTACATTATTTCACCTGTTCTTTGTTTGAGTGGGAATGCATAAATGCCACCTGATTTAGGATTTTTAAACTGGAACATCTGACTTCCTAGGGGGTGGAGGATTAGTGAAGAGCCTAGGTCACAGATGGGGAAAGCAGCCGCTCCTTAAGAATGTGGAATCTGGATGAAATTACCGGTATATGGGCATGTTTAGGCAATGGTCTTACAGACATGAAAAAGATTTGGCTGTATTCTGGCTGGGTGAGCGGAGTTCTGAAGAGAGGGCAGAAGGTTGTGGCAGCGCGATGTTTGAGAGCTTGCAATCGAAACCAATAGATCTTGGATATCTATGATGCATTTACCATGGTGGTACATGATGGGAAAAAATTATTGAAATAATACTGATGGGAAATAAACAGCATCAGAAGGGACTGGATGAAACAAATTTTAGAGGCAGCAATCCACTTCAAGTTTAATCAGACTTAAATTGAAATCCTCTATGTGCCTACTCAGAAGTAAGCCATATTGAGCACAGTGGGAATTGCAACCAAGTAAATGTGTATAGGATTCCAGACTTAAAAGTATGATTGAGGAATGTGCGTGCACATCCTTGATAACATCTACAGTAGAGGTTAGTTCTGAGAGAATTCTGTTCTCAGACCAGTGGGAGTAAGAAAGGAAGACTGCAGCAAGAGATTGGATTGTCCCTTATAATCCTGCCATCAACATGATTTAAGCATATCTGGCTTTTTCCCAATTTCTAGCCACTATAAGTTGAAAAAAAATGACAAAGCTGTGTGAATAAATCCTTCAAGGGAATGTCAGGATTTGATCTGGGCCTTTTCATGGATTGCAGATTTTAATATGAGTTCTATACGCCCTGCCCCTTGTACACAGTGTGACGTACTTCTGAGAAGACCTGTATAGAGTTGTACTGTAATACATGAATAATGATGATACAAGTTCTATACTCCCATTTCTTCCAAATGAGCATGCTTAGGACCACATGCTATTAGTGTTTTTTGTTTTACATATGTTGATACAGTATTAAGATTTCCTATCAACAATTCCCTAAAAACAAACATTTTGGGGAAAAGTAAGCACTGCAAGAGTTGTGGGGAAAGCTCACTTAATAAAATACCAAGAATAGATGTGGCCTTTCGCACCTTATGTCCCAAAACAGATTTGGTTTCCAGTTAAGAAAAGAAACTCTTGAAATAATCTAATTTAGTTGCTCTTTTTGACATAGTATTTAAGACATAGTAGTGTAAGATTTGCTTATTGAAGTTTCAGTTTAGTTATTTAAAACTGATTTATTTTGTTTTCTGTTGACTGGTGTGAGGCTTCAAGATGTAGGATTAGTATTTGTAACAAAAAAAGCTTTTGATATAGTTTGCTTATAATTATATTTCTTGTGGTTTCGTATTATCATTCCTTTGTGGGTGTTTTATATGTATTTGAAAGTTTCATATAAATAACAAATAAGTTTCTCCGTTTTGGGATTTTGATTTCCACTGCCTTAGCCCACCCCTCAGTCCACATGAAGGACACGTCAGATAAATCCCCACCCCCACCCCGTCTTGCCACTTTTGTAAAAATAAAGCAGAAGTAAATTGATGTTCACACATATTAAGAAACAGCAAAAAGAACTAATCAGAAGCTTACTAAGCTACATTTTTCTTTATGGTAAGTTCCACATCGAATTACTTTTACCACATGTTGTGTCTAAATATGTTAGTTTTGTCTTAAACATATCACATAAGATATTGTATACCTAATGAACTACTTCTTTGACAGTGATTAATAAGATAGTCAACCAGAACTAAGAGTTCTTAAAACCCGGTGGTAAGCATGGTAATCCAAACTGAAAGATGTTGGTGTTTAAGAGAAATAGAAGATTCAGGGGGAAATGAAGGTCCACCATAATTTTATGGTTCTTTCATAATTTATTTCACCTGTTGCTATTTGGTGTACATGAGGAAATGGACCATGTGTATATCAGCTGCTGTCTGATGCACAAAATGGAATATAGAAACAGACTAGTTGCTGTTTAATATCTCATAAGTATACAAACTTTTTTCAGTTTCCCTGTGGGATACGACATGTAACATTTGGAAAGACTTTTATTGTGAGATTTATGCAGCATGGGAAAAAGCTTTTGAAGCCTTTTAGAGAAAGTTCTGAGGTAGAAGAAGTGTAATATTCAGTGGAAATGCTTTCCTTTCAAAGATTGCAGAAACCCCTTATGAATAGAGATTTCCCTTCTTATCTGTGTTTCATTGTTAGTTCCAGTCATTAGCCAATTTGGAATGATCCTGTAGAACATGGTGCTTTTGTAGACTGTAAAGGGGAAAGGATCATTGATTTCCACATGACATGGATTGGAATTGCAACAATGCCTGTAAATTCCATGATGTGTATTATTCTCAATAGAATAATGAGAATTTATCTAAATTAAGCAAACACATGACAGTGAATTCCTGTTAACTGCAACAAAATTACCCAGAGTTTTTAGAAACTGGGAATTTAATATTGCTGTTCCCATGAGTGGAGACACTAGGAAATGTTTATTTTATTAAATCAGTCTACTCTCTAAAAAAATTGAGTTCATTCAAATGCTGAAACTGCCTATGAAATTAGACATTATGATCAATTTTCTAAATACTTCTTATGAAGTTTCTCTCTAAAGAGGAACAAATCATAGAAAAATATTTCAGTTAATATATTTTTTCTTTAAATTCATAAAAATTATACATTAGGAATTTTAAGGGAGCAAATGCTCTACAATTGTACATAATAGAGACTAATTTTGGAATTATTCACAGTCATCATTTGTAGGTTTTAAAAATGTTTGTGACATCATTTTATTCTGACTAACTGTTTTCAGCTAAACATTGTGATTTCAGTTATGAATTTTTCCTTTTATTACTTTTATTATTTCCTTTATGGGCTTTGTGGCAAGTTCTAATTTATAAAGATGTGATCAATATGTTGTCCTATGCCCCTTTAAGTTTATTAACTGTCAATTACAAGCTGTTGTTTTAAATCCTTAATAAGATCTAGCAAAGCTCCACTTGCATTGTAGAAATGTTAATGCCTTCATTGTTTTGGCAACTCATTCATAATTACTGTCATAGCTATTTCATGTCTGTTGATGGGATGCAATGGACAACGGTTGTGCTTACATGATGACAGGGTGCGTATGTATTCTAGGGAGCCTCAGGCTCACATGCTGTTCCCCCTTCCATGCAACCAAGAGGAGGAGCTTGCATATCTAATTATTGGAGTGGTTTGGCAGTAGCTGTTGTGTCTGGAGTTCTAAAGTGAAGCAGCTGAAAACATCTGAAACAGTTCTGGGATAGGAAGTTTTCCTAATAGTCTCTTTCTAATATATGTTCTGAGACAAGGCTGTTTGCATGAGGTACTTTTTTTAATATGAGTGCTCTTTTTCCATAGTTCCTCTTTGTGTGTTCTAAGTGTGCATGATGTGAGGTCAGCGTCTGCGAGATATATCTGTGTGCCCCTGAAATGCGGTCTCCTTGTCTAGGGTTCATATACTGCTCTTTATGCACTATGATGGGCTGAATTCTGTACTCTGTTGTGATGATGTGGGCAAGGCAGAATGAGGGGAGGATTTTTTATTTATTTATTTTTGGCTCTCTGTTGTTTCAGCAGGTAAGTTTTTGCTTACATTAGATTTATGGTCAGTGTAGCATTATACTAACATTGTAGGTGGGATGAGGATCTGAGTGGCCTTTCTCCACTCTTTAGCCTGTCAAACCCTTTTCTCTAGCCGGGTTTGGGGAGGATTTTTTATTTATTTATTTTTGGCTCTCTGTTGTTTCAGCAGGCAAGTTTTTGCTTACATTAGATTTATGGTCAGTGTAGCATTATACTAACATTGTAGGTGGGATGAGGATCTGAGTGGCCTTTCTCCACTCTTTAGCCTGTCAAACCCTTTTCTCTAGCCGGGTTTGGGCTTTCTATTAGTGGATTCATACCAGGTAATGTGGAGTTGCATGGTGTATCTAAGGAGCTGTGCTATCGGATCTATACTAGCTGCACCATATATGAAAATATGCCATATTCTAAAGCTCCCCTGCTGATATATCTTATTATAGGATTATAACCTTGGAATTATTATTTTATTTTGGCTGTTTGGAGATGGAAAGCATTGTTTACTTACAGGATAACTAGTCCCCCCCCCCCCCCATCAGGTATTCATTAAATTTGAAAAGATTTTGCCAAGAGATTTAACATAAGAATTCTCATGAAGTTGCAATGCCTGTACTCCCCATGGTTTCCAGGGGGGACCACAGGTAGTGAAACTTCTGTTTCTCAAGGTATTTTAATTTATTCACAATTGTAATTCAATCTGAACAGTTTTTTCCTGGCTAAGTGATTTTATATGTCCATCCTACATTCTAATTATGATTGAGCCCTTTGAGCACTGTTGCTTATGAAACCAAAATGAACAACAGGGAGATATTAGTAGACTTGGAAAAACACAAAGGTTTGCAGAAGTATACAAATAAGGAAAAAAGAACTCTGAGAGGGTAACTTGACAAAACAGTCCAATGAAGACCAAGTGTGCTCAGTGCCATTGGAATTGTTTTGAGGAAAACAGTCATATGGTAGATGGAGAACAGTGGAGTGGCCGGGAAAAGAGGAAGGAGGAAGAGCCACATATAATCATATAATCATATAATTGTAGAAAGGTTGGACAAAACTGGATAGCTTATTTCCAAGTTCACACTGATAAGCTACACAGTGGTACCTCTGGTTACGTACTTAATTCGTTCCGGAGGTCCGTTCTTAACCTGAAACTGTTCTTAACCTGAAGCACCACTTTAACTAATGGGGCCGCTGCGCTGCCGTCACACGATTTCTGTTCTCATCCTGAAGCAAAGTTCTTAACCCGAGGTTTTATTTCTGGGTTAGCGGAGTCTGTAACCTGAAGCGTATGTAACCCAAGGTACCACTGTATTTAAATGTATGTAAGGAACACAAGAGGGACGTGGGTGGCGCTGTGGGTTAAACCACAGAGCCTAGGACTTGCCGATCAGAAGGTCGGTGGTTCAAATCCCCGCGACGGAGTGAGCTCCCGTTGCTCGGTCCCTGCTCCTGCCAACCTAGCAGTTCGAAAGCACGTCAAAGTGCAAGTAGATCAATAGGTACCGCTCCAGCGGGAAGGTAAATGGCATTTCCGTGTGCTGCTCTGGTTCGCCAGAAGTGGCTTAGTCATGCTGGCCACATGATCCGGAAGCTATGCTGGCTCCCTCGGCCAATAAAGCGAGATGAGCGCTGCAACCCCAGAGTCAGTCACGACTGGACCTAATGGTCAGGGGTCCCTTTACCTTTACTAAGGAACACAAGTGAGAGCTGCATGTAGAAATCAAGAGCTATCCATTGCGAAATCCAATATTTTAATGCAGGTTGGATTTAGGCACCAGTGTGCCCACCCCAGCCTAACCCCCTCTCCACAAATGAACCAACCTAATCCTTATTTGGCTCAGGCATGCTCAGTAAGCATTGAATGCTAGGTGATGGGGGGGGGGAGTAAGCTGCAGGGGAGGGTGAATGCAATGGAATAGCTGGAACTCTGAACAAAAGCACACCATGTTGAACACACACACTTCAGTTCTGTAAGTGCCACTGCCTATGCAACTAAGACTGCATCACTCACTCTCAAGAGAAGAGGTGTCAGCATACTCAGTGTAAGTTGCAGCTTTTAATACAGTGGATTATTAACCAGCTTGGTAGTTGCTTTTCTGTGATTCTGTTCATACCTGTCTGTGACTGTTCTGTGTGTTTGTCAGTGTCAAGTAAAACTGCTTTGAGGTTTTTTCTTACAATTCAGTGGTATATAAATTTTAGGAAATAAATGACTGAAGTAGCCACAAATGTTTCAGAGGCATTTACTCTCATATGACATATTAAGGAGTTTAGGATTTTTCATGCTTTTGGGGACTTTGTGTATATATCATGGACAAAACTTTTTCCACACTATCCCTTATTAGATATATTTTCTGTAACTCACTGCTTTCTCCCACCTGGCCAAAAATAAATAAAAATAATACAGTGGATGGTACTCATTCATTATGATTACAATGCCAAAGGGTATTTAAAGATAAAAAATAAGTAATTAATATTCATCAGAGTGTAAAAAAAGTAAAGGAGATTGCTTTATAATCTCCATGTGTAAAGGTAAAGGTAAAGGTACCCCTGCCCGTACAGGCCAGTCTTGACAGACTCTAGGGTTGTGCGCCCATCTCACTCAAGAGGCCGGGGGCCAGCGCTGTCCGGAGACACTTCCGGGTCACGTGGCCAGCGTGACAAGCTGCATCTGGCGAGCCAGAGCCGCACACGGAAACAGCGTTTACCTTCCCGCTAGTAAGCGGTCCCTATTTATCTACTTGCACTTTGACGTTCTTTCGAACTGCTAGGTTGGCAGGCGCTGGGACCGAACAACAGGAGCGCACCCCGCCGCGGGGATTCGAACCGCCGACCTTTCGATCGGCAAGCTCTAGGCGCTGAGGCTTTTACCCACAGCGCCACCCGCGTCCCTAATCTCCATGTGTACTTGATAACAAATTTAGCATTTTATCATTTCATTTTTTAATAAAAGGTCATGCCCAAATGCATCCCCTGTAAAGAAAATTATGTGCTGACAACTTAAACCATCTATAAATTGTTTCTGTTATTCAAAAAAGATTGGTTGTCTTTTTATAGCTATTTCATGCTAATGGTTATAATGTTTCATGCAGGTTCAGAAACAGTATACTTTTGGTCAAATAAAATGAGGCCTGTTGATAAAATAATCCACATGTCAAACGAGAGCTGGAGATTTGAGTTTCGTTTCTTTTATACAAGAATAAAAAATTGTATTGGTTAACAAGTATAATTCTCTACTCTTATCTCTATTTATCTTCTTTAAATGCTTCCTATTAGCACTTCTTAACATTCATGAGTATCCATATTCGCCAAGCCACCTATTTGTACTCTACTCTTTCGCCACCTGGGCACTTGGCACATTCTTTGCCGGTCACCACCCTCCTCCCACTTATGCATCATGCTCTTCCTTCACTTTACAGCTTTATTCAAGGTCACTACACATACAGGAGCTTTCCTTCCTATCTTCTGTGAGAAGTCTGACCCTGATTGTGAATTGTGAAGGCATATAAATGAACTATCCAGAAATAATTTGTAGCTTTATCCTCTTAATTATTGGACTTCTTTTTTTAAAAAAAGAAAGGTTTTTTTCCCTATGTGAAGAGAATTCTTAAATATTTTTTAAAAACAAAGTAAAATTAGCTCTACATTCTAGGCAGCTCATCTCTTTGTGATTGGCTGGAGTGCAACTGAGTATACTGTGTATCCCATCACTATGATAACAGATCAAATGATTTTGTAGCTGGTGCTACAAAATGAAATCAGAGGCTAGGACAAACTTTGGGCCAAGTTTGAAAAAATTGGGTAGGGAAAAATATTTAGTCTGAGATGCTTGAGAGGCCTCTTTGGAAACCCTATACCACAATTTTGATGCTAGTATAGAGAATGCTCTGCCATGCTCAGTCAGATATTTCACATCCTAAAAATGTGGGACAAACAGCAGGCCCCTTTAAAAGGATATTAAGATGTAGGGAGTTTTAAGACAATGCTTTCAAATACTCTGAGAGAGTGAAAGGAGTGGAGAGAGCAAGAGATAGCAGGATCTTCAAAGAGCAAAATAAGAGTGTGTATGACTCAAGAGAACCATGAACCAAGTTCTCCTTTTGCAATGCTATTTATCCACTTCCTACTTGCTGTTGCTTCCCTTTGCACCATGGAAAAGCCAGAGTTGAGGGTTGCCTCTCACTGAATAGCGTGAGCTGTCGCACATGAAGTAATACGTTGGAAGGAAGGAGAAATACAGTGGAACCTTGGGTTGTGAATGTGATCTGTGTGGGAGGCACGTTTGCAACCCACAGCGTTCGCAACCCGCAGTGCCGCGTCTGCGCACACACGGGTCATGATTTGGCACTTCTGCGCATGCGCAAAGCGCTGAAACCCGGAAGTAACCCATTCCGGTATTTCCGGGTTCGGCGCGGTGCACAACCCGAAATCACATAACCTAAAGCATCTGTAACCCCAGGTACCACTGTAATCTGATATTAGATATGCATGCCTTAAGTACCAGAATATGCTATCACAATTAAGTAATCATTTTCAATAATTCTCTGCTTTTTGAGATAAACTCAGTTGGTTAGAGCATGGTGCTGATAATGTCAAGGTTGCAAGTTTGATTCCTGTATGGGTCAGCTACGCTTACCTGTATTGCAGGGGTGGACTAGATGATCATCAGGGGTCCTTCCAATTCTACAATTCTTTGAATTCTATGATTTAAAGGATGATGAATTTTTGTACAATAAAAAATCCCATTTCCCTCCACTAAACCAGAATTCCCCCCCCTCCTGCTGCTCACAACCAGCTGTAACATAAGAAAAATGAACTAGACCAGTAACAACTATAGTCAACAGGTACAGTGGAAAGGGTGGCTAGTGGAAGGAAGAAAAGGTGAGGTGGAGAAAGGCTTCCCATAGGCATCAGGTTGGTCACTGTGAGAACGGGATGCTGGACTATATGGGCCACTGACCTGATCCAGCAGGCTGTTCTTATGCAGTTATGTTAAGTTACAAGTACACCTATGAATTGTCATTATCCAGAGCAAGGATTCATACTGTTCAAGAAAGTAGACTAGAAGGAAATATATTTTTTATCATATGTCATATTGATTCATTGCAACCATCTCCTAAACAATCATTCTAGGTTCTAAAATCATAAGAGCTCCTTGGTTAATATCTCAGCATTTGGTGCAAGTGATACTTTCCAGTACTGAAGGCAGAAACATTCAGCATGCAGTGGTACACCACACAACTGAGCTCTCTCCAGCTTTGCTGCTGCTGCAATAGTGAGAGGTGAGATCAGTATGGTACAAACACAGTAGCAGAACCAATCTGACATTCCTGCTGATGTGTTTTTATACTGTACTATGTCTATGCTCCTCCATCTCTCCATCCCTGTATGCAGCATTGATGCAGACAGAGGGAGTTAAGGTGAGTGGTGTAGCTCCACTACACTGTCTGCTACTGATTGAAGGTTGAAGATGAAACTGGGAGAAGGAATTTGGGAGCAGAATAGAGAAATGGAGGTATACTGTGGATGTGGTCAAATATGTGCAGGAATGTTATACTGACCTAAAATTTTAAATCCAGGAGCATTCTAACTGTGGACTCAAGCAAAATAGAAAAACATTCCTTACTGATGTGCTGGGAAATGTCGCATGTGATGTGCAGTTAGTAGAATATGCATTTAATTATCTAGAAAAAAAAGAATGCTTGGTTATAATTTCTCCTCCATTTTTATTCAGTTATGATGATTAGGTAAGTTATATGTCATCAGGAAAGCTTTGAATTGGGAAAGCACAATTCAACATTGAAGAACTAAGAAAAGCTTGATAAAATAAGTTTTACAGCACAGTCCTAACCATGCCTCTTCAGAAGAAATTCCTGTTGAATTCAGTGGGGCTTAGTTCCAGATAAATGGGGTTAGGATTGCAGCCAGGCTAAGTGTTATCCCAAGGGACACAGAAAGTACCAGATACCCCTTTCTCAGTGCAAAACAAGCAAGCAAGCTGTGATTTCAGAGAGGTAGAACCAATGTCAAGATTCCTCCTCCTTGCCGTCATAGAAACTTGCCACCACAGAAACCCTGCCCCTACTGATCTTTGATTCACACTGTTGGTAGGACTGAATGTGGACCAACATCTGCCCAGTTTCCCCAAAAGCCCCCAACAGGGGAATTAAGTATGCTAGCTATTGAGCCTGCATAGAGTATTTCCCTCCTGGTGTTCCTAATGGGCAGCATATTGATTAAAGGGGGAGAGAGGGATCTACTTCTGCCCTGCTGATGAGAGCCCAGCAAGGTTTTGAATGAGGTGTATCAACTTTTAGGAGTGCATCCTAAAAATAAATTTATTAGAACCTGTTTTTGCTAGATGCCTGCCATCTGATTAATGATTCATAATCTCACATTTCATATTTCTACTCATTGTTGCCATGTCAATTTGAATGCATTATCTGTGATGCAGCATTTTTTATACACAGAAGACCACGTGCACAGGTAGTCTGTCTATGAACAAAGCAAATACTTAGCATGCGTATTGACAAATTATTAGGTACATGGAGTATTTCCTTTCACACAAATGAGTGAAGAGCCATTGGGTCACACACAATGGTTGCTTATGCTTCTCAGGAGAGAGCATTTGGGGAGAATCATCCAGTAGGTCAGGTTGAGGAACGTCATGTCCATGGGCCAAATGCTGCTCTCCATGTCTGTCTGGTCTTTGGGACTCTCTCCATGCCTCAACCACTTCCTAGCCATATCCATTCTCTCTAGGCCACACCCATCATTGGCTCTGCTTCACACCTACCTACATTGAGTGTTTTCGCCTAGCTGGAATGTGTCCTTGAACTCTGATAATGACGCTCGTTGGATGGAAGATAGAGGTATGGGAGTATATTCTCTTGTACAAAGGCAACTTTTACATCCATTGCTCTGCCTATTTTTGCCTCTGGCCCTAACACTCACTGGCATGTGACTGTCCCCCTCCTGAAAGTTGCCCAGAAGGAAATCTCACCTTTGAGCTAAAAACTTCAACGCATCATGCTTCACTTATGGATCATAGCAGAAATTCATGTGCCCCTTACCTGAAGTCCTACAATATATCAGAACTATCATTCTCCTTTCTTCTTTACAGTATTGGTCTATTTTTAAGCCGGCACTGTTAGAAAGTGTTATGCTGCCTAGCAATGCACAGTTTACCCAATTAAATTTGACTGAAGTTTTTTATTAGATAATAATTTTTTTTGAATATGCTGCTTACTTTTGAATATGCTGCTTACTTGCAGCCACTGAATTTGTCAATTTTAACTTTCTAGTTTGTGGAATTTTCCTGTTTGAATCCTGATAAAATGAAATCTTTGCTCTTGGGATTTTCTCAGTGTAATCAATTTACATTAGAGCATGGGCAAGGAACTTTGCAAAAACATAACTCTGCCTGCCTTTTATTTCAGTGTAGACAAAGAGAAATAACTTTTTATTGGCTGTGTCTGAATTTAAAATCCCTTCAGCCTTTTCTTCACAGGGTAAAACTGAAGCTCTTCCATAAATCAGTTAAAAATAATGCCTGTATTTAATAACACATGAAGGCAAAGTGAAAGAAGATCTCTTAAACTATATATCAAGTAGAAGAAAGAAGAAAAGCTGCTCGTCTCTCTCCTTTTATATTCAGGCTTTTGGTTGTCCTCTACCTCAGGAATATTTCTGTCACCAGCAATAGTTCGTTATGCACGTATTGACCAAATTGTATTTCAAAAGCTAATTTAAATGACTGCTCTTTCACTGAAAAGTTTACCAGCTATTTTACTGATGCAGACAGAAAAGAAAAAGAATCAAAATCTTTGAAAAACATACTGTCTTCTGACTAAGATTATAAAGACGTTTTAAAATGCCTGGCAATAAGACAGCATATTTGATTTAAGAAAGACATCCAATGTAAAATAAAAGGATCACTTACTGTCATCGATCCAGCTTTTAAGTGGTCTTGCACTTCATTTGTTGCAAGAGTATCTTAAGCAGAGGTCATCACTCTCATAGCAGAAATATGATGTTACTGATGCCTGAGCCAGGCAGAAGAGGGAACTGTGCCTAAATCAGTGTTAGATGAAGAGTTTGAAGGGAAATAGAATATAACAATCTCTGCATGCTAAACAAGAAGTTAGGCCTGGATGATTGAGTGTCACTGAACATTGAGTGCTTCTATGAGAAAATATTTCAGAAACATTTGAGGCATTTTCAAAATTATGAAGGAAGGAAGAGTTGTAAAAATGAAATCAGAATAGTAAAGAAATAGGGATACAAACAAATCTGAGATAAAATTGCAATTGCATTAGAATGACAAAGATTTATGTTAGCATCTCAGTTGGTATTGCCACTGTAATGCCAGCATGACATAATTAGTTTAATGTCAGAATAGAGAAGTAGCAACATTTTTCCATCTTGAGTTGGAATCCAAAGTGTTTCTTAGAGTACTTCTTCTGCTAGCTCGGTGGAGGCCCCCCCCCCTTGAATAAATGACCCGCATGCTACAAACTGCTTTTCAAATGCCCTTCCATTTCAAAAGAAGCTTGACCCCATATATTTACATTACATTTAAAAGCCTATACAAGTAATACCTCCATTTATCCAATGAATGATTATCTGAATAGTTTAGATTTGGATAATCATGGGCTGTTAGGATTACTCAGATTATTGTACTATACAGGAAAATATAGAGTGCTTTCCATTAATACATGCACATACACACTTGAAAATTCCAAGATGAACACATTTAGAATATCAGCTACTTCTAAAGCAGGAAATAAAATCACCCTGTAGTCCTGTTCCTACTTTCTCTTCCAAGGCTGAACGCTTGGAGAGCGATCATACTGGCTGAACCAGCGCCTCACTTCTGCATGTCTTCTGGCTCTAATTTCCATGTTTCAACCAAAGAGTGGGAGTTGTCCTATGTCTGTATAACTGTACACCTATTGGGACCTCTGATATGATAGGAGTTTACATTGCTATTCACACCTTTGGCTAATATCTTAGATGTCAAGCACAGGGTTAGCCAGCGTAATCTTGGTTCCCCTCCATGTGTTTAGTTGTGTGGAACAAGGGGTTGGAATTAGCTTTTGCACCTACTGAATGTTCCAATTGTAGTTCATGGCTGAAAAAAGAATAAAAATGCTTTTAGAAATGCATTTTTTGAGAAAGAGCATGTTTAAAAATACTATTCTTTTTGATCATTTTTTCCATTAAAAATGCAGAAGCAGGATGAAACATTTTTACGGATGAACATATGTGAAAGTGACATGAACTGGAAATCGGCCAATTGTCCACAATGATATATTAAAGATACAATGTTTCTTCTCTAAAATAAATGAAAGCTTTATACAGTGTTGCACATTATTTTTCTGACGTGTTTGCACATTATTATTGTTTATTAACTAAAATGTTGATAAACATATTTTCTTAGGGGAATGAATAACTAAACTGTTAAATGCTTTGTGTTTCCATAAAGTTCTACAATTGCATGTTGAGAATGATTGACCTATAGTAGCTAGCAAAAGCATTCTCCTGATGCACAGGGTATACAGATTTAACCGTGGCTGCAGGAGTTATTAATAGAACATGCTACATTTCCTTCATATAAACATATGATGAGCACTTTGCTGAAGAAGAAAAAAACTGCTGTGCCTTTCAGTATTTAGGGCCAGTTCATCACCAAGCTAAAATTAAAAAGTGAAGTCAGACAGTTCTAGTATTCTATTTTTAATCCATTTAAGCATGTGAATGTGAAATCTTTCTTTAGGATTCTGTTAATTCAATTACCCACTTATTCAAAACATTCTCTTCTCATGTTACTGTACTGTAGCACTGTAAACTTATATGCTGGACATACTAAAAAAGTTTGCATTTAAATGGGCCTTTTATTATCTTTTGTAACCCTGCCAGTAATATTTTTATTGTGCTTTGTGGTTGAGGAACAAGAGACAGCTCAGTAATCTGCTTATTTTATATACAGTACTAACCATGCAAACTTGCAGCCTCTGTGTTTACATGTGCAGAGCAGTCAGTGTTTATTCTCACATATGTGTCTTTGTGTGCAAAGGCCTATTGCATTATGTCCACACGTGTTAAGTTTCTTACCTTTTTGCTCCATGCACTACTTTCACAGACAAGAATCAGGCCTTTCCTCCTTTGAGTTGTTATGTGACCATGGCAGCCTAAAGTACATTTCTGCTTCTCAATGTTTTTCTTAATGCAGTGCCTGCTGAGACCTTTCATAACACCAATGAGATCCTGAAGTCTTCCAAAACTAAAAAAACAACAACACATTTTTGCTGAGTGGCTGGGTGTGCTCCAGAGCAAAGTACCAGACAAGGCTGCAGTTGCCTGCCATCTTCATTTCTAAAATAGCCCCTGGATGCCACATGGGCCCAAAGGCATTTTGTAGAAATGGTGGTGTGTAGCTGGAGCCTTTCCTGCTACCTTGGTTTGTAGTGTACCTGGCTGCTAGGGTAAAATGTAAGAAAGGGGAACCCCCTTCTAAATTTGGGCGGCAGGAAGGAAGGCAGCAAAGCACCTGAGGTTGGGGGAGGTAGAAAAGTTAGGGATGTGTGTGTAAAGAGTAGGGTAGTGGACCCCAAGAGATAAGTTTACATAATTTTAATTTGATAATTTTATCTGCTTCGTAGTGTTTATACAGTGGTATCTCGGGTTACATACGCTTCAGGTTACAGACTCTGCTAACCCAGAAATATTACCTTGGGTTAAGAACTTTGCTTCAGGATGAGAACAGAAATTGTGCAGCGGCAGCGCAGCGGTAGCCGGAGGCCCCATTAGCTAAAGTGGTGCTTCAGGTTAAGAACAGTTTCAGGTTAAGAACAGACCTCCAGAACGAATTAAGTTCTTAACCCGAGGTACCACTGTATATGCTTGTACTCTGTTGACAGATTGCAGTGGCTAGTGAATGATATTTATTTATCTAAAGCCCATTCAATGAGTTTTGGAATGAGATCATTTTGGAGCAATTTTGCTAAAAGATTTCAGAGTCTTTCAATGGAAATGGATGCCACTTATTTCTGACGTATAATGATGGTGGTACCTCCATGCCACCATGCCCATGTATGCATGTTACCCTACAGAGGGGGTCTGGAAATATGCCGGTCCTCTTTAGCCAAATAAAGACAGCAGCATCATGGAAAGAGTTCATATTTATTGCAGGCTGCAGCAAGAATAAATGATCCAGAGGAATTCTCCAAATTCTAGACCCCAAATACAAAATTCAAGACGCTTTTATAACAATTACATGCATGATCACCTCATGTGCGATCTTTTCAGTAATATGATTGGATAGCAGAATGCACTGGCAGCTTGTGGACTCCAAAAACTAATTTCATTGGTCAGAACACCTGCCCCTAATTACTATGGCAACAGGTATCTTTAAGCAAAGTTTGTAAATTCACTATTCTTCTGTCTCATACAAAATGTTGATTTTCTGCTATCTGCTACATGAAGCCTAATCTGGGTCAGGAAAATTTACTGTATCTCTTCCTTGATGATTTCCCAATATTTCTTCTGCTCAATGTTAGCTTGCTCCTCTCTGCTTTGGAAGCTGATAAGAGATGCCCACAATGGGTGCTATGCCAGCAAAATACAGAAATGCACCTTCTTATTCACAGGCAGGGTGTGCAGGGTGAATTAGCAAGCTGTTAGAGCTTCAAGGCAGCACTGAATTCCTTGCAAAATAAGCAGGCAGTAGATAGATTGCTATATTTCCAGTTCAGGGCAATGGCACGGATACCTTGTGGTTGTGGCTGTGATAATGTGTTTATGCAGACTCCGCACTTAGCAGGCTGAGGCCAGTTGTGTATCAGAGATGTGTTCTGTGAGAGAAGGCATGCTCATAGGTGTGTTTGCTATGGGTTCTGACATACTTCCTGGGCCACAACATCCACCTGGGTCCTAGGTCATGACACCCAGGTATCATATAAACATGAATCAATTTGAAAGTCAACAACAGTCGGATGCAGAATGATTATGCATAACTGCAGAATGGTTATGCACACAATAGTTTTAAATGAAAAGGTTTGAGTAGGGAGGAGAATTATATCTGGTTGTTGTTATTGCCTAGTTACAGATAAAACACGTACACATCTAAGAAAGTTGAGCAAAATCACTTACTAGAAGGCTAAGTCTACAATCCTGTGCATCCTTTTTTTTTTAAGAAACAAGTATCCCTGAAGAATTTAGAACTCTCTTTTGAGTAAATATGTGCATGATTGAGTAGTAATAATTTCCAGAACTTGCCCAAATCAAGCAGTGGTAGTTACTGTATTTTTCCGTGTATAAGACACCCCCATGTATGAGACGATCCCTATTTTTTTAACCCAAAATTAAGTTGTTAACCTTTTTTTTGGGGGGGGGATGTCACTTCCACCAATCGCTCACCCGCCTGCCCGCCACTGCCGATCGCTTGCCACAGCCACTGCCAATCACACACTTCACCGCAACCACCAATTGTCTGCCCGCTTGCCGCCACCAACAGCCCGCCTGCCCACTTGCCGCAGCCGCCAGTCGCCTTCCCAATTGCCGCAGCCACAGCCAATCACCAGCAGGTCTTGCTTCAGCCAGCAATCACCCGCCCAATTGCCGCTGCCAATCTCCTGCTTTCTGCTGCCATTAATCACACATTCCCCCTCTGCATTCACTATCTGTTTATAAGACGACACTCAATTTTTGCCTAAGTTTTTTTTAGCAAAAGCATCGTCTTATGCATGGAAAAATATAGTATTATACAAAATAATGTTTCTTCATAAGATGGAAGATGAATGTACGTGAATATTAATAAGTCCCAGAGTGGTAGTCGTGTTGAATTATTGTAGAAACACATGCACACAAGCACATTAATGATTAACAAATTTATAATGACATAAGTTTTCTTGGGACTATCCTGAGTTGCAGGTATAGATATGCATGATAGAGGTGTATTTAAATGTAAACAGTAGGTTGGAAGGGAAGGAAATGCAAAAAATGCACGGACAATGGTAACTGCATTACACACACATACAGTAGCTATACATAAACTTCCTGACATTGGTAAGCCAATCAACACATGTCATGGGAGAAAAGCTATATGTCACGAGAAAAAATGTATTTTTAGCAGACTATATATGTTAATTTGCTTATCAGTGCTAAAACATCTTATGTTATCAATTGCTATATGTTGTGAATGGCTCCTGTATGTGAGATAATTGGGAATCTCTGAGCTCCCCCCCCCCCCCCGAATTTCCTTTCCTTATGGCATACCTGTTTACAGTTCCCTGCCTCAAACCTATATGTCTACTTGCAGCTCAGAATAACATGCATCTGTTAAAGTGGATAATAATAATAGTAATAATAATTTTTGTCATCTTTAAGATGCCAAACTCTCAAAACGGAACACATAACCGAGCTTAAGTAGCTGGGAATGAAACAGGAGTAAATAATCTGCCACATGGGCTCAATGTATGATCCTGGTAAGATACAGGTTAGCATTAATATGGGTTCTAGTACCTGTGGCCTCAAGTATAAAACTACAGGTGGTGACCATTTTAGGCACATCCAAATGACTTACAATTGCTGATGCGTGGGCCCTTTTGGACCCAGAACAGGGAAGAACAGGAGGCGGGGCAGGGCATGTTTAGGCATACTCCGCTGATGCGTGCAGTGGCTGGGAATGGAATCCCTGCAAGAAATGGTTGTCACCCTTATTACATCAATACATGAACGATACATGTGCTGTGAAGCTGTTTCCTGTAAAAGCCCTTAGTAAGAGGTTGACAACTTAGTTTTGTTGTTGTTGTTTAGTCGTTTAGTCGTGTCCGACTCTTCGTGACGCCATGGACCAGAGCACGCCAGGCACCTCTGTCCTCCACTACCTCCTGCAGTTTGGTCAAACTCTTGCTGGTAACCTCGAAAACACTATCCAACCATCTCGTCCTCTGTCGCCCCCTTCTCCTTGTGCCCTCCATCTTTCCCAGCATCAGTGTCTTCTCCAGGGAGTCTTCTCTTCTCATGAGGTGGCCAAAGTACTGGAGCCTCAGCTTCATGATCTGTCCTTCCAGTGAGCACTCAGGGCTGATTTCCTTAAGAATGGATGCGTTTGATCTTCTTGCAGTCCATGGGACTCTCAAGAGTCTTCTCCAGCACCATAATTCAAAAGCATCAATTCTTCGGCGATCAGCCTTCTTTATGGTCCAGCTCTCACTTCCATACATCACTACTGGGAAAACCATGGCTTTAACTATACGGACCTTTGTTGGCAAGGTGACGTCTCTACTTCTCAAGATGCTGTCTAGGCCTGTCATTGCCCTTCTCCCAAGAAGCAGGCGTCTTTTAATTTCGTGGCTGCTGTCACCATCTGCAGTGATCATGGAGCCCAAGAAAGTAAAATCTCTTTACATTAAGTTTAGATTTCATTTTAAACCAGGTTATTTTAAAAAGAAAAACTTCTTATAGCTGAAATTTGGGGAAGAAATCAATTAACATTTTCAAAAAACCTGATTTAAATAATATTATCTATTTTTTTGTCAGCTCTATACACTATGGAATATACCGGTAAGCTGTAGTCTTTTGAGGGGGGCAGTCTATATTTGTAATATAGTCTTCCCTCGCACCAAGGAATTCTGGGTGGCATATCTTAATTAATCCTCACAATAACTGTGAGAACACTATGAGATGCTGGCTTGTCCAACATTGTAGAGCTGTCTTATCCAAGTTGCTTACTGTGTCATTCTCATTCTTACTTCTTTAATTAGTTACTGTAGAAGAGGAAGAGAGAATTCCTTAGGCAATTTCAGCTGAGGGGGGGAAAATGTCTCTTTAAGGTTCTGAAATTTTTATTTGAGAATGAAAAATATATTTAAGAACAGTTGATTCTGCTGTATGTTTTCTACAAAGTGCTGTGTTCTAGTAACTTTTGGAACCCTTAAATGTGAAGCTATTGTATTTAAGAAGAAAATCATTTTCTGAGTCTTAAACTTATAAAAAGTTTCTACCTTGGCATGGTCATGATACAAAGAGTCTGTAACGAGAATAAGATATAAGATACTGATTAAATGGTGTAATAAAATATCATCTAAAATTGGTTAAAATAGAAGAGTAATATAATAATTACTGCTTAAAATTAGTTAGATGACAATGATACCAACATTGCCTATAGCTAATTACTGTGTGAATGTCTGCAAATCACTTTAAAGTAAAAAAGTGAGCTTTAGGGAATGGTCAGATTACTAGCAAGGAGATTAAAAGGGATTTACAGCCAGTAAGTTAAGGGAACTTGGGATAGCTACATGAAAAATAATGATCTGTTTAGAAACCACAGCCATATGTTTAAAAATCTTACTGGTTTCAGTCTGTCTGGTGTAAGACATGTAGTACCTGGATTAAATTACTAGAAGGTTAGAAACCTTGTATTTAAACTGCTTGTATTTTTATTAGAATGCTGTACTTCTCTTATATAGATTAAGGAAAGAAAGCTTTCTGTTTTCAGTTTTGTTAAAAAATAATTCTTACTGTGTGTGCACATACTAGAAGCCTGTAGTCAAAGAACTAGCTGGTTAGTTCAGATGTAAAATTCAGGTTTTTTCCTATTCTACCCTCACTGCTAATTGCCATTTAGTCTTTTTGTCTTGCTGGGTCACATTGCTGCAGTGGCATTGGAAATGACAGCTGACAGCACTTTCCTATTAGGGACTAAGCTTTAAACTTTGAAACCTTAGGTACAGTCCTTAGTCCTTCCTTGATTTCCTATTTCCCACTTCTCACTGCACCTGTAGTACACATTCCCAGTCATACTTTTTCTTTGGCCCTTCCATTTCTCTAGTACCCGTTGTTTCCCCAGATCACACTTTTCACTTGTATTTCCACATAATGCTGAGGCATGGTTTGTTTTAACCATGGTCTGTTCAACAAATCAGGAGTCACCTCACAAACAAGCTGACCAGCCACAGCTTGTTTTCCAGCTGTTCTTGCCGTGTGCCTCTGTAGTTTAGTGAACATATGTGATTGGCTGGCTAAAAAACTATGGTCAAGCAAGGCTGTTCAGTTTTGCCATAATGGCAAGCTATGGATCATAAGCAAAGAATAAACATGGCTTCATATTGTGGCTTGCAACCAGAAAACAAACATTCACTTTTGCTTATGTTAGAACCAGGTCATTGTCTATAATAATTTAATAATTTATTATTTATACCCCGCCCATCTGGCTGGATTTCCCCAGCCACTCTTCCTTGTCTACCTTGTCAGTTCCTTTTGCCAATCTGACCACCTTTCCTTACTTCCACTCCTCTGTAATATTGACCCCATCAAGTTTATTTTAAGCTCTAGGAAGTTTATTCAGAATCATGTCTGATCATCCTCTCTCAGTTCCTCCTCTGCCCTTTACCTCAAGTTCTGTTCTTCATTTACTCTTCCTACTTCTTTCTTTTTCCATTACATTTCCTTCAGCCTCTGCCTCTGGGCTGCCTACCCCTTAGCTTTCTTTCATTATGGTCCATAATAATCTTCATGTGAAAAATCCATTCTCTCTCAGAAACTGAAAACTGAAACTGAAAACTTTTGTTCCATGAGTTATTGAACAGTGCTGGATAGTCAAGTGATTTGCTAGTGGAAAATGCCAATCATTGCTGTGCAGTGATAATGGAAAGAATGGAATTCCTGCCCGTAACTGCTAGGCAGTGGAGGCAGAGGGCACCTTAGTACCCTGCAAATATGCAGTTACTGACTGACTAGCAGCCCCTGGTGTGAGCTTCAACTATAATCGAGGGCAGACTGCTAGTTGGCAGTTATGTGCTTCCTCAGTGCTGATTGAGGCACCCCCTGTCTACAACAAAAGAGCATTCAGACTTTATAATGGTGTGTTGAAAAAGGGATACATTTTAACTGTAATGCTGCTTCCATAGCTCCATAACAATGGTGCTCAAAGCATGCATTAGTTAATCTTTATTAAAGCTGCTATAACATGCCAATCTTCCTGCTGTTTAATCTAGGTATTTATTACAGTCAATCTGTTGAGTACTTAAAGTAGATCATTGGTTTGAGAGTCATTCTCAATGTCACATTAAGTTAAGATGCCTACAGGATTGACTATTTCCCATGGAAAGCTGGTTTTGAAGAGCACATTAGCAATTAACAGATCTTGCCAGTGTTTATATACTGGGAAACTGGATGAATGAAGGGCATGGTCCAGTCCAGGTTAAGTACTTTTAACCTGTTGATTTAAATGGATTAGTTAGCATTTGTTTTAATCTCTGGTTTTGGAATCAATGGGATTTTAGATTGTATGTGGATCATACTTGCTGTTATGAATCTAATTGTTAAAATTACTGAAATCTAGTTTGCAATTTGGGAGTAATCACACAATATATGGAATTTCATTGGCTCTTTCATATAGAAATAATTAGAACTTTAAAGGGCCTAACTTTGGCTGGATTGTGCTCCAGTTTTTTGGTTGGAAACATTTCTCAAAGTAAATATCAAGTCATCTATGAATATATAGATTTTTTTCAGTGGAAAAGGTACTATTGTGGATAGGAACCTGAATTCTAAGTTGTTGTAGCCAGACACATGAGGGGAACTGGATGATTCACATAACCATTTCATGACAGTCACTGGAAGGACTTATTGTGACTTTTTGCAGTTTTAGCTCCATAATGTTGCTTCAGCTCCCTTGTTGAATTACACATTAAGCCCAGTTTTGGTTTTTTATATACTGGGAGAGGGATTTTAATGATGTACCAAGAATTGAATTTAACCTGTGGCCAGCTCTGTATTGACTGAAGCCCTCGACTGAAGTCAGCATAGGCTAGTCTTTCCAACAGCTGTGTAAATTGGCACTTACTAACAGCACTGTGGATTTTTCATTATAGTGTAACTTCAGACTTGTGAGTGGATAATGCAGTATTAAAATCTTGTAAACAATTTCTTGTATTTCAGCAGAAACTGTTGATTGTATACCTTATCTTATATATAATAAAAAGGTAAGGTTGCCATCATGCAGCAGTTTGTTTGGTGACTGACAGGTGGTGCCACAAGGTACAGCATGACAACAGCCTACTGAAAGCTGCTGGGCCATTACTGCAGTGTTGGAGGGTGAGGAGAAGGGAAGCAAAGGGGAAGATGGAGGCAGGTGGCTCAGGTGAGCCACAGACAACTAACTTTAATGGGAAGGAGTAGTGGATTTGGCAGAGAAGATGGTGGGTTGGGGGCTGGGGATAGGCAGGATTACTGAGTGAAGTGAGCAGGGACACAGCACTAGGTTAATCACAATCTGAATAGGTGCACTGAAATTAATGGACATGTCTACCACAGATCCATTAATTTAAGTGTGCCTGCTGTAAGTAGAGTATAGTTGGATACAATCCTGTTGCAATGTGGCAGTTTTCACACAGTGCCCAGTAACGTGTTTTATCAAAGCAAGTGATATGTATATGGAACAATGGGTGGGGGTTTTATTAATTAATGAGAGAGAGTGCTTATGGTGTTTTTCTGGATAGGTATAAAGCTGCTTTTCAAAATAATTTCATGTGGAATTGTGATATTACTTCTAACAATGTTTGTTTTACATTACTGGTTGTTAAGGTAAAGGTAAAGGTACCCCTGCCCGTACGGGCCAGTCGTGTCTGACTCTAGGGTTGTGCGCCCATCTCACTTAAGAGGCCAGGGGCCAGCGCTGTCCGGAGACACTTCCGGGTCACGTGGCCAGCGTGACAAAGCTGCTCTGGCGAGCCAGCACCAGCGCAGCACACGGAAACGCCGTTTACCTTCCCGCTATAAAGCGATACCTATTTATCTACTTGCACTTAGGGGTGCTTTCAAACTGCTAGGTGGGCAGGAGCTGGGACCGAAAGATGGGAGCTCACCCCGCTGCGGGGATTCGAACTGCTGACCATACGATCGGCAAGTCCTAGGCACTGAGGTTTTACCCACAGCGCCACCCGCGTCCCGTTGGTTGTTACTCTAGCTTAATTAGCCATGGTGTTCTATTTTGATTTTCAAGAAAAAAGATAGGAGATCTGTTCATCCAGTCCTGCCATCCAGTCCTGCCATTAAAATATATTATTATTTAATGCGAAGTTATTTCAAATATTTGTGCTTAGTTTAGATTATTGAAACAGTTGGTACATTATGGAAGAGGGTACAGATTCCTTTTATCAATGATTCCTAAGTAGCATACCATGCATTGGTTATACATAATTTAGTTGTACATGGGAGTAGACTGTAACATGAATTTTCTTCCAATTTTCTTTTATTGCATGTGTAATGAATTAGTGAAATATGTTTGGTGACATTTCTAGGAATAACATTTTAAACACAAAAATACTGTAAAAGAATGAAACATAATATATTTGTTATATTAATTTCTAATGTGTTCTGGCTGCCATGACTGATATTGTCTGTCTCAAACCATATTTTTGTGAAAATAGCATTGCATTCAGGCCTGACTATCCTTTGTTTTGTTTGTTTTGTATTGTATTGATTCCATACCAGTCAACTATGTTTAGAAGCCTTTCTCATGCAACACTTCCTGGTTAAGTAGTCATTAGCTTCTACTGGGCAAATGATCTCTTTGCCACAATTGGATGTCATGGAAAAACCACAACTTGAATCTTCAACTGGCTTCACTGACTTTACATAGTCTGTGGTAGATGAGAGAGCCAGGTGGGCACTGCATTGCAGAGAGGATGCCTAGGGACAACTGTATTAATTCCCTGTTCCAGCTCAGGGTTCAAAACCTCTGAGCTAATGAATTTCCCACCCACACTGTTCCATTCAACATAGAGTAGATGCACCCTCCCTCCCCCTCCCTATCATCCCTTGAATGCAGGTTCCTGTAAACAGGCATGGCCAAACTTGGCCCTCCAGATGTTTTGGGACTACAATTCCGATCATCCCTAGCTAACAGGACCAGTGGTCAGGGATGATGGGAATTTAGTTCCAAAATATCTGGAGGGCCAAGTTTGGCTATGCATAACATCTTCTATATGTAAGATGTTAGAAACCTGATTTCCAGGTCCCAACCTTTTTTTATGTGAACTGCCTGTCATTCACTTTCTGACCAGCAGTCTTGGTGGAGCAGGGAATATATTTGAGCCCCATGCTGAGTGATACTCCTTCACGGTTCATTGCATATTCAAACAGCTGTTGGGCTTGATAAATCAAGTCAGGTTTATTTCAAAGCAGCCTTGTCATTTTATAATTGCTTTTACAGTCCTAAATATGCTACTATCAATTAAGGTTGATTTCAGAACAAACTCATCATTTTATGATAAGCTTTTGCAGCCCCACAAAAGTATTATATTTAGATAATAAACATACAAGTAATATAGATATACATAAATAGATATATACATATTACATGTTAAAAGAATGTTTTGTGATTGTTTTGAATAAATCTGGAAAGTTTTACTGCAAATGATTAGACCAGTGGTTCCCAGCTGGTGGTCTGTGGACCCTAGAGGATCGACATAACCCACCCAAGGGATCAGTGCACCATTCACATAACAATCAGTCTGCAGAAATTTGTTATGAAACTCAAATTGATTCTAATGCGCTTGATATTTTGGTATTATTGGTTGTTTTCTTGCAATATTTTCCAAAATGATGTAACTTTACTATGCTGATTCATTCAGCAAGATTAAAAACATCCCCTGGAAGCTCAGGAGCCTAATACAACTGTAACTTGTTTAATTCAAACTCGCCGTTACTGCGTTATGAATAACGTAGATTAACAAGTCAGCAGGCAGTGAATACCAGAAGATTGATTACCTCTTAAATCTCTCGTATAACAAGAAATCTTGTGTATTAAGTAACACAAACTGTTCACTAGTTGATAAATTGCATTCTAATAAATTCTCAATCAACCATATGCAGTACCTTCCTACTATAAGGACTAGTTTAGAATGCACAGAATATTTTGTTGCTTATCTTAAGAGTTTGCATTCCCGCCCCCTGTTTGTTTGTGTACCTCTTGTGTTTTTCAGGGCATATGGTTTATTTCCTATTCTATTTTCAGCATATGGGGTCCCTTTACCTTATTCTTGGGAGTAGAGTTTTAAATTTTTGCAAGAAGTTCCTAGGTAATTTAATATCAAATGCAGTGTATTTTTAGGATTTGGTGTAGTTGAATAGAAGTAATAGAATTGTATTTGTATTTTTAAAAACCATTTCAGACTTTTTAAAATATGTCCGAGCTAGACTTTTGGAATGTTGAGAGGTGCTGCTTGTGGATGACATCAAATAGCCATAGGCTGGTGTATATGTTTCTGCAAAAGACAAAAAAAGATTGTGTTATATATGTTCGCCATCTTGCATTACTCACATATTTTCACTTATCTGTTTGTCATTTTAAGTGCTCTTGGCCAGTACTGTGGCAGTTATAGCCCCACACTCATCTGGTAGGATGCACAAAGCAGTTAGAGTCAGTGGCGGAGGTCTGTACCTTTCAATGTGTTCTAACTGGAACAACCCTTCCAATTTCTCTGCCTCAATTTGACCAGATGTGGAAATGGTCCTCTCAGTGGATGGCAACTGCCTTTTTTAAATCCCCAAGCATTCCCTCAGAATGATGAGAGGACTTCCAAGATTGTTTGTTTGTTTGTAGTTGCTGCTAGCTTCGACAAGAAGTGGCGCTAGCTTTATTCAACAACTGGGAGAAGTGAAGAAAAGAAATGTGAGCTTGAAGTTTCAGTTTCAGGGGACCTTTTGCTCTCTCCACATTGCAAGCTGCAAGTTTTCTATAGCAAACATTTTGCTCAGGTGTAGTGGCATAAAATCTTGAAGAACACTTTCAGTTTCAAAGTCTTTAGCTTTATTGGCTACATAACCAGATGGTGAAAAGAAACAATGCAATAATCAGCCTTACCTCATAGCCTAGACTCAGAAATAAAGGTTCCACAAATTTCTTCTCTCCTCTGTGTCTTGTTAAAGTGTCAAAGGAAATGCCTGTTTTTGTTAGGTCCACTTGTCAAGGCTTTATTTCAGATTTATTGGTAGGAATTTAGTATTCTGGGGCTTGCCCTTTAACCAATTGAAGGGGAATAATGCAGTAGCTGAACACATGTTGCTTATATTCAACCAGTTGTAGCTCATTTATGGAAAGAAATAATGTACAACTTATGAATTCTTGAAACTTTGACAAGCTATTGCTAGACACACAGTTGGTTTTGTCCAAGAGTAAACATTCACTAATTTGTTTACCTTTAGGAAGTTTTCAAAAATAGGAAAGCCACACATTGTTTTATCATGTAATTTTAAGTGTGTAGCCTTATAGCTAGCAACATTTAGCAGAGATTTATTCAGCCTGTGTACTCACCATACATGTAAAGCTTATTATTTTCCCTATCTTTGGAAATGTAGGGTAATAGGAATTGTCGCTCTGTGAGGGTAAACTACAATTCCCAAGATTCTTTGGAGGAAGCCATGTGCTTTAAATATACAATGGTGCCTTGGGTTACATACGCGTCAAGTTACATACGCTTCAGGTTACAGACTCCGCTAACCCAGAAATAGTGCTTCAGGTTAAGAACTTTGCTTCAGGATGAGAACAGAAATCGTGCTCCGGCAGTGCGGCGGCAGCAGGAGGCCCCATTAGCTAAAGTGGTGCTTCAGGTTAAGAATATTTTCAGGTTAAGAACGGACCTCCGGAACGAATTAAGTACTTAACCCGAGGTACCACTGTACAGCCTTACTCTTTGGGTAGCATCTTAACTAATGAAGGGTTCTGGAGTACTCTAAACCAGAGATGTCTAACAGGTCGATCACAATCTAATGGTTGATCATGGGGCGTCCCTACAAAAAGCTCAACAACAACTTTGGGTCTCCCTGGTTAGTAGTTCTTTATTTTTAGTTGAATTTATTTCAATCTAACCTAGTGCTTAGGATCACATTCTGAAGAGCTGTGAGAGTGCTAGGACCGTATTCAGCTGTACTCATGAGATTGGGTGGGCGCACAGAGCTGTCCTCCTGACAGTGCTGTCACTGCTGCTTACCAGGATGCAACCAATTCCATGTGCTTGTCAATGTGTTGACACAGACCCAACATCTTTGCCACTGTGCATTGTCCCAGGAAGTGGTAGTGATGCCATGATTGTGACAGTCGTGGCTTCAAGACACTTGATGTGTTTATTTACCTGATCCTATGCATTTGTATTTTGGACTAAAGGATAGGAATATGGCTTTGGGCCAACTACTGAGTCCCCATTATTATAATGATTTCTCTTGAAAAACTGCATATTAATGCTCATTATTGCATTGTTTTTTCAAGGCTTTTGGGAGAAAGGGATATTTTTAAAGAGGTAATATCAGTACCAGATTCCTTTATATCAAGTGCTTAATAGATTCCATAGAACTGACTTTATCTGACATAACTATGGAAATGTGTGCAGCTGCTTTCTCAGTTAAGAGTATCTATTTTTGACATTGAAGTGATTAACCAGACCTGGCTTTTGTCAGGTCAAGTGGCAGAAACAGAGAACCTTATCACCTTTTCTTTGTTGACAGCATATCATTATCCATGGTAGGTCATAGGGGGATACATAGATAGTTGTGGTATTTAAATACCTAGATAGTGCCATAGCTTTTGGATTTCTATTTTTAATTTTACTCAGTCATGGCTGCTATCGAGGCCCAAGTAAAGAAATGGGCTGGGGGAATATATGAAAAAAAACATTAGAAGGTTTGAAAGGTCACAAACAGGTATATTTAGGTTACTTACTAACAAGCTTTTTGAAACATACAAAGGTACTGGGTATGTAAAGCTTTGAAAACTAGTTAGTGATGTGTAGAAAGCTGTATTTTATATATTTTAGAATGTGATGAACTTTAACTCTCCCTGCTCCCGCATTTTTCCTGGTCTTCAATTTAGAATGCAAATGTTATTTGTCAGCGTGTACTACATTCAGGTTAATCTTAATCATGGAAACAACATTTATGCGCTTGTATATGATAACATCCCCACCCCCGATAAACCCAGTGAAGGCTAAAAGAATGGAACACTAGTTTGTACATCGAACTTTAATGAAAAAGATTCTGAATGTGAGATATCTAATCAAATGTTTGTTTGTGTTACCCAGGACAAACAAATTAAACAATAGTTGCAACAGTAGATCAAAAGCCACATTACTCATTAAAGAGTATGAATATACAAAATGTGTTCTGTAAGCCAAAAATTGAGCTGAATAACTGTGCATGTACTCTAAATCGGCTTATTTTAGGTAGTGGCTAACAAAATGGTATTAAACTTCTTGGAGGACATATTTTAAAATGTTAGCCTTAATATAACTCTGTATGCTTCATTTATGCGGACAGCAACTGTATAAATTTGCTGAAATAATAATGCCTCATTCTAAAGGAAATGTCTAACTTACAACTGTAACTAGAAGGTACTACCAAAACAATATGCCAAAATTAATTGCATGATATGTACCGAGAAAGGAAAGAAAATAATGCCAAATTAATATATTTATTTTTAATAAATTTTGGCAGTTGACTTTATATATTTTATCAAGTTGCAGAAATCCTAAACAAAAGATATTATTGCTTTTGGTTCTGCGATGAGGTTGTAGTGAAGAGAGATGGATTAGAGTTTTTAATAATCTGATATACATGCTGGCCTAATAATTCATAGATTCAGGCCTTAAATATGCTACTAAAGAGTTTCTGGAAGCAGTTGGCTCATAGTCTCTGGATTCAGGAGAAACAAGTTATCTGTATTTAAATCAGACTCTTGTGATAAGTGAGTGAAGCTCCTTTTGCTTTAGAACATTATTATTATTTTTTAGTATTTTAACCAGCACTCTCCGAAACTTTTTTTCTTTTATAGCCTAATCCTAACCGTAGTTACTTGCAAGTAAGTGTTGTTGATTTCAAGAAGACTGGGTGTCCAGTAAGGCTGCAACACTATGCATACATTTACTTTCAAAGCATGCATAGCTACAGCACAATCCTATATTTAAGGTTACAAGCTTAGATATAAATATTAAAGTACCACTGAAGACAATTGGATACATAAACTGTGTACAATGAATATGGGAGAAAGCTGTACTTATAAAAGGGAGATGTGTGTACAAGTTAATTGTTGTAAAGAAACAGACCAACAAATACATTACTTTTTGAAAGCTGATAAATTGGATTTGTTACACTTTGCTACATTGGAACTAGGCAGTCTGGATTCTTCAGATTTATTCTGTCTCTGCTGTTTCTTCCTTCACTGAGAGCTGTGCCAAACAGGTTTCCAAGATGTATATAATGTGGGTGCTTAAAGTTGTGCGTCTATATTTTATTTTAGGCACTTTACTCATTTACTGCAGGAAATATTTGTATAACAGTGGAATTTCTTGCTGCAATTATATGGGTTAGCACTGCCCTGATTTTTTTTATTTTGTAAACAACTAAAAGGGGGAAAATAACAAACAATTTGAAAAGTATGAGTGGAAACAGTTTTTAAAATAGGCATGCTTTCCCCTTTGGATTTGTATTACAAATCACATCCTCAGTACTGTTCCAATAAAATACTGTTAGTTTCAGTTGACCTCTATTGGAATAATCATCAGGGGACACTAAGAGGTAAAGTATGGCTCAAGCTCACCAAGTGAGCTACATGGATGAGCAGAGATTTAAAGCTGTTTTTTCCTAGTGCTTGTTAAATGTTCTAACCGCAGCATCACTCTGGTTCTTCAAACTGGGACAAGCAGCAGCAGCACATGTGAATGCGGCTGATGACCGAATATGTGATTGTGTTGAATAGCTGGAATTACCCTTATATGGTTTGGAGGCTTGAAATCTGAACAAATACATTGATGAATTATTATTAGTTTACTGATAAAATACCATGGTTCTATGCCTTGCCTTCCTGTTCACTTGTTAGAATACGTTAATGTGTGTCAGCTGTTTAAGTTAAGATACTTCACTCATGTACTTTCAAAGATCACTACTATAACTTAAACCAAAGAAAACACAGGTGCAGAGATCATAAATAAGATTGCACATGTGCTAGTCATTCCATGTAATGAACTAGTTAATTATACACTTCTCTAGTTGTAACTGAATATATCTAAACCAGGCTCATGTTTATGGATAGCAATGAGTGATATTTCATATGAGATTTCTTGATGAGTTTACCGTATCGCCTATCCGACTCTCTTCCTCAAAATCTGCTTCCTTAGTTTTGTGCCTGACCAAAGCTGCAGCCTCTTTGGTGGCTCAATGACAGCTAAGGTTCAGTTTTCACTTGAATGTAAACTGGCATCTCTTTTGATCTTGATTTGAAATAGTGCTTTGATCATGTTTTATGTCATTAAAATATCTATTTGATTTTAAGAATAATGGATATCATTGTTTTCAAAGCATTAATAGTAAAGTAAATACATCTGACTAGGGAACACATTTATGATAGAAAACATAAGTTTCTGTGTTCAGATTAGAAAGTTGAGCCCACATCAGTAGGAGTGATGGATTTTCAATTTTTTGGAGTATTGAGAGGTGTCAGTATCAGACAAAATTGATGCCATAGCTAATCATAAAGACTAATGGTGGGAAATGAATTAACTTCTGTTCTTAATAGACAGTTCTTCATAAATTGGAAAAGGAGCGAGGAATACGTAACTGGAATACATAACAGTTAAAGTTTTTGCTATTTTTGTTTTGTGGTTAAAACAGCTTCGGAACTTTTGACAACTCAAAGTTTTTTATTTCCAACACTCACAAATGTTCAGATTTTGGAATTATGTACAGTTGTCTTAGAATAACATTCATGTATCATTTTGTCAAAATACTGTAACAAATGTAGAGAATGCAATCCAAGGAGAAATAATAACTTGTGACATGTTTAATATTAAAATTTAAATACAAAATATATATTTTAATATAAGATATAACTGACATTGTTGATAACTAGTTCCTCAGTGAGATTACCAAATGCAGAGTCCTATGTGCTCGTAAAGGCATTGGTGGCTAGGTGCATAGTTTTGCTAGCTTTTCTATCCTGTATCATAAGCAATGTGTGCCTTGAGAATCCATCTTCTGTAACAGTTATGCGAGTCATATTCTTATACAAAAGAGCAAGAGAAGAACTCCAGGGTGAGCATCCAGTAGCTCTCTTACTGCATTGCTTTGTGCTTACCAGGATTGTTTCATACTTAAAATTGTTTTCTGCTTAGCACTATCATACAGCTCAGCACACTCAGAAACCAGAAAGTACCTAGTTAAACTATGGAATTCTCTACCACAAGTTGTGATGATGACCACTGACTTAGATGGCTTAAAGAGGGGATTAAGACGTTCCTCTTGGAAAATAGGACAGATATATAATGGAGAATAAGGCTTTCAGTGGCTACTAGTCAATGTCTATGCCTGCAGTCCTGGAAGTGCTATGCCTCTGAATAAAGGTAAAAGGTAAAGGACCCCTGGACAGTTAAGTCCAGTCGAAGGCAACTATGGGGTTGCAGCGCTCATCTCGCTTTCAGGCCGAGGGAGCCGGTGTTTGTCCACAGACAGCTTTCCGGGTTATGTGGTCAGCATGACTAAACCACTTCTGGCACAACAGGACACCGTGACGGAAACCAGAGCGCATGGAAACACCGGTTACCTTCTCTCTGTAGGAGTACCTATTTATCTACTTGCACTGGATTTCTTTCAAACTGCTAGGTTGGCAGGAGCTGGGACAGAGCAACAGGAGCTCATCCTGTTGTGCAGATTCAAACCACCAACCTTCCGATTGGCAAGCCCAAGAGGCTCAGTGGTTTAGACCACAGTGCCACCAGTGAAGGACAGCAAGACTGACTGAACTTTTGCTGGGAGGTGAAAATCCATACCACAATGTTATTACTTACCCCACTTTCAATGAATGAAATTTCAGGTGTAGACCTTTTTGGGGGGCTACTTGGCATTTTGCCTTTGCTTCCACATTCTTCAGGAGACTCCTAATAGTAGACAGCAGCTTGAACATTGTCTTGATATAGTTTATGTGAACCAGGTTCACACTCTCACTGGCTATGAGGAAGGGTGCAGTAATCCAGGGATTCGTAACCTGTGATCCTTCAGATGCTGATCAACTCCCAAGTACCATCATCCCTAGCCACTATGATCAGTGGTCAGGGATGATGAGAGTGTTGTCCAGCATCGTCTGGAGGACCACATGTTCCTCATCTCTGCAGTAACTTAAGTGAAAATGTATGAAAGAGGAATCACAATGCCATGCTCTTGTTTTTAATAGGTTCTTAAGAATAGGTTCTTAAGTTTCTCTCCATTGAACTTGCTCTGGTAAGCTAGTGGTGGTAATCAGAAAGAGACCAGTCAAACCAAAAATAATTTGGAATTTTTTATTAAAATCAGGGCACAGAAATGATGAAAGTATACAGACTGAGCTATAACTGAAATATTACAATAAAATAAACATATGAATGAAAAACAAGAGCAATTTGTAAATGGAAAGCAATATTAGATTTTCAAATAAAAATAATTAACCAAAGAGCTACAAAATTGCATCCTATTAAAATGGCCACGAGTTCATCTATGTTCAATTCACCCACTCCCCCTCTTCCCCGACCCCCTTCTTTGGATTGTTCTGTCCATCTAATTTGATCAGTATAGGAACTTTGTGAAAATGCAGATTCCTTAAACTAGGTTAGCTTTGGAAATATTTATTGCTAAACATGGTACCTTCAGAATTTAAAAAAATAATCCACTAACAATGTTTCTTATATTTCTATGCAAAATGCCATTTATATTTATATTTATATTTATATTTATATTTTCAGCTTGAGTTTTTATAATCACAAAATGTTCAAAAAATTGCAGTGGTTTTAAAATATACAGTACTTTGTGTTCTTTAATAAGAAAACTGAATCCTTTACCAATATTTGAGATATATAATCAGATACAATCTCTAGCATATAGTAGCAGTTAACTATCACAAGGAATCTGATAAGAAAAAAGCTCTGTAAATGCAGAGATAAATACCGTTAATATAAAATATGCTATAATTAAAGATCTAATAATATTATAAATTTGGTGTTAATTGTATGCTTGTCCGATATATATGAGAACTAAGGTGTATACTAGGGAAAGACTGCTCTCTGAAGGTGTATGACAGAAAGAGTTTGCTGTTGCTCAGCTGTGCCAGTAATTTCATATGCTCCTAGGAGTCACTCCATTTTTATTCCAGGAGTATGATACATCGTCTGGACATAAGCTGGCATTATGCATATGTTTGCCAAGTCACGCACAGTGGAAGCAATAAGCAAGTGTTGAAGTTGGATTTTGTTGTTGTATGTGACTTGTTCTCAACCTATGCTTTGGATTGTATATCATTTTTTGGTCAGCCGTCTATTACCACCATATAACAAAATGTAAACCGTCAAATATATTAATATTCTAGAGGTTTTAATCCCATGGAAAAGTCCAAGTGAAGGGTACATAATTTCCCCCCCCAACTTCAACAAAAGGTTTGTGGCTTTGTTGATAATTTTTATGAAGTGTGAAGAATATGGTATACAAGATTGTATTCTTCAAAAATCTGAAGGACAAGAAGAAAAAGTTTTGTTATGGAAAGTACCTCCCCACTTTTCTCACTTTCTTGGGAATATGGAGTTTTCTCAAAGCACATCAAAGTGAATCTCCTACTTGAAACATTTTCTCCAGAGCGGGATTCCCATGTGTGCTATGCCTGCGTGACTGGCCATTCCTATCATGTTCTGTTGTAGTAATATTGCAACCCTTCCAGCAGGAAGGGAGATGGTGGATTCAGAACAGCTGTCTTGTTTGATAAATGTCTCTCTGTGGAATAACCCAGGCTTTGACACTTCTGTTATTCCTTCCTGATAATCTGAAAATCTACTATGCTAGTTTTGCCCCAGGCCTCTCTCTTTGGAATGTCAAACCAAACTGTGTTTCATTTGCTGGCCCTTGCATTATGAGCTTGGATGGGTTGAAACTGCTAAGTTTCAAGGCCACCCCAGTAGTTCAGAAAACTCTACATTCACTGGTTATATTTCCAAGAGATATGATTAGAAGCAGCAGGTTATATTTCACAAAAAGTTTTTATGCTTTTTCTCATATTATAAAATAGGAGAAAATGGTGATACACCTTTTTTTTTTTTAGAATGCTTACATGAAAACATTCTCCTATCACTGTCATAATGTCACTAATCTGCTTTATTCTTTATATTGCCTGTGCATTATTTTGCAGAATGTCTCATGAGTAAGGAAAAAACTCTGGCTATGATGGTTTAATTGCACCATTCCCTTGTGTGATAGAGTTTGTCACACAGCCATTGTGTCATTGGATGTTCCCAGGATGTGGAACAATAAAAATGAGAGTTGATCTTATGAGGAGTAGAGTGGGCATCCAGATCCAAGGAAATGGGACACTGCCTACTCTGTTGCTCTTGATAGTGAAAGTGGTGTGGATGAGAGTTCTCTATCTTCACCCTCTGTCCTGTCATTTGCAATGGAAGGAGGAACTAGACATAGAAGAGGAACTGGAGTCTGGAAAATGTTCTCACCAACACCATTTACGTGTTTTCTACTTGGAAATTTTGACAGGACCCTTTCTGACAAGGTGATTAAGCTAGCCCAATGGTGTGGTGAGGGGAAAGGGCAATATAGAGACACCATACATTTTTTGAGTTGTTTGAGGCAGGTAAGTTCAAAGTGTGAACAGGCCCATGGGTCTTTTTCAAAGACTGTTGTGTCTGGGGAAGAGACAATGTTGATGTTTCCTTCTGGCCTCTTCACCTTAAGTTTTTTGGTACATCTCTTGGCCTGAAGTGTTGCTTGCAGAGTGCCAACAGAATTCTCTGGACCTTGTACACTGTATGTGGCTTGTGTCCTTTGACTAATCTCCAGAGGAGGACACAGATTTGTATAAAAATTGCATTTGTTTTGTGTCATATCCAAATTAGTGTCCTCATTTGCAGGTGGCCCAAAAATAAACCAGAGGCTACAGAAAACGAGTCAGAAAGAATGTGAATGGGTGAAACTTTCCCCATAATTGTATTTCCATACTAGAAAAGGCTTACCCTACTGAATTTCTGCCTACCACACAGCTGCTAAAGGCACAAGAACCTTGTTTTCTTCCAGTGCCAACCCCAAACTAAAACCTAGGCTGCAATCCCAGGGAGTAAGTCCAATTTAACACATATATTTACTTCTAAGTAGATATGTATTCCATTGCACTGTAAGTTAACTATGTAGGGAATTCTTAATGCTTGCCTGCCGTTCAGCTCCTGGGCAGCAAGACGCTTGTCTAAGCCTCTTTGCAAAGTTTTCACATTTTGCGCTTAGTGTTTGTGGGTGAGAGTTGATACTTTTTAACATTCACCTGCACATACTGTGTAGTTTTATTGACAAAAATAACTGTTAGGTATTACCTGGCCACCAGATGAACCTCATACAGGAAAGATGCATCAAAGTTGCTGGGGGGGGGGGAGGAAGGACAAACTATGAAGATTCCAAGGAGTAGAAAACATGACAGAAGCAGGAAAAGTGTGCTAAAAAGATAGGGGAAAGCAGCACCTCTTTTGGACCATACGCATCTGCCAGTTGACTCATTGACTAAAAACACTGAAGAGCAGAAGCAACCAGGCAACTCAGATCTCGCTTAGGAGGTACCTGCACATTTTGCTTCATAATTTTCTAGGAGGGCTAGAGATGTGTGTGTGTTTAAAAAAAAGAAATATCAGAGATCGGGGCCCTGTTTGATGTTGTTTACTTCAGGAAAAATGACTGTGCAGTAGTCTTCAGCATTGTGATATCTTTTATCCAGTTATAAAAGGAGATTGAAGTTGAATCTAAGCTTCGGCTAAGGGAAGCAAAAGGGTAGTGAACAAGAATAATCAAGGAAATAATTTTATGATTTAGAGAAACCATTGAAAATAGAGCATTCTGAATTTTGAATGTGACAGAAATATATATTTAGACCTGTTTGTGTAAGAGAAGCCATGGCATTGATTCAGAAATTATAGTAAACAGTCACCCATAATGCATAATGCAGTATTACATTAATTATAGCGTGAGCAGTAGGAATGCTGAAGTGTGACTGTCTAATTGCCACACATTCCTGATTTTAAAAGATTAATCTTTCATATTAAACTTTTCTATCAGGCATCTATTCTCAAATTTGGATCTGTGCTTTTTCTTTGTGCTTCCCTTGTACAGATGGTGGTGTTTAATTTCCCAAATAATTTGTCTACTGTTTTAGTAATGCCCTGTGGGTTTTTTTGTGTGTGTATTGTAAACACAGCAGCTGTACAAAACTGTAAATCTCAAAAAGAGCAGTCCATCTATACATTTCTGTAGCAAATAGATGCAATAAATGTTGGGAAGTTTTTCAGTTGGCCAGAAAAAGTTATATGTGATTTTTATAACGCTCTGTAATAAACAACTCTCACTTGAAATAAATAATGCAACATAGAAGTGATAAGCCATATTGTTAAAATGTTTATTTTGCCACTTTTACTATGCTCGATTTAACAGCCAATAAACACTTTAGTTGATTTCATTACTATATAGTCAAGATTATACTTTTCTAAATTCTGTTTTACATTTTTAATTTTGTGATTAAAATAAATAAAAATAACTGTTTGGTATATATTTACCCTGGGAAGAATATAAATGTAGGAATACTCTCTCTCTCTCTCTCTCTCTCTGTGTGTGTGTGTGTGTGTGTGTGTGTGTGTACACATACAAATGACGGATGACAGAACAGAATAAAATCTTAGACACACATACGAATCAATATAGATGCCACTGGAAAATAGTTTTGCATGGCAGTGCTCTGTGTGAGGATTATGAGTATGTTTCTTTGTACTTTTTGGAGCTGAAGAGCTCCATGTTTCTTATCATTATATGAATTCAAACGTTAAAACTCCATGCTCTGAAAACTCACCTCCGCAGGAAAGCATGACAATAGTATGAATGACTGAAGTTATCTGTGTGAAGACAGGATTTCCATACCATCTGCCCTCCTACCTGCCTCCATGATATGCTGTGCTTTCTACCAGCTTTCGTTGGTATGCCACGACAGTGGTAGCCTGACAGTGGTAGCCTGGCCGCAATGATCAATGCCATGGTAACCTCTGGATTTGACTACTGAAATATGTTATAGCGTATGAGGGACGACCTTTGGAAACTGCAGTTAGTACAAAATACAACTTGCAATATCTAATGTTAACTAACTGGATGAGTATTTTTATGTTTTGTTGGGAATTCACCACTAAGGTATTCTTTTAAAATATATGCAGGTATAGTCATGTTGCAAGTTGTTTTCGACTTTTTAAAATATTCTGTTTTAATTTTGTAACCCACCCTGGGACCTTAGAGTGAAGGGCTGTTAAAAAAATTAGTAACAATAATAATATCTGTGTTCTATAGGAAAATGCCACAGATAGTTACCAAATAATACATGAGTTTCTGGGGATCTCTAGCCATTTCTGTGTGTCTGACACTGTAGCCTTATATCACTATTCTGGCAGTAGTTATGCTACTCATGGTATACTTGAAATGTTAACTCCTTCCAGGAGTTTATGTGATTAGACATGGGCATAGCCAGGATTTTCGTTACGGGGGCAGAACAAGCTGTTAGTTAAGAATTTCTATTTATTTACTTGATTTGGGGGATAGCTTCTCTCCCACCCCCTTTTGGCTACGCCCATGTGACTAGATCCCATTGTAGTAATATAAACCAGACTGCACAGAAAATGCAAAATGAAGCTAAAAGCTAAATGTTTGTGGCATTCCTTGCTATGCAGGAAAATATTCATGTATTTTATGTTTATTCTGAAATATTCATGCATTTATTTTTAACCTAATTGATAAATCCCTTACAGATTAAATTCTGTGCTTTTATTAAAAGTATAAAGAATATTGTGTAGCTTTCATCAGGGATCCTGGTACAGTATAAACAACCTGCTTACCAAGGGCCCCTTTTTGTCCCAGTATTGCTGGGGGTGGACAGTAGACAGTCAGAGAGTTCTGTAGTTTGTGTAGTTTGTGCAGCCCCGCGATGACACAGTCTAGCCACTGCTTGGCTGTGCTGCAGCTTAGCCTCCACCAGGGGAACAAACAGGTGCACCCTCTGATTTCCCCAAGGCGTGACTGTGGCATGTACTAGATGGAGAACCTATCCCATCTAGTCTACTTCTAAGCAATAAATTTAGATGACCAATTAGACCTCAGCTAGTGCCAGTTTCACTGTCCTGTGCTCCTTCTCTCATCTTACACTGTTTATCAGTTACCTTGCTATGGACACATGCTAGCTGTCAGTTGATGGGTCTGGGAAGGAATTTTACCCGCAATCGCATTTGGCCTAGTGAGCGGTTTTGCCTTGTCAATATAAAATGTATTTAGTTATTGGTTCAATTTTGGTGTTACCTGTTTTTGTCACAACTGTTCAGGTTGGTGTTCAAAACATGGGGCAGGATTCATAGCAGAGCGTAAGTGGAGTCGGTTCTCCAGATTCCACTGGGAAATCACTTTAAGGAGTCCTGGGAGTGTACATTCAAGGTCTAGCACAGGTCAGGTGCTGGCATGACTGTTTCATCCCAAGTTGGCATGAATCGTCACAGTATTGGTTGTCTTCAATTTGCCTTCCACTCCTTAAGATTTCCCTAGATTGGGTAATGGGACCGACATAAATACTGTGATTAGTTTTTACCCACCTATCATTTCAGTGTTGTTCTTGCTTTTCCACTGTGGCCGACTCACACTGTGGAGCACAATCCCAATTAGACATGTAAGAGCATGGGTAGGCAAACTAAGGCCCGGGGGCCGGATCTAGCCCTATTGCCTTCTAAATCCGGCCCGTGGATGGTCCAGGAATCAGCGTGTTTTTACATGAGTAGAATGGGTCCTTTTATTTAAAATGCATCTCTGGGTTATTTGTGGGGCATAGAAATTAGTTCTTTCTTTCTTTCTTTCTTTCTTTCTTTCAAAATATAGTCTGCCCCCCCCCCCAAGGTCAGAGGGACAGTGGACTGGCCCCCTGCTGAAGAAGTTTGCTGACCCCTGTGTAAGAGGAAGGGAAAGAGTAACTGCCCCAGATTTAATACTGAAAAGACACTGTTAATCTATAACCTGCTTCTTAACTCAGTTAATCTACATCTGTATGACCAAAACCAAAAATTAGAAAGTCAGTCAGGGCAGTTGAAGACCTCTAGCCATGAGAGGGACTCTCTACACTTCGAAAAGCATAATGCCCCATTAGCAATGCAATGCTTGCTAAGCATTCATATCTGGGAGATTTGATATGGCTTAGCACATAAGCTGAGTTCTGCCCCAAGGCAGTCTCAGCAACTCTACTTGATTAGAGATTACTGCCTCCCTTCTTTGTTTTTTCTTGCCACTGCCCCATCTGTTGGAAGGATAAGGGGTAAGGAGGGCATTTAGAGTTCTGGGAGAAAAGGGAACTGGAGAAAAATAGTGTGGGGAAGGAGCAGGTAGACATGGTGATGTGTGCATGGAAGAGAGAGCATTAAAGGACACTCCTTCTGCCATTTTCGATTCACTTACACTGTGTGCCTGTGTGTATTGTGTAATGTGTAGGTATGCCCATTTGTACATTTGTGTGCACATGAATGTGAGAGCATGTGCGCACGCGCATACACACGTGCATGACTGTGTGTGTATGTTTAGTCGTTTAGTCGTGTCCGACTCTTCATGACCCTCATGGACCAGAGCATGCCAGGCACTCCTGTCTTCCACTGCCTCCTGCAGTTCGGTCAAACTCATGTTGGTAGCTCATGTGTGCGTGTGTGTGCGCGCGCGTGCATGCATGCATGCATGCAGTGGAGGAGAGAGAGGATTCATCCTTCTGTCCCTTCCCTAATGTAGCACATAGCATAAAATAAGCTTTGCACTTAGAGTTTTATTACCCTAAAGGTTCTCTTGTTGATGGATTCATACCAGGCTCATTCCAGCACTCCCAGCTACACCATATCTTGGAGTGAAAGATCATGTGATTCAGATGAGGTCAGTAGCTGCTGTTGACAGATATGTGGGCCAGTGCCCTGGCTGGATATCACAGCAGTCTCCACAGGATTGCGTCTGCTGTTCTCAGATCACTTGATTATAAAGAATGAGGCTTGACAAATGTTTCTTTGTGTGGAAATTATTTGGATTATTGGTCATTGTTCAGTCCTGAAGATTATAGCACATATGAGTAACACTATCTAGAGTAAAAACTACTGATTATTTTTTAGAGAGACAGCTTGTCTCAGTGAAAGCGAGGATGTTGCTTTACATGTGCAGTACACTGCAAGATTCTACAGGGAGTGTAGGAGGGATAAAAAAATTCAACGGGAAATGTGAAGATTACTGATGTAGGTGTAGACTAAGGGCCATTTCACTTGTGATGGGGAGGCAAAACTGGATTCTCCAGTCAAATGTATACCAAATAAAGAACTGGAGCCAATTACAGCTCCATGATGAGTGTACCTGAATGAGTGTACCTTGATGAGTGTACCTGTATGTATCTCTAGACATATGTTTGTCACAACCATACTTTACAAATCTGGGTGTGAACAGGTCAGGCGTAACTAAAAGGGGATGTTGTGGTAAACTTTTTTCTTATGTAGGAAGTGGATAGTTTTTCATTGGAAGCCATTAAAGGTATTAACAAGTGAAGTGCTATGGATTAACAAGCATGTTTTCTATTCCTTTGCTCACATTAAAGATTGTAATGTTGGGAATGGGAACATGTTATTTATGTTTGCACATTGATAGCCTTGCATAAAGTATCAGATTAACCTCAGTACCTCAGCATCTCAAAAGCACAGGGTTATTCCTTGTTCTTTGCTGGACTGGAAGTCTCCCTGCTAATACATGTCTTTTTTAAAAGTAGAGGACACTTACTTTTCAAAGTGACAGACCTGTAAGTTTTATACAGTGCCTGCTGTTCAGATGTAAATTAGTTCCCTTTTGCATCTGTTTTCTGTGAACAGTTTGCTGTTCCAGGTTATTTATATCCTGTAATATTTGCCAAATATATGATGTAATTTCCTAACTTGTGGCATCATGATTAGTTGCCAGTGGTCTTGTGCTTCAGAAATAGCATGAATGAAATACAGACTTTACACATCTTCAAAACTATCCATTCCTGTCCAATTTTTCCTCCTTTTTTACCCATTTATCTGGGCCATCCAACAGTCAGATATCTAGAATACTTTACCAGGTTAGATAGATAGATAGATAGATAGATAGATAGATAGATAGATAGATATTAGAAATACCCAATGTATCTTGATTTTAGCAACCCAAACCTGCCAAAAGTGGCCAGATACACCACATGTCACAGTCATGCATTTTGGGGAGTCTAAAAGTCCTGTGGTTTGAATACAGAAGAGCAGCTTTAAACCCAATGCTGTTATAAAAACAATAATGTTATGGTTTATTGCTATGTGGCGTGTGCACAGTAGGTCAGGCTGATTGGTAACCCCAGGGCTTCCCGTGAAACCTCTGGGATTGACAGCCACAGCTTGATAACGATGACAGATGGAAATCTGCTGTGTCTGCAAGCGATCACACCCAACAGATTTTAAGGCTGTAGCACTGTGAAAATCGTTCAGAGAGCAAAGCCAAGTCTTCAGTCCCTGGATCAGTTAAAATTCAGAGAAATTAGTACTCTTAATAATGATAGGCGTGCAAAGTTATCCCATAAGACAGATGATCATTTAAATTAGTTTGTTTCTGGAGTTTTCTTGGGGTGTACCTGTATTTCTTTTGCTTTCTGTTCTTTGTTCAGGCATGATTTCCCTATGCAGGAATTACTTAATTTTTTTCCTAATTCTGCCTGGACACATGGTTAGTAATCCCTTCCATATCAGTACCAGTTTCCTGTGGTCACTGGCTTAATTCCATTTTCCAGGGGAAAGATTTCCGTTTTTCTTTATGTTCTGTGTGCTGCTATGCTGTGTTACAGTGTTTGTTAATAGTTGATAATTAAAAATATAACTTGGATTCACTCTTTTTATTTATTTGAATGAAAAAAACACATATATTACCCTTCTGTTTCAAAAACTCTTAGGGAAAATAACATATATTAATAAAACAAATGAATTTTTCAAAATTATAGAAATCAGCAGAGCACCGAAAAATAAGCACTAGCAAACAAAAGAACATATTTCAGAACTATAAGAAGAGCCCTCCTGGGTTAGCCCAAAGGCCAGGCTGTTTCCCCATAGAGGTCAGCCAGATGTCTCTGGGAAACGTGCAAGCGGGACATGAAGGTAATAGTCCTTTCCCAAAGTTGTCTCCTTCATCATGGAGGTAGGATATAGTCATCATGGCTAATAGTCATTGACAGCCTTATCCTCCATTAATTTATTGAATCCCCTTTTAAAGCAGTCGAAGTTCATCATTGTCAATTTCACTCTTAGATAAGTACAGTACCTTTTTTTGTCTGTTCACAATCTTCCACTATTCTATTCCACTTCATTGGATGATCCCAGATTTTAGTATTATGAGAATGGAAGAAGTGTAGTTGTACTACAGTGCTGTAAAAAGGACTTGTGATATTGTCAGTTCTCTTTTCAGTCCCTTCGGTAGTAATCCATAGCATGAAATTTGCCTTTTTCACAGCTGCCATATACTGGTTTGGCATTTTCGTTGTGTTAACCACCATGACCCCAATATCTTTTTCTCTCATCAGTCACTGCCCCATCAATGTATATGTGAAGTCAGGACTTTGTACCCCAGTGAGTCTCGCATTACATTTAAAAGTATACAATGTTAACTTAAGTGTACATTCCTTCTGTTGTCCAGTCAGATGTCAAGGATCTTTGTGAATGCTGCATAAAAAGCTGTACTCTCACACAGGTTGAAAAGGAAAGGA
The DNA here is from genome assembly GCF_964188315.1 of Podarcis muralis. Lineage (NCBI taxonomy): Eukaryota > Metazoa > Chordata > Lepidosauria > Squamata > Lacertidae > Podarcis > Podarcis muralis. The sequence continues at coordinate 48,009,017 of NC_135660.1, forward strand.
AAAGTCCAGGGAAAGGAAAAACCCAGAGAGTCCAGCAAGTGGGAGTCTCTTGTCCAAATAATTTTCTGCCAACTGCATATTAGTGGGTTTTCCTATTGGAAAGCTTCCATCTGTTCAAGCTTTCCATGACAACCTGAGCAGCATCTATATGAAGATGCCCTGCAGTGCTAATGTGGGAGCTCAGTCAACTCTTACCCAAAATTTCAAGCCTGGTGTCCTGTAGACAATAGCCATTGGATATTATTTTCAGCCATAAACCAATAGAAGCCGTGGGCAGTATCCAAAGAAGTACTTCTGTTAGCAGAAGGTATTCTGAATGCTGAGTGGAATTTCTCCTCCCTCTCACTACTAACCCCCCAAAATCTGTTCAGGGGCTTTCCCAATCCTCTGGAGGAGATTTGGAGAGGGCACTCTAGTGCACTAGTGGAAATGCTTGTGCTAGGAGACATACTTTGTTGGATTATTGCTGATGAGTTTTCCTTACACTATGAAATCTTTGGGGAGGGGGCGTTGTCCCACATACAATTGTTTGTTCTTCCTAACATTTTCTAAGTGCTTAAGAGTAAGTACAGTGTTTCAAATGTGACTCAAAAGTTTTTTTGTAAAAAAAAGCTTTGAATTTATGAGTAGAAATTCTAATATGGTGATGTTATAAGAAGATAGTATTGAAAATAACAAACCAGTGAGGCTTACTTTGAGAAAACAAAATATTATTCTTGGCTTAACTCTTAAGGTTATGAGCAGAAATATACTTCATGCCTCCCTGCTCTGTGTGTGTGTGTGTGTGTGTGTGAGAGAGAGAGAGAGAGAGAGAGAGAGAGAGTGAGAGTGAGTTGGATATTCATTTTACAACATTGTGACTATGCCTTTTAATTAGACAAACCTTATACTGTACTAGAAATGTTCAGATATCTGTCAGAGACCATGGTAACTGATCTCTCAGACTCATAGACAGTAGCTAACATAAAATGATTTATTGTTACTGTAAATAGAAGTGCCCCCACACTAGCTTGCATCCCAGTGTTGGGCATAATTGTAAAGGTCAAGAAGTCTGTGTGTATGTCTGTGGATCAGGAGAATTTTTTCACTGGCGACCCATATTAATTTCATATCGCACTGAAAATATTTTAATTATTTTAGGTTATTTGCATTAAGCAAGCAAATCTTCGAATTGGCTGTGTGCTGTTTTTGATGTCTGGCAACCATATCTATAACTTTACGGAGCATGAAGATATGCTTATCTAGCTCATTTTCTCATATTGAAATATTATATCTTCTAATCTTGGTACATCAAATTTAACACCAGCATTTGTGTTTGCCTTTTCTGAGCAGCCTTCTAAAGTTAATTCAGTTGCAAAGCAAGCCCCTAGAGTGTTTGAGAGCACTTAACACGCAGTAATGTAAAATTAAAGACTACACTATCATATACCGTGATCGACTTACTGGTGCTTTAAGCAATCAAAGGAGATTTAAGGTTTTCTTTGCTTTAAGCCTGGGATACTCAGCGTAGTGTTCTCCAGATGTTGAGGACTACAACTCTTTATCAGCCCCAGCAAGCATAGCTAATGGTAAGGGGTGATGGGAGTTGTAGTTCAGCAACATTTGGGTAATGCTGTGTTGATTGTGCCTGTTTGAAGCTTGGAAAAGCTGATTCACTCTAAAGGTTGATTCACTCTAAAGGTGTTGAGCAGAGAGTCACATAGGTTGTTCAAGTTGCCACCCAGACCTCTGCCAGTTTCTTCCTCCACATCCCAGTTTATTTTAGAAGTGCAAGCCAAACTTAACAACAGGCAATATTTAATACAGTGGTACCTCAGGTTAAGTACTTAATTCATTCCGGAGGTCCGTTCTTAACTGAAACTGTTCTTAACCTGAAGCACCACTTTAGCTAATGGGGCCTCCTGCTGCCACCGCGCCGCTGGAGCACGATTTCTGTTCTCATCCTGAAGCAAAGTTCTTAACCTGAAGCACTATTTCTGGGTTAGTGGAGTCTGTAACCTGAAGCGTATGTAACCTGAAGCGTATGTAACCTGAAGCGTATGTAACCCGAGGTACCACTGTATTTAGAAAGGTTGGTGTACAACTCCCAGAAAATCAGATTCCTTTCTATGTGAAAAACTAATCAATTACATATAATTTCAGTTCACATAAAATATATATTCCTGAAATGTTTAATTGATAATGGTGTGGATTCAGATGCTGCTTCCTACAAACTTCTAATCCAGTGAAGGACTTCAAAAGAGGGGAGGAGGAGATTTTCATTAAATCTGAAATATCTTGGAAAGTGCATAATCTTTCAGTGCGAAAACATTATTTTTTCACATTTGTATCCCACCCTTGGTTCAAGGAATTTAGAGCAGGGTACTGCCCATTTACTACTCAAGGCAGCATATGACAATTTAAAATCACAGCAGAATAAGCCCATAACTTGAATTTGCTGAAATTAGGGTTGCTGCTTATACCAGCAGTTGGACCTGGTAGCTTGGATTTATGTAGAAAATTTAAGACTTAATCCCAAACTAAGAGAGTTATGTGGAATACTCCCAACTTTTCTAGGGATTTGTAAGAATTTGTAAGAATTTAAACAACCTCTGTAGAACTTTTCTCTCTGTTTTATAGAATTCAGTGGAGCTAGATGGTGAATGCTAGATGTGTCAGATTGTGTCAGAAAAGTATGCCATATTTTGAAAAAGCAGGGCATATATTAAAACAAATAGGCTAAAATGTGGGTGTCCAGTTAAAAAAAAAACCAATAAGAAAAAATAAAAAACCAATAAGAAACCGATTAAAAAACCCCCCGATAAGACAAATAGCATGTGTCATAAAAGGTAAAGGGACCCCTGACCATTAGATCCAGTTGCAGATGGCTCTGGGGTTGCAGCGCTCATCTTGCTTTACTGGCCGAGGGAGCTGGCGTACAGCTTCTGGGTCATGTGGCCAGCATGACTAAGCCACTTCTGGCAAACCAGAAACGCCTTTTACCTTCCCGCTGGAGCGGTACCTATTTATCTACTTGCACTTTGACGTGCTTTTGAACTGCTAGGTGGGCAGGAGCTGGGACCGAGCAACGGGAGCTCACCCCGTCACGGGGATTCGAACCGCCGACCTTCTGATCGGCAAGCCCTAGGCTCTGTGATGTAGACCACAGCTCCACCGGCATCCCTAGTATGTGTCATAGTATTATGCAAAAACTCTAGTTTTGTATGCTTGGAAAGAAATTCAATCTTTTGGCAGCAAATGAAAAACAACATATGTTGAAGTATGTGAAATTCATAACTTCCCAAGAGCTTGGAAGGTGTGGGAGGCACATATTTTTGTAGATGAAACATCAAGGCTGTTTGACTTGTCTAATAATCTGGATAGGATTTCAAACATAACTAGCCTTCTGCTTCATGTATTGCTCTTGAAGATGTGAAGCAAACCTTCCCTCATCACTGTAGTCTTTGAATTACACAGCTGTGATTAAGACTCTTCTGTTTTTTATTTAACACTCTATTTTTATGGCATTAAGTAAAAGTTGGTTTCAATCTAGTGTTTTATGATGTCCTGCACAATAAAGCTTGTCCCCCACTATCAAACCAGGAAGAATCAAAGAACAGGTGTAACAGCAGCAAATTGTAAATAATGTTAAATGTGTCTCTGCATGTAATATGTGCACTAAATAAATAGATAGATAGGCCAGTTGTGGTGGTGGTGGCTGCTGGTAGATTTTAGACCAGCAGCAAGGGTAGAAAAGGGATATTTTGTCCATGCATGTGATTCTGATCATCCTGATAAGATGAGGAGAGGGAGAAGCATGTACACTACCTTGAGTTCCTGGAGGAAAGATGGGATATAAATGCAATAAATAAATAAAATAATTACCACACCACCTCCAGCAGTTGATGCTTAGATTTTATAATGAATGATTTTAGAGTGCTGTTTATGCTGTACTTTTGTACTGTTTTATTGTTGTTAGCCGCCCTGAGCCCGGCTTCGGCTGGGGAGGGCGGGATATAAATAAAAATTATTATTATTATTATTATTATTATTATTATTATTATTATTATTATTATTTAAAATGCATTTTATATTCAAAGCCACATTTGATATGATGTCATGTTTGGCCCTGAATAACAAATTATTAAGAAACTGAGGAGTTTTTCCCCTTCCTCCTGCAAAAACATATTGTGACATTTTTCCTAGGTAAATATAAAAAGAGGAACTGTAATATGTCTTTTGCTAATATGTGATAGAATGTGCAGTCCTCAAACCCTCTGTGTTTACTCTTTTATTTTAAGTTTATTTTACTTTGCACTTATTATACACATAGAAGATTCATGGAAAAGTAAATATAATATGTTAGAACATAAATAATAATTTATTTTTCCTTCTATTTTTTCTATCTTTTAACATATTTTTTAAAAATAATAAGTTATATCTTTTTCTTTAATAAAATGAATTGAACATTACAAACTAAAAATAAAGACAAAATAAAATAAAGATATAAATTCAAAGCAACAGAACTAAACAGATGAAAAAGCAGTTGCTGCCTAAAATTAAATCCCATCAAATGCTTTAAATAAAATTGTTTTACCTGACACCTTAAAGAAATTGAAACAGGTGCTATGCCCAAATTTCAATTCTCCTCCCTATACCTACCTGTGGACAGGCTGCTTGGACGCGTGAAACCAACCACCTGTCTCTTTGATCCTTGCCCATCCTGGCTAATAAAAGCAAGCCGGGAAGGGCTGGGCGATGGGCTCTGTGAGGGAACATTCCCAGATCCGCTGAAAGAGGCGGTCATTAAACCGCTTCTTAAAAAACCATCTTTAGACCCGGCCAGTATGGCCAACTATCGCCCAGTCTCAAATCTTCCATTCTTGGGCAAGGTGATTGAGCGTGTGGTTGCTGAACAACTCCAGGCACGCCTGGAGGATGCGGACCATTTGGATCCCTTCCAATCGGGGTTCAGGCCTCATCATGGGACTGAAACTGCCTTGGTCGCACTGGTTGATGATCTCCGGCGAGCTAGGGACAAAGGTGAGAGCTGTTTCCTAGTTCTGCTGGATCTCTCAGCGGCCTTTGATACAATCGACCATAACATCCTTCTGGACCGTCTAGAGGGGTTGGGAGCTGGGGGCACTGTTATACAGTGGTTCCGCTCCTTCCTCCTGGGCCGTGTTCAGAAAGTGGTGGGGGGGGATGAGTGTTCAGACCCTTGGGCCCTCACTTGTGGGGTACCTCAGGGTTCCGTCCTCTCCCCCATGCTTTTTAACATCTATATGAAGCCGCTGGGAGAGATCATCAGGGGGTTTGGACTGGGTGTCCATCAATATGCAGATGATACCCAGCTCTACCTCTCTTTCAAATCAGAGCCAGTGAAGGCGGTGAAGGTCCTGTGTGAGTGCCTGGAGGCGGTTGGAGGATGGATGGCGGCTAATGGGTTGAAGTTGAATCCTGACAAGACAGAAGTACTGTTTTTGGGGGACAGGGGGCGGGCTGGTGTGGAGGACTCCCTGGTCCTGAGTGGGGTAACTGTGCCCCTGAAGGACCAGGTGCGTAGCCTGGGAGTCATTTTGGACTCACAGCTGTCCATGGAGGCGCAGGTCAATTCTGTATCCAGGGCAGCTGTCTACCAACTCCACCTGGTAAGCAGGCTGAGACCCTACCTGCCCGCGGACTGTCTCGCCAGAGTGGTGCATGCTCTAGTTATCTCCCGCTTGGACTACTGCAATGCGCTCTACGTGGGGCTACCTTTGAAGGTGACTCGGAAACTACAGCTAATCCAGAATGCGGCAGCTAGACTGGTGACTGGGGGCGGCCGCCGAGACCACATAACACCGGTCTTGAAAGACCTACATTGGCTCCCAGTACGTTTCTGAGCACAATTCAAAGTGCTGGTGTTGACCTTTAAAGCCCTAAATGGCCTCGGCCCAGCATACCTGAAGGAGCGTCTCCACCCCCATCGTTCTGCCCGGACGCTGAGGTCCAGCGCCGAGGGCCTTCTGGCGGTTCCCTCATTGCGAGAAGCAAAGCTACAGGGAACCAGGCAGAGGGCCTTTTCGGTAGTGGCGCCTGCCCTGTGGAATGCCCTCCCATCAGATGTCAAAACGATAAACAACTACCTGACATCAGAAGACATCTTAAGGCAGCCCTGTTCAGGGAAGTTTTTAATGTATGATATTTTAGTGGGGTTTTTGGTTTCTATGGAAGCTGCCCAGAGTGGCTGGGGGAACCCAGCCAGATGGGCGGGGTACAAATAATAAATTATTATTATTATTATTATACCTACTGAACTCCCTTTTACACTTTATTTCCGAACATCTGGAACATAATATTACTGCCTTGGTTTTCTCTCTTCCAGTTTTTCTCTTGACCTTCTACATTCTCACTTTCTGCCTCTGCATTAAAGCTGCCATGATCTCAGCACCATATCTAAAGAACTCTTTTCTGATCTCATCGTACTTGAGATCTCTGCTGTCTTTGATACAGCCAACTATCTCCTTTAGTCCTACTAGAGCACCATATCTAAAGGACTTTTCTCTGATCTCATTCTACTTGAGATTTCTGATGCCTTTGAACCATTTCCTCAAGTCCCTCCATGACCTAACTCTCTGTGACTCACTTCTTGAGAGGAGTTTAGAAGTCAGCGATTATAATGAAGACCTGAAAATTGCATGTACTTTTCATCACCAAGTATCTATGGGGATGTCAGGAAATTTCAATGAAAATGGAAACAGGGGAGGAAATTGCTGATGCTCACTTATTATCCCATGTCCGAAATGGAAATCAATCCAGTGAATATGATCAGCAATAATAGTTGCTCTTGCTCAGTCTGCAAATGATACGTAATTGGTTGTGGTATTTCCCCCATTTGCATTGCATTTCCTTTGCAATGGAATGAATGAGGTGGCATAATTTACATAAGTTACATAATTTCACCACAACAAGATGAATAACATAGTTTTTGGCAGAAGATGAATTGCAGTGGAAGGGAAACAGTGTTGTATGTGATAAATACAGGGCTGAATGGAAAATGATGTTTTCTTATGAAAAATATAGGGCCAAATGTAAAATGATGTCTTCCCTAATAGGAAGAGAAAAAGTTAATTGTGTGTATCAGCAGCTACTTGAGATAGAATTATGCATCTCTTCTGCAAATGCATGTTCTGTTGCTCCACTTTAAACAAATAGGTTCAGTATTTGCCTGGTTGGAATCTGCACCCTGGTCTCCCAGTGAGACCTTGCTTGCTTGGCTTGCACCACAGCAAGGTTTAACACTGGCTGACTCCCGTAGTTCAGGTTTGGAACCCAGTAGATCCATTCCATGGTTATTTTACTGCTCTTACAGGTCACATAATGCGCCTGTTTGGACAAACAAATATCATAGCACTAGAAAAAAGAACAGTACAAATAGAGCTTATTTCTAATGCTAATTTTGTTGTGGGAGTTATAACACTGGAGCTTACAGTCACCCAATGAAATGATGATGATATACTAAATTTTTGTATACCACCCTTCATCCAAAGATCACAGGGTGGTTCACAACACAAAGATACAAAACGAGGATGCAAAATACATATAAAAAACCCCCAAACAAACCAGTAGCCTTAGATTGTTTAACCAGCCAAAGGCTTGGTATCCATAGCTATTAGCCACAGTAGGTAAACTTGCCTCGGTAATGGACTGGATGAGAGCCAACAAATTGAAGCTCAATCCAGATAAGACTGAGGCCCTGTTAGTGGGTGGTTCCTCAGACCGGATGGTTGGGAGGTAGCCTGCTCTTGATGGGTTTACACTGCCCCTGAAGGAGCAGGTTCATAGCTTGGAGGTACTCCTGGATTCTTTGCTGCCGCTTGAGGCCCAGGTGGCCTCAGTGGCCCAGAGTGCCTTCCATCAGCTTCGGCTGGTGGCCCAGCTATGCCCCTATCTGGACAGGGATCACCTAACTACTGTTGTCTATGCTCTGGTAACCTCAAGGTTAGATTACTGCAAGATTACTCAAGGTTAGATTACTGTTATACGTAGGGCTGCCTCTGAAGATGGTTTGGAAACTTCAGCTGGTGCAGAACTCAGCGGCCAGGTTGCTCACCAGAACAAAACGGTTTGAGCATATTTCACGATCCTGGTCCAACTGCACTGGCTACCAATTAGTTTCTGGGCCCAATTCAAAGTGCTGATTTTGACCTATAAAGCCTTAAACAGCTCAGGACCGCAATGCCTTAAGGACTGCCTCTTCCCATATGAACCTACCCGGACCCTGAGATCATCTTCTAAGGCCCTTCTTCGTGTACCTCCTCCTCGAGAGGTCAGGAGGGTGGCAACATGAGAATGGGCTTTCTCTGCCAGGCGAAAACATTCCTCCTCAACCAGGCCTTTGCCTGACCTGACATCCTATACCCTTTTTAAAATGCTGGCTCTTTTCGGGTGTGTGTGTGTGTGGGGGGGTAATCTGGTTTTTGTTTTGATTTTATATAAGTGATTTTTAATGTGAACCGCCCTGAGACCTTCGGGTATAGGGTGGTATAGAAACAACAACAACAACAGCAACAGCAACTGGTGAAGCTGTAATACGAGTAATTTGCACAAGAGGCTTGAGTACAAGGCAGAGGTGAGGTCTGAGCCACAGAACATAGGCCATCTCATTTGAACTCTGCTTTCTGTTCCAACAATATATACTTTCAGAGAAGGCAAACTCTTTTCTTTCTGCCAGACAACTTACATTCCTCACCACTCCCTCTCCCTCTACACGCATGTACATCCTTTCTCTTTTGTCACTTGGACACAATTGTGCTATCTTTTGCTTTCCAGGATTATTGCCCAAACACACATGGCCCCCTCTTCCCTTATGGCTGTTTCATTTCCCTCCCATTTCTCCCCTCACAGATTTCCATTCCCCTCCACCCATGGTTGCTGTTTTTTTGCTTCTGTCCTCTTCCTCTTGGCTACTTAAGGAATGGTGTCTCCCCCTTATGTTTGCTTAATTTTTTGGAACCATCCTCCTTGCTTTATGACTACTTAGTGGTAGGCAGGTAGTAGGGCTGGGCGATATATCACTATGTCATCTAAAAGCAGTCTGAAGTCCATATCATGATATCAGTTTCATAATTTTTGACCTGGAAATATATCGTGAATCATGGTGTGTGTGTGCGCGCCTATGCAAAAATCACAATGTAGGAAAAACTGTGAAGCCAGCCAGTGCTTCTCTTGATTCCAGCAGCCCATGTTAACACTGCTGGCTCAGCTTTCTTTTGGTTTGGTCCTCTTACCCCCTTCTCTACACAGGCAAACCCACCTCTTCCTTTGTTTCTTTCTATTTGCCTCCCCTCCTCTTTGTATGCTGGCATCCAGTGAAAATACTCCTAGTGTCTCTCCTCCAGTCAACACAGCAGCCGGGGGCCTTAGCAGACAACATGGGAAAGCTAGCAAGGAGGAATTGGGACTGCTTCATCAACTTTATCCTTAGAATCCATCACAGAGGGGGATGAAAAGTGTGCCTTGGTAGGACTTCATGGTCGCCATGGTGCCCACAGGCATCACACTGGGGAACCCAGATCTGTTGTATGGGAATCAGATCTTTGAACCAGGATTTGCAGAGTTATGCTACAAAGTTATGTTTTGAATGGGTCATATACCTGAATCCTAGAAAAAACAAAACTTGATAAGCTGCTAATGAACTGTTTTATACTCGTATGTTGCTTGTATTATGGAGATGGACTGAGAGTTACTGCTGTTCTCTTCTCTTGCCTATCCATATGTCCTGAGAATACCTAATTAGGATTTTTTTCTGATAGACAATGCATTTATTTATTTCAGACAAATTTTACAATCTCTCCCTTCCCACCGCCCCATCAATTACAATGGAATGCAGTAGCGTTCTGTTTTGAATAGTTTCCTTTGTGAGTTATGCAAAGGAATTTAGTCTTTTAGTTAACTTCTCTTAATCAGCATTTGTCCATTTATTTCCCTTGAAATGTACAGTATGTCTTAAAATCCACTGGTGGCATAAATGTAACTATAAACCCATTTATGGGGGAAATATTCAGAGATCAATTCAAGGGCTTTATTTGTTTGGTTTTAAACCTCAGTCTTAGGGATATGCTTGCTCTGAATAACCATAAACATAGACCTCTTTCTATCTCTGGAAAGAATAGGTTTTTAAATTTGCATGGAAAGTCTCATTTGCATTATAAACACATTATAAATGAAACAGAGAAAACCTGTTGAAAGTACAGGAAAGAGAGAGGCATATTGCATTTCCCCAAAACATTACTTGGGAATTTTTTTTTGTAGGGTCCTAAAAGACTTAACTATGTTTCTGAAACATATCATAGGTCTTAGGTGAATGTAGTTTTTCTTTTATGTTTTTATTGAGATAATTTTAAGGAGATAAATTCCCTCCAGTTCCTAGATTTATCTTTCCCTCAGTATAGATGCATACAACACAAGCAACCTATTTAATATTGATTTAGTCAGACATCTCCATCTAGTGGTGATTTGTTTTTAAATTCACAGCTTGTGTCCACTGATCTCTCATTTAGCACTGCTCAGGTGGGAAAAATGGTCGACATTTTCCAACATTACACCATTAAGTTGGATTTGTGGTGTTGCAAAGATATTTAGGATGTTTTGGAGATCATCCTCTGAGTGTGCACATTCTACGTTGTCATCAGCATACTGAAGCTCTATGACGGAAGTTACAGTAACCTTACTCTTTGCTTTTAGCCTACTCAGATTAAAGAGCTTTCCATCTGTTTGATATATGATTTCTACCCCAGTGGGGAATTCCCCTTTGACAATATGTAGGATCATGGTGATGAAGATAATAAATAGAGCTGTGGTGATAACACATTCCTGTTTAATGCCTGACTCCACTGTGAATGGTTCACTTTGAGAGCCATTGTTAACTGCAATTGTTGCCATCATATTATCGTGAAGGAACTGAAGGATGTTCACAAATTTACCTGGGCAGCCGATTTTCAGAAGGACAGTCTACATGGCAGTGTGTTTTACAGTGTCGAAGGCCTTAGTCAGGTCAATAAATGCCATATACGGGGGTTGGTTTTGCTCTCCACATTTTTCTTGAAGCTATCAAGCAGTGAAAATCATATCCACTGTCCCCCTAGAGGTCGAAAACCATTTTGGGATTCATGAAGGATATCCTTGGATATAGTTAGGGGATGGTTTGCTAAGATCCTTGCAAGAATTTTGCTGGCTGCAGCAAATAAAGAGATGCCTCAATAATTTCCATAGTCCTTTCTATCACCATTTTTTTTTAAATGATGATGATGATTTTGGCATTGCTAAAGTCTGCTGGGATCTCCTCTCTCCCCCAGAGTTTTTCGATGAACTTGTAAAGTTGATGTGTAAGTTTAATTCCGCCCACTTTGAAGATTTGTGAGAGGACCTCAGCAGCTACGGGTTCATAGATGGTCTTTGTGGCTTTAAAGAAGCCCCATGCATCATGAGTATCCACTAAGTGCTGGATCTCTTGAGCTTTTTTTATCTACCAGGTGTTCTTTAGTTCTCTGGTTTTTCTTTGAACCTCAACCTTAGCATTGGCATAGGTCCCCCCCCCCCCTAGTTTCTATCTCTTTGCCAGATCTGAAAGGCCTTCCTTTTCTTGTCAATAATGCATTCAATCTTGGTGTCATTCTCATCAAACCAGTTCTGGTATTTCTTGGTGTGGTATCCAATAGTTTGTTCACAACTTGATCCAATGTTCCTCGATGTTATCAGAGAACTCTGAAAGCAGATGGCCCTTAAAGAGTCATTTGGAAGCAGTCCCACTTAATAAGATCTTGAAGGGTTTGAGTGTTCATTTTGCGCCTTGGTTTCCTTCCTTGAAGCCTGCATTGAGATATCATTTTGATAACCATCATGGAACATATTAATCCGTGATCTGTCCAGCAGTCGTCGGCACTCATCATCGCTCTGGTAAGGAGAACATCACTGCAATCTTTGGCTCAGACAATTACATAGTCTAAGAGGTGCCAGTGGTTCGACTGAGGGTGCTTCCATGATGTTTTAAGAGTGTGTTGGTTATAACAAGTTTGTGCGCTTCACATATAGTCAAAAAATAAAATTCTGTTCTGGTTGCTTTTGCCAATTCCTTCTTTCTCAATAGTCCCTGGCCACAGATTGGAATTTTGCCCAACTCTTGCATTAAAGTCACCCAGGAAGCTAATTTTATCCTCCTTAGGCGTCTCTGATAGGATGGCATCCTGCTGAGAATAATTTTTTTCTTTAATGTCTTCATCAACATCCACTGTTGATGAAGAGAAGAGAAGAGTTTGGATTTGATATCCCACTTTATCACTACCCGAAGGAGTCTCAATGCGGCTAACAATCTCCTTTCCCTTCCTCCCCCACAACAAACACTCTGTGAGGTGAGTGAGGCTGAGAGACTTCAGAGAAGTGTGAGTAGCCCAAGGTCACCCAGCAGCTGCATGTGGAGGAGCGGGGAATCGAACCCGGTTCACCAGATTATGAATCTACTGCTCTTAACCACTACACCATAGCGTGCAAGCCCACTCAACACTACAAGGTGATGATCCAGAGCGTGGATCATCAACAACTAGGGCAGAGCTACCAGAATTACTCAAGCTGGAGAAAATAAACATCACAACCTCACTGAGAGCAGTTGCTGGTGAAATATCTTATAAATCTGCTTCTGTCTCTCAACTTGCCTGTCACAAGTTTTATACCTTCTTCTGTAAGGGGAATGCTCTATGATTTTATTGTCACCTGCAATGTGCCTTTCTGTTATCTTAAATAGATTAATCCTGCACTGATAGTAATTAGCTTTTGGTAGCTGTCTTGCTGGGGTACAAGGATGGGGGAGTGAAACGGATGATGTCTCATTAAAACAAAAGATGTGAACTTCATTGCTGAAACCTGAAAAGAACTAGATAAAATTGGGTTGGGGGGTGGAGTAAAAAATAATGAAATGGCAGGACAGGACAGTATGAAGAGGCTACGGTACTTGCACCTTAAAAGAGACTAGGTGACTGCTTAATGTGAATTGTGATGGCTGTGTGTACATCCCTCAAGTGGAATCACTAATTCATACAAATAGTACCGTATTTTTTGCCCTATAGGATGCACTTTTCCCCCTCCAAAAATGAAGGGGAAATGTGTGTGCCTCCTATGGGGCGAATGCAGGCTTTCACTGAAGCCTGGAGAGTGAGAGGGGTCGGTACGCACCGACCCCTCTCACTCTCCAGGCTTCAGGAAGCTATCCCCCCAGCCCGGCAAGCTCCGGGAGCGATGGCGAGGTTGCACGCAACTTCGCCATCGCTCTGGGACCCGTTCTGGGGGCTGAGGTCGGGGGAAGCTTCGGCTACCCCCAGCCCCGCAAGCTCCGAGAGCGATGGCGAAGCTGCGCGCAACTTCGCCATCGCTCTCATAGAATCATAGAGTTGGAATAGACCACAAGGGCCATCGAGTCCAACCCCCTGCCAAGCAGGAAACAAAGTACTCATAGAATTGTAGAACTGGAAGGGACCACAAGGGTAATCTAGTCCAACCCCCTGCAATGCAGAAATCTTTTCCCCAATGTGAGGTTCAAACCCATGACCCTGAGATTAAGAGTCTCACGCTCTACTGACTGAGCTATCCAGTTGCCCCAACAACTGGATAGCTCAGTCAGTAGCTCTCGGACCTGTTCTGGGAGCTGAGGTCGGGGGAAGCTCCGGCTTCCCCCGCCCCCAGCCCCACAAGCTCTCGGACTCTCCAGGCTTCGCGCAGCTCTCCGCAAGCGGTGGGAGCCCGGCGCTGGGCTCCCACGGCTTGCGGAGAGTTGCCTGCATGCCGAAGCCTGGGCGCGCTGAGCTCAGCGCGCCCAGTCTTCAAGCTTCGCGCAGCTCTCTGCAAGCCGTGGGAGCCCGCGCTGGGCTCCCACGGCTTGCGGAGAGCTGCCTGTTCTGGGGGCTGGGGTCCGGGGAAGCTCGGGTTTCCCCCGCCATAGCCCCGTGCCTGGGGGAAAAATAATCCCCCCCCTTTATTCCTCCCCAAAAAAACTAGGTGCGCCTTATGGGCCGGTGCGTCCTATGGGGCGAAAAATACGATACCTCAATCTACACACTTCCTATCTGCAAGTTTGGTCCTTTCTCCTGAGGTGATAATTCCTGAATTGCTGACCTAGGTGTGTCACGAACTGGTGTAAATTGGGTCCTAATATATTTGTTTGCATTTCTCTTTTCTTTTTATAACCAAAGACTTCTTGCGTTTGGTTGTGTTTGGTTGGAAAAGAGAAAAAATGCTCTGGGGCTCATATCTGACTAAGCAATCATACTTTGACTTAAAGACCATTAATTTTAGGGGGCCTGTTCTGAGTATGACTAAACATCGGATGTCATACTTTATAGAATTTTCTCATCACCAGTAGTGTGTTTCATACTATTATTATTATTTTTCTAGATTCCCCCCCCCTCAAAAGATTACCACTTACCTTTTTATTAAGAATGCAGTTTCGTATTGAAGCAACTGGCATATTGACTATACCGATACATCAGTTTTGGATTTTGATTCAAAATAAAATGTTGAAATGCCTCAGCAAACAGTGCAGTGTTGTAAATTATTATAAAATGTGGACATGTCTACAAAATGAAAATTCCTAATTAGTGTTTTTTTAAAAGATATACAAATTTTTAACTAGTTAAGAAACAAGAATCTTCAGATTCTCAGCTTATCAGAATGGTCTGTTTTCTTTTTATTGAAAAGCCACTTATCAAATCAGGAAATCCAAAGGAATGGAAGAGCTACTGTATGTGATTGTCCTGATGCAGAATAATCAAATGACAGACCATTTAACTGAATAGTTGATTGGTAGTATGATCCCATTCATGTCTACTCAGAAGTAAGACCCACTGAACTCAGTTGGTTTTACTCTTAGCTTTATAGGATTGGAGCCTAAAACTGCTGTAAGCTTACAAATCTACCACAAGCTTTCACCTTTTCAACTCTTACCACAAAATTGCACAGTTAAACGGTATCATTTCACTGTTGTAATGTGGAACCGACATGGCTACAAACGCCATTATTGAAATTTGTCGTATCATAGTAATAGAGCAGAACTATAACTGGTGAAGTATCTTGGGTTTCTCTGGTTGGCAAGTTGCACATTCTAGCTTTAAAGGTGTACTGCTGAATGAGGTTTCAAAAGTATTGGACGATGCTTAATTTCTTAAAATAATGCATTGCAACAGTTTTGTCGGCAGAATTGATGAGCTTGCTATCATTTCCCTTTCTTTACCAATGAAATTTTAATCCTGTTCTGCATGTAAGTCAGTCAATCAATCAATTTGTTACAATTGGTAGACCAAAAATAAAAAACATACAGTACAAAAGAATCTCAGAGCAAAAGAGATTTTTCTCATGTTATACTTTACTATCATGTCAAGCTACATTAATCTCAAGTTGGTCGCTGAAGGTAGTCCTTCAGGTGGTGAGTTGTTCTCTTGTGTCAAATCTGGGTTCAGATGCAGATCAGCACACAAGAGGCAGAGTCTGTCAGTTCAGTTAATCCTTTATTCACAAAAAATGCCATACATCTCAGCAACACTTCCCAGCAGGTCTTGCCCCTTTATAGCAGTTGCCAGGACTGACGGTGCCCACCTTCTACCAAGACTCCTCCCCTGCTGGGTGTTTCCCAAGCAACCTCCAACTGTGTCTGGGAACCTTTAATCTCTGTTCTGCTTTACACATCATCCTGCATGACCTTGGAGACAAGGGGAAGGGGAGCTAATTGCATTAGGAGAGGCAAACTCCTGGAATTCTTTTGCAGCCTCTTGCCCCACCTCCTCTGCATCAGCCTCTGAGTCTGAACTGCTCCCTGTCACCAGCTCTCCTTGTTCACTAAATTCTGTTACCTCTTCAGCATCCAACAACTCCTAATATTCTTCTCCCTCTGACCTCTACACAGAATCAATTATTCCTTTTTTGCATTACTGACAAGAGGAAGTCTCACCCAAAAATTTTTCCATGCAAAAAACAATTTTAGGAAGAATCCATTGCTGGTATTAGTTCAGTTGTGTAGAAAGTCAAGAAGTTGCTGCAGCTGGACTTGCCTTCAGGCCAGGTCTTTCTTGGAGAATGTGCCAAACAGAGTGGATCATCACAGCAGTCTGTGCTAGGCTCCATGCTCTTTGACAGTTTTATAAAATACTTGAATGTTGAAGTGTGTATAGATGTGCAAGAGGGATGCTTTTCAAATTTGCAGATGATCCAAAGCTGGGAGGGGTAGCTGACACCATAAAATACAGAATCAAGTTTCAAAATGATCTTGGCAGGCAGGAATGCTGAGCTAAAACAAGCATGATAAAATGAACATAATTGTATAGTTCTGCATTTAGGTACAAAGCATCAAAGGCACAAGGATAGGGTGGAGGAGACGTGGCTTGGCACTAGTACATGTGAAACAGATCTAGTTTTAGTTGATCACAAGCTAAACATGAGCCAGTGCTGCAAAGTGGCTGCTAAAAACAGCCTAGATTACAAGAAGTAATAATTCCACTCCATTCTTCACTAGTCAGGCTGCATCTACAATAATCTGTCATAGGAACAGAAGAGCTTTGCTAAATCAAACCAAAATTTCATCTAGTCCAGCATCCTCTTCTCACAGTAGCCATATAGATGCCTATGTAAAGCCCACAAACAGGACATAAGTGTGACAGCAGTCTCCCCACATGTGACTCTCAGAATTAGTATTCAGGGACATTGTGCCCCTGACAGTGGAGGTAGAACATAGCCATTGTTGCAGAGAGCCGTGGGTAGCCTTATCCTGCATGAAATATTGTCTAATCATTTCAAGCCACCCAAGTTTGTGGCGATCTTTTGGGAGCAAATTCCATAGTTTAAACTTTGAAGAAAGCCTTAGTCAGAAACAGGAAGTTTATATCAAAATAGTGGAAAACAGTGGTGAATATCACAAGTCTGATTAAGCTACTTGGAAAGGAATAGATTCTGTTCCATCTCCAATAAGTTTGTAGCTTCAAAACCACTCTTATATGGTGGCTCTGACATCACTATATCCTTATTAAATGTGTAGCTCTGTCAACTCACTCAAACTTGAATGTGTAAATATATTTGAAAATGCTACCATGTAGGCCCAAATAGCCTTTGACCTAACTGCCTGAGTTCTGACATTTATCCTAGACATTTTCCTTGCCTCATTCTTACACACAAAAAGATACAGAATAGGTGGGAATGATCAAGAACAATAGTATTTTATCTTTTCCTTCAAGAGAAGAGTATCATAGGCATATACCACATACTGGATGCAGGTGGCGCTGTGGTCTAAACTACTGAGCCTCTTGGGCTTGCCGATCAGAAGGTCAGCGGTTTGAATCCTGTTGCTCTGACCCAGATCCTGCCAACCTAGCAGTTTGAAAACCTACCAGTTCCAAGTAGATGAATAGGTACCACAGTGGTGGGAAAGTAAACAGCATTTCCATGCACTCCTGCACTTGTCACGGTGTCGGTTTGCACCAGAAGCAGTTTAGTCATGCTGTCCACATGACCCAGAAAGCTGTCTTTGGACAAACACCGGCTCTCTCGGCCTGAAAAGTGAGATGAGCGCCACAACCCCATAGTCGCCTTCTGGACTTAACTGCCCAGGGGTCCTTTACCTTTCCTACCACACACTATAAGAAAGCGGAGGACTTTATTGTCTTGATTATTTTTGCTGGAGTCATTGCTATTTAATGTTTTGTTTCTCTCTAGCATTTTTTCAAACTACAGATGGTTTTAATGATTTTCTCTTACACCCGTGCAATTTAAGATGTGTCTATGAATTCCCTTGAGTTACAGATTGTTCAGACACCCTATTACACAAACAGCTGGGCATGCATGTAGACAGATGGTTGACCATCTATATGGATCAAGTGTGGGTTAGAGATTAGACCAGAATTCCCATCTGAAAACAGTAAAATGGCTCCTAGTCCTGATGTTACATATCAAGTACAGAAAGGCTGTACCATCACAAATCCATCTCTCCACTGGATTAATTTTCAGATGTCAAATAAGGCAAGAACCCTTAAAAGACTTTATTTTGGTCATTTAATTGTAGCTATGAGCAAAGGGAAAGGTGCATTATACTTCTTTATATTTTACGGGGAGCAATGCTTTCTTGAAAGGAAGAAATCCATATTTGGTGTTTAAATTGAAATTCCTTATTGGGGTGGGTGGGAAATTACATTCCACAAGAGTGAGGCTTGCCATGGTTCATTGAAATGCTGTTATTTGGGGCAGTTTCTCCCCAAGGTGCTGAGTGAAATAAAAATGTTGGACGACAAACTAAATTTTAGACTGTAATAGGGGACAACATAAGACCAAGCAATTGGAATATTGCTTGCCCTAGACTTAAAATACTGGGAGCAGGCTGTACGCTAGGTAGAAGGAATCTTACTAATTTGGGTTGCTTTACTCTGTCGTCAGTCCATCTTGACTTGTAGGAGACGGACATTTAGTCTGTGCAAAGAACGGGTCTCAAGATTGACCCATGCTGTAGGATGGCTGAGTCGCTGGAACCGAAAGGACCCCCAGAATCCAGGTGCTAGTTATACTCAAGACTTTGGTGAGGATTGGTTTCGTTGTTGGATTTAGAAATCAACTGTGATTATTAGGCTAGTCATACCATATGTATTTCCGCACGCTTCTCGGAAACTTTACATGAAACAGATTCATTGTGGAGGTTTGATAGCGATAGTATGTAATGTGTTTTTAGTACTCTTAATAGGCTATGCCCAGCATGTTCATATATATTTCTTTGACACATGCGTTACGGAGCTTTCTATAGCTTTTTCTGGACTTTTCGGCTATTTTCTACTGTTGAAGTTTCATGCAACGGAAGACCATCTGTTGAGTACTCTCCATTTTAAAACTCCAAGCGAGCTTCTATATAGAGACAACGGCCCTAAATCATGCCATTAAATTCTTTAAAGAAAATATTTTTGAGATGTTACAAATAAAACACAGCAAAAAGTCAGTCTTGGAGCAAATCTATAATGTTACGAAAACATTTTTAGCAAATTGAGTTTTCTTCCAAATATATTTTTAGTTTGATTATCTAAGGTACAAAAACATAGTAAACTACAAATAAATGCCCTCTATGGTTCAACAGATTTATAGATTAACAACGCTTACTAAATGATATTTGGAAAAGAGATGTCTTTCTTAGGATCTTTTAAAGATGAATCAGATGAACTGCCAATAAATTAATTGTAAAAGAAATTATCTGATTGGTGCAACAATATGCATTATTTAAAAAACCTCATATGCAAAACCCGTAGCCCACACACACACACACACACACTGCCTGAAAATTGTAGTTAACTGAATAGTTGAACTCGTCTGTTACGTAAATAAAAGGTAAAGTTTAACTCTTTAAAAATATTTATTTTATAATAAATCTTAATAGCAGGGCAATTTAATAAGCTACTTTTTCAAGCCTATCTATTGAAACAATCATTCCTGTTCTTTCAGGCTTGAATTATAATACTAAATTTCACACTAAAGTTTTTTAATGTCAGTAATTATGTAGTTAGAGCTTCAGTAATATATATGCTTACTGGTTACATATATTTATTCTGATAGTAGCACAAGTGTATTCATTTTTTCTATAATATTTATTGAGTGTGGGGGCATCTCCTGCCACTTTCTGAATGTATTCGGAATATAATACAAAACATGTTCAATAATGTATGGTGTACAAGTACGGTATATTGTATGAGGTATAAATATAAATGAAGGTATTAAAATATGAGATTTGGTAACACTACATTCGGGTGACAATTTGGCCGATCGAGTACCATGTAAATGTTCCAGTGCTTGCTTTTAAGCTTTATAGGTTTATTCATTCCAGTGTTTTTTTCCTATTCAAAAGCAAACTGATTCCTTTTTGCTATGCAGAATCTATTAAACTAGAATATCCTCTCCTCTTCAGGATTCTTTGAATTATGTCTCTGCTGTGGTGGTAATAATGTGAGGAGTCGGAACATATGGCATAAACATCAACTGATATTGTTTGCCATTTACACTCAGTATGTGTAATGCAATAAGAATGGCACCCAGAGCCATGTGACCTATCTTCCAGTCGTGGATGTAGCTCTGTGTGTGTGTGTGTGTGTGTGTGTGTGTGTGTGTGTGTGTGTGTTGTTTAAGCAGGGAAAACGTGTAAATGAAATTTTACAAGACTGTGTATAACACCAGAAATGACTACTTCACTATCCTTTTTCATGATCAGAACGATATATTATTTGCATTTTGGTATGCTCCAAAAGGTAAGATTCTCTTATGTTATCCAGTCTGCTGTTATGGAAGTGAAACAGGTTTCTATCATCTCCATAATGTTGTTCTTTCACCCTTTACAGTAGTGACAGTAGTATAAAATTGTCTGATTGGTTTATAATTTAAATTGAAACAAAACTTTGTGTTACAACAGAAGTTAACAATTGAATGTTCTGTTAAATTATTTTGTCACGTTTTAAAAATGTGTTACATTACCGAGGGATTGCGTTTTTATGTGTACATTTTACTTGTTGATATTTAGGCACTGGGCATCGAACTATTTGAGAAAAGTGAAACTGAATCATAAAACATGAGCCTAAGTTATCTGAACATAGAGATTTTCATGTTTCATTTCTGGAAAACAAGAGTTATGAAATCTTATAAAATTATAAACAAGTATATTTCTTTTTATTAATATTTGAATCTTATATATTTGTGAACAGCGTTTCTTAAAACAAACAGTGTAAACTTAAACAGTTATACGTAAAATTCCTTTATTTCCATGGGACAACTGCTCATAACTGAAAGTATACTGCATCACAGTTTTAGAATAATACTACAGCAGAAATAAATGCATTTATTTTAATGTTAGATTAATAGGAATACTGATACATTTCCAAACTTTTTTCAGCATTTTCATAATATAAAGGAATACCAATATTCACCTAAAATTCTTTGGAGAGATAGAGTTTGGGGTAATAATATTTTGCTACTTTCTCTTTCTGCTGCTTTCCCACGCAACTCTATGGAATTTGATATTTTGAACAAAATTCAGGTCTACTTTTCAACATATTATACTCAGTTATCATTTTTGCTAGCAGCAACTGCAAACATTTTTATTAGTAGTAGTAGTTATTAAAAATAACATGATGAATTTATAAACAACACAAAACGGTAATATTTCAGAATCTCATCTACATGTAGTTAACAATCAAAGCTGGAATAGGAGAACATATCAGTATAATAAATGTTTTAAAATTTATGATACCTATTTCATATGAAATTGATGGGTTCATTTTTTAGTATTGCTAGCATATGTTTACAAATTCAGGAGTAATTCAAAAATGTGGTTTCAGAAAGTAATGGCTAATCTTTATTTTATGGTTAGTTGCAGTGAATTATATTTATGTAATTTGTACCGGGACAGCACTGGAACAGGTGCTATTTTTTATTTAGCTGTACAATCATGTATTTGCTTTGTTTCTATACTCGCAGCAGGCAGATTTGAACATTTTAAAAAAACATGCTTAATCAAAAAACACAGTCACTAACACAGTTTCAGTCACTAGTAAGGTTTGCATGTACTGATCTGAAGGGGTTTCCCTTATATGAGAGAGAGACCTTTGGCATATGCAGGAAAGCTAGTTTTTAACTCCACCCCAAACCTAGGGATGTAAGGAGGCAGGGATTTCCATCCCATCCTGTGTTTGTCAAAGTCAACACTGTTTCCCTTCCGCTACAATTTGGCTTCGATTAAAACCCTCATTATTCATCTCACTATCTGTGATGGCCAAAACTAATGCAATTTATTCTATAATTAATTTCTAAGGAAGGGAAATGTCAAAAACAATGCAGATAATGATGTATTTATTTATCATCATTTGCGGACCACAGAAACAGTAATAGTAAATATCACTCATATTCACTTGTGTGATTTCCATTCATGGCTTTGGATGAACATGCAACTTGTGGGCAATTTTTGCTCACAGTTCCATATCCAACAGAATTATCTGACATTGCTGACTAAACCACAGGTCTCAAGAGCTGAAAGTTATGCTGAAAAGAAACAGCCTGATGCTTGCTTCCCATCAGCCTAGGACACAGTAAGAGAAAAGAGTTCACTAGGGATGTCGAGCATGTATCCTCTGAGATCAGTTCGCTGCACTACTCCTTAGAATTACTGGAACTGTGAGGCAGACAGATGATTTGCAGTTTAAAGGTGGGAGGACTGCTTCCCCACCCCACCAGCTCTCTTAGTCTCAGCTCAGCTAGCACTGGTCCTCTTGTTTACTGCCCCTACAAAGTCATTGGGCAGGAAAAGTCTCTGCTAGGCATCAGCTACATCCTGAGTCTCACTTCATGGCTGCCACTAGCTGCTCACCAGCTACAGTATATGAAGCCACAGACTAAGCAAGACAGCAGTCTGCAAGCAGTAGCCAATTTTTAATTTAACATTGTAGTGTATTATATATGTTAGTAGCATATTTAAACAGCTTGTTTGTGACTGGACTAGCCTCTTCTGTGGCAAAATGCAGCCACTGAACAGAATACGCTGTTTTCCTGCTAAATCTGCTATTTGCCCCTGAAGAGCAAATATGTGCAAATAGCAGACTTAGGGAGTATTTTTGGCAGGAAAGATTTAACCCCCCTTCTTCTCTGCAGCCCTGAACATCACTTGGCTGGTTTTTGTTAGGAAAGAGTCAAAAGCATGATATTTAAACACCCACTACCAAACAGGTAGGAAACATGTGGCTTGGGAATCACATGCACTCACAGCCTCATTTTATATAGCTCCCAAGGCTTCTTGTAGGTATCCCATTCTCAGTTAATAACTAATGCACCATGTAGTTTGGCCCCCAGCTTTCAAGCTTCTCCACCTATAGAATTGAACCCATAGTAAATTGTAAAGGTAAATACACATCTGAGCCATGCTTTGAAAGTTCGTTTCCAAAAAGTAGCTTGTTCTATTTCAAGTCCATCTTGTCCACAAGGAACTAGTTCCAGTTTTTCCTTTTATAAAAGGAACTGGTTCAGCTCAAGTTTATCCAAACGAACTTTTTAGTTCATAAAAAGTTCTTCCTCAGAAATTTCTCCCCTAGCATTCAGAATGTTGCAAGCTGTTGTGATGAAAAATCATGGGTCACAAATGATAAGGTGCCTGACAGACAGAATGTCAACTGGTGAAGCTTTCCCTATAATTGTATTTCCAGACCAGAAAAGCCTTGCTTCTTTAATTTGTGCCAGCTGCACAGCTGTTAAAGGCACACAGTTTCATTCAGTATGTTCCTGGACTTGTGTATGTGTTGCTGCAAGCTGCTCCTGTTGGGAGTGAATCTCTTTAGCAGGAAATGTCTCACATTCCTTCACAGCTGAAATTAAGGTGGAATTCATATAAGTTTTACTCAGAGTAGACCTATTGAAATCAATGAACCTAATTTAGTTATGTTAATTTCAATGTGTCTGCTCTAAGTAAAACTTAGGTGACTAAGTGTCCATAACAACAGCTGGGCGTCTGTATTTACGTAATAAGCTTTATACTGTTGCCTCCACATTTTGCTTTCTAACTTTTCTTATAGATGTCCCATTGACTTTAAAAAACAAAAGAAAGCTAAGTGTTTGGGCCTCTGGCCGGGGGTCGAGAGGAGCGGATGAATGTGAAGATGAACTAGAGGGCCCATAGAATGACAGCTTAAACATATTTTCCATTATCTGTAATTGCTTCAGAATCTGCATGTTTCTCAGTTTCTTGGAAGCATGTAGTTCTGGTTAGGACATAATAAGGGGCCAAATTTTCTGTATAATATTTTAACTAGGGCCTGATTTTTCCCTGTACTTAAACTGTAACAGTTTAGAGAGTGGAAAAAGAAAGATTAGGGGCCTAAGTATTTAATCTGCTTCAATAAGTCCAGGTGCAGAGGTGGCTGTTTTGGGCAGTGGCAAATAAGCAATTTTATAAACCACCAAACACTACTGCAACAGCTACAACAGGGGTCGGCAAGGTTTACCTCACCTGGGCCGGTTCACTCCAGCGGAGATCCTTCCAGCCACGATTTCCAGCATCTGTATCTGCGCAAACACGATTCCCAGCGTCTGCACAGACGTGATTTTCAGCATCTGAGCATGTGCAGACGCGATTTCCGGCACCGCGGAAGCGAGTACCCATCTGTGCTGCGCCAGTTTAGCATAGTGCGCGGGGACTTGCCGAGTGGGCGGCTCGGTTTGGGGGCAGCTCGTGGGCCGGTTAAACGACCCCCATGGGCTGCTTGTGGCTAAATATGGAGCTGCCTGTAAAAAGAATTAGAAATTGTTAATTGGTAGTTGTTAATCAGGAATTGCCATGAATAACGTATTTCCCCAGTAGTTAATGATTGTCACTGGATTCCAGTTTGTATCCAGGCGCAATAGAAGGTGTTGATTTTTGCCAGAAAGCCCTTAATGTTGTGGGGCCAGGGTTTCTAAAGAAGTGCTTTCTTCCATGTAAACCTGCCCAACAATTGGGGTTTTTCATTTGAAAGCCTTCTCTGAGTGCTTCTGGCTTCAGAGGTCATGTGTGTGGCCACCAGTGAAAGTACGTTTTATGTGAAATTCCCTCTCTAGGCAAATTCACTTTGCTCATTTGTTTTGTTTTCCCCGAGACACTAGGCTCAGACTGCTCTGTTTAGCAGAATTTTCAACAGCAATTGAAATCCAGTTAGCTTTTAAAAACTTTGTTAATAGTACAGTGGTACCTCGGGTTAAGTACTTAATTCGTTCTGGAGGTCCGTTCTTAACCTGAAACTGTTCTTAACCTGAAGCACCACTTTAGTTAATGGGGCCTCCTGCTGCCGCCACGCCGCCAGAGCACGATTTCTGTTCTCATCCTGAAGCAAAGTTCTTAACCTGAAGCACTATTTCTGGGTTAGCGGAGTCTGAAACCTGAAGCATATGTAACCTGAAGCATATGTAACCTGAGGTACCACTGTACTGCTGTTTGTATTTTATTGTGCCAGCATAATAGAGTTCATTTTCCAGGAGCAAAGACTACACATAGGATAAACAGTTAAGGTTATTGCAGCTCATTGAGTTTGGCAGTGCAAGGATTCCGCCATCAGGCAGCCTACCTGCTGGCAAATGCAACCCCCGCCCCCTTACTAGCACAATGCTGATAAGAACGCCTGGCATATTGGGTCCACTCCTCTATAAGCAACCTGTGAACCTGGAGATATAGCTGGCATGCCAGACCCTGAGCTGGACCTGGACTAAGAAGCAAAATGGCAGGATCGCTTAAGAGGATCTCCATTGGGGACCAGGGTTTCCACCCCCACTTAACCCTTATATATATTTGTCCCAATACCTTCCTTGTAAGGAATAAAGTTAAAACTGTATAATGGGACCAAAATCATAGAGCGATTTACTCTATTATTGTTAAAGAACAAATCATAGTCATGCATAGAGGAGGAAAAAAGCCCACAGCCCGCAATGCAAAGCCAATCACAACTGTAGGTAAAATTCCTTATAGCAATATCCACAGTCATGTAGTAGGGAGAATGGGTAGGGAAGCCAGTGACTTATCATCTGTCATTTTGAATGAATGAGGCATCCCACATATCCAAAATACTAAGATCTGTGTTAACTTAAAACAACAGCACCCTAATTATCATAAGAATAGGATGGTCTGGATTAAGTGTAGTATTTCCACAGTTGGCACCGTATCAGCATCATTCACTGGCTAGGAAGTAGACTTTGCTCAGAGAGAGGAAAAAATGAGATGCTGCCAATTTTTGAAGTGGTGTGTTGAATAGATAGCATGTTGTTAAAATTAGTGCTATGTCCATGATAGTTAAACATTACCATCTGCGTTAGCCAGCGGATTTATGTACAAGTACTTCGTACAGTGTTAACTGCCATCACCTCCTAATCCTTATTGTGGAACTAGTTTTGAGTTTACCTTTCAGACCCTTCCTTGCAGAAATATGTACCGGTACTAGTTTAGCATTATAGGCTGTCACTGGTTTGGGAATCTGATTAGACTCCCTGTGAAAATTCCAAACACACCTGCTGATAGTGAATTATTGGATGTAAGGCTTGATTCCCATTCATTCATTTTATATACTGCCCTTCATCACAAAATCTCTGGGAGGTTCATGTCATAAAAGACAAGGTAAAAACACAAGTAAATAGTTAAAACTATAACCCCTCCCCTTCCCACAAACACATTTAAAAGGCTGTAGAATATAAATCAGCCAAAGGCCTGATTCCTCTGATCCCTTCTTCATATTTGTTTAAAGCAGAGCTTTTCATGTTGGTGACACACTTTTTAGACATGCATCATTTCATGACACAGTAATTCAGTTTTGCATCATTTCGCAACCCCGTAATTCAGTTTTACTAGCAAACTGGAGGTTAAACTAACCCCTTTCCAGCCGCAGGACGCGCAACATACCTACACACTGCAGCCAACACACTAGCGTGTTGTGACACACAGTTTGGAAAGCTCTGGTTTAAAGGGATAAATAATTAAATGCAATGCCTACTATCTTAGTTACAGTGTGGTTTGCAAGACAACTAGGTTGCAGACTAATTTAATATTCTGTTACCTAATGGTCAGCCCACCAGTTGAAGTCAATCATTCTACAAATGTTATTCAAAGATGTTTTGTTTCTAAAAATAGAAATATAGTTTTTTAAAGCACATGCACAACTACTTAATTTGCTATTTATTTTGGCTTTGAATAAGCAATCATCAGATTATTTGAATGTTTGAAGGGGCATATTTTCTGCTTAGCTTTTCATCACTTTCACAGAAGGGATTACTTTACTAATCCAGAGATCTAGATAACTTACCATAAACAACTATAGGTTCTTGAATGTTAATGGCGACAGAAGTGGTGGAGTGACTCAGCTGCACTGGTTGTGTGGTATGTATCAAAAGAAATACATCCACAATTTTCCAAAATGCAATTAGTTGTTTATTTAATAAATTTATATCCCGCCTTTCTCTTAAATTGGGTTTCAAAGTGGCTTACAACATTTTAAAATATAAAATAATAAAACAACATTATAAAATACAAAATAATAAAAACTAGCTAAAAGCAATAATTAAAACACATCCAAACACATTTAGAATGAGCAATTAAAAACAGTTTCCCATAACAGCAGCCTAGTGATCAGCATCATCTGCACCTTAATTTTCAAAGGTCTGTCTGAATTAAAAGGTCTTAAGCTGCCAGCAGACGGATAACAAAGAGGGAGCTCCATATTCATATTCCATATTCGTAAAACCTTTTATTGGCATCACATACAACATCCAAAACAAAACAAATCAATACAGAAGTACCACTTCCCCAGTGGCACAAAACATTTGCTAAAAGAAAGGAGGCAGAGCAGTCTGTTGTCACATCTCTTGGTCTCCAAGGAGATCAGACGTCTGCAGTGGAAAGAGGGAGCTAGTCTAACCTCCTGGGAGGAAATGCCACAATATGGGAGCAGCCACAGAAAAGGCTGTCTCTTGCGTCACTCTGTGCTTCTATGATTGATGCAGCCAAGAGAAGTTCCTCACCCAAGGATCTTAAGCAGGTTTGTATAGGGAAATACAATCTTTCAGGTAGTTTGGGCCCAAGCCATATTGACTTTTCATATTTTTAGTATTTTGAAAAATGGTTGCATCAATATTAATCATGATGATGACAGAATGAAAATGGCAATAGACAAATATAAGCCTGAAATATAATAATAATCACAAAATGTTCATTTCAGCAGGCTTACTTTAAATCCAGCCTTTCTCATGTCTCCAGATTCCTATCCACTTCCCTCTTGCAGTTTTCTGCATGACATATTGTTCAATTTTTCCACAACTAATGTGAGCTACAAGGAGATGAAACAAACACCCCAAGGAAATCCCTTTCCTGTCCTGCTGCTACCCATCTCTCAGTAGTCTGATCTAGGCCTTTTGCTAAGTAGTCTAAGTCTAACCTTAAACTTCGTACCTGTTACAGACTAAAATGTATTTCCCCACCTCATGCATTTTTTAAAAAAAGAATATGTGTGGTCTGTGCTGGGGACTTCTTTTATATATCAAATAAAGACTGGTCCCATAAAATAGCTTCCACACTTGGAGGGACAGCAAAAAAGCAAAAGAAAAGAAAATTCAGCCTCGAAAGGCTGTGGCACAAGGCCATTACATAGGAAACAAGCAAAAGCAAACCCTTCCTAGTTAGGGAATTCCAAAGTCTGGGTGCTGCAAAGGTCACTTGTACTCTAAAACAGCTGCACAAAACAACCCAAACATTTTGCCACAGGGACACAACCTCACCTTCTGTTCTGCTACTAAGCAGACTCGTATTTGCTTTAGCAACTGAAGCTGATCTTCACACTATCCTTACCCGCTGAGTTGTTCATTTTGCTCCTGTAATGAAATTTTGGTATTCTAAAACAATGTCCTTAGGGATGGATCAGCCCTCTCAGATTAACTGGTTTATTTATTTATGGTGTGGAAAGCCCCTGGTGCATTCAAGACTTACTATGACAGCATGCAGAAGAGATGAATGATTTTACTGTATCTCTCAGGTGCCCATTCCATGAATCTCACAGATAGTAGAAAGTTTTAGACTGCCACTGCAGCTGTTGAACTAGTCTGAGTTGTGCCTGCTAATGCATGCACTTTCGTTTGGTCAAATTAAAGAAACATTATTTGCTCTTCTAAAATAGTAAGGAATTAAAAGGTAATTCAAACTCCACTTTTAAAATTGAAATTACCATTTCATGTTCATTAACACACATTTGAGTCAAGTTGCCTAAAAAACATTTGGTATGATTAGCAGAATATGGATAAGGAATAAAACAATAGTTGTAATTGTTGTGATACCCACATAGCAAAGTATAAAATGTAGCATTCCAGATGCCAGCTACACAGTCTATCTTTCATAGCATATAATTCGGCATGAGTGTGCCTAATTCTCTAGTAGGAGTAATGACATGCATGGGAGTTTCCGATCAAATCACATATGTTGGGACGCTAAGGTTTGGTACATAATGGCTTGAATCTTGTAAAGCTGAGCACTCTCCAATCTTGACATTCGTTTTTTTTTATAGGTTGGATGGGTTGATGGGAGAAAGCCTTGGCCCAAGCAGAAACAAGTTGGTGTTTATGAATGTGTAGTATCTTATTTGTATCTACCTTTTGTAAGCAAGTCTTAAGGTTAAACTCTCATGAAATCAGTTGAAATGCTAAGTGGTGGGGTGTCTGTGAAAGGAAAATATTATTTATTTATCTAATAAATAAAGTGAAGCCAGTTATTTGGAGCATGTTCAACTGATACGAAGTTGCATAACTGCATTACAAATCATTTGTACCAACTTGAGTTTTATTTTTCTGGCAATAAATATGCCCTCTTTCTAGTCCAGATTTTGTATGTTGGGTGTGAAATATTCCTTTCCTCATAATCATGTCATTTTCCAGTGTGGTGTTATTTAATTGGTTCATTGCTCATCAGTGAAGTTCCTTACAACACCAGCTCCCTTTACCACTGTTAAGCCATTATTCTTCCAGTTGGTATTCTTCAATCAGTTGAAAGCAGAATTGAAATTGCAGTTCCATATGAGACATTGCACTGTATTACCCATAGGACAGCTCATATTTTCTCAGAAGTAAGTCCCATTCAGTACAACTTGTGTTTAGGAGTTCAACTTTCAATCATCAATAGTTCAATACTTTTTTAAGCAGCTGTTTTATTTTTCCAGGCACTGCCATTATTGAAATTTGTTGTTTCAATTAGCTGATTTCTTAACTGGTTCCTTACCATGCCTGAAGTTGACCTTTTAATTATTTCCCTAGAAACAGATTTCTAGTTTTTCATTATCTGTGAAGGGGTAAAGGGGACAGTGGGATAGCAAGGATGAAGGCCTAATGGCTACGCCCTCTCTTCACTATAGAACTCTGAAAGAGATAAGTGCCATATCTGAGTGAAGATCTGGCAATCCTGTTTAGTAAATGGTTTAAATTTTCATCTGCCAGTATTAATGATAGCAGAAGAAGTGCAGATGAAGAAAGACAGGAAAATTACAATCAAATTTGCTTTTGAAATCCACGTTTGGTTGTTTGGCTCATCATTCTTGTTCATTTCAGCATTATAAGTAGTGTAACTAATCATGGAAACGGAGAACAACCATTTGAAGCATGCTGATTATTTATGGCACAAGTCAATGAGGCAGTTAACAGTGTAAAATCCAACAAACAATGTTGCAGATATGAAAAGCAGCTGCACTCATTCCTCTGCATCTAACTGCCTTCGTTTGAACAATAGAATGTATTGCTCACAGAGTATAACTTGCAATAATAGTATAAGCTAGATATCTTGGATTTGGTGATATGTAACTTGGTTGGAATGACAAAGGATAGTCATTTGTGTTCCATCAGTTCCTTACTTGGCACTCAACTGCTATCAATTTCCCCTCCAAAATATGTCAGATCAGCTTCCTGTTTTAAATGAAACACACACATAAATGTTATATTGTGAATTCTTTGTATACTTTGAGTAAATTTTCCCTACAAATAGGCATTTCATGAGAACAATAATTAAACTAATATAGTTGGTTAAAATAAACATTTGTTTGCAAATAACTTTTGCCAGAAAGCCATTCCTATTCTATATGCTTATAGTAATTACAGTAATAGCAAACAATGAAACAATTTGCCGTGCCTATATTTTCAAGGGACACATTCTCAGTCCCTTGAACCCCAGTTGACCAGTAATCCTGAACCAGAAGCCCATCTCCAAAATGCCCTTGGGTGGGGAGGGTTAGTGAAGAGTGGTCAGTAGTTACATTCTTGGAAAAAACCATTATCATGTTCCTAATCTAGTAGTCAATGGATGTGTTTACTAGCTGTTTTAAGGATGAATATGGTTTTATGGTTTTAATTGTATATTTGGGTGTGATTTGTAAACTGCTCTGGGATTTTTAAAAGTAAGAGTGGTGTGTGAATTAGTCTAATAAGCAAATGCTGATCCTTCAAAGCCTTAAGGCATAATCCTAAACACGATAGCCTATAGTTGAAGGGCTAAAGGACTTGACAGAAGCCTCACTGGACTGGCAGAACACCTGATACATCACTGCCATTGCAGATAATACTGGCAGAACATCTCAGATACACCACTGGAACATGCTGTTGGGCAGGTTGCGTGAAACAGGGAATCAGTTGTGTGAGTTGCACATGGTTGGCACAGGGAAGGACGCTTGCCCCTTCAATCCACATCCATGCCTTAATCAATGGCACTTTACACTAGCCCTGGATTATAGAATACAGTAATAGAATTGTAGAGTTGGGAGGGACCCTGAACATCATCTAGTCCAGCACCCAGCAGTGCTAAAACTAAAGCTCTATATTTGCTGTCTGTCGTTTTAACACCGTTTTTGTAATTTTTGTCATGTGTATTTCCCCTTCCTGCCTGAGCATACATTGGAAACAGTGACAATTCTGCTTGTGCAATAGCAATGAATATCTGGTACCTTAAGAAACTAGGAAGCTGCCTTCTTCTGAGTCATACCATTGACCCATTTAGCTTAATATTGCTGGGACTGATGGGACTTGTAGTCATAAGCTGTCAACTTTTCCCTTTTCTTGCGAGGAATCCTATTCGGAATAAGGGAATTTCCCTTTAAAAAAGGGAAAAGTTGACAGCTATGCTTGTAGTCCAACAACATCTGGAGGACACCAGGTTGGTGAAAGCTGACCTGCACTGACCGGCTTCTTATACTGGGCAAATTTAATTTTCACTGGCTTATTTGTTACAAGGAAAGTGCCCTTCTATTAACTGCTCAGTAATGGGCTTATAATAAAACCCACTGGATTCAATGAAGTCCTTCCATTGACCTTCACATATTTTTTTGGCTTGGGTCCCAAATGAACATAAGCCTCTTTTTAAATCTTTGAAACACTGATCTGCCTTTAGCATCATAACTGAAATGAATATAGTTCCAGACACATTAGGGGATGGGCTGGGTTAATAGTATGTCATAAATCACTTCCCTTCCTTCCAGGGGTTTAGCAAGGATAGATATCATGGGTAGCATCTTAGCACTTAGTCATGGTGACAAGGGTCTACTGTTAAATTACTAATTTAAACTAAAACTATTGCCTGTTGTTTTGCAGTGCTGCCAAGCTTCTGGACAAGAATCTGTTCTCTGTCAGCACCCCGAATCCTCTGCTTCCTTCTCCTGCAGGTCTTCAGCTTGCTCAGCTGCAAGCCCAGCTTACCCTGCACAGGCTAAAATTGGCTCAGACAGCAGTCACCAACAACACAGCAGCTGCAACTGTCCTGAATCAAGTTCTCTCCAAAGTGGCCATGTCTCAGCCTCTGTTCAACCAATTAAGACATCCATCCATGTTTAACGCTCCTCAGGGACATGTTGGAGGGCCTGGAGTTACCAACTCTAGATTCCCACCTGGTGGAATACATTTTCCAGCACAAAACCCCGCTTTGGCAGTACCGAGTGGAACTCTGGGGCCTGTAAATAACCTTCAAAATCAAAACCCAAATGCTGTTGTCATAAATCCTTTTGGAGGTGTAATATCTCAGACAGCTGGACAACAGGCTGTAGTTATGGGACTAAATAAGTCTGGCATCTCCTCTGCTACAGGTGGATTTTATGACTATGGTAAACAAGTATTTCCCTCTGATGCGGAACAGTGCAGCCAGCATGGCTTTGTGACCACTGCGTCTCATTCAGTCCCAACTTCTTCTGGAGTTGGAACCTATGATGGTCATTTTGGTAAGCATGACAACCATCCAGGATTTCAGAAAGACTTTTATGGAGTGAGTTCTAAAGGCCAGCATACAGCTGGTGTACAGACTTTGACTTTTGCTGCTGATCCACATAATTCTCATCAGATTATAAATCAAAAAGGCGAGGCGGGTTCTGTAATACATGAAACAGAAACAAAGCAGTGGGAAAATCCTTCTACTTTTCCTAGCCAAAATAAGCCTGACACCATGCCCAATGCCAGCATGTGGCCATCAACAAGTGCCCCATATGAAATAAGAAACGATCTCTACAACCCTGAAGAACCAACGCCTGACACAAAGTTCAGTGCTGGCGCTCCACTTCCTTTCAGCAGAACCAAAAGCAGTAAGCAGAATTTCAGCAACTCACGAATGAGACAGAAGCAGGAAGCAGATTTGTCAGTGAGACCTCTTCAGTCTCATGAGCTAAATGACTTTCATAGTATAGCACCTGTTTGCTTCCCTCACATCTGCAACTTATGCGATAAGAAGGTCTTTGATCTAAAGGTACGTCTTGGGGAGAACTGGACATCTTTCTAGTACTTGGAAGTGTGTTTCATTAAATTAACTCCAAGGCATTCCTGACATAAGTTGTGTAACTGTTATTAGATTTTTTTTAGTCTGTGTATTTGTGGGTTGTTACATGGGTCTTACAAGTTTACTCAAGAGCAGACCCACTGAAATGAATGACCACTACTATGTTGTGTCCATTCATTCAGTAGGTTTCTCTGAGTAAAACTTTGTTGAATGAATGAATGAATGAATGAATGGTGCCATCAGATTAAGAATTCCATTGTAAATGCGCAAAGATCTTTCAGAGCTATCATAAGATTCTTTTACAGAAAAGGAGGTCAATATGTTCCTGCTGCCTCCCAGGTCTTTGTTGCAAAAATACTTCCACAATTGATGTATGGCACCCAGATATTTAATTGTCAAAAACTCAAGTCCCTGGAATCTGTACAAACTAAATTTTACCGCTCCCTACTAGGGTTACCTACCTGTGTCTCCAACACTGTCATTAGGCTGGAGGTAGGTCAACTCCCTATTAATGCCAGGATATGGATCCTGAAGATTCACTTCTGGCTAAAACTCATATTTTTCCCAGTGGGAGTGGCTCCATTGACTCTACTAGACCCGTTCCAGTCTAAATGGAGATTGTCGCTTTATGAAAAATTGAAGGGCCTGGGGCTTTCCCCACAAGAACTTATAGCCTCAGGTTTTGAAAAGGCTAAAATGATGGTGAGCCAGCGAATAGGAGATGTAGAGCTTCAGGACCATATGAGCAAGATAGATAAATATCCAGCTATCCAAGATTATGGAAAAGGGTTTAATCTAACCCCATATTTGCTGGATCTACAAATCGCAAAATATAGGCGGGCGTTTGCCCTTACCAGATTTGATGTACTGCCATCTGCCTTACTAAAGGGCAGATACGAGGGCACACCCTATGCTGAACGAGTTTGCCCATGTGGTCTGAAGGAGGTGGAAACGGCTTCACATGTGTTGTTACACTGCGACCTTTACGGGGATATCAGGTCACTGTTTATCTCCCCTATCGTTCAGAAATTTCCAGGTCGATCTGAATCTCAGCGGCTGAAAATCCTACTAGGAGATAAAAACCCAGAAGTAACACTGAAAGTGGCCAAGTTTTCTGCGGCCGCGATCAAGCGGAGGGCATTAGTTGTAAAAAAGTAAAAGATCTGACCCCTGGACAAGCCCCCCCCCTTTTTAAGTCTATACATATATTGTAGTGCATATATGAGTATATATGTGTGTGTGTGTGGGTGTGTGTGCATATGTGTATTGTTTTTATGTATAATTTTACAACTTTTAATTGACACCATCATTCCCTCGTAAACTACTGTTGCCTTGTATGTTTTTTTTTTTTTCTTTTCTTCTGGTCTATGACCGTAATAAATTTATTCATTCATTGTTAAATATCACCCAAAGGCTACAATCCTAAGAAGATTTAGCCATTAAAATTAGCGGGGCTTGCTTCAAGCTAAATATGCTTTAATAATAATAATAATAATAATAATTTATTATTTATACACCACCCATCTGGCTGGGTTTCCCCAGCCACTCTGGGCGGCTTCCAACTGAATATTAAAAACAGTACATTCTGTTAGTTGTACACTGAGGAAATTTATTATACACACCGATGGATTATAAATGTAGAACTTTCCTTATATCTGAAGCACTTTGGGGAGAAGAGCTGTAGTATTTCAATGATTTGTCAGACCGCTTCACGAAGAGCAGATATTAAAATAGTAGATAAATTAATCACGATTCTGCAATAGCTAGGTTCTGCTCTCATCCAGTTGTCACAAGTAAGGCCATGTTATTTTATTTTGCAAGATGGCTGTTTTTGTGAAATGATGAACTTCCTCCATAAGAAAATATTAATACTAATGGAGTTACATTTCTGGTGCTAGGAAAAGTGTATCCTTTAGAACAAAACTTGGTGAGAGAAATGTCTGTCCCAACCTAGCTTCTTATCTTGCCATGGTACTGTAGTAAATCTACCAGCTTCTGGTACCAGTTCCTTATCCTCAGGTGATATGTACTTGGAGCCTGATTCATATTTGTAAGTGATTTATACCAGATTGTTCCCCAGTATGGTGAGAAATAAACTGTTTTTAATGTTGTAACCTTCCGTGATACCTTAAGGTGACGGATAGGTAAGAAATTAATATTATTATAATCAGTAAATACATAATTTGACATGTTAAGAAAAGAATCATATCTCAGGGTTGATATATTTTTCATCTTTGTTGTCAATAACTCTCCTTATTGGAAATTTTGGTAAATGAACAAAGATTTTTTTGTGTTTGTTTTTAAATGTCACATACATTGAAATAAATATTTTTTAAAAACATTTGTGGGCACTCAAAGTACCGTATATTCAGCACTTCAGAAATTTTCTCTACATTAATTTTACTCAACCTCCCTTATATGTCCTTTTAAAAAACATAAATATTGCAGTCAGGAGATTTCTTGTCACACGGCTTTTTTAGTTCTTGTATTTTGCAATTAAAAACAAAAAGCCTGAGTACCAGTTCTGCTGCACTGTAGGGCACTCTGCAGATAGGCATGGAGGAGGAATTTGTCTGGTTTGCTCTTTTACAGTTGCTCAACCTGATCTAGCGCTCCTAATTTGCTTGTGGATAAGAATGTAACTCCCAGTCTGACTATACACTTCTTCAGATGCAGTTGAGATGCAGTTTCACTGCACAGAAATATGCATGAAAGCAATATCTTATGTGACACATACAAAATGTTTATTTTACAAATGAATGCATTGAAAATTGAGCAGTTTATGTTAAAAGCGTGTACAAAATACACACCATTTAAATGTAGACTTCTTGTGTATTCTTTCAAAAAATAAGCATAATATGAATTAATGAGTGAATAATGTTTGCACCTTGCTGTCCATTAGTTGCTGTATTTGTTAATTGTATGTCTACCCTGAGGTATTGACTGCTGCTTTAATTCATACTGTAATTTTAATGTATTCTTTATTGTACACCACCTTGTGATTTCAAATGAAATAAATAAATAAGAAAATGGGACAGAATGAACCTACAACTGAGCACCAGCAAGACTGAAGTGGGATGGATTTAGGTGGATCAGTCAGTCCCTTTGTGCAGATATGGCTCCTTCACATACAAAACCCCCGTCCGCAGTAGGGGTTCAGAAAACGTCCTGTCCTGTTTCAGTGTTCCTCCAGTGATATTGCTGTGAATGGGATGAGCAATTCCAGCAGCTGTTGGAACAGCTTAATTCAGCCAGAGTAGAGTCACTGGAAGGAGCACAGCAGTAGGGCTTGGCAGTTTGTGGACTCCAGCTATGGCTAGGAATTTATGGGCCTGGATACTTGCATAGTGCATGTTTGCAGAGTTTAAGTGGGTCAGATTTGTTTCATCTGGAGTAATTTCATGTCAAATTTTGGAATAGTATGGAATTTTCTACAAAAACAAAAATCCCCAGAAACTTCTAATACAGCCATTCATATGGCCTATTATAACAAATGCGGCTGCACATGTTTTCTTCTATTTTCCCACAATTTTATTATATTTTCTCACTATTTTTATGTAGGACTGGGATCAGCATATTAAAGGAAATCTTCACATTCAAAAATGCATTGCTTTCTCAGAGAAGTGAGTGTTAAGAAACAATTTTGTGCCTGGTTTGTGACTTATATTACTGTTTTATTTAGTTTCTTGTACATGCTTCTTGAATTAGAGTTGTGATCTAATCATAAAACATGTTAACCATAAATACTGTGTGGATGTAAATTCTAGTAAATGAACACAGGAACCTTTTGCAAATGAATGTATGTGTTTCGAATCTTCTACAGACAATGCATGCATGACAAATGACATCAAGATGTAGACTAGAGTACCGAGGTCCAATTATTTGTCTTGCAAAACAACTATATTGCAAGACAGATGTATTTGCACACATACTGCTGTTCTTACTGGAAGCAGAAGGAATGCATGCTATCTCCAGATACAATTTCCATCTGAAACCCATAGCTTCACACTGGCTTATGCTATTTTTGACAATCCTAACCAATATTTTGCCACTCCCACTTCATTTGCATGCTTGATCCTTATGGGTTGACATTCTTGAGGAGGCTGAAGCGAAACGAATAGTGCAAATGCCCTACAAAGCAGTCCTAATACGTCAGTGATGTAATGTCCCTGGAATAACAGAATAATTTCTGGTAGTGAGCAGGGGAGTTTCTGTGATAACTTTGCGTATTTAGGCCAAGCTCTTTTCCAGTTTTCCTACTGTCTTGCTGAATGTCAACCTTTTTTTCTTTTTAGTTCCAACATACGGTGTGTGCTAAGTTCAGCAGAAGGAATGCTGCACTCTTCTCCAAATAACACATCTGCATTTAATCTTTCTGGTTCCGAAGGTAAATTACAATATTAAAAATATATAATTAACAGTGCACTCCTATATATGTCTACTCAGAAGTAAGACCTTTTGAGTTGAACAAGACTTACTCCTGGTAAGTGAGCATAGGATTGCATCCTTAACCTTTTTTTAGTTGGCATACTGTTGCAGCAAGCAGGGTTACGTTTAATTGTATGTTTATTCGCACATGACATAATATTAGCTATACGTTAATGTATTTTTGTTCAAAGTTTAAACAAAAAAGAGCTTTATGCAATAATGTAGCATTATGCAATAATATATAAATAAAGAACAAATATACTGTCTATTTGGATATATTTATAGCTGTTCTGATTGAGCCCATCCAGACATTTTTGATAGCAAATGAACTAGATCATCTGTCCACGAGGCCACCTATCACCCAAATCATGCATACAGCCGAAGGAGAACGCCCCATAGCTCTGTCACTGTACTCTAATAAATCTTTTAAATGAATCTAAGCCTTTATAATGAATAGTAAGTCTGGTTTTATTCCTCTGACTGCTGGCTGACGATGTGTTTATTTTTGTATACTTTACTGCTTTACTTCAATTGAATTTGTTGGTTTATCTGCATTTTATTGCCATTTTATATTACTTCAGTTTTTATATATTTAAATTTATTGAGATTTCTTATATGTAGATTTATTTTTAATACTTGTTCATCACTCTAAAAACTTTAAAGTTGAAAAATTGTTTAAAAAATAAATAAAAATCTGAAGACAGGCATGGGGAAAGTCTGAATCAGACTGCTGTGCCCCCTTGGCTGTTTGTCTTTTCCAACAAAGATCCTAAAAACAACAAATAGCACGTCTCAAGGTCAGACAATGGTGCTACAGTGAATAAATCAGAATGGTGGGAGATTCAGGACAGACCAAAGGAAGTACATCATCATTCACACAATGCATAGTTAAACTATGGAGCACACTAAACACATTCTTAGCCAATGGAATTTGATACTAAATGTTCTGGTGATGGCAACCAAGCTAGATGGTTTTAAAAGAGGCTTAAACAAAAATCATCACAGAGGATGGGGCTATCAGGGGCCATTAGTCATAATGGCTACATATCTTGGATTAGAAGTATTATGCCTTCTGAATACCAGTTCTGAATAACAAGAGAATGCTGCGCTCATTTCATATTTGTGGGCTTCCCATAGGCATTTTGTCCATTGTGAGAACAGAATTCTTGACTAGATAGTTGCTTGGTCAGTTCCAGCAGGGTTCTCCTTATGTTCATCTTGCCCAGCAGAAACAGGACCATGATGGATATTTCATTTTGACTTGATGCCTCA
Organism: Podarcis muralis; assembly: GCF_964188315.1. Lineage (NCBI taxonomy): Eukaryota > Metazoa > Chordata > Lepidosauria > Squamata > Lacertidae > Podarcis > Podarcis muralis. The sequence continues at coordinate 48,048,003 of NC_135660.1, forward strand.
CTGGGCTCAGGAAATCACCCCAGCTCACCCTCTATTTGTAGAATTTCTCCAGAGAATCATGGGCAGTGGTAGCCTATCATTAGAGAAAGACTGCTTTGTAGGATGGGCTTATACCTCCATGAACCTGAAAGGCTGTGACAGATAGGATTTGTTTTCCCAATGTTAGAAAGATACTAGTTATTTAAGAAAGTAGCACTTCTTCGTTTTTTGTACATCAAACAAATTTCTGGGTTGTCACTAAATACGTTCTATTTGTTTAGATTACACTTTAAACGTGGGGACATCATACAACTCTACAGCTTCATTTGGCCAGCCAGGTTCTACGTTTTCTTCTGTACCATCCGGAGTAAATGTGAGTATCTCACACAATGTACTAAGTATAGTTCTGCATTCAGCTCTTAGTGAACATCAGGGTTTTCTTTAACAGCATTAAAACAATATAATTGAATATACTTGAATGATCTAACAGTATTTCTAATTAATTTTGAATTAATTGCTGGCCTGTATGTAGCCCAGGGCTGGGCCCATACTCCTTCCACATTCATGTATATGCTTCCTCTCCAGTTAAGTGATATGTAGAAAATAAAATTAAAAGGCTTTAAAAGCATCCTGTAGAGCTGTGCAGTGTTAGGTTTTCAGCATTGCAATGTATCACCAGCCAAAGATCGTGATCTGGTGCTACATTGTGATGTCAGAAGGGAGGGGTGAGCTGCTTCATCCCCAGCCCTGCAAGGCGCAGGGGTGAAACCGCCTCAGCTTGGAACTAAGGCGGTTTCACCCCGGGGCTTTGTGGGCCCAGGGATGAGGCAGCTTGCTCCTACTGCCTGGCACTTCTCCACTGAGAGGAAGGCAGCTGTGTGTGCCTTAATGTAGAAGTATAATGGAGCCCCCGCCCCACCTCCAGCTTGTGCAAGCCAGAGGCTAGGTGGGGGCTCCTTTAAACTTCTCCACTGAGGTGCACACAGCTGCTCACCCTTCCGTGTAAGGGAGCCCCTACCTTGTCGCTCATGTAAGCCTGAGGCAGGGTGGGGGCTCCATTGTTTTATGGTTCAACTTCATTTTAATGTTGCATTTTTTATTGTTAGCCACCCTGAGACAGGAAAGTCAGTGTATAAGAAATAACAACAGCAAATAGTTCATATTAACTATTTACAGTAGTATAATTATGGCTATGATAGACTTAAATCCCATTCTGTCCTAACTGTTGATCAAGGTGTTTATTGTTACTAGATCTGATTTTAATGTATTTTGAGCAGTGTATGGAAAACTGATATGCCTGAGATATGAAATGAATGCATAGGATTACAGGAGAAAGACAACACATAGATTTGCCTTTAAGGCTTGTATTCCTATACAGTGCAAGTTAAGAAAGAGGGTTTTTTAAAGTATGTGTCTAGTTGGATGCTGTTTTAGATATCTGTATATACATTTATTTTTAACAATTTCAGCTGTCACAAAGGAAAAGTACACCAGGTCGAGTAGTACACATTTGTAATCTCCCTGAAGGAAGCTGTACAGAGAATGATGTTATTAATCTTGGACTTCCCTTTGGAAAAGTCACTAATTACATCCTTATGAAATCCACCAATCAAGTATGTCCTTCTTTTTATTGTTTGCTATTATAAAAGCACAAATATGTACTGTAAATGTATTGTTTGAGTTTTTAACATAAATTGCATTTTCTTAAAGTGCAGTAGTTACCGGTATTTCAAAAGTGACTGTGTGTAGTTAGCTCTTTAGTTCTTCCAGAATAATTGCTTGTTTTATTTTTAAGGTGAATTGTGTATACTCTAGTTCAGATGCCTAGTTTAGATCATTGTATTTTCAGATGCCTGCATATTTTACAGGGACTTTGTCAAGCAAACACAGGACTGCATCGTAGGAGATTAGTGGCTTTAGTGACCTTTTCTCAGTGGAGAACATCCTTGTATAGGTTAGGTTTTCCTGTCTACTCTTAAGAGTCAGTCTTAAGGATGGATAAATCTGTTGATTTTGTGTCTCTCAATTTCTCATTTTTCCTACCTAAAGTTTGCATCTCCACATTTTCACACTAGTTTGCAAATTTATTCAGTAACTTTCATCAGAACTGTATTGCACATCTCTCCCGATAATACACATTTTGGATGCAATTTTGGCCTTTATCTGGATAGACATACATTTTTGGAAGCAGTTTTTCCTTATATAACTATTTTTGTATGCTGTTTTCACTAGGCATGCTTTCTCCTAATATAAACATTTTTGTACACATTATTTGGTTGGAAAAATGCATTGTGAAATCCAGAAGTGTGAAATTTGAAGGAAGGCTGTTTCAGTGTGCATGTTGTTTTAAGGAATGTGATTTAGGTAGGTTCATATTGAGATGCAAAGTGAACCAAATTTCTCTCCCAACCCCTATCATGGTTAAGGAAGAGAAACTTTAAACCCAATCCCCAGTTCAGATGACATGCTAAGCCACACCTTTATTTAGCTGCTGCACTGTGCTCAAAGGACCAAGGCAAAGTGGATACAGGCTGCTCTCCAGAATGCACCAGTTTGCACAGCTTCAGTAAACCACTTTTTGGATTACCATGATGTGTAAATGAAGCCAATGTTCCTTTCCTTCTGCATATAGCTTATAGTTAAACTGTAAAAATCAATTACCATTTTTTTAAAACCCACATTTATGAGTTTCCGTTCTGCTAATTTTTTTGTACCGGGTCCCATGAAAATTACTTGAAATCTTTCACAGGGCTTGGGATATATTTTTCCTTGTGTGGCTAGATGCAAAGGAGGGCAAGGCTCTTGAACCATTAGTAAAATGTGGAAATCTTAGCAGACTGTCCTTTCAACATCCCTGATTACAAGATGCATCTACCATGCTACTTTCTTTTACATATCAGTGGAAGATACTGGTGTCCTGTCTTTCTGTGTAACTAAAATTATGCCTGTGTGTGTGTGTGTGTGTACACACACACATATAACTTGATTAGAAGAGAAATAAGTGTGTCTACTTATCAACACATAAATATCACAATATATTAAGATAATCTTACTATTTATTCTAATGATCTTCACTTTAATATACTATGAAGATGCAGTTTTTGTCGTGTTTTTCTTTTTTTACTAATACAGTTTCTGTATTATAACAGGCTTTTCTAGAAATGGCCTACACTGAGGCAGCTCAGGCTATGGTGCAGTACTACAAAGAAAAACCTGCAATGATAAATGATGACAAATTGCTCATTAGAATGTCTAAAAGATACAGAGAACTTCAGTTGAAGGTAAATAAATTAGTTATCCTGTCTTTCTGTGAATTTTGGTGTTAGTTGTTCAACTGCTTTCATTGCTAGTATGTTGTTTTCAGATAAGCTTTCATAAATTCTTTTCTACTGTTTTCCCCTTTACCATGTCATTGTTTATATACCTGTGGTATCATTTATTGGGCAAGCCTGCCTTTTCTGCTTAGACTGAGTATTAGACTAAAGTATTGGACAAATAAGACCCCTGATTTCTCCCATAGACCCCATCTGTACTGTCTATACATTTAAAGAGCTATCATAGTATTTTAAACAGTCATGGTTTCCTGCAAAGAATCATTGGGAACAGTAGATTGTTAAGAGTGCTGAGAGTTGTTAGAAGACCCCTATTCCCCTCACAGACCCTGTGTTCCCTGGTAATTGGGATTGATGGTTAACCACTCTAGGTAATAAACTCATGTGTAGAGAAGATTTCAGCAAAACCTTATCTATGGGGCTTTTCTGTAAACAATATATCAACGGAAACGTGTAGCTTGTGCCATTGCTGATGAGTTGTGTGACATGTTTGTAGTTTTTATTAAAAAGGCATTTTTGTAGCCAGTGTTAGTCAGTGGGCTCTCATAAGTATGTCGCCCACATGTGCTCAGTATGAGCCTGCTGTGAAAGGAGTGAGTGTGGGCTGAATAGAATGTTGGGTGGGTAAGAATAAATGCCAAGTGAAGATGATCAGTTTGGTACTTGTAATGTGGAATGGTAGCTTCAGCTGCATGGCTGCTTCAGTTCTGTAGGCTCCATGTGTCTGTTCCAGCGAACAGCCAAATCTGGGACTTAGGTCAACCACACTGCCACTCATATCCACCCTATTTCAAGACTGTAGTAAATCTTGAACCAGGACTTTTTTTCAGCCGGAGGTCAGCGGAATTGAGTATCGGCACCTCTCTTGTGTGTTCTGGAACCTCTGTAGTGTGGCGGTGCCAACAGAGGCAGAGGTTGGCACAGCACTCAGGTCAACAACTTGGGGTGGGTGCTCCCCCTAAAAAAAGGTGAAAAAAGCCCTGTCTGAAACTAACCACAGGATGAGATACTATGCCATATAAATATTGTCTAAATAATATGTCTATTAGGGCTCTTAATAGCTGTAATTTCTCAGCAGTTTGAGTGGAAATGTAAAGCCACTAGCCAGCAATGGATGCTATAGTGGGGCAGCGGACTCACTTGACCTGCAACCGTATCTCTCCTGCTTACCAGCAGGGGCAAGGCTGGTGTACTGCAAATGCACTGTGCCCTCTTCGCTCCTTCTCCTCTGCCTCCTGGTTTGCAGCAGCAACATGACTGATGCAATGTCAGGTATTATGCTGCTGCCTGCACCACCATCTTGTACTGTCCTTAGCAACTTCTTTAACCAAATGGTTTCTTGCCAATTGAATAATTGTTTTTAGTTGATTAGTTTTCTCTTATTCAACAGTAAGAAACTAAGTCATAGCATTCTGCAAAGTAAGCATAATAAAATAATTGAAAATATTCATACCAGTGCTTCTCTTTAAATAGCTTGAAGTGTGAAGCTTATTTACGATTATTAATCTGTATGTTTATATTTGGCTTAGAAACCAGGTAAGAATGTGGCAGCAATAATCCAAGACATCCATTCTCAGAGGGAGCGGGACATGTTGCGGGAGACAGACAGGTATTACACAATGTTAACAGTTGATGGCAGAAAGACGCTGAGATTGCTTTATAGAACAGAGATGCTTTTGGATAATACAAAAATAGGCAGACAGGAGACATTTCTGCAAGTCTAAAGCTAGGAACAACAGCTTTTACTTTTTTGATTTGAAATGTGTTTTTTGAAAAGTTAAGAGACTTAAAAATTGTTTGCTATACAGCGGTACCTCGGGTTACAAACTTAATTCATTCTGGAGGTCCATTCTTAACCTGAAACCATTCTTAACCTGAGGTGTGCTTTCACTAATGCGGCCTCCTGCTGCCGCTGCGCCACTGGCACGTGATTTCCATTCTTATCCTGAGGCAAAGTTCGCAACCCGAGGTACTACTTCTGGGTTAGCTGAGTTTGTTACTTGAAGCGTTTGTAACCCGAGGTACCACTGTGTTAAGAAAATGCATGCTGAAATACCGACATTCTCAGTAAAATCTGCTGAGCACAAACTACAACGTGTTTCTGAAATTTTCAAGAAGAAAATGCCAAATGCACAGACACTGTGAAATACCAGTTTTAAATAAAATATTAATCCACTTTATATTATTTCCTGTTTATTGTTGTCTATAGTTAAGACAAAAAACTAGTAGATGAACTCATAAATTATCTTTTTACTTGTAGTTAAGGTACTTGTAGTTAAGGTATTTTAGTCATTCTCTAGAGCTAATATATGTAGATGGCTAGATATGCATTCAGTTCAAAATCATCAGATTGTTTGGTTATGTGAACAAATCTTAATGTCCTTAAGATTGTTACTGGATAGTGTAATGTTTTACAATGGTATGAACTGCTTTGGTGTTTCTGTCTTGTGATTGAAAAGTGGTATAAAATACTATAAAACTATTATAAAGCAACAATAAGAATAATAAGTAGCATCCTTCTTTTTCTTTGTGTTATAGATATGGACCTGAAAGGCCTCGGTCTCGCAGCCCTATAAGCCGTTCTCTTTCCCCAAGATCACACACTCCAAGCTTTACTTCCTGCAGTTCCCCACATAGTCCGCTGAGCACAAACTGGACAGACTGGGGAAATGGGAGAGAGCAATGGGATCAGTCTTCATATTCCCGAAGGGAGGAAGAAAGAGAATCAATGCCCTGGAGAGAGAATGGGGAAGAGACAAGAGATAGAACTGACACATGGGTGCATGAGAGAAAACATTATGTGCGCCATTTGGATAAACTAGACTCGGAAGAACGTTCTGAAGGAACCAGAAGCTACAGAGAAAAATATTTAAGAGGGGTGTCACCAAGTGCAAAGGGGATTCATGGTTTGCCTGGATATAAGAACAGAGAAGAAGACTATTATAGGAAACCAACAAAGCAAAAATCCGATAAGTATTCAAAACAGACACTGGATACAGCTCCAAAGTGTAAAAGGAAGGAAGAAGCAAGATTGAAAGAACACAAGCATTCTCACTGTGAAGATCCAACAAGAGAAGAAAAATTAGAACAGAAACCCAACAAGGTCCCTGACAAGCAAAAGCAAAGTGATAAGGAAAAATTCAAGGATTCTGATAAAAAGTCAGAGGAAGAAGTACCTGATGAGGCTGAAAGAGTTAATGTGAAGACAGGGACAGGAACTGAAAATGAGGTAATAAGTGATTTAAGTTACTATTGGAAAAATTTATGAGACACACTGTAATTAAAAGTACCTCTTCTATAAAATAACTTGGTGTTAATTTACAGAATGAACATGCACAGATGTAAATTAGACTCCCATCAACACCGTCTCTCCTTGCCTATTTCTACAAATCAGATTAAATAATTCCCCGCCCATGTTGCAGGCATCACCTCCTAGTGTATATTCTATTCTATTCTATTTATTATATTACATATTATTATTATTTTTGTGTGTGTATCTGTTGTGTTGATTATATGTCACCACTTTGTCATTTTGCCAGTGAACAACCTCAACGGAACTGACTATTTAAGAATTTGTGTGGTGTTTATTTGTTAATTAAGGGATTTGAAATTAGGAGCAAATGTTGTTGTTAAGTAAAATCACAAGGACATACAAGCTAAAGTTTCCAATGGAATAGAATAGAAAAAAATACCCAAGAAACATATTGCAACAGTTTAATTTAGAATTCCTGGTGCAGATTATCACTATGGAACAGCAGTCACATTTGATAAAATTTGCATAAAGCTATTTACTGCAATGTTCAGTACAGCTGTATATCCCTGCCCAGTGTATCATTACTTATGCTGAGAAGTGACTTACTGTTACAGTAATTATAATCAAATTACTTTTACAACATTTCCCATTATAATTACTGTCCTGAGAACTGGATCACATTCATTTTTATTTCATAACTGTCATAATGTGGAAGGTAATTCACTGATTTTGTGACATTTTAACTGATTTTGTGACATTTTAAAATAGCAAATCCTTACCTTAATTTGTACAAGTTACGAACATGCATTCCTACAGTACAATTTTACAGTGAATGGACTTGTCTGGATCTTCTGATAACTCCAGTATTAAGCATTATTATTTTGCTCTTTGTAGCTGGGAACCTAAGATCAGCTTAAGTTCACAAAGAGGTGAGGATTGCAGAGTGCAGTAAAAAAAAAAGAATTAGGGGAAGACAGACAAAACAATTTTACAGCAGCAAGCAAGTTGAATTCGGAAGCACTGTGTTAAATCCGAATGTAGTAATCTTCTCCAGGGGTCTAGCTCTGAAAAAACAGGGGTTCTCCAGGCTTGCAGAAAAATCTGGCTGTGTCTAGCACTGGTTGAGTGGCATCTCATCATTTTATCAATAAAGCTTCCTGCTGTCAAACACCCAGAGTAGTTTATAATTTGTGTTCAAATAACACAATGAATGGATTGATAGATGCACTTGCAGCTCTCTAATTCTAAAAAAGCAAAACAAAACCAGGTAACCCATCTGATAACCTGGGAGAAGGGGCAATACTGAGAGCTTATCCACACTTCCTCTTGTTCCACTGCTTTCCCCCAGGGAAAACTGCTCTTTAGAACTCAGTTGGAGCAAGTGACAATTGGGTTTTCTGCACATTCCCGTTTGTACTTATTTAGAACTCAAGAGCAGATTTTCCCTGGGAAAGCAGTAGGGCAAGGGGAAAATTGCTCAGACCCATGCCTAGAAAGCGTGAGTCAAGCAGAATACTGCCAAGACCCATGCTTTCTAGGCACGGGACAAGTGGAAGTGTGGACGAGGCCTCCACTAAATCAGCATTTGATTTTCTGGTATGTACATCCATCCATCAAATTTTGAAGGTGGGAGGAAGAGGGCTCACATCATGAATGAGGGATGCAATGTAAGTTCACTTTTTATATTACATCTGTCTTCACCCATAGACAATCTCTGTCTTAGGTTAAAAATATATATTCTAATATGGAGATACCCTTTCCCGCAAATAAGCAGATGAAAGAAGCAGAAGATCCTATGGAAAACTCAAGAAAAGAAAAGGTGAGATTTATATGTTCATGGGCCTTGATATCTAATGTAAAATTCGTTTGTCACTTGAGTCACTTGGCTGCCAGATATATATAATATATATCTGATTATATATATCAATATATAATCAAAAACATGAAAAATACAAACAACACTAAAATCAGATAGAAACACATAGCACAGTGAAGGTGCAAATCTTCAGGAAGGCAACACATTCATGAGCATGGCCTGTGGTGTGTTGCTTTAAAACAGGATCTTCACAGTGGCAGCACCTCAACAGTAGGATATTTTCCCCCACTAGGGAAGTGTGATCATATCTAATACTGTCAAATTTCAGATTTTAGCTGAAAATGTTTTTGTTCATCCAGACTTGGGAGACATATGTTTTGTATGGGTCTTGTATTACTTTGCTGCTGTATAAAGTTATAATTTTAATCATGCTGTTTTAAAATGTTTTAAATGATTTTGTACAATTGCTGTGTTTTTTATTATGCTGATGACTGCCCTGGGCTCCATCATGAGGAAGGGTGGTCTATTAATAATAGCAACAGCCAGTACGGTTATATTAATTTTAAAAAACAGCCACCAGATTTATTTGATTAATTAATTTTTGTAAATAGTTAAGTTTTTGTGTGCCCCCTAAAATCCAGAAATGCAATTACAATCTGGGGAGCAGATTCTAACTTTTACTGAAAAGAAGTTAATGCAGAAGGCGGCTCTCTGTATGGCACAGAGAACCCAAGCTGTTTAGGATTTTAAGGGCAATAAGCAGCACTTTGAATTGAGTCTGGAAGGGCACTTCCAAAAGTATTTGGGTGTGGGGATGACACTCGTTGTTGTGTGAGGAGGACTTCCCTTTCATCTCTTCCTCCCACAACTCCCCACATCCACATCTGCTCCAGAAAGTACCCCAAACCTCTGCAGCATTTTATGGGAGTATGTGGGATGCTGCAGGGGTGAAGATCCGTTGGTCCAATGGTGTGTATTCTGTTTGTAGAAGGACACTACTGGATTTCACCCAAAGGCTTTACAAATTATGTCATCATGACCTTTGCTTCTTTGGACAGATCCTCAGACTCTTTTTTTAGTTGTTCTCTACATACTTAGATTGCTTTGAATACTTGGCACTGGCTTTCAAAAATTTGGCATCTTTGAAAAGCTATAGAGTTTAAAAAATTAAATCCAAGCATTAGGGCAACTTGTCACTTTGAGCAGGAGCAAATTAAATAAAGTTAAAGTGAGAACTTATTGAAAGGATACATAAGTGAAAAGCTAGTCCCTCAGTCCAGCTCTGAAGAAACATAGGCCAATGTCCTTGGATGTTTTCCAGCATCATATCTTTAGGGTCATGAGCTGATCATCAGATGTGAAAGCTAGCAGTATCTATAGCAGCAGGAAACTGATCTCCCAAGAGTATCTGCCCTCCGCGCCTTTCTAGGACACTAGAAGGATAAGTTTAATAGAGCAAACGGGAGAGAAACAAATAGGCTTAGCTTTTATATTTTCAGACGTTTCCTTCCCCCAACCCTTTACAATTGCTCCTCCCAGGGCATATGACAAAAATTGTCATAACAATGAAAAATAGTAAGGCCAAAAGTTCAAATGGGACTACAACAGCAGAGCCATAGGCACACTGCATTGGGCACACATAAGGATTCTAACAGCTGATGTGTGCCATATGCAGCCTTTTGAACAGAAGCAAAAGTTGTTAGGCAAAACGTTCCTCTGGCCGATATCAAAATCTTTTTTCAAGTTTGAATCATCATCCATCTAAAAATTCCTAGCATTTTGCCAGGCTGTTTTATCATAAATGATAGGGGGGAAAGGGTGCTAGTAAAAACCATACAGATTCTTCAATGCTGGCTGATGCACATTGGGACTGGTAGGGCAGAAAGCAGGGAGGCTAAGAGAAGGCAAAGCCAATGAGGGGCAGAGCTGGAACCAGTGAGGGGCAGAGCCAACTAATTCCACTTTGAATCCCTTTGTTGTTATTTATTAAATTTATATACCACCCTTCCACATAAGATCAGAGTGGTTTACAGTATAAAAACACAAAAGTATAAAATAATAACAAAACAAACGAAAACAATACCCCCCAACATATTTTAAAGGCCATAGATGGATTAATCAGCCAAAGGCCCAGATGAAGAAGAATGTTTTCACCTGGTGCCTAAAGATATGTAATGAAGATGCCAGGAGAGTCTCCCTGGAGAGAGCATTCCACAAATGGGGAGCCACCACAGAAAAGGTCTTTTCTTGTGTGGCCACTCTCCAGACCATCTTCATCTACAAGGGCAACACTGAGACACTAAGGAGAAGGTAACACACAGTGCATCCCCAGGACTGGTTGTAAATAAGCAAACAGGTGGGGGCAGACTGTGGATAATGGGGCAGATCCCCACTTGGCCTAAGGGAACAGCCTCTCCTGCAGTTCCTCATGTTGTGATGTACCAGGAGTGGCAGGCTATAAAATTGACTGAGCCAAAAGTTATGCACAAGCATGGAATCTGGAGGAGGTTATAATAGAGTAGAGAAATTGGATTAAAAACAACTGCTGGTGCCAAGAGAGAAAAATACCTGGGCCTTAGTATTAGTGGAATGTGCTGGACCTGTATATGGTAACCATCTTGGTCTACAAACCCGAATACAAAAGGATCTAGATATATTCCCTATTTATATTGATTATATGGATTTAAGATATATACAGATATATATCTATCATTGTACAAAATAGAAAAAGAGTTTATAGATTGTTCAGACTGTGGCAGGAATCCGCCTAGCACTCATGGGAAAATGTGGTGTGATCTCTTAGAACAATCAAATGAAACCTTAACACATGGCATGATAAAAGTCCATAATTTTATCAGGACAAATTACTTGTTCTTTACTGTTATAAGAATTATTTTCTCAAAATTTAACTTCTGTACCATGAAAATAAATAAAAACAGTATTTTTAAAAAGGGGGAAGCAGAAGTTTTCAATCTTCACATGTGCATAATAATAATAATAATAATAATAATAATAATAGGGGAGAGAGGGAACATGCTAGCCTGTGACTTGCTGTGATTCATTATTAAAATAATGAACCATGGTGTGTTGTTGCATCTGAACTGGACCTCCAATAATATCCTCTTTATTGACATATTCACAATGGGATGTACATCTTTGTTACAGGATTGGGAGAGCGGAAGTGAGATGGAAGCTGAGACCTGGTATCCAACAAATATGGAAGAGCTAGTAACTGTAGATGAGGTGGGAGAAGACGACCTTATAATGGAGCCGGATATAACTGAACTTGAAGAAATAGTAACAGTAGGTCAGAAAGACCAAGAATGTCCTTTAGTGAGTTCTTTAGCTGCTGGATTACAGGTGAAGAATGAGCACAGCTTATTAAGTGGAAGTGAAGACAAATCAAACGCAATGGAATCAAGCTTAGGGTCAGAAGAGGAAAACGCAGGGCATCTCCCTGGCTCTGAAGGTGATAATGCAGCTGATAAAGCACCACATCTAAATCTGGACACTGAGCAGAAGCCAGATGAATTGCAAGAAGACAGACCTCTAAGGGATTCTGATTACCATGATAAGCAAAGAAAAATAAAAGAAAGCACTAACATTCATTTAAGGATGGAAGAGCAGTGTGTATCTTCTGATCCTCCTAAAGAAGAGCTCTTCCAGCAAAATGACACACTTGTAGGTGATGATAAAGTGATGGAATCATTAGAAAGCGAGAGTAGAAAAGCTATGGAAATGCTGGTAAAAAACTCCCAGGAGGAAACAAGCTGTGGAAGTCAGGAACATCAAAAGGCACCGGGTAACTAGTATATTTTTCCTTCTCTCCCTTTGCTAGATTAGTTTTGTTGTCCTTTTTCTGTTCAGTGTTTTTAGTTATTTTGTCATTAAGAGTAAACATTGTTCAAAGCCTTGTGATTTTCCTAGGAAGAAACTCAGTTGAAGAACAGGACTGTCAAAATTAAGGTTCTTATTCAGATGGTGTCAAGGAAATTAGATATGTATCAAGCAAGTGTTCTGGAAGAGACATCCGTTATTATGGTCACTTCTGGGTTCATACAAGTTGAGCTGAACCTTTGGAGCACCCAGCTTAAATTACTTAGAATTGTTAATGGGAAGACCAGGTCAACAACTAAATTATTTATGTCTGGTTGATAAAAAAATATTCCTTAGATATCTTTAAAAGATTAATTTGGCATGAAATGGCTTTTGGGATTGCCACATTTCATTCTTTCTTCATGCCAGAGCATAATAATTTATTTTTCCTGATTTGTTTTTGTTACCCATATGTTTCTTTGTTCATGATTTATGTTAATAGTTCAAAATTTATTGTTCTAGTCAAAGGCCATGGCTATAGCTGGTATTCAGACAGTAGGGTTGTGGTTCAGATGTTGTATAGCCTCAAGACACAGCTAACTTCAAATATCTTTAGCTAGCTGATCTTTGTGACAATTTGAATTCAAATGTGTCCCATCTAGGCACAGCACAAAACAACCTGTTACTTTTGGCAAACTATCATGTTTCTCTTCTCAATAACTGAGGCTCAGATTGTAGGAGTCCTTCTGACAGATCTTCAAACCTCACATAGCTTGCCAACTTCTAAAGCCTAGAGTTGCCATCTGTTCACCTAAAAATTATAGCTATTTCTTATTGAGGTCTGAAGCAAGAGAGGATATGTATATACATTGTACCACTCAAAAAACACTGGAATGCAATGTATGTCAACCATGTCATCTGAATTATCTTTAAAACTTGATTTGGGGGGGTATATTTAGTGTAGAAGCAACACTGGATTGGTCTAGAAAATATGTTGGGTTCAGGTTATAAATATTGCATGGAACTGATTTTACTCAGTATGCTTTTGCTTTCAAAGCAAATTGTAGGTATCAGGAAATGAAAACTACTGACTTCCCAGAGGTAGAATCCAAAAGATCTTACTTTTCACCATCATGGGAACAAGAAGATGTGTTTACGGAGCTCAGCATTCCGCTAGGTATGTCTCATTACAAGCGATACACATTTAACTCTTTACAATACATTTGTTTTGCAAGAAAACAATGGTATCTGTTTCAGATTATTTAAAAGAGTTATTTAAAAGAGCTTCTGAAAAGAGAAGTTTCTGTTGCTGTCACTCAGTTGGCATTAGGCAATATATTAATAGTGGTGTTTAGTCAGGTTAGGGACATAAGGGGAAAGAATAAATTAAAAATAGACAGAGTCAAGTCAACCTTTTGATTTTCTCCAGAGGCACTGAATAGCATTGAAACTGGGATAGAGATGTCAAATACAGGGGGTGAGCCTCTATTTAGTCAGTAACTTGGTGCTTGCATTATCTTCATTCATTCATTCATTCTATACCACCCTTCATCTGAAGATCACAGAGCTGTTTACAATATAAAGACACAAAAATACATACCGTAATAACACACACACACACACACACACACACACACACACACACACACACACAGTTTAAAAGGCCCCTACTGGACAGAGAGCCTGGAGAGAGAGAATATCTATAGACCACAGCAACTCCCCCTCCCCAGCCTTCAAGTCTGCCCTGGTGCTCCACCAGGTGGGTACAGCTGAGTGAGACCAACTCCACCCTGTTCACCCATCCAAAACTCAGTAATACAGACCAGATCAGCCACCTCATCGACAACCAGGTCAGGCCTAAAGGCTGACTAATAGGACAACCACAATTCCCTAGGTTACAGGAAGGGCTGGCACATGGCACAGTCAGGTGGGAGAGAGAGTAAGAAAAAGTGACTTAGCCAAGACCACCTAGTGAGAGACAATGGACCCATGGTCTGACTCTGTATAGGGCGGCCTCCTATGCTACATTACTCTATATTATTTTTGATAGAGAAATTATAAATATCTGAGAAGTGAAAGCACTATACTTTAAGAAATTCAGGTGACGCCAAAATAAGTTCAACCATTTTTCTCCCCATGGAAAGGAATTTTCTTTATAAGGCTATCTGATTCCCACCCCCAGTAATAATTGCAAGTCAATATTGTTTTATAGGCATGGAATTCGTTGTGCCCAGAACTGGCTTTTACTGCAAACTCTGTGGACTTTTCTATACAAATGAGGAGACAGCAAAGACTCGTCATTGCAGAAGTACTGTTCACTACAAAAATCTTCAGGTAACAACTGATTTATTCATGCAAATTAGTATCTGAAATGTAATGGCACGCATAAACAAGTCTTGGGGCTGCCTCCTGCATTACTGCATGTTCACCACCCTTGTGATGTGAAGCACTTAACACTGTCTCCTTGTGAATCCAAGTTAGATTATTTTCAACCCCTTTTTCAGTTCTACAGCTTGTTTATTGCAGCATTTTATAGTCTATGGGCAGTATTCAACTATGGCAAAAAAAATGACACAGATTGGGGGGATGGATCAGTCTTGCCCTCTAGGATCAACCCTTCAAGCTTCTTTTCCTGGAGCCTTAGGAGTTATAGCAGCCATGGCAAAGCTTAGAAATTGTTTCTAGTAAAGCACCTCCTAAGGGTGGCTAAAGCCATGGCATCTATGCTCTGGGAAGAAGCATGATGCAGAGGTGTCTGGCTTCCTTCCTACCTGTTACCTAGGTGTTTTGGAACATCTTGGTGGGTGCCTGGTTGAACAACTATAGGCAGTGCAGTCATTGTCAGCAGGGAGTATATGAGTATGTGTGCTGTACATCATGTACAAATAATGGGATATTGATTGTTAGCTGTTGAGTTCAGTACTGAACACCTAGTATAAGACAGCAGTGAGGAGAGATGGATGTACGAGTCTAAGTTCATTCTGTGAACATTCTAAGCCTACATGTAAATTGTACACATTTTGTACACTCTCTGCCTGTGAAGTACACATTTTTCAATGCATTTCAATGTATTTTGATTAATTTCCTCTAACCGCAGCACAAAATCTAGAGAATTGCATAATCCAATTAATAGTAGTCTTCCAATCTGCAAGCAAGTTCAGGAACGTAGAATTCTGTTGATCTACTAACAAAGCAGACCAAATGAACTCCTCCTATATCTCTAATAACTAAAAAAGCATAGGTCTTAATGCAGTCACACCCAATTCACTTTCTGAAGTCCACCTTTTCTCTCTTTGCTTTCTTCTTTCAAAATGTATTTATTTATATTAAATTTATATACTGCTCTTCATCCAAAGATCACAGGGCAGTTTAGAAATATATCTTACGTGTCAAATGAAGTGAATAAAGATGTATGTCACTGGATTTTCTGGTACAGAACAACAACCTATAGATAACAAGAGCTGAAGATTTACTATAACCCCATGTTGCATACTTCTGTTTCAGATAAATAAGCCTTTTTATTTGGATATGTGTTTGCCTACAGCTCTCTGCTCTGACTTTCAAGAACTTCCTTTGCTGTTTTCATCATAAATTCTGGCCATTTCAGACCGCTATATTTTGTGCGATTACAATTCAGGCCTTCTGTTAAATCTCGCAAGTTGTCAAAACCAACTAGAAGCTAAAGAGCTTTGGTTCAATTCCCTTGCTGCACATATCAAAAGTCATTGCGCATCAAATTGTTACACATCACGAGAAGATTAACTGTCACCCAGCCTTGGCCTTTCTCTAGAAAATGAAGTGCATGCTGCAAGTTAATACAGAATGCTGGGTAGAGCACGGTAGCAAGTCACGCACAAGTCTAAGTGAAAGGGGAGATGGCAACAGGTGAAAGGCTTGCCTTCGGGATTCTTTTTCTCCCTTTAGGGCAGCCACTAATCCAAGACCAAAGCAGTTTTAAATAGCTGGAAAAATATGCATTTGCTCATTAAAAGTCTATATACATTAATGGTTTTAGTGAACCTAAGCAACAGATGAATCTCTTTTTAAGAGCGTGAAGTAACTGGCATTTCCTTGGCAGCGAGTCAGGAGAAGAAGCACTTAGACAGTTGTCAGCTTCACCACACCCCTTGTGTGCATTTATACTGAATCCAGCTTCTCATTAGGTGCACAGCTGGTCTATACTAAGAGCACTGCCCTGTGTAGGGCTGTGATGTCATTGAGTAGCAGAAGAGAAGTGACGTCGTGCGTGGTTCACTTGTTGCTGCTGCAGTTTGGCATGTAGGAGTTGGGGGCTGGTCATAAATGATGTGAAGCACCCTTCCTGCTACAAAAGTAGGGCCATAAAGTGGGGAGGGGTAAGGGAATTAATAGGAGAGCCACCACCTCCCCTTAATACCAAATGCAATAGATAAACTGGCCCAGATTCTAGATGCAGTTTCTAAACGGTCTCACTGCCATTATATAACAACAACCCTGCATTGACTATTAGGTGTACAGGGCAGCATGAAGCCATCAATCCCAATTCCCTGGCATTTCTATATGAATGGTATGTGTGGTGGGAAAACATATTGTGTGTACACAATTCCATCTGTGTATATGTATGTTGTGTGAAACAACTCTTAGATGGGCTATCCTACTCTCCTTCATGGCTGAGCACTAGAATGGCTGGACATTATGAACCTTATAAATGTCATATTGACTGGTGTGTTTCACTTCCTTTCCTGGTACTGCAAATAACGTGGACAGTATATTCATGGGATTATTACGCAGTTTGATGGGAGAAGGCTCACTACACATATTCAGAAGTACTTTGCTTTAATACTTCACATGTTCCCAAGTTTAGACCTTGTTCAAATCAAGCTCTGAACAGAGCTATTGTTACAGAACAAACCAACAGTGAATTAACGTTTGGCTAAATACTAATGGCGTGGCTCCCCCTCCTTGCACTGCTCAGAGGGGCAAGCTGACGAAGCAACCTAGTTGTGAGGAAGAAGAGGACAGCTGTTCCTATAAGCTCACAGCCACTGCTGTGGCAGTACTTCTCATCCCTAGCTAGTTCCTGTCCACCTGTTCCTTTGGGTGGCAGAATAGGTAGTGTTTTATTCCCGTTGAGCAGGAGGTGAGGTAAGGTTGCAGGCAGATCAACAGTAATAAGATGTGGTGTAAAATAATGATTTTTCATTCAGCTGTGGGGTCCTTTGGTGGCATGTGAGCCTTGGTAAATGCCTGGCTATGCTGACTTCTGTTTTTGGGCCTAGATATCATATTGGTATTTCCTCCATCTTAGGAGTTATGTGAGCATTAGAATCATAGAATTGTAGAGTTGGAAGGGACCACGAGGATCATCTAGTCCAACCCCCTGCAACGCAGGAATCTTTCACCAAACATAGGGCTCAAACACATGACTCTAAGATTAAGAGTCCCATGCTCTACCAGCTGAGCCTATCCCTCAAGGCATCTTCAGCCCTATAGAGTGACATAAGCATTTGTGGCCGTGGCTTGAAGGCATGAAGTTATATGGTTGAAAATCAAATTACCTATATTTTCATTATTTCATTCACCACAGAAGTACCTATCCCAGCTTGCAGAAGAGAATCTGAAGATGAATGAGAAAGAAAGCAGTTTGCCACAAGATGATAATGGGATTGTCCCTCACTTTGAGGAGAAAAAGCTATGAGGTGAACACTAATGGTTTTCTGCTGATCCTGCTTATGTACCTTTTGTTTGCACTGTTGAAAGGCAAGCATAATGAGAAGCTTGTTCTATGCATCTACACTGGCAGCACCATTTAAAAACAATGTCTGAAATACAGTGAAGCAAAGTGACATATCTGATAGCAGTAAAGCTCCACTTTCTCAGCCTGTAATAGGCACAACAGCTCTCTTTAAACTAGAATTCTCAGGGATTCTCTCAGTGTTGGTTCAGGTAAATTGTTTAGTGAAAATATTCTGGGAGCGAGGAAGAAATAACCTGAAAAATCCTTGGTTAAAATACTTTTATTTACATCACCTAGTCCAGCAGTGAACTACGGGTCTTGTAAGTACATCTATAAGTTATTGTTGTGTTACTGCTGATAACATTGGTTCAATCAGATGATAACAATATCCATGTCTTGTATGAAATACTCACAGTTCATATATTCAAAGGGCTTACAATCCACATTGGGGTGGGAGGGCAGAAGCAGTGAAGCCCTTTCCCCCTTCAGTGCCTTGACACATTTCAGAAGACTAAATATGTTCCAAGTTTTGCCTCTGGTAGGATTGCTTATCGCTTCTCTTCTTTCCTTAAGGTTTTATTCTTCCTAATTTTAGAAATCAACCAGGCACTTAATTTTGTTTCACTCAGAGCCATCGCCCAATTTAAGAAACCTGTCAACTGACAGTATAAGTATATTAAGTCTGCATAAATTTGCACATGAATAAAAGAAGTCCTAAAGTAGGGACATCTTCCTTTGTCACAGATGATGAACATACTTGTTGCACCATCTTAGAATGTGCAATGAGGGATGCAGGAGGGAGGTGGTGGCACATGATGGTGGGAAGGTTTGGTCCCAGGGCATGGTTGAAAACACAAGATGCAGCAGCCTTGCTGAAACTAAGCAGATTGGGTGTGGTCTGTGCCTGCATGGGGAAATGATTGAGGAGCATCTGGTATGCTTGGAGTTGCATAATGGAAGAAAGGCAGATACATAGTTAAAGAAAAAATATCCTACATTTGCCCAGTTGATCAGACACACCATCTAAATTAATTAAAATGTTTTTAATGATTGATCAGCTAAAGCTCTGAGCAGACTTTGAATTTCAGTTCCATTAATTTCTATGTTGATGATATAGGTGTCCAGTATAGTATTATAGTTGTGTTTCAGCAATATGTGTGTTTATATCACCCAGAGTTCCACTAAAGTAAACTGCTTTACTTTTTTGTTGTTTTAGTAAGGCTTGGAGTGGTAAAATGCATAGATTCTGTAAAACTGTTAGTAGCATTAATCACAGGATGATCTTTTAAAAAATGCACCAGGTACCATTTGAGTTGCTGAGCCATATCTAAAATCAGAGCAAGTGTATTTGTTGCATTTCCTTTTTTAAAATGTTTTTAAAGAAAATTGGAGAAATTATAGAAAAAATATCTGTGAATTACCATATTATATTTTCTTGCCATTGGCACCTTTAAGAATTTTCTTATCTATGAGTAAATCAACACACAAAAATCGCCCAGTTGCCAAGATCTCCCAATAAAAATATTACATTACCTGTTTCATATTATAATATTTTTTGTGGGAGGAAATGGAACCAGCATCTTCAGTTAACTTTCTTTGTTACCTTGCAAGTGTGTGCTGTCACTAGGCTAGGTTCCATTTCATTAAATGGCAGAAACATTCCATTTATTACCATCGGAGATAAGGTCAAACAGCACATTTCAGATTCATAAACTTTAGAGCCTTTGAGGTCCTGACCTTCGGCTAGGCAATGTAAGTAAGAGGCAGGGGCAGACATGGCTTTCAAGCACACATCTAATCCCACGTATCAGGTGTACTGAACTTTGCATCCATCCTCTTTAAAACATTTTATTCCACCTTTCAGCATAAAAATTTCAAAGGTGAATAAGAGAGTTTTAAGTCTCTTAAAAGAGAAAAATCAAAACCAGCAATAAAAGAAATAAATGTTTACGGCTGGCTTTTAGAAACATGAATACTCTTGCACTGTTCCGGGAAAGACATAATCTGTGGAGGGAACATGGAGATCTTTATTTTGCCATCAGTAAAAATGCTAACATAGGCAGTTCCCAATGAAGGATGCATATCCTGCTGGGAGATAACCACACATAGCTGTGGAGGTGGGAGGCTCTTCTCTTGCAACAATGGGCCACCTTGGCTTGGAATTTTTGCACCAAAAATCTGAAACTTAAGAAATGCTACTTTCATACCTGACTGAATTCTTCACAAATGTCATTTGTACACATTAAGTTGTATGTATAGCACAATGCAGACTATTTATTACTACTATGTAAAAAGCTTTCTTATTTATAAAGTGTTGCAAAGTATCTCAGATAATTTTTTTAAAGTATTTAGAACTAGTAATAATTTCTTATTTGTCTTTACTTACTACTGTAATGGGTGTTAAGTATCCCATGTATTATTATTATTTTTCATTCTAAAACCAAAGAATCTAAGAATTGCCCCCCCCCCCAAAAAAAAAACACTTGACAACTATGCTACTGGCCTGCACACTAGTTTAGTATCAGGCTTTCAGGGTTTTTCTGTCTCTGTTAAGTCTGTGTTTGTTGGTATATACTTGAACTGGACCAGACGTTACTATTTATTGAGTTCACACAATCTTGTTTAATCATTGGCTTGTAAACATTTAGAATGTATTAGAATTTAAGTTATTTAGGAAGCATCACACGTTTTAATTGCTCTGTGTACCTGAGATTTCAAATTGTGTTTATTAAAATGGACAAATTATTGTAATAAAGAGAATTTTAATGGCTATGCAAGAACTGGTGATCTTTTCTTTCAATGTCACATGCCTCTCTGTAGATGTAATGCTACTGATCCTTTTAATTACAGTGTGGAGGTCAGGAGCAAGCTGCAAGATCACATCCTGTTCCCCCAGATCCTTTCCACGCAATGCAACCAAAATATTTAAGCTTAATTTGTTTAAGGGTCCAGACTTCACATGCAGGGTCCAGACTTCACAGTGTTCTCATCCTGATTCTGCAACTGAGATGGACAAATCCAAAGCCCAGGACAGGTGCCTCTACATTTTGTTTGTCTGCATCCAGGCCAAGGCATTCAGAAGGTCGTTCCAGAACAAAGCCTGACCCTAGCAATAATCATGTTCATATCATAACTCTGGCACATCAGGGGTATGGCTGAAGATTTAACTGTTCATGTGTCAGAAGAAAAGAACTCTGTAAACTGACCTTAAGCAGGTATTATGGGGTAGGGGATATAGATGAAAGCTTACTAAAACACACTTCTTTTTACAGGAACCTCAAATAACTTTCCTGTGTAGTGCTAAAGAAATGTCAGGTGAAATTCATTCTTGTCCCCATTTTTAAGTCTTTTTTCCTTTTCCATTTTATTAAAATACATTGCTTTTCCTTTTTTAGATTTGATATGTATATTGTATTCCCCCTACTGGACAGTTAATTATTGCAGCAATGGCATGGGTCAGTATTTCAGCTTTTAATCTAACATTGTGTATGAAGTAGTACATTTAAAATACCAGTGGCAAACTGCTCTACAATCCAATTATCTCTTGGATAAATAAATTGAATTTCATAATTTTACTTGATGTATATTTGTGAATGAATGTCTATTAGCTACATTTCACTGGTTTTGAAACTGATACTCAAATGTGGTGTTTAGGAGTTACGTACCAGATGCGATGCAGAGACTTTTAGGTTTTATGCATTCTTGCATTTTAGGGTGTGTGTGCGTTTTGCATTGCAGTCTTGTGTGTGTGTTTTTAAGACACAAATTCCATTGCTGTGTAGACTGGGAGCACTTTGGAAGCAGCACTGTGGAGGAATGCAAACCATGTGTTCTACAGCAGCCTAAACCGTAACAGCAAGATTTTTAAGTTTCTAAAAATCAGATTGCTACCCACAGCTTATTGGGAACGATTTCACTTCTGCAGTTTCGAACCTTGAAAGTTTTTGTTGAAGTTGCTAGGTGGAAGCCCTGTAAACTAAGTTTGCAAGGCAATTGGAAAGTGTGCAGATGCCATGCTTCCACATAGTTCGTCAATTAAAGACCGTTCTCATCCTCTGCTCCCATCTGCTGTGGAATAAAGCCCAAATCCCTGCTTGCTGCACAGGGAACAGGGAACTGTGAAGAAACTGGGCTGCAGGCCGTAATAGTTCTACTTCAGTCTACATTGCATTGCCCTTCCATTTATTAATTATCCTTGTGGGCATGAAGGCCAAAGTGGCTTTTTGTCCGGTCATCTTAGTTTGTAGGGCAAATATTACGCATCTGATTAAACTTGACCGGTCAACGCTACTGCTTTCCCACTAAGCCACAGAGCTGACCTTCAGAAAGCAGAAGACACGCAATCAGTAAACCATATTGATCCGGATTCAGTAACGGATAAGGTGACCCAAACCCAATATCAGATCAACATTTGCCAATGGCTTACACCATTTCCTCTAACTCAGCTCAGTCAGGAATGAGACAGGTATGTATGAAACCTCATGCTACATTAAACAAGTTATAGCCTGTTTCCATGTACTGCAACCCATTAAGCAGGTACTAGTTAATTACCAAGTTCTTCCACCAGGTGCTAGGTGGGGCCTGTGATGCAAATGTCACCTTCCCTTGGCATAACATTTACCCTTCATCGTTCCAAAACTTGGGATATGTCGTATCTTGGGCTATGAAATCTCTCCTTGAGGCTTTTTGGAACTTGTCTGAACATGTATTCTTTGTTCTGATCTTAAAAGAGAAGAAAGAAGTAGCAACTGATTCTGTTGTTGGATTTGGTAGGCTTGGCAAAGCAGCTTGGCTTACTTAAGCTTATCTTCAACAGATAGCAGCCAGCTGGTGGCCACAGACACTTACCTTGAACTAGAGGGGAGGGTGTTGCCTCAGCTGAAAGATCTGCATCTGTTGACGGGAAACCTGACCTGGCTGCAAAAAGTGAAGTTGCACAAATGGAACTGATTACAGCACTTAAAACAAAGTCGTATGTCACATAGCTATGGCATGCTGGCAGATCCAAATCATGTAACAGTGTGTTGAGGTGAAAGTGGAAACTTGCCATTATTGTCCTCCAGTGTCATCTTTCAAGGCAAGAAAAATAGGTGAATTAAGAATTGATGCCATGTCCCCATTTTCACCTGCTGTGGTATCACAGTCTGCTTCAAACAAAGCAGAGAGACTCTACAAGCACTGTGAGGAGTAACTGGGTGTTTCAAGAGAAAAGCCATGTTTGTGTTGGATCATGAAATGAGTAGGCCACCCATGCAGCCTGTAGTCACAGCTTTGAACTAAGTGGTGGAGCTAGACCAGGATCTCTAAATTTTGCCCAGTAATGGAGAAGTGCCTCCACCAAAGTAAGCTAAAGACGGAGTGGGAAAATTAAGTTTGGCAACACCTCTCCTGGCTTAGGTCCTGTGGGGTTTGCCACAGGTGTTGCCCCTTTCAGGTTTCCACTAGCCTGCCTCTAGTTCCTGTGTCTACTTCCTATCCTGCCCCCTTCCTCCTACCTCCCTGCCTTGAAACCTGCTTGAAGATTCATGTGATGCCCCACAGCAGAAATACGTTGCAATAAATTAATAATAATTTTTAAAAACAACACAACTTCTGACTAGACCATAATATTGGCTGGAAACTCTGCTGTTGGTGACTTTGATGAATATGTTCTGGGTTAGAAGAGGGAGAGGGAGGGTGGTACATGCAGTAGAGCATACTTAGTGGTGGCATCTCATGTGCAAAACTCCAAGTACAGATCAGATTGTTCCCCATTTACATTCACATGCCAACTTGAAACATTTATTTGTATTGGCCTTTGGAGCATAATGAGGGTAGCTCTATTGGCTTATACTACTGTGCAACTGACTGCGTTGGTTTGGAGTAAATGTATTTTATGCTGGTTAATTCATTTTTAATGTTGTGTTTCTTAGGATTTTTTGTTGTATTTTATATTTGTTGTTAGCCACTCTCGGCTCTGCTTTGAGAAAGAACCAGTAAGCTAGTAGTAGTAGTAATATCTGCACGTGATGTACAATTTTTCTGTAAATCATGGGTGGGGAACTTGTGGCTTTCCAGATGTTGGACTCCACCACCGATCATCCCTGACCATTGGCCACGCTGGTTTGGGCCAATGCAGTCCATCACCATCAGGAGGGCCAAAGGTTTTAAAAGGAAAGGTGGTTCTCAACAGCTCTTTGGCAACTTGTTTTTCCTGTACATTCATTGTTGTATTATTTATGAAAAATTTCCCAGGACAAAATCATAGCCTACTTCTAATAAAAGCTTTCTATCTGAGATGTGCTAGATGTCCTCATCAGGACTTTGGAGCTACCAAATACCCCCAGGTGAACCCAGTTGTTAGAGGCATTGCAAGCATCATTAGTGTAAGCCGTATGGCACTTTTATGTGGTGTATATGATTAGTATTGTTCTGCAGCAGGTAGAAGATGAGATATTAAGTGAGTGGCCTAAGGTTGCATGCCAAGTCAGTAGTTAGATGGAAGAGAATTGCCTAGACATGCTCAGCCTAGACCTGTGCTTAGTAGCAAATATCATTTGTGGCATTTAGCACATGGCTCATTGTATCTGTGCATCCTGTTGAAGCCAATGATTGATAAACAAGTAAACTTATTACAATTAGAAGACCATTAACAGTGCAGTTGGTTAGCAATCCATGGCTTTATTAGTATAAGCCATCCTACCAGGCCTTTGGGTTGGAAGAAGCTGTAAGATTAGTTTGCCCACTCTTAACTGGGGTTTGAGGACAAGGATAATTGAACACTTGGAGATGGCTAGAAACAGGGTTAGCCCAAGAGCTTTCTTTGTCCTAGGCAAATTAAATGTTTGCTGTTCTTCTTTCCATTGTGATAATATCTAGGGAGCTCCTTAAGATATCATCTCATGAAGAGTGATTGGGAAGAACTTTCTGACAGTAAACTGTACAACAGTGGAACTGACTACATTGAAAGGTGGTGGACTCTCCTTCACTGGAAAATTTTAAACAGAGGTTGGATGCCCATTCTTTAGTTGTGATTTCTGCATTGCTGGGGGTTGGACAAGATGACCCTTTGGATCCCATCCAACACTACAGTTCTATGATGGGGGGGGGGTCATGTCATGCGTTCGCCTGTAGAAATACAAGAGCGTTCAGCTACTGGCTACTTAGATTTTTTTTAAAAAAAATAACTCTTTTCTTCCTCTTGCTTCTGCCTAGAACTTGTTGACAATATTGAACTGCTGATCACACTTTAGCACCACTTCCCAGTTAAAAAAACAAAGAAAGCTTATTACAGTTGGCAAAGGTGGCACTGGAATCAGTCAGGTGATTTCACTTGGCTTGGATGCGGGATCATATGCAGCCTCTGTTGATTACATTACATCTTTTCTAAACAGAGGGATCCGGATTTCCTTCTAAGAAACTTAACTCTTTAGTTGAGGCTGAAGAAATGGGAAAAGGCACATCAGCAAACAAGGACTCTTCAGCGAGGGGACTGGGATAACAATCTTATCTTAAATCCTTATCTCAAATGTCAGCTGCAAATGTCATCCTGTCATCTCATAAGGCCCTTCTTGTGGCCAATGTGCAAGCCAGACAAAAAGATAAGGTGATATGAATAAACTTATTGCTAAGCCTTCTTGTGGGCTGCCAAACCCAAACACTGGTTTGGGTGTCATTTAAGAAGAAAAAAAAACACAATTCAGCCACACAACTGTCCATCTCAGAAGATGGAAAGTTAGGTCATTTTGGCCACCATGAGCATCCACATCCTGCAGAAAAATGCTATGAACTTCAAAGCTTGCACACTCTCCCAAAAGACCATTATTCTGCCTAGGGCATGCACCATCCGATATTCTTGAATCATAGAAAGAAAAACTTCATAATATAAAGTTCAAAGGCTTTATCATCAGTAGGCATGAAGTATTAGTCCTATCTTCACCATTGTTAGCAGTTTTAGCTAACTAACAGAGCCCTTGAAGATCACATGCTTAGAAACTCTAGACAACTGTTGTTTTCCCACCCAAATCTACTGAGACTCTCTTACTGATAACTGAAATCCCAAGACTGATTGATGAATACTGGTTACTGTTTGCAAACCCATTGCTCTGCAATTAATTACTGAGGGAGAAAGTAAACGCCCAAATGACCATGCTCTGCACAGCTGCAAACTTTCACATACATGTTTTGCACACTTATCTCCAGAACGACTCGGTCATGATAAGTACCGGTATGTTATATAGATCCATAGGCGCAGCACTCAATAAAAGGTTGCTATGTGACTGTGCAATCAGAGACGCAACAGCACCTAAGACGGGATACAGCTCTGCTATAAGGCAGCTTCTAGGACACTAATTACAGTTCCAGCACTCGGGGAACCTGTTAAGTGCCTAAAGCATGGGTAGGCAAACTAAGGCCCAGGGGCCGGATCCGGCCCAATCGCCTTTTAAATCCGGCCCACTGACAGGTCTGGGAATCCGTGTTTTTACATGAGTAGAATGTATGCTTTTATTTAAAATGCATCTCTGGGTTATTTGTGGGGCATAGGAATTCGTTCATTATTTTTTTTCAAAATATAGTCCGCCGCCCCCCCCCCCCAAGGTCTGAGGGACAGTGGGCTGGTCCCCTGCTGAAAAAGTTTGCTGACCCCTGGCCTTGCAGTGACTTGCAGTTAGGGTTGCCATATTTAAGTGCCCCAAATCCAGACAGCACTGTGATGCACCACCCCATGCACCACAGGCAACTACTAGTGGCACATAATATATCCATGCAGTGCTTTTCTTCTAGAAAAAATGGTGTTGGTACTCACCATGAAGTTGTTACAGTAAGTGCCACACTTCTAACCAGTGCTTTTCTTCCAGAAAAAGGTGTCAGTACTGCGCACCCTTGAGTACCCCCAGAAAAAAAAGCACTGAATTCATGCATCATTTTATTTGTATGCCTCTTTTCCATGCTCAAGGCAGCTTATGAGAAAGATAATTACAATCATAACAAAAATAGCCATAAACAATAAATACAAAGTATACAACCAAATTGAAACAATTTCCACATCAATCATCATAAGATCTAAAATATACAAAAAAAATAGTATCAATAACAGCAACACACACACACACAAACCCAACAAAACTTCCTAAACCATATCCCAGCCCTAGCATCTGTTCAGTAGTCTCAACTTTTGGAGTCAGTCAGGGTCCTGCCCTCCCAGGCCAGGTAGGAAAAGCCTAGCAAGACAGGGAGCAGGTCTTCCAGGACTCGCAGCTGAGATGGTCTCCAGAGCTGGATCAGGGTGTCAGTGTTGGAGTGTTGAGGCCACAGCTTTGCCATTAGTTGGCCACGTAGCCTTAGGCAAGCTGTTTTCTCTCAGCCACTGTCCCCCATCTGCTCTGTGGGGTGGAAATAATCCTCACTTCACCTTGCAGGGTTGTTGTAAGGATTATAACTAGATAATGCACGAGGAGCACTCTGAATATTTGAAAGCACTATGCAAATGTTAAATATTATGATAACAAGTGGGACCTGTACAACAAAATGGCGCAGCGTGGCGCACTCACTGTTAAGTGTTAAAGCTATTCCCTTCCCCATTCCTGGTTCCTCATCCCCTCTCCGCAGCCAGTCAGCATTCCATGCCTTCTAAATATACCCAGTTTTTGGTCTCCTCTTTTAGGTTTTTCCCTCCCCTAAAGGATTTTTTTTTGGGGGGGGGAGTAGCTTCTGTGAACCACTGGGTTATCCTGCGCATACCAGTGCTGCCTCCTTGTATCTGGGTGCTGATGTCTTGGTTACTTATGCAACCACACTCTGGTAACTGAGATTTCTGTTAGTATGTAGTAATAGCAGCAGCAGCAGTAAAAATAATAATAGCCTCCAATAGTACAAACTTGTGGGTGTAGCTGGGAAACCAGGCATGTGACTCCTTCATGCTGAAGCAAAGTCTGTTCAGCGTTGTTTGTTTCTCTCCGTGGAGAATTCATTCTGGCTCAATCAGATCATGGTGCACTTTCTCTTGCACTGCTCTTGGTAAGTGGAGTGCTTCCAAAGTGCATGTCTTGTTGCGGCAAGAATGGACAGAAAAACAAATTACTTGTGATCCCAGAAGACATGTCTGGCTCTGTTATCAAAATATTGCAAAACACCCTGGGCCCCTCTTCCTTCTCTTATATTCAGCATATATTTTAAAGAGTATCACCTGGCTGAAAACTTGGGATATATTATTCAGCTCTGTTGATTTACACACCGTAGAATCACATCTGCCTTTTAATGTGGGAATCTTCTTGGGTTAGCGTACACGACCACCATTCACAAATTCTGCTTTTCATAGTGTAAATGTCACTACAGGCAGCTCACCAGCTACTTTGCTCCCACCCCACATGACCCATAATGCCCATAATCAGATACTATTCCATAATACAGGGTGGGACACTGGTTTCTGAATTGCCACCCTGCAGAGTTCGCAAACTGTGGTCCACAGACACCAGTGACCCTTGAGCTTCAGTCAAGTGGTCTCTGGCATGTGTGCAAAGAACATCCATTGAGCTAGAAATCCATTAGTTGCATTTTTCACATAGATATTCCTATTGATTTTTAAATGTATTGAAATTTCACATGTAGCATCTAGCGCTGTGCATTACATTTGCTAAACAAGAGGCAGAAACATCCTTAAATTGTCTGCCACTAACCTTAGCGATTTTCAAGTGACGGTGGATTCATCCCTTGTTTATATAGAGGATTGACTCCTCCTACTGGAAAGAAGGCAAAAACCTTCCAGTAGGAGGCGTGGTCCTCAGCAGGAACGTTTTCCTGCAGCATCTACACGCAGAAAGCCTTAGTAAGTCAAATTTCCGTTTCCCCCTTCCATCCTTTTGGGAAGCCCGCATGTTCCTGTTTCTTCCGTAACCACCCAGGCACGCCCACTCGTCGCTTTCGGGTATGCGTGCAGTTCCTCCATTTTTCAGCTTAAATGTCGCACTCCTTAGCATTCAGGGAAGCTTTTCATTGAAATGAGCGGCACTTGCTTATGTGCAAATATGATCAAGATCGAGCTGCAAGTAGGTTCAAGACCAAGGTTTGCAAGGCAATCGTGGCTGTCTAATCACTACCCAGCAAGGCTCGCGGGAGATTTCCTTCCCAATAAATGTACTGTCGAAGTCATTACTTTTGCACGCAGCAGAATATTAGGGGAATATTCAAAGATTAGGGTATGCCCTCCCACCACTGTAAAAATGTTTTGTGAGATTATAACTGCAATGCAATCAAAAAAATTTAGAAAGTAACGAAGCTGATCCATTGGCATGTTAACTCTCTTTGGAAGATTTGCAACTGATAAATTCTGACGTTGGACTGAATCGGCATGTAAAGGACTGCAGCGTTAAAGGAATCTCAAAAGCAAACTAGCGTTGCCAACAGGCCGGAAATCGACGGAACGCCTCTAAGCAAAATCATCTGCGCCAGTGAAAAATGGCTGTTAAAGGAGCTTCGGAGAACCCCGGAAAACAAGTCTCACAAACACCCGCCCTTCTCGGGTGGGAAGGCCCACTATTCCAATTGTGCGGGCAACCTCGTCCAATAGCTTTCCTCCTTGCGCTCCGTAGGAGGGACTACCCCGCCACCTTAAACGTGGGGGGAAGTAAAGGCTGTTTGAAAACAGTCGCGAGTGGAGAAATCTGGTGCTGACCTGCCGAGGAGAAAACTAGGCGAGAGAGTGAGAGTTTGTGGGCCAGAGTTTTATGATCAACAGCTTCTGGGTAAAAGCAAGAGGAGGAAAAGGGTGACTTTCTCACATTTTCATTCGTTAAGTAGCTGTTGGTTTAGGCTGCTAGGTCTTTGCCTCTCGTTGTCATTTGCTGCTGAAAAGAAACCCAGACATGCAAAGCAAGCGGCGTGCGAGCTCGGTGCAAAAATGTGAGCGGAAATTCCCCTATCTGAGCAAAAGGAGCTGTTCCTAAACGGCTTCTCGGCAATCGAGTTCGGTTCCATTTTTTAAAAAAAGCCAATTGATAATGCATTTTGGCTATAACGGTTGGGAAAGGGAAATAACAATTTTATGATTGCTGGCTTTTTTTTTGTGTGTTAGTGTTTCGTCATACTGCACCCCGATTTTATGCATGCCTTTTCGAAAATAAGTTCCACTGTATGCAATGAACTTTTGCTCCAGACAAGGGTGTGTTTCCTTAGACTGCACTTTTTTCCGATCCTGTGCAGTTCTGGGACATAAATTCCATTGTGTTTATAGATTTTGCAAGCGAGAAAATGGGCATAAGACTGCAATCTGTGGGCGGCATGTAACCCGAACCTTTGCATCTTTCCTCGGAAGGAAGCCCCTTTCGTACAAAGTGCATAGAATCGAAGGTGTTGTCAGCGGGGCTTTTCACCTGGGTCCTGTAGCAAGTCATTTCGGAAATTAGCCCAATGGCGTCCAAGGGGGCATGCGCCTAGGTAAGCGTGCAGTGGAATGGTGTGCGCCTTGCTGCAGATGCGCCCAGTTGCTTTAAGTAGGATTGTGGTGGGGAAAATGAAGTGCTGCTATTATATGTCAGTGGTCTTTTATTCGGTTTTTTTGAAGGTCGCTGCTTTTGTGATCTGTTCTGGCTACTACTTGGGCTTGTTTAGATGCATTCTAGACTTCCCACCTAGTTTAATGGAGGCTTCGATAAACTTATGCAGGGTGCCTTCGGATTCATTTTCAGTGCTTCAGTTAGGGGCTAGTGGCATTGTGAAGTGCGTGGCGACGACATTGGGATTTAGATGGCATAATCTGCAGGTAAGTCGAGAGAACCAGTAAACTCCCTAACTTGGAGGTGGGACGCTGCGTAGCACAGTTGCAATTGGCCAGTGCAACCTCTCTTCCAGAGACTTGCCAATAGGTTTCGCTTATCTTCATTGCCTGATTGGGAAGGAATGTTTTCCCCAGGTCTGATTGGCTAGCGACTTTGATGGTGTTTTGCTTTTCCTGCAACACGTGGCTTGGCATTTGGTTTGCTGGAGTCATGTGGTGCAGTGCTATTTGCCTAGTTGGAGTGCGATATTTCTAAGATATCCTTTATTTATGCTTGGGTCACTGTGGTTAGATGGCTTTGGATTTGAAGAAGGAAACTGACTACAGAGTAGCTTTGGTTCTTTCAGACAGCATGGTTTTGTGATTCTTTGAGAAACAATAAGCCAGGTTTCAGCCTCTCATAATTGCTCAGCTACTAAATTACAATTTAGACTCTTTACAGAGTTTTATGCAACGCTTCAAAGGACACCTTGTGGGAACTAAGGCAGTGGAGTGTTTAGGGCAATGTGGAGACAGGTATTTGAAAATATTCTTCTCCTGGATCATGACAGCAATATTCTTGCCTCCTAATTTTTCTTAATGGTGAGACTTTAATGAGTGATACAAATTTGTGCATCAATAGAAACTATCATTTTGCAGCATTTTCCCCCTTTCTGATTGCTCACTGCCACAGAATCTAGTGATGGCCACGGACTTGGAGGATAAGGCTACCAGTGGCTATTATTGTAGGTGGTAGGCCAGTGAATACCAGTTTCAGTGAATCACCTGAGACCGTGTTCGTGTCCTGCTTGTGGACCCAGAAAGGCTGACCCAGAAAGGCTCTTCTTCTGCTTTTAGGATATAGTTCCAACCTGTGGTATGGGTAATGGATTCTGCAATACCCCTGGATAAAAACAGGAGGGTGCAGCAGAGGCAGGGCAGTGTATTTTAGTGCAATCTCATTTAAAAAAATAATAATGCTAGCACAGTTTTAAAAAGCTCAGCACCAGTGGTTCAACATATGCCATGTAGCAATTATTTTCTATAGCTAGAGGATTCGTGTGCTTAAATGATTCCAGGGAATGGCTGGATGTGAAGAGGCAGTGGGATGATATTCTGTTTGTTGTTAGGAAGGATACCAACTTTTGATTTGTAGAGATTCTGCCTGGCGGAAGCAAATTCTGGCATCGGTGAATCTGCTTGCTAGGTAAATGTTCACATGGTAAATTTCTGCCTGTCATATAGCTCGAAAGGCAAAAGAGGCCTGCGAGGTAAAACCTAGCAGTGCTTAGTTCTTGAAAGCTTATAGGTTACAACTTGGGTGCTTGTGCTTCAAAACATTTCAAAGACAAATCAGGAAGTGACTTGTGGATCTCAAACTGTTGTCGGTGTGCATTTATAATTAAGCCATTAGAGTGGCGTCATTACCTCTTTCCAAACTACATCTGGGAATCTGCATAAACACAGTAAATATGTTACTCATGTACTTAAGCAGATTCCCAGATGTTTACATTACAGGTTAGGTATACGTTGCATGTTGACATACGAACAATTACTGACTTGCGTTAAGAACCGGTAGTAACAAGACTAGCCTTTTAATTCTTGTATAGCTCTTAACTACTTAAATAAGTTTATGTTGAAGCTTGTGCTATTACAGTTCAGAACCTTACATTTAAACTGCCCTGTACTCAAGGGGGTGCATCTATAGACAGATTGATACATTTACTTACAGAGGAGAAATGCAGTCACAGAATGGGACTACACCATATATAATCTTGTCCCTAAAAGAGCTCTGGGATGTGGCATCCTGGGAGAATCAGTGATGTATATCAGCTTGTCTTGCAATGAATATCTAAGAGTAATAATATTTCATAACAACATTAGCATTAAGCCTTCTAATTAAGTACGGCTGTACAGCATTCAGTGTTATGCACAGTATGTAATTAATAGGGAGGCTCTGAGTATACTTTAAGAAAATAAATTAAGCTGTCTGTAAGGTCAAGAAAAGGTCTTTTTGAGAGGGTGGAGGTTGGTTAATCATAAGCTGTGTGCACATATCAATCTTCAAACCGCTTAAGCCAGCCATTTCAGAGACTCTGACTGCATAGGATTTAACTCGTTTACTTGCAATTTTGTGACCTTTGCATTTTTTATGCAAGCTTAACATAAATAGGATTTTGTAGGATCAGTTTCATTTCTTAGTACTGACTCTGAAGACTGCAGTTGTGAATCAGTTGTTCGAAACTTCAAGAACAGGCATCTTCCCAACCACAGCCTTGTGCTGGCTTAGTAAACTTCAAACATCAAAGGGCCTTCATGATTTGCTTGGGGCAGGAACAGCAAGGAGAGGAAAAAGAGGCAAAAGGTTCTTGTTTCAGACATCAGACAATAGCATGAAGATAACAAAGGGCCAAATACAGAATGACCTTGACAGCTTGAGACACATCTAAGGCAATGCCCTGTGTTCCTTGATAGAACAAGTTCACTTGATTTTACTAACTGCACAATCCTGTGCATTTTTAACAGTATTTATTATTACATTTGTATCCCATTTTTTCTCTAAGTTCCTCGCACAGCAAACCTGTGAGATAGGTTAGAATGAAAAACAGTGACTGACCTAACCCAGCTGAGTAAGGATTGGAACCCTGGTCTCCCAGGACCTAGTTTAATACTCTAACCTTTACACCACCCTCACTCAGGAGTAAAGTATCTCTCATTAAGTGCAATGAAAATTACTTCCTAGTTAGTGAGCAGTGCAGCCTAAAAGTGTTTTGAAATGTGTGGTATAGGGTTGACAACCTTTTTCAGGCTGTCATGGAGCTGACACAAATGCTTTTTTAAAAAATGCAGCAATTGCATTCTTTCTCATCATAGCAGCTCTTTACTGGGTACCGGTAAGTGCCACCTCCCTAATTTCTTCTCATGTGGTAGGTGTGAAAGGCTGAGCTCCTCCAACTTTAAGCATAACCATTTGCACCTTTACCTGTAAGCCCCAATAATGGGACTTCCTTGGAAGTAAACATATGGAAGTTCAAGGAGGATAAAATGTTAATAAGCAGATCTCTAGGCTGTGCGCTTCTCTATAACGTGATAGCCTCTGGGAAGAACGAGTTTTATTTGATACATGACTGGGAGCCAAAGAAGCGAGAGCCTTCCGCTACACCTTTTTATCAGCCCCATGCAGAAAATGTTGAGTGGGCAAATATCCAGGCTTACAGTGAGGCAGCTCCATGGTTTCCTCTGTCGCCCCTTGGCTAAAGATACTCTCCCCCCCCACCTGGATTTTCGATGGTCTCACCCACTCGTCGCGTCACGTCGCACGCCCTTTCCCGTCCCCTCCATTTTGACACTCATAACTCATTTGTTTTCCAACTGGTTTTTTGTTTTGAACGCTCCCCTGTACCGCCCTCTCGGAGTCCCTTTTTCCATTGGCTGTCGCGGGCCCCAGGGCGAGGCTGAGCCAATCAGGATCGGCCGCTCGTGGCCGTGTTGCTGGGCAGAACAAAAACAAACACCGTGTGGCGCAGCTCCGGGGCCGCCGCCTACGGTAATGTCCCCACCCCCGCCACGGCCCCAGAAACGTGAGCACGGGAATGGGGGGTGTCCCGTTAGGGCTGTGCCCTCCCGCCTTTCGCGACGCCGAGCGGAGAGGGACGTACGTGTCTGCCGACTCCTCAGGAGGAGGAGGAAGGGGGCCCATTTGGCCGGTGTATTGGCCGCCCTGCCCCACCTTAGCTCATGAACTGGCCTCACACGACCGATAACGCTCTCCGTAGACAGCGCTGGGCTAGATGGACGAACAGCCTGGCTTGGCCTGGTGCCGCTTCCCGTGTATTAAAAGGGAGGGGAGAGCTGTTATGCTGAGTACAGGCCGTATCATTTGTTGGGCCTCCCATCGTTTTATCTCAGGAGTATATTCTTTCCCTCAGGAAGGGCTTTCTCCGTGATGCGAAGACCGTGCTCAGGAAAATCCTGCTGCTCTTTGAAAGCATTTTTTAAAATTATTTTTTTTGAGGCCGGGTGTTGATTTCAAGGGTGGCAGTTGGTTTCCACGCAAAAGGCAGTTTGCCTTCCACTGCTGGCCTCACCTCCTAATGTGTAACTGCTGGGGGGGGGGGGCTAGCGGCTGTGCTCTTTGTGGAGCAAAAGTGAAAACCAGCGTAGACCTAAGTCATTGAATGTGCACCTTGTAACTTGCCCCAGAACTCTCTGCTGCACACAAGGGGTTTGTGGCAGGCAAATCAATGTTGAAATGGTTAATTGATGTTTGAAAACCACCATTGTCCTGCCTTATGCATCAAATGCCGCTTCACTTACCTGCCAGCTTGCATCTCAGCAGGCTAGATGGTTGATCCTGCATTTTAATGCTTTTGGGGTCAGGATGAAGTTGCACTAATTTTTGTACAACACTCCCTCCACTGGATTATATCAGTTTATGTGCACTGATTTTCCCCAACTTGTTCTTGGGACAACTGGATATCAGTACAGAGACTGTTAAAGTTCTCTTTATTTCTCAAAAAGATACCCCATTATGTTTACTTTTGCTGCTAAATGCTTATCCTTTAGAATCTGGTTAAGCATCGGAATATCCCCTTCTGTGAAATGCAATAATAAGGGGCTCACTGGACTTGGAAGTTTAATATTACAGAATCCACAATATTTCATTGCCAAAATTGTCTTCTGAAGAATGAGAGCATTACCTCACTTTGTAGTTGTTTACTATGCCACTTTGTCAGCATTATCTAAAGACACTTTTATTAGGGTTCATTAGTCAAGCTTTGGCATTTGAATTTAAGGCTTCAGCATACCTTAGTCTACTTACAATTTGAGTGACCACAAAAAGTATAACAATGTTATGAGTGTCTATTCTATTTTATTGGAATGATTAGTCCTTGATGTGTACAAGTTTAATGAAGTTCAAATAAATGAAGCCCCTGTAAACAACTTAAAGTTGCTTTTCAGGATACAATGGTGTGATTCAGACATAACAGCAAACCATAGCTTCCTGTTTTGAAAATGAATTATAGCAAGCTTGAGGCCCACCACACTTCATTCTCTCATCCAGAAAAGGAGACAGAAAGATTTTGCCTTTGAATTTAAACTTACCACTATTCCCTGTCTGTGGTCTGTTTAAAGTTAAAGTGAGAGAACAAGCTATGATTTGAAACCATGTTTTTCTGGTTTGTTGTTACTAACTATAGGGTAAAGAAACCATAGCTCCTTAAATTTGGATGTCAGGGAACTGTGACTAGTTTTACACTGAAGTTCCTTCAGGGAGGAGAAAGTACATAAACCTGAGGTATGATGCAATTTAATATTGTAGTGGAAAACCATTTCCCCATTACATCTGAACCAGGCCAGTTTCTTCACATGGAAACATCCTCAATAAAGCATTTAATGATTAACAAAATAGTTTTCACGACCATATTGACCCTCTTTACTTAATTTGGATTATGTTTATATTATTTGGTAATCTGGATTAATTTAATTTGGCATTCAGGATAAACAAACTGATTGGGTGAGGAGTCTGCTACCACATACCCTTTCAGTACTCTAGAGCTACAGGACTGTTTTTGTTGTTGAGAATAATGATTAAAGTGTGTTGCCTGCTGTTCAGAAACACCATAGAGAAACTACAACATTCTAAGTGCTGTAAGATCAAAAATGAAATGCCTCCTAAACCACAGTTTCCTTTACCATTTAAAGGTCTAGCAACAGATGTTATTTGAAAACTTTAAAAAGATCAACTAACCATACAACCACTTCCCTTTCTTATTTTTAAAGTGTTTGTCAAACAAGTTGAACACAGGCAGTCATCTGCAGGAGGCAGGTTTTCCATATTATAGACTTCAGGCCTTCAAAAAATTCTGTACTTTTAGAGACGGTTCATTGCCAGCTGGAGTGTATGTGCAATAGCAATCGTGAACTATGTCTCATCAGATGCTTCATTAATTTTGCTATTCTTGTAGCCTCAGACTCACAGTTGCCACAAAACCAGGATGGTTTAGCAAGCATGGCTTGCAGTATGTGGCAGACCTGTATTTGTGCAGTCTGACGACTTGTGGATTTCCAGGCCAGTAGTTTCCAGACATGTAACAGAAGTGAGAAGAGTTTTCTTCTTAATGAATTTTGTTTTGTTCCTGTCCTACGCATCCCATTTACCCTTGTGTTAGAGTTAATTTGTTTATGCTGCAGCACCACATCTCATGGCGTTGGTATGTAGTACTTTTACAACATTTGTGTGTGGTTATGCTGTTAAACTAGAAGTTAATTCTGTGGTTTTGAACTAGTGGGTTACTATCTAGAACAAGGATACCCCCAAGGATTCAGCATTGCCTCCCTCTGCTGTCCTAAGAGATGTGTGGGGAGAGTTTTGGTTTGCTTGCCACTCCCTACCCATGCTGTCACTTAGAAATTATTTTAATTTCATAAAGAGTTGTACATTTGCATATCTGCAAGATACTGAAGATACATAATTCCAATGTTAAATTATCGTACATTTTTCTATATAAACATTGTGCTTTTCCTTTGGATTTGAAGGAGAGTTGATGCATGTAATGGAATACTCTACCAAGAGGACTGAAATTAACCTTACAAGCTAATAAATCAACTCTCCAATCTTCTGCCTTTTGAGAGATCTGAGGAAACTCTTCTATCGAAAGGAAAGTGCTTCAGAACGTTGCAAACTTCTGAATGATTGGCTAAGGTAATGTTGAAAAACTCTTTGCTATGAGGTATGATGTGAAAGACCTGATGTCATAATCTCACCACTCAACAATGCATAGTGTTTGCTAGATAAAAGGTGGGGGAAGGAGGAAAAAAAAACTTGGGGCAGAAACTGCCTGGGAACACAAATGAGACTGCTGGATGTTTAATGAAAGCTACACAGGTAAAAATTGTGATACAAGATATAAGATCTGTTAGGATTATCTGCATGCTTTCCCTCTAGTGGAAGTGTTGTAGCTATGCTATCTAAAACAAATGTGATTAGATTTGGATGATGCCAACTTATTTGAGAGTACTACCATGGGGTAAAACACTGGATGAGCTGCAGGTTGGAGGTGAACAGAGAGCAACAGGAATTCCCAGAAGGTGGTGATCTGTTCTTAGAGTGAAAGAATAAATACAAATAAAGTATCTTTTTCATTGTTTGATCTGCATGGTATAGGGAGAAGAGTCGGTGGAAGAAGATTGGAAAAAATTTAAAATATATTTACAGAAACATTGTAAAATTAATGAATGCTAGAAGGATGCTGGAATGAAGTTACATGGTTTTAGCAGAAAGGTTATAAAGAACTAAGTAAAAATGGATTGTTAATGGGTGAAAGTGTAAAATTTAAGGTCAAATTGTGTTAAGATAAATTATAGAACAAAAACAGAAAGATGGAAAGGATTTGCTGAAATAGCTATTTGAATTAGAATACAAAAAAGGGAGGTGTGAGGAGGTCGATGAAACAAGTAAATGAAAGATAAAGATATGGAAATACTGGATGTGTTTTAAAATGTTTTTTGTTTTGTTTTTAAATGTTTTTGTTTTTTTCTATTGTTTTGTTGTAATTGTGTTTTTTATTTTTGAAGTATTGTAACTTTTTATTGTCTTTTTTTTCTTTTTTCTGTAACTGTTAAACCTTTAATAAATATCATTTAAAAATAAATAAATCTGCATGGTATTTTGACAGGACTGATAAAACAATGGAACAATTACCAAAAAACAGGTGCTATCTCTACAAAATACCTAAGCAGAACTGGTGCTATATAAATATTAAAACATGGTAGTAAGACTTGCAGCCTAAATAATTTCTATTTTGTTGATGTACATAGGTACATAGATACATAGATGCAAACACTCACACACTCACTAGATAAATAAATAAAAATGCTAGTCTTAATTAAATTTATACCTCAGTCCTGAACTTGGATGGCAAACAAGCAACTTTCTGTTGTTCCACTGCAAAGTGGAAATAATGATTATGGGTTGTTCGGATAAATGAAGTAAAAAAAAATTTTTATTATGTATTTATAGTCTATAAAAGCATTTCAAGGCAGTATAGGTATGAGAATAAAATCAACAAAAATATGCATAAAAACAAATACTGAGTGGGTTAAAAAAGAAAATTCATATTACAAAGGCCCATCTAAATAGTATAGTTTTCCAAAAAATGTCTGATAGAAGGGAGGGATGATTCCTGCCAAACTTCTGCTTGTAGGAATTTACAAATCCTAAGCTTAAGAGAAGTCTTTGGAACAAGAGAATAACTTGGCTGATTCAGTTTCAATAATAAAAATAATAGAAAATTTGCATAAGGGTTAATGTTTACAAAATATTGTGTGTTACAATTTTATCAAAGAAAGTACACTGTACAGCTACAGTTTCTATAGTTCTAATTGCACTAAAAGGTTCTATTTTTGTGTTTAGGTCTGAAACAACAGTATTAAACAATTTTTTGCGTTTGGTTCAGTTACTGTAAAACAGCTATGGAAATAGGAAATGAGCAGACATACAACATCAACTTGACAGGTAAGGAATCAGCCCAATTCATTTGCGGTCTTTGATGCTTGAAACACATTTCCATTATAGAATGGAACACATAACTAAACAAAGTTTTTTAAATTGAGAAAATTGTTCCTAATACCTGTACTTATTTAAGCTCTGAGATATGCTACTGGGTTTGTTAATGACTTTGTTGTTCTAATTTTACAGTATCCCATTCCATATGCTCTTGGATTTGCATGTTGAATTGTTATAAGAAGTTGAACTAGGTCTTTGTCGCTTATTATTTTCAAAAATCCCCTTGATTTTTTTTACTTTTGGAAAATACATATTCCTGTGTAAAGTAACTACTGTACAATAATCAAGGCCCCCCAAAAAATTCTAATGTCTTTATTAAAAATATATATTCCACCTTTCCATATTTGTATAGTAATTGTTCAAATCAAGTGAATAAACAAAACAATTTAAAAATCAAAGCTTTTGTATAAATCTCGCATCTGTATAGCACTGCAAGCACAAGAAACACAAAAATACAATTAAGACACAGACACCTGTAGGCTTGATGAAAAAGATATGTCATAAGCTGTCCACTGTTATACATATGAATGTGGCTTACAAATATAAAAGTGGGGCTGTACTTCAGCCACATCATTAAACAAACACTTCATGAATATAATTTGCAATAGGTAAACTACAATTTTGTTGCGATATATCCCACTGTGACTATAATACCATGTTGGCTTTTGTCAACTGATTCTTCCTCCTCCACCAAATGCCCCTGAAACATTTCTTCCTGTTCTCACCCAATAATTAGTTTGTCACTTTTGCAGGAGAGCTGCAAGAACTAAATCTGTCAAGGATTGTTAAAAACTTTTTTTTTATTTTATTTTTTTTGCATGATGCTTAGAATGGCGTTGGAACTTTTACCATGTTGGAAATTTGTGTGATTTTAAAATTACTTGCCAATAGCTAAACCTTCCTGTACCTTTCTGTTTTTGAGAACTGGATAATCTGAGTGATACTCCATTTTCCGGTGATGAAGAAAATGGTGGAACTGAGGAAATAAAACCTGAAATCAATGGTAACTGGAACGCTGCAACGTCTATTAATGAAGCTAAGATCAATGCCAGAGCAAAGAGGAGACTGAGAAAAAACTCTTCTAGAGACTCTGGAAGAGGAGATTCAGTGAGTGATAATGGGGAAGCACTGAAGAATGGAGTCATAGTACCAACAAGTCCAAAGGGAAAGCATCTGGATAGGCGATCTCGTTCAGGAAAGGGAAGGGGTCTACCCAAGAAAGGTTGGTGTGTTTTGAATTCACAGCAAACAGAAATAACCTATTGAGAGTTTATCTAGGTTTAGATTGATCTTCATTTTGTACTTATTCCTAAATGTTTTGTTTTACATTAATTTGATAGCAACAAGAATATAGACACAGTAGAGATCTGCATAGTTTATATCTGCATGTATAATATTTTCTAATTTAGAACTCTGAAATTTTAAGGTTCATAATTTTAATATGAACATTGTTAATTAAATAAAACAAACACAAATACTTGGAGACTTGATAATGACTGCTGCAGATAGCTTATGCTGTTCTATTTAGCCTGATTAAAAATGATTGCCTCCTGTCTTGTTCATATTAGGAAGATAGTGAACAGTGTCAGCTTTGCTGTTCGGCTTCTGTGAGCCTTTCATGTGAATTTGAAAACTAGATTTCTATGAAAGGTTAGAGTGCAGTAATAAGACAAAAAATAACACTGACTTGTAGTCTGGTTCTCATCTTTGCTGTTAAACTTTTTTTCAGGTGGATCAGGAGGCAAAGGTGTTTGGGGAACACCTGGGCAAGTGTATGATTTGGAGGAAGTAGACATTAAAGATCCCAACTATGATGATGCTCAGGTAAGGAAAATGGTTAGTTTCCTCATCTGATGAGTGCCCCACCCCTGAACAGTTATTTCATCAAAAACTGATGATGTAAGTAGTCTGTGTTTTTCACTGACTCTTTCTAGTCTTGATAAAAACAGAAATTGGGCATAAAGTCCATCTCAACTCTATTTAGCCACAGACATTTAATTCTGTGCTTAGTTAACAGCTCCTAGAGGAGGAGAAAACAGCAGTGGCCCAGTGGTAGAATCAGTGACCGGGAAGGAGAAAAACATAGGGGTTTGAAGCAGCATTTGCTGTGCTATTCTGCTCACCTGACAGATAAATTGTGAAGGTGGAATTGAAGTATGGCTGAAGAACACACTGTGAGCTGTTTTTCATATCAATCTTCAGCTATAGCTGCATTTCTCCATTTTTGGATTAGTTCAACAGCTTACCTCTTCCTTCTTGGTGTTATAGAGTAGTTGAAACTGATGGCAGCAACTGAAGAGAACAAAGCCATTACTCATAGAAGCCTGACTGACAGTATTAAAGGGATTATGAATGGAAAGCCTGTGAAAATTTATGGGGAACTATGTTCTAAAACTGAATTGTTCTGAGCCTCCCTAATATAAATTTTGTTTTATTAAATTTGTTGCATTTTTGTTTAAAGCAGGATAACTGTGTCTATGAAACAGTAGTTCCACCTTTGGAAGAAAGAGCATTTGAGAAAACGCTAACTCCAATAATCCAGGAATATTTTGAACATGGGGATACTAATGAAGTTGCGGTATGTCTCATGTCTTATATTTTGGAAATTACAAGCAGTGATTAATGAGATTTAAAATAGTTCTTTCAAGAGTGGGGTACTTAGGTCCTTAACCATCAACCATAAAATCCTTCTGGACCGTCTTGAGGGGCTGGGAGCTGGGGGCACTGTCATACAGTGGTTCCGCTCCTTTCTCCTGGGCCGTGTTCAGAAAGTGGTGGGGGGGGGATGAGTGTTCAGACCCCTGGGCTCTCACTTGTGGGGTGCCTCAGGGTTCTGTCCTCTCCCCCATGCTTTTCAACATCTATATGCAGCCGCTGGGAGATATCATCAGGGGGTTTGGGCTGGGTGTTCATCAGTATGCGGATGATACCCAGCTCTACCTCTCTTTCAAATCAGAACCAGTGAAGGCGGTGAAGGTCCTGTGTGAGTGCCTGGAGGTGGTTGGAGGTTGGATGGCGGCTAACAGATTGAGGTTGAATCCTGACAAGACAGAAGTTCTTGGGGGACAGGAGGCGGGTGGGTGCGGGGGATTCCCTGTTCCTGAATGGGGTAACTGTGCCCCTGAAGGACCAGGTGCGCAGCCTGGGAGTCATTTTGGACTCGCAGCTGTCCATGGAGGCACAGGTCAAATCTGTGTCCAGGGCAGCTGTTTACCAGCTCCATCTGGTACGCAGGCTGAGACCCTATCTGCCTGCAGACTGCCTCGCCAGAGTGGTGCGTGCTCTGGTTATCTCCCGCTTGGACTACTGCAATGCGCTCTACATGGGGCTACCTTTGAAGGTGACCCGGAAACTACAACTAATCCAGAACGCGGCAGCTAGACTGGTGACTGGGAGCGGCCACCGAGACCACATAACACCGGTCTTAAAAGACCTACATTGGCTCCCAGTACGTTTCCGAGCACAATTCAAAGTATTGGTGCTGACCTTTAAAGCCCTAAACGGCCTCGGTCCTGTATACCTGAAGGAGCGTCTCCACCCCCATCGTTCTACCCGGACACTGAGGTCCAGCGCTGAGGGCCTTCTGGTGCTTCCCTCACTAAGAGACGCCAAGTTACAGGGAACCAGGTAGAGGGCCTTCTCTGTAGTGGCGCCCTCCCTGTGGAACGCCCTCCCACCAGATGTCAAAGAGAACAACAACTACCAGACTTTTAGAAGACATCTGAAGGCAGCCCTGTTCAGGGAAGCTTTTAATGTTTGATGTATTAGAGTATTTTAATATTTCTTTTGGAAGCCGCCCAGAGTGGCTGGGGAAGCCCGGCCAGATGGGCGGGGTACAAATAAATAATAATAATAATAATAATAATAATAATAATAATAATGTTACTTTTACAATTTCCATCTTTTATAATAATTAGTGGCATAATCACAGACTTTTATTAGATTATGAAATGTGGGTCTGTTGGTTGCAGATTAGTTTGATGGCATCTAGTAATAATTTTTAGTTATTATCACTGGTTCATTAATTGCCTTCTAAACAACAGTCTCAAGGCACCTTACGCATCGGATAAAAACAGTTAAAAACACAAAAGCAAGCCAGTGTATTTAAAACAAGACTAAAACCCTAAGAAAGTTGACACTCATGGTAAAGACTGGTAGATTTTATAGGTAGAAATGGTACCTTTCTTTAAAATCCATATATTTAGATTGAACTCCTCTCTCCTGCTACTTCCACAAAAATATAGTAAGAATTAAAATTGCGATTCCCAAATAAGTCATATTCACAGTAGTTCCATTGAACTCAATTGATTTAAGTAACTTTCATCCATTGATTTCAGTGGGTCTCCTCTGACATACGGTAATTGGAAAATTGTCCCTTATGTCAAAGTTGTTTACTTAACTTGCAAACACGTTAGTTAGAGAATTTCTCTTACTATACTGGTTCCATAAGAGAGACATTCTTCCTTGCTTGTTTTTTTTCTCTCATCTCTACTATAAAACTCATGTGCACTTGAACTTAAATAAAATGACTGCTTATTTTACTTTCCACATATTTAGGAGATGCTGAAAGACCTCAATCTTGGTGAAATGAAATACAGTGTACCAGTGTTGGCTGTATCATTGGCTCTGGAGGGAAAGGCCAGTCACAGAGAAATGACATCTAAACTTCTTGCTGACCTGTGTGGGACAGTAGTTGGCAAACAAGACGTTGAAAAATCATTTGATAGGCTTCTCAGAGAGATGCCGGAATTGGTATTGGACACTCCCAGAGCACCACAGGTTTGTTTAAAATACCTATTATCAGTGCTATTTTTCTAGAAAAAGAGGTGCCAGAACTCACCATGAACGTCTCCCTTGTTCTCTTATAATGGCAATGGCACCCACCTGAGAGGTGACGGAACTGAGTTGCTATGAGTTCTGGTTGAAAAAAGCCTTGCCTATTATTAATTATAATTTGTTTCTGTGGTAACATCTGTTGCTCACATTTATTAAAGTACTTTTATGGCATAAAGGTACACAATAAAATCTTTATCTAAAGTTTTGATACCCCTAATGGCTAAATCATTAGAATTTATATGCAAATTCCATCAC
Source organism: Podarcis muralis (assembly GCF_964188315.1). Lineage (NCBI taxonomy): Eukaryota > Metazoa > Chordata > Lepidosauria > Squamata > Lacertidae > Podarcis > Podarcis muralis. The sequence continues at coordinate 48,092,305 of NC_135660.1, forward strand.
AGCACAATGTACCTTAACTTTCTGTGTCCTAGAACTCCTTGTCTTCCCTGCTACCACCCAATGTATTGTATTATCTTTTATGTATTGAGCCAATATATTCTTATTTATTACATTTGTAGCTGCATGTAAGTGGCTCATCTGTTTATGTAAAATTAAGAAATGTAGGCAGCTGAGGTAGCAGCACTGCCTGTACTGCTGCTTGAACCAGCCCGAAAGGGAAACAGCAGGGGTGCTTGGGTATGGCTTCCTTCTCCCATTTTGGGGGTGTACTACTGCTTCGTGTGACATTGTGACTGATCAAAGAAACCCTGTCTATCTCAAATTTAATCTGCAAGACATATTTCTTTTTCATGGCAGTTGGTGGGTCAATTTATTGCAAGAGCAGTCGGAGATGGGATTCTTTGCAATAGTTACATAGATGGTTACAAAGGCACTGTGGACTGTGTCCAGGCTCGGTAAGTGCATTGCCCTTCATAGCTGGGGTTCGCAATTAAAGGTGATAATCCAGTAAAAATTTTGTATTTGCCAGCTTAAAGAAGACTTACCTATTATTTTTTAAGAAATAAAAACATCAAATATTGGGGTTTATACTCTTTCTTGAAAAGTTATGAAGATATAATGTTTCTGCTGCCTCCTTCCATTGCATAGCTTGTAGAATATTTAATACCTAAAGGCAGTGAATGGCTAAAAGTACAGAATTCAGAGAAAAGCTTTAGACAAATAATGGAAATTTAAGGAATAATCAGCAGCTGCTAAGTTTGGATGTATAGGGCATCAGTTCTAAAAGTGTTAGAATATTGAGGTGCTAGAGCCTTAGATAGAAGAAACTCTATGTCATGGACTATATTTTTAAAGAAAATTTACCAAGGAAGCATCATGCAGGTAGTGTCCTTTCAATCAAGAAACATGTATCATATCTTAAATAGTAGCTAATAATAGTTCCCTGCTGCAGGATTATTTTGGGAAATAAACTAATGTGACTGTTATATTCACTGTGTAAAACTTTGAAAAATAATTTGAATTGGATTGATGATTTGTAGTGAACAAGCTACAGCTTTTTGACCTAAGTTAATGCTGAACACAAGTTACCGGACCCCATAAATATTAGGTCACTTTGTTACAATAGCAGTCTTGGTGTATAAATCTTGCATCTCATTGTTAATGCAGATTTCTACAGTGTAGTTTAAAGGCTTAATGGTGAATGTAAAGATTCTTAAATATGTTTGCTTTTATTTGCAACTCTCCTTTCTCTTCACAGGGCTGCTCTGGATCGAGCTAATGTATTGCTGAGTATGACCAAAGGTGGAAAACGCATTGACAATGTGTGGGGATCAGGAGGTGGGCAGCAGTCTGTAAAACATCTTGTTAAAGAGGTAGGTAATTAAGTTCAGCTGTTCATTAGTGGTTAACTTTTATATCCAGTTAACAGGGCTGGTTCAGTGTTACAAGGGGCCCCTTGACAACATGTTTTTGGTCTTCCCACTCTCCTCCTGCACCTCAAAGCAGGCCTAATGTTTCTTGCTGCACCATCTAAAGCAAGCAAGGCAGAGGTGGGAGCAACTCTTGCCCAGTGCTTTTGCCACGTCTTCTCAACTTGCTCACAGGCTGTCTTTCGGTGGTTTTCTGCTACCACTGGGTATTCTTCTTGCATGCTATCTGAGTGGCCCCACGGAGTGGTATCCTCTGTTCTTCCACAAAAGTGAGAGAGCAAGTAGGAAGAGACGTAGGGTAAACTACTGGACAAAGCAACTGCTGCCTCTTTGTTTTTCCCTCTAGAGTAGTTTACTAATGCATTATATATTATTAAATTCATGATTATTCATTCATGATTACATATGTACTGAACAATATTTCATATCCATTTCATTTATATCTCATTTACAATAATTAATACATAATTTATCTTTTGGGATCTTGCCTGCATTATATAATGAATTCATATATTTTTTGTATTTATCAAAAAAGCATTGACCACTGTGCCATAGAGGGTGCTCATCAGTAAACATTTAACTTAGAAATTGAAATACATTGTAGATTTCAGAATTGTAAGCTTTTTAACATCTGGTCGTATACATTTTTGTATTTTTAATCTACTAGATTGATATGCTGTTGAAAGAATACCTTCTTTCAGGAGATGTTTCTGAAGCAGAACGTTGTCTCCAGGAGTTAGAAGTACCACATTTTCACCATGAACTTGTATATGAAGTAAGGCAGGATTGAAACTTTTTTTTTTTTACAACATAGTATTATAACTGTCATTGTAAGTTTAGTTCTGAAGTTACAAACTTTAACAAGCATAATGATTTTTATGTTGAAGGAGCTTTATTGAGAGTTTCTCTTTGGTGGTACTATTTTACACTTGCTTGTAAGCTGAGAAAGATGCTTCCTACAGTAGCCTGCATAACCTGTACTTTTTATACTAGTTTATTTCCCTAATAAAATGCCTGGTAAATAAAAAGACTGAAGTTCCTTCTTAAGTAATTCATTGACTACCTCTTACTTCATTTTCAATGAAGGGAATATCAATACTGCATATTATTGTTCATTTCAAAAGAGAATGTTTTCATATCACCTTTGGCTTCCTTTTATACTTTTTACTGGCTTCAAAAGCATGTTCTCTATTACACTTTGTGGGATTACCAAAAATGGACCTGAACAGCAAAGTATAGGAATGCATAGTATCAAATTCCTTGAAATCTCTAGATGCCTTTCACACTATTGATTATGAGAGATTTTCTCTTCTCAAGCTTGTTTTTGTGCTTTCCATAATATCCTTTTCCCTCTGCAGTATAGTTATGTTTGTTACTTGCTTAAAATATGTACTTTCCCACCATTTCTACCTGAACATTCAGTTCATTTGATTTTACATTTTAGGCAGTTGTGATGGTTTTGGAATCAACTGGAGAAACAAACTTTCAAATGATGCTTAATTTGTTGAAATCCCTCTGGAAGTCTGCTGTCATTACTATGGACCAAATGAAAAGAGTAAGTGTGCCTAACAGATTTCCAAACATTTCCTGTTAAATATCCTTATAGCTGAGAAGATTGGGTTGCATTTATTTTTGCTTATTAACATTAAATGAACAGCCCTAGAATTAGATCAGGGAACACAAATTCTGACTTCGTTACAGAATTTGAGGGTTTTCAACGATATTTTTAAAAAGAAAATCTAGGAAGAATGTAGAAATCTGTCTTGTACAAAGTCAGATTGGTAGTCTGTTAAGTTTAGTAATGGTGGCTCTATTGTCACCTGCCACCTAATATTCAGGGGCAGATCTACTAGAAGACACTTTAGTCAACATTGCTTTAAATTTTTGGGTTTTGTAGACCGAATTTGAGTCACACAACTCAAATCATTCTATGATGCATCATGCATGTATATAACATTTCCCTAATTTTCATCTCCCATAACTTAAAACTATAAGGCATAGGAATTTTTTTATTCACACCAGTGACTTAGACATGTGAGATAATCCAGTACAGCAATTTTATTCAAAATGTGAGATGTAATAGTTATGATGATGGTGATGAATTGTCACGGAACAACCCAATTGAAGAAGGCAACAGTGGTTACCCAGACTTCATTGTTGGTTGCGTAAGGGCCCCCATCACAGTTTAAGCTCCAGGGCCCCAAAAATGTAGGTCTGCCACTGCTAATATTTTAACTGTAGATATTGGGGACTAAATTAGTATGAAGTCTGGCAACAGATATAAAAGATATATAATTATATATATTTAAGTGAAAGTTAAAGGTAACATACCCATTTAGATAGAAACATTTTACTTAAAGTTTACTTAATTCATGCTGAAAATTCCTGAGATAATGAATTTTATTCTAATTTTGATGTTGCAGGGCTATGAACGAATTTACCGTGAAATCCCGGACATCAATCTTGATGTGCCACATTCATACTCTGTGCTTGAGCGGTTTGTAGAGGAATGCTTTAGAGCAGGAATAATTTCCAAACCAATGAGAGACCTCTGTCCTTCCAGGTACATACTTAAGGATCACTGTGTCAGAGAGGTAGCTGTGCAGCAAATTAAGTCCAAGGGGTGCAAAACCTAGCTAGTTTGTCAACAGAATTTAATCAAGTCAGATTGGCAACTTATTATTTTTTTTCTTGCATGGTAGTACAGGCTGTCTTAGGACTGGTGCTGGCTAAAGGGGTAGAATAGCTTGGAATCTCTGATCCAAACTTCCATTCTAAATCTGAGCATGTGGTTTGAAGGCCCAAGAGGCCAATCACCTTGTTGAAGTGAATTAGGTGTGGTTCTAGTCAGTTCCTGAATGGGTGACCACCTGGGAACTACATGTTTGCCACACTGGGTTCTACAACTGAAGAAAAACAGCATATAAATATAAGAGAGTAAGACTATATGGATATTTCACTTGTGTCTTCCTGTTGCTACATTGTGCTTTCTCAGATATTGCCAATCTTCTTCTGTGCTGTAGCTGCTTTTAATTTCTTTCCACTTCTGCTAGGATGATTGGGGTCAGAGGAAACTGGTTATTATTTATTTATTTATTTATAAATTTTCGTAACTTATTATAACCCTGTTGAAGAATTCTTAGATTCCTGCAGAATAAATGATTTTGAAGCATAACCCTCGCCAAAACTAGGATATTAACTGAGCCGATTCTGGAATCTCAATCTATTCTTAAATGTCAGAGTACGGTTCTCCTTTGTAGATTCCTGGCTTTGGGTCTTGCACTTTAATGCTCCAAACTTTCCTCCCTTGCCCCCATCAGAGTTCGAATAGAACAGAGCAAATGCAAGTGTCTATAATTTGCATACATATAACTAACCACACTGCTTTGAGGGTGATTTACAATTTTTTATTGCAAATTAACTTTCTGCCCTCCTCTTCATATGGCCAAGTTTAAGGGATATATTGAAAGCTAATTGTATATTTAATTTTAGGGGAAGGAAGCGCTTTGTAAGTGAAGGAGATGGAGGCCGCCTGAAAGCTGAAAGCTACTGAATGAACAAACTCTTGCAGCTGTAGATGTTTAAGGGAATATATATGTATATATTCTATAGTAAGAGTTGCTTAGCACAGTTCATTTATTTTTTAAGAGATGCACTTGTTTTGGGGAACAAATACCTTCTGACGGTTTTATAAACTTGTGTTCACAAGGGAAATTCTTCAGTTTTCTTTTCTCTGGAGCTATAGTTGGGACAGAACAAGTAACAACCTTTCTGTGGAGGTTTGCTAAAATAAGATACTATTTTGGAAGTGCCATATGTTTGACCTAATCATTCCCTGTTTTGCATTGATGCCTGCCTGCCACTCCTTTAATGACAGTGCTTTTATAGTGAAATCACTGGTTTATACAAAGCTTTATAGAATGGGTCATTAAGCTGCTGGAACCCTATTTTGGCTGCTGCTGGGAGAAAAAAGTTTTTTCCTTTGTTTTAAAGAATCTAAGAATTTAGTTTGATCATAAGATGTATTCATCTTTTTCCAGGGGAACAATTGATTTGCTCTTAAATTAATTCAGCAAACGGTGGCTGGAACATCTATTTTTTCTACAATACTGGAAAAACGAACAGTTCTGATAGAATGTATTCAAAATAAACTTTTGTGAAGCAGATTTTTGTCATGTTTTCTTAAACAATTCTAGAAGTACATAATCGTTTACTCTTAACTATATCTATGGTTCATCTCCTAATCTACTCCTAGAGGAGCTCTACCTGTGGCCCTTTGTGTTATCTGCTTAAAGTGCACTTTAGTTTATTTTATTGTATGCCAGCAACATTACTCTACAATGAACTAATCCTGGAATAATTTAACTGATTCATCCTAAAAGCTTGCCATGCACAGAAATGGGTTTGCATGGCAAGAAAAAGAGGCCACCGCTAACATAAAATTGCTGATTCTTTTATGCATGGTTAATAGGGGTGTGCTATTAGCAGACATGCTCCCACTCTTAGCTAATTATGGTACATTGAAATGTTTGCACCAATGTTAATGCTAGCCTGTAATAAGCTTCAAACTAGTTTGCAGCCATGGTTAAAAGCCTTAATGTAAGAATCAATGCAGACAAAGTTGATGGAAGATTAGCTGTAAAAAAAGAGAAGTGTAGAAGGAATTTGCATATGTGTTAGTAGAAGATTGGGAATATTTTGTCTGTATCCAGCCACAGCTGGTACTGACTGGCTCAGTTAGAATGCATGCAGAGCATGTTTCCTTCTTACATGAAAAGCTATTAGACATATAAAGCAGAATTCAGAGGCAACCCCACACCCAGCAGCATGGTTCTCTGCCAGGAAATGGAATAACAGGAGCCAGCCTGTCTCTGCACGACCTTTGCCAGTCCTGAGTCCAAGGAACCTACAGCCTAAAGTTATGGTACCAGTACTTTACCTTCTAAAAGTAATCTCTGCATGTGTATGAATTAGATAGAATGGATTTTTTTTAACACCTTAAATTCTCATGAGCCTAGACATGTCTACATACAGAAGGGTGTGTACTGAATGTTTTCATTGTTTCATTGCTCATCTTATCAATGCAAGAGTGACAGTACAAATGAATAATTCAAGACAACACAAAATAGTACTCTTTAGCATATTGGTATATTTAATAGTATAGAAACAAGTTTTATTAATGTCAACCAAGAAATGTCAACCTTTCTAAACCTAAACCTTTGGAAACCCAATTGCTCAGCTGATCTCTGTAGAAAGCAGCTTTGTCAGCCCAATACACTGCAATTTGCTGAGCATAGGGCTGGCAAAGCCACTTGCATTGTGGTTCCCAAGTGTTGCACAATGAATGGGCTGGTGGGTGTGGCAACCCTCATGGCAATCATCCAGCATCATTATGATATTGGGTAACAGGCAAATTAGCTGCCACCTGTCAAGAGTTGTCCTGCAGAGGTGAATGATCTGACCTGCTGGGCCAAAAAGGTTCCCCATGCTGAGTTAAAGGTTCAGTAACGTATGTAAGGCTGCTAAGTTGACCTATGATATGAAAAACAATACAGAAATCCTGGAGCAGGATTCTGAATGCCATTTTTTAAAAGATTACCTGGATTTAAATGACTACATACTTGAATATATTTTAAAAGAGAGCAGTACAATTGGGAAAATTTGTAAGAATCTACAACCACTATCCTGTTTATGTGTAATGTTTTACACAGCATATCATATTGCTATATACATTGATACAGCAGTACAGGAACTCCATTAAGTAAACTATTGAATGGATTCAGAGTTTGAACATTGCTGAGCAAGTAGTTCCTGCTGTCGAATAGTTTCCTGTGCTTCACGTTGCATTTTCTCAAGCTTTTCTAGGGTAACTGACTTTAAAGGTAGCAGCTTTGGCTTGCATAACACCATAGTAGTCACATCTTCTACTGCTAACATCCCTAAAACAAGAAAAATCGAGAAACCAAAGATAATTACAAAGCTCATAAAATATATATTCAAGACTATATCTGCCAGTTCAAACACTACAGTTCCATGTGGATGCCACCAAACCCACTTCTCCAAGTTATTCAGCTGTGAAATATGACAGCTGTGTAGAGCAGTACACATGGAAGTCTCCATTTAAGCACCTCATATTTTTGGCAGCCGCTGGTATAGTACTTGCATCAAAGCTTTTCATATTATTGGGCCATTTGTGTACCTGTACTAAAAAAATGGAGTTCAAGTGTGATACTAGCCCCTTAGCACAAATATGCTCCAATATAAGGGTCAAAGGGCAAGCCTTGCTGAAAGAACCTAATCTATTCACCTTCTTAAATACTTAAGGGGAGATATATAATACAGGATGCAGAGCATGAAAGAGCTGAACGGGTGTAAAACTATTAATAGTTATAAAACAGGCTACTTCTATGAAGAGAAGAATAAAGGCTCCATAATCCTCCGTAAGGAAGCATTCAGATCTCAACATTGTAACAAGGCCAGTGGTAAACTGTTACCTTGAAGTAACATGTCTGATCCTGTGTTATATATTAACATATTTCCTTACATGGAAAAATCCCTGCAATGTAATGTTTCTCAGACATCTGTAGATGGCCAGAGAGAACATCACATCAATTCTGAGAGTATTTAACTGCTGCTGGTGAGCTACCTGGTCCAATTTAAGGTATTGGTACTATTAAGTATTGGTACTATTATACAGATATCTTAAGTACTAGGCGCCCAAGTACTTGAAGGAACACCTTTCTCAGTATGCCCCAATGCACAGTTTACAATCAGGAAGAGACTCTTCTTGCAATACCATTGCTGTGGATGCCTAGGAAGGTGAGAATGCACAAGAGGGCTTCTTCTGTGTTAGCACCCCGTCTCTCCAGACAGTCCCCTTCCCTGCTCGTGTTCTGATGGAATTTGAATACAGTTGTATTTGTCCAGAGCTCCAGAAGGCAATAGGTACATTCAGGCACTGTTTTTTGTAATTGTCCTCAAATTATAGTATCGTATACTGGCTATGATTTCACCAAATTGCATCCTGTTAGCTGCCCTAATCACGCTGTGGGGAGAAAGTGCAGGATATAAAATCTTGCAGTGCTGATAAAGAATTTGCCAGAGACACAACCCTAAGAGTACTGCCAACTTGTAGTGTGATAAGGTGAAACCCCATGCAACCTTTGTAACTTGGCAAAAAGAAGGGGGGATCACAAGAGGTAAGCACAGGAGACACACAACAACAGCCACTTGAAAAGCTTGGCAAGTGCACTTTGATGAAGTGGGAAAAGTCACTCACCTTGATTTTATCTTGTTATACCTGTTTTGCTGTATGATGTATTGAATATGGGCCCATGGCCGTAATAAACTATCACTCACCTTGCTTGGGCAGCACCTCCCGAAATTTTAATTCAGACATTCTTCTAGTGCCAGAATTGAAGAACCACCACCGCCAATCTGTCTAGGACTAGAAATCATGGGATTATTGAAAAGGTGAACATTGCATTCCTATATTCCCCTTTCCTCCCTTAGTTTAAAGCAGATAGGCAGCTGCCAAATCTGACTTCAGCTGATCCAGGATCTTCATAAGGCGGAGCTGCCCTAGAACTTGCTTAATGAATGTTAGCTCGGGCCTGTTTAAGCACCTGCTGGAGATGTTTGGGAGTAACTAAACAACCTCGCCTTGCAAATGCAAAACCTCTGAGGAGCAACTGCACTGCAGAGGGTTGGACTAGATAGCCCTTGGGGTCCCTTCCAACTCTACACTGGGAGAAAAAGTTGCACTGAATTTTCCAATATCCCGTTCGGGGGGGGGGGGCATTTTAGTACTAGGAGAGGAAGAGAAAAAACTTGTTTATTTCCCCACACCACGTGCGATTTTTCTACGTCCCCCATCACGTCCCGCCTTACCCACCGCCATCCCGCACTTTAAAAGCCCCAAATTGAAAGAGTTCCTCCTTCCTCAGCGCCCCTCCCTCCACATCCCTGCCCCCAAGGTCCCTCACCTGCCTTGCCTCCCCGCTTCTATTTGCCGGGCTCAGCTGCTCAACCCGCAGCGGGGACCACCATAGCAGCCCAAAGGCACGGGAACCGCCTCAACCACCCGCGACAAACACTTCTGGTTCCGCGTCGAACTCGTGGCTCAACCGACGCACGACGGAGCACCATAGAGATCCCAAGGAAGAGCGGTTCCCTCGCTTTGGAATAAGGCATCTTCCCCGCACGCGGTGTTCAAACGGCAGCCGGACGTTTTCCTTTTCCTCAAGCCTCTAGGCCAACCGCGCCTAGACGCCTTTATTATTGGCCGAGAGGGCAGTAACGTCTTCGTTGCTACTAGCAACCAAGGGGCGGGCGGTGGGCGATGCGATCCGCAGGGGGTGTGTGTGAGCGGTTGTTCCAAGTGTGACGCCGGTTGCGTTCCATCGGGACCCGCCGCCCCGCCCTCTCTCGCGTTTCCTGGTAGACTTCGACTGACGGAGACAGTGCACTGGGGCGTCTGGGGCTGCTCGGAGACGCTGGAATGGAGCACAAATTGATGTAAACACATATAGCTTGCAAACGGCCATCCGGGTCAGGCGTGGCTTAGTTCAGGAGAGCCTCACCCTGGCCCTACTCTCTAACACTTGTTCCTGTTAGGAGTTTTTCCAAAAGGTTCCCAGAGCCCCATAGCATGTGCAGAATGCCCTTCCGCTCTGTTTCAGCGTGCAATCGTGCGCACCCTTTTCAGGGGACACTGGCTAACTTCTGAACCCAGGGTTGCAGTTTTAACATGCTGCAGTGGATACACACATTCCCATTCTTGCCTAACCCAAGAACTCACCTCCTACCTAGAAGCTAATGCGGAAGTAACATAGTAGACAATATTGATACTGTGTTGTTGTTGTTTTTAAAAATAATTCTGTTTTGTCCCCTCCCTCTTAACTGCAAATTTAGTTTTATTGTTTGCATTGTCAGGATTGCTTTTAATTTTTGTTGTGGTTTATATTTTTATATGCAAGCCACCTTCAGTTTTACTTTATTGTGAAAATGTGGGGTATAAATGTCAAATAAATAATAAATGCAGCATTGTATTTTGAGGGTAAAGGGACCCCTGACTGTTAGGTCCAGTCGCAGACGACTCTGGGGTTGCGGCGCTCATCTCGCTTTACTGGCCGAGGGAGCCAGCGTACAGCTTTATGAAGCAACAAATCCCAGCTATAAAAATATCCTTCATTATGTATTGGCAGTAAGTGTTCTTACTGAATGATTTCTGAATGATTTTGCAATGTCTGAATTGTTGTTATTTATTCAATATCTTACCTGTGGTTCACCATAAGGTCCCAGAGTGGGTTTATATATATATATAACAGTTTGAAAGAAAATGGTGGGAACGAAGAATGGCGCGGGTGCCAAAAAATAAAGTTTTTCGAAAGCAATATATTTTAGCTCAGGTGTTCTGGGCACAAAATATACTGTGTAGCCCTTCCATGCAGTGGGATCACCTTTTGTTCCTCTGGCACACCTTGTTGCGAGGAAGCTCCCATCTTCAGTGCTTAATGTGGAGCTTTCTATTTCGCTGTCCCTGCATAAAATTTATAACTCCGAAAAAGGCTCTTCTGAACTGATGTACAGAGCAGTGGCGTAGCATGGGGGGTGCAGGGGGGGCCGGCCGCACCGGGCGCAACATCTGGGGTTAGGGCAAATCCACAGGTTAGGGGGCGCAAATCCACATGTTAGGGGGCGCAAATCCACATGTTAGGGGGCGCAAATTACTTGCCTTGCCCCGGGTGCTGACAACCCACGCTACGCCACTGGTACAGAGTTCATAACAAGCTGTGGACTTGTTCAAGGTCTCTCCCCCCCCCCCCCAGTTTTCTATTATCTTTTCCTAGTTGAACTCATTAGTCCCAAGACATAGTCATGTGTTTTCCCGCCTTTCATTCCCACGCATGTGGGAATCAAAGGGAGTTAATTGGTTCTGGCTGCCACGATGGCAAAATGTCTCTCCAGTAGACATGTTAACTAATAATGAGCAGTATGTCCCTTCTGGCAATTTAATCTGCCTTGATTTTAAACTAACAGTGTCAGATTACATGGGAAAAGGAGAACAAAAGACACCAGCTTTTGAACTTAATTCCGCAGGAGTGGAGTTTAGTCTGCACACTTTTGCCTCTGTGTCCCTGCTCTTTCACTCCCCAAATTTTATAGAGATTTTGTTAACTCGCTTTGCAGCCTGTGGATGTGGGTGTGTTTTGGAGGAGAAATATAACTCTCTGTGTTGACTTGATAGTTCAAAATGCAATTGGCTGGTTTCCATTTTCAAAACCTCTGGGAATTACTTCAGGGATTCATTATCTTTAGCTTTTAAGAGAGTTGTATTATCTTTTGTCGGGGCCTACTTTTGTTGGGGCTTGTCAGTCTACTGATGACCTGGATCTGTATAATAAACTTGGTAACATATTCCTCTTTTGATTACCAGCCTGGCAACTACCAATGTACATTTGGGATTCTGTAAAAAGCTCAGAAACCGCTTTCGCTAATGAAATGCCTTGTCGCAAAATGCGCCTAGAACAATGGGAGTTTCAAGCACTGCTTCAGACAGGTGTTTATTGTGGAACTGGTGCTCCCCATGCATGGAAATGTTGTTGGTTTTTTTGCCATACCCACACAACAGTGCCATTAAAACACCAGCCCATATCCCCCCACATTCAATCCAGATTTATCCTTTGCAGTGGAAACCCAATACCACACACACACACACACTTTTTTTAAAAAAACAACCACCCTGTTGCCAATAACTCATTTATGATATTTCACCAGCCTGTTTAAATATTAAGCTTCCATCTGGAAGCATTCTTAGTCAAAAGCTTTTCTATAACAGCGTAAGAATGTCACAGATTTTATTAAATTAAATCGTAATATATTTGATATCAGATGTTGCCTCACCCTATGGTAAAAATATGAAATATTTAAATAATTGACCATTTGTGTTCTTTAATAATACTTCAGATCTGATAGCTGCTACCCAAGGCAGGTGATCTCACCTATCTAATGGATGCCGCAAGATTTTTAACACACCCTCTTCAAGCACTGCACTATTCAGTTCAGAAAGTTTCAGTTTCTACTTGAAAACTTTTCTGTAGAAAATGAATGACAGCCTTGTCAGTAACTTGCAAAGGGCGAGGCTGTGTTTTATTTCCTGTCTTTGTGCAGTTTGTGCCAAAGACGTTTTAAGTTGAGTTTCACAAGAAGACGAAAAATGAGTGAGCTGTGCCAGTTTGTGAGGTTTAAAATCCTCTGGCATTTATAATGTGTGTGGGCTTTTGGAAGCCTCCTTTTTGTACCTACTAAGATCATGAGGAAATTTTGCATCTGCTATATAACATGGGACAATTTATTCTCATGGGTGCTCAAGAATATCCCTTTGCTGGAATTTTCTGAACACGTCGAAGATAACTTTTTGGTTTGTTCATATCATACGTGGTAGCATAGATGACTGGTTTCATCTAGACAGAAATCCATGTTTCCCACCATCCACATCCAATGTCCACTTATTATTTGCCCATAATTTAAGTTCATTCACGGGAATAAGTTTGCATGTTTGTGGGTATAAACAACTCTGGTTAATTGCACAGAGAAACCAGTGCTTATGTAACATGAATGTTACATGTTAATTCCTACTAGGTATCATGTTACCTTTTTCATTCATTTATTTAAATATATCCAGTGCTATTTTTATAGAAAAAGATGTGCTGGAGCTCAGTATGAACACCTCCCTTGTTTTCTTATAATGGCAATAGAGCCCACCTGAGAGGTGCTGAAACTGAGTTCTGGCTGAAAAAAAGGCCTAAATATATCTATGCTGCCTTTCATATGCAATAGCAAGGTGGTGTGGTGTGGGGGGCAAGGCCAGAAGCAGTGGCAGAGGAAGAGGAAGAGGAGTGCAGGGGGAGCGCACCACCCCCGGCAGCACGATCCTGGTGGGATGCCATCGCGGCTGCCCCCTGCCTGCGCTGGGTGCCATGCCCCTGTAGGTGGCACGGCACACCCCCGGGATGCACGCAAGCCTCACCCCCGCCTGCTCTCTGCCCCCTGGGTGTCGGAGCATGAAGCTCCGCCACTGGCCAGAAGTACAATGAAATTTTAACTCAGAACAACAAGGGAGCTGCAGAGTCAACAGCAAACAAGTTAAAACCCACCCAGCTTTGCTCCATTGCTCCATCCATTGTGGCCTTTTCCTACCCACCTCTCCTTCTGGCTCTCCCACCCATCTGAAATCGGACTAAGGGCTTCATGCACCCTTGGAATACAGGCTGCCCACCCCTGCTTTGGACAAACCTTCCACATTTTGCAGCCCAGAACTGAGCCCCACTAAATGCAGTTGGACTTTCTTGTTAGGAAGTACACTGGAGTCTTTAATCTTAGGAAGTAATAATCAAACCGCCTCTCATGGAGGGGGCACACAAAGAATGGCCTCAGATCAGTGCTTTTTTCTGGGGGCACTCAAGGGTATGCACCACCAGCACCTTTTCCTTTCAAATGTTAAAAGTGTGACACTGTAACAGCTTTGTGTTGAATACTGGTACCTTTTTTTCTTTAGAAAAGCATTGCCTCAGATGATGATGATCACAGGGTCCGGGTTGGCTCATGAGACGAGATTCTGACAATGATACTCTATTGAATTTCGTGGACCCTGTTACAATTCCATTTTTATTTTTGAAAATCTGCTCCTAGATTTGTTGAAATCATTCTGCAGCTATTGATGGTGAGGCGTAAGAACATATACGGGGTGATTCATAATGCAGTATACAGTTTCAACGCACTATAAAAAAAGAAGACTATAATATATCTTATGTTATCTGTAACAGAATTGTAGGGGAATGTTTAAAGTTTTTTTTAGAAACAGTCACAGATACATTTTCTGCTTGGAGGTCCCCCCCCCCCCCCGAATCATGATCAAAAATGCCGTTGCACAACAGTTACGGATTCCGTTCTGCTCAATTCAAGAACACAACACGCCTTCTCCAGTGCAGATGCAGCCATTTTGCCTGACTAGCCTACGTCAGTTTCTGACCAAACTGCGGGAGGCAGTGGAAGACAGGAGTGCCTGGCGTGCTCTGGTCCATGGGGTCATGAAGAGTCGGACACGACTAAATGACTAAACAACAACAAGCCTACGTCACTTCCCTCAGTAGCAGAACACAAACTTTATGAGTACATTTACCTCACGGTTCGCAGTTGTGGTCCGTGTTGTCGCCTGTTACTGTTTTACAGCATCTGGAAACTATACTTCATTATGAATCACCCTGTATTAAGCCAAGGTTTTGAAGTCAGTGTCTCTCTCCTTTCGTAGGAACACGCTTAAGAACTGTGTTCAGTTCCTGAGGTCCTCCTCACTGTCCTTTTGCCAACAAAGTATGGCGGTTAGGGACAAGAGAGCGGCCCTTTTTCGGAAGTGACTCCATCCTAAATTATAGAATAGCCTCCCAACAGAGGTTCATCTAGCCCTTTGCGTCTTGCTTTCTAATGGACTTGTAAGTCTTTTAAATTTCAGCTTCCTGCTTCCCCACAGTAGCCAGCCATATGCTTCTGGGAAGCGCACACAGCACCATATGAAGCCCCACCCTGAGAAACTGGTATACCATCTCAGAAGCGAAAGGATCACTTGGATTATCATGGCTAATACTCACTGATAGATGCCCTGCCTTTCGAAAGCTGCTCTCTTGCTAAACAGAGAAGTTCTGGATCAATGTTGTGCCTCCTTGAAAAACATAGAACAGTTGTTTGATTGCTCTTGAACAATCACTATTCCCTGCAAACACCGCCCCCCCCCAAAAAAAATACAGGGAAGGGAAGTTGGTAGAAGAGACACCAGTTAGTCAAGGAAGATGTATTTTCAAATACAGTATTGAGTAATTCATGCAAATTATTAATGTGTTTATGAAGAAAGGTGCTAACAGATGCAAATTAGCTGTGTTTCTAATAGCGTGTAGGGAGATCTTTAGGCTCATTCTTTCAAGAAGGTTAGTAATGCAGAGGACGATGCAATCACCTCTGGTCAAATGGGGAAGGCTAAATTTTGAAATGACTGGAAGACTTCAAATGTGTAGACCTCACTAACACTCTTCCCAGGAAATCATGGTCAAAAAGACATTGATGCGTCAAATACAATATATATGAAAGACTGCCCTCTTGTGGTCTCAGATATAATGACTGCTGTTCCTGAGCAGAATCATACAAGTTTTCCAACGTTTGGAAACTGTTGCCTGTTGATAAATTGGAACAACTGTAGGAATGAGCATTGGCAATCACAAGCCATGCCACTGTCATGTGTTGGTAAAAGAGCAGCAGCTTTCATGCATCACAAATCAGCCCAGAGACAAACCACATTGAGCAGATTTTGTGATGCATGGAAACATCTGTTGTTTGCAGTTTGGATGGGCTGCACAGGAAGAGAGTAAGCAAGAAGAGAGAGACACCCTTGTGTGATTTAGAATACAATACTATACCTAAAATCAATCAGATGAGGGGGCTAATGGATTTGGTGAAATCCATATTTCGCTGGCCAAATACCAGATACAGTGGTACCTCGGGTTACATATGCTTCAGCTTACATACGCTTCAGGTTACAGACTCCGCTAACCCAGAAATAGTACCTCGGGTTAAGAACTTTGCTTCAGGATGAGAACAGAAATTGTGCTCCGGTGGCACGGCAGCAGCGGGAGGCCCCATTAGCTAAAGTGGTGCTTCAGGTTAAGAACAGTTTCAGGTTAAGAATGGACCTCCGGAACGAATTAAATTCTTAACCCGAGGTACCACTGTATTTACCACTGAATCGAAGCAAATGTCAATCTGCAGAAAACCCGATTGACATTCAGTGAAACCATTCAGTGGTTTCCCTGGGGGAAAGCAGCAGGACAAGTGGAAGTATGAATGAGTCCTGAAACATGCCAGCAGAATGGCTGAATTGGATTGGAGTTGTGGACAGGACATATGGTAAGTGGTTCTGAAACTCTTAACTTGGCTGTCTGGCTGCCAACATTTGCTGTTTCAGGGCTGAAATCCAGCAGGTGAAGCATTTCCTGGCATGGAAATGAATTGATAGGAGAAACTTCACCTTGTAAACTTCTGCCTGCCAAGAGCAGGGCTATTAAGAGGAAATGAGCTCTTCAAAAAAACAAAACCACACTTGGCAGCAAGGAGACACATGACTGCATTGTATACATTTGGCTGAAGAAATTGCATTGCTAAACAGCTAGTGTCATATGAAGAAAATGGATGACTTTTCCTGTTTAAATGTTTGGAATCTTTTGGGTCTCATCAGTATTGTCCTCCCTCCCATCTCCTAGCTTTTTGCCTGTGTGGTGACTTACATTTCCATGATTAATTCAAGCCATTTTTTCCCCTCTTGAAAAGCACTAAACTGGGAGGTTTAGGTGGTTAATTCTATGCAGTACCTTCAGAGATGCAACAGTGAGATCAGAAATACTTTATTGGAGGCAGTTTGGGGTACATTCATGATCACAGGGTGTCCCAAGGAAACAGTCTATTTCTGCAATGTTGTTGTGGTGGTTATGCAGGGAAGGCTACAGTTACTTTTTTAAAAGTTTTAAATTGTGCTTTAGGCTGCAGTTCTAAACACATTTACAGTACTAGGAAGTAATTTCCACTGAACATAGTGGGACTTATTTCAGGGTAAACATGGGTAGGGTTGAACTGTTAGGCATGGAGAATAGAAGAGATATAAAACATCCTCCTTGTTACCGGTTTTTAAAATTGTCACATTGTTAAACAATTAATTAAGGCTTCTATGAAATCTATGCAAAACCTAATGGTTGTTACTATTGTTGCATGGGAATTTAGTTTCAGATCTCTGCTTCTTCTTGTGAAAAATCATACCCCACATTTTTTTTTTTTTTTTTTTGGGGGGGGGGAGTGGGGGAGGGGAAGATATTTTTTTTTTTATTAAGGATTTTCTTGTTTTACAGAAGTGTAGTGCCTCATATATATTTTTCCCCATGTAACATTTTTACAAATCCGTTTCATTTGTTGAGGCATTAGGGGGAGAAGAAAATAAAAATAAAAATAAAAAAGGAGAGAAAAGAGAAAGGGGGGTGGAGAGAGGGAAGATGGATAAGGGTGGGATTGGGTGGCAGTGTTTCTATTATGTTTAATGTGTGTAGAGTTTGGTGTCAGCGTGCTTGTGTTGTTCACTTGTGTTCCTTTGGTGGTGAGAGAGGTTGGGGTTGGCCTAGGGTGTGATTGTTTGCTTGTGATTGGCTGTGGTGATCTTTGTTTTCGTGTGTGAGTGAGGTGGGTGGGTGTTTTGGATCAGGTTAGCCATATTGATTTGTATGCTGTTGGTGGATTATTGTCATTGTCCTGTTGGGCTGTGTGTGTGATAAAGGGGAGCCATACCGGGGTGAAGGCATCTTCTTCTGTTTGTCCCCGTGTCAGTTTCAGTTTATTAGTTAATTTTTCTAGTAGGGCTGTTTCCCATACTATTTGATACCATTGGTCCATGCTTACTCCTGACAGGTCTCTCCAGTGTCTGGTTATGGTGTTTCTGGCTGCTGAGAGCAGGTGGGTTATGAGTTCTTTGTGGTGTAAATGGGCATTGTTGTCTTGGAAGATGTTTAGTAGGGCCAATTCTGGGGTGGTGTCTATTACTTGCTTAGTTATTTTACAAATTTCTTGTATGGCTGTTGTCCAGAATAGTTGGATTTTGGGACACTCCCACCACATGTGGAAGTATGTGCCTGTGGAGGTGCACCCTCTCCAGCATTTTGGTGAGGTTCCTGGGTGTATTAGCGCTAGTTTCCTTGGTGTTAGGTACCACCTGTAGGTGAGTTTCAGTGTGAGTTCTTTTCTTTTCGTTGATATGGATTTAAAGGGGGGTTTAGACCACATTCTGGTCCATTGAGTGGGGTTTATCTCATAGCCTATGTCATTCTCCCATTGATTTTTGATTGCGTCTAGGGGATTTGCGAGATTTTGGAGTAGTATTTTGTATATTGCGGATACCATCCCTTTACCGTTTCCCTTTGTTGTTAGGAGGAGGTTTTCGAAGGTTGTCAGGGGCCTAGTTGCTGCTGATTTTACTGTTGGGTTGTTTAAGAGGGCATGTAGTTGGTGTTGTGTTAACCAGGGCATTTGGGTGTCTTCTAGTTTGTCTTGTATTTCTTGTGTTGACAAGGGTTTGTTATTTTTATAAAAGTCTATTAGGCGATACAAGCCTTTGGTTCGCCAGGTTTTTATCTTGAGGTTTTGTGCTGCATGGTGGAATAATGGGTGGTACGCCAGGGGTATTAGTGGGGATGGGGTTGGGGATAGTTTGCCTATTTGTGTTTTCCATGCTTTGAGCATGGTCTGTGTGTACCTGTTAAGTGTTGTGGGAATTTTCTTTAGTTTGTTTGGGAGGAGTGGGTATGTTGTGGTGCAGGTGTTTTCAATTGTGTCCTTCTCTAGGTGTACCCATTGTTTTGTCTCATCTTCTAGTATATATGGGATTATATGGCGTATTTGGTTGGCGTTGTAATATGCTTCTATGTTGGGGATTCCCCATCCTCCTTCTGAGGTGGGGAGGTGCAGGTATTTGGGGCTTATTCTTGGTTTTTTATGTGAGAAGATGAAAGAGTGTAGTTTTCTCTGCCAACTGTGAAGTTGGGTTGAGGGGATCCAGATTGGGAGGGTTTGGAATAGGTAGGTTAGTTTTGGGAGTGTGATCATTTTGATCATGGCTATTTTGTCTGAGAGAGTGAGGTTCATGTTATTCCATCTCTTTAGGTCTTTGTTAATTTGTCGCCACAGGGGCTTGTAGTTGTGGAGGTATAATTTATTGAGGTTTCTGGTTATTTGTACCCCTAGGTATCTGAACTTGGTGTGGCAAAGTTTTATTTTGGTGACCTTCGTGAGTTCTTTTTGGGTGTGAGGAGGGGTGTTGAAGCACATAGCTTCTGACTTTGTGAAATTTACCTGTAGGCCCGACACCATTGCAAATGCGTTGAGTTCTCTGATTAGGGAGGTTGCTGTGCTTATGGGGTCTGGTGTTGTGACCATTAGGTCATCTGCAAAGAGCCCTAATTTATAGGTCCTGCCTTTTATTTCCACTCCCTTGATGTCTGTGGCTGCTCGGATGCGGATTGCTAGGGGTTCCAGAGCCAGGATAAATAAGAAGGGAGACAGTGGGCATCCTTGTTTCGTGCCTCTTTGGATAGCTATAGTGTTAGAATCCATATTGTTAGTTCTGCATTTTGCTGAGGCTTGGGAGTATATTTGTTTGAGGATTTGTAGGAAGTTGGGGCCAAATTTCATGTTAGTTAGTACTGCTAATATGTATTTCCACTCCAAGCAATCAAAGGCTTTGAGTATGTCTAGGGACATAATTGTCAATGGGAGTTTGGTTGCCTTGCTGTGTTCGATCAGGTTCAGTAGTTTCCTGATGGGGTCTGTTATATTGCGGCCAGGGACAAAGCCAGTCTGGTCTGGGGCTATTAACTTGTGTAGGAAGATTTTTAGGCGGTTGGCCAAGATTGATGTGAATATCTTGTAGTCTTGGTTTATTAATGAGATTGGGCGGTATGATTCTACTTTGAGGCTGTCTTTTAGTGGTTTTGGGATGGAGACTATTTTGGAGTGGGTCCAGGTTTTGGGGATGGGGCCTCCTTTTATGATGTCGTTGAATAGGCGGGTCATGTAGGGCATCAAGGGTTCTTTGAATTTCTTATAGAATTCTGCTGTGAAGCCGTCTGGGCCTGGGGCTTTGTGTGGTTTCAAGTTTTTGAGGACCGCATCTATTTCCTCTGGGGTGATAGGGCTGTCCATGAATTCCCGCTCCTCATCAGTTAGGGTAGGCATGGTCAGTCCTGCTAGAAATTTTTTGATTTCCCTCTCTGGTGGGTTATGGGAGGTGTATAGGTTGGAGTAAAATTCTGCAAATTCTGAAATTATTTCTTTGGGGGAGAATGTTATGTTGCCGTCTTTTTTGGTGATGCAGTGTATTCTTGTTTTGAGTGCTTTTTTCCTACATCTATTTGCTAGTATTCTGGAGTTTTTCCCTCCATATTCATAGAAACGTTGTTTAGAGTATAGAATGTTGATCATTGTTTTGTTGATTTCTAAGGAGTCTAGTTCTCTCCTTTTCTGTTCTATAAGTTTGAGGAGTTTTTTAGATCCTGTTTGTTTGTAGCGTGATGAGAGGGCTGTGATGTCTTGTTCTATTTTGCTAATTTTTGAGGAGGTTTGTTTTTTAAGGAATGTTTTCTCTTTTATGCAAGCTCCTCTGGTGACCGCTTTCATTGCGTCCCATAGGAGGGGGGTTGTTGTATTGTTTACATCGTTTTCTTTGAAGTAGTTTTGGAGGGTTTTTGTGAGACTCTCTCTAATTTGTTTGTTTGTAGTTAGGATGGGACTGAAGGACCAGGATGGGGTGGTTTGTGTTCCTTCTCCTATTTTAACAGTGACTTCTACTGGGGCGTGATCTGTGATTTTAATGTTACCTATGTTTGTTGATTCTACTGAGGGAATCAGACCCTGTGTGAGTAGAATGCTGTCCAGTCTGGACACTGTATCATGGCGTCCCGATTGGAATGTATGGCTGATGTCTCCCGGGTTTTGCTCACCCCAAATGTCATAGAGACCCCTGTTTTTTAGCATTTTTAGTAACTTGTAAGAGTTCCTGGTTGTTGGGGGTTTCCTTCGGAGGAAGGTTGCCCATGGGGTTGTGGGGTGGATATCTTTCAGGGATATACCTTTCATATTTAGATTGAGGTCCCCTCCTAGGATTGCTTCCCCTTCAGAGAAGGAGAGGAATTTGTTTAGTGTTTTCTGGAAGAATTCTAGTTGTTTCGTGTTTGGGGCATATATGGAGCCGATTGTCAGTTTGATTTTGCCATCTAGTGTCCCTTTAGCGAAAATGAATCTGCCTTTTTTGTCCTTGAGGACTGTTGTGGCAGTGAAGTTCAGGTCCCTACTGAGTATTATGGCTACACCACGGGCTTTCCCTGAGCCTTGTGCGACCCACTGTTGACTAAAGCGGGGGTCGCTCAGGAGTTTGCTGCCTTTGGGTGGATTGTGTATTTCTTGTAGGAAGGTGATGTGTGGTTTCATGGTGTTTATGTATGAGGTGATGCGTTTTCTTTTGATGGGGTTTCCCAGCCCCCTCACATTTAATGTAATTGCTTTTAGGTTAGCCATTTTGTTTATCTATTATGTGGGGCGATTCCATGCCAACCCGTTCGGGTTGTCTTGTGTCTCTCTCTTCGTGTTGTTTAAAGAACCAGTGGGGTTGCGCTGACCTAGGGTGTGGTGGATGGGGGGCTAGTAGGATTAGAGTGAGATTTGGGTTAAAGAGTAGGGGGTAAGTTGTAGGGAGTTTCCTATATGTAGTCATATAGGTGTTTGTTTGGGGTATTTTGGGCCATCTGGCATTTAGCCAGTTGGTCCTAGGTCTCAGCTGGTGTGGAAGGCCGTGTTCAAGGACAGGCCGTCCCCCCTGTTGTCTGCGATAGGGGGTGATCAGCGAGACAGTGTGAAGTGACTTTGTAACGTCGCTGTCAGGTATAAGGTTTGTAAGCAGTGTTGCCAGTATTATGAGCAACATTGTTGGTGTGTTGGGGTGGGGATGTGGGTGCTGGTACGCTCTGGTGCCACCATAGTGCTGGTTGGGTATCAGATTTTAGCCTGATTGTGGGTTGTGTTATTAAGGTTGGAGTTGTTTTTCCTTAGTATGGAGTATGAGGATGTTGAAGGTGTGGGTGATGGGGAATGTGGTTGAGGTCGTATGGACTGGTGTTGGGGTGGGGATTTCTGTGGGGGTGCGGGGCTGGGGGGGGTGTTGATGGTGTTAACTAAATCTATGTTTTGGGGGGGGGAGGGGAAAAAAAGGGGGGGGAATCACCAGTCCTTCAGTTTGTGGTTTTTTCCTGGTTGCTTCTTTCAGCCGGGGTTGTTGTTGTTGTAGGGTTGTCCATCTGCGATGAGTTGGTTTGGTTGATCTTGGTCTGGTTTCTTGTGTCGTATGGTCGGCGGGACGGTTCTGAGCATGATGCTTGCCTGTATTGGTTTGCGTTGTTGCGCCGCTTCTGTTGTATCTTTTTCTTCTGTACCATTGTCCAGTTGTTTGCTGTTGTTTCCTCGTGGTTGGGGCTGTCACTTGGTGGGTTTGTCGGTTTCCATTCCGGCGGGAGGTCGAGTTCAAGGTTCTTTAGTAGTTGCAGGGCCTCGGGTATGTTGGTAGCCATGTGTTGTGTTGTGTTCGTTGTTACAATGAGGCGGAAGGGGAAGCCCCATCGGTATTTGATCCCTGCTTGTTGGAGACGCTGGGTGCATGGGCGCAGGCTTTTCCTCCGGTTTAGGGTATCCTGCGATAGGTCCTGTAAGGCCAGAATGGGGGTTTCTCCATATCGAAGGTTGCTTGAGTTTCTGAGTTGGTGCCATATTTCTTCCTTCTTTCGGTAGCGTGTGAAACATACAATGATGTCTCTTGGGGGGGCGCTGGGTTTTGGCATAGGTTTTAGGGCTCTGTGAGCCCTCTCCAAGTCCTCTGCCTCAAGTTTCAGGCTTGGGATTGTGTTTTTCAGCCAGCGTATAATTAGGTCCGCTGGGCTTTTCTCCTCTGTTTTTTCAGGAAAGTTGCGGAAGCGGATGTTACAACGTCTATTGCGGTCTTCAAGGTCGGCTTGCTTAATTTTCATCTCGTTGTGTTCTGCTTCCATTTGGTTTACCAGTTCGTCCAGTTTCTTGTTCACACGTGCGTTCTCCTCCCGGTATTGTTCTATTATTCTTTCTTGCATTTGGTTCTTGTTCTCTAGAGCTTCCACTTTGGAGGTTAGATTGTTGATTAGTACCTGCATGGGAGCCATTGTGGCCTTCAGTGCTTCTTCTAATCGTGCTTCCATTTCCCTCAGATCTCGTTTCGTTATTGGGTGGTCATCATCTTGAAGGGGAGCTACCATCTTAGCATTGTTTGCCATCTCCCTGGTTGGTGTCATCTCGGTCTCCCTGATGGTTTTGGTTTGAGGTTGGCTTGGCGTCCTCTTGGGGTTGGGCGTGTGATGGTTAGGAGTTGTGGCAGTGGTGATTCCTGGGTATTGTTGGGTTGCTGAGCTGATCAGGCTTTGTTGGCTGGTGGCTTTTACAGAGCGTTTCGATTAGGTGGTCATTTGTGTCACTTCTAGCCTGTGTTTTAAGAACTTCTCTAGGGCTTCTGTAGATGCCTCAGCGGTGCCGCCGAGGCGGGGGGGGGCAGGTAAGCAGAGATGGGTAGACTCTCCTCTGCTTTCCCGTCGGCAGAGATGGGGGCAGCAACGGTAAATTTGGGGCTCCTTTTTCTTTCTTTCTTCTTCTTCCTCTCTCCCTTTCTTTCTCCCTCTTTGCGTTAGTTCCACTGTCCTCCGGGTTTTGGAGCTCCTCTTGGCTGTTGGGGGGGGGGTCGGGTGCCTTTCCGGCTCAATCAAGGTCGTGGGGGGGTGTTTTGGCTCCTTTGATAGATGCCCGGGCACCCCCAATTCCTCTCCGTTGGCAGTGCTGGCAGCAGCAGTTCTGGGGGGTCCGGGAATCGGTCACCAGAGCCTTTTACTCTGGCTGGCTTCAGGAGCTCTTTTCTTCTGCTGCTGCCGCCATGCTGCCTCGCCGGAAGTCCCCCACATTTTTTTTTTGAAAATTTGTTTTGCTTTTTCTGCTTAGTTACATAAAGCCCTCTCCGCTCAAATATTTCTACCTTGTCCTTCGTCTATGCACTATGGTGCAAAAAAGTTGGGACAGAAAAATAGCTGTGGGGCAAAGGGTTAAGCAGTCCCATCCCCTCTTCTGCTTAAAGCTTCAGGTCGCTTGGCGATAAGAAGCAGTTGGGGGAATTCACAAGTGCCTGCATGCAACATCTAGTTTGGCTGTGTAGTTAATGCTGTGGTGGTAAACCTGTGTCTGGACTGCACCACTTCACACAGCAAATGGGAGCTGATCTGACTGAAGACTCCTCCACTAAATAAATAACTAAACCTCTGAATGTAAGTAAGTAAGTACCATGTCATGGTTTGTTCTACATTGCCCTGAGTGCCTTTGGAGGAAGGAGGGCCATCCATCTGTCTGTCATTTCATCCATCTTCTTCCCCACCTGCTCTAGTGAGCAGGAGCCCATGCTGCAATCCCAAACAAGCTTCCAGCAAAGTAAATCCCAATGAACTAAGTAGCTTTGGACATTACAGCACTAAGATATTTAAGTGTGCTATGTTTCCAGTGGTGGTGCTACTGCACAAGATTTGAATTCATATCCCGCTTGCCATTCACTCCCAAGTTCCCCTTTGGACCTTGAAAATGGAAGCATGAGCCACTTACCACTGTGGATGGCCGAGGGTGCTGTGATATTCAGAGCCATTTCTCAGTCCAGTTTATGGTAAATGTTGTGTGTGGTGAAGCCCTTACTTGTGTGGGATTCCACTTGGCCAGTGCCATGTTTAAATTGGATTGCTGGACCCCATACAGGACCCTGCAATGTGAGTGCAGCATCCCTTGCACCATGGATCCCTAGCATGCTCATGTAGGGGAAGGCATCTCAGTTTAGAGGTTATGCCAGCTACATAATACCCAATATATCTTTGTATGCCTAACATGTTGAAATTGGGCCTCTGTAGATCTCTGCAAAAATACTTTTTTGCTTTCCGTACACAATACTGTATACTTTTCGTGCTTGGATTTCAGGCAGGCAGAGTGGGCAATAACCCACTCCCTTACTTTTCATGACACCCCGTTCCCGTTTTGAGGAGACCACAGGGAGAACTTATTTGGCCCAAAACTGGGAGACGTCGGGAGCTTGTGGAATTAAATCGAGGGCCACCACTGCACAATTCTCTTTGATTTAAACATGGACCTCCTTTGCTTCTCTCCCCTGCCCCCCAGTTAACAAAATGCACGCATGCATGCACAAGGAAGCTTCCTATGTGTTTTGGTGTCAAACCCCCATTTTTGCCTGTAAAAAAAAGTTATCCAGGACCTATGGTTATTCTATAGGGTGGCAATGAATTCCTGACGTTGATGACACGCTAAAATGGGTGTCGGCGGGAAGACGGAATCCTGACTTGGAATTCAATCCGCAAGGGAGCTTCATTTCCTTATTTGTTTTCTCCATTATCCGCCGCGATTAAAACCCATTCGGAGCCAGGCCGGCTGGTCTCAGCCCCGTCCGCGCGCTCGGCCTCGCCCAGGGGTCTCTCGCGAGCGCGCAACCGGCAGCGGCGACGTCCTCGCCCTTTTGTGCGGCAAAAGGACAGCCATGCCTCTTGGTACGAGGGGGAGGAGAGGGCGGCATTTCTCCCCTCAGCGCGGCTGCCTACCTAGCGAGGGCAGCGGGTGCTTTATTCTGTGTCACGTTTAATAAAACCAACTTCGTTTGTTAGACTTTGGAGTCCTAACGAAAGACTTTATTTATATGTACACGCATCACGGTGCTCGCCCCGGTATCCCCTCCGCCATTAATGCCTTGAGTCGTGCTCGTCCGTTGCCAATAGCAACGAAGACTCCCTCCCCCCCTCCACCTCACTCTCCCTGCCTCCGGTTAACATGGCGGCGTCCGGGCGCTGAAGCCGGCGCGCCGCTCCACCTGCCACTTTCCCTCTCTCTATGGTTACCGTGGAGGTCTGTGGGCGGGGAGTCCCGTGACGGGCCGCTCGGTGCGCGGTGACGGCGGCAGGCAGGCGGGCGGGCGAGGCGGGCGGTGGAAGCGGCTGTGAGGAGCAGGGGATGGCGGAGGAGCCTCCACGGTAAGGAAAGCTCGGGGGGCAAGAAGGCCTGAGGGCGGGGGGTGGCAGCTATGGGGCGGCGGCAGGGGCAGCTAGGGGGCTGCAGCTGGAATGTGGAGGGAGGGGAGGGAAGTGGGAAGGGCGGCCGTCTTGTAGGGGTAAGGGCAGCCGGGAGGGAGGGAGGGAGGCGGGCGGCTCGAGCGGGGTATCGGGAGCTTGGGAAGGGAGGGCGGGGTGGGGGAGGCGGAGGAATGCGGGAGGTCGGCGGGGCTGCAACCGAGGCGCGGGGGGGGGGGGGCTGTCGTTGGCAGCTGGGAAAGGGGAGGCGGCGGGAGGGAGGGCGAAGGGGACTCTGCGCAAAGGTGAGCGCGGAGGGGAAGGGAGGAAATGGGGCTCCGGATCGGGCAGGGGGCGCGTCTGTCGGGGGGGGGGCGCACACGAACCCGCCTTTTCAAGGGGGAAAATGGATGGGGAGGGGAAGGTTGGGCTGCAGGGGAAGGAAGGAGAGCAGCTGAAAAGGGGGAGGTTCCGAAGGCAAGGCGTGCGTGGAGAAAGGGGGCGATGGGTGCCAAGGGGGGAGGAGGAGGAGACGCAGTGGCAAGCCAAGGCCCCTCCTGCCTCCCTCCCAAGCAGGGGTGCTTGTTGTTGTTGTTTGCACCTGTGCAATGGAAGCCCTTGTTTAGGGAGGCAGCCCCAGCCGGTGGTGGTGCTGGGGAAGGCTGCTGTGGCCCAGGGAGAAGGGCGAGGCTGCAAGGGGGACCCCTCCGGGTCGACCTCGGGCAGTGGGTGGAGTATGCAGGGGAAAGGGCTCGGGAGGTGGTTGGCGAAAGGGCGCGCGTGTGCCTGAGCCTGTGCGCGTGTGCGCCGCTGCTTTGCTGGCTGCTGCTGCTGCTGCAAGGGTGTAGGTGGAGGAGCCTCTGATCCAAGGCTTGTCTAGGGCTGCTGCTTGTGCTGCTGACAGGAGGCAGGGGTTTGGGCCTAAGAGGCCACAAGGCAGAAGGAGAAACGGCAGCAGCAGCAGCAGCAGAAGGTAGTCTCGAGAAGAAGCAGGAAGCCCCGAACGCACAAAGCACTGACGCCCTTTTCCAGCAGGTATAGCCAGTGTCCTCAGATGGGTGAGAGTTGGATTATTTGCTCTAAGATAAAATGTCTGGTGTCAAGAGAAAGTGTGTGTATACTGTGGAGGAGTGATGTCAATTACAGAAGCAGAGATGGGCAGCTTGTCTTTCACCAAGCATGAAGATCAAGGGGGAAAGTTGTTTCAGGGATTTTGACTGTAATCAGCACCACTGTTGTATTTCCATTTTTAACACTGGCTGTTGATTCTGAAAAGCCCTGCTTTCCTTTCTAAAGGACGTGTATGTAATTCTTTTCCTATTTCATTGTGATTATATTTCAGTTTTCTGTATATGATTCTACTGTCTTTAATCATCCAGCTATCAAATTTAAAGGATTTGATTTTAGTGATTGCCATTTGATAAACACTAAAGTAGTTTGAAATCTGTTTCCATTTATTATGTTGAACAAATGTGTGTGTGTGTTTGCTAACTGTATAAATACAGTTTTATTTAATGCAGCATGAGATTTCAATGTTGGGTGTTTTGATTTTTTCAAGACTATTTTAAAAGATTTTAAAATGCATTTTTTAAAAAGACAAACTTTAACTCAGCATTTTTAATGCAACATTTCAAAATGTAGCTTAAACTGGTATGTAAAATCATTCATTTTTAGTAACTGCATATGCGCATGAAGAAATATGTTTTCACAGGCAAATAGCAATTATGGCTGAGTTTTAATTGTATATTGTAGCCTGCCTTTTGGAACTATAAAATTGCTCAAACATAAGTTAAAAGAGCATTTCCCACAATTGATGCAGATTCTTAGTCATTTTCAACAGAGGTTTTTTTAAAAAAAGGATTGTAGCCTTAAGTTTAAATGGGATTAAAAAATTAGGGGAAATGCAATCAGCAATCATATGGGAGTGCGTCCTATTGAACCCAGTGAAGTTGCCGTACTTCTGAGTAGAATTGTGTAGGATTGCACTGTAAGGCATGCTTGGCATTCTTAGAAGTTACACAATATATGCAGTCATGCTTTAAGCATAAATACTTTCTTGATCTGTGGAGTTCCACCTCGTTCTTATCAATACATTTATTCTGTTTAGTGTCATATTTTAGATAAGCTGATTTTTCAGACTCCATTACTGTTGACATGGGTTTAAATATTTAGATTGTCTCAGTGATTTATCCCAAGAGCTCTTAGCAAGTAAGATTTCCCAATAGATGGCAGCTGGATTCATTTTAGTTTGTGATAATCATCACATGTAAATTGGTTTGTTGAGCTTTGGAGTTTCTGTAGATGTAGCAAGTGAAATTAACAGGCCATGGTTATTTACATATGATTTGGGGAAGCAGCAGGTTTTTTTTTGGGGGGGGGAGCTACTTTGTACTTGGAGCTCCGCTTGCAATAGCTTTAAAATGTAGAAGCATGGCTGGAATTACATGAAAGTCTGCAGGCTCCCATGCTCCCAGTAGTTTATAGATGTAGAAAGTGATTTCCTTATCTGTGCTTTGGATTATGATAGAAGTAAGGTTTGTAAACAGTGCTGTCACTGTGTGTAGAGCTGCTGCTAGTTACAGTTTTTCCAGTGTTTGCAGATGTCATACAGGGCAGGGAGAGGCTTGCACATATATTATCTTGATAGTTACAGTATACTATCAAGCTGGTTCTTGTTTTAATTGAGTGAGATGGTCAAATTTTCATTGCACAAGTGTATAATTTCTGCAACAGTTTCTGGGTATACTGATTTATGGATGTGCTCATATTTTCTGTGTGCACTCCTTCAGTTTCATTTGATGATTCTTCTAGTGAGCTCATCCATGGCAACAGTTTCATTTTGACAGATATTAATTCTGTGAGGAAATAAATTCAATATGTGTGGTGATATTTATTTGTTTTATTAAAACAGTAATATCTTGTCCACCAAGGGTGGCTTACAGCATATATAACATTACAGTTCCATAAAACAATAACAAAAAGAAACAGGATCAGCTGTCAAAAATTCATACACATTATCATGTTTCAGTTATAAGAAATATGTCCAAGGACTGATATGGATAAACATTCTAGATTGGATCAAAATTAATAAAGGCTTTTGTAAAATACTGTCATGAGAAGACAATTTTGCAAGAAGAATTTGAAGTAATTTTTGAATACTGTAAACACTGTAATATGCTGTGTAAGCATTGGACACAGATTAAAGGTTCAGGGCAGCTCATATATTATTTGCTGGTTTTGCCCAAGCTGTTTGTGGTAAAGTTGATCAGATAATTCTTTTCAGATGAAAGGCAATGGCAAATAGAGGTTTCCATTTATCTTCACGTATAGCTTTGATGGCTCACTGCTGTTCATTTATGTATCTTTCTCCATCAAAACTTGCTCCCTGCTACTTTTATTTCCTTCTGTGTTGATTAATGTGTGACAACCAAGCTTGTGCAAGTTCTTCCTCTGTCACGGCCATACAATGCCTTTGTGCGGTATGAATTTTGGTGCAACCCCATCCAGGATAGCCAACTGACTAATTTCTCGGAGTGTCCCATAGGGCTGAGTGTCATCAGAATACTGATGGGACCTTGCCCCAGATCTCCCGGGGTCTCATCTAGATATTAAATAGCATTGGAAATAGTACCTTGTGGCAACCCATAACACAGCTGCCGGGGGCTATAAAGCACTCTTCTAATGCATCTCTTTGGACTTGGCCCTGGAGGTAGGATTGGAATCACTGTAACACAGTGCCCCCAATTCCTGTTCCCCAGAGCAGGCCCAGGGGGATACCATGGTCAGTGTCATCAAAAGCCTAGGACAGATCACAAGGCAAGGTCAAACCTCCCTTGCTCTGCTCTTTGCAAAGGTTATCCATCAGGGAACCCATGGGCAGGCCTGAACCCAGATTGGAATGGTTCTAAATAACCTGTGTCATGCCCCACCACAATCCTCATCACCACCTTCTCCCCGAAAGGTGTGTTTTTCATTGGTAGTTCTAGTCTAAGAAATCTAGGAGTGCTGCACCACTGTTTTCTTTCAAGGCAGGGACCCTCATGCAATGCAGTGTTTTTCATGCACTGGGCCCAACCAGTCAGACCACCTCTGCTAGATTTAATGAGCCAGGAGGGACAGGGGTCAAGAGGGCATGTGATTGGATATATTGCCGCCAGCATCTTGCCCACATCAGCTGATTGCATAAGCTGAAACTGATTCCATCCGATTCTGGGACTGGGTTCTTCAACCATTTAAACAGAATAAGGGACCAGAGAGGAAAAAGGAGAATAAAAGTTTGTGTGTATGAAGAAGTAGATTGTTGCCGACCTGGAGCCCTCGAGATGTTTTTGGTGGGGCTAATAGTCCAGAACATAAGGAGGGCATCAAGTTAGCAAAGGCTGACATGGAGGAATAAATGACAAACCCTGTTCAGTGTGTCAGGACCCAAACACTTGTCTCTGTGTTAGAATTGCTGTGGCTGATAGCTACATTATTATTTCTGTTTTAAAATTCCATTTTGTTGATATGGTAAGTGTCTATGAGTTGATAACATTGTTTCATTTACCTGCACTGCCTAGAGCTCAGTTTCCATTAGACACGCCTAAAGTACTCAATCCGGCTTGAAGCAGAAGTATTTTCCAGCATAACATTCTTTTCAGCATAATATCATTGCTATGTGTTTTTCCAGTCATTATCTCATAAAGCAACTGTACTGATTGTAGGCAGTTCTGTGTTAATTGTGTAGATCTGATGCGAGGGACCGGATCTGGGGTGGGGGTGGGGGCACTTACCTGTCAGATCACTGTGAAGAGGGAGTGAATTTTAAGTACATTTCTGATTCTTTCCTTTCTTCCTTTGGTCTCCCAAGATGGAACTCAAGATGGGCTGTAAAGGAAGTTGCCTTTATTTATGTTAGTTAACAGTCACATTATTTTTAAAGGCAGTGCCAAACATGATACAGTGCTACCTCAGGTTCCGTACGCTTCAGGTTACAGACTCCTCTAACCCAGAAATACTACCTCGGGTTAAGTACTTTGCTTCAGGATGAGAACAGAAACCGTGTTCTGGCGGCGCGGCAGCAGCGCGAGGCCCCATTAGTAAAGTGGTGCTTCAGGTTAAGAACAGTTTCAGGTTAAGAACGGACCTCCAGAACGAATTAAGTACTTAACCTGAGGTACCACTGTAATTGCTTTTATCATTATCATGGTGTTGTTGTTTTTTATCATGTGCTTTCCCCCTCAGATTGGCATTATCTCTGAAGACAATGTGTCCATAGCCTTGTGAATATGTGTGTCCTTTCTGATGCTTGTGCAAATGACCAGTTGCCATTTCCCAGCATATGTGTGTTCAGTGGGGTAGATGATATGCATGCAGCTTGCACACTTTCATAAATGGAACTGGCTTCTATGTGGGAAGTTTGTGCAGTTTGAGGCAGCTAAGTCCATCTCCTTTCTAACCTCATGTGGATGTCAAAAGAGACCACAAGAGAAGGGTGTGGCAGAAAGAGAAATGGGGGGTGCCCTGCCCACTTTTGGCTCTGGCCACACCCACTGCTGTCCCGACCTCCACCAAACACCAGCATGCAACCCCTGACTACTTTGAGGGAATGCAGCCCTTGACAGAAAAATGATTTCCCACTCCTGCTACAAAGGAGCAATGCCTTTTACGTGATGCAAGTAAATTTTGAAATATCTTCTGCATTTGTACTCTCATGACTTACGAAATATTGCTTGCTGCACAGCTGAGTTCATGCTTGCTGTCTAACTGTTGATGCTAAAATATACAGTATTATGTTTATGGAGATTTGCTCAGAGCTGGCAGTGTGCTTTATTAAAAGAGGATTGTGCAGGATGTTACTGCTAATAGGCAAGGTTGCTGACAGTTAGGGAGTACAGTTTCTCTTCCATATATTCCTAATCTATGGACTAGAAAGGATGGTTGGTACCATCTGGAAGGATTAAATGAAATGACCTTTTTTGATAGTCCATGACCCTAATAACATTATTATCAACAGTGGCCATCAGTGTGAGTAGCTTCAACGAACCCTGCCCTCCCTTAATTGTGTTTTCTAAAAAGACAATAATATGCAATTTGTTTCATACTTTAAGAGAGCTCAAACTGACTGGAAAGATCAATAATTATTGAAATAATTGGTGGTGGTAGTGGTGGTGGTGTGTGTTACTGAAAAGATACAGAATTCTGTAAATTATGCTTAGATCTCTCTCTCTCTCTCTCTCTCTCTCTCTCTCTCTCTCTCTCTCTCTCTCTCATTTGTCCTCATTTAGCGTGCTGTCTGATACTGATCAGTGATCAATCATATCTCTATTGAGGTAACATTCTTGGTGTAAAACAATATTCCCTTCTTCCTCTATCAGCACAGTTCCTTCCAAATGCATGTGTCTTTAAATTGAGTGGTTAATACCAACTAGGTACTTTTTTCTTTCCGTTTTTTGTGTTAGCCTGTGCTCCTATTGTCCATGCTGGCAATCTGTAGCCTCCACTGAACCCTTCCCCCCTTAGTTGTATATATAAAAAAGGAGATGAAAACATGTAGTACTCAGATATAAGTGCAAGGTGACGAAACTAGGCAAACTGCGTTTAGGCACAGCTCAAAGTGATTTCAAAATTATTTTGCGATTTAGAAGTGAATGTTCATCACTGGCTTCTGCAATTCAGTATTTCTAAGACTGTTTAGGGTTTAGTAAAAATCCTGATCATGTGAAAAAATTGGTGTGTTTTTTCAATTTCTTTCAGAAATTATGCTGGTTGTAAAACACAGAATTTATTCATGCTGAACAAGCTTAGTTTGGGAGCAGTGGAAGAAACTCATGCTTTCATAAGCAAAGAATTTGTCACTGATGACATGTCATGAAGTTTCTTCTTTTGTTTACATGGCTATTTAAAGTTGGGCCAATCACTGAAATTGCTCCTCTTGAGAATGCAGCATTAATGTTAGTTGGACTTGTACCAGCTTGCTGTTTTAAACACAAGTCTGTTGTGCTATGCCCTTTGCAATGAATGCTTGCGGAGAAATTAAAAATAACTTTGAGACTGAAAGTACTTGAAGATACATTCAGGCGACTTAAAAACAAATTTATGCAATGAAAATCATCCTGATTTGGTGATGAGAGAGAGCTAAAGCCAATTTTAGAGAGCTTTCTCCCCAGATAACTTCTTTCATATTTAGACACAGGTTATCAGTGTTCTCTTTATTTCTGATGCAAGTCTTCACATGTTCGTGCAAAGGTAGACAGAAATGCACCACCCACAAGAATGAGGTATCAGGAGGCTCAGGATAACAGGAGTATAAAAACTTCAGGGAAATACCCCGTGGTGGATTCTCCTCTGCCCCTACCCCACCCCCCAAATACCCAAAGAGGATAGTGGCCACACATTGCTGACTAACATAGACTGGAAAAAACAGAAAACGGAGTGGGAGGGTGATGGAATGGAGCGACTGGAAAAGGAAGCCTGAGGAAGAGGCAACTAGAGATAAAAAGGGAAGATAGAATCCTCTCATTATCTTGATATATTCTGGTTCACATGATGAATCTGTTTTAAGTGTCCCTAGGGACCGAAGTGAAAATTGCTGATAGGGATCCAGGAACCTGAGCATGCTCAGTGGGCACTGAATGCTACCTTGATTGAGGGTGAGGGTGGGTTGGGGAGATGAAATGAGTGGCTGCAACCTTGGTCAGAAGTGTTCTGCATTGCAACATTTTGTTGCAGAGCCCTGCTGGTAGTAATATCAAAAGACACGTGCTTTTAGGAATGGTTCATGCATTTAAACGAAAGCTTGAATTCTTGGTATATAGAATCTCCTTAGATGGTGCACTCTTGGAGGATATATAATATGCAAGCATAATGATTCTGGGAAAAACTGGAGACCCCCGTTCATAAACTGAGTACTGTCTAAGGCATGTCATGTTGAAAATCTCTTCCCTCAAAGTTGTCTCAGTCATTATTGTTACATATTCTGTCTATGGGGTTTGTCTGGCAATATAGCTCCAGCATTTACTTTAAAATATTTATATGCTTTCTATCATGTAAAACATGCAAGTGGTGTACAATACAGTCAAGCACATGTATACAATATACTAAAAACAGAGCAACACAACGCAAGCAGTAGTGAGTGTTAAAATTATAGTGGCTGGCATTATGAACCATCAGATGCTGATGCAAACAAGAACATTTTCAGCGTGTGCCTATGGTTTAACAAAGTCAAGGCATACTTTATTTCAGGGGGGAAGCTATTATATAGTAAGGCTGCCATCATGGAAGAGGTCCTCTTCTTGGCTTTTGCCAGCTGTTGCCAGATGCAGTTGGTTACACCAGGAGGGTCTCTGATGATGACCACGGTAGCTGGACAGGGCAGTATTGCAGAAGGCATTCACATGAATAGCCCAACACAAAGTTGTTTAGGCTTTGTAGGTTAATGCCTGGTCTGGTAGCAAATCAGCAGCCAGTGCAGTTTTATCATTCTGCATTATCTACAGCTTCCAGACCATACACCAAGGTGTCTAGGAATAGCCATTGCTGATGTACTGGCCAAAGCTGTTTAAAGAAACTCCTTGCGCTGCAGCTGTTGGGGTTCCAATAGCAGTAAATGGCTCTAAGATGGGTGGCTAACTACTGATGCTCATTCTCCATTCCAAGAGCAGTGCTAGAAACTGGGATAGAAAAGCTATTCACCACATGGTTGCTGCCTATGTAAATTGTGTGGCCAATGTGTGTGCCTATAGAGGAAAGTTTTTGCAAGCAGTCATTGATTCAATTCCTCAATACTTTAGAGTTCACTAAAGATTCCTTAGCACGTTGGTTAAAATGACTCTTACACCCTGCATACAGTTTACACCCTTGGTACATAGGTTAGTTTTAGGGTCTATCAAAGTTACCACTTTTATTGCCTATTTTCTGTGTGCTGTGAATGAAGCTCTTATGACCAAAAAGGCGATAAAAGTGGTAACTTTGATATTGAACGCTTAAAGCTCCAGTGATATAATGGTGGGCTGTGTGTGTTGGTGTTTGGGAGACTTGTGAAACTACATCATAGCTTCTCCCAGTTATTAATAATTAAAGCAATACAAGAAGTTCACTTTACAAACTAGATTGATGTGCCTTGACGCAGTGGGTGGCAAGAAAGCAGAAGCCAAAATCCTTCTGATGTATGGCATTGCATAAATTGGAGGGCAGCTACGTGTATACTGGAAGGTCTGCCACTACATGAACACTGGAAAAAGCGGTGAATCAAGTTTTGCAGGCTGCAAGATGAATTGGTATGAGGCAGCTGACAAGTCTAATGGCTCAAGTCCCTCAGTATATGACTCTTGCTCAAATAACAGATATCCACATTCCTCAAAACATTATTTTGGATGTCTGCTATTGTTTGTGTGAAATATTCTCTTTAAGTACGTAGCAATCTGCTGCACCCAACACTTTCCTTACTCCTGCATATTGCAGCTCAGGTTATCTTGAAGAAACCAGTAAAAGTTTTTAGAACACATATTCTGGTGCTTTGGAGCCTGGTGAAGTAAACAATATTCTCAGATATTATTTATGCTAAATAGTGGAGGTAAGGCTGTCTGGTTCTAGCATGAAGTCAGACCTGCACTCCTGCCTACTTCACTGTGGCATTGCTGCTTGCTCCTCTGCTTAGAAGTCATTTTGGCATTAAGGTGTGTGTGTGTGTGTGTGTGTGTGTGTGTGTGTGTGTGTACCTACCTACCTACCTACCTACCTACGTGTATTCATATGTGTGCATTTTGTGTGTGTATTAAATATAACACATCAGCTTCTGTATCACTTTCTGTATCTTAATGTTGTACTGGAATGCAGTTGGGGATCGCCCTAGCTTTGTGTTGTATTTCCAAGAATTCCTCCTAAAGGATAATAATAATAATAATAATAATAATAATAATAATAATAATCTGGCTGAGTTTCCCCAGCCATTCTGGGCGGCTCCCAATCAAGTGTTAAAAACAATACAGCATTAAATATTAAAAACTTCCCTAAACAGGGCTGCCTTCAGATGTCTTTTAAAGATAAGATAGCTGCTTATTTCCTTGACATCTGATGGGAGGCCGTTCCACAGGGCGGGCACCACTACCGAGAAGGCCCTCTGTCTGGTTCCCTGTAACCTCACTTCACGCAATGAGGGAACTGCCAGAAGGCCCTTGGCGCTGGATCTCAGCGTCCGGGCTGAACGATGGGGGTGGACACACTCCTTCAGATAATTGAGCAACATTTGTATATTAAGTGTCACTAATGTTATAGTCCATACTGCTGCCGCCTCCCATTCCCCACTTTCAAACATCCCTCTAGTTTTTATGGGATGGAGGGAAAAGAAAGTTTCAGAAATATGTTGCCCTTGCTTTAGAACCCTGAAGGCGCTTTCAGGAGGGGAGGTACTGTTGTCTCCCATGGGCTGCTTTCAAGTACCGGTATAGCCAGCCACTGTTGGGGTTAATTATGGCTGTGTGTGATATTATCCCCAGGTGTAACACTTTGTTTTCTCTCATAGGAATGAATAGGATTTCCCCCCCATTCCTACATGGGAAAGTAAAGGCATGCACACCATTGAGGAGGGGGCTAAACTTGCTCTTGGCAATTCTAGTGCTTGGAGCAAGAAGCTGATTTTGCCCCCTCTCCGAATCATGCTAGAGTGAGTTTGTTAGGAATTGGCACGGTACTTTACCTCATATGTGAAATAATATACAGAAATGTGGAAATAATAGTTATCAGTTTTATGTTTGCAGTTGCGATTGAGTTCCTCCTTGGGTGACTGTACTTGATCCAAACAAATCTCTTAGCATGAAGCCAAAAACAGAAACCGGAACCAAGAAGTTAAAAGCTCTTACTGCAAAGTAAGGGAAGCAAATTGTAATTGCAGCAGATGGTATTTTTCAACCCACGCTAGCAATACGCTATTTCACTATCGGTTTTTCTTTTGCTTTATCACAATCGGTCTAAACAAGCGCTGTCTGCTTTTTCTCACATAAGAAGTCTAAATTAAAGTTTAATCTTTAATTTCAAAAAAGTCAACAGTGAACACAATGTTTCAAGGTATATTTGGAGTGAATATCAAATTCATAGCTTGGACAGTAAAAGGTTGTTTGAAGTGTAAATACTTGCAGATTCAAAGAGAAAAACCTTAACCGAGATATAATATTGCAGTTAAAAATTAATTCTGCAAATGATTTTACATTATTAACCTTATTGCCTGGGCTCTTTTGCCTGATCTAGAAGTCATGCACAGCAGAATTTCTCCTTAGTCCATGTGTGTGCACATGTGTGTTTTCACATGTGTGTTGGGAGATGTTTAAATGAGATTCTGGAAACTTTATGAAAACAATAGTCCATTAAAAAAACACGAATCAGCCAAATTTTCCATTTAAAAACATCAGGATCAGTTTCAGGTATTCTTATAATAAAATAATGTTATTACTTTCCCACATTTGTAATGATGTTTCATTTGGCCTCCAGTTGAGGCATGTTCCATCTTAGTTTTAGAACTGTTTGTTATCCTAATAAATCTGATTTACGCTGTCCTTTTATGTGATAAGATTATTTATTTAAAATGGCCAACATGTTTCCCAGAGGCCTAGATCCATCAAAGTCAGTTAGTCTAGATGATCCTAACTCTACAATTCTATGATCTCAGTCTAGAATATGTTCTTCTTTAGCCTGTAATTCCAGTCAAGGTGCTGGTGGAGGGGAGTTCTTAGTATGGGATAAACCATCAAGGGAATTCTGCAGTGGTTTTGTTGGAGTGGAATTGCTCTGGTTGAATTGGAAGTTGTTCTTTTAACCAGCGAAAGCATTCCTATTAGCACAATGTTTATCTTCTAAAATTATAGTGGGAACAGAGGAGAGAGTGCAAAGGTCTCCATGGCGATAAGCATCTCTGTTCACTTGGTGACGTAGCCATGTCTGTGCTAAGCTAGTTGTTTTCTGAGTTCTTAATGGATAGAGCTTGGGAGACATGGGTGCGGGTGCTGTGGACTGCATTTGCAGAATGTGGAATCAGGATTGGGGGAATGTTAGAAACATGAGTTGTGATAGGAACATAATATGCGAAGCAGAAAAGATGAAGGTGTGTGTGTGTTGTTGTTTTTTTGCAAGAGTTTGGCTTTAGAAGTTGCGAATGCTGCAGTTCCCACCTGGCATATACTTCCGTTGTGATGTTTTTGCACAAGGAGAAAGTTTGTGTTGCATAATCACGGTGAGGGGAGTCAGAAATTCTCAGTTCTAAGTTCAAATATGTTAGGAAAGCCTTTATATTTGAGTTAGCCCCCTGTCAGTGGCATGGGGATAATGCTGAGCAGCAGTCCACACACTTTTGCAGGACTTAGAAGCCAGACCTTATTTACAGTACTGCTAAGACTTTCTCCCCCCCTCCCTACCATCACACTGGGCCCTCATTTTAACTGGTTCTGGAGAAGGCCAGGAGCAGCACAGGTCTCCCTCAGTGCTTCTAGCTTTCCTGGCATGTCTTATGCAAAGTGAGACATGAGAGCCTGCGTTTTCCCCAAGTTCTCTGCATGCATGTGAAGGTAGGGGTAGGCTGTGCCGCTTCTTGCTCCCAGAAGAAACTGAGAGGGTTGGATCCAGACTAAGTTGAACTTAGTTCCAGTTGAAATGAACAGAACAAGTTAATTATTACTATTGTTATTTATTACATTTCTATACCACCATTCCTCTGAAGATCACATGGTGGTTCACAGCATAAAAACACAATAAATACACACCATAATAACAAACAAAAGCAATAACCCCCCCACCACAGTCTAAAAGACCATAGATTGTTAAACATGCCTCCTGTTGATTTCAATAGGAATTAAGTTCAAGTAATTTAGGATTTGGGATGCGGGTGGCGCTGTGGGCTAAACCACAGAGCCTAGGACTTGCCAATCAGAAGGTCAGCGGTTCGAATCCCTGCGACGGGGTGAGCTCCCATTGCTCGGTCCCTGCTCCTGCCAACCTAGCAGTTCGAAAGCATGAAGTGCAAGTAGATAAATAGGTACCGCTCTGGCGGGAAGGTAAATGGCGTTTCCGTGCGCTGCTCTGGTTCGCCAGAAGCGGATTAGTCATGCTGGCCACATGACCCGGAAGCTGTATGCCAGCTCCCTTGGCCAATAATGCGAGATGAGCACCGCAACCCCAGAGTCGGTCACGACTGGACCTAATGGTCAGGGGTCCCTTTACCTTTACCTAATTTAGGAAAGGCTGTATTCAATACAGCATTAGGCAGATTGCTCCATCAGCACACATGTTTCTCCCGCCCAAACATTTTCTCTTTCTCTTCTCCCTCCTCTGCACCCCCTAAACTTGTTCTGGGGTTTTACCCAACCCTCTGGAGCAGATTTGGGGTATGTGCAGGGGTAGGAGAGAGGGGAATCCCATTGTTGCAAGTTTTAATTCTTGTTCTAGCACAACTATTCAGTAGAATACTGCTCACTGTCTCCAACCCAGTGCTTTCTGCTAGGCTTTGAGGGCTCTGTTTCTGCCTATTGATGCTGTGGATGGTGCAATGTGATAGCCAGAATTAAATGTAACATCACTACTGGTGATCATATTTGTGGTCCTCTCATACTGACCTGTCTTACAGGTCTGCTGTGGGCATTATTGAAAACTTGTCTTAAGGCATTTTTGAATACTGAAAACTGCTGTCTAAATGTTGAATTACATTAAGGCTAGAACTTTGTTTAAGAGATTCTGCCTGTTGTTACAGGGTTACTTTGCACTCCCTCTGGAAATTCTTATTGCTGAGTGGAAAAGTTCAATGTATGCAGTTTTAACTTCCCTGGATTTGGAGCATCTGATGTAATAATCATGCTAGCAATGTTTATCATTGAGGTATAATATGCATTTTGTGCTGGTCATGGACCAAAATACATTTCTGATTAGATATGAGTCTTATCTCATCTTTCCCCAGAAAATATGTTGAGATGACAGGAAAGCAGTATTTTGCCGGAGTGTTTTTTAATCCCACCATGAAGATTTATAAATTCCAGATATACATTTATGAAAGAGAGAGTGCAAAAAATTGAAAATACCTATTAATGACCATATATGTGTGTTTAATACAAATGGCATTGATCTGTTTTAACAATAAACTGCTTGTGGCTTTGTAATATTCAATATGTGCTTCCCTTCCTTTTTAATTTGAAAATATGGAGATCTGAAGCACTTTTATTCATGACACATAAAAACAAATCAGTATTAAATCTTGGCTTAATTTGTTTTCTGTGGGGAATTTTGGTAATTCACATGTATAAAGCACTTATAGACTCTTGCAACTTAAATGTTCTGAAGACTATAGCATCTAACTAGCATATGGTGAGAGTCTGATTTCCTGCCTCCACCCCTCACAGTAGAAATGTCATTGAGCACATGTGTTTAAAAACGTGATACATCATTTTAACAGACTTTGTAGAATCTGTTTGGAAAATACCTCCCCACTTCTCCCCTCTTGCAGGGATAAGATCTTCTGAAGCTGCTCAGTTTTTCATGAGATGATTTATTTTAATATGTGCAACATTTTCATGTCACCTTTTGAGGCTGAAGGTGACACACCTCAGCTCAAAGAGCAGATCAAAATAGAATATAAAAATACACTTGGAGATAAAACAGCAGTCCAAGCACAAATAATAATAATAATGTAGGCTCTGTTCACAAAGAAGGTAGCAGCACCAAAGGCCAAATGAAGAAGATGCACCCCTTATTTTCATGTTCTAAGCTGCCTTGAACATGGTTTGAACTGTGGGAAGGCGGCACACAAATGTATCTGGAACAGTTCCATTACAATTTATATTGCACCTGAGGTCCTTTGACTTCAGAATGCTGTTATAGTGATTCTTTCTCCTTCAATAAGTTACATTTCATTCTGAGCGACGGTGCTTGACGTTAGCAAGTATCGCTGTTATGAAACTGGCCACACAAACACACACAGCATTTCTCTTCTCATATTCTACAGAGTTGGCAGCAGGGACAGTTGCTGTTAAGTCAGGGAGGCTGGAAGATCTGAGTTTGTGGGCAGCCTCCATATTATTACTATAAGAGAACTATTCATGGGGGTGCATGAATGATGTTACATCTCGTTTGGCCTAAGGAAGAACTATTTTCTACCTGTATTCTAGTATTTGCCTCTTCCTGTCTGGATCTGTGCTGTCTTGCATTGGAATACAGAGATGTTGAACACTTTTAACCTGTTAGAAGATATGTATTGTTGTCTTAGAAGTTTCCTTATGAACTGGTGATTAAGAGTTCCTGGTTGTTGGTTTTTTGCTGACCATGCCTTGTGGTGTAACACTCTGACCGTCTTTGTGGTCTTTGATGTGTCCTCTAGTAAAGTGATGTAATTAACTTTACGGAAGAGTCCCAGTACTCTTGTCAGTTGCAGCATAATTATTATTTTTTTAAACCATTGTAATTAGCAATTGGTGTAGCTGTTTATCATTATTGCTGTGCACCAGCTTTAAAAGTTTGCTTTTGCTATAAATATATTTTCATATTTAAATTGTATGCACATTTTTCTGCGAGAGCAAGCATTCGTATTTATAACCTATTTTATCAGCAAAGTTGCCAAAGCGCAGACTCTGCCGTATGTAAGTCTATGCTTGCAAATTGCTGATAGCACCAGAAATGCAGCGCTCCTGGTATCACAGAAATTTCCAAAGCATCTTTGTTGTTTTCTTCCTTGCCCACAGATTTTGGTTTGGGCAAGCCTCCCTTCTAATATACTTGGTAATTGGGTTAGGGAACATTGCTCCACTCTTAATCTACTATAGTGTGGTAGCTTGAGCATAATTAAAAAAAGGATTACAGCCCTTTTCATTCTTATGTTTACAGCTCTTCATCACAGATGTAGCCTGGGATTGTTCACCATTTGTCTTTTCCTCACCCATGTTCACATCTCTAACATTTCCTCCCTTTCCTCGCAAGGGCAAGTGATCTGCAGCGTAGGCTGCTCTTCCATTGCAGAGCTGTTTCACTCTTCACATTGCAGTCATGTTTGCCCTGGCTGTGCTGCTGATTGTTGCAGTAAGCACATACTGAAGAAGGAATACATGTATATATGTATACACACACACACACACACACACACACACACACACACGGGAGTTGCAAGTTGCCATAGTTCCCCTGGCACCAATCCACTGCATGAGTCCTTTCACAGTGTGGGCTGTATTCAGTGGTTGTGCAAATGGAAAGCTGCTTATGCAATCATTTTTCTTTTCCTCTCCTCCCCTAAGACCAACTTCAGAGGTTTGGAGAGCCCTCCTGAACAGTGGCAGCTGTTTTGTATGGGTTGAAATGTGAAGGGGAAACCACCCAGAACAGGATAAAATAGATATCGTGGCCATTGGAGCATTATCCCCACACCCAATGGTGCTTTCCCCCTATCATTGCAGTCTTGTGCAACACAGTTCCACTGTTAATGAGGGTCACCAAACCACAGAAGCTGCCTTCTACTTATCAAACCACTGGATGGAAGGTCCCATGAGTGAGATTCAACATTGCAGCAGGACTTCCCTTGCTTTCTTCCTGCCTGCAACACCCACACCCTCCCAATCGGCTCTGGAGGATCTGCTAATCCTCTTGAACAGAGTTTGAGGGAACGTAGGGGGCTGCATGGTGGAAGAGAGACAGTGTAAATCCTTTACACA
This sequence comes from Podarcis muralis, assembly GCF_964188315.1. Taxonomy (NCBI): domain Eukaryota; kingdom Metazoa; phylum Chordata; class Lepidosauria; order Squamata; family Lacertidae; genus Podarcis; species Podarcis muralis. Next base: position 48,135,133 of record NC_135660.1, read on the forward strand.
GTTGGGATGCCATGGTTGGATATCATCCTGTGTACTTAGTGCAGCAAACCAGGCTATAATAGCAAGTGAAATGCCTCTTTAGAAATGACATGGAGTTCTTGGGATTTGTGACAATTCTGATTATGGAACTCAGCTTTGGCCTTTCAAAAATGATTTCCACATAGCCACAAAAGGAAGGACGTTAGAAGTTTTGCACAGAAGATGCATTTGTGTAACATGTATGTGCTCCCAGTGTGCAAAATGGAAAATAAAATATTGTTGAACTGAGTATTGACTGTTGCATTCATGTAAGTAAAACCCCAACTACTGAAAATCAGTCAGTAATAAAATGCCACCTACTGTTTTTTTTAAAATTGCTTAATTAAATGAAAAGCCCGTACTTTTATTATTTATTTATTTATTTATTTATTTATTTATTTATTTATTTTTAAACTGCTAACATTTAACCCTGGATAGGTGTGTTTATTTGGTAGTGTCAGCCGAGCTGCTTTGCTTTATATTAACATAAGGATACCTCCTTCTTCTTTTCTTGTTCAAGCTTGAGCTGAAAGCACTTCCTTGTTTCATTTTGAAATAAAATCAGTTTCTTCTTTCTGAGAAATACAATCCTGTGATTTTTTTGAGCTACTAATTGTAGGCAGAAAATGCAGAGTGAAGATCTTACACTACTGAAGCCAGAGCTGAGAAGCATAAAAGCATAAAAGCATTTAAGGGATAAAGCAGGCACAATTTGTAGCAGAGAAGATGGGAAGGCAGAGGAATAGTGGTTGTTAACCCAGTAAGTGTACTTAATTTCCTGGTAGACTTTTGTGATTCTCTGCCCTTGTGAAGCCATGGGGATGAAGAACAGCATTCTGTTTAATTCTATGCAGTCTGTGGTATTTAAGCAGCTCTTCCCTAATAAGCCTTGAGTGTACCAAAATTGACAAAATATCATGAAACATTTTTTCTGTCTTTTGTGCTTAAGACATTACATTTGCAGTGCTGTTGTGACAGTAGCTTCAGGGGTGGTGGGTGAAACGCTCTCAACTACAAGAGCAGCCACGACGCACACTTGCAAAAACTGTAATAACCTTGCACAGCTGATTGGCGCTAAGTTTCTGGAGGCCATCGCTTTTGCTTTCCCGACCATTGACTGTGCTGGGTGAGGGGGGTTACATACGCTTCAGGTTACAGACTCTGCTAACCCAGAAATAGTGCCTCAGGTTAAAAACTTTGCTTCAGGATAAGGACAGAAATCGTGCTCCAGTGGCGTGGTGGCAGCAAGAAGCCCCATCAGCTAAAGTGGTGCTTCAGGTTAAGAACAGTTTCAGGTTAAGTACGGACCTCCGGAACGAATTAAGTACTTAACCTGAGGTACCACTGTACTTTGTTTACATAAAAAGCAAGGGTAGCCATGCTGGTCCAAAAGGAGAGAAAAAACACCGCAAACCCCCCACAACTGAGCAATGACTTTATTTGGTCCTAATGAAGTTATTGCCCTGTTAGGGATTTTGTAATTTTTGAGTTTTCCTTTCCTCCCATTCTCTCACCCTTCCAGCACCCTCATTCTCCAGTTCTGTTATTCTAAGATTATATTTTGTATTGTGATGGTACACATGTTCTCCTTATCAACATTCCAATAATGAAACATTTGGGAGTGGGTCCAAAAACTTGCTGAGATCCTGTGGAGTAATGCCAGTGGAAAATTCTTCTTGTGATCGTGTACAGGATAAGGAAGAAACCCCTTTGGATTGTGTCAGTTTTCTCTTAGTTTTGCTCACCATACTCTTTAGCACATATTTAACTTAAACTAGTGTAACTTAGTTTCCAAAGCCATTCAACATTTGCGTATACTCCCATTTATCAACAAACATGTCAGTAGTGCTAGCTAGCATTTTTGTAATGTGGGTGTTATCAGATGGAGCTAAGACCATCACTCAGAGCAATTTATGGCTTTCAAGATTTTACAGATTATGCAAAATTGCAATACACCACAAATTGCCATGACAACAGTGATAAAGAACTAAAAAATGTACGTGCTGAGGAACCACATGGGCTGGTGTACAAACTGTTTCCAATCACCAGAGGTGAGATAATGTAGAATAAAAGGATTGCTATCTGAACACTACTTCACAGAGTATTTGCTAAAGTCTAAAGTGGACATACTGACAAAGTTTATTGTGAATGTCCTGATCAATCCTGACTGTTTTCACTTACAACTGCAGTTAAGCAGTCTCTGCTGTGATAAATTTGCTGCCACTGGTAGGCAAAATTACTTGTAACTTGGGACTTGTAAATTTGGAAGCAGAAACTGAAGTGTAACATCATCATCATCATCATCAATTTATATACCGCCCTATACCCAGAGGTCCCAGGACGTTGCACAGAACAAAATCAAAATATAAAAACACTAAATATATAATTAAAATAAATTCAACAATCCAATAACCTCCCCCCCCCCCCAAACCCCACATTTTAAAAGGGCATAGGATGTCAATCAAATCAACCAAAGGCCTGGTTAAAAAGGAACATTTTTGCCTGGTGCCTAAAAGTGTATAATGAAGGCGCCAGGCGAACTTCCCTGGGAGAGCATTCCACAGACAGGGAGCCGCTGCAGAGAAGGCCCTTTCTCGTGTTGCCACCCTCTGGACCTCTCATGGAGAAGGCATGGGACATGGTTTTTCTCATGTTCTCTCCTTTCTTTCCCAGATATATAATTTATTTGTTTGGTTTTCTTTCTCCGGTGTCTGAAATGTTTGCTCCGTATGTGTAGTAGATATTTACATGTTTGGTTTGAAATTGAATGATGGAGATATATACGCTTACATACATGTTGGCCATGTGGAATGTCTGTGAAGGTTATATATTTGCTCTTTTTCTGTATATAGTGAGAGGGTGGGGAGGGGTATTACTCAGAAGGGTGGTGGGGATGGGTGATTTCATATTCAGTATGATAAGTGGATTGTAGAGGGTTCTTAATTCTAAGACCCTTAGGTATCATGTCCAGGTTCTTGCATTTAGTCAGAAAGAAGATGTCAGTCTCTACCTGTGCAAGTTTCTTGGTGAGGTTGATGGACTTCCATTTCATGCGGCTCAATGTGGTGCCTTCCATATTTCTAGTTACAGGTAGGCAGCCGTGTTGGTCTGCCGTAGTCGAAGCAAAATAAAAAAAATTCCTTCCAGTAGCATCTTAGAGACCAACTAAGTTTGTTATTGGTATGAGCTTTCGTGTGCATGCAGTGTATCTGAAGAAGTGTGCATGCACACGGAAGCTCATACCAATAACAAACTTAGTTGGTCTCTAAGGTGCTATTGGAAGGATTTTTTTTTATTTTGTTTCAACTACGGCAGACCAACACGGCTACCTACCTGTAACTAGAATTTTTACTAAGAGTATAAAAAATGGCTTCCATTATTTGTTCCTAGTGTTTGGTACTTGGGTGGAGATACACTGCCCCTTAGCATGCATTTACCAGAGGGTTTTAAAGAATATTTAAGGAAGCAAACCTGTTTCCTAAGCATCATAGATAAGCATATTGGTGATAAGGCAGAGCAGAAGAAAGTGGTGATAAATTCTGTTGTCAAAAGAATGAAATTTGGTGTTTATACTGAGAGGCACAGAGTGCTATTTAACATTTTCCACATTCTTTGTCTTCCATAACATCAACAAATAGTATTCTTCAACATATCCTTTATGAGGCAATATGTAATTTGATTTATGAATGTATAAGAACATGTGAAATAGGTGGTTAGGTAGCTTTTGCTTGGGGAATGAATTGTATTTGTTTTTTTTTAATCTAACTAGTTGCATAACAATTTAGGCATCCCAAATATATCTGCAGTTGCCTTTTCAGATGTTTACATTTTTAAAGGTAGTACACCAGGCTGACTCTCAGAGCACTGTGGTACACTGTAACAGTAGGAAAGATCAGCTCAGAAAAAGGCAGGGGAACCTCCTTGGCATTCTAGTTGATAAGTCAGCTTAAGAACTGTAGATATTCGGTATTTTGCTTTGCATTTTACACCTTTGGGAAATATATTACATCTTCTTTGCCTTTAGACTGTTTCCAAACCAATCCAATCCAAATCTTTATTATGGTCATAGATCAGCATAAGATAAAAGCACCTCCATAAATAAATGAAACCTGCTAGATAGGCAATAGGACAACTGCAGAAGTACACATACGCATACTGTCATTTACAGTAGACCAGTTGGTAATGGGGTATTATTTCATGTCTCTCATTTTTTGTAATTCTCAACATATTACCTACCCTTTCTACCTTTTTGTTTTGCAGAGCGTCTAATGAAGATCCTATGATTATCTGAGCTCTAATAGCTGGATCTTCAGATATCAGAGCTGGGAGAAAGTACTTCTGAAACCAACATGTAGCAGATAGCTACTGTTCCATCAGATTTGCTGCTTTTGGCCAAGGTGTTTGTCTTCTAGACTTCCCTGTGCGTTCAGCAGTGAAAGAATCATTCTAGAGATTCTTATTTCTTGGGTGGTGAATGAGTTTCGTTGACAGAAACTGAAATTGGATTTCACGTGGTTTTTTGTTAAACTGAGGAACCATGAGTAGTAATCTTGGGAAAGAAAAAGATTGTAAGGAGAAGGACCCAAAAGGGTCTTCAGCAAAGGAAAGGGAGAAAGAGGCCAAGACTTCTGGTGGATTTGGGAAAGACAGCAAAGAGAGAGAGCTTAAGACCAAAGGGAAAGAAGCCAAAGATGGGAAGAAGGACTCCAGCAGTGCACAGCCGGGTGTGGCTTTTTCAGTGGACAATACAATAAAACGACCTAATCCAGCTCCAGGCGCTCGCAAGAAATCCAGCAATGCCGAGGTGATCAAAGAGCTAAACAAATGTCGGGAAGAAAATTCAGTACGCTTGGACTTGGCCAAGAGGTCGATACACATACTCCCACCATCTGTCAAAGAGTTAACGCAGTTGACGGAACTTTATTTATATGGAAACAAACTGCAGTCACTACCGTCTGAGGTGGGCTGCCTTGTGAATCTGGTGACACTGGCCCTGAACGAGAACTCACTTACCAGCCTCCCTGACTCTCTTGATAACTTGAAGCAGCTTCGCATGGTTGATTTACGACACAACAAACTGAGAGAAATTCCTCCGGTGGTGTACAGGCTAAGGTCTCTCACCACACTTTATCTACGCTTTAATCGTATCACAGCTGTGGAAAAGGATATCAAAAACTTGTCGATACTCATCATGCTCAGCATACGGGAGAACAAAATCAAGCAACTACCTGAAGAAATTGGTAAGAGTCATTTTAAAAACCCTGTACTAAATCTTATTATGTAACAGTGGATTGAATTGTTATCCACGGGCAAGAGCCACCTTTGCAGAAATAAACTGCTGCTCCCTAGGACCCCCAAATCTGCTCTCTAGTGTCCGCTAATGCTCAATCTGCTGCGCAAGTAATGTCCATTCTGCCGGTGGATGGGCTTCACCAAATTAATGCATGCTATGTGGCCATTAGATTCCCAAAGCACTGAACCATACTTCATATATTTCTCTGGTTTTCAGCTACTGTCCCACAAATTTTATTCCTTCATATTGGACTCCATGAATTAGGCTTAGTTCTTGAGGAAGGAATACAACCATTTCTTGGCTCCCAGATACAGTGTTAGATATTAAGGATTGTGTATCTGTGCTGCCTAAGACATAAGTAGTAGTATTGTGTGGGGGGTAAAGTCGAGAAAGTTAGAAATGCCTTCTTAAGAATTGGGGCACAAACAACACTTTAGGCGAAACCCATGGTGCTATCTAGTTACTGATCAGTATGCCTGCAATTAATCTTTTCATAAATGTAACACTGAATCATGAATTCACATTTCTTTCAGGAGTGGAAACTTGCTTAAGTTGCAAAAATGGCATGGCTAGTATTTTAACCAAGAATCTGAGTAAATTTAATATTTTTAAAATAGGTCAAGAGATTCCATTATGAATTGCCTATAGAAATTCAATAACTTTCCAACTCCTTTCCTATAAGCCGTAATACTGAAAAGGATATGATCATTTGACAGTACTGTTAGGAGGGATGAGGTTTAGGGAATATGTTGGCTGGTCTCTTGAATTAAGACCATATGGGGATAGCATAAAGACCTGAAGAAGTATCATGCAGAGCAAAAATTTCCACATTTAAGCTGTGTACATCTTAAACAGTTCCTAAATAACTACGTAACTATATACAAATGTATGCAACAGGATATATGCGTGATCACCTACTTTGCTTTGTTGCTGTAATTTTCCCACTTTTATTTACTTATCACTGGGGTTTTTTTGTCTCTTGTTTCCCTCTAACCTCACTCCCCTCCATTTCCACTTGCTGATGTGTATATGTTCCCGCCACTTTTGGATTGCAGTTTATTAATTTGTTAGTCTTAAAGTGTTTCAAGATACTTCTATTTTATTTTGTTCAAGAAATTCAGCTTTCTTTCAGCTGGCCTCTTTCCTTAAAATTCTTTTATTCATTCTATTTTTCTTTTAATAAGTAAACTGGTGGTTCTGATTTAAGACAATGTTACGACACTTAAATTTAATTTTAATCCACACAGGCAAGATGCATCCATGCACTCTATCCTGATACAGTGACAAGTAAAGCAGCGTATGCAAACAGGATACACTCCTATGGGATTTCTGTTATTGAAGTCACTCAAAAAATTGCCTGTTCACGCAGTGTATGCTTCTATACAGTTCTTGGAAACAGTTGGAGAGGGATAATAATAATAATAATAATAATAATAATAATAATAATAATAATAATAATAATAATAATAATAATAATAATAATAATTTATTTATACCCTGCCCATCTGGCTGAGTTTCCCCAGCCACTCTGGGCGGCTCCCAATCAAGTGTTAAAAACAGTACAGCATTAAATAATAAAAACTTCCCTGAACAGGGCTGCCTTCAGATGTCTTTTAAAGATAGGATAGCTGCTTATTTCCTTGACATCTGAAGGGAGGGTGTTCCACAGGGTGGGCGCCACTACCGAGAAGGCCCTCTGTCTGGTTCCCTGTAACCAGAAGGCTGTTTATTGTTGTAGACTCTTCCTTAGGGCAAGTTACACTCTAAAAACTCATAGAAACCTTGGGGCGGGGTGCCTCCATTTTTGTGGCTGGAGTGAACTTAATATATTCACTTGTTTAGTATAACTTTGGAACAAGTATTAGCTTTTCTTTAAGCAAATACAGTGTAATATTTTTTTTTCTGCTGAAGGGCATAAGGTGCACATCTAGTGCAAAATTAAGTAAAAATGGTTAGGCGTTAGGGGATGTTTGATGTGGCAGCAGCATATCTCAGCTTAGGTCATGTTGAATTTGTATAAAGTGTGTGAACTGATCTGTGGACAATTTAAGGAACAGTAGAAACAAGCAACAACTTGATTCTCACAAATGGCTCATGTTTACTTTAGCTGTTAATCTCTGCCTTTGCGCAGTGATATCAGACTAATCTTTACCACTTTTATTGGTAGCTGCTTATATTTGTCTTGCTTTTGGAACAAGACTTATTGCTGCTGCCCTTTTGACTTGTGTGATACCTTTGAGGAAAGCAGTTGGAAATACTGTTCTCTGCTGTGTCTGTTGGGAGAAGGACTACACAGTGCTTGTGTATTTTTGCATATCCACTGTGGCTCCAGAGAAACCACCAAAGGAGGTTTATTTTTCTCTTCTCTGAACTGTTTAGTTTGAGGTGTCGCACTGTATTAAAAATGCGAAGTCCTGCCAACAGCTAATGCTAAGAATTATGCATTCCTGAAGAAAACATTGGGGATCCCCTATTGCCTAAGGTAGATCTAGCTTATTATCCATCTCTCTCTAGGAAATCCTCCATTCCATTGAAGCAAGGGTGAAGAGTGGGATAAAATTCAAAATTATAGTGAGTCACAGAAGAAGCATGAGAAATATGAAGAAACAAATGGGAGTGTCTCTGACTGAATCCAATGCATTCTTGTAATCTTAGGTTTACCTTATGCATTCTTTTATAGCTAGTTTGTTGTACATGTTCATTTCTAGAGGCACGTCATACGATTAGTTTTATTTTCACACAAAATAGCTTTATTATTCAATGCATGCATTCTCTAATAAAACTACTGACTGAAATGGTGACAGGTTTCTCTATTTTTCACAGATATGCACATGTAAGTAGCAAAGCAGGTGAAAGCAGATGCTTCTAAAATACTTCAATTTGGGGTGGTTTGGGGAAATTGCAGTAAAGGCTGACCTACATATTTTGAACATCCCTGTTGGACAGGTTTTTCAAGTAAGGGGTGGATGGTGTGTAATGGGAGTTGTTGGTTGCCATGCCCAAGAGATGTAAAGCTTATTTAATTTAATTAAAAGAAATTGTTTTCCGCTCTTCTATAAGATGAGCATAACCTGTGCTACCTTCTGAGTTTTTCACATGACAGCAATAGAATTGTAGATATGAGATATGATTAATGGGCAGTTCTCCAGGTAAACCCAGAGCCAGTAAGACAGCTTGCTGTTGTATATGTTAGCAATGAGAGAAACGAGAATGGATTTCTAAGAGCTTAGTGGACTCCTGATCAGAATTCATAAGATAATTGTTCTTACATGGGTAGCTGGCAGGAAAAGAAAAATGAAGGTTCATTGTTTTTGGTATACTGTACTGGCACTTTAAAAATCAACCAGGGAATAGAAATTCCAGTACAGTACTTACTATAAGCTTAGTAATATTTTTCAATGCCAGAATTTTAAAAAATACTTCAAGTTTTTAAATTCTTAGGAGTTATAACAATATAATTTAGGTTACCTTTTTATGTAGGTAGAGAGTCTAGAAGAGGATTAATAAACACTGTTGCTAGCAGACATACATGCATGTCATTGACTGCTCTGTATTGACTTAGTTTGACTCATCTGCTTGTTACTAAAATTTTATTTAATGCAATCAGTATGTATACACATTGTTCAGGTCTCATAATACTCCTCAGTGGGCTAGCACTGCTTAAGAAAAATGGAGGGGAGATGACTTCAGAGAAGAGGTCAGAAGACAAATGCTAATTGAAGCAAAAATCTAGAATTGCTAATATTCCTAAGTTCCTTTTCCTTATGTGGCCAGGGAAATCTCTCTACCCATTCCCTTTGTCATCTGATGCAGGATTTATCATGATGTAAAGGGTTTTAGAATTTTCAATCTGCTTACGGAGAGAGCTAGAGTTTGCAGCCGGTCAGGAGAGTTGCATATCATCCTTGCAGTCTCAAATATTTCCCACCAAGTTAATTGTGGCAGGAAGAATTCATCTGTACATACATACATACATACATACATGGTTCACAAAAAGTGAAGGTAGCCATGATGGCTGTAAGAAAAATTATAAAATCTGCATCATGGCAACACCTTTACTAGGCCAACCAAAGTGTCTCAAAGTAGCGTGCAAGCTTTTGGGTTCTGGAAGATGCTCCATCAGGCGAGATGGTAAACAAAATGGGATGGACAGGAAACAGGCTAACTCTATAAAGCCTCCATTTAGTCATAGTCTTATGATGGAACATAGTGGCAGACCTTCAGATGGGGCTCTGCTAGGTGATATGCAGGTTTCAGGTTGCCTCTACGGCTGCTGGAAAGAAAATAGGATGATTAATCCCCCTATCTTTGAAAAGATAAAGTTGAGCAGTTACTTGAATCCATCTCCATCCTTAGGTGAAACACAAAGGTTTCATAGTAGGTGGAAAATGGGAATTAAAAGCAATCAGTTGGTTTTTATATAAGCTAAACTGGAGATTTGGTTCAAGTGAAGAAAAAAAATGAACATTACTGTTTTCCATGTATCTGTGCGTCTCAATGAGATGTGAGATCCCTCCCTCCTTAAATGAAAGCATGACAATATCAAGCAGCCTATATATAGGAGAAAGTGTGTGTGTTTTAATGAGGGAAAATATATAAATCAGACAGGTTTTTCATATTCATTGTGAGAAATGGTAGATTTGCTGTTTCTGCTAGAGTTCTACTTATACAGAATCAATATCTGCATCTGTTTCTATAACATTTTTAAGAAAAGCACTCTATCAGTTGTTTTATCAGAAGCAATTTGGTTCATGGGACTTACTTCCAGGTAAGTAAGCAAAGAATTCCAACCTCGAATTCCTGCCCTAAATTAGAATTAATCAGTTCTTGCCAGGTTAGGGAAAACTGTCCGTATAAATACCATGTCAGCAAGATAATTTTAGTACTGTGAAAAGTACTAGGTATAAGAGCAGCCACGTTGGTGCAAAACAGAAAAAGAAATTTAAAATGCAGATTCTTCTATTGGGAAGAATACCAGCACCATACAATTACTATTCTTATTCCTACTTTACTACATTACATTGAGAAGAGAAATTGTGAAATTGTGTGGGTTGGGATTAGAGGTTGAAACTTGACAATGCCATGCATGCCTTAAAGGTGGCCTTTTGCGCCTGCACTGTTTAGTCCTGGGCAGAACAATGACTTATTCATACATGTATCTTTGTGCACTTTCAGGTGAGTTGTTTAACCTCATAACACTGGATGTAGCACACAATCAGCTTGAGCATCTTCCAAAGGAGATTGGAAATTGTACACAGATCACCAAACTTGACCTACAGCACAACGAGCTCCTGGACCTTCCAGATACCATAGGTATGTAAATATGTAAATATCTTTATTTTTTGGCTTCACGTTTTGGGGAGCGTGACTAGTCCAGGGTAATCCAATGCAGGCATTTGGACTTGTCCCTTGCCATTCTGTGCCCAAATCTCTAGCCACATTTGCTGAGAATCAGTATTGAAGGCAAGTAAATGTAGACGCTAATTAGTCTAAAGATGACCAACAGTTATTATCGTTGCTTAAATACGTGCTTTTAATGTAACTTTTAAATATTAAATTTGATTTGACAATATTTGTGATTATCTCATTCTGTGACTGCTAAAATTTACTCATTTTGAAATTTATAAAGTTTATTTTTTGTAAAAAATCTAGCTGTATTTCTGAAAAACCTTTTGCTACCACCTAAATGGAAACACTGTTTGTAAACTTCAACATGAATGGAATGAATATTCTTTCTAAACTGCTTTAATAACTCCATGTTACTACATGTCTGCCTGTGTAGTGAATTACAGTTATTTAGTTAATTTGTGCCATTTATTGATTTAGTACAAATTATTTCCTGTGAGTGGAAATTTATATTTCCCCAAAGGACATTTTCTCATTGCTCAAACTTGCATGTAGACAACACGCATAACAAATCCCAAAGCTTAATGGGTGTCATTACCCATGAACAGTATTTTGCCCTTATGGGAAAAACCCATGTCCTAGGATCCTGATCCATTTCCAGGTTTTCCAGAGCCCTAGAAGGACCGTTTTTAACTGTTTCTCAAAGCCCCCTCAAGCACTAATTTTGATGAAGTCCAGCAAAGAGACTTCAGCCTAGCAACTCCAGAGACCATATCCAGAAGCCTTGCATCAACACTAATTATATTGAGATCTTTGACATTGTTTTTTCTGCCAAGGCTTTGGACTGCTTAATCTGAGTTTTAAATAGGTTGGGGATAACCTGCAGGAGGCTGATGTCTTATTCAGCTGAATATACATGAACAATATATATATATTTTTAAAGAGCTCAACCCAGGTTTTTACATACCTCCCCCACATCCATGGTTTTGCATCCCCTGCTCCATCTACTTTGTAGAGTAAGGGGTGGTTGACATGGTTTTGTCTCAAGAGCCACATTCACCCTTGACCAGCTCTTCAGAGGCTACATGCCAGCGGTGGGTGTGACCACCCCACGCTCTTGCATGTAGGCTCTTGCAAGCATGAACACACACCATGTATACACAAACACATACACACGGACACATGTGTGTTTGGACATGGTACAAGTACATAGCTCCCCTTCCCCCAACTCAGCTGATCCAAACAAATCAGTTGAGGAAGGGAGTGATCGACTTACTCCCTTGTAACTTTAAGGTTAGTCTAAGAACTTTTGTTTGGCATTAGCTTTTGCAGGCAAGACTCTGCCTGTCAGATTTAGATCACAGCCCACACAAGGATTTTGAATAGTGAAATTGCTAATAGGTTTTGCCATTGCAGATGATTAGCGTAACTTAGATATTGACACCATCATATGTGTGTTCAGGCATCATTCCAGGTACTATTGATGTCCCATTATTAAGGTTCAACACGCCTTCCCAGAGACTTCTGTAAAGATCATAAAGGGTGTGTGTGTGTGTGTGTGTGTGTGTGTGTGTGTGTGTGTGTGAAAACTGACAACAGTTTTCCTTACAACATCCAGCACTTGGCTCCAGTGGATCATAGATGTGCATTGGATGCATGAAAATTTAATTGTTAGCAGCATGAAACATTTGCCTGAAAGTCAGGGCATAAATCTTGAAATTAACAAACACAACAGAGTAGATGGGCTGGTGGTCCTAAAGTCTGCCTGTCTGTCTTTAACTTCAGTCTTCAGCAACATTATTGTTTCATTTCAATTAAAGATTAAATGTAATCATCTTCAAGCAGATTGTAGCAGTCACTCACCTCTTAGTTATATCAAGAACTACACACCAACCTCTGAACTCAACCGACTGAGCTTTTTCTCCCCCTTTGTACCTTCTTTTGGGAATGGTTTGCTATAGCTAAGTATAGGTTTTTAATTATTGAAACAGGTTTTTGTCTTTAGATTTAAATTTCTGTCCTCCCTCTTTTTCTTCTTCTTCATTGTTCTTCAGAGGCACAGTTCACCAGAAATTTCCATACATGGAAGGACACTCAGTTCCATGTAAGATAGCTGCTATGTTCCTGCCCAGCTATCTGCAGGAAAAATATTTCATCACCTTTCCAGGCCTAACTTGCTGCAACCCTGGAGAGGCTGGTGAATGCTAAATAAATATAAATTCAGAGATGAAGCATCACATAGTTATCATTTATTAAAACAATTAATGAGGCACTAATATAGAAAAGGCACACGCAGATAACATAAAAATCAATTCAAATGCATAAATGCCACAAAACCAGTGAATGATTTAAAACCAAAAACACTAGCGATTTTCCTTTCTTGGTAGTGGCCTTCCAAAAGCTTTGTATATTGTAAGCCAAATCTTAGGGCCAAACTACAAGTGACACAAGTCATATATTTAAACAAGTGTGCTTAACATGGCCTCTTTTTTATTTTGGAGAAAAAGCATCCTGATCTGCAGCATGTGCCTGGCTTAGATCCACCCTGGTTTCTGCTGAATGTCACTCCTTATCTGGGTGCTGTCTCCCACCCCAGTTGTTGTTTGCAGCAAACAACACTTTGGGGTCAAATCAGCCAGAAGTGTGTTATTTTCAGGACAAAAATGTTGTGGCCCCCGAATTTGGACCCAGGTGCATGTTCCAGATTGGGTTGTTTTCTAATCCAAAATAAAAGGAGCCTGGCTAAGTACCCTTGTTTAAATATGTGACCAATGTTGTTTATTGTTTGGCCCTTAATCTCAAATTAGCACTTCTTCATTTTTTAAAAGACATTGTTTATTTTTAAATTCAAATTAGATCTGAACATGTGGCAGCTCTCGATATTCCCAAATTACTATTTACATGCAGCCTGCTTTATTTTTGATTCCTGTGTACAGTCATACCTCGGGTTACAGCCGCTTCAGGTTGTGTTTTTTCGGGTTACGGATCGCCAAAACCCAGAAGTACCAGAACGGGTTACTTCCAGGTTTCGGCAGTCGCGCATGCGCAGAAGCACTAAATTGTGCTTTGCACGTGCACAGAAGCGCCGAATTGCAACCCGCGCAGACGTGGGTTGTGAACGCTGCGGGTTGCGAACGTGCATCCCGCACGGATCACGCTCGCAACCCGAGCATCAAATGTATTGGGGCAGCTCTCAGAGGTTGTTCTGAGTTTGGGAGGAGATGTAACCTTCTGTACTTCTTTTCATGTGACAGGTCTTGCCCAATGTATCATCATAGTGGAAATCAAGCTGACGGAAGCTGAGCTCTTATATAGAATTACTGTTTGTAAAGGGGCATATTTGGTGGTGGTTCCCTTTAGAGGATCCCTGTGTCTAAGGATGTGAACAAGTTGTTTGGAGAGCTTCAGTTTATTTGTTAGCTCATTATATTTTTATTTTTTAAATCTTAAGTATTTATGTTCTGCATTCCCAAGCAAATAACCTTTACAAAGTGACTAACGAGCTAACCAAATAGTATAAATGCTTTAAAAAACTATCACAATTACCACCCACATTTCCCTTAATATAATTTAATTTGCTGAATTAATATCCCACCCAAATTACCCCAGATCAGTTCCTCATCAATTTATTTTCCTTCAGTTAATTTCACTCCCAGATTCTGCTTAAAATCATTCCCTCTATAATTAATAACCTCAAATTACATCCTGATAAGCCCAACTTAGTTCCCCATACCCTATCCAGATAATCCCAAATTGATCTCTCCCCAAAGTCATTTCCAACCCAGATACTGTTCTAAATTTGTTTCATTTAAATTAACCATCAATCCTTATCTTTACTGGAGAGGTGGTTGCCTATTGCTGCAAGTCCTTCTGCATTAAAAGAGACACTTACCCAAGTCCTGCCCCTGTAGTTCTTGTAAATAACATGTATGAAAGGAAAGTTTAGAAAACATTATCTTCCTGGTTTATTATATATATCTCCAACTAATCAAAAAGGTATGTAAATTAAAGGTTGTAGCCCATCTTTTAAAAAAGAGCAACGCTTCTAGGAAGAGTTTCCTATAATTAAATAGCTTGTACTGTGTGTAGACTTGCTCCTTGCAAAAAAGCATTACACTCTTCAGGATAGCCTGGTACCTTGCTAATGCTGGAGACTCCAGCATCCCTATTGCACTTATTGTGGATGATTTAAGATGGAGGCTGCTTGATGAAGATGAGAGTCAAGTAGTTCTCATATGAACTTATCACTGCTGTTCACTAGGGTGAACAGAGAGTTAAGGACTTCAATGGTAGGTGGATCACAAGCCCTGCAAGATGAAATCTGGCCCACTGTATTCGGATACATATGCTTTAACTTGAATAATTTTCAAGAGCTTTTCATAGGCCTTTTTCTGTAACCTTCACCATTTTGATCCATTGCTAGCTGGGATTCCTAAGAGGAGCTATCTTGGCAGTTTGTAAATATTAAAGAGGCTTGAGAAAACAATTGCTTACTCTTCCTACTGAGATGCACTGAGGTTACAGGAAAATAGATTTTGCTACAGACTTAATGTATCTGTTGTGCTCTCTACCCTGGCCTCTTCTTGCATTCTGGGCTACTTAATATCCTCATAGGACTTCTCTAAATGCTTTGACTATCAGCATTATTTTTGAAAGGTTAAGTGTCACCCCCAAACTGCCTATTTGTTATTAAACTAGTCATTTAGGTGAACTGAGTTAAAGTTGTAGGTCCAACTTTTTAATCTTGCCATTGTGTGTGTGTTAGACCTCGTTGACGGCGTAAGCAGTGATAATCTTCATCATTCTGGTCTTTATTAATTCAAAATTTAAGTTATGAATAGCTTACTTAGAAAGAGAAGGAGCGTGGAGCTGCTGATTCTGTGGGAAGCTTTGTGTAACAAGGAAAATGCAGATGTAAAGTCTTGTACTTTGGAAACAAATCCAGGCAAGTTCAATACAAGCATCTTCTAAACGCCTATGAGCAAAAAATTGTTATGGGCAAAGGTTACAAGCATCACTGTAATTTGGTACCTCGTCTATTTCTGTATTACTCATGCTGTGCTAGGTGGCTAAGCATCAATTTGTATGAAGCTTTTAGGTCCTTTGTCTTTGGGATCCGCAGCTCCTGTTTAGCTTGTTCTGACCCATGATGCCAGCTTCAAGATCCACTTGGTTTCCCCCCTAGATTATAAAATCCAGGATGATGCACTTGATCATGGGGAAAAGCTCTGACGGGAACAGGGGTCTCCTAACAACTCTCTGCACTCTTAACAAACTACAGCTCCCAGAATTCTTTGGGAGAAGCTATGGCTGTTCAAAGTGGCATCATAGTGCTTTAAATGTATGGTGTGAATTTGGCCACCTTCAAAATATTATTGCAGCCTTCTTAATAAAAAGAGATATCACAGAAGTAAAACAGATTCTCCATGCCCCCTTTCTGTTCCTCGCAGCCATTGATTTACAGTGGTACCTCTGGTTAAGAACTTAATTCGTTCTGGAGGTCTATTCTTAACCTGAAACTGTCGCGCAATTTCTGTTCTCATCCTGAAGCAAAGTTCTTAACCCGAGGTACTATTTCTGGGTTAGCAGAGTCTGTAACCTGAAGCATCTGTAACCCGAGGTACCACTGTAATGTTCTCTCTCTCTCTCTCTCTCTCTCTCACACACACACACACACACACACACACACACACACTACAAAAACATAAATGCCACGTTGCTTTCTCATTGTTACTTAAGGCTTGTATTTAAATCAACCTGGTACCCATAAGCCAGCCTTTCTCAACCTGTGGGTCCCCAGATGTTGTTGAACTACAACTCCCATCACCCCTAGCTAGCAAGGCCAGAGCGTCTCCATTCGTCCTTGTGTCTCTCTACTTTGTTTCCATTGTGGCTACAGAAAAAAGGAAATCTGTCTATTGGTCCTGTTTTTTCACCACCAGCCTGTTTGGCAGAAGGCAGTTGTTTTAACTCACCTGCTAAGAGGCTAGTATCCTACATTTCAGGGCTGGAATAGGGGAGAATTTCCTCCCCACTGCAGACAGCATGTAAACCTAGGCTACTAGCCTCTTAGCAAGCTACTCAAAAAATGTGCAAGCTACTAACTTTTGTAGGGATGCAGGTGGCGCTGTGGGTTAAACCACAGAGCCTAGGACTTGCCGATCAGAAGGCCGGCGGTTTGAATCCCCGCGGCGGGGTGAGCTCCCGTTGCTTGATCCCAGCTCCTTCCAACCCAGCAGTTTGAAAGCATGTCAAAGTCAAGTAGATAAATAGGTACTGCTCCGGTGGGAAGGTAAACGGCGTTTCTGTGTGCTGCTCTGGTTCACCAGAAGTGACTTAGTCATGCTGGCCACATGACCCGGAAGCTGTACGCCAGCTCCCTCGGCCAATAAAGCGAGATGCGTGCAGCAACCCCTGAGTCGGTCACGACTGGACCTAATGGTCAGGGGTCCCTTTACCTTATTTACTAACTTTTGTGAGTTTATTTACAAGACTGTGATACTTGATAGATAAAAAAATGTCTGTGTCTGCATAGCAGACAAAAATTGTCTGCATAGCAGAGTACAGAGCACATAAGATTAGATTGCTTTGTGTCATCTAGTTTTCCATTGGCAAAATAGGTAGCCACCCCTTGCTTATGTAAGTTTGCAAACTTCCCTAGAATCGTGATTAGTATGTTTTATGAGTGCGAAGCTTATGTTCCCAGGAAAAGGGAGGGATGTCATTCTGCCCAAAGGTGCTGCAGAGTGTGATAGCGGCTTGCAAATTTACACTTAAAGCTTCTGTGCCAATCATTCTTCTTATTGGTCTGAGAAATAGCTAAGCTTGGTAATAAAAATGGATATGTACAAAGGTGTCATAAAAAGCCAGTGTTAAATTTTTTTGTAATCATGACTATAAATATATTTCTGCAGTAACAAAGTTTTTTATTCTTCACCAGTGAATTCTGTTTAAACTGCCAATCCTAAGAAATTTATCTCCCACACCTAATAAGAGCACCTTGTAGCAAAAAACATTTAACTGTAATTTTGTATCTCATGAAGTTTTATAGACTGACAAGTGTTGGGGCTTTCTGTTGACAAAATGGATAGCTTGCTCTGGCAATATTGATCTTATGCTCAGTGTTGCACCAAGAGAGATATATCAATTTGCAATATAGTCTCATGGGTTAAGTTCAGAAAGCATTAGGAGATGGCAGCAGGTTTTTCATTAATTATCCGCTGGCACATGCAGCTCACATGCAAGGTTTTTATGTCCTTAATTGTATTGCTTTTGACGTCTGCTAATTTCCCCTTCCTCTGTTCTTGCAGAAATGCTTACCCTTGTAATCTGAAATGTGTAAAGTGGTCTAAAGTACTAGAGTGATGAGTGGCCAGTAATGTTTAAAAAGAAACAAAAAAACTTACATGTATGCTTTGAGAGAATTGCTGGGCAGCTAGAGATGAAAGCAAAGCTGAGTAGTGTAAATTGATTACACCAAAATGGGACATAGCTGAAATTCTGAATCCTTCACCAGTGTTTGCGTCTATACTTGGGAAATCCTTTGAAAATATGCTTCTGCTCAAAATATGCAGAGATATTATTGTGGAAAGAATGTGTTTGCTGAAAAATAAAAAACTCTAGGAATTGCTTCTTTTCCAAGAAAATGCAACCAGTGGGAGACCCCCTTCTCCCAGCTTCTAAAGCAAATCTCTCTTAACCCTCTTTTGTTTTTAGGAAACCTGTCCAGTCTGAAAAGCCTTGGGCTGAGGTATAACCGGCTCTCAGCAATACCCAGGTCTCTAGCACAGTGCAGTAAACTTGATGAACTGAATTTGGAGAACAACATGATTTCTGCTTTACCAGAGGTGAGGCACTCTACAGTTTTTGTATGATTGCAGCTTAATGTTGTTTAAATGTTGCTCTAAAGCACTGGAACCGGCATTAGTTTTATTGAAGACAAATGCTCTGGAAATGGAAGGCTGCTGTAATTTGCCAAATTGGATGTAAACTATTAGCATTAGCACTAATTGAATGGGAATGAATGGATATTGCTTGAAGAAGTTGCTGCTGTGAGAAAGTTGCCTGGAAGCTTTTAAGAACAAAGCTGAATTGCCCCTCCCAAGCGCATTATGAAAGTTACTGAAGTGTAATTAAATATACAAAGGAGACTGACAGCAAAACAGATTGCTTTATTATAAGATAAGTTTGGCTCCCAATCCAAAAACTCTTTTAACAAATAAAAAATGCTTTATTCAGAAGTGCTAGTCTGTGTATAAATTGTAATTGTTGCTGAAAAGAGCCACTTGCATGTTAGTGTAGTGGGGTAATCCATTAAAGCAAGTCTCTTTGGCAGCAGAAGAAATAAAACATTTGTAAAGAAAACTGCAGAATTGCAAAATATACCAAGCTCATGATGATGCAATGCCTAATAAACATTAGATCTTAAAAGACTAGTTTGGGAGAGGCAGCTGTCCAACAGTGTTCATAAATAGTAAGTACTTTGTTTCTTTTCGAAGCAGTACATTCATTATCCAGCCTCTTCTCTGATCCCTAAAAAATAATAATCAGTGTGTTTGAAAATGGCTAAAAAATGTAATATCTGTGTGGCTGAGTTTATCATGACAGCCTTCAGCATCAAGCTTTTGCGGATTTCAATATTCTTTGAAAAGTCGGTGGTGCCAAAGCTCCATTGCAATCTTTGGCATGAAGGACTCTCTTAAATATGATTAATATGAAATACCTTATGAGTTTAGGGCAACATGCAGACTTTTGCTCACTCTCTGTGCTCTCCCCAAGTCTGCTCTGGAGGTACCCCAGCACTCTGGAGCAGATTTTGGGAGGGTGGGCTTGTGGCTGCAGGAGAAAGAAGAAGAAGGGGAAGTCCTGTTGCACCAGTAAAAATATGTTCTGCTGGAGGGTGGTTACTGCTGGATATTTTGAGAGTTTACTGATGGAAATTCCTATAACTAGTACTTGAGAGCACCTTGCAGTATTGCTCTAATTTTTAAAATGATTAATCTTGTGCAAGTTTACCAGTATTCCATCATTACAGGCACCATGATGCAATATTAATTGCATCAGAAAGAAAGTTTGGCATAAGAAACCAGAAGAGGAAACTTTCAGTGTTATCCCATGGTGCTACTCTGTTGATGGAAGGCATCCCTTAGCGGAAGAGGGGAAGAGGCAATGTTCTGCAATTTCCTCCCCACCCCTTTGTAGCCACCCATGCCTCCCCATTTTGTTTCGCTGGGTTTCCATCCTGCATAAAATTGGGCCCAGCAGGCTGAGCTTGTGTCAAATTTCCAAAAAATGGTCTCCTTTCCCCAATCTATTAATGGATTTTTCCATCAATCAATCTCTTTATTATGGTCAATGACCAGTAATTTCCTTTCATTGGTGGAACATTACTGTTCGATACTACTCTTTGTAATTTCCGAATTACAAAGTAGGAATATGACACCATTTTAGTAAATAAAGCAAACCAATCCTGTCTTCAGGTGCTTTTCTTTTTCATATATAACAGCTTGCCTGGTGAATGATATAATCTGTTTGAATCTGTTTTGTGTTTGTTTCAATCGTTACTTACAGTTATTTGTCAGAAGCGTAAACTTAAAAAATATTGAGGGTGCAGTTAAAAGCCCCAAACTTGTTAATCCTAAAAGTTATGTCAGTATATGGTATGTACCTTATCTGAGCGCACAGTGTCTTGGAACTTAAGTTAATGGAACAAAAATTCACAGTTGCCTCGTTCTCCCTGCAACAGCTGATGTCCCCCAAAAGTCCTCTTTGGGTGATGCAGGCAGGCTCCTGAATACTGTGGCCTGGAGGGTGTGTGTGGAGAGGATGGGAAACTTTGTTTTCATGAACTTGCTTAAGCTAACTCCCCTTAAATCCAGCCCAATTTGGAGCAATTCCTGTGTACCTCAGCTGCCCTCTGTTCCCCATCCCACATTGTTCAGGGTTTCCTTGGGCACAAATGGCTGCTGGGTGTGAAGAGATAGGAAGCATTCTTCCTGTGATATTCCTTTTTTAGGATCCAAGCTGTTATCTTTAAAGTAAGGCTGTCACCCAGTTAAAGATAGTTTAGTCTATTGCTTCGGCATAAATTTACATTTAAATAAAGCAATAATTCCTAAGAAACATGCATGCTTCTATTTCACGTATGGGCATGTTACAGTGGACACCATCTTAGAACTTCCAAGATGGTGCCTGCTGCCACAGTTGTGGTAAGTTCTTACATTAAAAATATTAGCAGTTTGCTTAAATCTTGCCAATCCAATTGGGGAAAGGGTTCTTTCTTAGTTGACAGAAAGTTTTTCATCTATTAATCTAACAGATTACTTGACTAAAAGTTGCAACCCCACTTAAAAGTACTCTAGTTTTAGACAGCAACAGCTATTTGGATGGAGAATTGATTGTGCCTATCAAATGAAACCATAGCACAGGTGTTATGGAAGCACTGGTTTCCACAAAAATGAGATAAGCAATGCTGTGTTATATGATGCCTGTTACATGAGGATGCAACAATAAATGGTACGGTGACTATAAGTTAAATCTCTGGCACAACCTCAGCCATGAATTACATGGCTCTCCCTTTCCGTAGGCTGAGCTTGTTACAAAGTGCGAAAGTACTATAATTGGCTGAGCTATCTAGACATTACCTCACTACTTGGAATTAATTCTAAGCTTTTCATGTTGCCCAGAGTTTATTTTCAGCCATTACTTTGGGGAAATAATTTACCGGTGTAATGAGTGGGGTTTTTTAAATGACATGCTTATCTTTTTTAAACACATGTGAATCAGCAATTACAGCACTGTAAGTACAAGTTCTGTGCAAGCAGATACTTCCTCTTCCCATCAGGTTTGGTGACAGTTCTGCACGCACACTCCCACTGTGCACATGAAACTGTTCCCTGGTATTGAAGTATACATGGAAGCTCTTGTGAACATTTCCCTGTGCTTTGGTTCAGACTACTGGTATTTGTTTTTTTAAAAGTGTGAAGTTAACATTTTTGGAAAAATAACAGAAACCCATATGTTGTCACACTGAGATGGAGATTAGGTAGCATGCAAGAGAAAAGAAAAATTCAAGTATGTTGGTGTTCAGAGTTCATGCAAATTTGTATTTAGACCTGTGTGCTTCTATTTCTCTTCCCCAGGGTCTCTTATCCAGCCTTGTGAATCTGACTAGCCTCACTCTGGCAAGGAACTGTTTCCAGTCATATCCAGTGGGTGGCCCCTCACAGTTCTCTACCATCTACGCTCTCAATATGGAGCATAACCGCATCAATAAAATCCCTTTTGGAATTTTCTCCAGAGCAAAAGTGTTAAGTAAGCTGAACATGAAGGTGAGACATCGCTGACTATCAGGAACTGTTTTGCTTCCAGGCTTGCCAATGTTGCCAAACATTAAGTGCAGTTAAGTAAAGAGGTGCAAGATAACCAGGTATGCATGACAGTAGTGGATGAGTTGTCAGATATTAAGTATAAAACTGGAAAAAAGCCTTTGTTGATTTGATGCTTCTTTTTTCATATATCTGATGAGAATAGCATAAAATGAATAGAGCACAAACTTCTTTTCTAATGCAGATTTGAATATCTGTTCTTTAGAAGCTGGCAGAAGCCTTCCTTTCCCCCTACTTCTTTTGTAGCTTTTGCAAAAGACAGAGAACTTCTGTCAAGCATAATCAGTGTTTAAAATTGACTGAGCCCAAGTGGGCAGCATGTTTATGTCTTTGCTCCTTTTTCTTGTGAAAAACAAATGCACGGGGAGGTAAACAGAGAAATGGGCCATTGCCGCATACTGGGTTGTCCCCAAGGCTGCACAGGTGGAGTTTGACTCACACAACACTTGCCCCTCATCTCCTCTCCCTGCCCCCTGGAATCTGTTCTAGACTGTCTTCCAATCCTCCAAATTCTGAGAGTGCCTTGGGAGCTGGAGAGGAGGGACAATTTCTTTAGTACAAACAGGAGCCTGTTGCACAAGCAGAATGTCACCACTGGATACAAACAAGTATCCATAAATTACTTGTAATTAAAAAATTGTTTCAAATGTTGGCAGTCTGAAAAATGGAAGAGCTTGCTTCCATTGTTGCTGAAAGTTGTTGCTGAGGTGGTGAAATAGGTTGACTCAGATCATTGCATACTATAAATGTGGTTTTTGGTATTTGGAACAAGATGTTAAGGTGTTTCAAGCCTAGATCCATATAAGTAGACTGCTCACATTGTAGGAAACATTTTTGGTTATACTTGAATTGAATATTAAATTGCCAAAAGCAAATATTTTATTGTCAGTTTCTTTGAAGTCTAGCTGAACTCCATTGCAACACATAATTTCTTTCATTTAATAATGGTCTAAAGCAGAGGATCTAAGTACTGCCAGCTTTATTAAGTCTTTTACTTGCAGAGAACTGGCTCTTATATATAGATAAGTTGTACTTCCAGTTAACACAAATACTAGCCACAACCTGCTTTTTTAAATAGTGTATCATCTGGGCAAGGACAATACATACTTCAAATAATATACTGTTGTGATTTGAATTCAAATAATAAGCACAGTGTAGCAGTGCTTTAAACATTAATGAAAATGTAGACCTTGCATAAATATTGACTGTTCTTTTGTATGACTTCCTAGCTATAATACTTTAAAGAAATCCTATTTTCTTTATAAGTTATCAGTCTCTTATTAGGGTTTCCCAATAGTGCTATGATTTCCTTAGTTGCAATATTATTCTAACTTGATATTTGAGAGAACAGCCTTGCTGTATATGGAATCGGTATGTTTATTTTTAAGTAAAAAACCCAAACTTGGTGCACACGGATGTGTTCACATTCTGGAGAAAGGCAGTATATACCCTGCAAAAGATTTTTTATTTAAGGTATTGGTAGGACATTGTTATGGAGGAGAGAGTAGCATCACATTTCTCTCTATGAAATGTCTATGTGGCCACCATGTGAAACCGTGAACAAGCACTTACTCTGTATTGATCCTTCTACCAGCCGGTGTTGGGGAATTGCGTCAGGTGTCAGCTGTGGTCTAATAGAAACTATCTGGAAGGAAATCCATAAGAGTAGCTGGAGTAAATTGCATGCATCTGTTATCAGTGGGAGATGAGACATTGGTTGTGGGTGACTAGGTTTTGCCAGCATGTGCTATTTGCAAAACCTCTCTGTCCAGCAATTGAGAAGGAAGGACTGTGCACCCTGTAGCCCCATCTTCCCTGGCCACCTTTAAAAACAAATTGCTTATTCAAATTCTAAATTATCTCCTTGTTTAGGTGGGGATGATTTCATGCCGTGTTTACACACCAGATATGTAGCAGCAACCATTAGGTAAATGGAGCAGTCGTTCCACACCTGATTAGCCCCTTAAACTATGGCTGCGTATGTTCTGTAAATACACAGTGTGAAGCTGTTCCTTGGGCTGTACTGTAGCTGGTTTTCAGCAAAATGAAGGTTAAGGTGAATCCATACAATTAGTAGCACTTTGCATCTCAGATCCCCTTTCTTATAATTTTATATAGATGTGTATAGTCGTTAGATGTGTACAGCTGCATTGATTTTGCACACAGGTCCTGTGATGTAATGAATTTGTCCTTGTCATGTTGACAGTTTAATATTTCTATCCTGCTTTTCTGTGAAAACAGTCAGTGGCTTATATTAAAAATAGTAAAATACAATCAGGCAAGGTAAATTAAAAGAGATCTGTAATGTAAAGATACCTGTTAAAAATATTAATGAACAGCTGTACAAAACTAAAAAGCTTTAAAACAGATGTGGCCAATGTGGTGCTTTTTCAGATGTTTTTGGACTGCAACTCCCGTAATTCCTGGCTATTGGAAGACATATCTGGGGCTGATGTGTGTTACAGTCCACAATATTTGTAGGGGAACATGTTGACTGCCCCTGCTTTAAAAGTTTTAAAGCAGCAGATCAGTGGTATTTTTATTTACTTTGTCAGAATCAAAGTGATTTTATTCCTCATGTGCCCAATTAATGTCCTTTTCAAGTAGTTGTCTTTTCCTTTTTCAACCACATTCCTAAACCTCCTTCATATGAAATTACAGGACAATCAGCTGACGTCGCTTCCCTTGGACTTTGGGACATGGACCAGCATGGTAGAACTGAACTTAGCTACAAACCAACTCAACAAGATTCCTGAGGATGTGTCTGGACTTGTTTCCCTAGAGGTGAGTGGCATACACTGAGATCTTGTGAACTGCCCTGAGCTCGTGTGATGAAGGGTGATATAGAAATCTAATAAATAATAATATGATAATAATAATAATAGTGGAATGGAAAACAGGTTTGTGCAGAACTCACAAAAAGCTACACAGAAATTTTGTAAACATTTCCTGGGAAAGGTTGCTTTTATTCTCAGTACTGTTTCTTTTCCCTAAATGGTTGCTAAAATTATTCAGTCTTTGCTCTAACTAATTTTAGAACTGAAGATTAAACTACTTTATGTGTGTGTTGTTGGGTTGGGGTTTTTTGTTTTGTTTTGCAAAACCTGCTAAACTGTCCTAATTAAAATAAACATTGGCTGGAAAAAATGTGAAAGTATAGCTGTCTGAGAGAGAGCTGTTTCATGATTCTCATTTGCTGGAGTCAGTGTGGCAGAGGTAGGGGACCATTTTTAGCTTGAGTGGCCATGTTCCCTTGTATGCAACCTTCTCAGAGCCACATGCTATCGATGAGTGGACCAGAGACAAAAGTTAATTCTACAGTAGGCGACGTTTGATCCAATCTGCAAAACTCTGATATTTCTACACACTCTTCTATCCAGCTTAGAGGCGTTATCACAGTTGAAGGACACATTCCCACCAGGCAGAAGCACTCAGGGTGGATGCTAAGCAGAACTAGTGAGGAGTTTGGCATAGGCCAAGGGACACTTCCTCATCCCTGAAATATGGCATTTGTAGGTGAAATTAAGCCATCTCCAGCTTTTTAATTGAAGAACCCTTAGTTTACTGAATGTTTACTTCGCCAATAACCTGCTGGTTTATTAAAAGTTCAACATACGTCTTTCTTCAGGTTCTTGTCTTGTCGAACAACCTTCTAAGAAACCTCCCCCATGGCATTGGGAACCTGCGAAAGTTAAGAGAATTGGATCTAGAGGAAAACAAGCTGGAATCCTTGCCCAATGAAATAGCATACCTTCGGGAACTTCAGGTACCTATCTGTACCACATAAAAACGGAACCCCTATCAATGGGTCTTTTTGCCTGATTTGGTATTAGGGGCTGCCTCTTTGTACACACGTTTCACCAGTATGTGGCATTGCCATGTAAGGAAGGTGGATAATCTGGAAGTAACTGTAGAAGTCATTGCGGGGAGATACTTTATAGAAGTGTCGCAGTTTCTATGTATGGTAGATAACATTGCAGAGTGCTAAAACCTAAATTCTGGGTCATGACATGTTGCATGGGGTAACTGATGTGTTATGAGACCTTGAGGTCCTAGTGGATAGCTCGATCAAGACGTTGGCCTGGTGTGCAGCCATTGTGAACAAGACAAATTCCATGCTAGGTTTCTACTTCTCCACACAACACATAGTTAAACTATGGAAATCACTCCCACAGGAGGCAGTGATGAGCACAAACTTGGATGGGGATATGGTTATCAATGGCTACCAGCTACTATGGCTATGCTCTGTCTCCATGGTTGGAGGCACTAATGCTTCTGAATACCAGTTGTTGGAAACCACAGTGGGAACTGGTGGGGAGAGTGTCCTTCTGCTTGGGTCCTGTATGCGAGTTTGTTACAGACATTTGGTTGGCCACTGTGAGGACAGGGTGCGGGACAAGGTGGGCCATTGGCCTGATCCAGCAGGCTTTTCTTACATCCCTATGGTTGCCGGGGAGGGGAAGGCTGTGATTCTAATGACTGGATAGTGTTACCCATCTTTGTTCTGGGTGATTGAAGATGGCATTAATTTGATGCTTACATATGCATATTTCTTCCCAGAGGTTGATCTTAACAAATAATCAGTTGAGCACCCTTCCTAGAGGAATTGGCCACCTCATCAATCTGACACATCTTGGACTGGGAGAGAATTTTCTTACACAACTTCCTGAGGAAATTGGTATGATATTTGTTTTACCCATACATAGAATGATGCGGTTTTGTTTTAGCTACCAGTAAAATGCTGGAGATGTAGTCTACTGGTGTTGCTTATCTGCAGTATTTGCTAGATTCCAGTTGTGTCCTGCTCACAGGATTGTCCCAGGGATGCTACGCACTCTCTTAAAACGTGGGCAGAATTATATTTCTTGTAACATTTGGAAAGCACTAGGTAGATACTTTGCCACTTTGGGGAGTCTCTTCTAGCATATCCCTCATCAGAAGACCTTTAGCATAATGAAGTCTCTTGAAGGTAGGAGTTAGGAGTTCAAGATTTTGTAGCTGGGAAGACAGTAAAGGAAGAAATAAGACAATTTTATTATCTACAATGGGCTTCAGTTGATGAGGGCAAGCCGCAATCTCTCAATTTCATACTGCTTTTCGTTTGGCATGCAAACAATAGAAAATGTCAGGAGATGAGAAATGCATCTTCAATTTAAGGCATCTGTTTGGATCCTGTGGAAAAACGGGTTGCCGTACTGTGATAGGTGACAGAAGAACAAACTTTTTATGTGTTGAGAATATCTTAATGAGAGCTTCTTTATGGGTGGTGTGTGGAGTTCTGTTGGCACCCTCACGCTCATGGGAAGGCTTTTGATCTAGCAGATGTGTCTCATAATGCAAGAGGAAGGGAGGGAGTTTTCATTGAGTGATCCTCTCTCCTGCACCCTCCCTCCAGAAATCTGCTCCAATCAGTTGTCTAATCCTTCAGAAGAGCATAGAAGGTGATACGGAGTACTGCCATGGGGAGAGGGAATTAACAACGGCAGGCTCCCGTCCTCTCCTTTAGCCGGAAAGCCCTTCCATAAGTGCAAGGACACCAGTTGGGTCTAAATTAGTTTCAGCCAAGGGTGTTTTTAAGTGCTAATTATGGCAATTCTTGCTTTTGTAGGTACACTGGAGAATCTGGAAGAACTGTATCTAAATGACAACCCTCATCTGAACAGCCTTCCTTTTGAACTGGCTCTCTGCAGTAAATTGTCTATAATGAGCATTGAGAACTGCCCACTCAATACCCTTCCAGCTCAAATTGTTGCAGGTGGACCTTCCTTTATCATCCAGTTTCTCAAAATGCAGGGACCATATCGTGCCATGGTCTGATGGATATCTGCCCTAATGATGTACAAAATATAAATTGCATTGAGGGTATCATTGTGTACATAATATTATCTAGGCCACACGGTGCCAGGGTTTGGTAAAAGTTGGATTGTTCCATACACTGTACAAAATGCAAAGAGCATTATTGGTATTGCATATGTGTGAATATATAATATAATATAGAGGCTGTATATTATATTATATATTATAAAGCATAAATAATATAAAACAGGCAAATTCAAGACCATGTTTATGTGTTTCTGCTAATAGAGGAAGCATAGCCATTTAGATTTTTTTTTCTTTGTAAAGTGCTTGTCTAAGTTTTCTTTGCCGAATTTGATGGATGTGTGCGTAATTGGAGATACCAGTTCACTGAAAACAATGGCCAACTAATTGCTGAACAATTTAAGGGACAAAACATTTTTAGATGGAGCCCTCTTCCTATGGGAAAAACAAGCAACTTGATTACACAAACTTTTTTTATTATCATTCCCCTCTGTGCACATTCTCTGTGTCAAAAATCCTTTTGGGTGATTTGTCCTCTAGTTGGGGAGATTCTTTAACTTATTTTAAGATTTGAAACAAATGGTGTTGTATTTGTTTACAGTCAGAGTAAATCACTGGATTATTTTTATTTTTTATTATTGTTGTTGGATTTGCTCTGTTATACTCATATCTAAAATTTATATGCTTCTGCCGAGGGCTTCGTATTGTCTGATTTTATATTAAAACAAAAGCGTAAGTAGGAAAAGATGCAGTTCAACAAAAGCTTGAATTTAGGCCTTTTTCAGTTTATCGTTTGTAAGCATATCTTATTTGATCCACTTATTTTACGGTTGGCCTCATCTAGCACAAGCACCATATTCTGATACATAAATTGACAGATATATTTGAAAACCCGCAACATTCTGTTAAGGTCTAGTAGTGCATTGACGAGGAATGAATATATATTACACCAGGCAAGTGCAAGAGCTCCCCCGGTCTTTGTACAATTAATGAATGTGTCTTTTAAAGCACTGCAGTATATGTAAGATTTATGGTTGGTTGACAGTGTTACTCTGGCTTTATATCTTGCCTTGCCTTGTACATCTTTCCATTGTTACGGAGCATCTGCATCCAAGCACAATATCTTCATGCTGTGCTGTTTTGCTGCTGAACTAAATGCACTTTTCCCTGCAGAAGTGGGACACTTGCTTCAAAGTAATCAGTTCAGTACCATGGTTTATTCTCTCAGCTTCATCCTATCAATCTCAGTATTAAAGACCGGTCTGTTTTAAAAGGACACCTTTTCATTCGTACTTAAAACTTGCTCTGTAAAAAAGAACGGTAAAGTGGTTCACATGCAGTTTTACTGTCATTTTCGTGGCTGTATGAAGGGCTAATAACGCTGCAGTGAAACAGACACTTGCCACTAACCCTTGCAGTTGCATTTCTAGTTTTTTTGTGCACTCATCTTGCATTCTGGGCAGTTGCTTTCAATGTCAGTTCACTACATTGGGTTTGCTTCTGAGATTGTGGAATTTAGAGAGTGCTGTGTCTTTTGAACCAATTGTACGCACCACAGAAGCCAGAGGAATCTTGTTCATCTATTGAAGGTTTTGGAACTTTTATTTCTGGCACTAAGAGCCATTTAATCAGTACAATCCAGAGATTATCACATATGCCTGTCCCATGTAAATAAGTAAGATGCACACTCCTGGCAGTATAATTAAGAATTACTTCTGAGTAAAGATGCTTAGGAGTGCTCTGCAAGTGTCAGAGGCTGTAGTGGGATTTGGATGTGCCTGAGTTCCTTTGGCTTGAGCCCATCATAACTTACTGCCTTGCTCTGTTTTCTTTGATATGAATTATAGCTTTTATTGATTGGTTTTCTCACTAGCGAGGGAGAATTTTTTTGAAAGAAAGGCAGGTAAGATACATAAAACCTTTAACGGGCTTAAGCTGGTAGCAAAAACTAGTCTAGATGTCACTGGATATACAAAGGAATATCTACTGCAGCCTTCTGAAAAATAATAATCTAATGCTATTTCAGTTTAGATTTATAAAATTGTATCGTTTCAGCTGTGTGAAAGCCTATCCATCTGAGCATTAAGGTGTTAAAATACAAAGTGGTGGTTTAAAAGGTGAAAGTCCACTTTATGCTGAAGCTGTAAACTTGTCCCAGTAACTCAGTCTGTGTCTTTATATGCTGCCCATATGCACTTTTAGGGGGAGATAATCTTTTCTATAATCAATTGTCTGTACCTGTTACTTTTAAAGCCAGAGTTTAGCCATGTATTGAAAATTATTCCAGGCAAAATGAGAATAGTATCTTTGGAAGATTTTTCAGAATTGATGTAGGATAGGATGCTTCTGGTAGGTTGGGTTCTTCTGCCACTTTGTGGAGTTGTGGGTAGATGAAGTTGAACTGCATTTATGGAACTGGTAGTTTTGTCTGTAAATATATTAATGCAATTGTTCATCTTGCCAAGGATTATGTGACTGACTGTTTCTCTCTCTCTGAAAGATCACTTGCATGTTGGAAACTGGTTTTATTCATTCATTAAAACATTTAAAAAATGAACTTTTTTTAAAAAAGGTGAATCAATTATACTTCAGTATCACATGTAAAGAGGAGTCAAAGTATAGTCTGTTAAGCACAGAATCTACAGGACTCCCAAATCCAAGTTTATGTTCCACAATCAGCACAGGATGCAAAAGGAATAAATTTAGACGGAGGTAGCAATAAATTCTGGGCTAAAAAGAAATCAGAAAATATTTTCATAATGCAGCTGATTGTCTTCTGAATTTTAGAATTTGATTTCTCATGACAGAAAGTTATTGTGTCCCAGAATATATTTACTTTCCTTGGCAAAATGATGGATTCTAACCAATTAGGAAATGTCCACCTAAATCTAGCAAGGATGTATTAACTGGAATTTAAAAACTGAATCTGTGCCAATCAGAAACTTGGGGAAAATTATAGGATTTGTGATACTGAGAAGATACATATATCTAGATAATTCTTTCTGGGATGTCTAGTAAGTGTGTCCCTTGCTCTTGTAACACTACACATTTAGTAGCTCTACTAAGTCGGTTCTACCTTTTTACGCGAAGCTTCAGAATTAGTGACAATCCTCTCAGGTCTCTCAAGCAGTTTTGATGGGTGTCAGTGCATATCCTCCGAAGTTCATCATGGAAACAACAGCAGATACATTTGGAGCATTCTTACTAGACTGTTCCCCATAGAATCACATACATGGGTTTCCCAGTGCAAGAACAGATGCCATGTACATCGAGGTCATCACCTTGGCTCCAGTGCGTGTGCCACCATCAGTGCTGCTGCTCTTGTGTTGTTCTCTGGCAGCTGAATAGCAAAGGGATAAAACCTGTATGACTTCTATGTGATGCATATGGATGTCAGTGTAGCCCTTGCTTTGCTTCGTTGGAGTAACCCTGTGCCTCAGTGTTAGAACAGAATTTTAATGGCAAGTAGGACAGAACTGCCTCATGGGCTGCTTTAGCACTTGAGGCAGATATCATGTGCTTTAGCACAATGAGCACAAACCACCCTCTGCTCTGCTGAAGGAACCCCTTAGATTGGCTGCAAAGTACACTTTGTACAGCTCTGCCACAGTTAGGGAAGTTACAGAAATCTAACCTCCACTTCTTAGGATTGAGTTGCAACACTGAATTGCAAAGGAGGAATAATTGGCATTGACTCTTTGGGAAACCAGTGTATATATCTTAGTATAATATTCATGTTACATTAATGGCAGTAAATTAATTTGGCTGCATAATTTGGCTTTAAAGATCTTTACCCAACTTCCCTGGTGGGGGCTTCCTAATGTGTTTCCTGGTAAAATTTTGCAGTGTTTGCTTTTTGATGTTTCAGACTTCATTTTACACAATTTATCTTGGCAAATATTTAAGCTTAGGAGGGATTCTAGCTCATTGAAATGTTTTTGTATAGTAGTACTAAGAAGAGAAAACTGTAGCTACTTATTGTCAAAATGGCAGGCAAAATTTAAAGTAGCATCTTTGACCTGGACAATTTTTGGAATGGGGCATTGGGATGGTTTTGTATTCTTCACATATCAAAGGAATAATGCCTTTCTGATTATTCAAGAACCTGAATGCAGCAGAGCATTTGTATAGTCAATATTGCACTTCCATTGTATATTTAATCAGCATGTCAGAACTTGCTTTTAATTAGGTATACACTTGGCAGTAATTTGCACAACACACCAACTTTAAAAGGCACATGTAGGGCAATTACTAATGATAATATCTGCAAAAAAATCTGATGGCTTTTTTATTCTACAAAGATCTGAAGATTCTGTTTATTATTTCAATGTTTAGGTCTTAAACAGGACAGTGCAGGATTCTGCCTGTTAAATACAAGACCACACTAATTTGTGATTGAAAATGAAAGCGTGTAAAACGGTCTACAAAAATTGTACTTTCTGAATTATTGTAATGTTGATTGTTATGTCTATAAAAGATTGCCTTGCTTTTTTATAAGTCATTCTGTATCAATGTATCATTATAAATAGTATATTTGTAAATGAGCTGCCACTGAGTCTTTTGGGCATTTTCTAGTGGTAAAGTTTAATTTAACTTTGTCTGTAAATCTGTGCAGTATCGCAGATGATTGACATTTTGGATTGCCATTCTCTCTGTCCTTTTTCAAAGAGTTCGTCCCACCCATCCCTCCAGTATAAAATAAGGTTTATTGTATATTGATATTTATTACCAAATTTGCATGATAGTAACTGGTCTAAAAGCAAGCAAATGCAGTTGTGTAAAAATGCAGACCTTTATAAAGGAAATCTTGGTTAAAAAACCCCTTTACTTCCTTTTTGATCAGTAAGCCTTGAAAGTATTTGGTATTCACTACATTTGGTAATCAAAAAAACAATAGTTGACAAGGAATTTTGGTGCATTTTATGTATCCTATATTGAAAAGATGGGAAATCACCTGAGGTCAATCATTTTTCTTGTAGTAGTTTCTCCACTTCTCATACACATTACATCATTTCTGGTAGTTTGGATCCAGTCCATATACTACTAGCTCATGCTTTGCTTCCTGAAATACCTATAACTACAAAACAATTCAAATAATCACAAAAGTGGAACCCTAACCCTGTATAACTGGGAATCAAGCAAATTGGATTCAACAGGACTTCTGAATGCATGTGGGGAAGGATTCAACTGATGAGTCCCGTCAACAGTAGCCCTGAGCAAGACCCTCTGCTTGTGCAGTGGAATTGCCCCACCCCCCCAGTTGCTCTTGTAGTTGACTGGCAGGTGGAGTCCAGGAGAAACCCCAGAGCATTACGTGTGGTAGGAGAGAAGGGATTGTTCCACATGGCAAGCCAAGATGCTTGCCGGAATGTTCAGAAGGTCAAGTGAGAATGTCGCAGAACAAAGGGCTTCAACATGATTATCTATGCCAGGAACAGAATACAGTGGTGCCCCGCAAGACGGAACGCCTCGCAAGACGGAAAACCCACTAGACGAAAGGGTTTTCCGTTTTGGAGGCGCTTCGCAAAACGAATTTCCCTATGGGCTTCCTTCGCAAGACGAAAGCCCATAGGGAAATCTCCGGGACAGCGGGGAAGTGCAGCGCGTCTTCCCCACTGTCCTCGGACCTCCTCCGAAGGCTGGCGGCGGGGCGGAGAGACCTCCTCCCACCGCCAGCCTTCGTTTCTCCGCTATCCCGGACGGTTTTTGAAGGCAGGCGGGGGGAGCAAAGACTTTTGCCCCCCGGCGGCCTTCAGAAGAGGTCCAGGACGGCGGGGCTTTTTAAAATGCTGGCGGGCGGCAGCGGAGGCTTCACTCCCGCCCGCCAGCCTTTTAAGATCGCCCCGGACAGCGGAGAAGCCCTCCACTGTCCCAGGGTTTTTTTAAATGCTGGCGGGCGGCAGCGGAGGCTTCGCTCCCGCCCGCCAGCATTTTAAGATCGCCCCGGACAGCGGAGAAGCCCTTGTCCCCCCCCCCCCCAGCCTTCAGAAGAGGTCGGGGGACAGACTGTCCCAGGACCTGGTCTGAAGTCGGTTTCCATAGGAACGCATTGATTGATTTTCAGTGCATTCCTATGGGAAACCGTGCTTCGCAAGACGGAAAAATCGCAAGACGACAAAACTTGCGGAACGAATTAATTTCGTCTTGCGAGGCACCACTGTATGCAGTTAAGTTCTCCTTTTGTGTTTCCTCTATCAAAAACACAACAAAATGCCTTGCCACTTTCGAGAGTTTCTGTGCTGCTTTAAATATTGCCCAAATGGGTTTTTTTTTCTTCCCATGACCACTTTTAAGATAAGAGCCCGGCTTATTTCTGATCTTAACACTTGCTGAGGTGTAAAGCCAGCTGACAGTGCCTGCTATTAATAGCATTGTCTTGTCTTTGCTGCAGTTTCCCTGTGCTGGTCTGACCTCTTTGGTGGCCTTTTGCAAATCTATTCTGTCAGTTTCCTCATTGGTATATAATAAGGATAGTGCAGGGTTGCTGTGAGGATTTATTAAAGCTTATCAAGGACTGGAAAGATGAGTGCTACATGCAAAGGAGTTATATAAATGGAAAATAATCCTATTATGGAATTATGATTCGGATTAAAACTATCAATGAAAAATCACCCACAGCAGTGATTTATTTTTTATGATTAAATTAGTTACAAATTACATTATTCTGATCTGTCTTCTGCATTCATTTAATATGGGGAGCTGGAGAAAGTTGAGAAAAAGCAACATCAGGTTCTTGTTTCCAGAAGCCCAAGGCATTGTTAAGTATCATTACTCTTAGCGGCATGTTTCAAGGACTGCTGCTTTTCTTGTGCCTACAGCTGCTTGTTGCTCAGGCAAACTGATCATCTGATCAGTTATGTCTGTTTTGCAAACCTTAAGGTGAATTGAACAGCTCTTCTGTGTGATAATCTGGCTATTATGATCGAATCTGGGTGATTTATAGGTACACTTTTTATTTTGCATAATTCCCTGTTGAAGTCTGTTTGCATAGCTATTAGATGAGAAGGTAGAACTTGAGGTACAGATGTTCCTACCATACATCTCTAAAGATAGTCCCAGTTACGGCCACTATACAATGATTCCCCCCCCCCAAAAAAAATATCAATTCCATGTAGTTTCTTATACAGCATGCAATGTGATAAATCTTATCACATGCGTTCCATGTGGAAGACCACATAATTAAATTCCTTTGATTGCAGTTTCCTTGAATGCCATCCAGTGGGTTCTCATTGCATCCATCTCATGTGTATATCCTTCTGAGGTTTGTCATGGATGTTTTCAGGCCACATACTAACCTCAAGGCTACAGTGTACTTCAACCACTCTCCCTGACAAATGATCTCTGCACCACCAGCCAAGCACTATGTGGGTTGCTGCCATTTCATTACCAGTCGTCATATTTCTGGTCGGCGAGCATCCCTGATAGGTGTGCGCATGAGCTTGAGGACCCACTGCAATATGGCAATGATTCAGCTGTAAATCGCTGAACGTATTTACAGCCAGAGCTTAAATTGCTTGCAATGCGGAGGCAAGTTTCTTGGGTATTTTTCCGGGTGAAATAACACCTGAACTGAAAAGTGGCAGTAGCGGACAGATACCCCACAAAAGCAGAGATCCACTGACAAAGCAGCTTCTGCCACTCTGTGATCAGGTAAGGCAATGTAGTCAAGCACAGCTCTTCAAATTAAAACACAGGCAACCAAAGAAAGAGGTATGTTTTCTGTTTTCATAAGGCAACACCAAAAGCCCACATTGAGCAGATGTGGGTTCCTTGCAATTGCTTTCTTCCGTAGCTGCCACCCTTACTAAATGTAGCAGCCATGCATTTATCTGGTATGTTACCCTCTCATCAATTTGCATTCCTGGATGTGTGATTAAAAAGCAAAAACAGACCTATTCCATGTTTCAATATATTAAGACAGAAAACCATTTTCAAACATCTTTGGTAGTACAGTATTTGAAAATCCTAACGTAATGACTGGTAGAAAATTTTCAGAACTCATATTTTCAGAACTCAATTTTCAGAACTCACACACCGCACATAAAGTGAGGAACTTAAGGAGCTACTTATCCCTTTCCTCTCTGGTCATATCTGCACTCAAAAATGCCCCCTCCAGCTTTGAAAAAGCAGCTTTGGGTTTGGGTCATTAAAATGGTTGGAGGGGGAAACATTCAGCAGCATTTTCCTGCCACTCCTCCATGCAAATGTGCAGCCTCCTCTGACAGTTTTTCATTTCAATTTTAGGATTGCTGAATATATATCTGGCAAACAATGTTTGGCTCTTAGCTCTTGTAAGATTATAAACTGTTACAATATATTATTTTAAAATATGCTCAAGGAGAGCTTGTTGATGAAAGTAAGACACTACTTTAGCAATTTGTAGAGGCGTATCCACCAAACAAGCTAGGAGACGTGGATTTAAAAACAGGAAAAAGAATAGCCGTGACATCATGTGCCAGGGGAATGAGATGGAGCCCCCATAAATCCAAGAATCTGGCTGATGATTGTTGTGGTTTCCTCAGAGGCATTTGGTAGTATGCGAGTTGTTTTGACAGGACATTTGAAAGCAATGCCATTCAAGTAATGGTGGTAGGGCTCCTCAATCTGTAAAGTGAGCAGATGGTTATTCCAGGCTGTGCCATTTAATTCTACTGCACGGCTCATGACTATTTTCATGCGGACTGGCTTTTAACAGATCTCTGTGATCCATCCAATCTGATAGATTTCAGTAAAAGAGACAGAAGCTGCCAAGCTCCACAAACTCAAGCCTTCTGCTGTTAACAGGCCTTAAACTAACATTAGCAATGACTTTTTTTTAGCTTAATAAATGTGATTGGCCCTCACGGGCATTTGTGGGTAAGTGATAAAGTCTTTGAAAGGAAAATATGCACATTGAGATAGACTTTTTCTCTTTTTAAAAGGTGACACCTGCAAAACATTGAGTACATCTTGACATAGAAAGAAATGTCAGCAGGAGGGCTAAGGGCACACATGTAGAATGAGTTAAATGGGGCTTCTGGGTAAAGTCAGTATTGCAGCCTGAATGAAGTTTGCAGGTGCTGACCTCTTGATACTTCGAAGCTTTTTTAAACTCTCCTGGATTTTTTTGAACATTTGTTAAATGTTGCCTATTCCTCTACCATCAGGTAAGCCACAAGTAATACGTTTTTTTAAAAACTGAAACTTTGTGGAAGTCTCCAATACAAATCTCCAGTATATCTCCAATATAACTGATGTTGTGAGTTATCAGGTGGTTCTCTCTGGCTAAAGCTGTCCATTTAGAGCAGCCTTCCCCAACCTGGTGCCCTCCAGATGTTCTGAACAACTCCCATCATCCCTGACCACTGGGAGTTGAGAGTCCAGTAACACCTGGAGGGGCACCAGGTTGAGGAGGGATGATTAGGTGATTTCTCGTGGTCTCCACCCAACCCAATGTGCTACCGTCTCTGTGATGTTCTGTGTTTCTGCCTTTCTAGCTTGATGTCAACACATTGCAAGAGGTTCGCTGCAAGAACCCTAGCCCATTGGCTTCTGTAGCTTGGAAGCCTACACAGGCAGATATTTGCACATACTCAATTCCACTAGTGCAGTCAGATACTGACTTTGAATCATTTTGGAGCTGCTTGGTTTTTCCCCTTTTTGGGTGGGGGCTGGGAGGCCCTTCTGCCTCACTCTTCTCTTTTCTCTTGCAATTCACTTCTCTTGAAAAGGCTAAGGTTCAGCGTAGCTCCTATGGTCTGCAGTGATGTCAGTTCCTCACCACAAGCAGCAACAACCTACTTTAAAGTGGTGTAGTGATCTCCCCTTCTGTACTTTCCCCCCAGCTTTCATCCTATCAAGAAGCAAACTCAAACTTTGCCAGCTTTTTTGTGTACCTAGACAATGAAAAAGGAATCACTGAATGGAAGGGATCCTGAGGGTAATCTCATCCCTGCAATGCCAGGGTCTAAACTCCCTGCAACGCAGAGTCAACAGTAGCACTACTCATGCTTTCTCCAGCAGTCTACCACATCCTCCCAGTCCCACTTGCAGGGCTGGCCCTACCATTAGCCAGGGCGAGGCGACCACCTCAGGCATTAGATGTTGGGTGGGGTGAGAGGGGACACTGGCAGAAAACTCCAGCCATCAGTACTGAGCTTCCCTGGTCATTCCGCTCTTCAAGAACAAAGCTGCGTGCACGCGGCCAACTTGCTGGTCTCAGTTGTGGAGGATGCTGCCACATTGCTGGTGTTGAATAATAAGTTGCCAAGCTACTGGGCTTCTGTATTTGGAATGGGAGGTGCCATCTTGCCCTTTGCCTTGGGCAACAAACTTCTCCTGCTCAACTTGTACTCGGAATTGCTGTCCAAGTGAGTACCATACAAGCAAAACTTGTAATGATTTTGTTTTCAAAAATCAAAAGATCTGCCTCCCATGAGGGCTGCACATGCACGAGAATGCCATGCCTGGCAACACCTGAGTTCTGCCCCTCCTTGCAATGTGTGGAGAAAGGTCAAATAGTTGTGTGCTTGTCCTCTTCCGCTCCAAGTTCTTTTGTTCACAGCTTTCTCTTTGTGTGTGTGCGCTTATCACTACCTATGAGAAGACCACCATGGAAAGGTGCCAGCAATCTGACTGACTCAAGAAGGATTTGGTGATTATAGTCTGTGCAGCTGGTGTTTCCAACACTGCTCCATTTACAACAACTGCCACATGAAGCTGAGAAAATTAGTGGTTCTGAGCAAAGGAGAGCTGGAGCTTCTGCTGCATGTGAGAATAATGGAAAAAACCACAAAGCTATCCTGTCCAACCAGGTGGCTTACAAAACTTGCTGGGCAGAGTCAATATCCAGCTCATTTGCTGAGGATGAAATTAAGTGTATAATTTGCAAGGGTTGCCCAATCCTCATTGGATGGATCATGACCAGTGAAGCAAAGTTTGCCAGTTGAAACTCACCTGGCTCATCTGAACTGGCAGGTAGTTTGGATATTTCTGTTTTTATGTACTTTTCCTTTGAACTCCTGTGTGAGAGACAAGGTGGATTCCCTTTATCCTAAACATTCTTACTTGCCTCTGCTACTCCCGGTCTTCTTTGTTTCCAATGACACTTGGACAACATCTGTCAATTTCTGCTCCAATACATCTGCAATCCTGTTCACCCCTCATGTTGAACTTGCTGAAAGCTGAGTTCAGAGAAAGTTCACCTATATGCAGTTAGAGGAATGGGTTTCAGCATTTCTTGTTTTGTATTTTCAGTCCTCTCATTAATGTGAGCTCATGGAAATGGCAAAGAAGGGAAATAATGTTAGATTATTCCCTAGAAATGTATACACTGCTTTTTTTTTTGCAAACCCTCAAAGCAAATTGAGTAATAGTAAAAATATCAATACAGATTATTAAAATGACAATGCAACAGTGAGACAATAGCAACAGGGCAGCTGAAAAACTCAGGGCAGACCAGCGGCGTAGCGTGGGTTGTCAGCACCCGGGGCAAGGCAAGTAATTTGCGCCCCCTAACCCGTGGATTTGCGCCCCCTAACCTGTGGATTTGCGCCCCCTAACCCATGGATTTGCCCTAACCCCAGATGTTGCGCCCGGTGCAGCCGCCCCCCCCTGCACCCCCCACGCTACGCCACTGGGGCAGACTAAGCAACTCTTCTACAGGCCTGGGAGAAAAAGATATGCTCCACTTGGGCTGCTGCAGGTCAACAATTATGCTACTGTCCCTTTTAAGGAGGAGGAGATCCATTCAAAGTCTGTGTGCTGAATGCTGGAGAGACTTTTTGGTAGGTTGACTATGTAATGTGTTGGGGGTATAGATCACATTCACATCATGGCTCAAGAGAGGAGGAGTGGCATGTTTTGTCCCCTGAAATGGTAACATTTCTCAAAGGCTAATTGCTGAACATCTTAAGACAATTCCCTAACAATTCCAGACCCCAATTAGAATATAGTGTGTGCGTGTGCTGAACTTTGAACATGTTTCACACAGGTCATTCTGGCATCCATCGGTGATGATCTTCTCAGAACCAATTTGAAGATAGTCTTGGGCAGGCATGCTCACACATAAAACAATATTTGAAGAGGTCCATATGCCCACATGGATGCCAGCTTTGTATTATTGGTCTGGAGGTCTCCTAGAAGAAAAGGGGGAATCACTTTCATTTGTGCAGGGCATGTCTCTTGATTCTCCCCATCTCCCTTTAGGGCCTGCAGTTCACACCATATCCTCTACTGTTCCAAAGGCTCTCCTCAACCCCTGAGAACAGCATTTTGAGTGGCATGAGGGGCCTTCATTGGCCAGTGGGAAATTGATGAAGATGGGGGTGTCCTGTGAAAATGGCAAAGAATGTTTTGTGATTCTTTCTGGCTCCAGAAAGAATTTTGTGATTCTTTCTGAGCAACAGACCATAGTGGCAGCCCTACAGAAGTACCCTTGGATTTACATTGCAGAGCCCTTTTAAAAAGGTGCATTTGACAGAGTCAAGTTGTGCCTCAGCCAAATTGACAGAAGTTTCCAGGCTAGGAAGAAGTTGCTGTTTCAAAACACTGCTGCCTCTCTGTCTTCAGAAGGTTTCTTCCTATCGATTTGTGATGCAATGAACATCTGCAGGGACTCACTAATGCTGCAGCCAAGCCCAAAGCACTGAGTCAGCCTCCAAGGCTCTTTATGGGAGAAAGTGCCGTGAAGCCAAAAAGACGATTCCCTTTTGCATGAGTAAAAAACACTTTCTATGTTCTGCCTCTGGGATGGGCGAGAACTGCTGCATTGCATTTGCTGTTCTAAGGAATTACACAGGGCAGGTCACAGATTGTTCCACCCTAGCTGGAAATGAGCAATATTGTGGTGATGTAATGCTAATACACGAGGAGCTAATGCAACAGCCAAGATGGGCTACACTGAGGCAAGACTGAAACCTTGACATTGTGCAAGATCTTGTCACATGAGAATGTAGAGGTTTTTTTTAAAATATTCCCCCCATTTAAAAAAGAAAAAGGTTTCTAAGCCCTTTAGAAACCTTGCTTTACAAACTGTGAACATGTCTTCAGCTTGCCATGTTGTCATCAAATAACTAGGCTCTCTTCCAAAATACCCGCTTTCCAAAGAAATTAAAGTGATAAATATCCAAGTGCAGATGTAATTGGTAAGAACACACACATCCTTTGTGGCCAAGCTTTTTCAGCTCCACCAGAGAGGGAGCTTTCATCTCCTGTGCCAAACCGTTCCAGGGTCTGATTTGCCTTCAAGTGTCCAGGCAAAGTTGGCTTGACTAGGGCTTGGGATCATTCGGATTGATTGGAACTGGGAAAGCTTTGCCTTGCTGCCTTGCCTAGCCATCTTAAGTTCTGCAGCTCAGTGGCTAAGCAGACGTTTTGCATGCACCCCCCCCCCCGGTTCAATCCCTGAAGCTTTCAGTGTGATGGCCTGGGATTCGGACTCGGAGGCTGAACCTGAGGAATCCCAGCCTGCACAGGAGTCCCTGCCTCCAGAACCAGCTGAGCCGGGGCTGGGGCTTGAGCCTGAAGGGTCCTCATCTGTGCTGGATCCTCAGGTGCAGGCACCAGCTGAGTCTGCTCTGGCTCCAGAGGTGATCAATGGCCCATTGCCTGCAGGTGCTCCACTCTCAGCTTCATCAGGGGAAGCTGAGGTTGCCTCTGGGTCCGGTAACCCTCCAGCCTCTCCTGAGCTACAGAGGCTCAGGGCAGAGAGGCGGAGGAAACTAAGTTCCCGCATGAGGAGTGCTTGCCTCCAGGCCAGGAGAGACAAGTCACTTGTGGACCGGGACCACCCTATGCCTCAGGGCAGATAAAAGCCAGCCAGCCCCAGTCCCAGGTTATGGGAGCAACATTGTTGGTAGCCTGTTCCTGCCTGCACCCTGTCCTGTTCTTCTGCCAGAGTTCCTGACCTCACCCAACTCCCTGCCTTGGACCCCGCTTCAGCTTTGACAGACAGCCTCCATACCGCACCCTCGACCTCGGACTGGACTCGGACCTCGCCGCACTGTTAACCCTTGGGACCAGCACATTCAGGTAGGGCTGGGGTGAAAGCTGCTGCCTGAAACCCTGGAGATGTGTTGCCTGTCAGTGTGCAGACAACCTAGAGCTAGCTGGACAAATGGTCTGGCTCTGAGTAAGGCCAGTCCTGTGCTTTTCCCTTTTTCTGCTTTGTGGCTTTCTCAGCAGGCATCACACCTTTGACCAGCTGGCTCTTCTTCTAAAGCTTGAACTCATTCTCACACCTTTGTACATGGCAGTTGTGGTCTCCATCTGCCCATACAGACTGCCAGTCATGCGTCCACAAGACAAAGCAATTATGCACATGTGAAGGATGCCTCCCCCCAAGTGAAGTCGGGATGTATAGTCAATACAAAGCAAATCAAAATAAGAGCTGCTTTTCTTACAGGGATGTGCCAGAGCCTCTTGGGCAGACTTTAGTGTGAGCTGCCTGTGATCATGTCAGCCTGTGGGAGCTGTAAGGACATAACGAACTGTTTGAAAACCAGTTGCACACATTTATGGAAGAAATCCAAATGTGACTTTAGGTCACATGTCTTCTAAACATTTTCTTAAGAGGGTGTGAAGAAGCAGAAGAGAAGACAGTGACAGCCCAATAGGAGCCAGCTCCTAGAGGCCTTGGTCCCTTTGCCCCCCCCCAATAAAATATTTGAGGAGGCCACCCCCCCCCAAAATTGATGGGCATTGTCATTCAAATGGTGTGTGCATACCATGTCTTGTGATTGATTATGCAGAGTGGGGCTTACCTGCCCCCCATTTTATTCAAGTTGGCACCCCTGTACTGCCCTGATGCCTCAGCCCCTCTATGCAGAGGTGTGGGACAAAAGGATCGCACCCAGTGGTTCAATTGGGTACCATTGTAAAAGAATTACAAGCGAAGTTTATGTGTGATAGACAAAAGTAACTCTCTCCCCCCCCCCCACCTCTCCCCGGCATGCTACTAGGTGATGAAATAATAACTGGGTGCAGACAAGCCACTTCTAACAAGCTGCTAGGTCACCTCTTCAGCTCATGAAATGGCTCCAGAGCTGTCTGCTTTCTGGAAAAGCTTGCAATTTTGCACAATTATCCCAAGAACCTACCCACCCACCCCTTTTGGTCTTGGCTGTCAATGTATGTATGTGGAAGTGTCTGGTTGTGGGCTCTCTAATTGCAAAGCTGAAGAGAGCACTGACACGAGAGAGAATTTCAAATCTGTCTACCTCTCTGTGATTTGCAAGGTTGGCAAAATACTGAACAAGGAGAACCGGTGTGGAAAGCTGCTTAGAATCCCCGGCGGGATGACTCATTTTCATGCTGTGAATGTACATCGGCACCCCGAGCTGGAAGGCTGTGTACAAACAGCTGTTTCCAAGAATACACAGAGCACCTAGAAAGAACATACAGGAACTCGCCAGGCTTTCTAAAGGACATAGTTACATATGCAGTACCTTATGGCTAATAAGGTGATGCTTTTGAGTGCACCAGCCTCTGTTGCGAAAGCAATACAAATGGTTGGGTCTATGAGAGCGCCTATTCCAGCTGAAAAAAGGAAACCTGTGGGAAAGCCACAGGCAGACTTTTTTCAACATATAGTCCAGAAATATTTCTCTAGCTAGTTCCTCTCCCCTCCCCACCTCACAGCTGCTTTAATTGAAGGGACTAGACTGGTTTCCTTAACCGGCTCTGCTTGTTTTACTGATTTGGCTAATGGATCCTTTGTGCCCTCTCTGCTTTCCATGGGCTTGTCAGCATCAGGGAGTGTCTATTGTCTTTTCAAGGACAACAACATGACATTCTGATTGTCCACACATAACCGGCAAGAGGAAGGTGGGAGGAGAGCTTTGCTGTGCAAGAAAGAGTAAAGGTCTTCTCACATGTTTCATGTAGCTAGAAGGTTTGGGTATGTGTTCTTCTGCAGTGAGACTCATATGTATATATCCCCCCCCGGGAAAGTTACCTTTTACTTAGTTGGTCTCTAAGGTGCTACTGGACAATTTTTTTATATATTTTGACTGCATCAGACCAACACATCTACCTACCATCATCTAACAGTTGCCTTGCTATGTAATTTTTTTTTTTTTTTAAAGTCCCCAGTGTTTCAGTAATAGTGACTATGAATCTGGGAAGGTCTTTAATTGTTTCCCAAGATGTCACAATATTTCTCTTCTAAGGAAAGCTGAAAGCTAATGAATATACATTAGTACCTTGGTTTTCAAATTTAATCTGTTCCAGGAGTCCATTCGACTCCCGAAATGGTTTGAAAACCAAGGCGCAGCTTCCAAATGGCTGCAGGAGGTTCCTGCAGCCAATCAGAAGCTGCGTCGGATGTTCAGCTTCCAAAAAATGTTTGCAAACCAGAACACTCACTTCCCGGTTTGCGATGTTTGGGAGCCGATTTGTTTGACAACTAAGGTGTTCGACTACCAAGGTACGACT
The DNA here is from genome assembly GCF_964188315.1 of Podarcis muralis. NCBI lineage: Eukaryota > Metazoa > Chordata > Lepidosauria > Squamata > Lacertidae > Podarcis > Podarcis muralis. Next base: position 48,179,410 of record NC_135660.1, read on the forward strand.
GTATAGGGCTGCTTTTAGGTTAGTGCCAGTGGGTCATTCAGATGGAACCTTCATTCATTCATTCATTCATTCATTCATTCATTCATTCATTCATTGTTTCATAAAATTTATACACCACTTGATTGTAAAAAAGAGAGAAAAAAAGCCTCGAATCAGTTTACAAAAAGATAAAATCATAAAACCAGGAAACTTTTTGCATTAAAACATTAAAAAGTTAAAATACTAAAATGGATCAAAGTTCATCTTAGCATTTCTAAGCATCTAGGAAGACTTGTCTAAACAAGAAAGTTTTTAAGAAGCACCAAAAAGAGTACAGTGAAGGTGCCTGCTTGATTTCAATAGGCAGGGAGTTCCAAAGGGCAGGTGCTGCCACACTAAAGGACTGAGTTCTTACGAATGCAGAACGGGTATTATGTGGTGCTTGTAGTAGTGCCAATTCTGCCCATTGACCAAAGGGGGCACGTGTGGGGTATGGTGATCTCATAGGTAAACTGGTCCCAAGTTGTTAAGGGCTTTATATGCTAATAGCAATACATTGAATCTGTTCCAGCAGCAGATCAGCAACCAGTGCAGATATTTGAGCACAGGTGTTCTATGCTGACAAGGCCTCACTCCTGTCAGCAATCATGCTGCAGCATTCTGCATTAACCGCAGCCTCTGGATCGAGTGCAAGGGGAGTACCACATAAAGTGCACTGCAGTAATCCAGTCTTGAAGTAATGAATGCATGAACTACTGTGGCCAAACTTTCCTGGTCCAGGATTGGCCGTAACTATGGAACCAGCCGCAGTTGGTAAAAGGTAGCTCTAGGCACTGAGGCTACCTGAGCCTCCGGTGGCACAGTTGGATTGAGAAGCAAAGTGAAGACTGACAGAATAATATCTATGCAGGAAACAAGACTAACACCTTTGCCCTCAGTGCCTACTAGCCATGTTCTGCCTCAACTCTCAGATGAAGTATGGCTCTGGATACCAGTTCCTAAGAATCAGAAGGAGGGAGAGTGTTGAGGACCTTCTTGCAGGCTTTTCATTGTCATGTGGGTTGCCCATTTTGAGAACAAATTGCTGGACTAGCCCGGTCTTTGGTATGATCCCGCCGGGCTTTTCTTATATTTCGTTCTCTGCCTTTGAATATCCGTTGTCACCTCTCCTTTGCAATTGCATCGATTAAAGAGGAGTGTTTTGCAGTACAGGTTGTACAAGCACCACCTGCTGGTGTGTAAATATTTTTCTTACCTACTGTCAGAATTATGATAGCTTCCAGGGTTTATTAGCATGCGCTCTGGATTTTATTTCATTAAATTAAGATCTGTCAGACAAGCCGAGACATATTATTTGCTATGCTCCCTTCTTCAAGGTCAGATGTAGGACAGTTGCCCTCGTTCACCTCCATTCTCTGGGAACGATCATCTGCTGGGGCTGCACTTTTAGAAGCTAGGTAACGGTGAGGAAACTCTTCATGCTGCTGAATGAGGAATAGCCATCATATTTGGTGGAACAGAGAGAGGGAACATCCAGTTAATTAATTCGTGGAAAAGACTGTCTTGTTAAATGAACGATTCTAAGCACTGACATAGAGCCGCATTGGATTAGCTTTCCCCCTTGCACAGCTGAAAAGAGATGGGTTTAAACATGTACACAAATTATGGGGGGAGGAAATGGCAGCCAACCTTCCTTTTGAGGCAACGTTTGTCAAAATGCTTAATTAAAAAGGAAATACAATGCTGAAGATCATTGTTCATGATAATGGCTGGTCAGCTTTTTTAGTAGCAACCATGAGCATTTAGAGAGTGCAAGGATGGGGTGCCTGTGGCCTTTGAGATGCTCTTGGTTTCCAGCTTATCATGAGCCCCAGCCAGCATGGAAGGTGGCCTGGGATGATGGGAATTGTACCTCAGCCACACCTGGAGGGCCACCCTTGATATAGTGCTTGGAGCAGTCATAGAATTGTAGAGTTGGAAGGGACCACACGGATCCTCTCGTTCCCGCACCCTCTCTCTTTCGTAAGGGCAAATGCAAGACACTTGAACCATCCTAAAAACAAACAAACAAAACCACTCTTTCAATAAACTATTTTAAAAAGGCAAGCTTACCAGAGAAACGTATTTGAGAACAGTTTGTAAAAGCCCATCCAAAAGCTCTGCTTTGCCCAAAGGCTTCTGTGAGGCTGAGCAGTTCAAATCTCACATCATTTGTTAACTCTTTCATTGCCCTGACTCCGTCCCTACACTGCTATAGAATAATACTGACCTACATTATAAGATTGTTGTGAAGATTATAGTGAGGAGCCCCTTGTTGTGGGTTTGAGCCCCACAGTGGGCAAAAGATTCCTGGATGTGTATAGTGTTTGTTGGCATGGGGGGTGCGGCGGTGCTCTTTTGATTCTTCCCTCCACGGGTCTCATTCTCTGGCTGCCTCCCCCACCCCGCAAGCTGGATTCAATTCCGATTTCAGAGTCACCTAGTGGGGCAGGGTTGGGGATTTATTTCTGGAATTGCATTCAACACTGTATCCTCCTTGACGTTTCTAGTATTGCAGGCAATAGGTGCTAATTTGAATAACTATCCTTTGTTAAGTGCCCAACCCCATTATGCCCTTAGGAGGACAATTTCCCAATGTTACACAGGGCGTTGCTCATAAAATGGCACGGCTGATTCTTATGATCCACTGCATTGCGATGGCGGCTCAGGATTAAATGTGGTTAAGCGTGTTGGACTAGGACCTGCAAGCCAGGGTTCAATGACCTGCTCAGCCATGAACTTCACTGGGTGACCTGGGGCCAGTCACAATCTCTCAGGGTCAACAGGGTCGTTGTGAGGGGAAAATGAAGAGGACAAGAAGCATGCACACCACCTTGAGCTCCTGGGGGAAAGGTGGGATATGGGTCAAGTGGATCTTTGAAGCACCAGGACAGGAGACTCTGCTGCCGCCTGGTGTTTTGGTTTCTCAGGCCCTTAATAATTCAGGAAGGATGTCTGGATCAAGTCATGGAAGTTGTGGGCCAACCTTCACCAACTCAGCACCTTTCAGATGTTGTCGGACTACAACTCCCATCAGCCCTGGTCAGCACTGCTGGTGAAGGCTGCTTAGGCTGAAGGTTATCTTCCTGTGGCAGCATCGCTTTTCTGCATTGACGGTTGCCTTCTTGCGTAGCAGTGTGGTTGAGCAGGATTCATAAGATAATGGAGGTGGGAGGGCAGGCTGGCCTAGTAGTGCAATTGGGACACTGCCCTGCCAACTTCAGTTTGCCCTCAGCCAGCTCCCACCCGCTTCCAGCTTCCCTCCTCCTTAGTCTCCATGTGGCCTTTGTAGAATTCGTCAAGGAAGAGGAGGCTAGAATTAGTTGGCTCTGCTTCCCATTGCCTCTGGCTCCATAATAATAATAATAACTCTGGGCGGCTTCCAACACAATATTAAAATACAGTAATGCATCAAACATTAAAAGCTTCCCTAAACAGGGCTGCCTTCAGATGTCGCCTAAAAGTCTGGTAGTAGTTCTCTTTGACTTCTGGTGGGAGGGCGTTCCACAGGGCGGGTGCCACTACGGAGAAGGCCCTCTGCATGGTTCCCTGTAACTTGACTTTTGCAGTGAGGGAACTGCCAGAAGGCCCTCGGCGCTGGACCTTAGTGTCCAGATAGAACGATGGGGGTGGAGATGTTCCTTCAGGTATACTGGACCGAGGCCATTTAGGGCTTTAAAGGTCAGAACCAACACTTTGAATTGTGCTCGGAAACGTACTGGGAGCCAATGTAGGTATTTCAAGACCAGTGTTATGTGGTCTCGGTGGCCGCTCCCAGTCACCAGTCTAGCTGCCGCGTTCTGGATTAGTTGTAGTTTCCGGGTCATCTTCAAAGGTAGCCCCATGTAAAGCGCATTGCAGTAGTCCAAACGGGAGATAACCAGAACATGTACTACTCTGGTGAGACAGTTTGCGGGCAGATAGGGTCTCAGCCTGAGTACCAGATGGAGCTGGTAAACAGCTGCCCTGGACACAGAACTGACCTGCGCCTCCATGAACAGCTGTGAGTCCAAAATGAATCCCAGGCTGTGCACCTGGTCCTTCAGGGGCACAGTTACCCCATTCAGGACCAGGGAGTCCTCCACACCCGTCCACCTCCTGTCCCCCAAAAACAGTACTTCTGTCTTGTCAGGATTCAACCTCAATCTGTTAGCCACCATCCATCCTCCAACCGCCTCCAGGCACTCACACAGGACCTTCACCGCCTTCACTTGTTCTGATTTGAAAGAGAGGTAGAGCTGGGTATCATCTGCATATTGATGGACACCCAGCCCAAACCCTCTGATGATCTCTCCCAGTGGCTGCATGGAGATGTTGAAAAGCATCTAGTGTTGGGCTCCCTACCTCGCACCCACTGGGGGGGGGGGTGGCACTGGTCCAGCGGGGCCATTCATAATGATAATCCACACTGTGTGATCCTCATGGTCCCAAGGCCACTAGGGAAAGTGAGGAAATATGGCACCACCTCCTGTGCAGAAAATACAGGACTGGACAGAGGTTGCTCACCTGACAGGGTAGAGCTGCTGCTGTACTTATTATGATTATATTCACATTTATTTATATCCTGCCTTTCCCCTAGACCAGGACTCAAGGCAGCTTAAAAAAACACTAGAACAACACAGATAACATTCAGAAAGCTAAAAACATATACAAGATAATAGTTAAAAAGCAAATAAATTATAAAAAACAACATAAAAAATAGATTTATTAAAATACAGACAGTTAAAACAGCACTATTAAAAGCCCTAAAAGTGGCCCACTCAGTTCAGTGGGACCTAGGGTTGAGTAAGCAAGCGTAGAGATGCAGCAGAGGAACACAGGGAAACGCCAGCTCTCTGGCTGCTTCTGGCTGAGCCACCATAGCTCAGAATGGATTTATAACATCAGGCTATAAATCCATTTTTGAAAAGTAGTCTTAACCGTCTCCCTGTGAATGGCTGTCATCAATTCCTTTGTGTGCCGTCATGAAGGGTTTCACAGCTCTTTGATCCATGGTGGTGGTTGATTAATTCCCACCTTTCTCCTTTCCTGCAAAAATATTTCTCTCTTGGTGCTGTTGTGGAGTCATTCGCTTGTCATCTCTCTCAAGCCATAAATCACATTGGGGCACAGGTTGCATCTAGTTTTATATATTAGACAGCCAGATCACCTTGCCTTTAATCCTGGTTCGGAATTCTTTATTGCCTCTTGAAATGCTGCACTATTTTAGAAAAACAAAAAAAACCCACCAAGCCACTTTTGAATACGCTTGTGAATTTCAGAATCGACGTACTTTGCTCTTGCAGCACCAAATTTGCTGATTGCTCACCGGCTGCTCTTCAAATCCCTGACACTTCTGATTGTCACTTCCCTACCATGAGCCTGTCAGTAACCATCAGTTGCAGATGGATGTAACAGACTTGCTACCTTCTGGCTGCAATGTAATTAGGAAAAAAATAAAAAATCATCCCAGTGCTGGTAAACTTAACTGCAGTGACCTAATACTACCAGTAGGTGTCGTTGCACCCTTGCACTCTTCGTTTTCTGTAGCTCAACTCTTTTTTAGTTTTTGCTCCAGTGTTGAGTTTTTCTTTCGTAATAGAATTTTTTGTTGAGGGGATTTTCCTTTATAACACAACTCTTCTATATATCAACTATGAATTTCCTGTGCTGAGCAGTTGAACATAATGGAATTTACTTTTGTGTAGACATGTAAAGGTTTGCACTGTTAATTAGCTAGTTAATTTTGCTTACAAAATACCTGAGATTATGGATTAATGTTTACAGGAGACATGGTCAGCTGGTAACAGGGGCTTAGAAATGATGTTCTTTTGATGTTCTTAATAGGATAAGCCGCCATTATTTTGTTTAGGGCTTCTCATAATAACCCCATTCTCTTAGTACCTTGCAATATTTTAGCACTGACACCCAGGATTAATTAGAAACTTGGTCTTCCTATTACTACCCTGGGAAGATGGAGGCATTGTGGGTTGATGGTTCCTGTGCCTGTCCTGGATGGGGTCACACTCCTTTTGAAAGAAGAGTTGAGTTTTGGAGTTTGAAAGTCCCCTGGCTAGGAGTGACATTTAGTAGCTATGGCTAGACCATTCATGGACAGCCATGGTGATTCAGGCTCTGGCAACCTCAGGACTCAGTTATTGCAACGTGCTCTATGTGGGGCTATACATGGGCCCAGTGGCGTAGCGTGGGTTGTCAGCACCCGGGGCAAGGCAAGCAATTTGTGCCCCCTAACCCGTGGATTTTAGCACTCGAGTTTCTTCCGTGCGCCTCCCAGATGTTGCGCCCGGTGCGGCCGGCCCCCCTGCACCCCCCACGCTACGCCACTGCATGGGCCTACTCTGGAGGCTCGAGCTGATGGAAACCTAGAGGGTTGATAGGAACAAACTATATCCAGCACACAATTCCAGTGCGGCCCATATTCTGCTGGGACAGGTTCTGGTTTCTTGTATTAATTGTCAAGACCCTTGACAACATGGGTCCAGGATATACCAGAGATCCCGATTCCTTATTTCCCTACCCAATCATGGAGATCTTCAGGGGAGTCACTGTGAGTAGCCCCCTTATGACTTTGATGCATGCCAGTATTGTGGGGCCAATTTAATGGAACTCTCTTCCAGTCAAAGTTAGACAGGTCCCTTTCTGGTTGAATTTCTGTTGCCTCTTGAAGGCGACTTCTTCTTTTTAATCTCAGCAGACATTTTAATTGGATTGTGATTTTATAGCTTTACCTCATTATTATTTCCTTTGTTCTGAGTTGCTGTATACTGCAAAGAGGCCATTGTATTTAAGCAGCATATAAATGGTCAAAATAAATGAATAAAAATATCAAAGAATAGTTTTGTACAGATTGTTACTGGCCATGGCACTGGATGCAGAAGTGTCATATCTCCTCCCCGGAGGACATGTAGCTTACTTTATCTAGGTGGAGGCAGGAAGAGAGAGGGTGAGGGACTGTCTCACAGTGATTTTACTTGGTCACCAATATAGAGATACTGAGAACTCTGGCTGAAGAGGAGGTCAACCTTCAAGGCCAACAGCAGAACCAGAGCTGAGATGGAGTTGACTGTATGTCCAACTTAAGAACACAGAAATATAGGAAGGGCTCTGCTGCATCAGGCCGAAGGCCAGTCCAGTCCAGCATCCTATTTTCACAGTGGATTCACATTCTGTTTCTCCACAAACTTGTGGGCATATATGAGTTTGTGACTATGGCTACGTCTTGTGGGAACTTGTTTTAACAGGCGATTTCTTCCCCAAACAATTCCCTGTGTCAGGAATTCTGATGTGAAACCTACACTAAAATGGACTGTTTTCTCACGCTAACAGTGCTTGCAAGTGACACATTTCCAATGACAACAGATGCTGAAGATATGTCTATGGTCCCTTGTATCCAATGCAGGGCTACGTAACCGCCCTATCAGCGCAAGGATTTTTATTTGTACAGTGGAACTTCCTCCCACTGCACCCTCCCCAAACCTGCTCTGTGGGGGGTGGTGGTTTGGGGACAACGACCCCAGAACAGATTCAGGGGGCAAGTGATGGGAAGGAAGTCCCATTGCGCAAGTGGAAATCCTTTCACTGATGGGATGGTTACTGAGTGATGTGTTGGAAAAATGCCAGTGACACTAACACTTTGCCTACATATTGGCCCTCACTCAAGGATTTGTCATGGGCCACTCAAAGGTCTTCCCAGCACACCCTTTAGGCATCTAAAAGGGCCTTAACTCTAAATGTGAGTTTTGATTTCGGTTCATTCTCTTCTGTCCAATATTTGAAAAAGAAAGCACGCCTGTCCTTCTTAAAAGTGGACAGGGGTATACAAATGGACATGTGTGGGGTATTGTGCCAAAGCGCCTTATCCCCATTTGTAACTGAGCTTAAATGTAGCAGCAAAACTCTGCCGCAATCAGAGCAATCCTGGTTTGCTCAATCCAAACATACAAAGCTTGGATGCCGAAGGAACTCTCTTTGATGGCAAAGTTTGTACACAGCAGCTCCCCTAACTGGGATCTTTCAATGATTCACATGGCAACAGGACCCGAATGCCTTTTTATGGCACTCAGAGGCATCGGGCTTGATTGATGTTAGACAAATATCTATAAAGAGAATATCACAGACATTTGAAATGGAACTTTCTTACCTCCCTGTTTGAGGAACTACTTCTTCAGGAATGATAAAACATTTCATGATTAGGCAAGCAATCCTGGCCATCAAACATTTTGAGCCAAGGGCATCATCGCCATAGCCCTGACCTTGGCTTGCTTCTGATTTTCTTCTTGGAGATATGACAAACAAACGAAGAGTTCTGCCTGCCACCCCCTTCTTTTTCTTATCTATCTTTCACACAAACACAAACATACTACAGATGCTTTTGAAAATTCTCCTCCATCTTTCTCCTTGGATTTTGGTGTTTCAGGTGACTGAGTTGTGTTTCTGGTGCTTTAAGAATCCTACACAGGAAGCTGCTTTCTACAGAGTCCATCCATCTACCTCAGTATTGTCTGCACTGACTGACAGCAGCTCATCGGGGTTTCAGACGGGGGTCTCACCCAGTGCCACCTAGAGATGCCCAGGATTGAATCCAGACCTTCTGCATACAAGGCAGCTACTGCACCACTAGGCTATGGTCCACACTCCCTTTATAAATCATACACTGTTTGTTTCAGTTTCTGAAAAATAGATCTCTTCTTGTGCAATTTGGCATCTCTCTCCTCTATTCTACACCACTGATGGGCAGCTGTGTGGGCACTGGTGAAAAAGCAAACCGAGCATCCACTTATTCTGCTTGCATCATGATTCTTTTTCTGGCTTGTGGGCTGTCCTACTGATGTTCACCCAGAAGGTTGCACAATGGCAAAGCACAAAATAATCGGAACGAAATCATACATAATGTGTTTGAGTAGATTACTAACACAGAGAGGGGGTGTTTGGGGAGGAGATGGAAGTGCACGCATTGCATGATCCTGTTCTGGAACAAATTTGGAAATCAGGAAGAGTGAAACAGAGGGCAGAGTGAACCCACGAAATAAAGGAACAGAACAGAAAATCCGCTTGTCCTTAACACATGCACAAATGCCTGTCAAAAGCCATATTTTGCCACAGCAAATATGACACATTTTCCACCTACCTTCCTAAGCTCCATGGGTGAGGCTGGGCATTTCTTCCAATAAGGTTCTGGTTTTGTGAATAACACACAAACACGGAAACTCTCTCTTTGTGATCCTGGTCCAGACAGGCTCCTGTGCAACAGTGGGCTGCACATCCTTCAGTGCCCAAGAAATCCCCTGCCCATCTGAATCCAGACCCTTCTGTAAATCCTGACCACAGTGATTAGCAGTTTAGGAAAGGTAAGGAGAAGCGCCTAAGCAAGTGACAAATGGTATGAGAGCAGATCCTGACTGACAGAATGCACAAAGCACAATACTTGCATATTGAGCTGTTATACTAGAGGGGGGGGGGGGCTGGCACAGTCCAGCGAAGAGGATCTGCATACTCATACAAGTGCTGAATCTTCTCTCTAGGAGATAAAAACAGCATTTGGCACCACTGAGCTGTGGCCCTTCTCCAAGTACCCCCACCAGGTATGTTTAAACAACACACTTAAAGATATGAGTATCCACTAAATGCTTAGCATCGCACCATTGGTTTTTATACAGTACTTGCAAACCACTTAGAAGTCTGTTTTGGCATTAAATGGTGAATTAATGAATTGCTACTCCTTCTACTAGCATGGCTAATGATAAGAATTGTAGTCCAACACTGCAGGGCTGCAGGCCCCCCATCTCTGCTCTAATACCTTCCTGGGTGTTGTCTGAAGGGCATCTCTTGCCCTTATGCAGTGTGGTGTAGTGGTTAAGAGCAGTGAACTTGTAATCTGGTGAACCGGGTTCGCGTCCCCGCTCCTCCACATGTAGCTGCTGGGTGACCTTCTCTGAGCTAGTCACACTTCTCTGAAGTCTCTCAGCCTCACTCACCTCACAGAGTGTTTGTTATAGGGAAGGAAGGGAAAGGAGATTGTTAGCTGCTTTGAGACTCTTCAGGGTAGTGATAAAGCGGGATATCAAATCCAAACTCTATCTTTAATCACTGTCTGAGAGGGAAGAACATGATCACAAGTACTACAATGAGAAAAGCCTGCTCACGGCTCTTAAAGGCACTGGAATCCTCAGGTGTACAAAGGCTACAACCCAGAGTCAGATTAATCATGTTAATATCTCACTGAAATTAATATGATTTGGAACTGTGGGCTGATAAATTCCAAATGCTGGTTTAATAAAATATGGAATACAGTTTACGAACATACGACGAAAGAAGGTATAAAGTTCAAGCAAATTTATAGAATGAGTTCATTTTGATATTTCAGAATGGTAACTTTCTGGCCAATATCCGGTTGTATTCTTCTTTTACTTTACTATATTTATCTATTCTTTGTATCGCCTTTTTATGTTAATTTTCCCTTTTTTAAATTAAAAAAAATTAAGTGGGTGATTTGTGTAATATGAGTACAGAATGCCTGAGACCCAGGTAACCTGTAGTTTTATGAGTAGCTGGGATATAGGCAATGTGTCTGTGTGAGGATGAGAGAGGTGCAATGAAGATGTAAAGCAGAAGCCTTTGCATGTCTACTCTGAAGTAAGTCACACATAAGGTAGGAATGATTGTACCAAGCCCACTTACCTGGGAGGAAGCCCTGCCGATACATTCCTTGAAACAAACCAGGACTTTCTGCACATTCTTATTTCAAAGCATCAAGCTACGCAGCAGGTGGGTGTGTTTGTGTTCTGGGGAGTCTTGTAATGCAAAAGGCTTGCTTGTAGGGACCGTCTGTGAATAGGGAAACACTGGTTTGTGTAGAGTTTTGATGCAGTTTACTGAACCTCAAGATTGGAAAGGGACTATGGACCTAAGCAGCATCTCACCCAGCATCCCTGTACATGCCAGAATAACTGAAGGCAGACTATTCACTAACCCATGCGTACAATTTGCTGTGCCTACAAACTGACTTGCGTATATACCAGAGGCTTAAATGGGGTGCCCCAAGCTCAGTCTGCTGTGAAAGGTGAGATGGGATGTTGGGGTGGAGGCAACAGGAAGTGTGGGAGTGCAGTCCTATACATGTCTACACAGAGGAAAGTCGTGCAGAATTCAACAGGACACACTAAGGCTGTGATGGCTGCTTGCTTGGGAATAGTCTCATCTCTTCAGGTCATACTTGAGAATAAGTGGGCACTGAAGCTTTGGATCTGCACCACGTATTTAAAGCACGTCCAATGAACATTAGTAGCACAAGACTTTCCTCCAAGAATCCTTGGGAACAGCAGTTTCCACCTCACACAATTACTGTTCTCAGCATCCGTAACTATAGTTCCCAGGAACCTCTGGAGACAGTAATGCACTATAAATGTGCATTGGATAGGCTTGAAATATATGGTGTGGGTGGGCCTTGATTATGAAGGGATTACTAGGTTTTTCTAGAGAAACAGGGATGTTCAGTGATGAACCAGGAAGGTAGGCTAGTTCTGAGAACACAGGGCCTGATGCAACCCAAACTAAGCATGCTTTTAAAGGCGCGTGCATTTCAGTGGGAGAATTAAGAACTTAACATGGCTTTTCCTAGTGAAAAACCACGAGTCAGTGCTAAATTTTCCCATTGAAATCAATGGGACTTTACAAAAATGCTTACGTTTTCCTGGATTGGGCCTTGAGTTGTCTTTTGGGAATCCCCATGCATAATCTGGAGATGTGTGTGTGTGTGCGCGCGCGCATGCATGTGCATAGATTTATTTTAGCACTGTCCTTTGTGTGAGTGGAGAATGTGGACACTGTAAAGCAAGGAATAGCTATCATGGTGACCTCTAAATGTTGTTTACCCACAACTCCTATTGCCATCAGTCTCGGGCAACATGGCCAATGTTAGGAATGATGGGATTTGGACTCTGACAACATCTGTTAGGTGTCATGTTAGCTAGCTAGCCCTGATGTAAGCAGTGGGTGTAGGATCCATGGGCATAGCCGGGGGGGGGCAGGGGGGAGCTGCCCCCCTAAATCAAGTAAAAAAATAAAAATACTTAACTGTTATCGCAGTTATCACAGATAACTCGGTTCTCTCCCCCCCCCAACGTAAAGGCTGCCCCCTCCAAAATAAATCCCGGCTGAGCCCATGGTAGGATCTTGGTGTACAGAATAAAGAGGTGCCTATTTGTATGGGGAGATATTTAGACATTCCTTAGCCAAGGGATCTGGGCAGGTGCTGTGTGCATTTGCAAGGGGTGCAAGTGGCCTGTGCTGGTCTCTGCAGCTCTTATCTGTCTTTGTGCACAGAGGTGGTAGAAGTGACCCAAGGAGGGACTTGTGACTGTGCAATGGCTGTGTAAGGTGCATGCTGCTCTTGTGTAGGCCAGCAGTTGTGCGGTGGCCCCAGGCCAGTTCCTCAAGAGCCAGTGCAAGCAACATACCACTTGTTGGTTTTGCGTAACTTTCCCTGGATGAGGGAGACGAACATATGAGAGAGAGAGACGGCGGCATTGTGCCCCGGTGAATGCTATGCACAGTGGAGAGAGGATATCCATAGCTGTCAGGTGCATGTGTGTGAGAGAGACAGAGAGAAAGAAAGATAGATGATAGATAGCTCTGTTTTGGGCGTGTGCGTGGCTCGAAAGTGTGCGAGAGAGCAAGAAATCTCTGTAGCCGTGCGGGTGGGGCGCTCGCTCGCTCGCTCGCTCGCGTCCAGCCAGCACCGTGGGAAGTTGCTGGGCTCCGCGGGAGCGCCCATAGAAGGGCGCAGGTGGACGAGGGCGCGCGTCTTGCCAGTGGCCCGACGGAGTTTCCTGCTCTCCCTTCTCCGCCTGGGGAGCGAGCGAGCGAGGAGCGCGGCGCTCTTGCTAGGCAGAGGCGGAGAAGCGCGCAGGGGGCCGTCCCCACGTGGCGCTGACGCTGCTGCTCGGTACCACCGGACCGAGCCCGGGCTATAAAGCGAGCCGGGAGCGGGGAAGGCAGTGCTCGAGCGGGCGCCACTGGCTGCGGACGGCGCTGGCTCCGCCACCGACGAGAGTCTGCCGGGCGCGCCCCCTGCGCCGCCGCCGCCTCCGCCCCGCAGCAAAGCCCGCCGAGAGTCCTCCTCCCTCTTCCCTCGCACCCCGCGACTGGCTTCAGCGAGCCGCGCGGCGTTTCTCGCTGCCGTCTGGGATCTGCTCCGCCGGCGACTGGGAGCAGAAGCCGCCCCTCGCGGGTGGGGAGGTCCTACCTGCCTCGCTGCCCTTTCAACTCTCCGGGACCCTCCCGGCGAAGGTAAGCGGGACTTTCGTCGTCTCCCAGCCCCGGCGGCTTCTGAATGGCTTCCTGAGGAGCCCCTCCCTTCCAGGCTGGACTTATTGGCGACTTTGCGGGAGAGGCGGAAGACAGGGTCGACTTCGTCCCGTCGATCCGCCCGGAGATGAGCTAGCGAGGGCTGGGAGGGCAGAGGCGAGCCGCGCGCTTCCCTGGCCGAAGGGAGACCCGGAGACGGCAGAATCGGAGCCGGTTCCCTCCCCAGTGGAGATCGCTGTTGCTGCTGCTCCTCCTCCTCTCGTCGGTTATCGTCAGCGGGGACTGAAAGCTGAAGGCAGCGGTTGTTCCTGCTGACTGGATTAAGGCTGCTCTTTCTGACTTCCCCAGACCGGACTTGCTTGATCCACCGGGCACCCAGAGCTCCCCTTCCTCGCAGGGTGTGTGTTAGGGTCACATCCTCCAACAGCCTACCGAGCTCGGGTTGATGTTTAACCTGGGGAGCCCGTTCACCGAGAGGGGGGGAATCTCTTCCCTGGCACACCTGCACCACCCGCTGCTGGAGGAAAGCAGCTACTCCCAGCACATGGATGGCAACGGGAGCCTGAATGGGAGCGACGGTGGGCAGAAAGGGGGCCTCCCTTACCCCATGTACACCACCTTGGCCCTCATCACCCTCGCCACGCTGCTCATGCTCGTCACCATCTTTGGCAACGTCTTGGTCATCATTGCCATCTTCACCAGCCGAGCGCTCAAGGCCCCTCAGAACCTCTTCCTGGTCTCCTTAGCCTCGGCCGATATCCTGGTGGCCACCCTGGTCATTCCCTTCTCTCTGGCCAACGAGGTGATGGGCCACTGGTATTTTGGCAAAGTGTGGTGCGAGATCTACCTGGCCTTGGACGTGCTCTTCTGCACCTCTTCCATCGTGCATCTCTGTGCCATCAGCCTCGACCGCTACTGGTCCATCACCCAAGCCATTGAGTACAACCTCAAGCGCACGCCGCGCCGCATCAAGAGCATCATTTTCCTTGTCTGGATCATCTCTGCGGTCATCTCCTTCCCACCCCTCATCTCCATCATGAAACAGGGCGACCCTGACAGTCAGCAAGCGAAGCTGAATTCGGAGAGCAAGGAACCCAGTTGCAGCATCAACAAAGAGACGTGGTACATCATCTCTTCCTGCATCGGCTCCTTCTTTGCTCCCTGCCTTATCATGATCCTGGTCTACATGCGCATCTACCAGATTGCCAAGAGGAGGACTCGGGTGCCTCCTGGCAAGAGAGCGGAGGCCGCAGAGAGGAGGCAGAATGGTCTGGCAGATAAGGATGACATGCCTGCAATGACCAAGCTCAATGGGGAGAAGGCAGCCGTGGCAGGAGGAAGCCAGGAGAGGGAAGAAGTCAATGGTATAGACCTGGAGGACACCTCTTCATCAGAACACAATGAGAGCCATCAGACCAGGAAGCAAGAGAGGCCGCAAAGGGGCAAGGGGAAGACCAAACTAAGCCAGATTAAGCCTGGGGACACACTGCAAAACAGAGTGGAGGAGGAAAGAGATGCGAAAGCTTCCCGGTGGAGAGGCAGGCAGAACCGAGAGAAACGCTTCACTTTTGTGCTGGCGGTTGTGATTGGGGTTTTTGTGGTCTGCTGGTTCCCTTTCTTCTTCACCTACACATTGACTGCCGTTTGTAAGAGCTGCCCCGTGCCCGATACGCTCTTCAAGTTCTTCTTCTGGTTTGGTTATTGTAACAGTTCCCTCAACCCTGTCATCTACACCATCTTCAACCATGACTTCAGGAGATCCTTTAAAAAGATTCTCTGCAGGATAGACCGGAAAAGGATTGTGTGAGGGATGGACCCAAGTTTGTTTACAAGACTTGTTTACGGAAGAGAGGCTCAGCTCTGGCTGGGCTTTGGAAGTGGGTGGTGTCTTATCCAGTGACTGGCCTTTGACTTCTCAAAGACTTCAGGAGACTTTGGCCTTGGCCCAGGTGGAGATGTTTCTGCCCAGTGATGGCTCTAGAGACCTGTTTGTAGGTATTGTTTCTATACACTTACAAGCTGAGCTTATGGCAAACTGAAATTAACTGATTGGAGTGTGTAAGTCAGGGAAGCAACAAAGATGAAAATATAAGTCATATATTTCAGAAGCACTTTCTTTCTATTTTTGCCCTTTGGACGATATGTCCCTGACGTCCTTGCAAAACTACAGTATTGCATCTTTGAGATCTGTACATCTTTAACTTTTGTAGGAGAAAGCAGCTTTGAAACCACTTTAAATATTTCTTGAGAACTTGAAATATATGTGGGGTTGGGGGGAAAATAAACAAAGACACATCAGAATGAACCTTCAGAGCCATCTCATCCATCTTAAAAATGACAGTATTAAATGCTAAGATTTCCAATGTGGCTTTGGCTTTGTAAACTGATAGCATAAACTTGACCATGGCCAGTGTTTTATTATATACCCTATATGTATTTTTTTTTAAAAAAACAATGTTTATGTTTTTTGTTTATGCAGTATTGTTAAAAAGCTTTATTTCCTCTTTTCCCATCAGCTGAAAGAAACAAGCATTAAAAGTTTCACAACTGAGAAGCATAGTACCTCTCAAAAGGATGAGCTCCTTTTAGATTTGAAATGCTGAAGAGCAACTGGGTTCTTAAAGGGTTAAGATAAGGTGCTCTTCCCTTGAAGTTACTCCACTGACTGTGTTCAATGCTAACTTATTTCCCCTGCCTGTGACTGTAAATAGATAAAATGATAGATGCAGCCTTTTTGTTTTACTTTACAGTGTTACCTGATTTGCATTGATTACATTTTCATTTGTGCAAGGTGTCTGCACAAGAAAACCTTTCATGCACAAGGACACTTCAGTGTGGGTATGGAATTTTTAAATTATTATTATTTTGGAGTAACCATAAGCATGTCAGCTTTCATTTTTTTTTCTAATTTCAGGTTTGGTTTATAAACATTTTCTTTGATTTGTCCTAGAGAAAAAGCAAATTATTGGTGTTATTCTACACCATATGTAAAAAACATTCATAGCAGCACAGGGGGGAAAGAGTCAATAATTGTGTTAAACATCTTCCTGATTCCACCCCCCCCCACTGTCCCAGCTGATGGCAAATAACTTCCTTGTCCAATAAGACAAACATCCTGAATATGATTAAAAGGGTGTAGGATGGGAAAGCAATTGGGGACATCATTTAAGCATTATAAAAAGAGTATTTGTTTAAATAAAAACTGATCATGATAGTTTCTGGCTGGTGATGGTGGTTAAAAACAGACATATATTCACAATGCTAAGGTTACCTGAGTTCTTCCTCGAAGGCAAATTTCTTAGTTGAATTGGCCCTTTTTAATTAAAAAATGTCTCCATTCTACAGAACACAACTGATGCCCCTCCTTTCAGACCAGTCCTCTTCTGACTGTGGAAACAGGCAGCAAGTCTCAGCGCTGCCTCTTAGCTTTGAATGTGACAGCTCTATTCAGTGAAACAAAACAGCTGTCAGATGGGATGCTACAACCAGAGGAAGGGAAGCAGAGGTAGCCACTGAACACTGAAAGTGTTACTTGTGCCCAGCTTTGAAATGGTTTTCTCGCTGGAGTGGACATATCAAATGCAGAACTTCCTTTTAAAACAAAGCAATTTTCTAGGGAGAGGAGATAATGACCCTTCTGTCGAACTGCATACTGGTATATACAAAGTTGTGGTGTATTTCTAAATTGTGCAGGTGCACACATGTGTTTACACAGCGGGACATGCCATTGGCTATGCCAGCACAGTGCCACAAAACTGCAGTCTTAACAATGGCATTGCAAACCTGTTGCAAAGATGACTCATTTTAGCAACGCAGGGAGAAAATGCTTAGAAATGAACCAGGGGTTTTGGACTGTATTTCCCTTCCTTTTTTTTCTTTTAACGGTGTGATAATACTCCTTGCAGAAAGATGCAGTTAGAAAGGCCCCACCATTATAACCTTTGTGATTTTCCCTGCTCATTGCAGCTACTAAAATATGAAACGCCTGAATCTTAATTATTCCCTATTTGCTAGAGAAAGAAGAGGATTAGATACGGAGGAGTTTTATTTCCGTTTTAGGCAAACTGCCTGCATCGTGGCTCTGTCCAACGATGTCCTGTGCTAGTTGAATAAGGTACCTCATTTGGGACACATTATGGGGCCTCTTCTCTCAAGGTTTCATAGGAGTGCTCAGGGCAGACTGGCCACTTCTGAGCAGGGGTTTTAGTCTCTGGCAGATTCTGGCTGGCAAGGAGTTCAATGGTCCTTCAAATAGAAAACACAGTCTGGTGTCTGGTGTCCATCACTCAGAAGGTGGTGGACTCTCCTTCATTGAAAGTTTTTAAACAGAGTTTGGATGGCGTCAGGGATTCTCAAGTTTGGCTGGCATCTGTCAGGGATTCTTTAGCTGTGATTCCTGCAATTGCAGGGGGTTGACCCTCAGGGAATCCTTCCCAACTCTATGGTTCTGTGCTTCTTTAGGAGATTAGAGCAGGCACAACGCTACAAGGCACAAATCCAGAAGAAGTTAGATGTGATTAAGGCTTATTTAGCTGGAACACCAAAATTGTCTCTCGCCTGTGCACACATGCCTGGAAACTGATTTCTTATGAGTGTGGTATAGTTTTAGTTTATGTATGGAGCTCTAGTTCAAATGTGGAGCTTCCCTGCCCATCAAAGCTGCTCTGCTGTTATTCAGTGGGAGAAGGAATCATGCATACCCACTGGTTTGCACATACAGATGTTCTCCTACCATTGGCATTTACAGGGCCAGAGCCATGTCCAGATGTGTGATAAAGCACTCATGGGACTCTTCTTTTGGGCTGATAGTTTTTAAGGCAGAATAAATCACAGTTTTTCAGACAGCCAGTCTGAAGTAGCATAAGTAAGACGTTAACTGACCGTTGCCAGAGGATTATTTTTTAAAGAATTGCCTATTTTTTAAGGATTTCAATATTAAGTTAATGTATGCATTCATGAAACAAATGGATAATATTTGAAACATTGAGGATAATATTGATTTTTCTGGAATGTGTTTTTGAAACTTTAATTGCACCTGGTACAACCACCTCATCAATGCCATTTTTTTCTTTGCTTTTTAAGAGAATGATACCTGTAAACAGATATGGCCATAATGGTTTTTTATTTACAAAAAATAAGAATAAAAAGTTTACACATTAAAAAGCATGTTACATCTCAACTTGTCTGTACTTTCAGCCATTTCCAGGTTTTATGGACTTACATGGAAATGGGAAACTGACCTTTTAAAGCACCTGCTGAAGTCGCCTCTTGTAGTTTGCATAAGTCATTGTTATGCCTCATGTTAATGTGAACAATGGTCTGCTTCATTGTGCACCGACAGACTGACAAACAAGCCTTTGATATTATTTTGCTTTCTTCTTTGCTGGCACAGCAAACCCATTCATGTACCTCTTAAAGAACAAGGATTAGGGCTTACTGTGTGGGCAATTTATCCTTTGCCTATTTAAGCTGGCCGTGTTTTCCACCTCCCTTCTCTCTGTCTCTCAAGTGAAATATTGTGTCCATGTAGTATTTATAAGCCGCTGACAGCCTGTTGACTAACTAGGTTACAAGTGCAAGAAGAAGCTATTAAGAGTAGGAAGAAAAGTAGAAACTGAATTCTACCAGGCACCTGCTAGTGCTGGCAAAAGGGACATTCTCACAATGCTGGGAGACGGGGGCTCAAGCTAGAGCAAGCCAGAAAAGATTGCACCTGCTCAGAAATAGATAACAAAGCCACGAATGGGGCAAAGGCAGCAATTTGTTTTTTATCGTTGATTCCTGGGGATTTCCCCTGCAATAGATATTACTGTGATTAATGGAACAGGAATTTTATTAATGTGGCAAAAGATTTGGGCTTCTGCCTTTGTCAGCTTCTCTGATAAAAAAACGATCAGAAGCTGAAACATTTTGTTACATAAATAAAATCTCTGTATTGATTATCACAGTAACACACACACACACACACACACACACACACACACACACACACAGAGTATTTTAGTGATTAACCAAATTCCAAAAGGGACCCAGAGGAAGCATGTGTGAAGTGCTGTTTGATTATTCTATAGCTATAATGAATATATAGTTCATTATTGTGTCTCTGTGTGTAATATCTATTTCTCTCTCTCTCTCTCTCTCCCATGTCCAAATTGCATTGCACATTATTTATAGTACACATCTTCCTAATCCAAGAAGCTGGTTGACTCTGAACAGATAACCACAACCGGTGGTGATGAAGGGCCAATTCACTCATTATCCAATGCTAGTTCAACTCAGAGACCCATTGAAGTTAATGAACATGACTAACTTACGTCCATTTGTTTCAATGGGGTCTACTCTGAGACTGATACAATCTGGAGTCTGCTTCAAGACCATTAGGTCCAGAGTCTAAATTAAGTGTGGTACCACTATGTATAAGTACAAAATGTATAGGTACAAAATACATAGTCTGTATCACTGCATATGGGTTCAAAAGGGAATTCTAAATATGTTAGATTCTGGCTAAGATTTTCCACTAACCAGATGAAAAAGGATGAAGGATGAGTTAGAAAAGCAACCTATTGTTTTTCCTGTTCATTCATCTCGTCATCTCTTGTTGATTATTTCTTTATTGCAGTGTCTTGGCAGAAGTATCCCCGTTATTGTTCCTCTAGGGTTCCTCTCCACCCAACCGCTTCCCTCATGCTACATAATTTTTGTTGTTGTTCTTCAATATTTTTTGAGCTGAACCTGGTTTGGCTGTTTGAGTTTCAAGAATCAGTGAAAATGTAGCACATAAGTGGATGAAGCATATACAGAAATTGTCTTTCCCTTGGTAACACAAACACAAAAATCAAAGTGTAAGTGGATGATAAGGAAATCCTGGTTGCTATTTGACTACACCTACAATAAACATGAATAGACTATCAGAGATAACAGATCTCAGGGATATCTCAAGTGACAAGTTAATCAAACATTTCTCTGAGACTTCCCTGATTTTTTTCACTCAGAATATGTTTGCTGTTTTCACTTCAGGCACTGTTGAGTGAGAGCTTGCACAAACAACTTGTTCCATGTGTCTTTTAACGTGCCTCATACTTTCAGTGCCTGAATGAAGACTATCTGCAGAATGGATGCTGGAAGCTCTCAGAGATTTCATGGGACACTTCCCTTATTTGTAATGGTATATTCTGGAATCCAGCAACATGAAGACAAACTATAACTGCTCTTTGTAAATCAGTATGATGATTTAATCTGAAGCTTTCAAAGTGACTGCCAAAATGTAAAATTGTAAGCATATCAATACAAATCTACAACATGAAAAAGAGGCTCAAGCACCAAACCTCTATGAAATAGTGTGAAACAGCATGATGCAGGCACATACAAAAAAAAACACTCAACTGAAAGTCTGTAACTCAACAATGAAGGCACCAGGAAAGCAATTCTAGGGAGTGCATTCCAGAAATAGGATGCCATCACTGAACAGCCCTTTCCTCTCAGTCACCACTCACCTGCTCTCTAATGATGGGAGGGCTGGTACATAATATAGCCTTAACTGGGCTGATTTTCTGCATTTTGGCAGCTTAGAATGGCTTGTCCCCCACCAAGTGTGGAATCTGAACACTACTGCTAGGCTTTGGTAGCATCAACTGGTTACAACTGTTGGTGCTGGTGAAAGTCTTCATATCTTGGGGCAGTGTGGGTTACGGTCCACATTTATTGCCACAATATGGTGTAGCCACACACTATTCTTTTTCCAAATGGAAACACTGAATCAAATGCTAAGGAGAAGGCGGCATGGTGAGGTTAGTTTGGTGGAGGCAATTTTTTGCTAAAGAAGTAGATTTTGAGTGCTTGGATACATACCGAGAGACAGAAACTGGAAGGTTTGAGAATGCAATGAAAAAAGAGGAAGACAAGTTGAGCACAGATAGATGAACTTGGATTTAGCAGAAGTAGCAAGTGAGGGATGGTGAGGAAACAGCAATACTCAAAGGTCAAGAGCTTTCAAAGTAATGATTACCAGCTTGAAGTTGATCCGAAGTGCAACAGGAAGCCAGTCCAGGGAGCAGAGTCACTAAGAAGAGAATCCAATGAACTAGACAGCATGGACTGGAGGGCTGCATCTGGTTCTCCAGTCCAGCTGTAGAGGGAGTTTGCATGTCTACCAAGTAAGAGATGATGCTGGACAAATGCTCTCATGGATAAGACCGAAATGTAGGAAACAAAAGCAGGAGACCCCCATGCTTCCTGAGCCTCTTGTGAATCAATGTTCAGATTCAACCCACCCATGAGGCCAGGTGAGGCAACTGCCTCAGGTGGCAAGATCCCCAGGGGCAGCAGATCCCAATGTTGATTTTTCTTCCCCCTGCTTTTCCTGATGTAGAGCTTCACTCACACCTTCTTCTATGGCGGGGAGGGAGGCACCATTTTGGGATCTGCCTCAAGTGGCAAAAGGTCTTGGGCTGGCCCTGCCAAGCTCCTATCATTATCCTGTAGCAGAAGATGGCATTGTTCATACCACTGCAACATGCAAACTGTTGGCTTCAGTTCAGGGGCAATAAACAGATAGTCCATCATGCTTACGGAAGAAAAGTGGGTGTTCAGTAACCCCCAAAGTCTACTGGAGAAATAGGGCAATTGCCACCAAAGTTGATGGCAGAGTTTGAACTGTCTGGCAGTGAACTTCTGTGACAGAATACATTTCTCAGCCAAAATGCCTTAATAACTTTTGACATTCTCTGCCGAAATGGATGTAATTTCTGATGGATATTGACAACTAACATATTAAGCATTTTATGCTGTGTAGCTCCAGTCATTGTCACAGAATTGATTACTGGGCATGAAACTGATTACCAGGGGAACTGCGTAATTAGTGGAGGTTTGGTCTACTTGACATCCAATAGGAAAGCTTAATAAAACATTTTTGTTTTGCTTCTGGAGTACAATTAATATGAATTGATCCATAGAAACCTGGGGTAGGGGGTCTTTGATTTCTCTAAATTGTTAATTCCTTTAAAATGTCCACTAGAATTGAACCATATCAGACTTTCATGGGCTACAGTTCACTTCATCAGAAGCTATAATGAATTTGTTAATCTTTAATGTACCACAATAATCTTCTTTGTTGTTTTTCAGCAGGAAATTCTACCACACTTGATTGTTCTTTGTATGTGCTAAAATAACCTTTTCCAGGAATTAAGATCAATTACTCAACTTGAAGCACTTCTAAAATTGCACAAGGACTCAGCATTTTCATTCCTACATTTAAATTAATTCATTAAGTAAATTGGATAGCGTCCTTTGGGTTTCTTCCCTTTTAACTCCATTTTTATTTTGTATTGAAGTTTTCAATAATACATTGAAGTCATGCACATATTTTGCAAATAAACCTAGAACTGCCTTGGGCAGAATTATTTATCGCATATGCTCACAATACCATGGGGAATATTTCTGTGGAGAGTGAAAACCAACAGTCATATAACCTCCACGTTAATCATTTAGAACAGCCAAAGAGCATGACTTTTATCAGAGGAGTAACAAACTGATTTCAAACCTTTGTTTTATTGTCAAGGACTGAACTGTAGCTAACATCTGGAGGTTGCCTGAATAGAACGTGCTGGTTGCAGTGAGACCTGTATGTATAACAGTGCTTCAAAAACTAAGCACAGAGTGCAATAATTTTCTTACAGAAATCTGGGCTACCAGAGAAAAACAGTTTCATTGGGTGGTGGTACAAATGCTGATCTCTGTGTTTCTGAGAAAGCTTTGGAAATGTAGGAAGCATAGAGGAGTCAGTTGCTGAGGTGGGTCTAAGGGGAGAGTTGACAAATTCATAGACAGTAGGCTTGTCAGTGGCACCTCCTCTGCATCCAGTAGGCTCTCAGTACCAGGTCCTGGGAATATACTGATACAGGGCACTCATCCCTGGGAATATACTGATAGTTGGGCACTAACCCCACTCTGCTGAGTGGTAGTAAGATTCCAGGGGCTCATCCAGGGTTTGCTCTCCTTTGGAGAATTGAAGACGTGGCAGAGACTGTTGTAGCTTTAAGAAATAGGATTTACTCACCTATTTACACCTTCAGTTTGCATGGAGGGAGTCTAGATCTTACAGCATGGTTGTTGCAAGAGAGGCTGGTTCCCCACAACAGTGCAGCACTGGAGTGCAAGAAATCTCTCCTGGCCAGCCTTCAGCCAGCCTGCCCAAGATGACTCTCTCTTTCCTCCACTTCTTCTTCCCAGCACACCTTGCTCTAAAGACTCTCTTTTCCTGACACCTCAAGCACACACACCCCATCACCACGGCAACCTCTGTCTACCATATCCAAAAATTCCACTCAGATGGGCCATCAACACCTTTTGTCATGTTAATGCCTCTATCCCAGGTGAGGCCCTGGCCTGCAACCTGCCCTTCAAACAGGTTAATTTCTGGGATTTAGGGGTCCCCCCTCAATCTATAACAGTACGCTTAGGGTGGGCTTTTCATGTCCTGTTTGTGGGCTCCCTGAAAGCATCTGTCTGAACTGCTTGACTATAGATTCTTGATCTGATTCAACAACAGGGATGCTTTTGCATTCTTGGAAAGCACACAGGAACCATTCTGATGTTTCTCCTCTGAAAGGTTGTACACACTGTTTTAGTTCTTCTGGTTCCTAGTTCTTCAATCTAGGGATCCAGATGATTCTGAATAGAGATGAGGTGGGGTACCTGGAAGGGATTTTGGGCTACTGTAAGGTCAAGCAGGATCTATAGAAGGTGGGCACAAGCGAAAGCAGGACCCGTGTAGTACTTTGTGGCAATCCAGACATCAGAGCTCCACTGCAGGCAACTGTCTGTAGCAAACAAAAGTGTGTCTCTGAGCTTGATTTCAGGGGGTGACAGGAGGGGAAAGAGGGAGAAGCTTTGTAAAATTAAAACATACCTCTAGCTTAAAGAAGATATCAGGAGAGGGACCGAGGGAGGGCTTCTTTTGAGATTGACAGGTCTAGTTTGTGATCAGAGGGAATGCTGTTACCAGTGCTCTCTAGGCTCAGTGCTTTAGGAGAAGGAAACAGCTTTGCAAGAGTGAAATGAAGGTCTGAGTTTAGGGAAAGAAAGGGTGAAAAGAGAACTGTATTTTGACTGTCAGTTCAAGCTTGTAAGTGCAGTTGGGGGACAAATTTGATTCAGTTCATATGTAAAGGTGAACCTACCTAATAAGCCTTTCCAAAACAAAATGCAAACCGAAACACAGACATCATTTGAAATTTGCATGTATCTGAAGTTTGCAACGCGGTTCTCCAGCCAAGCAATGTGTACCAAAAGTGAGGTGTACAAGCAATGCATACAAAAGGGTAAAGTGTGCATATCAATGCTTATATTAGGAAAAAATAAATATACTACAAAATACTTTATATCAGGGTCAATTGTTTGCAAAATGTGTATAATAGTCAAAGCTACCTGCAAAAATATGTTTATTAGGAGAATTTTTCACTAAAATAGTACTGAATTTCTATGATTTTTTTTTTTTAATTGCAAATTGTTGCAGAAATGTGAACAGAATTTAAGATTGGGAAAAAGAGAAACCCAGAGAACTAAAATGGATGAATCTGCCCATTTCACCTTTAGTCCCTATTCTATATAATAATAGTGAATTCATTGAGTGTAGCTCCTTATGTAACCCAAACAGCACCATCTACATACAAGATGGGGAAATTAGAAAGCTTGGGGAAACCCTGATGTTTGCAGAAGCACCATAAAAAATATCCAAGGGGGACCTAACTGGGGAAAAGAAAGAAAACCTACCCCAGGAGGACTGAAATTGCTCAAAGGGCATGGCTTATTAGGGGGAAATGCTTGCCAAAATGTGTATATTTCTAAAAACTGCATATAAAAATATGTTTACTAGGAGACATTCAAACTAACATGCTGAAGAATTTTCAGAAGGATTTTCTATTAAATGCAAATTGCTGCAGAAATATGAAGAACAGAATTTAATACTGAAAAAATGAGGAACAGAGAGAACCCAAGAGTGACAGATGTGCCCATCCCTACTTGTAAGCACAGTACTGTTATCACAGAGGGAACACAATTCCTCCCTCCCTCAACTGGAAAGGAACCTAACACAAAGCCCCTGCATCTATTTGCCTACAATCTGACAGATTTCTTAAACCTAAGAAGACGCCTGCTGGATCCGCCCAAAGGCCCATCTAGTCCAGCATTTTGTTCCTACAGCAGCCCGTCATATACCTGTAGGAAATCCTCAAGAAAGACTTGAGCACAAGAGAACTCACCCCTCTTGCGATTTCTATATTAGTTGCTTTTGCAGGAAAACTCTGCAGATATCCTTCTGAAATTTGGTAGGATTCATGCCTTCAGGAGTGGGGACTTAGCCTGCAAATTCTATCTAACTCTTGCCAAAATATTAAAAACAGATCATTCTTTTTTGAGAAAGGAAATAGCATTTTAGAGATATCCAGCACAAAAGCCCATAGACCTCTTGCCTGTAATTTGTCAGGCTTCATCGACCATAGTGCCTGCTAATTTAATCCACTTCTGTCAAAAGGGGGGGGGGTGTTATGGAGATGGGGAAATGAAACAGTCTAATCTGAGTTAAACTGGCCAGATCATGACACACTTGGGAATGTTGTAGTTTTACAAAGCTCCAAATCAAGATCCTAACCAAATCTTGCGATCAGTGCACATCCCTGCTTCACACCATACTGATTTTGCACCAGAGGTAATGTGCCCTCAAGTATGGTGTGTGTAATCTGGGTTGAGGGTGGCTGAACTGTGGCCCTCCAGCTTTTGCTCAACTCCCATAAGCCACAGCCTGCATGTTCAGGGATGATGGGAGTTGTAGTCCAGTAACATCTGGAGGGCTATAGCTTAGCTGGAGTCTGCTTGTTGCAAGGGGTATAGTAGAGGGAGGGTATCCCAAGGGAGAAAGTAGTAATTTCCCTAAAACCATTCTTCTGCTCCCTTGCACTTTGCTGTAAAGTTGCAGTTTGATTAGCAATGTTACCAGATGAATGGTCACTGCTAATAGACTTAGTGGAAGGGCAGCAAATTAGAGAATCAATGGGGGATTTCAGTAGCTCCCAAGCAGAGTGTGACACACACATACAAGATTTTGTAATGGACTTTATTTGCTTAGAGGGAAGGTTCTGGGGAGTTTGGCGAACATACAAGGCTTGCATTTACAAGGAGAAAAGGAACTACATTTTCAAGTCTGATATCTGAAGATGATATACCCCTCTAGTGCTCCAGTGACTATGTAATCTAACAATCACATTAATCCCAGATCATCTCAGTGGGTTGAACCATCTGAGGTCCTCACTGTTATACTGATGCTTGAAGCCTGGCTATAATCGCACACTTTTGTATCTGAGATGTTGGATTGGAAGCTAGATAGGGATGTGTGAAGCAAGGTTTATAGGTGTTCAAGATGGATGATGACTGAACCATTCACTCAACAAAGTGGCTCATGGTTTTTGCTGAGGAACAGGTAGTGCAAAATATTTCACTGGATGAGCTTCTGGTATATTCCCCTTTGTATCTACAGAATTCTATTTTAATTTTATTTTGGATGAAACCTAACTGGTTACTAAGCCAAGGTTTTGTGAACCACAATCAGTACACAACTGTAAAAAAGATTTCTGTGTATTATTTCCTGATCTATAGCACCGCTCCACACCCTCTAACTGCAGACTTTGGATGAGTGAGCAAGAGGCATAAAGGATATTATGAAACAAGAATGTGGTCTTAGGCTATAATAATCCATTTCCAACAAACCTTGTTATCTCTGATGCACTGAATCTGTGTTTCAGGCAAAGAGACCCAGATCTGATAACATTTGCTTTCCTCAGATTTTACTTCATTGAAAGTGTCAGCTGTCTGGTTTGAGAGGCTTTTTGTGGTTTGGGTGTGTGGGCTGTTCTCTTCCTCAGACAAGCAGTATATATCAATACACAATGCCTGCTTGGTAAAAGCAAATGGCTTGAGGTGTGGCACAGATAAACCTTAGCCACTCATTCATTCTGAGGTATCTCCTTGCATTAAAATCTCTTTCCCCACGTCCTAAATGGAAAATTAAAGAAAAGGAAGCTAGGACTTCATTATTTGGAAGGCGCAAGCCATGATGTAATAGGTCTCCTAGGAAAAGCAACTATGCACAAATAATTCAACACCCTAGAGTACTATATATGTATATTAGGAAAGTAAAAGGAAGCTTTGATCTCCCTGGGATGGTGGACACTACTGACCATACAAGACAGTGAATGCTTGCATGAACCAGATCAACGTTATGCTAAATAGCAAAGGTTTTATAGCCACCAATATTATTGGGGTTCTTGTGTAACCAGAAAAGGAGCTGACAGAGCCCTTGCAACTTGGGATTTTATTGAGCTTAGTCATTTATTAGGGTTGACACCTGTAAACAAGCAAGAAAACACACACACACACACACACACACACACACACACACACACACAATGTTACAGCAGTTTAACAGGGAAGCTACCATTTTCTGTATTGTGTTCATATGGCCTAAAAAGCTCATTGTGTTTTCTCCCCTTTGTTGCTCTGTTAAGACTGTCTGCAGCTTCCTGATGCATTCATTATTCAGCCCAGGCATGTATAATAGAAAGTGTGTTCTGTTTCCATCATAGGAGCTATCAAGCTTTCTGGCAGACAGCTCAATTGCTTATAAAGGAGATAAGGATTCTCCCCTCTTTAATAAAATTATCCAGATCTCTTATAAATGTTGCAGTTCTGTCCCCAGTAGCCATGAGAGACCAGCATTGATTCATAGCCTAGAGCAGGCAAACAAATCAGTTGGACTCTCACATGAATAGGGATGTTCCATCCTTATCAACAGAGCCTTTCTGTTTACTTAAAAGATTGAAATTATTTACTTTCATGTGAATTATCAGCCAGGGAAGGGAACTAGATTTACACGCTGAAGGAATGAAGTTGTCTCCTCACCCTTTGACAAAGAACAGGTGACAGGGCTTCCTAGCTCTTTTTATCTCTGTCCAGAACTTATAGCTACGTCCAGGGATGAGAGACATGTGTGTCCTCCATGTGTTTTCTCCTTTCACACTTGGTATCTTAACAAATAAAAACTGCCCATCTGTTTTCATTGCTGCTTAACTTTTATTTTTTCAACCAGACAACAAACCACAGAAAACCCCATAGAGATGGCATTCTACAATACACTTGACTTGGGAATAGCCTCCCCTCACTCAGAAAGA
This sequence comes from Podarcis muralis, assembly GCF_964188315.1. Taxonomy (NCBI): domain Eukaryota; kingdom Metazoa; phylum Chordata; class Lepidosauria; order Squamata; family Lacertidae; genus Podarcis; species Podarcis muralis. The sequence goes on from NC_135660.1 coordinate 48,207,951, forward strand.
TGAAATATATACCCTAGAAAACATGGGTTCAGAGTTGCAGCCAGACAACTTATCAAGGTAACCAATTAAATCAGGGCTTTTGGGTTAGTTTGCTTCTAGTTATGTAGCACAGATCACATGCAGCTCCTTTCTCTATAGATGTAATGCATGGCTGGGGAAGCTGTGGCCCTTCAGATGTTGGACTACAGTGATCATCAGCCGCACCTAGCATGGGTTAATGGTCTGGGATGATAGGCTACATAGTCCAACAACTTCCAGAAGGCCAAAGGTTACCCAACCATAATGTAATGAAATAGAATGTGTGGTTCTTTTCTGCAACCCTTGGCTTTTGGCTTCAGTATTGCCAAAGCGGAAAAGCAGCTTTGGGCAAGGCAAGAACCTGCTTCATCTTGGCTGGTGTAGCAAAGTGGAGGTGGGCCTGGGGAGAGTCCTGAAGGTCAGAAAGAGAGACCTTGGGGGCTTCATTTGTCCTCTGGGCCTGAGGTTTGCCACATTTGTTCTAAAGATTAATAAGAAGAGGACAAAACTCTGGGACATGTGAGATAAATAAACAGAATCACTGAAAGCAGTGATAGGAAGCTTGCAACCTTCCAGGTGTTGTTGGATTTCAACTCCCATCAGCCCCAGCCAACACAATAATTGGTCAGGGATGATGGGAGCTGTAGTCCAAGAATAGCTGGAGGCCCATGGATTCCTCATGGCTGACCCAAAAGGCTCAGAGAAAAAGTAGATGCAGAGAGAGGGAACTGGGAGTCCAAGGAGGGCAGGGAGAACAGCCACGTCTGGCATGATTAATGGCAGTAAAGGGCAGTTCAAGAGCCAGTGGCAGAGATAGACTCATTTATATCAGTGCAGTTTTTCTAACAGCATGTGTTGAAAACCTTTATAACTAGGATGAGAAAAACAGCAAGGATAAGGAAACTAAAGGAGCACCTCTGGTCAAAGTGTACAAAGTGTACACATTTTATTTTTGTGTAGCAGAAGAATGTGTGAGGGTGGTGTTTCCTGAATCTAACAAAAGAGATGAGAGATGTTGCAGATGCCCATTTTGGTCTAAGGACATGGAATTGGCTCTTCGGAGTTTGGGTTGGGAGAGGGCCTGAAGTGCACCTAGTGATGCTCTCAAGCTGAGAGTCTCAGCTTCTCCTCAAGTGCAGAGAAGCCATAGAATAGCATGGTAATCAGGTTTGCCTGCTGGGGCATGTGACTCGTTGCTGCCTTCCTTCCTTTATTTGCTTTGGGATGGGATGGTTAGTGTGTGGCATTTCTGATGTTGTCTATGGTATGACATCAGACACTGCAATTACACATACCTTTCCTGATCTCAGTTGGCCACTTTAAGAATGCACGGCTGAGTCGGAACAATGGTTTCCATCGCCTCAACCTATCTTTGTGTTGACATCCAGATCAGAGCTACAGATAAAGTGTTCCTGCCTTGGGAAATCATATTCAGTCTAGTGTAGTAGCCTCTGCACTCTCAGCTTGCCTTTGACACAGAAGATCCTTTGGGATATGTAGTGTTTGCTGCTTTAAAATGCAAAAAGATCAAGGGAACACCTCATTATTATGGATATATTCATATTCAGTGCCAAAAAAATTCTTCTGCATTATTTTCGACCATTCTCTATGAATTAGTGGGAAAAGAAATTGCATTGAAATGAGAGAGAAAACAACAGTGAACTTTTCATGGGTGGGGTATAGTTTTGTGCTTACCTTATTTTGAGGTGGCTGAAGGGCTTTCTGAATGTCCTTCTTACATTCTGCAAATCATCTCTCTGAAGATTTGCATTTTGTTGCCTTCCTGGGTGCTTGACGTACTCAGCTGGGGTTTTCTTTAAGTGTAGGAAGCCAGGGAGGCTGTCTACCATGCCCCTGACAGTTGTTGATTGTTACCTTTTTTAAAGCAAAGTCATTTTATTTTTAAAGAAATCAGAATATATTTTTTAAAGATGAAAGAACCTCACTTTACAATAAAGTGTATGCACTGATCTCAGGCACTTGATAGCCCATTTCAGTCAAACCCTAGTGGAAGCCATTGTGGGATAATCTCTCCCATGGGCCTTTTTCAGATTAGGAAGTGTGAGCAAATTTCTTATTTCAGAAACTCGAGGACAGAATTTGGCCACGGCACTGATTCAGAGCCCCTCTGTGTGTGTGTGTGTGTGTGTGTGTGTGTGTGTGTGTATTCTGCAACAGGTACCGTAATTGATGCAATGAGAGCACATTAATGGTGGATTTCTATTGTCCTCACATCATTCTGCTTTATTAGTTGCTCTGCAATGTTTCCCCAATGTTACTGCTTTCTTGCCTTATGTAGTGGCACTCTTGCACTATAGCACAACAAAAACGGAGTGAAAAATAAACTGGAACATTTGTGGTATAGAAAGTTACAGGACTTCAGCATCAAGTTGCACTTGATGAAGTGAAATGAAGCAGTACACCCATCCTGAAATTTTTGCAGGACCAAACAGTACTGAAAGAGGGATTGTGTATTACCACCCCAATACCATCACTGGAACAAACTGAATGTGCAGTAAAAAGGAGACTTGGAGGGGCACTCAGTTAAAGATACGTAAGGTATGCATTGCATGTCAAGATATTTGTTATTTCCAAAGCATCTCAAAGGTCTAAATGATGCACAGATTTAAAACACAAGGTGAGCCCTGTCTGCGTGCTCACAATCTGATAAAACAAGGGAGGGGAGAGGAAAGGAATAAGACCCAGAGGAACACAAAATGTCCTACCAGATAGGATGCTCTTATGTCAAGTGAAAACCACCCCTGCCTCAAAACAAAAGTTTGTGAGAGGTCAAACACAATGGCCCTTCTAAATGTAGACCTTACAAGCGGGAGCATGCCAAGAAAAAATTACAATGGCTCCTTCTCAAGCTGTGGTTATATACGGTATTACTTGAAGCTCAGGAATGAAAATGTAGCTGGAATTCTTTACCAGGACCTTGTGAGCTGGGCCCCCTCAATGTTCAGAGGGCCCCTCCGTGCGATGTCAGGAAGTTGTGTGGCATCACATACAACCCTCCATAGAAGGTGGCGCCTCTGGTATCAGGAGTGGCTGAGGACTTGCAGGATCTTAAGTGCCATTCCTTCCACAATGAGCCCTTAACTATTCTAGCTCTGAGCTGACATAATTAATTGTCTGCTGTTCACTACAATGAGATTAACTGACAAAAGAAAAACCAAGGAAAAGCCCCACCCAGGCCATGGGAAGCTGGCAGGCCTTAGTGTTAGGCTTTTAGATATATTAATTTCTGTTGTACATTAACAGTGAAGTGTTGTGGTTATGAAGAAAAACCACAGGAAGTTCTTCATAAAGCTATTTTCACACTATTTTTATGATAAAGAGGGGGAAAGCAGGTATTTGAGGCATTCTGATTCTCTGATGCATCTAGTATTCATGCCACTGGAATCCCTTATGCTTTCAGGCATAACTGGGAGCCAGAAGGGCACTGTGTTAAGCCTTTAGACTTCTTAATTTTGTGGCAACAAGCTTTAACAATAAGCTAAATTTGTAGTGAGCTTAGGTAGACATAGGAAATCAGATATAATGATCACAGGGACTTCTCTAGAGCTGTTTCAAGTATTAAACCACTCTGTCATGGACTCGGATGCAGGATGCTTGACGCAAGTGAGAGGCTTTTAGGAGCATTTTAACCATAACCATCAGGGGGCTGGAACAGAAAATGGGATATAGTAGCACAGGTACAAAGTGTGAGAGAACATTTTGTGGTTACAAAGGTGATGCCAACCCATTTCAGGTGGCTCGGTGGTTCAGAAAAGACACGGAAAACTGGAACCAATGGCTTTGCCAGGTTTTAACATAAAATTAGTGATATTTGTCACAATAAGGAAAGCATGAAGGGTAAAAAGCACATTGATGGAGATCAGGGTTGGGGTCCAGGAACATCTGGAAGGCCACAGGGTTTCTCATCTCTACTCTCTATAATATACATTTTAGATCACCTCCTCCCTTTATAATAAGCAAGCCTACCACCTACTTCAGATTTTGAAAGTTGATTGTTATTGGAGTGATTGTATCAATTTAGAGACATTTCCTTACAAGAAACATTGGGGTTGAAGTTTTGATATGATCTCCGGAGAATGGTGTGAGAGGATGAAGCCTGACTGGCCGAAGGAGCTCTAAGAGAAAACTAGATGCTGTGACTGCCATTTAATAAAAAAAGATTATGCTACCTCTTGCCACAAGATACTGAACCCAGGCTAATTGCAATTATTATCAACCATAAAGGATGCACCTTGGCCTGGCTGTTGCAATCTATGCACACATTTCTTGTAAGCCACTATTCCAAATACACAGTTGTCTGCTGAAAGCTGTTCCTCTTCCAAATTTGACTTGAGCTCTAAAAAATCATGGCTGGCACTTTCCATATTGGAAATTGTTGACACAGAAGGTTATTTTGCATTCATGTATGCCAATATAGTTATTTCTAAAAATACTATCTTGTATATAGTTCAGTTAAAATGAAAACCAAATGTGATCCTTCACGAATGCCATCTTGGCGTTGCCATGAAGTGGGATGGCTGTCTTCAGGCTGTAGAAAAGAGCGTTCCTTTAGGTTGAAAGACTCATCATCATAATTTATAGAAGCACTCAAAATACACTGGGCACTTTGCCTGAATTACATGCACAGGCCGGCCTGCCTGCTGGCTCACTCTCAAGACAGAAGCTAGGGATGGGGAACTTTCAGCCCGCCAGAGGCTGGGGGACTCCAGTGCCCATCAGACTCTGCTAGCATGGCCAGCGATCAGGGTTGATGGGAGATGGGAGTCCTACAGCATCTGGAGTCCTACGCATTCCCCATTCCTAATATAAACAACATGGAAAACAGTGATATTCATTTGTACTTTATCAAACATTTTATGCCCCATGAGGAGGATCAGAAGGTGCTCTAGCAATGCTTAAAGAAAAGCCACACATTACACTGCAGCTCTGTGTAAACGAAACCCTGGTGAACCCTTCTTTTTTTATAGAGCCATTTGAAACTGAGAAAGGGGCATAGGGGAAGGGGCCTAGTGTAGCTGCCCCCTCCTTGCAAACATTTCTGACCTCCCACCATAAGACTTCACCAGTGTGGATGGAGGCAAAAGGATATTTCAGACCCTCCAAGTGTTCCTATTTTACAGGGATAGTCCTGGATTTACAGAAGCCACCCCAGTTTCTGATTTGATCCCGGAATGTCCCACTTTTCCTTAGGGCATCCCTATTTTCATTGGAGAAATGTTGGAGGTTATGAACAAGGCCCCACATCAATGGTTCTCTCTGCCACACCCCAGACTTGGTTTGCCCCCAGAGACTGGGAGCACATAAGGGAAACCTGAATTGGAAAAACAGTTGAGTTCACCTGGCACACTAAAACTTCAGGGGACTATAAAAACCAAAAGAATGCCAGCCCTTTCATTTGATGCTGGTATGCCAACCAGATGCTGAACAGCCCATAAATTAGCTAGCAAGGCTCTCCCTCCCGGATTGTGGAGAAGAAGTCTATGTGGATGGTGCCATGGATGAAGTTTGGAAGAGCAAATCATGAGTATGCAGTTTCATATCATCTGTAGCATCCTCAAAAACTATCATTCGTCTCCACCCTAAGTTGTCCCTTGATTTGTCTGCCATTCTCTAAACTGCAAAGTATCTTTGGCAGTTTTGTGGAAGATAACTCAACCCAATCCAACCCCAACTGGTAATGATAGGAATATTTTGCCAATGATTCACATTCACTGTGCTAGACTGTGATGAAATGGTAGCAGTACCAGCATCAGATGGTCAACACTGTTTTGATTTAGGAAAAATGTGTTTCATGTGTAAATTCATATGAGATTTTTGATCAGTGCTGGATGAATGTGCTATCAAGTTCATGTCAAAAAACGAAAACCTGCCTGGAGGATTTAGGTCATTGTTTTCCTCCAGCTACTCACTTTTCATGTAGAATGGCTTCAAATACATATAACTCATGCTGCTGTGGTTACAGATCCATTGGTGCAATGGCAGTTGCCCTATGAAGCCTTAGGTGTTGAATGCTTCCTGCTATGAGCAGGCCTGTATAGCCTCAAGCTTAATACAGTATCAGTTGTTTCACTCCTCTCTCTTTTATAGATACCAAAGTTTGATACCACTAACAGGGATAAAGAGAGTTAGGATGGATGAAATTCCTGCCAGAAAATTGTTCTCCAGCAAGTTTAGTGCAGGCACTGCTGATCTGATGATAATCTTTTTTTAAACCCCTCAGACAGAACATTTCTTTCTATGAGTCATCTGATTAACAGTAGTAGGTTAGTCTTTTAAAAAAGAAGACTTTGCTTATATTCGTTGCAAGCTCTCATCTCTGTGACTAGATATCTGTCTCCCTGAGCAATTCTACTCATGTCAAGGAACGCGCATTAGAAATTCTACTGCTCCCTTGCTATGTCTCCATCTTAATACAGCATATGTGGATATTTTATTGACATAAAAATATTGCTTACCTGCCCTTCCTGGTACTCCAAGCAGCATACAATGTAATTGAAAAGACAATTACCTAAATACTCAATTAATCCCCCCAGCCCCATAATATATGCGTGCAATATTGATGTTACACATCACTACCTTAACATGAGCAAAATTTTCACTGATGCCATCAGAAATAAAAAATTATTAGTCATTCTGCCTTGCAGGCAAATGGTTAATCACCTTTTCAGTTCATTGCATCTCTGCTATCCATTGAATCCTCTAATGTGGCGTTTTCCTGAAGGAAAATGGGATGTGGTGATGATCGGTACTTAGCCACATTTGCATCCTATAGCACCTGTTTGTGCAGGTGGATATTAGATTTTCTATCAAGCCGTTCCCACATCCCAGGATGGGTTCCCACATCTCTGCAGATCTCATCATGAATACAGGGATGCCGCAGGGGTGATTGTCCCATTTTCTGTTCCAGCCCCCTGATGTGTGTTGAGCCCGCTTTTATATACACTCTATACAGCTGACTGTGCCCCCAAATACCCCAGTAATAAGATTAAGTTTGCAGATGATACAACGGTGGTTGGTTTAATCACAGCTGGAGAGGGGGAGGTGGCCTATAGGAAGGAAGTTGAGCAGTTGGGGGAGTGGTGCAGGAAAAACAACTTACTCCTTAACTTAAAGAAAACAAAAGAGATTATTGTGGACTTTAGGAAATGTAAATTGAATATTCAGCCACTTATTATTGAGGGGAAGTGTGTGGAACAGGTCTCGGTGTTTCGATTTCTGGGAATGGAGTTGAGAGATGATCTAACCTGGGGAGAAAACAGCAAAGACCTGATGAAGAGAGCACAGCAGAGGTTATATTTTCTGAGAATCCCCCAGAAAAATAATCTCTCAAAGGACCTGTTGATGGCATTTTACCACTGTACTGTTGAGAGTGTACTAACTTATAGTCTGTGTGTGTGGTTTGGCAGCTGCACGGTCAGGGAAAAAACAATGTTGTCCAGGGTTGTAAAGACTGCAGAGCAAATAATTGGGTGCACTCTCCCTACCTTGGATCAACTCTATGCTTCCAGGTGCTATAAGAAAGCTGCAGAGATAGTGCAGGATAGTGCGCACCCCGGAAATGATCTCTTTCAGCTTCTGCCTTCTGGAAGAAGGTACAGGGTTATAAAGACTAGGACTAGCTGCCTGAGAAACAGTTTCTATTCAAATGTGATTTTGGTTTTAAACGCAGTGTAAGGTAGTCTATATGGGAGTATATTGTATTTAATTATGGGGTATCAGAGTTTTTAGGTGGCTAACCAGGCTGGGATAGCTGAGATAGCAGGCTTGTTGATTTCTGAATGTCTGATGTAGATTTTCAATTTTGTTGTTCTGTATGGGACAATGACAATAAAGATTATCATATCGTATTGTATCATATCGCAAACCAACACCACAATGCAATTCTTAGACCTGTTTTTTTCTAGTGCATAGCACATAGGTAGACTAGGGCTGTATTGCATGTGAATTAGAGTCGTAGGTAGCTACAAATATGTGAGAACTGATACATGAGCCTATGCAGCAAGGATGGAGAACCTGTGGTCCTCCAGGTGTTGATGGACTACAACTTTCATTGTTCCTGATCATTGGCCATGCTGACTGAGGCTGATGGGAACTGGAGTCCAACAACATTCGAAAGACATCTGACATGCAGGGAAGCAGCTACAATCAAACAGAAGCAGGAGGCGAAACACAAGGCATACATTTGGTTGCTAAAATAAAAGCGGGAGGGAAGACTTCAAGCTTGTGGGATCTACTTTGTGTTTTACTAAGATCCCGAGCAACCAGAGCCAGGTGCAAAAGATGCACACTTGGAATATAAGGACTTAGGGCCTCTAAGCAGTTGCTGAGCAGTGAAATTTGTTTTGAGCACCAGAATTGAGCTGAGTTCACAGTTCTGGCACGCATAAATAAACCATTTATGGTTTCCCCAAGTTTTCTTCATTTCAGCAGTCTACCTTGTGTCCACTTCTGCTCTAAAATAGGTGGGTGACTCAAAATCCCAACAGTCTCAGCCTGCCTGGCCAATGGTTTAGGATGAAGACAGCTGCAGTCCAGCAGCATGTGGAGGGCCACACCTAAGTGAAATTCCAACACACTTGTGATTTTCAAGAATAAGAGTAATCCCAGCCAGCAATTTCTGTTTCCTTTTACTTTCTTCTCGAACACCCCACTCCTATTGAAAGAAAAGGCAGGTTCTGCAAAATCTGCTCCCAAGTGCGAGCAAGAATACAGCATGCAGATTAGGTAAGTGAATACTAATGTGCCTCAAGATCAGAAGGCCTGGCTTGATTTGCATGCTGCACACACGATACATGCAAACTAGCCACAGTATAGCAAAAACTGCCATGAAATCCACAGTTCTACACATTTCACTTGGAGTCAGCAACATTCCAAATGTGTTCAGCATACTGGAGAATCCCAGCCTTTGGCTAATTAAAGTCTATGGCCTTTTAAACTGTGTGTGTGTGTGTGTGTGTGTGTGTGTGTGTGTGTGTGTGTGTCACAATAACTTTGTGTTATTGTTTGTTATTATGGTATGTATTTTTGTGTTTTTTGTTTAACTGCCCTGTGATCATGGGATAAATGGTGGTATAGAAATTTAAGAAATAATAATAAAAACAACAACAGTAGCAGTCAAGACATCCCCGCCCAAAGTATTGATGGATACGAAGACTCTTGCTCTTGTTAATGCCAAAGAACATTAGTCCCAAATCACATTTCTGGATAATCTGCATTTCCAATGTATTTCTTACTCTGGTAAAAGGAACACTGGCTCAGATTCCATGTTCTCTGGCTGCCAGCTCGAGGGCTGTTGCGCTAGCATAAGGGCGAAAACAATGGTTGCACAATATGAAATTCAGTGCAACACTTGCACTAGCAGAAGCTTTTTCTGCAACAGGTTGCACAACAGGAAGCATTTGGGCTGTAGCATCTATTATGCATCCAGCCCTGAATTCCATGCTGGCTTCCTGTGCCTTCTCCTGCACAAGCTATTCTGCTTGCACAACTAGAACAGTGCTAAGGGATTTGTGTGCTACACAGAATTCCTCCCAATGTAAATATTTCGGTTCATGACTGAATTTTGTTTGTTCTTGTCACTCAATTTTTGCCATTACTTGGCATGGAAAGAGATGGCGGAAACAAACTGAAATAGCCAAGGAGGACCAGGAGGGGCCATTGTGTGGTGTTTGTGTTCCTTGTTGAATGTGATACTGACCTTGTGTAAGAGAAGAAAAGCTCTAGGTCACTAATCCTAGAGACTTACATAAATTGCAGCCCCCCCCCCAGCTTTGCTAATCGTAGGGTTGCACCAGGGGAATGTAATTCAGCCTTGTTGTCAGTCCTGAATGTTCAGTTTCACGAGGCACTGTTCTTGAAATCATAAGATTGCCTCTAAAGCATTCTTTTACTAGATTATCCATTAGCTGCACTGCATACTTCTACTTTTTTTTTAAATAGAAATTGCCGTTTCCAACTTTTTCCAGTAATGAGAAAAGCTAGCAGGGTTTAATGGAAAGTCTTACATTTAGTTGGCTTGTAGAAGTCAGTTTAAATCCTTGCTCCGCTATGCGATCTACAGGGGTAAAGAAATATCACAACAACAACAATGTGCAAGGTGGTAAAAGGGGAGAGACCCATGCCCCAATGTGCATGCAATCTAAAATTCAACACAAAGAAATAGAGGCAGAGTAAACAAGGACGAGAATATGCGTTAGTTCAGAGACAAACTACCAGAAAGAGTTGGTTCTGGACTGTAGCACTCAGCACAGCAGATGGGGTCTTCCATAAAGTTCTTCCCTCCTCCATGATATCTTGTGTTTTCTGTGTACTGATTCCAAGAAGCTCACAGAGAGAATGGCACCTGTTTCCTTTCTACTAAGTAGCCTATTAGAATCAAATCACAGTGCACAGCTTCCCTCACCCCATTGATTTCATAGAAGCAAGTTGGAAGGGAATCTCATGATCATCTAGTCCAACGCCATGCAATGCAGGAATATGCAGCTGCTTCACACAGGGTCAAATCTGCAACCTTGTTGTTATCAGAATCACACTCTAATCAACTAAGCTATCCATTAAAGGTAAAGGTAAAGGTACCCCTGCCTGTACGGGCCAGTCATGTCCGACTCTAGGGTTGTGCGCTCATCTCACTTAAGAGGCCGGGAGCCAGCGCTGTCCGCAGACACTTCCGGGTCACGTGGCCAGTGTGACGAAGCTGCTCTGGCGAGCCAGCACTGGCGTAGTGCACGGAAACGCCGTTTACCTTCCCGCTATAAAGCGGTACCTATTTATCTACTTGCACTTAGGAGTGCTTTCGAACTGCTAGGTGGGCAGGAGCTGGGACCGAACAACGGGAGCTCACCCCGCCGTGGGGATTCGAACCGCCGACCATGCGATCTGCAAGTCCTAGGCACTGAGGTTTTACCCACAGCGCCACCCATGTCCCCAAGCTATCCATTAGATTTGATCTGATGTTAAAAGTGCCCCTTCGTGTCTGAGCAAGTCCCAAAGATGTGCTCTTGTCCTTGTACTGCAGGAAATTCATTGTTCTTTCATGATTCTTCCGCTCATCTTTTCTGTTCCAAGCTTTCTCTTTGCTCCGTTGGCGTTGTTGCCTCGAAACCAAAGTGCACAACCTCCAAACCTACAAGCTGCGTATTACAGGAAGGAGCTTTTGAACCAAGCACAATAAACCCTGGGACAAAGTTTCTGATTTTGTGAATTGCAGCTCTTTAGGTTGTGCTTTGACTGCTTAAAAATTTAGAAAAGAATGCTAGCTTGGGAAGCAAACAGCAGGTCATGAAGTCTCCCTCCCCTCTTTCCATGATTAGCCATGATTAATTCTCACACGCTAATCAGCTGTCTCACTCTGCGGTGTTATTAACGAGGGAGCTATTATAAGCAGAACTTTACGCAGCCTTTATTAAGCCTTATGAAAGGCACTCAGACGCCAAATTAATAATGGCGACTTTTGGAGCTGGGAAACGTTTGAGAAATAGACTCCCTCTCCTCCTAGGAATAACAAGTTTTCAGGGATTTGAACCCAAATCCCTTTGAATCTCAGCAAGCCTTTTTAAGTAAGCGTGGGCCATTCTGAGTTGCTTCTGACCTGCCTTCCCTTACTCCAAAATTTACATTCCAGCTGGAAGGTGGAAGAAGCTCAACTCCGAGCCAGCCATTGTGTGCAGAAGTTCTCCAGGTTCAAATTGTGGTGCTTGCCTGAGACGCTGCTAGGAGCTGCAGCCAGTCAGAGTAGGCTGCAGTGGAGCAGAGGGACAGTCAGTCTGACCTGGCATAAAGCAGTTTACAAAATATTTACAATTAGCAGAACAAGAAAAGACCCCAGGTTCAGTTTTTGGCATGTTCAGATAGGGCTAGGGAAGGCTGCTCCCTGGGACCCTGGAGAGCTGCTGCCATTTAGAGAAGGCAATACTGCACTACAGGATCAAATAGTCCAGGCTGGTCAACAGGGGCGGATTTTAGGCTTCTCAAGTGGTGTGCATGCACTGGGTGCTGAGCTGAGGGGATGCCACCTCAAATTCCAGTAAACAAAGCCATTCTGAGTTGCTTCTGCCGCACCTTCCCTTGCTCCTAGAGTCCTCCCACATCCTTCCCAAAGCCTAGTTAGCACTTTCTCAGCTTTGGGAAGAAGGTGGGAGGGCTGTAGGACCCTTCCAGAGCCCCACAGCTTCTCCCTAGAGCCCCACACCTCCTTGCCTGCCTTTGGGAAGCAGCGAGAGGCTGGGTGTGTGTGTGGATTTTGGCCTTGCACCGGGAATCATAGTCCACCACTGCTGGTCAATTGTGGCAAGTGGGGCACTGCCCCACCAAGTTCGGTCTGCTTTCAGCCAGCCCCCAACCTGCCTACCTCCTTACTTACAACCAGTCTGGGAGGTGACATTGGCTGTCAGCCTCCTTGGTTTCAACGTTGCCTTGGAAGAACTCAACCAGGAGGAGAAAGAGGACAAAACCTCTTCAGGTTTTCTATGGATTGCTGTGTGCTCTAATTCAGTGGCAAAGAGTGGGTTTTCATGGGTGTGTGTGTGTGGAACTGCTCAGACACAGAGTTTTAAAACACAGGTCTGTGTCTAGAAACAAGGCACAAAAGGTGAGCCGCATCTTTGAGTTCTTCTCTCTGCTGTGATTTCCCTGCTCCACTTTCCCTCCTAATTAATCAGACTCATAGGGGCAGAGCTGCAGGTTGGGCTCCTCACACCTTATCCCTAGACTCTGTAGTGGAGCTATGCAACTGCAAATCAGAAAGGAAGATGAAAGTACCTCTAAATACGGGTGAGGTGTGTTTCTCTCACTGGCTCTTAGTCTGTTTCTGGGCTCAATTTAAAGCTCTTTGTGACCAGGTTACATTCACTGGTGGAGGAAGAGGGGGGCAGGGGGAGCACACCGCCCCCAGCAGCACGATCCTGGTGGGGTGCCATTGCGGCTGCCATGCCCCCAGGATGTGCGCCAGCCACCCCCCTGCTCTCCGCCCCCCGGTGCTGGAGCATGAAGCTCCGCCACTGGTTACATTGAAGGTTGTCTCCTTCTGAACACACCTATGTGAGCTGTAATAGACACAGCTTGGCAGTCCTGCTCTGTGCACCATGGGCAAGTGAGATGAGTGGCTAGAAAGGAGAGGGCCTTCTCAGTGGTGGCACCACAGTTGTGGACCAGGCTTCCCAGAGAGGCTTGCATGGCCTTTTCAGCATCAGGCAAAGACCTTTTCATTCCCCCAAGTCCTGCTTGTTTTAAAACAAGCCCAGAATTTGCTGATTTCAAATAGACCTTACTCTTAAAGCAGCTTATGAAACAATAACACAATGAAATCATCAATTTTTGAAAAGCAGGTAAGAACAACTATTTAAAATGTTCAAAAAATGGTAAAAATGAACAATAAGCTAAAAACCAGATTAAAACACATGTCAGTGTTCTACAGATTTTCCTAAACAAAAATGTTTTTAGCAGGCATTGACAAGAGTTCAGTGAAGGCATCTTCCTGATGTCAATAGGCCGGGAGTTCCAAAGCATGGGTTCTGCCACACAAAAAGATCGATTTCTTACAAATGCAGAACAAGTAACATGCGATACTATTAACAGTGCCCCCTCTGCAGATGGAAACAGTCCAGTGCACATGTATGGGGTAATGCCTGATCTCTGCTCACCTGCCTTCATGCCATTACTGCTGCATCAAAATCAAGGTAAGTCAGCAAAATATTGAAGTCACTGGATGGGTGATGGAAGGGGATTTGAAGGCCAGGTAGTGTCAGGAGTGTGTGCAGGACCCTGTGACTAGTAGGGCTTCACAGGACTGGGGCCTTCCTAAGTTTGTTCTGGAGAGGCAAGGAGTGGCCACACAGGTGAGGCCGCTTGGTAACTCATTGCACCTGGTGGTAAGAGCCGGGAAGGGATATAAGGTCAGCATTTCCCTTTGGCTCTTTGCTACAGCAACATGTTTCCTGCCTTGCTGCGTGTGGCTTCTTGCTTCCTGATCCTTGGACCTCGGCTTCTTGACTCCTTGCTCCTCGATCCTCTGACTCTTGACTTTGTGACTCCTTGCTTCTCAACCCTCGGACCCTTGACTTCGGGACTCCTTGCTTCCTGACCCTCGGACCCTTGGCTTCTGTACTCTCGTTCCTGCTCCCACCCCATCATCTTGCCCCCGGTCCTGACGTCCTCAGCCAGAACTTCGATTGCCTGTAGACTGGACCGTGACAGGTAGGCGCAAGGGATGGAAGAGCCTAGGTTTGAGGGAGACATGGATTCTTCTGTGCTCTTGATAACATGATTGGAGGCATGGCAGGGTTTGAGTTGGCTCAGAACTGAATAGCTCTACTGTTGTTGGGAGTGCTTGTTATGAGAAAATAGTTGTCTTCAGAGCCTCACTGGGGGACTTCACCCCATCGCTGCTTGAAAGGTTAAAACCATGGTCTTGAACTAACCAGATTGGAAGTGAGTGGGGTTGTTTTGACACTGGCAAGATGTGTTCCCTGCTGCTGCCTTATATGTTTGCACAGCTTTGGTTTGTTAAGCGCCTTAGCTGTAGTCCAGAATGAGTTTTCTAGGGGCTCTCCAAAATACTCTCAACAGTGCTCAGGAATAGGATGGCTGGGGTATATGTAGCAAAACGTTAGGAAAGTGTTCAAATGCTGATGCCTCACTTACTGCCAGTAGGAAGAGAGGCCTGGCAGCATTTTCTTCAAATGAACCTCACAAACTTTGAAATGTTTCCAGTTGAATGAATAGCTGCTTATTGTTTAAATTACTTTGTTCCACATCCCCCCACTTCTAAGCTTCCATCTGCCCCTTAAATCAGGATGGCCAGAAAACTTTCTGCTTTGGACAGAAGCTGGGAATCTCTGGGTTCAAAAGAGGTTTTCTGAACTCTGCCACTCTCCCATTAGAGCTGTTGGTGCATTACAGCAAAAACGGGTAGAAGCATGTACAAGTGTCTGCATGAAATAGTGTACACCAGCTTGTTTGTACAGCTCAACTATTGTTTACCTGGGTCAGAGACTATGCTTAACATTACAGGTGAACTGCTGTTACACTGAGCACAGGTATAAGCTGCCTCTACATATGTACTGTGTGAAAGAGTACACACTTGTTGATTTGTACAGCTCAACTAATGTGTACGCAGGTACACAGATTGTACACTCATTGAATGCAAATATCACAGCCGGTCACAGTTTCACAACTTTGCCACCCACTCCCCTCCAGCTGGTCTGTATATAAGCAGAAAACATAAGGCTTGCATAGTGAAGTGGCCAGCAGTCTCTTGGAATAAACTTCGGATATTTTTTAAAATATATATCTAGTTAAAGCACTGTTTATTTAAAACCCAAACTTCATTTACTCCACTTCTCTTTCAGAAAGTTTGATCCAGTTTTGATTTTTTTTAAAAAAATATTAAAACAACAACCCGAACAGAGTTGCATAACTGAACAAGAGTTTTGTTTCTATTTTTGTCACTTGTTAGAGCTTCTCATGTGGGAAAGAGGGTTTTTTTGTTTTGTTTTTTGAGAAAATGACTCCTTCAAACCACAAAACAGGCTTCTTTATTTTATTGCTGTAACTGTGGCATGTGTAGGAAGCCGTGGAACAGAATAAATACTGCCGCTGATAGGTATAGTCACCACTTAGCAGTGAAACGAGGCTCAAGCACTGTTAGGCTTTTCTTATTTGCTTTCTTATCTTCCGCATAAGCTTTGTGCCCCAGTTAGGGCTGGGAGTTCCCCCTGTTTGAAATCTGGAGAACTGCTGCTAGGCAGTGCTGGCCAGATCCAGAGCTCCTCCAGTCCTTGTAGCCCACTTTGACTGGTGGGCGGGGCTGCCTACATCATATGACACCAGACAATCCTTTCTCCCTCCCTTCGCAAGTGCAGTTTCTGCCTCCACCATCAGGGGCAGTATGCTTCTGAATCTCGGGGAACTGAGGAGAGTGCGCTAGCATTTGGGTCCTGCTTGTGGGCTTTCCATAGGCACCTGGTCCTCTGCAGGTATTTGCCTCCTCCCTGATGGATTCTCTACTTGCCTGGCCTAGTCATGTTTCAGATTGTCCCCTTCCCCAAACAAATGATGGTTTTTTGTTTCTTGTTAATAGATCCTGATCTGATGCAAACTCTGATGTAAGCTCTGACTTATCACCCAATATCTATTTCTCAATATTGAAGGTTTTATAAACAGCCTCTCTACTTCACTTAGTCATAGCCACACCTATGTTTTTTATTCATCTGTACATCCTGTTGACAGCTGCATTTTCTAAAAGAAAAACCATATATTTAAATAAATAAATAAATGCAACCATACAAACTCTCAAGTGATGTTTTCTAATTGATAACTGGTCACTTGCTTAAAAATAAAAATGTATTTTAATGGGGTGGGGTGTGAAGTAAAACTTGTGGGAATCAAGCAATTTGCAGGACTGTAGATTGCATGTGCATTTCAGCCCCTCTCAGCTGAAATGAGTACCAATAATTCTGTGGGTGGGCAGGGACAGGGGAGGGGAGAATTCTCCTCCTTTCATGCTCAGAATGGCTTTTGAGCATGATTTGCTTCAGGGTACCTATTATTCTCTTGTGAGAAACATATGGCAGGTGAACTGTCTGCAGCCTTCAAGGCACTTGTAGTTCTACAAACTCCTGTTGGAAATCTGAGACTCCAAACTGTGTGGTTCCCCCTCCAAAGTCCCATAAAGTAGATGTGAACCCCTAGTTTTTCAAATCTTATGTCTTACACAGTTCTGTTACTCTGCAGATGTAATGGCGCTTTTTTCACAGGCTGATAATAGGACCGTCAATAAGGTAGACAACCCTAGGGATGAATCCCTAGTTTTTCAAATCTTGTATTACACACACACACACACACACACACACACACACAAACACACACACAAACACACACACAAACACACACACACACTGTGATTCTTCTGCAGAGATGATGTCATTCCCCAGGATTTGGGAACCTATGGTCCTCTAGGATTTCAGGCAGGAGAATTTCCCAACCCTACTTGGAGATGAACCTGGGCATGGTTACATGTGCTGCACCACTGTGCTATGGTCCTTCTGCAAGTAACTCCTGTATGAGCAGGTACTATGAATATCCTCTAAATGAACCCTGCAGATCTTCTTTATTAAAATAGTAGGCAGCAATGAATGTGGGGGAATTAATATCTTTACAAATATTGGGAAGTAACTAAACCAAACAGAGAATTAAGAGGTGAAACATAAAACTGGTTGCTAAACAATTCTCTAATATAGGTGTAGTTAACCAGCTATTGGACTCGAACTCCCAGCAGCTCTAGCCACCATGGCCAATAGCCAGAGATGATGGGCGTTGTAGTCCAACAACAGCTGGATGGCCACAGGTTCCCCATTGATGCTGTACTCAGTGGTTGACTGAGTGGTGGCGGCGATGTCACAAGCAGACCACAGATGACACCTTCCTGCTACTGACGGAATACAGATGGGCTATCTCTGTGTGATGAAGATCTACAATGTTGTGTCTCTGGTGTGATGGACTTCCCTAAATGCTCTACCCTTCCAGTGGTGTAAGCATTAAAAACAAAAAGAGCACCTGCCAACCACATGATCTTTAAAGCTCTTTTGCAGTTCTGACCTTGCAGCTTTAAAGATTTCAACCCTTTCCTCCCTGTGTTACTATGATTTTCCTGAATGCCTGACCTCCATATAGTTATGTACTGTATACCTCAGTAGATTGTACACTGCCAATCTCCCTTATGCACTTCTTTGCCTCCTTTACTTCCTAATCAACTTTTGAGGTGCACAAATATTTTTTTAATAGTGTGAGCTGAGAAATGTTTTCAGTGGTCAGGCATTGAGGGAAGTTGCTGCTGAAAACTTTCATATGTACAACAGACTCTTCAGCTGCACAGGTGAGGAGTCCTTGATCTCTGAGGCGATTAATTTCAGTGGAGTAAATTGAGATAAAGTTCACAGAGGATGAAGTATGAAGCTGTTCGACTTTTATTTATTTCTTTTTTTTTTTACAGTTTGAGGCTCTGATTGTCCATTTGCTCCTAAAGCACGACGTAGGGGCTTAATGGAACATGGCAGGCCCTCCTTCCCCACATGCCATCTTTCTCACACATTGGTCATGCAGTAAAAGGGATGGTGTGAGAGGTGCCAGGTTTCAGTTTTGCTGGGAAAACACAATTCACTTCCTGGAAACTGAAGAGTGCTCGGGGGCAGACAATAGAGGTGCCTGCCAGCTGTTTCTAGAATGTCCCATTGTTGGCTCCTTTGGAACACGATCTGGAGTGCAAACAGATGGCACAAGCCCATTTGATTAGAGAAAACAATCCAATTATTTGAAATTCATAATCAACAGAAATGTTTTGTATGCTGAAAACTAATGTTTATTAGTCAGGGACGCAAATTAGAATTGGTAATGGAGGAGAAGGGTTGCATCGCTGCTGTAGCATCCTTCACTTTGTTTTGGGAGGAAGGAACTTGCCCAGTTTAAAGGCTGAAATGGGCCAGCTCGGCCGTGCAATTAAGCAGTCATTGCACAGCTGTTGTGCCACTAATCACAAGCCACCCAGGAACATTTTTGCCATGTGGCTTGCACATAAAGGTGAAATTCATTCAGCTTAGCTCAGTGTTTCCTTAAATTGAAAAGAAAAGATTGCGACCTGATGAAATAACAGCTGTTTCCATACCTTTATAGTCTTAAAGTTGCATGTAATATTGTCTTGGATCATAATTTCAGCACTGAATTTTGTAAATCTCCCCCCAGCCCCAATCCTTAAAGCTGGATCAGATTGTTATGGCTATAATTTGGCACTGATGTTCAGAGATGAGGCAAATGATGTGCAATTATCATCATATAGTTCCTCAATTGATTCGTAGACAAGACCAAGCTACAGCTTCTGTCTTTTGGCCATTCACTGCCCTGCCATGTTTTGTGTGTAACTCTGGCATTGCAAGACTTTGGGGTTTTTTTGGGAACCCTCTTTTTGGCCAGTGTGGCTCCAGAGTAGCTTGAAAACATAGTGAACAAATGACCTTGCACAATTTTGCACTATACTTATCTTTGACAGAGACAAAGATTACTTTTAAAACCCTGTATTGATCCAGTATCTGAGCTGCCAGGTGTGTTATTTGGTAAAGCAATTAAGCCTTAGTGATAAAATGTAAATGTCTAGTCACTGAAATGTCCAGTTACTGCAACTTTTTACCCTCAGATTGCCCCTCCCCAGCTGGCTTCCTCTAGGGTTCCTACACAAGTTTTTATCACTAGATAGGTGCAGTATGTGGGGTGATATTCAACTAGCTTTTACTCAGAGTAGCCCACTGAAATTGATAAACATGATGAAATTAGGCCCATTTATTTCAAAGGGCTTACTCCAAGCAAAACTTGAATATCACCCATGAAATGGGAGTTGCAGTCCTGAAAGGCACCAGATTGGGAGATGCTGCTTTAGGCAGTCAATGCATAGTTGAAAAGTTGAAACATTTCAGGGTTCCGTAAGTAATTAGAAACCACGGGTTGTTTTGGAAGGGCCATGTCATTACAGAAAGATTGAACGGAACAGAATAATAATAGACTTCCTTTTTCCTGGGACTTTTAAAGTCAGAAATATTGTCAGTTGATTAATTAGCTGGGCTCGTGGTCTAAGACATCTTGTAGAGCTTGAGGAAACAATGACAGCAAGAAGTCATCAGGGACTGTCAATAATGTGTGACTTGCAGCAACAGAATTACAGCAAGTTCTGGTTACATAAAGAAATGGAGGGAAAGGGATTGGCTGGCCAGTTTCAGCAGGGGCCTGGAAGTAATTTTTGATCATTGTGAAGCCATTCTCCATGTGTGTTAATATAAGTTAAAGCTATTACAAAGTTATTTAGATGCTTTCACTTCAGCCCTTGGAGGATTTTGTCCTGAAATTGGTATAAGCTGCACAAACCATAATGACAGAGGGGAGGTATATACATTTGCACACATTAGATGCAATTGCTCTGACATAGCGAAATTTTAGGAAAATGTTATTAAACTTATGAAAGCTATTTCAGGGTGTCAATACCACAGATCCTGTGGTAGTATTATTAAGTTATCTGAAACTTCATGTTGAAAGAATAATACCCTTGAGTTAATTTGCAGTCATTTAGCAGGTGCAATATTGTAGCGCAATATTGGAGAAAGAGAAAATGGCCCTCCAATTGATCATTAGATGAACAAGGTTTGGGACATGGTCGTTTTGGTAAATAAACCTTGGAACTTAGCTGGTGCTTCAGGCATGACAAATCCCCATGTTGATGTATTTAAGGCTGGAAGATTGAACTTTATGGACAGATTACCAGAATGGCAGAAATTGGTTCCTTTTTGAAAAATCTAGAGTATTTCTCAACCACTACTTGCAATCTTCTGAGTGTGATTTACGTAGGCATTGTATTTTCACATAATTACATTGTAGGAAAAGAGTAAGATTAAAATATTATTGAGGGTTCCCTAAGAATTGAAATTATTCTTTTTATAATTATCTTTTCTTAAATGTATGGAGACACAACTGAACTGCATGCAATCATTCTCTTCCTCCACAACCATGAGGAGCAAACATTTTTCAAGGGAGATATTTAAATGTATTTGATATTTTCCCTTGACATGCCAGACAAAAATAAAAGCCAGAAGCTTCTTAGCTTACCTCTACTTAGAGCACATTATCCTACATATTAATAGCAAACTCATTCTCCAACCACCGGTACTTACGTAAAAAAGTGACATCGTCCATGCCCAAGGAAGGCGCCATCAAGCTCAAGGGAACCTGAAGGTTTGCAGAAGTGCAAAAACATGTTTAGAATGGAGGGGTACTCAATGGAGTACCTCAACCCACCCCAGTCCAGGCCAGTGTGAATGCAGCATGCTCAGTAGTTGCAGAATAACTGATGGTTAGTGGGGGAGAAGGAAAAATAAGGAGAGAGAGGAAATGGCATGGAATAGTCTGGAAAATGGCATGAGTGGCTGGAACCCTTAACAGTAGTACTAGACAGTGCAACATTTTGTTGATAACCCTACTTATTCTCTCCATTTCTGATGTTCAGGCATGAGTACCAATCCTTATGTGGTCACAATAGTGCCACCCATGCACAGTTCTAGTGGAAACCCAACGTTTGCAGGAAAAACCCAGTCTGTTTGGGGATAGAATCTCAAATAGCTGAATGAGGATGATGTGTGCTCAGTGGCTGTTGGGGAAACCCCCAGAAAAACAGCTGGGAGAGGGAATGGAATGGAGGAGAGCATGGCTGACTCAACCAGGGAACAGACGCACTCCACACTGCAACATTTTCTTGTGGGTCTTGCTTGTTCTCTCTGTTTACAGTGTTCAGGAGTGAGCACCATTACTTACGAAGTCAAAACAGCCCCATCCAAGCACAAGGGGGAGGTACCAGCAGCTGGATGAAATCCTAAGTTTTGCAGATGAGTTAGACAGGAAAGGGGAACCTGTAGCCCTCCAGATGTTGCTGAACTCCAACTCCCATCATCCCTGGCCATTTGTCATGTTGTCTGGGCCAATGGAACTCTGGGATATCTCGGTTGGTAGAGCATGAGACTCTTAATCTTAGGGTCAAGGGTACAAGCCCCATGTTGGGCAAAAGATCCCTGCATTTCAGGGGTTTGGACTAGCTCAGGGGTCGGCAAACTAAGGCCTGGGGGCCGGATGCAGCCGCCCAGGCTCGTAAATCTGGCTCGCGGACCCTGCTGCCAGCTTGGTCAGTCCCTGCATGCTGCAGATGCATCACCACTGACTTCGGTGACACTGGAACCGCTTCTGGGTGGGCGGCGATGCTGGCATGGATTTGGATTGGCTGCAGGAAGTTCCTGCAGCCAATCTGAAGCCTCACCGCCCGCGGCTGAGGTAAACCTGGCTCGGCCATGGATGGAGAGGCCAGCGGTGGGTCTGGGCTGCACCATGGGCATCGTGATGGGGCGTCATGGGGCTTCAGCTGGAGCTCAATATGTATGGAACATGCTCAGTACTCCTGGAATTCTAAGTGACCATGTTGACAATGAAAACTGGGTTGAAAGATTAATGGAGTGGAGTATTGTAGAAATGAATGACCGAAACAATCAATGCAACCCCTCTGCATGGCAGCATTTCCCCCCCAGGACCCACTTGTCTTTTTTTATTCTTAAAACTCAGTCACTTGCTTGCTTCCAGTTTCCTACTCTCTCTGGGATCTGGTATGCTGCATTTCAAAAGGCTGCTCCAAAGCTGACATCCTGGCTGTTGAAAAGGAAAGAACTATTTGGCAATATTAATAAGATTCTTGTGCAATTTGATGGAAATTATAGCCTTGCTGTCCCTTGAAGAATCATCTCTTGTCACTGCCTTTAAAGAGCAAAGGCACTGTGATATTTCTTCTTGACTGATTAATTGTTTCAGCTTCAAGTCGTGGATAAATCTGGTACACCATTAGTTTAATTAACATACAGAAGAGCCTAGCAATCAAATCTTGAACGGAGCTAGATGAATGGACCATGAGCTTATTCTGCAGTCCAAATGGACACACGCACACACACACTTACACTTTCCTTCACAATTTGGATTCTGTATCATTCACTCATTGAAATAAATTATTCTGTAGGAAGTCAGAGGCTGACACAGCATGGTAGAGCCCTGATTGGCTCTCCTGACTTTAAAGCAATGTGGGAGGCACCAATTAAGTTAAGAGCAGAGGGCTTAACCTTGTTTTCCCATGGATCCCCTGGTCTTAATCCCCCCCCATGTTGCTATTAGCTTCATTTGGGGGCAAATACAGATTTTGTAATCCACTCTAACTTCTCTGGGGAGGGGGAAACAAAAATGTATGTTGGAGAAATGGTAGAGAAGGAAAGGGTTGAACATCTCCAAGAATTACTACTCCCATCAAAATGGCAGCAATCTTCGCCCCACTTTAAAGTGAAAAAGAATACTGCTGTGAGGCTGCTTCCACTCTTGACATTTACAGTGGAATTGCCACATTTTGTTCACTCACTTTTCATAGAGCATCTGCATGATCCTGTTCTCATTTTTTCTCTGTTCAACTTCTATTCCCCTGCAATTCAGAAAATTTGATGTTGCAAAATAGTTGCACCATTTCCCCAGGTGTAGATGGCCCATCACACAGCTTTTCAGCAGGTTGTTTGGTCAGTTATGGCCTGTATATATTGTTCTATTCCTTCTCTATAGTCTCCTCTAGGGATAAACTCATCACTTTAATTCCTACTTTTACAAATTGCCTTTCTTCCCCCCCCCCCCACCCCAACCAAGTCTTTCTTTCTCTGAATCATGATCTGGAGTGCAGCAACAGTTGAAACAAGTGCTTAACCTGTTCTCCCTACACCAGGTGTAGCCAGTGTGGTGCTGTCCAGATGTGATGGATTCCCAACTCCCATCCCCATTCTGGCCAATTGTAGTCCAAAACACGTGGAGGACACCATCTTGACCACCTCTGTGCTACACCATTGTCTCCCCCACCTAACACTGAAGAAAGGGGACTGCCCATCTGGAAAGGGGACTGCCCATCTAGAATCAAAGTCTGGAAGCAGATTTTTCTATTCAACTTAGTTTAAAGCTCAACAGTGTTGCTAAGTAGTCCATGTCTTGAAGAATCCACAATCACATATCTCCCATCTTTTTGCCCTCTGAGCTTTCAGTTTCCATTCCAGGGTAGGCTGCAGTTCAGTGGTTAGGTGAACATTTTCTAAAGTCTGTGCAGACTTGTTGGTAGGATAGAGGGCTGAAATTTGGGATTTGATGGTGACACCTCTGCTACTATCTCTTTGTGTTGTACTATGTAAGTCCTCTTTGGGCTAGCTGGCATATTTTATGTCCTATGTGGAGCAGCTTTAAACAGCACCATGCAAGTAGCAGCTCACCAGATGAAGGAATCTACTTCTCTAAGAGGCAATGGTGGCCACCCACTTGGATGGCTTTAAAAGAAGATTAGAAAAAATCCTGGAGCAGAGGGCTATCGTTGGCCTCTCACCCTGATGGCTCTGTTCTGTCTCCACTGTATGATCTTGAATATTGGTTTCTGAAGAATGCAAGAGGATGGAGTGCTGTTGCGCTCAGGTCCTGCTCACAGGTTTCCAAGAGGCATCTGGTTGGCCACTGTGAGAACAGGATGCTGGACTAGATAGGTCACTGACCTGATCCAGCAGGCTTTTATTATCTGCTTGTAATAAGGATAAACGGAGCCTGCTTGGAGCAGCTAATCTTACAGGGAAAAAAGTGTTCTGCTTTAGGGAGGTCTGCCTCAGATTATTTACTGAGTAAATTTACTTCTCTCACTCTGCAGATATCCAGTTATTTATACTCCTTTCCTATCTTGCACCAAGAGATCAGGTTGGGCTACAATATATCCTTCTATTATCTTCTCAATAACGGTAAAATAAATTAGCCAAGGTCATGAGATACTGACTTTGCTGAGGCCATCCAGTGAGCTTCCTGGCAGGGCAGAGATCAGAACATCAACATCTTAGATACAACTCATTCCCTTGCTTTGCACTTCACTTCAAACCATAGTTAAACTATTTTCAACGCATGCATCAGCACACTGTGTTCACTTATAAACCGTAGTTAAACTGAACTATGCTTTACAGAGTGTGCTGGTGCATGAATTGAAAATTGTGTCCACTTCCCCATCTCCTGCTGAAGCACTACTGGGAGCTAAGCTATGTTTTGACTTAGCGTTATGTCCAAATGCAGGACTCAGGGTTTGTTTCTTTCCAAGCGAGCCACAAGCTGTGATCAAGATTTGTTCTTGGCTTGCCAATTACATTTTGCTTTGGGGAAACAAACCATGAGCTTAGCTTCAAATGGTAGTGCTAAGCCAAGCTATAGCTTAGGTCACAGCCGTGTGGCGGCAACAGGAGCAGAGGAGCACCAAATCCCCCATGATTTTAGTTTAAAGTGATGTTCAAATGAGGTCTTTCTCTACTGTGCTACACTGACATTTTGAATGAATCTAAAATGTTGGGCTGGATCTACATTGGCCTGATTATTAGATATAACATTCTAAAACGTCACAGGGCATATGTGTAAATTAAAAGTGTTTCTTATCTTGTTTCCTCTGTCAAGATGCTTTCTCCCTCCTGGTTGCTCTACTGCGCCCTCTGGTATCACACTTTAATAATGCTTTAAAGGTAAAGGTAAAGGGACCCCTGACCATTCGGTCCAGTCGTGGACGACTCTAGGGTTGCGGCACTCATCTCGCTTTATCGGCCAAGAAAGCCGGCGTACAGCTTCCAGGTCATGTGGCCAGCATGACTAAGCGGTTTCTGGCGAACCAGAGCAGCGCACAGAAATGCCGTTTACCTTCCCACCGGAGTGGTACCTATTTATCTACTTGCACTTGATGTGCTTTCGAACTGCTAGGTTGGCAGGAGCCAGGACCGAGCAACGGGAGCTCACCCCGTCGCGGGGATTTGAACCGCCAACCATCTGATTGGCAAGCCCTAGGCTCTGTGGTTTAGACCATAGCGCCACCTGCGTCCCTTTTAATAACACATTATGAATGCTAAAAGTAGGACGTAATGTGTCCATCTACATTATGAATACCATTCCTTAACCCTTCCTTAACGTTATAAGCCATGAGTGTAGATCTGCCCTTGGTCATAGTTTCACTCTTGTACATAACGGAAATGTAGCTGCTGTATTGTTTTTTCCAGAGCACTTTAATAGAGAATGTGAAATATAGTTCCTACAAACTGTTGAAGTCTGGACCAATGTCCAAGAGAGCAGGTCAGCAGGAACACTTCTGCTGTACTTACAGATCTAAAGGTAATTGAAACATTTACAGCACACTCCTATGCACATTTACCTGGGAACAGTGATTTGGGTTTTTTTTGCTTTTTGCTTTAGAAGAACAAGGTGCCAGTATTCACCATGAAGTTGCTATGCTAAGTGTTGCACTTTTAACATTTGAAAGAAAAAGGTGCCAGTACTGCCTACCTTTGAGTACCTCCAGAAAGAGAACTGCCTGGGAGTAATCTATACTGGTCACAGCAGTATTTATTCTCAAGTACACACAGGCGCTGTGAGTTAAACCACAGAGCCTAGGACTTGCCAATCAGAAGGTCGGCGGTTCGAATTCTCGCGATGGGGTGAGCTCCCGTTGCTCGGTCCCTGCTCCTGCCAACCCAGCAGTTCGAAAGCACGTCAAAGTGCAAGTAGATAAATAGGTACCGCTCCAGCGGGAAGGTAAACGGTGTTTCCGTGTGCTGCTCTGGTTCACCAGAAGCAGCTTAGTCATGCTGGCCACATGACCCGGAAGCTGTCTGCGGACAAACGCCAGCTCCCTCGGCCAATAAAGCGAGATGAGCTCCGCAACCCCAGAGTCGGTCACGACTGGACCTAGTGGTCAGGGGTCCCTTTACCTTTACCTTACACACAGGGACAGGACTTCACTGTAAGATTTAAAAATCCAAAGTCCCAGCTCCTGCAATGCACAATGAAGTCTTCTGGGCAACTCTGCTTATTTGCAATTCAAATAAAAGAGAACAGGTTTTTATTGTTTTAATTCCACTGAGATGCTTAGAGAAAATATTAAATGGGCTCTAAAGTATAATTATATCTGCCTGCTTGCAATCAATTCCTTCTGCCCTCTGTAGTTCACTGGCTTGCGTCTCTGCTCTCCTGTCTTAAAACCTGCTTGATAACAGAGTGACTCCCCTGGACACAGTGGAAATGACTTCTGATTTACTAGGGGAATCAACAACAGGAGCCTTAGGCTCAAAGCTTAAAATGACGTCTTATGAAAATGAAATCTCAACAGAGGTTTCCTCCTGTGCACAGCTGGCAGGAAGGGAAACCAATATTCTCAAATGTTGGGGTTAGTAATGAGAACATGAAGTCTTTTGTTTGCTGTTATGATATGTCAGACTGTTTTATGGCACAGATGTAAATAGATACTGCAATCTACTACCTTAGTCTGGAGCAGTGGTTCTCAGATGTTTTTCTCTGGGTCAAACTTTAGGAATAAAAATTTGCTCACACCACACCAAATTTTTTATTGTTAAGAAACACATTGGAAAACAAAAAGAAACAACTTCTAGCAGTGCTTGATTTATAACATAGAACACTACTACTTTAGGTAAAGGTAAAGGGACCCCTGACCATTAGGTCCAGTCGTGACCGACTCTGGGGTTGCGGCGCTCATCTCGCTTTACTGGCCGAGGGAGCCGGTGTACAGCTTCCGGGTCATGTGGCCAGCATGACTAAGCTGCTTCTGGCAAACCAGAGCAGTGCATGGAAACGCCGTTTACCTTCCTGTCTATTTATCTACTTGCACTTTGACGTGCTTTCGAACTGCTAGGTTGGCAGGAGCTGGGACCGAGCAATGGGAGCTCACCCTGTCGCGGGAATTTGAACCGCCGACCTTCTGATTGGCAAGCCCTAGGCTCTGTGGTTTAACCCACAGCGCCACCCGCGTCCCTATACTACTACTTTATGTTAGGTCTTATTTGAGACAAAAAACCCTCTCATCTCCTCATCAGCACAAAGAAGCCTTTCTCTTTTCTGGTCTTTCATATTTATCAGAGTTGAAAATCTGTGTTCACAACAATATGTTGTGGATAACTGTAGAAGACTCTTGAAGCGGCATAGTCCTATGTTTCATTTTCAAGGTGCAATCAATTGAAATGCAGGCCATTTACTTCTCTTCATTCAATGCCAATCCTGAACAGCAGCAATTCGCGAAGGGGTCTCTAACCCAGTGGAAATGTTCTGTAGACAACAGTGGGAAATAATGATCAATCTTTTCTACCTGTGCTACAAGATGTTCCTGAATGAGGAGGCCATACAATTCATTGCTCATCTTAAAACTTTTTACCAGTGGGAACATTTCCATGTTATGTTGCATCAGTCTTTCTGCACAGAACTGAAGCTCTTTTTCGAATGCAGAATTTGTCTGTAGCTGTGAGGATATTGTCATCATGGCCTTACATACTGGCATTGAGTTCATTCAACCGGGTAAAGATAATGGCCAAATGTGCCCGGTCTGCCCACCAGCCATTGTCTTCCTCTTCTAACCCAGACTGCAGTGAAGGCAGCAAATAAGGTGCACTTCGCTGCCTCCATTGCATCCTCATTGTGCTGTGCGGAAGAGCTTTTCAAGGTAGTGTGGAAACTTGGGCGGAAAAGGGCATTGGGTTTGATCCTTAGTCAAAAACTTGGGGAACAATTCAAGGTACCCCATTAAAGGGGTCCAAGGGTTGGGTTCTGTCTGAGAGCCCAGGCATGGACCAACGGGCCATAGAACATCCCTGAATGGCATCTTGGCATAATTTCCCCATTAGATCTGCATCAGTGGGTGTGGGTGTGCCTTTTACTAGGATTGACCGTGATGGTGATATCAACCAGCAATCGGGTTGGCTGATACAGGACACACCTATGGCAAATCTGGTTTACGTCTATTATCAATAAAGTTGTGGCCATTTTGATCCCAAGCTGGTGTCTTTCTTACTACATCTATAATGTTAAGTTTCCCCTCTTGGTAATCATTGGCCCACTGTGCTGTGGCCCACAGTTCAAGGACTGCCTGTTATTCAGGATTGTCTCATTCTATTCTTTTTATAATTGAGCCACATGGCTGGTTTGGTTTTAAAAGGGGGGGGGGAGGGAAACATTATCCACATCTTATGCAATTATTTAATTTGCATGAAACGGAGAGATAAATTATTTTTCCTTTATACAGATAATAACTAGGATTGTCTTTTATGCTTCACATCCCTTGGTAATTTAAAAAACTAGGACTCCTCCCCGCCCCCCCCTTCATTTTGTTGTTGTTCTTGAACACTAAAATAAAAGCAAATAAGCATCCTGGTGTGTGTTTAAGCAGTGATGCCAAACTGGCAAGTACAACATGGAAGTTATTATATCTCCAGGGATTCCTAGGTTTTAATATCCAGATTGAAAGTTTAAGTTTTGGGGATATACAATCTCCAACTGAGTCATGGAAACAAAAGTTCCTAGAATATGACAACTTGCAAATAGCAACCTTGCATTCTCCCCTCCCTCTCCTCCCTCCCTTATCATATGATATTCAAATAGCTTCGGGAAAATGGTTAGCCACAGCCATTTTTTATAGTTCATTCAACTGCCCTAAGTAAGTGGATGCTCTGAGTAAGCTGGCCAAGAGGAAAACCTCACACAGTACCATAAGTACAGAAGGTGTGGGTTTCACTTAAAAATAAATAGATACTTAAAGCATTTTTATGTTGCGCATGTGCACACACACTCCTCCCAGAGCAGCTTGCAATATCACTGACAAGATGGTCTCAGAGTCTGTCTTACAATCCAAAAGACATGACACAAAAGGAAAAGGAATTGGGAGAGAGGGGGAAAAAAAAAAGCAAACTCATGCACTTAGTTTCTTAGCTGTAGAATTTTTGCAGTGACCAGCAGGAAGGGAAACCTTTCAAGGAGGGGGGAAGCCAGAAGTTGCTTGTTTACTTTTTGAATTTTGACAGAACTGATGGTAAGAAGCAGCCTTAGGATGCTGTGGTGGTGTTTAGTGTCTGGGATTCTCAGGCTGTATAGTATTTGCCTGCATTCCTACTTCCTGCTTGCTGGGAATTTGTAAAAAGCAATGAATACATTATTAACATACAAATGTATGTCATGTTATGGGGAAATTGCAAAATTTCACGAGGACCTGAAAAAAATCCACAGATGGATGGGAAAATGAGGGTGAGGTGCCGTTATGATTGGAAAAGTGAGAAACTGAAATAGACACACTATATCCCTATGTATAAGTGGCCACCTAGGTGGAAAGTAAGAAACGGAACAGGATACTGTAGAAAAGCAGAATGCCTCAGACAAAACCTGAATAAATATCAATGGAATGCATTGATATGAATAGCTCAGTTGGAG
This sequence comes from Podarcis muralis, assembly GCF_964188315.1. NCBI lineage: Eukaryota > Metazoa > Chordata > Lepidosauria > Squamata > Lacertidae > Podarcis > Podarcis muralis. The sequence continues at coordinate 48,237,840 of NC_135660.1, forward strand.
CTGGTATCTCCAGCACTAACCTCATTATACCCTTATTCAGTGTGGGAAGTTAGTACCTTTGATGGTTCCCCTTTGAAGCCCTTTGATTGACAGCCACCACACTGAATTATATAAGGTGGACATTCAACAGATTTGAATCCATAGATTATCGTTCACCTCTAGGAGGAGAAGCAATAAGATAGCAGGGGTTGTAAACGGCAAACATCCATGAGGTATCGACACACTACAGTAGACTTTGATCTCCAGTCTATTATATCTTTGCCTTCCTGCTTCTCCACTGTGAACTTGGCAGGCGAGGTTTTCAGGATGTGAAATATTATCCCAACTTGGTTCCCACCTTTAAATGAGAGCGGGTTTGTCTCTTCAAAGATCTTTATCCAGATTTCTTTACCTACATGAAATTCGTTTCAGAAAGGTGAGTGCAAAACTGCAAGTTCCTTAAGGAATTTTCCTATTTTGAAAATAAACAGTTTTTGCTGTGTCTAAAAAAAAAAAGAAGGAAGGAATTTACATGAAGTACAGCTTGAACTGACAGAGATTGAAGAGCACTTCAATAAGGGTAGCAAAGTTACAGCCGTTGAATAATACTTTATATGAGGATGCCTGCTGAGTTGTACAGCTATCTGCTCCGCCAGTGGTAAAGAAGATAATTATTTCAGGATGTTCTGGCAAGCCGTTGGGCAATTATTGTTTGCATTGCATTGCTGTGCTCTGCTGTGCAGTCTAGCCCAGCTAGTACAACAGACTGCACTGAAATCCTGTATGAGGACGCAACAAGTGACATTAATAGTAACATATCAGGCTAAGAGCAGAAGAAAAGCTGCAAGGTACCCAGGAAGCTCAGGAAATCTAAGCCATTTGGCCATTGCCTTGCCAGGGTGATCTGATGCTACTGTCTACTTTGCATTTACAATCTAATACCTGTGCTAAGTTTTTTAAAAAAAGTCATATTAGTGAACTGTAGCATTAAAGGGCTCCTTTTGAGAGGAAGGGTGGGATAGAAATTTAATATATAAATACATTTAATAAGTAAAGCAGGCAGTCAGGCAAAACTGTTAACTTTTGGGGAAAATATATACAGTATCAGTAATGCATGGTGTGCTTCTAGTTGTCTACTGAAAAATATATATCAGGCAAGGTGAGCAACTGAAGGCTAATAGGCTACATGAAGGCAAAAAATGTAAAGCAAGCGATTAAGGAACCATGAGACAAATGAAAGTGTAAGGGTGCAATCCTATATGCACTTTCACCTGGGAGCAGTAGCAATTGCCGAGCCAATGGCACTTAGCTGACCTGCCATTGCCTGCATTGCTGCTGCTTTCCAGGAGCTGGTGTCTCTCTCTGTGTGTCTGTGTGCACGCAGATAGGCCAGGGTGAGGTCAGCACAGTGCAAATGGGCAGCTGGTAATTATGGATTGGCTCTGCTGATGCATTTGCACTGTGCCAAGCTCAACATCGCCTTGCCCACCCTCCCATACTTCCTGCTAAGCAGCAGTGATGTGGTCAATGGGTGATCAGATAACTGCATCCGCCACAACCCACTAAGTTGGGAGTACTAGTGAATTCAGTGAGGTTTGTTTTGGGGTAGATGTGCATTAGGATTGCAATGTGAGCCACTACCTTTCTTACTGCAACAATATAGGTCCTGAAGGCTTAAGCCTCATCTGCCATAGCATCTACATCCATTGCCAGGCTGTCAGAGAGCTGGATCAATCCCCTATGCTCATTATATGCTAAAAATAATTCAAATGGAAGCACATAGAGGAGAAAACAACACAGTTGCAGATGCGCTGATATCTGGAGCCATTCTGCATTATGGATGGTTTGGGGAGTAATAGCTTTGTCCTCCTGGGTAGAAATATTTGGATAGAAATATATATATATTAAAAGCATCATACTTGCAATCTACTCAGATGGATCACAGTGGGCATGTCGAGGAAACGATGCCATGGCTTGAGCAGAAAGTGGAGAGTCACCTTGTGGTGAGATGCCTGGGTACTACAGATAGATGGAACTCACCCATCTCACCTGGGAGGAGATGTGGGTGAATTGAAGTCCCCCTTGCATGTTACTCTGGATGGGCAGAAAGAAGCTATCTGAGCATCTGAAGTTTGATGGCCATCTGTCATGGATGCCTTAGTTGTGATTGCTGGACTAGATGACTCTTGGGGTCTCTTCCAACTCTACAGTTCTGTGAGTCTATGATCCAGCCTGAGTTTATATGCACCCAGGGCAACTGTGTCTGTGTTCTGTCCGCAAGCAAGCAGGCAGAGGGAACTGCCAATTTTACGTCAATGCAATTTGCCAAGCATTTTCAGCTGCCATTGACTGATGGAAAGAAACTAAAAGCATTCAATATTGCAGAGGCCAGTGCCTGAGAGTGACTTAAGAAACAAGTCTTCAAATTGTTATTTTTCTAATGGAGCTCAACTTAGAAAACTAATTGATCACCAAGCCCACAGTCCCTAGTTTGTTCAGACAGTGTATATACTTTCGTAATGGGGAAAACATCTCTGGAAAATGCAGCGGGTGGGGGATATTGTGTGAAAACTAGCTTGTGAAATATCCCAAAGGAGTTTTAAGCCCTGTTTTTGGTGATTGTCGACAGGAGTGAAGGAGGATTGATTTTGCCTTCCATCTTTCTCTGCAGGAAATTTATTTAGTGATTACTTATTTATTTAAAATCATTTGCATCCTACTCATCCTCCCTAGGGAGGTTTGAGTGGTGCACATTGAAAATAGTTCAATAATATCAACAAACAATAACAAAACTCACAGCAGTCAAAATATCTAGGAAGGTTCAAAGACCTGAATAAAAAGAAAAGTTTTTTTCTGCCCTGAGTAGAAGCAGTGCCCAGAGGAAAGCACTTCCAGAGGTGAGAGGCTGTCAAAGAAATGTCCTTATGGGTTGTTGCAAATTCCTGAAGCAACAGAAAGATGGACCTCTGTGGACTATCTTGGTTCTTGGGCAGCGTTTATATGGAGGAAGTCAGTCCAGGTAAAGTGACTGGAAGCCATTTTAGAGTAAAACTAGCTCTCTGAATTGCACTCAGAAATGAATAGACAGCCTGTGCAGTTGTTCTTGATTGGTCTACCACCAAAGTGATCATATCACTTTCAGTTTCATGACAAAGCTAGAAATCAGATGAAATAGTTGCTCGACCTCTCTGAGTGGCTTCCAGCACATATAAAAATCTAACAAAACATTAACATTTAAAAAGCTTCCCTATACAGGACTGCCTCCAGATGTCTTCTAAAGTTGGCTCTAACGACTTACTAAAAAAATAAGAAAGACAGTCATGAATCTGAGCCTCCTACTTGCTCTAGGTCTGGTACAATAGTATCTCCTCTAATCCCCTCTGGGTGGCCCTGCCCCTTTTAACACCATGTAAGCTTTGAAACTGAACACTTGGATTTATCATCCAATCCCTTACTGAAATCAAGCACTAGTCTAGGACATTTACAGCCTCCTTGGTATGGTTAGGAAGGGAGAGAGACTGCAGTACTCAAATTCTGGACAACCTCTCCCAGCAGTTTTATACAGATGTTAAAAGCATGGGGAGGGGCAGAATAGAAACCTGAGGAACCTAGAAGCCATGGATATGAACCAAAGTCCCCTAGAACCTTCACCTGGAAATGTCCTCTCATGGAGGACCAGAACTACCGTGAAGTTGTCCCGCCAAAGTTCAACCCTGAGAGATTATCCAGATGGATATTGTACTCAGTGGTATCAAACACTGCCAACAGATCTGGCAGAATCAAGAGGGATACACTCCCCCTGTGGAATTCTAAGTGAAGGTCTTCCACCAAGGTGATCATGACAATTTCAGTATCATGAGCAGATTGGAAACCGGACTGAAATGCATCTCGGGCAAGACAGACACAAATGCTCCCAAAATGAATTTTCAAGAGTTGCCAAGCCAATAATGCTTTAATAATGTTGGCTCCACTGAGGGATTAAAAAAACAAACAACACAAATCAGAGGAGACAACACAGCTGTCCAAGGTGGAACAAATACAATTTTACCTACAAAGTGTCTTGGAAATATACCACTGTGGGTTGTCCCTGGGGAATTGAGATCTAGTGTGGTGTAGTGGTTAGAGTGTTGTACTGGGACCTGCAAGATCAGGGTTCAAATCCCTATTCAGCCATGAAGTTCACTGGGTAACCTTGGATGAGTCACTACCCCTCAGCCAAACAAACAAACAAACAAACAAACAAACAAACAAACAAACAAACAGGGTTGTTGTGAAGATCAAATGAGAAGGGGGAGAATCATGTAACTCTCGGGAGATTCTTGGAGAAAAAGTGGGATAATCAATCAATCAATCAATCAATCAATAATATTGCCTCCATGGAGACCTTCAAACACCTGAAACAGCTCACCTAATGCCTCTGCACAGATGCAATGGTGTTAAAGAAGAACAATCTATTTGTCAACTTCACCACAATGGAGTACCTGGGCACCTAGAGGAGCTCTAGCTCATGTTCAATGAGACTTATGGTGAGTTTCCTAACACAGTCATTCTACTCATTGTTATATTTTTGGTGTTTCTTTTGCAATGGTAGGACAAAGAGCACAGGGAAGCAGGGATGGTGAGGATGTAAAAAGATACAGTCACACACAAACATTTCAGCCCAGCAACATGTAGATTAATGGATGGTTTGGCCTTAGCATGAATGAGCAAAGGGGCAAGATCCAGTTCCGCAATTCAAGCCTGAGGAAGTCAGGATTTCTCTTGCAGACAGTTTCACGCATATTGAGCCACAGCATAACAAAATGACTGAAGCTGATTTAGGACTAACATTTCACTGAAAAGGCTTGCCAGCTGAACTGTACCAGGTAACTGAGCATATGTAATCTGCAAACAAGCATAACTAGCTGGACTTTGCTTTTTGCTGTATAAATATTACTAGATTGTCCGTGAGAAAGACTTGCCTAGCAAAAATAAACAGAGCTTCAGGTCTAATGGCATTTTAATGACGATAAATAAGAGCACATTTTTGTCTCAGTGGCATGAGAAAATGGAGAGTCATTCTATCCCTGCTCGGAGATCATTCTTATCCCTCTGTGCCAGTTCTGCTTTGTCACCTCAGCTATTTCGTCCCCCAAGCTTTCATTTTAAGATTATTAGTTTACCTGTCTAAACAGGTAGAGACTGAATGCAGCCTTTAAGTACTGCATGTTCCTTCTGAGTGCCATTTTGAACAACATGGAACCAGAGGGGGGAACACAGAGTACCGTACTGCAAGGAAAATGTCAGGCTGTCAGAATACTGTGTGATGCATGAAGGTCTAAAAGGTGGAAAATTGAGATCACTGTTCAAACAATCTTCAAACAATCTATCTTTAATCGATTGTCTAAGACAGGTGACAAAATGGCTCCTTGATCCAGACACCTTTGATATGTGTTACAGTGGTACCTCGGGTTACAGACGCTTCAGGTTACAGACTCCGCTAACCCAGAAATAGTACCTCGGGTTAAGAACTTTGCTTCAGTAAAGATGGTAAACACCATCTTGCTTCTCAAGCAGTAATTTCCAAGGTGCTTGACCTTACAATGCATGCTGGTATTATCTAAGGGCTATTTTCCCTTCTGGGTAGCCTTCCAAGGACCACATGCCAGTAGGGGTGGAGCCAGAGGCAAAAAGGGGTGGAGTAACAAATATATAAGCTTTACCCTTGTACAGTAGGTTAATTACTACACACAATCACACACCCCTCTCCATCTTCCAGCCAGGCAAGTAAGGGGAAACACACTCACATACGCTCCAAACATTTCTTCGATAAAAATAGAGATGTCCCAATGAAAAGTGGGTCATTCTGCGATCAAATCAGGAACTGGGGCAGCTTCTTTAAATCCAGGGTCTGCTCTCAGGGTGTGACATAGGGCAAGGGAAGGGTGTGGTCTGGGGACAATTCTGAGTACCAGATAGAGAGGCAAGTAGGGCTGCATTTGCTCCCTAGATTCAAGGTTCCTTAACGGTAAAGGGACCCCTGACCATTAGGTCCAGTCGTGGCCAACTCTGGGGTTGCAGCACTCATCTCGCTTTATTGGCTGAGGGAGCCGGCATACAGCTTCTGGGTCATGTGGCCAGCATGACTAAGCCGCTTCTGGCGAACCAGAGCAGCGCACGGAAATGCCGTTTACCTTCCCGCCGGAGCGGTACCTATTTATCTACTTGCACTTTGACGTGCTTTCGAACTGCTAGGTTGGCAGGAGCAGGGACTGAGCAACGGGAGCTCACCCCGTCACGGGGATTCGAACCGCTAACCTTCTGATCGGCAAGTCCTAGGCTCTGTGGTTTAACCCACAGTGCCACCCGTGTCCCTTTACCAAGATTCCTTACCTGTGCCCTAATGAGATGAAACGAGAGGCCACAATTTAATTTTGACGAAATCCCAAGCATTCTCTGGAACCAGTATACCTTTTTTATGTGGCTAGGCTCACCAGGATCCAGATTAACAATATTCCCAAATTCTTATTTCAGTTTAATTTAAATGTAATAGTTTCCCTGCTCCTCAAGGAGGCGGCCAAAATTGCTTCGGGGTTGAGGTGCAATATGTGGCAGCTGTAAGGGTTCAAAGTCACTTTCCATGGGATTCGGCCTAGTAGACTGGAGACTTTGCATGGATGTAACAGCCTTAAATGATTAGGACCCATTTGCTCCCATTAGGCTTGGTGGGACATTTCTGAATATGAGTGACCCTTGGTGCTTAGAAAAGAGGCTATTTTAGGCGAGCTGGGCTGGGCAAAGGTCATCAGGCTATTCCTGATTTTCTTGGCCAAGTGCACTGCAATGTGATCAACCAAAACAGATTCAAGGGACTCAGCTAGACTGGTAAAGAAAAAGCATTTTATGTGTTGCATATGTGATCATAGAATCATAGAATCATAGAATCATAGAGTTGGAAGAGACCACAAGGGCCATCGAGTCCAACCCCCTGCCAAGCAGGAAACACCATCAGAGCACTCCTGACATATGGTTGTCAAGCCTCTGCTTAAAGACCTCCAAAGAAGGAGACTCCACCACACTCCTTGGCAGCAAATTCCACTGTCGAACAGCTCTTACTGTCAGGAAGTTCTTCCTAATGTTTAGGTGGAATCTTCTTTCTTGTAGTTTGGATCCATTGCTCCGTGTCCGCTTCTCTGGAGCAGCAGAAAACAACCTTTCTCCCTCCTCTATGTGACATCCTTTTATATATTTGAACATGGCTATCATATCACCCCTTAACCTCCTCTTCTCCAGGCTAAACATGCCCAGCTCCCTTAGCCGTTCCTCATAAGGCATCATTTCCAGGCCTTTGACCATTTTGGTTGCCCTCCTCTGGACACATTCCAGTTTGTCAGTGTCCTTCTTGAACTGTGGTGCCCAGAACTGGACACAGTACTCCAGGTGAGGTCTGACCAGAGCAGAATACAGTGGCACTATTACTTCCCTTGATCTAGATGCTATACTCCTATTGCATTCCCTTGATCTAGATGCTATACTCCTATTGCATCCAGAATTGCATTGGCTTTTTTAGCTGCCGCGTCACACTGTTGGCTCATGTCAAGTTTGTGGTCAACCAAGACTCCTAGATCCTTTTCACATGTACTGCTCTCAAGCCAGGTGTCACCCATCTTGTATTTGTGCCTCTCATTTTTTTTGCCCAAGTGCAATACTTTACATTTCTCCCTGTTAAAATTCATCTTGTTTGTTTTGGCCCAGTTCTCTAATCTGTCAAGGTCGTTTTGAAGTGTGATCCTGTCCTCTGGGGTGTTAGCCACCCCTCCCAGTTTGGTGTCATCTGCAAATTTGATCAGGATGCCCTTGAGTCCATCATCCAAGTCGTTGATAAAGATGTTGAATAAGACCGGGCCCAAGACAGAACCCTGTGGCACCCCACTAGTCACTCTTCTGTTACTTGATATAACACTGTGACACCATAGTCCCTACCAGATTTCCCTACCAGATTTCCCTGTATGAATTTACAACACATTTAACTGAATCACTTCTTTGATGCATCTAGATCCAGCCAAGGACTGAGAATAAAATGCCTGTCTCTTTAAATATCCAGTCACAGGTAGGTAGCCGTGTTGGTCTGCTGTAGTCGAAACAAAATATAAAAATTCCTTCAGATACACACTGAAGAAGTGTGCATGCACACAGAAGCTCATACCAATAGCAAACTTAGTTGGTCTCTAAGGTGCTACTGGAAGGAATTTTTAAATTTTGTTTTAAATATTCAGTTTACCAGGTACAACGGTCCCTCTTTATATCACACAACAACCTACTTGTTTTAAGCTTTCACCATGTACAGAGGTTGTCCATGGTTCTTGTCTATCAGGAGTAGAATGGAAATTTCTTCCAGATCTTCCTTTTTTGGCTTCCACCTTCCTGAGCTGTTGAAAGGTACCACTGGCTCAACCTCCCAGGTATTCCTACCCACTGCACATGTCATGCAGTGTATGTGGAAGTTTTGCCTTCTAGTACCAGCCTCTAGTACTACTTTTTAAAAATTAAAATTGGTGGAACCTTGCTTTCACAATCAATGGGGATGGATTCTCAGAAATGCAGGAACTTTCACCAGCAGTTTCTTCACCCCTTTTTGTGGAAGACTGGAAGCATTAAAAAATCATTCACAAGAACAGTGTGTACTTCATTCTGCAACACTGATCAGTCAGAATCACTTAGCAGCTTTCAGCCGGCTTTATCGCAACAATAATGTCGCCAACCAGACTTTGATATGACGAGAATAGGAAAGCTGACAGGTTTCCTGATTGATCCCTCCATCCCGGATGCAGATGCCATTCCAGTGACTTATCAGTTAAGCAAATAAATACAGCATTAGTTCAAGTACATTTAGCATTAAAATAAACACACTGTGAAAGGTGACCACCTGGTTGCTGTATTTCTGAAATACTGAAATAGATAAACTGTACAATTCACCGACAAGCCAGCCAAGAGATTGATGGCAAGTTACTATATCACCTGAATATTATTATTATTATTATTAATTTATTATTTGTACTCCGCCCATCTGGCTGGGTTTCCCCAGCCACTCTGGGCGGCTTCCAACAAAGATGAAAAATGCACTAAAATGTCACATATTTAAAACTTCCCTGAACAGGGCTACCTTCAGATGTCTTCTGAATGTCAGGTAGTTGTTTGTCGCTTTGACCTCTGATGGGAGGGCGTTCCACAGGGCGGGCGCCACTACCGAGAAGGCGCTCTGCCTGGTTCCCTGTAACTTGGCCTCTCGCAGTGAGGGAACCGCCAGAAGGCCCTCGGAGCTGGACCTCAGTGTCCGGGCAGAACGATGGGGGAGGAGACGCTCCTTCAGATATACTGGACCGAGGCCGTTTAGGGCTTTAAAGGTCAGCACCAACACTTTGAATTGTGCTCGGAAACGTACTGGGAGCCAATGTAGGTCTTTAAAGACCGGTGTTATATGGTCTCGGCGGCCGCTCCCAGTCACCAGTCTAGCTGCCGCATTCTGGATTAGTTGTAGTTTCCGGGTCACCTTCAAAGGTAGCCCCACATAGAGCGCATTGCAGTAGTCCAAGCGGGAGATAACCAGAGCATGCACCACTCTGGCGAGACAGTCTGCAGGCAGATAGGGTCTCAGCCTGCGTACCAGATGGAGCTGGTAAACAGCTGCCCTGGATACAGATTTGACCTGTGCCTCCATGGACAGCTGTGAGTCCAAAATGACTCCCAGGCTGCGCACCTGGTCCTTCAGGGGCACAGTTGCCCCATTCAGGACCAGGGAATCCTCCACACCTGCCCGCCTCCTGTCCCCCCAAAACAGTACTTCTGTCTTGTCAGGATTCAACCTCAATCTGTTAGCCACCATCCATCCTCCAACCGCCTCCAGACACTCACACAGGACCTTCACCGCCTTCACTGGTTCTGATTTAAAAGAGAGGTAGAGCTGGGTATCATCCGCATACTGATGAACACCCAGCCCAAACCTCCTGATGATCTCTCCCAGTGGCTGCATGTAAATGTTGAAAAGCATGGGGGAGAGGACAGAACCCTGAGGCACCCCACAAGTGAGAGCCCAGGGGTCTGAACACTCATCCCCCACCATCACTTTCTGAACACGGCCCAGGAGAAAGGAGCGGAACCACTGTATGACAGTGCCCCCAGCTCCCAGCCCCTCAAGACGGTCCAGAAGGATGTTATGGTTGATGGTAGCAAATGCCGCTGAGAGATCCAGCAGAACTAGGAAACAGCTCTCACCTTTGTCCCTAGCCCGCCGGAGATAATCAACCAGTGCGACCAAGGCAGTTTCAGTCCCACGATGAGGCCTGAATCCCGACTGGAAGGGATCCAAATGGTCCGCTTCTTCCAGGCGTGCCTGGAGTTGTTCAGCAACCACTCGCTCAATCACCTTGCCCAAGAATGGAAGATTTGAGACTGGGCGATAATTGGCCATCATGGCCGCATCTAAAGATGGTTTTTTAAGAAGCGGTTTAATAACCGCCTCTTTCAGCGGGTCTGGGAAGGCTCCCTCACGGAGGGAAGCATTCACCACCCCACGAAGCCCATCGTCCAGTCCTTCCCGGCTAGCTTTTATAAGCCAGGATGGGCAAGGATCCAGGAGACAGGTGGTTGGCTTCACTCGTCCAAGCAGCCTGTCCACATCCTTGGAGGTAACAGATTGGAATTGATCCCACACAACTTGACTAGACAGGGCTCTAGCACTCTCCCGCCCTGGCCCTGCTCCCACGGTGGAGTCTACTTCTTCCCGAATCTGAGCGATTTTATCTGCAAAAAACTTTGCAAAATCATTGCAGGAGATCATGTGGCCCGTACTGGGCCCCGATGTCGCAGGTGGTTCCGCTAAATTGTGAACCACCTGAAAAAGTCTCCTGCTGCTGTTTTCTGCAGATGCAATAGAGGCGGCGAAGAAAGTCTTCTTCTCTGTCGCTATCGCCACTTGGTAGGCTCGACGTTGAGCTCTAACCTGTGTCCGGTCAGATTTGGAATGAGTTATCCGCCACCGGCGCTTTAGCTGTCTCAACGATTGTTTCATTGCCCTCAGATCCATGGAAAACCACAGGGCTGTCCAGGCTCCATGCAATCGGAGAGGGCGCTTCGGAGCGAAACAGTCGATAGCCCTGGTTAACTCCACATTCCAGCGGGCCACCAGGGAATCAGCTGAAAGGCCATCAACATGGGATAAAGCATCCCCTACCACTCTCTGGAAACCATTTGGATCCATTAAGTGGGGGGGGGGGGGCAGACCATCCGAATCGGTCCCATCAAGTGTACACGCCATGCCATATATATATATATATTTAACCTCCATTTGTTTTCAGTATTGCAAACTCTCTCTGCTTGCGTCTATATATTTGCAAAGGCAGCTTTTTAGCTCCTGGGTACCCCTGAGGTTGGCTTTGTTGATTGACGTACAATGAGCAGGCTAGAGAGCCAATTCTTCAACGGTAAGCATTCTGCCAAACAACGGAGCATCGAACGTGCTCCTGTGCCTCCAGACACCTCTCAGATATAGCAGAGTTATGAGCAACAGAACACCTTCTCACTTAAGCAATCTGTGCTACCGTTTCTGACGCCCTTGTGAGAGAGGGGTGGGAAAGGGAATGCCGCAAGCAAGAGCAAGCTCTAGCCTCCCTGCGGCTTCTTTCTCCGCATACGTGTGCTTGTATGTGTGTGGGCGTTCACGCATCTCTGTGAGAGGCAAGAGAGGGGCACCTGCCGACTCACCCTGAGAGAGACGGAGAACTTGGAAGAGGATTTCACAACATAATTCATCAGAGATATGATCTGTGTTTGTGCATTTTAAGGGCCTTTATTAATTCCCCATGTCTTATCTTGCTTGCGTCTCACAGGAAATGATCCTTATATGGCACAGATGTTGACTTCCTTTGTCAGGAGAGGCTGGTGTTTTGCAAGTTAGCTACTGAGTTAGCCTGAACTGGATAAATCATGCAGCAATATGTATCCTTTAAAAACCAAAAGCAAGCTCAGGAAGCTGTGAGTTTGAGCAGAGTAGCGATGGGAAAAATCTGACAATTTGGTTCCTTTCAGTTTCTCATTTTTCCAATCTTACTTTAAACTTCTCCACATTAGGTTACTTTTTTAAAAACAACAACAAAAACCCTCTTCTTGGAAGGACCCATTATTACCAACAAGGGATGATTGACTGTTAAAACTAACGGACTTAGCTGAGAGAGCAAAATTGGCTACCTTAATTAGAGAAAAGTCATTGTTAACATCTCATAGACTTTTTGCGTGAAAAGAAAAAATGAAATTTGGATTTGGGGTTGAAGATGTTTATAGAAAGTGGCAATGTTTGGTTTTATATTAGATTGGATGAAGTGAATATTGTTTATATATAGTGAACAAATGAAGAACCAGAAGTTCTTTAAAAATAAAACCGAATAAAATAATCCTCTTGAAAAAAACTGTTGGCATCTTAGTGTCATCTTTTCTTACTGTGTATATTTTTGTATGCAATTTTGCCTGATACAGTTTTGCAAAACAGTTTCTTCTAGTGTAGGGGTGAGAACCTCTGGCTCGCAGGAGGCCATTTCCCACAAGTTCCGGTGGTATGCAAAGATACTTCCTCAAACCAAGCTCATCTACGCTATACCTGAAGGTTGGACTGAACTTCCCATACATGAGCTGATGGACAGTGTATTCAATCCTGCTTGGCTGCTACCTTCCCCCATCCCTACCCCGACACAGGCCAACTTTGACAGGTAGGACAACCCACCTGCCAATCACATGATACCATTATATCAGATGATTGACAGGTGGGTGGTCTTACCCACCTGCCAGAGTTGGCCCATGGCCTTGGTAGGAGATCTGGCCATGCAGGCTGAAAAGTTTCCTCACTGCTGCTCTAGTATAATGAATTTTTGTATGTAATGTTCACTAATACATTAATTTCTGTGCACACTTCACCCTTTCATGTATGCATTTTTGTACAAATTTCTTGGCAGAAGGAAGGACTGCATAGCAAAATTAGGAGAAGTGTGAATTTTAAAGAATGGCTGGTTTTAATTTGTGTATTGATTTGAAAGGAGCAAATTATGAAGGGTTACTTTTAATTTGTGAATTGAATCAAATTTCTCCCCATCCCTAAATCAGAGGAGATCTCTTTGATGGTTTTTATCATCTTTCTCAGCTTATTTTTCCTTTTATGAATAGAAAAGTGCCGGGGGGGGGGGGAGAGAGAAAGGCATGTTTTGAGCAGAAACATGATGAGAGACAGCCCCTTTCCTCCACCATTTCCCACTTAAACTCACAGCTCTCTGAGGCTGTTTTTGGTAATAAAAAAATAAGAGGGGTAGTTTGGGTCCTGTTTGCTGAGGCTATTCCTACCTAGAATTGGACTTTATATGGCTGTATGCTATACTACCTTTCTTCCTGGATACTATTGAAAACTAGCTATTTAATGATACAGTATATGACTATTGCAAACATTGACATGATTTTTGATGCTCACATAGAATTTGAAATCAGGGTCTGGTTCTCTGTCAAAGTAATTAAATAACCTGTTTTCAATGACATATTAATGCTCCATTAAAGGCTATTGCATATGTCTGAATTATTTTTATTGCTGATACTGTACAGAATTTGAAATCTAGGTTCTCTGTCACTGTTTGATTTGCTGTGCACTTTAGTGACGCATGTAAAGAAAAAGGACTGAAATACCTCTGTGGATCAGATGTGACCACTGCACACACCAAATTTCAGTCAATAGCACCACATGGGGAAGAATCTGTATAAAGGCTAAACACGCAGCATACATTGACTATTGATATGCCACTCTGAGAATAGCATAGGGATGTGCTATTTGAGAGAGGGGGGGGAACCCTAGCCTAAGCCCCCTTGAGATTCTGGAACAAGCTTTATTGTCCTTTGAATCTTGCGCTTCTCTCTAGAGTGAAGCCACAATGGCATAATTCCACAGCATGTGGGAAGCATTAGCCTGTGAAGTCTCACATTGTCAGCATAAAGGGTACAGAGCCATCTTTCACTCTCATCCCATGAGATGTGCTGGGAATCTTGTACATCTGCTGTCATAAGAACTAAGACAACTAGAATCCAGAATCCTGTTCTCACAGTGGCCACAAGGAGGACCTGAGGACAAACAGCTTTCTCTTCACTTTTTATTTCTAGCAACTGGGTATTCAGAGACATAACCACCTCTTACTGTGGAGGCAGAAAAGGGCCATCATGGTTAGTATTATGAGGGAGGGTGGAAAAAAATCATTTCCCCATCTGCTTTCTCCACACCATGTATAATTCTATACACCTCTATCATGCCTGATCCGCAGCGCATTTCTTAAGCACCATCACCAGGCATTTCACATATCTTTACTTCCGAAATTCAGTTGGTGGAGAGGCCAAGAAGAGCGAGTTTGGGGGGTCAAATTTAATTATGGTGACATTTATAGAGGAAACTTATTCAGTGGCCTGGAGAAAAGGAAATGCAGAAACATGGCCTGCGACTGCTTCCAAAAGCAGGTAATAAGATATAATAATAACATTACTGATAAGTGTATTTCAGCCCCAAGGCACTGTCTGGATTATGCCACATACTTATTGGAATTCTGGCAGCCATTAAATGCAGCGGGTTCTGATACAGGGTGCCAGAAGTGTTTAAAAGAAGAGTTGAAGCAGCCCTTAATGACACTTGAAGATAGGAAATTAGGAGAATAATATATATTCAGGACGGGGCTGCTCTGCTTAAGAAAGAACACGATACTGGTGCCTTTTTAAGCTCTACAGATAGAAGAGGTCTGGCAGGTGAGCAAATGTCTGCTGCAGCAATGAAAAAATAACACCTGGAGAATAAAGCTCCCAGTGGCTACTAGCTATGATAGTGATGTTCTGCCACAATTGTCAGAGGCAGTATGCTACCTTGAGGACTTCCCATAGGCATCTGGTTGGCCACTGTGAGAAAAGAATGATGGACTAGATGGGTCTTTGATCTGGTCCAGCAGGGCTCTTATGATCTGATGCCTACCAAAATTTTGCCTCCGTTGCTCATAAAACTGAATCCAAGGCTTGCTTGCTTATGACACCATTACTCAACATGATGACTCCTGGTGTTTCCTGTTGCAGCACCTACAATCCTTTATCATTGGTTAGGCTTGCTGGGGCTGATGAGTGTTGGGCATCCTAACAACGTCTAGAGGGAACTAGGTTGGAGAAAGTGGACTGGTATGTTTCATTATTTTCCTATGAGCTTACTCCTGTGTGAGTGTGCACAACACGGCAGGCTTTATCTGTTTGGTAACTCTATTCAAAGGCCACCCCTCTTGCACTTTACACCCTCTTAAGTGAGCTCATGACCTTAGAGAACAGGCTTCCTCAACCTTGGTCCTCCAGATGTTTTTGGCCTACAACTCCCATGATCCCTAGCTAGCGGGACCAGTGGTCAGGGATGCTGGGAATTGTAGTCTCAAAACATCTGGAGGGCCGAGGTTGAGGAAGCCTGTTATAGAAGGACAAAGAGATGGCCTGATGGCACTTCCAAATTTGGCCTCTGCTGCACAGAAAAAGAAATAGAAGCACTAATGGGGTCAAAACATAAGGAGCAAGTCAATATATGCTTAGCAGTGCAGGATAAATGGAAGAGATATAATTAATTACGAGTCATTCTGACCAGCAACAAAAAGGCAACTCTTGTAAACAGCTGCTAGAGAAGAGCAGAATGGCATTATCAGCAGGAAACGCACGAGAGAAGTGATTGTGGAAAACTCTAAAATAAATAAATAAATAAATGGATTATTGAACCGTTTAAACATATTATTAAAGGAAATGTTTGGTTCAAAAAAGAAAGAAAAAGTGTTTTCTTACTGATCACTAATCTCTGGACACTGCTGTTCCTCCTCAAATGTCTAAGAACCTATTAGCTGCTCCTTCACTGAGAAGACAAGCTGGATCTGGCCTCCATGAGTAAAGAGTGAGGCTCCCTCACGACTCACTGCCATCTTTCTTAATTGAAGTGAAGTGAATTGAAGGAGAAATGATTTAAACTTGAATTTAGTCTTGAAAGGAGGAAGGCGAAGTGCTTTGGAAAGCAGAAACGATGGCTGGCAGCACTCCAATTCCTCAAAACAACACAACGCACACAAGAAGAGTATTAAAAAGGGGAAAATAGAAATAAGTATCTATTTTAAAACTATAGACACTCAGGGGAGATAATTATTTATCTATTTACCTAGCTATCTATTTAAAAACTATAGATGCTCCTGATGTTGGAAAACTAAAAGTTGAAAGGTAATGGCTGGTTGCACAAATGTTGTCCCCCTCCCCAAGATAGATCATGGTGTAACATGCTTGGGAAACTGAGGCTACAGTACATATGGCACGTTTGCCTCATGGTGATTGTTAACCACCCTGTTCAGTTTTAATTTTCTGAGCTGATGAGGAAGCAGAATTTCTAGCACAGTAAGACTACTATAAATCCAAAAGTAGCTATCAAGGAGTTAATGAAGACATTAAGTTGAAATGGTTCCACAGAGAAAACAGCATCCCATGAGCTCTACAGCTTGTGATATAGTTTGCCCATTGTTTTTTAAAGGAATAGCTGAGTGATATGGATGATGTGGACTATTATGGGTGCTTTGTAATTACTTTAGCTCAGGCTTCCTCAACCTTGGCCCTCTAGATGTTTTGAGATGACAGTTCCCATCATCCCTGACCACTGGTCCTGCTAGCTAGGGATCATGGGAGTTGTAGGCCAAAAACATCTGGAGGGCTGAGGTTGAGGAAGCCTGGTTTAGCTGACATCTCTTTGGGATCACTCAAGGATACATCTTTTCCTTATTTGCTAATTATGAATATTTAGGAAGTTGTTTTAGAACAGGTCGGGCTATTTGTTCATCTATCCCCATATTGTCTACTCTGACTAGCAGTGGTGCCTAATTATTTCAGCTGGAGATGCCTAGAATTGAATTTGAGATCAGGTACACTTAACCATGCTTCCTTCCATGGGCATAGCCAAGGGGGGGGGGCAGCTGCCCTCCAAGTCAATAAAAATCAATACAAATCTGAGGTTCTGCCCCTCAAAAAACCTCTCCTCCCAAAAAAAGCCTGCCCCACCAACAAAAATCCTGGCTACACCCATGGTTCCTCCCCATAGAGAAATATGTTTAGGGTCTGAACCTGGTATAGCCTGTTTTGCCATTGAAACATCAACTCTTCTGCACAACAATTATGTTATCCAACTGTGCCCTACACTATAGGCCTGTCTCCATGTTAGATGTTTGACGTCCTTTGTACAGTTGTGCACTTTTCCCTGTCAAGACCTGTGCTTAGAGTCCACGTGAACTGTGTGCCAGATATCAGTCTTACGTTTCCAGCATATTTCTGACATATAGATCAATAGTCTACTCATAATTTGCAGCTTTCCCTTGGTGTTCTGCTGACGTCATGAAATGAAATTGACTTTTCTTTTTCCGATAAATAATTTAGGCAGGAGCAAGTGGCTCATTTTTTTTTTTTTGGACGTGTGACATACAACCTCAAGTTTTACCTTTTCAACAAAAAAAATGTGGTTTATTTGAAGATGTAAGAGTCTATAAATTCTGTAAAGCTTATGATAGTTTATCACAGTGCTGGGCTGCTGTAGATCACTGTACAGAAGGTGTTCACATCAAGGATAAAAAAAGGTAAAATTTATGTGGAGAGCTGATTAGAGATAGCTTAGACGTGCTCTTCTTCTTCTGCTCTGTTTGCTTTGGAACATTATGTACTAATAACAGAGCTTACCAGTTTAAATCTCCACTAATGAACCCCATTCTAGATTTCACAGATTATTGGGTACGTGGGCTACAGTCCATAAATATTCCTTTAAAAACAACACCTCAGTTCAAGTAGGGCTCAGGAAGGAAACTCTGTCACATGTATTCCTAACTGACTGGGGATGGGTCCTGCATGTGTGACTCAATCTATGAGTTGGAATACAGGAACACCGGAAGCTGCTTTCTGCTGAGGGCTTGCCCATGCTTCAACTTGCCCCACCACTTTCTGCTGTGAAAACCCACTGTTTAGAATAGAATCATAGAATCATAGAGTTGGAAGAGACCACAAGGGCCATCGAGTCCAACCCCCTGCCAAGCAGGAAACACCATCAGAGCACTCCTGACATATGGTTGTCAAGCCTCTGCTTAAAGACCTCCAAAGGAGACTCCACCACACTCCTTGGCAGCAAATTCCACTGTCGAACAGCTCTTACTGTCAGGAAGTTCTTCCTAATGTTTAGGTGGAATCTTCTTTCTTGCAGTTTGGATCCATTGCTCCATGTCCGCTTCTCTGGAGCAGCAGAAAACAACCTTTCTCCCTCCTCTATGTGACATCCTTTTATATATTTGAACATGGCTATCATATCACCCCTTAACCTCCTCTTCTCCAGGCTAAACATGCCCAGCTCCCTTAGCCGTTCCTCATAAGGCATCGTTTCCAGGCCTTTGACCATTTTGGTTGCCCTCCTCTGGACACGTTCCAGTTTGTCAGTGTCCTTCTTGAACTGTGGTGCCCAGAACTGGACACAGTACTCCAGGTGAGGTCTGACCAGAGCAGAATACAGTGGCACTATTACTTCCCTTGATCTAGATGCTATACTCCTATTGATGCAGCCCAGAATTGCATTGGCTTTTTTAGCTGCCGCGTCACACTGTTGGCTCATGTCAAGTTTGTGGTCAACCAAGACTCCTAGATCCTTTTCACATGTACTGCTCTCAAGCCAGGTGTCACCCATCTTGTATTTGTGCCTCTCATTTTTTTTTGCCCAAGTGCAATACTTTACATTTCTCCCTGTTAAAGTTCATCTTGTTTGTTTTGGCCCAGTTCTCTAATCTGTCAAGGTCGTTTTGAAGTGTGATCCTGTCCTCTGGGGTGTTAGCCACCCCTCCCAGTTTGGTGTCATCTGCAAATTTGATCAGGATGCTCTTGAGTTCATCATTCAAGTCGTTGATAAAGATGTTGAATAAGACCGTGCCCAAGACAGAACCCTGTGGCACCCCACTGGTCACTCTTCTCCAGGATGAAGAGGAACCATTGATGAGCACCCTTTGGGTTCGGTCAGTCAGCAAGTTACAAATCCACTGAGTGGTAGCATAGTCAAGACCGCATTTTACCAGCTTCTTTACAAGAATATCATGGGGCACCTTGTCGAATGCCTTGCTGAAATCAAGGTAGGCTACATCCACTGCGTTCCCTTCATCTACCATGCTTGTAATTCTGTCAAAAAACGAGATCAGGTTAGTCTGACATGACTTATTTTTCAGAAATCCATGCTGACTATTGGTGATCACAGCATTCCTTTCTAGGTGCTCACAGACTGTTTGCTTAATGATCTGCTCCAGAATCTTCCCTGGTATTGATGTCAGACTGACTGGGCGGTAATTATTTGGGTCCTCTCTTTTCCCCTTTTTGAAAATAGGTACAACATTTGCCCTCCTCCAGTCTGCCGGGACTTCGCCTGTTCTCCAGGAATTCTCAAAGATGACTGCCAGTGGTTCTGAGATCATATCTGCCAGTTTACTGCTAAAGCGGAACAAATCTCCCTCGGGTTTCCTGTAGATTGACTTTTGTTCTAATTCAGTGAGTTTTCCTGGTGGTAGAAGCAAAAAACCTCTTGGCATGGGACAAGTGGAAGTGTGGATGAACCCTGAATCAGACGACTGGTCCATGTAGCTCAGTTCTCTGTACACTGACTGGCAGTGACTCTCTAGAGTGTCAGGCACTGAGTGACTTAGGGCCAGTTACTACTTCTCAGCCAGACCTATCTCACAAGGTGAGGATAAAATGGGTCATAGAGGCTTTTCTGCCTCGGACGCCATCTTACAGTAATCCATCAAGATGACCAACACCAAGGGGAAGAGGAGGGGGACACGTTACATGTTCTCAAGACCCTTTTGCAAACATGATGTCGTCCCTCATGCCACCAACATGCACCTCTATAAGAAGGGTGACATTGTTGACATAAAAGTCATGGGCACAATTCAGAAAGGCATGCCCTACAAATGTTACCATGGCAAGACAGGAAGGGTATACAACATCACCCAGCATGCTGTGGGGATTATTGTGAACAAGAAGGTTAAGGGCAAGATTCTGGCCAAAAGAACCAGTGTGCGAATTGAGCATATTAAGCACTCAAAGAGCAGAGACAGCTTCTTGCGGTGTGTGAAAGAAAATGAAAGAAAGAAAAATGAAGGAAAGGAAAAGGGAATTTGGTTTGAATGAAAATGCTAGCCTGCTCCTCCAAGAGAAGCTCACTTTGTGAGAAACAACGGCAAGGAGCCAGAACTGCTGGAACCAATTCCATATGAGTTTATGGCATAGTTTATATGAACAAAATAAAATACCATGTTGAGGACCTAAAAAAAAAAAAAGGGGGGGGTACATAGAGAACCATGTGCTCTACCTTGAGCTCCTTGGAGGAAAAGGAGGGATACACACTAAATACAATCAATCAATCAATCAATCTCTCCTAGCCCTACCTAGAGATTGAACCTGGAACCTTCCATATGCAAAGCAGATGTTCTACTGCTGACTTATGGGCCTTCCTTGACTGAGCTACGGTCTTTCCCTTCCATTGGGTTGCGAACATGTCGCTTTGTCAACCGAACCAGTATTATGCA
Source organism: Podarcis muralis (assembly GCF_964188315.1). NCBI lineage: Eukaryota > Metazoa > Chordata > Lepidosauria > Squamata > Lacertidae > Podarcis > Podarcis muralis. The sequence goes on from NC_135660.1 coordinate 48,258,458, forward strand.
GAATAGTATAAGGAGCAGCTGGATGGATATGGTCTCCCATACTTCCATAAGTAGATTTGGGCTTCCATACCTCCATCTGCTTCCCAAGCAGTATTACACTTACACACAGCTGCATCAGGGCACACCCGTTTCAGAAAACATAATGACATCTCCACGACAATATACATTATTCTTCCATGTCAAAAAGGGATGTGCGCTGCACAGGGTCGTGGCAATGGCACCACCAAGTCTCTCAGCAATAATATGAGCCTGTCCTGTCAAGCTCTCTGCAAGGCTGAGTTATTTCCAAGTCTCCCCTTCTGCTCCACTGTATCTCTCTCTCTACACAATACAATTTTGTTGTGACCTGAGGGCTTATTTGCTGTTCCATGAGCAGTACCACATCACACAACCACCCGCTGTTACATATCCAGCCTCTTATCCAGCTCCTTCCCCAGAAGAAAAATTCTGCATGGTGCCACCCTTGCGGTCAAAATAATAGCTGGAACTTTTATGTGCCCAAACCAAAGCTTGTGAAACACAGTAGCCACTGACATATAATCTTTCTCTGGAAGACCTTGGCCTTAAGCTACAATTTGAGTGTGTGTGCCTGTAGGGAAAACAAGTATCTGGCAAACAGGAAAAAAGCAAAGGAGACAAAGGAAGGCCAATAACAGTTATACAAACTGACGTAAAATACAAAAGTCGCAGTGATATCAAAATAATCCCCCAATAAATACTCAAGACGAGACAGTTAAATCAGCCATGATAAAATGGGCACAAGATATTGGGTACAACATTATGTTTGAAGACTGGGAAAGGTTATGGACCACCGGTATGAAATTCACGGCATGTAGTGCCTTAAAAGAAAACATTATGAAAATGATGTACAGGTGGTACATGACCCCAGTCAAACTTGCAAAGATATATCATTTGTCTGACAATAAATGTTGGAAATGTAAGGAGGCTGAAGGAACATTCTTTCACCTTTGGTGGACATGCCCGAGGGTGAAGGCTTTTTGGGAAATGATTTATAATGAGTTGAAAAAGGTATTTAAGTATACCTTTCATAAGAAACCAGAGGCCTTCCTCCTGGGCATTGTAGGCCAGAGAGTGCCAAAGAAAGATAGAACTTTCTTTCTATATGCAACTACAGCAGCAAGAATTCTTATAGCCAAATACTGGAAGGCACAGGAGCTACCCACACTGGAAGAGTGGCACACGCAACTGATGGACTACATGGAACTGGCTGAAATGACTGGCAGAATCCGAGACCTGGGAGAAGAGGTGGTGGAAGAGGACTGGAAAAAATTTAAGGACTATTTACAAAAACATTATAAGTTATACGAATGTTGAGAATTTGCTAAGTTTTGAGAAAAACATGCTTCAGTATTGAGATTCGGAAATGATTGAAACTAAGTTATGACTGAAAAAAGTTTAATTTTTAGAGTAAATAATTAGATGATAACACAAAAACACATGAAACAAGGTATTAATTTGCTGTTTATTTTTATTGTAAAGAACGCAGGGATGGAGGATGTGGGGAAGTCCAGTTGATGATGAAAAAAAGATTTGGAAAAATGAATTTATTTCTGTTTAATTTTTTCTTTCTTTTTGTAAAATAGCTTTTGTTGTGCTATTGACGTTGTATTGACGATGTACTTTGACCTTGGAAAACAAAGCAATAAAAAATATTATATATAAAAAAAAATAATCCCCCAATAAAATAACAACGCATGCATTTTTCATTGGTTATCTGGAGGTTGATGGGCTGTCGTTCTTTATGTTAATTATGTAGCTTACAATAATTATTTTTACTGCTTCAATTTATTATGTATATTGCAGAATATTTTATATTACATGATTTTTTGAAATCCATTCTTGGTGTTGGGTGTAATAATAATAATAATAATAATAATAATAATAATAATAATATATTTATACCCCACCCATCTGGCTGAGTTTCCCCAGCCACTCTGGGCAACTCCCAATTGAGTGTTAAAAACAATACAACATTAAATATTAAAAACTTCCCTAAACAGGGCTGCCTTCAGATGTCTTTTAAAAATAGGATAGCTGCTTATTTCCTTGACATCCGATGGGAGGGCGTTCCACAGGGCGGGCACCACTACCGAGAAGGCCCTGTGTCTGGTTCCCTGTAACCTTACTTCTCGCAATGAGGGAACTGCCAGAAGGCCCTCGGTGCTGGATCTCAGTGTCCGGGCTGAACGATGGGGGTGGAGACAGGACCAAGGCTGTTTAGGGCTTTAAAGGTCAGCACCAACACTTTGAATTGTGCTCAGAAACGTACTGGGAGCCAATGCAGATCTCTCAGGACCGGTGTTATGTGGTCTCTGTGGCTGCTCCCAGCCACCAGTCTAGCTGCTGCATTCTGGATTCGTTGTAGTTTCCGGGTCACCTTCAAAGGTAGCCCTTTGCATTGCTTGGATTAGTGCATTGCAGTAGTCCAAGCGAGAGATAACTAGAGCATGCACCACTCGGGCAAGAAAGTATGTGGGCAGGTAGGGTCTCAGCCTGCATACCAGATGGAGCTGGTAGACAGCTGCCCTGGACACAGAATTGACCTGTGCCTCCATGGACAGCTGTGACTCCAAAATGACTCCCAGGCTGCGCACCTGGTCCTTCAGGGGCACAGTTACCCCATTCAGGACCAGGGAGTCCCCCACACCCACCCACACCCTGTCCCCCCAAAACAGTACTTCTGTCTTGTCAGGATTCAACCTCAATCTGTTAGCTGCCATCCATCCTCCAACCGCCTCCAGGCACTCACACAGGACATTCACCGCCTTCACTGGTTCTGATTTAAAAGAGAGGTAGAGCTGGGTGTAGAATTCTATACATACAGACAATGATGTAAAACACAACAATTCATCAATATTACAAATAGCAGATACATGAGATTGCTGTGATAATTACGCTGCTAAAAGATAATTGCTGTACAGAAAAATTATAAACTCACAGTATGAATTGTAGCAGGGCTAATGAATGCAATATTTCTTGTGCAATATTTTGAAGGCAACAGGTTGTTGAGTTCACTTACCTAGGACTAGAAGGAACTTTGTGAGTCCCTGAAGAAATTTTGCAGGAACATGACAATCCAAAATGGACCCATTATTAGGATACTTACCTTACTATCCTAGTCCTACATGCCAGGTAGTCCCAGGGTGGCCAGCTATGAATTGCCAAAGAAGAAGATTTGTGTTACCACCAAAAAGGACACTCAAAGAGGATAGCAATTTGCATAAAATCTGCCTAAAATTCATATTTATAGACAGAAATTCAGAAATGAAAACTATGATTTAAACAGAAATTCAATGCGTTACCATTGTGGGAAATGACCTTTGTGCCTGTTCTGTCAGCTGACCAGGCGCTGCTAATTGTTTATGGGCAACGTCCTGCTTCTTCTTCTTATGATAACCAGATTTAAATCAGATTTGGATGGGACAGCCTTCTAAGAGAAGACACCTTCAAACTGACAACTGTCCTCTGACGGCCTTTCAAAATAAAGGTGTATTCTCTGCAAAGTCGAACACAAGGCCACTCTAGGTAATCTGTCTATGAGACTCTATTAATGAAGAAGGGGTAAGGAAATGTACTAAATGCAGGAACAAAAAATGATGAAATCTTCAGACTTCCAGAGTAGACAATTTACTATCCAATGTCTCTTCAGTACTATAACACTTTTGTAAGCATTCCTCAAAGAGAAACCAAAAACTCTCCCCCACAACTTAAGAAAAAATCTGCATGGGCCTACCAACCAGATGGTCAAAAGAGTGGTCTGAATATGTATTTTCATTTATTTTTGAGATGCTATGGAAGAAAACATCTCTGTGATAGAACTGAATCAGAATTTTCCCAGTAGAAAAGTTATATTAATAAGAGCAACAAATTGTATTTTGTGCACATTTGTGGTGGTTTCCCCCCACTCCTATGTTGTCACTACTTCATTTGACCTGTCTTGTATCCCCAGCTTGGACACCTACTGCTGCTGCAATAGCTGTATTAAATGCAGTTGAACGAGTGTCTCAGATACCTATTGGGCAGCTTATTTTTTTGTTACTGTCCAGCAGAGTTATTGGTAGTTACACACATTGATAGGTGGTCTGCACTGAAAACCTCATCAACTGGTTAGTTGTTAATCAGTTTCCTTTGACGATTTCCCAAAGTCTGTGCAATAAACAACAAACTATTTTTGTGGTTTGTAATCTTTGTACTAAAGTGATAGCATGAATGTTTTCCATCCACGTTATGCATCAGTATTAGAGAAGCCTCCTGGGCCTTTTGCTACAAATGTAAATATAATCCTAGCATTGAAATTGCATTATATTGTATTGTATGCTGCAAGCAACAAAGTGGAACAATAAGACTGTGATAGACATGGACCGTCAGTCCCTGTTATTATGGCTGCAGGTCTCTTTCCCCTTAGTAGATTCTCAAGTGTTTTGTCCACTTTGGTTTCAAATTACTCAAGAAATTGTATTTTAACCAATTCTGTGGGAAGGAGATTCTGCAGTTCAACAGGCCTCCGCCATTAGGAAATGTTCCCAGTCACCCATTATTTGCAACTTCTTTCATTTTTTGTGGTTTTAAATTGGAAGGTTTTAAAATGAAAATAATCTTTCCTCTCAGTTTTGTTCTGTGTGTTTAATGACATTGAAGTGGCTAGCTGTCATGATTTGTTCTTTCTCAACGATGTCTACGAATTGTGTTGGATAATTCCATTTTAGTGAGGATATCAGCTGAAAGTAATCACTGGACAGTCTCAGTGGTCTAACCAGCTATGGGGAGGACAAGGGGAAGTGATACTAAAACCACACAATTAGTAAGAGGTTAATATAAATGTGTATGGGGTGTTAGGGAAGGGGTAGCAACTCTGGTGCGGGACACGTCATGCTCCTTCTGGGGTAGTTTGTCCACCTTTGGACCCCAACCTGGACTACGGCTTCCATCATGCCCATGCTGGCTGGGGCTGATGGGATGAGAATTGTAGTCCAAAACAACTGGAGTACACAAGGTTGGAGAAGACTTCCAAAGAAGATCAGAACTGGCTCTCTTCACACCTGCTCTTGCATTCATGCTAGAGATAACCACTCCAGAAATATTAGGGGGTAAATGTGGGCATTGGTCCATTACAAAAACATAGAAGTCAATTCCTTGCTGACCTCCAAATCCCTTTTAAGAAGAGATTACCTTCTAGAGGTGAAGCTGCCCCTGTTCCCAGGATCTAGTATGGATTTGGATCTTCCACCAGATTGGAAGAGGTCCATGCAATTCTTCTCCAGTCTAGTGGGGATGAGATCTTGTCCAGTAAGCTACAGGTATAGTGGCGAGTAGGTTTTGGGTTGTCAGTATCAGTTTCCCATCTGTAAGTGGGGAATAATAACTACCTACCACAAGGGATAATTGTTGGGATGAATGAGCTAATGATTGCAGAGCATTGGACACTAAAAATGGCACATAAATGATTAATGCTAAATAATTCTTGTAGATTGCTAGCAATTGGATTCTGGTCCAATTACTGCATTTTGGCATGCCTAAATTTTACATTTGTGTCTTCCCTTGATTAAAAGACTGAGAAATCTCTATTAGACTTAATGCTGTATTTTTATAAGATAAAAGGGATGTGCTAGTACCTAGCATCCAACCTTCCTCCTAGATTTACATCTTCTCATCTAATCATTGCCTGTCATTGTGCCAAATAGTATTAGTAGCTGTTGTCAGACAAGTCTAGCTTAGTAAATGGCAGTGCCTATTCAAGAGTCCTGCATATGGTAATATACATTTAATACCAGTCTTTCCCCAAAAGCAAAACTTTCAGTTTCCCATTTCTCACTCAGGCAAATACTAGACTCTGATGAGTTCTGACACATTGCTATGCTAAAGATGACAAGGGATAAATTTCCCTCAAACAGCTTCAGTTTTTACACATAATTTGTCATAGTGTATGGGAGCAGGCTAGCCCCAAAATGTACAGAGCTATACTTAGGTTAGATTATTGCATAAATTTCCTATTCTTATGACAAGGAGCCAAACTGAAGTGAAAAAAAATATTAGTAAGATCCCAGTGGAAAACATTTAAGTGGTTAGACAAAATAGCTACAGTGAAAAGGACACTTTTACGTAAACCCTCTAGTTTGGAAGAAATTAAAAGCAATGATCACAAGATATACCTATAGGGTTGAGTCCCCTGGAGATGGCCCACTTAGATCATGTTCCAAGTGAGACTGCCTTTGTTGAAGCAATGTTCAGCTCATGAAAAGGGAAAACTACTGGATCTAATCCACAGTGACTTTGCTTTCAGGATATGTAAAACCTCAAACCTAATTGCAAGTAGATGCTTCTGATAAAACATCCACTATGAGGTGGTAACTGATGAAAGCATGGGTCATGGTGACTTCTAGGGCTGTGCACTGGCTCTGGACAAATCCTAGATCTGGAACTGAATTGGGCAAATACAGGTCAATATGGGATTTTCCCAGAGCAGGTCACACAGGGGCAAAAGAAGGGGGTACGGGGGGGGGGTTTGCAGTCTGCCCTGGCTGTCACCCTGACGAGGGGTGACAAAATGGCGGGTGGCACTTGTCATTGCAGGGCCTGCAGCGTGCATGAGGCATGCGTCTTGGTGCCCGCAGGCTCCATGCTGTCCACCCGCTGCCTCCCCCCCAGCCGTAGGGTGCCTGAGGCCCCGCTGCGTGCCCCATCCCTGTGGGCGCCCATAGGGACGAGCCGTGCCGTGGCACCCATAGGGATGGCAGGGGGCAGCCCTCTGGGCGGTTTGCCCCACTCCTGGGCACGCCACCCCAGGGGTCCGAGAGGCTTCGTCCACTGCTCAGGTCACAGCAGCCCCAGGGCAGCTCCAGCCAGAGTAATCTGGGACTGCTAAAGGACTCAGATTGATTCTGAAATTGGTATGGATCATCCCAGGTAGACTCAAGCCCAATCTAGGGTGCTTAATCTGGCAAAGCCCTAATAAGTTTACCACATCAAAAATGAATATGGAAATCTGGCTTTCTTTTAGGAAACAGATGTCATAGAACCATAGAAATGGAAGGGATCAAGATGGTCATCTAGTCCAGTGTTCCCCAACCTTGGGCCTCCAGCTGTTTTTGGACTACAACTCCCATCATTCCTCACTAGCAAGACCAGTGGTCAAGGATGATGGGAATTGTAGTCCAAAAACAGCTGGAGGCCCAAGGTTGGGGAACACTGATCTAGTCCAACCGCCTGCAATGCAGGAATCTTTCACCAAACATGGGGCTTGAATCCACAACCCTGGAATTGTCTCATGTTCTACCAGCTGAGCTATCCCAGGAATCTTGCAATCTACTTGTGATCTGAGAGATGTGTGAAAATATAACTCTGTAGCATTGGAGTAGATTTGCCATAAAAAATGAATTGGTAGCAAAAGCAGGTTGAATTCTGTGGCTCCATCCATTCAGAATATTCCAAAGAAATGAAGCAGCTTTATCAAAATACACATTGTCCCTGTCCAGTCTTTTGCACATCAGTCCAGTATTTTTTTAAGTTTCATGCTGCAGTCCTGTACATTTATCTGGGACTAAAACCCATTGAACTTAATGCTGAGTTGACATGTATAGGATCACACCATTAATGTGTTTATGCTTATGGATATGGGACTTAACCTTTTCACTCCCAACCATACCCTGCAATTATCATTTTGTATCATAAATTTAGTACGTTTAGAGGAGTGTGGCAAAGAAACTGATTTGCTATCCTCAATGAAAGCTTGCATAAGGTTCTTGGCTTTTGGCTGTTATTATTATAAAGGACAGATTGTAGGGGCACAAGGAATATTGCATGGAGGCTGGCAGATATGAGGACGCTTGTGGAGTTAGTGGAGGGAGATTGGGTCTTAGAGAAACCTGAAGATGGTAATGTTCACATTTACAAACATTTTGTAGCTGTGGCATTTACAATTCTGAACATCTAATCTATCTTGTTTCCCCCATCTTTCGCTGTATGGCCTCATAAAATAAATGAACAGATACATAATAATAATAATGGAAGATTAGCTCTTCATGAAGCTAATCAAAGTTTATTAGTTATGTGCTCTTAAATGTGACTTAGCCTGCAAGTTCCCCATATGTGTAGATAATAAGTTCTTCTGGGACCTGCTATGTCTGGGATAATAGGAGCCTTAAGATCTGATTGGTGGTTCTACGTTCAGTTGTGATTCTAATCCTAATAAATGCAACATGACAGCTCTATGTTGACTTGTTGTACTGGCAAAACTACAGGGAATTTTCATTCTTAGCCTGGAGAGAAAAACCTCTTTCTCAGAGCCAGCAAGGTAGAAGATAAAAAATGTCTTCAAATGTAATTCCACATCTGTCTATGTTTAAAACAATGAACTCTGTGAAGGGGATAAAAAGCTTTCAGGTTTGTATGAGTTGATGGAATGTATTTGGAATGTCATGCAAATCCATTAAGAATGAATTTCAGGTAAAATAGCATATCTTAAAAGCCGTTCAAAAGACAGATGTGAGCCATATGGGGGATTGTCCAAGAATATTAGACCCAAGTAGCTGGCATTGCTTTGCAAATGACAGGAATATGGTTGAATTTGATATAATAACCTTCATACTGAATTATTCTGATAACTATTAAGTGATCTATTTATCATTGTTATGTAGCTATATTATTAAAAAGCCTATTGACAGCTGTGAAAATTACATTAATGTGTTACTGGATAGAAGTATCTATTACCAAATGATTAATTAATGTTTCAAATACAGCTGATATGGGTAAGTGAACAGCTAAAATTTGATGAAGAGGAATTGTTTTATTATTTATTTTGAATTAGTTGTAAAATGGGGTTCCTTTTGTACTGGAGCTCTTGCTGTTAGTGCTGGTATATATTTGGAAAAACCATTGATCTATTGGATTATGATAATAGCCCATTAACACAGATGCTTTTATCCTCATGGGGGTGGGGTGGAATGGGACTGTGCCTGCTCCTCTTTTCAGATATTGCACAGAACATGGAGCTGGTAGGGAACTTGACATAAAGGGCAGGGCCAGCAGGCATGATTTTGCCTCATGCATATAATCTATGCCTGAAGGAAAATGTCTGTAAAGGCCCCAGCTCAAGATATTTTTCTGCCTGAGGTAGAAGATAATATGGTGTCTCTCCCAGTTCCATATACAAAGCTAACCCCTCTGGCAGTTCAAGCTCACTTCAACACTGTAAATGGGGCAGTGTCCTCAGCTACACCTGAGGTCAGCAGGCTGTGTGTGGTGCCCACAGCTCTGTCTGGGAAGACTTCCTCAGGGTTCCCCATCCATCAGCATCAGCTGCCCGATGCAAGTGCCTTACTTTGCCTGATAATAGGGCAGCCCTGGCTAGATGAGGGTCAGGAGACTTCCCAATGTATTTTGCATCAGCTCTTTACTAATACTTGAGGGAATGTAAATTATATCAGTACTGTATAAACTCATAATTGCTGTGAAGCTGACAGAATGTAGCTGAAATTTTACAATGTATTCATCTCAATTGAAGAAAAAAAAATCCCATGCCTGCACTAGTGTGAAGGGTGAAACAGATCTTCTGGACTGCAGCTGAGGGACCCCTGCCCCCTCCTGACTGTGACAAAGGTGACCTGTGTGCTGGCTTGCTTGCTTAACAGCTGTTGGGAACTTCAAGGTCCCTGCTCTTCCTTCTTATGGTCTTTGTACTGGACCTGGAGACTCTAATAGAGAGCATTCCATGTCAAGAAGGAGGGCAAGTGGGCACCCTATCAAATGACAGGGCAGGAGCTACACGAAGCAGGGCCTTTTCACTGGTGGTGCCCATTGTATGCCTTGCTCTTCCCAGACCTGCTCTCTTTTGGTCTGTATTTTGGAGCTTTATAATTTAGGAAGACTTTGGAAGCACTGGTTGACAAGTCTTATCAGTTGCTGGTGTATGAGCGGATTTTATTTGCTGCTATTCTGGGCTTCTGGTGCACCAGGGTTTACACCAGGATAATAGAGTTGGCCAAGGGACGCAGGTGGCGGTGGGTAAAAGCCTCAGTGCCTAGGGCTTGCTGATCGAAAGGTCGGCGGTTCGAATCCCCGTGGCGGGGTGCGCTCCCGTTGCTCGGTCCCAGCGCCTGCCAACCTAGCAGTTCGAAAGCACCCCCGGGTGCAAGTAGATAAATAGGGACTGCTTACTGGCAGGAAGGTAAACGGCATTTCCGTGTGCCGCGCTGGCTCGCCAGATGCAGCTTTGTCACGCTGGCCACGTGACCCGGAAGTGCCTCCGGACAGCGCTGGCCCCCGGCCTCTTAAGTGAGATGGGCGCACAACCCTAGAGTCTGTCGAGACTGGCCCGTACGGGCAGGGGTACCTTTACCTTTAATAGAGTTGGCCAGGTTGAAAACCACTGCCCTAGAGAAATGCCACACACACACACAAAGAAAATATCTCTGTTCACAAGTATGGTGGAAATTTTTAAGAAGCCATTTGTGCACAGCTAAAGGACCCACCTTTTGGAAATGTATGAGTGGCACAGCAAATCATGTATGGTAAGACAAAAGGTCGAGCAATGCACACAATAAACCAAGCAAATGCCTATTTTATGATGAGCCAAACTACAACATAGAGTGAATCAAACCAGATCTAACCAAATGGAAAAGGCTACAAAGTATTTCTGTGAACAATGTTTTCGACATGAAAATTCAACTGAAAGAAAAGCCCAGCAGGAGGGGGAAGCATCTCTCAGGTAGCACAAAGCCTCCTTATCGGAGCAGCCCCGGACCCATTCCTGCTTGTGTGCAAGCAGGAGGGGGCGGGATCCCTCAGCTGCAGTCCAGAAGATCTGTTTCACCCTTCGCACTAGTGCAGGCATGGGTTTTTTTTCTTCAATTGAGATGAATACATTGTAAAATCTCAGTTAATGTCAGTTGATCTAAATCAGGTATACCGGTAAATATATTTGGACACAACAAGTATACCTGGTGTTATGTTCCTGTTCATATGTTGTGAACTTAAAAGTTGATAGACAACCTTTATTACTGTGTAATGTACTTTACTATGTTCCTGACATATAATTCAGCTTTCTGGATTTATTTTTCATCTGGCCTTCAGATATGAAAGGCAGAGTGATTTAACACCTGTATAGATTATAGATCCATGTGATGTATAGATCCATGTGATGAAATGAAAAGTATGCCATTTGCAATAAACTTTGCATAAAATTGTTGCATAAAATTCGCATTTAATTTTAATGATTCTAAGAATGTCAGGCAAAATGGTTGGGCCTCGCGCATGTTCACTTCATCAAATCAGGCCTCGGCTCTCATGCTATCTGTTGCTGCTGCTGCATGTTGTGGTCTCCATGACAAAGGCTGCTGTAGAATCTCAGGAGTCTCAGGAGCCCAGGCAAGGAGATGCCAATAATAATGGAGAGCTTGTTTCTTTGAAGTTTGACCACAGCCACTGTTCTTTTCTGTCTCCTCAACACCTAAGTGTAAATGTAAGTTAAACCCAACAATTTATGTGGGGAATTTATGTGGGGAGCAATCCTAGAAAAAAGCTCAACAACTTTGGCCAGCCCTCACACATGTTCACTTCATCAAATCTGGCCCTCTTTGAAAAAAGTTTGGACATGAATGCTTTTAAGTTTTTAGAGCAGGCTGGTATCAGGGTTCAGGAGGGTCTCCTGTCTTAAAATTAATGTCAACCGTCTCAATTATGCCATGGTCTACAGCAATAAACCAAAAATATAAATTCCAATTCACACACTCCTGTTTACAAATTCTCGTGTTAAAATTCTTGTTTTTTCAGTTCTGGAAATCATATGATTGCTTATTAATTTGTTTTCCCTCAGTTTGTCAGAAAACTGGGTGTGTGCTGGAAGAGACTGGCATTTAAAGCAATTATAGTAGAAGAAGCTGACTGACAAGATGCAAATCACATGTCTGAAAAGATTGGAGCAATCATTTGTTTCAAAAGATCAGGGTCTTCTATGCCTTGCCTTGAAGCCTAATTAATTTCTGCTTCATTACAATAGAAGCGACTGAGCTGATTTCAAAATATTTGGCTAGGTTAGTCAGTGCCTTGAATTCAAACATTCCCACTCGTTTAAAGAAGCACTTATTCCTTCCATTTTTGTCATATTCTCCAGAGGGACACTTCTGACAGCTGAAATAGAGCCAGTAAATTTCTTTTCCATTAAGTTACAAATTGTACAACAGTATACTAAAGTAATTACACCATAAATCTTCTTGCTATGAAGTTTGAGACTTACATTGTTTCCCAGGAAGTAAAAACTAAGTGCAAAATAAAAATCTCTGCTATATTTATGTATACATGTATACATGGCTGACTTGCCCATGAGGCTCAGTGAGGGCAAGCTGGGGGGGGGACAGATCTGGCCCCCAGAGAAGCACACTCCTTGCATCCTCCACACATACCCTACTACTGCTCCTCTCTGGTTTTGTTTTTTTCTCCTGTGTCATCTTCATTGCACTGGCGCTTCCACAACACACCTCCAATCACCTCAGCGGCATTTTTGTTTTGCCTCAAGTGGAAAAACATCAGCTGGCCTTGCATGTATATACTGATCCTATAAAATTTTACATCAAACCACCTACACCACTAGGGCTTCCCATTCACTTCAATAGAGACATCAGGTTATTATTTCTAACTCTTTCTTGAATCCATGGAAAGAAGTTGCAATAAATAGTTTTAGTTAACTTGCATCCCTTCCATTCCATAAAACAAGAAATTGGGCTGGTCTATCCAAAATTCCAGAACAGGCTCTTACTCATGGGTAGGCAAACTAAGGCCCGGGGGCCAGATCCGGCCCAATCTCCTTCTAAATCCGGCCTGTGGATGGTCCGGGAATCAGCATGTTTTTACATCAGTAGAATGTGTCCTTTTATTTAAAATGGATCTCTGGGTTATTTGTGGGGCATAGGAATTCGTTCTTTTTTTGTCTTCAAAATATAGTCCAGCCCCCCACAATGTCTGAGGGACAGTGGACAGGCCGCCTGCTGAAAAAGTTTGCTGACCCCTGCTGCTTCTTCTTTGACTGCTACTAAAGCACATCAAAGCAATAGTGCCGTAGAAAGTAACACGAACGAAAGAATGAAAAAAACAACAGGGAAAGGGGTAAGGGAATAAAAAGAAAGATAATAACTGGACAGTTAGACTACATTATACTATTGTATTACCACCTGCATCAGTACCGAGTCTGTTTCTGAGCCCAGTTTAAAGTGCTACTTAGAAACACAGGAAGATGCCTCATACTTATTCAGAACACTGGTTCCTGTGTAGCACACTATTGTTTACACTGACTGGCTGTGACTCTCTTATATTTCAGGCAGGGGTGTCTCTCATCTGTATCTGGGAATCCTGGGAAATAAACCACAGACCTTCTGCATTCAAGGCAAATGCTCTACCATTGAGCTATGGTCCTTCCATTTTTAACCTACAAAGCTCTAAATGACATAGGATAGCTAGATGAGACAGCTAGACAGCTAGATACAGTGAGGTAGTGTGGGAGGCCTAGGGGTGTTGCCCTGGGTGAACAATCTGGGGGGACGCAAACCAGGTCCCCCACAGAAATCCCTGTTGTGTGACTCTGTGCCTTGTTCATGAGCACCACCTGTTGGTGTAGCTATCATCTATCTATCTATCTATCTATCTATCTATCTATCTATCTATCTATCATCTATCTATCTATCTATCTATCTATCTATCTATCTATCTATCTATCATCTATCTATCTATCATCTATCTATCTATCTATCTATCTATCATCTATCTATCATCTATCTATCTATCTATCTATCTATCTATCTATCTATCTATCTATCATCTATCTATCTATCTATCATCTATCTATCTATATCTATCTATCTATCTATCTATCTATCATCTCTATCTATCTATCTATCTATCTATCTATCTATCTATCATCTATCTATCTATTATCTATATCATCTATCTATCTATCTATCAATCATCTATCTATCTATCTATCTATCTATCATCTATCTATCTATCTATCTATCTATCTATCATTTATCTATCTAGATTGCTGGATAGCTGGCACTGGTTTGGAGCCAATTGGACAAGGCTGGGTCTTTGGCCATTTACTTGTGATCCTGGTTTGATCATCAGTTGCTCAGTGTCAGGAGCCCAGGGTGCCATCTTGATAGCACGGCACACAAGTTGTAATTAGCTTGAAGATTTATTGCAATACAAACAATTAGCCTCAGACATCTAACCGAGTGTCTGTGGCTTATGAGTCAGTTGACCCTTCTGAGGAGTGCTTCTTGGTTCTGCAGAATATCCTGAACCTATGACCCTTATGTTTCTGGGTTTGTTTCCTGTCTAATACCTTTCCCATACATCTACTCAGAGGATTAATTGCCCCCTCTTCCGGTGAGGAAATGCTACCCCTCCTGCTTTCCGAAGCTGCCTGTGCATATTGAGGAAGCTGACTTCTCTCCCTCCCACTCTCTGCTAACCCCTTATCTGCATTCCATTCCATGTCAGAGGGAGGGGGAGGGGGCCTGCTCCCAGCTGTCTGACCACTTCCTAACTCATGCTGTGTTTCTCTGCTTGGGGCAGATGTGTTCATGACACTCATGTTTGGGGGGCTGTGAAGAAAGCGGGGTTTGCAGCACAAAATGGCACAAAACCAGCACACCACTTTGGCACTGGTTTGGAGTCAATAGGACATGGTTGGGTTTGGGGCCCTTTCCTTGTTACCCCAGTTTGAGTATCCATTATTCAGTTTGGGGGGCAGCATAAAATGTGGGGTTCACATCACAAAATGGCACAAAACTAGCAGAAAACTTTGGCATCTGTTTGGGAGGGATCCAGAATTTCTGGGTCACACGTTGATGAAGCTCAACCTCAGTGCAGACCTAGCAATGTTTAACAACACATGCATAAGTTTAAGAGGGTTAGTAGGTCCATACCCTCCCATCTACATTGCTGTTCTTTAATTGGGGCATCGCCTGGAGTCCAAAACATGTCCTGAAATGAAATATAGCATTCAATGACAAGAAAGAGAAAAAACAACAACCTTAACCACTGAACAATCAATATGGAAACATTTTGCTGAAGAAGATCGGAGTGGTTGAAACGCATCTGGCAGATTGATGTTTCAGCCCACAATGTTTATGCCTCAGACCTTAAAGTATAAACATTGTGGGCTCAAATATCAATAAGGTTTTATGATAGCTTTATTGTGGCTGGCATAAATGATCATTGGCAAAATTCTTAAGGAAGCCATTAAAAAACAATGTATTGAAACTTTTGCCTTTGTGAAAGAGCCGTTTTGTTTTGCTTTCTGTTCAGAGGCTGCTTTTGCCAGGAAGCACAAAAGATTGCAGGAGATTCAAAAATTGAGCCCAGAAACCTGAAAGCCAAATTAGACGTGTAGCAGGTAAGTACATATCATGCTTCCCCTTAATTACAGGGAAACAAGGGGCAAGGAATTCAATTCTCACTGTGAAAGCAGAACAAACAGAAGGGAAGGTTCATCTCTTGAGTGCTGATATAGCACTTTGGTCCCAATGGAGAGCCTTGACCCCAATGGAGAACACCCCCCTTAAGGCTTATAACCATGCATGAGAGCCAACATAAGCATAAACAACCACTACATGCTTTGGAAAGTGGTTTGTCTGTCTTTCTGCTCTCTATGCATTTTGACATCTCTTGAGATAGTGTCCAATTTGCCATGATGGTTCCCAAGGAGTTGTTTTCTGCCTATGTTTGGATACTGTTGAATGCTGAATTGACTCAAGATGGTGGACAGAAACATTCCAAGCTGAACCAATCCGGCTGCCTCTGGAGATGTCATCACCCAATCTAGCACAACAGTTCCCTGAGACCTAGCTGGTAATGGAAATTCCTTGTGTTTTCACTTTTGACTGTGACCAGACTTATTCTTTTTTTTTTTTTTAATTACTATTTTGGATTGCCCCATGAGAAGGCTGGGACTGCTGGAGTTTGCTTTCTCTGAAGCAGGGCAATAATCAGATTTTGAGTTCGGAAACTATTGGATAACATTTTGAATCAAAATGGTGGATTCAACCTTTCAAATCTGCACTGATTTTAACCAAATTTGGCAAGAAACTAACAAATTACAGTTATAAATCTCTGTATTTTATGGGTCTTAGAATTCTTGAGCAATGCTGGTTACTTCCTGCTAGTCTACCAGAAAGTTGAGGAAGTTGCTTGTCTGTTCTTTATGCATTTGGACACCTTTTAATACATAGTAACCAAATTTTGCATGACGATTGCAGGATTTCATACATGTTTGGATACAATTGGAAACAAATTTGAATCAAGGTCACACTTTTAAAACTGCACTGATTTTTTTTGGTTCCTTAGAATTTCTAGGCACAACTCTGGATAACCCAGAGTTGTCCAAGGAAACTATAAACTGAACAACTTACAATTGCATTCACATAATGCAAATTAAAACCATGAAATTTGCTACTGGAGGATGTATTGATGGCTACTAATTTAGATGGCTTTTAAAAGGGTATTAGATAAATTCATGGAAGGAGTTGCTATCAGTGGCTGCTAGTCATGCTATATATAACCTCTAGGATCAAAGACAGCAAGCCTCTGCCTAGCAGTCATTGAGAATCACAAGAGAGAGAGAGGACAGTTGTATTAATGTCCTTGTGGACCTCCCATACACATTTGGTAGGCGACTGTGAGAAAAAGTTGCAGAGCCCTTGGTTTGATCCAATAGGGCTGTTATATTCTTATGAACTGAAATCCTTGCTATACATAAAGCAGCCACTGTGAAAGTGTGACAGCACATTTCATTCATTTCTAATCTTTGTCGCTAAATGCCCTTAAATTCTCAAGAATGCTGGAGAGCACTTGTCACTTAGGTAATTATTCATTGCTTCAGTGGTAGTCCACAAAGCTCTTAACATGTCAGTGAGGATTTTTTAAATGTCATAGGATGGCCTGAATGAACCAAGAGGGCTTTATTTAGCATTCTTTTTTATAATTTTTATCTCTTTCTCCCCATCAGAGGATTCACACAGAGATCATCAATATTCTTCCCTTCTTTCCATAAGGACCACATTTCCTGTCATATTTTAACTCCTTAGTTTTTCAGGACCACAACAGTGGAACATTTAATTTCGGCACCTTCTTACTGAATGTTGGGTTCAGTCTCATAAGAGTTGCAGCCCCAAACATCTAAAAGGCAGCAGGTTGGTCAAGTAGTTTACAGTGCATTAAAGAGTCCTCTGGGTTCCTACCTTTCTGCAAGTGCTCTTATTATGCATTTTTTTGCCATTTCTATCTTCTTCTTCTTTTACATTATTTGAAATTAGGACATATTTAGCTGTCTTGTTTTATCTCAAGGTAGAATTCCATGCATCAAAGATGACACAAAGGTTTGAGGAGGCTGGTAATGCACAGACACAGCCCAACTGACATATGAAATATGCTATCAATTTTTCTCACTGAAACTCTTGCTTGGTGGTGATAATACCATAAACAAATATTTCAGGTCAATACACTTTTTAATGCACCTCAAATGCTCTTACAAGAAGCATTTCTGAACGGCACAGTGTTTCATAGGATAAGGACTGTGGAAGTGTTGGAAGTAAACTAATTGCAAACCATTAATTTAGTTGCCTCTTTCCCCCCATCAATTCACTGCTGCAGTCCATGTACATTCAACAGTGTACATTGATCTACCCCAGCCTTGTATTTTCCAAATATTTTGGATGACAACTCTGATCAACCCTGACCATTGGCCATGCTGGTTGGGGCTAGTGGGAGTCCAACAAAATCTGGAGGGAACCAGCTTGGAGGGAAAGATGCTTCTAAATCTGTACCGCAGAAAGGAGAAGAAAAAATGCTTAGCAGCAGCATGATATACACAGATGAAAATGTATTCTTTCCCTGTCTTGCTATAAAGATAAATTAATTAGCTTTGTATCCACTACCATGCCATTGGTGAACTTCAGAGGTTAATCCCACCATACACACAAAAAAGGTCTGATATTCATCTACCATTAGCTGGAAGTAAGTATCGCTAATTCAGTAGTATTTACTTCTGAGTAAACATGTAAAGGACTGTAGCTGTTAACAAAAAACCATATGCAGCCCCAGTGCTGGAAAATAGAATCCTGGTATAATAATATAGAGAAAATGTATTTGAATTTTATTTAATTTACATGTTTCAAGTTTGTTTCGTTATAAAAACCCATGGAAAAGCTGGCTTAATACAAACCAAGCACTTAAGGAAAACTACGGTAACTCACATAATATAAAAGCATGTTCAAGAGAATAAAGCAATAAAAATCCGCAATAAATATACTCTTTTATTGGCAGTGGAAATTTATATCATATATATATCATAATGTGCACATAAAAGGAAGAATGAAATTTAGAAGTATAAATAAATGTTTTAACGTTTTTTACATGACACTTTTCCTTACAGAAGATGAGGGATGTGTTTAGTCTGGTTTTTCTACAGCATGGTGCAACTCTTTCCCCTTGAAGTGACTGGGGATACTATTATGCCACTGAAGTCAATGGAGAGCTGCTCTGTTCATTCATACTCTTTAGGGCAGTTGTGTTTGCTGCTAGCACTCAGCTCTGTAATTCAGGGGTAGCCAATGTGGAACCTCCCAGACATTGCTGGACTATAATTCCCACAACAGCAAAGCATGGGGACACCATGCTGGCTTCTCCTGCTGTAATTTCTTGAAGCCGCCTGGAATAGGACGGAGGTGAAAGAGTGCAGAAATATCATCAGCTTGAGAGCTTTTAAAAAATGGACCAAATGACTAAGGTAGGGCAGCTAAGGCAAGTGAAATAAATAATTCAATTCACTCTTCATCTTTATTATATTCCCTACCATATAAGGGCAGAACGTGTCAAGGTTTGTGGCAGAAAAAAATTAAATATCTGGAACGACCATCCTAGAGAACTTGAGAGGAGACAAAGTATTATTATAATTTAAAAGGACAGCATGTCAAATATATTTAGGTACTAAACTCTGATTTTGTAAATAGCGAAAGAAGCCAGAAAGGTAAAAAAGAAGCCTTCACCGAGCTAGAAGGGTGTAGGGATAGTTTAATAAATGTGTAACTAATCTTCATTGAAAATGCACTTTTAATATTTAAATACTTGCAGAGACTTCAAGTTAGTGAGAGAGGATTATTTTATGAATAATATTTACAATAGGCCATAAATTCTTTTCACAATGCGTGTGGTGCAATCCAAATCACTGCCCTTGAAAAAATGCCCCTTTCTGAAACCCTGAAGAACTGCTGACAGTCAGTTTAGATAATACAGCACTAGATGGATTTAATAGCCTGACTTGCCATAAGGCTGGTTACTCACTTCTTGTTCTTCACGTAGTCATTCATTCTTCTGCACTGAACATGCAGAAGTTGTACACATTTAGGTTCTGCGTAGAAGAGCTGATGAACACATGGTGATCAAGGAGCAGGCATGCCACTGCACCCTCTTCCTTCCATATTTTCACTGTAACCAGTTGTGCCACAGGGCTTCTTGTTGTGTCCTGCTAGCTAGCCCCAGAGCCAGCTGTGGAGGAAAGGAAGGGATGCACTGAAAATCACCTGCAGGATCTAAAATCGTTTAAAACCATGCATGACTTTATTGTGATTGAAAGAAAGTAATTTGCTCTTGCTCATTTTAATAAGGTATGTTTTTGTGATGTGTGGACTCCTCTGTGTTTTCTTTATAGGTCAGGTACTCATGTATGTATAAAAATCCAGTAATGCCTCTAGACAAGTACAATATATATTACCTATAAACAGCCTCGACATTTTCTACAATATTGCCTTCCAATGTATTCCAGTCTTTCATGTCATCAGTGCCATATGAATAACTTATAAATTGTGTTAATGTTTAGCTTAGAAATGAGGACCATGTCATAAGGAAAGGAGTTGGGGGCCTGTAAGCACGGCCGTCTTTACCTGGGGGTGTAAGGGGCACTGAATTCTGGGGGGCGCCACATGTAGACATACTGTAGTATACTGGTCCCTCTCACAGTGAATAGCAATGGAGCAAAAGGCCTTGCCTGCCCCCCATCGCTCTGTTACTCAGTTTCGTCATATATTCCCGATGAGTCAGGAAACAAAAGCAGTTTTTTCTGCTGCCTTTATCCGTCGTTGTTACAGGTGAACGATACCCCCCTAAAAAGCTCAACAACTTTGAGTTGCCCCTCCAAAAAAGCTCAACAACTTTGGCTTCCCCCCAAAGGGTGGCTAAACTAAACTTGGGGGTGTTGTGCGGATCTTTGCACCCCGACAGCGCATATGCGAAAGATGGCCCTGCCTGTAAGTGTGACCTCAGACCAGAAGAGCACCCTGAGATCAGCACACATTCCATTGGCAGTGTTGCAGAACTGGCACCTCTTTCTTCTGTAGTCACAGTAACAAAGAACTTGAAAGGAGGAGGCTTAAGCAATTGATCCATATAGCTGCAGGGGGTGGGGGGAATACAACAGCCTGGGCAGAAAAGACAGCATGCTCTGGACAACATGAGCAGCCTGACCTCTGCATCCTCTTGGAGCATGACACATGTGTTGCCACAGCTCTACACTTTCCTCCTCCTCCTTTCTCACCACTCTGAACTTTTAGATTGTCTCTGTGTATAAGAGTTCTTTTCCTGAATTGTATTCAATAAATGTGTCATTCTCATCTGTTTCCTCTTATAAGACTTCCACCAGGTTTGCTTTGGGGTTGTTGTTTTTTTAAAAGGGTTCAGCTTTATGCACAACACTCTGATTCATATAGTTCTGCTATTTTTCTGTGCAGATGTGTGGGGCAGCTGCAAAGGGTACCAGGAAACATTTCAGAAGGAGTACCTGATATCCTTTGCTAGCCTTTGGAGTCTCCTCTGCCCTGGAGGAAGAGAGGGATAATATGGAAAAGTGCAGATATCTGCAGGCAAAACACAGTTAGTGCCACCCCATAATAGTAGCTTACCTTATTGTCATTGGTTATAAAGCAACCATGTCCTCTTTTTTCTGATGGAACTATCACAGTAATGGCCACAAGGTGGTATATTGTACACTAGGAGTCTGGGTCTGTAATACCTAACTACTTTATGCACCATTTCCACATCCCTGTTGTACATGGCTTGTGCATTGTAGTCCTCTGTGGTCCCATGCCACAGCTGATTGTCAACTGATCTCACATTCCATTCTAACAGGACCATGCATCCTGCTCCTTTGTTTGTCGGATTTTGTGTCATGTTTCTCATTTTGAAAACCCCATGTTTCTGTTTTCAGCAGAAATAAGGAAGAAACATGTTGTTGTTTCTTCTTTTTCTTTTTTAATGCTTTATTGAATTCCAAAAGAAAATGAACAATCAAAGGAAAGAGAACAGTCAAGGGAAAAAAATTACACATTTCCACAAATTAACTTCTTTCGTTTCTTCATCTTTTTCAGTATTTCCATCACATCGTTTGATTGCATCTGCACTCTAACTAAACATTACTGTTTCTGGCAATGCTTTTCAGCATCACTGTCTTACCCAACTTTCAGCTTTCACTGTCATGCAGGTCATTTATTCTAGGTATATTTTGACTCGAAAGGAGGAGGCAGTCAGGATAGTTTACTGCACTCTGATGAAACATTCTTGATAGCAATGCATTCCAGCAATGAGCATCACAGCTCCAATCCAGGTTTCACCCCCTTGCTACAGTTGGAAGTCTGAGCCCCACTCAGGTAAGCCCCACTGAATTTAACAGGACTAAATTCTAAGCAGACATAATTAGGATTACTCTATAAGCCAGTGATGTATAGGGATGGGGTGTTAGGAGAGGCATAGTCCCTCTCATGGAGGACATGTGCTCCTTCTGGAGTACTTGGTGCCCCCATCCTGCACTCAGCTCTCACCTGTGGTTGTTAGTAGTTGTCAGCATGTGGCAGCAAGATTTGAAGTGAGGTTTTGGGTGGTGCAGATGGCGCCTGTAACTTGGTTCCTCGTAGCCCTTCATGCTATCTGTGGAGATGAACACATTGGTCAAAGAAGCAGAATATGAATGGCTGGCTTCACCGACCAGCCTCATTCTGGAATCAGAACTCAGCCCACACATTTAATTGTGCATACATATGTATGCAGGCTGTTTTCCAGCCTTCCAATGAATGATTGAAAGTCAAGGTCCAGGGCTAGTGGATGGTATAAGGGGAATAAGGTGACGTGAACAGCATTTATAGCTAATTGGTAGCATGGTACAACATCTGCCTATTGCCATAGTGTTGTATGAAGTTCAGTCCTTCTGCTTCTATTCATGGACTCATGATTGAGAAACAAAACATGATATTGTACTCATTCAGTTCCAAGGCCAATGAAGCAACAAAAGATTTAGATAAACTATTTCAAAACGCTAGCTTTTAGAAGCATCGGAGAGTACTAATGATGAAATGGAATACACAGAATGCTACAAAAGATCTCATTCACAAACACTGTGGTATGTTTGTCATCTAATATCCTCTGGTGTGAATGGTTGGAGCCACATGTTTATTGGTATTGGTTTAAAAGAATAGAAACTCTTGTTGGATGTCATGGTCTTCTTTTTGGATGATATAAAGGGGGACCCTACTGCCCCAAATATCTTAGCAGTCCTATTTCCAGTTATACTCACACAAGGCTTCCCAGTCCTTTCTAGCTTCCATATAATTGAGCATGGACTGTGTTTGGCAGTGGTTGCTCAGTGATTTGGCCCCTGAACGTTCCTCCTCTTTCATGCTTTTCATTCTCTCTTGCACAATGCTTTCTTCCCTATGACAGGAACACCTTGTTCTGTTGAGACGCCTCTGCATGGAACAACTTCAAAGCTGCTACTTAATTTACGTTCAACTTCCAAGGGCTGAACAGAGGAGTCAGATAGTGGCAGGCCATTTTAGGCTAACTGTGTAAAACATGTTAGGTACAAATGGATTACAGCACTTTGACATTTTTGTATGTTCTCACGGCTCACAGATAAATGAGCTGGGCCAGTGAACTCTGGAAAAATAGTTCTCCTGGAAAGACTAATGCAGGTTCTGATTCTCCTGACACCTAAATTGCTTTGCTTTGCTTTGGGGGGGGGGTTCTCTGGATTCCCCAAACTTCATATTTTTATTCATTTCACCCATCCTTTTAAATCTTGCTCATTTCCCTTCTTTGCAAAGGGCTAGTTGATCCTTTACTGTATGCAGATAATATGCACATGCATATAATATACTCACCATTTCCCCAGTGCCCTTCATGCATCTGATAGGAGGAACTCTGAGTCTTAGTTGACAGGAAATATAAACAGTATAAACAGGATTAGTTGATCTGAAGGCTACTTATTACTTTATGCAGCAAGTGCATTTGCCCCATGTATACTGGTGCTTGTAGTAGAAATATTTTAACATGAAATCAGTAGCAGCTCCTTCAAGGGATGCCATTACTAGTCCTGGCATGTTTTCAAATGCTTCTTTCCCCTTTATAGGAATAAATTCAGGTGCAACGGTGCCTCCTCCTATAGTGGGCTTTGAACCCCAGACTCCATCAAGATATTCTGCTTAGATAGTTGCATCTCACAGCATTCCTAAATTCAGATTCAGAAATCTCTAGAATGTAAGAAAGAAGTCTTGAGTCTGCATTCTGATTTTCCCATGTGGATTGCTCACAATTCTTTCATATTTTTCTTGGCACCTTTCTGGCATACCTTTGATCATGAAGAACATTCTTCTGTCTGGCTGGAGATGTGATATGCATACACAAAGCCAGTGTCTGGTTAATTGGGGTGAGTGAACAGCATGTTCCTCTCCCTGTGACTGCCACATCAAATCATGGTTTGCATGCATACATGTCTGAATCAGATCAGGGGTGGTTAAGCTGTGGTCCTCCGGATGTTGTTGGATTCTACCTCCTGTCACTCTCAGCTAGCACAACCGATGGCCAGGGACTGCTGAGAGCTGTAGTCCAACTATATCTGGAGGCCACAGATTACATAAAAGTTTTCCTACCATCTCCCCCTAAACCTAGCAGTGGAGATAGCTAAGTTCATGCGCTCAGATGCAAGTCCCTGAGTGATGATATAGAATATGAGAATATATTTTTTAGTTCTCTGCCTTGGATGTTTGTATTGTTTTTTAAACCTAGTAATATGAGTTAGGTGTGTGTGTGTGTGTGTGTGTGTGTGTGTGTGTGTGAATCCAGATAATACCCTGGTTCCCTTCCAAACCCATGACCCTGTAGCTGTGAGGGTAGAATCTATAAGAGAAAACCTGCCAGACTAGTTCCTCTGTTAAGGCAATGGTTGGCTGGCAGCTGTCTTGGGAAAGGTCTCTGAACTGAAAAGCAGCATACACATGTCTTAATGATGGCCACCAACTTGGATGTCTTTAAATGAGGAGAATAAGGCTATGTATTTTTAATCTTTTGTTGGAAGCTGCCCAGAGTGGCTGGGGAAACCCAGCCAGATGGGTGGTGTGTGTATGTATGTATGTATGTATGTATGTATGTATGTATGTATAAATAAATAATAATAATAGTTATTGTTATTATTAAATACTACTACTACTACTACTACTACTACTACTACTACTAATAATAATTTATTTATACCCCGCCCATCTGTCTGGGTTTCCCCAGCCACTCTGGGCGGCTTCCAACTGAATATTAAAAACAGTACGGCATCAGACATTAAAAACTTCCCTAAAGAGGGCTGCCTTCAGTTGTCTTTTAAAAGTAAAATAGTTGTTTATTGCTTTGACATCTGCTGGGAGGGCGCTCCACACGCCACTACCGAGAAGGCCCTCTGCCTCGTTCCCTGTAACCTTACTTCTCGCAATGAGGGAACCGCCAGAAGGCCCTCAGCGCTGGATCTCAGTGTCCGGGCTGAACGATAGGAGTGGAGATGCTCCTTCAGGTATACAGGACCAAGGCCGTTTAGGGCTTTAAAGGTCAGCACCAACACTTTGAATTGTGCTCGGAAACGTACTGGGAGCCAATGCAGATCTCTCAGAACCGGTGTTATGTGGTCCCGGATGCCACTCCCAGTCACCAGTCTAGCTGCCGCATTCTGGATTAATTGCAGTTTCCGGGTCACCTTCAAAGGTAGCCCCACGTAGAGTGCGTCGCAGTAGTCCAAGCAGGAGATAACTAGAGCATGCACCATTCTGGCAAGACAGTCCGTGGGCAGGTAGGGTCTTAGCCTGCATACCAGGTGGAGCTGGTAGACAGCTGCCCTGGACACAGAATTAACCTGTGCCTCCATGGACAGCTGTGAGTCCAAAATGACTCCCAGGCTGCGCACCTGGTCCTTCAGGGGCACAGCTACCCCATTCAGGACCAGGGAATCCCCCACACTTGCTGCAGGTAGCTGCTCAGGCCTCTAAACTGTAGTAGTGAGTGCAGGCCCTGCCCCCTAGGCCAGATGGAATTGGCAGGAGGGAGCGGTCCTCCCAACACTCATGCAGGCAGCAACAGCAGCAGTGTCCCGGAGGCCTTGATGGAGGCCCTCAAGCTGTGGCGATGAGTGCAGGCTCTGCCCCCTAGGCCAGATGCAGTTAGCAGGAAAGGGAGCGGTCCACCCAGCACTCACCAGAGCAGCAATAGCCTTATATTATTATATAAGGCTATCAGTGGCTACTAGCCATAATGGCTATGCTCTGCCTCCAAGTCACAGGAAGTAATGCTTCTGAATACAGAAAAATCGGAAAGTGCTCTTGTGCTTGGGTCCTGCTTGTGGGTTTCCCATAGGCATCTGGTTGGCCACTGAGAACAGGTTGCTAGACTAGATGGGCCATTGGCCTGATCCAATAGGTTCTTCTTATGTTCTTGGCTCATGGAAAGCCTGGGCAGGCAGTTCAAGACAATTTGATTGTGTTGAGCATTGAACTTAGCATTGGCCAGGTGCATCATGGTAGACTTAATGCTACATGTGTCTGGCTAGGAGCCAGTTGGGTAGGGAAAGAAGCTCCACTGAACCTCACGGGGATTTTTCCTATGCAGGCAGATGGGATTGTTTGGACCCAAGTTTGCTGCTGCATAGCATGTAAAGAGAATCAGACCTCCAGTACAGAATGGACAAAAACTTCCCCATGCCAGTCTGAATAAGAAATAAAACACCTGGCCCTGTTGATGTTTTTTCCCCCTTTCTTTTGTGGAAGAATACCCATGGAGGCAGTGAGAGATTTTACTTTCTTGGGCTCCATGATCACTGCAGATGGTGACAGCAGTCACGAAATTAAAAGATGCCTGCTTCTTGGGAGAAAAGCAATGACAAACCTAGACAGCATCTTAAAAAGCATCACCTTCCAGACAAAGGTCCATATAGTTAAAGCTATGGTTTTCCCAGTAGTGATGTATGGAAGTGAGAGCTGGACCATAAAGAAGGCTGATCGCTGAAGAATTGATGCTTTTGAATTACGGTGCTGGAGGAGATTCTTGAGAGCCCCATGGACTGCAAGAAGATCAAACCTATCCATTCTTAAGGAAATCAGCCCTGAGTGCTCACTTGAAGGACAGATCGTGAAGCTGAGACTCCAATACTTTGGCCACCTCATGAGAAGAGAAGACTCCCTGGAAAAGACCCTGATGTTGGGAAAGATTGATGGCACAGGATGAGATGGTTGGACAGTGTTCTCAAAGCTACCAGCATGAGTCTGACCAAACTGCGGGAGGCAGTGGAAGACAGGAGTGTCTGGCATGCTCTGGTCCATGGGGTCACGAAGAGTCGGACACGACTAAACGACTAAATAACAACAACCCATGGAGGAACTGAAGTGAAAACGTTGCAATGGAATTCACAATTCATGTGTGTGCATTTATCTGGTTTTAGGTAAGGCCTATAAGCAGGAGACTAGATGCCTGCCCACCCCTGCTTAAGGATTATTGCTGCAAAATCTGTGTGAATGTTCACATTTGATTTTTCATGCCTATTGGCCCATGTCTATTATTCTATAGAAGAAAAGGGGGTTTCTGAAGTTGTACCAGAGTTTACACAATGGTTTAAGAAAGCATAACAGAGCTGCGCAGCTCCTTTGATGTTTTACACCACCTCAGGAAAGCATGGTGAGTCATGAGTGTTTCTAAAATGTTTGAAACGCAAAGCACTGCATACGTGTGCTATATGATTTAAGCCATAAAAACACCATTAAAAAAATCCCAGACCTGAAGGACACTGAACGCTCAAGCCTTAATTTAGTATTGAATGATACTTGATGAGAATCCAGCATTATTAACAACAGTGATATGGAAGCATATATTCAGTTTCAAGCTAATTTGAAAATATGGCAATCAAGATGTGCTTAAAGACTGAAAAATTCATCAGAAGGAAGAGGTTGCTGCTTGATCTGACAGCTCTCTGGCTGGCCCATATACAATTCTGTTTTTATAAGGAATCTTCTGTGATGAAAGCAAATGGAGAAAAAAAGCAACCAAAGGCTACATTAGGAACATCAGTCATGCAGTTGGTTTTTGGGCTGTCAATGAGCAAGGCATGAAAGCAACAGCCTTCCCTTGCTGTTTTCTTCTATTCATAGGGTATACTGCCTCTGAAGGTTCTACTTTGCTATCGTTGCTTATAGCTGTTGATAAGATACCCTCCATTCCCCCCCTGTTCAAACTTTTTTGAAGCATACTGGTCATTACTGCACCATGTGGCAGTTAATTCCATAGGTTAATTGGGTACTTTACGAAGATATGCTTTCTATTGCCTGCTGTCCTAAACCTTTTGCCAGTATGTTGCCCAACACCTCCCTCCGTAAGACACAAACTGATAGATGTGAATTTACCTTGAGCCATTTCAAATATAGTGATGAGACAAATTCTTACTTGTCCTCCGTAATGTGTAGAGAGGAGGCATATCTTATGTTTGAAAATGCACAGTAGGAATGGCAATGTCTAAAACTTTCAAACACATGATGACTGTCTATTTTCGGATATATGTCTTTCTACATTGTACAGTGTTTGCTGGAGAGAGATGCAGTAGACAAGGGACAGCTTACATTAACTGAAACCAGAACTGGTCTTCCTGAAACGAATTTAGGAAGAGTGGGTGGGGAAAATGTTTTATTCACTCTTCTTCATAAGGCTCCACATATAGAGTTTGTGGGAAGACAGTCCCTTCCTAAAGATGACAACCAATATGGGGTTTTAACACACCTGTCCAGTTTCCCCCCCTACCAGTACAGGATGGTGATGATTATGATGATTAATAAAATAGAATATATTATGTCTTGGCTAGTTTTAGAAGATCTCAGAGCTTTCACTTATACCCCAGAGAGACAAATCTGCATCATCACCACATCCTCTCAGGAAAAAAATTCTGCGTCACCCTAACTTTTTCCTTCTGTTCAGTTTGTTCTGATACATGAAAGGGTGTTTCAGACACTCAGTAACCTGCAATAGGATGTAATAACCTTACTGTTCCAGAGAAGAAACTCTGACGCATCCATAGGATGTATTGCCTGTACTTTCCTTGGGTTTTCAAGGTTATTTTATTTATAAAATGTGAAGTGTGGCTCTAGAACAGCTAACTTGGCAGCCAAGTCAATAAGGGGATGCAAGTAAGATTTGCAACAAACACGGTTGGAGGTTTAACAATGCAGTTAACCAGAGCGGTTTAACAACCAGTCCTTTCCCTCAGGGAACTCGGAGAATTGTAGCTCTATGAGGGAAATAACAGCCCCCTGGCAAGTCTATGCGCTTTTAAAAAACTACAATTCCCAAGATTCTTTGGGGAAGTTGTGGCTGTTAAAGTGATCTAATAGTGCTTTAAATATATAGTACATTATATTGCATTATGGATAGCCTGGGAAGGTGGAGCCAGACCAGGGCAGAAGCATACAGATTTCAGCAGTTTAAGTGGATTCCAGGCATGACAGAGATTATGAAGGTCAGTGGCAATGTTCTGCATGGGGCTACACTTCTCTTTAAGGATCAGATTTGCCACTTGAGAGTTGGTTTTAAGCTTTGGATGATATGTTAATTGTGCTCACTGCATGGCACCTGTTTATGTGAATCACTTTGAGAATATTCCTGCAGAAAGGCACTGTATAATTATTGTAAATATGTAAATAAATTTTAAAAGCTTTTGGGAAGCTATGGAGGTGGGAACAAATAAGTATGGTTAAAGTAACCGTAGGTCATTTGGTGGTTACAAGCAAATGCAAAGTTGCACTGCTAGTTTGGTTGTATTGAAATAATTACATTCCAGAGAAAAGTATTGTTAGCAACAGCTGTTCTTGGCTGTATGACCAGGTCCAACCAATAGAGAACAAACAGCCATTGTTGTTTTTTTACACAGCACGGGAGAAGCAGCTCTCCTTCATGTCACAGCATAGTAAAGGGAGGCCATCTAGTTTTTACAATCTGTATTTTTAACAGGTGCCTCAGCAGAAGCTGTGGAGGTATTTGTGATCCACACAGGTTGTTCAAGGTCAAATTAATCACTTCAAATACCCCACATGAGTTGCTCAAGACACCTGCTTAGAAAGTGTCACACTGGTCTGCAATGTTATATTTTCTGTAAAGGTTTGTGGTGTTTTCTGGCTGTTGCACACAGCAATGAACCAAACATTAATAAAGAGTAATACATGGGGAAAGGCTACAGGGTAGCAGATTTCATTTCTTCTTTGAGGAAAAATGGAAATTGTGACTCTAGAGGGCAATGAAAAAAATGTTGTTTTGAAGAAAATAAAGTAAAGCCATTAGAGTGAGTGGAATTCTCATTCTGCAGGTCTAACCAAGAGCACTTACAAAGCCCTTTTGTGTTTCTCTTTGAGCCACAGGCAAGAGAATTAAGTGAACAGTTTCATATGAGTGTTTTATACTCTAATAAATGATCATTGCTGCACAATTATTTCATATATTTTAACAACTTGCCAGTATGTTGAGGATTTTTTCTTTTTAAAAAAATCATATGGTCAGTATAGACTTTGTAGAAGAAACATATTGTATTGTGGAAAGCTGTTCCAGGAGTAGTTAACCTAGTGCTCTCCAAAGGTTGCTGGGCAATAACTCCCATTATCCTTGACTATTGGCCATGCTGGCTGGGTTTATGGGAGTTGGAGTTAACCAGCGTCTGCAGGGTATCATCCCAATACATTCTTTACAGCAATAATCAAATGATAGAGTGGCCCCGTCCACTCTGGACAGCTTCCAAAATAATATAAAAACACAAGTAAACATAGGGCTGACCTTTTAAGCCCTAAACAGCCTCGGCCCAGTATACCTGAAGGAGGGTCTCCACACCCATCATTCTGCCCGGACACTGAGGTCCAGCACCAAGGGGCTTCTGGTGATTCCCTCGCTGCGAGAAGCCAAGTTACAGGGAACCAGGCAGAGGGCCGTCTCGGTAGTGGCGCCAGCCTTGTGGAACGTCCTCCCATCAGATGTCAAAGAAATAAACAACTATCTGACATTTAGAAGACATCTGAAGGCAGCCCTGTTTAGGGAAGCTTTTAATGGCTGATGTTTTAATGTATTTTTAATCTCTTGTTGGAAGCCGCCCAAAGTGGCTGAGGAAACCCAGCCAGATGGGTGGGGTATAAGTAATAAATAATAATAATAATAATAATAATAATAATAATAATAATAATAATAATAATTATCAAGCATTAAAAACTTCCTGATAGAAGGCTGCCTTCAGATGTCCACAGAAGGTTGTATAATTGTTTATCTCTTTGACATCTCACAGGAGGGCATTTCACAGGGTTAGCGTCAGTACCAAGAAGGCCCTTTGCCTGGTTCCCTGTAACTTCAGTTCTTCCTGTGAAGGAACTGCCAGAAGGCCCTCAGAGCTGGACCTCAGTGTCCGGGCAGAACGATGAGGGTGGAAATAATAATAATTCTAATGGAAGGAAAAAGCAAATGGCATTTTCAGAACTTAGGTCCCTTCTTTACTTATAAAAAGGAAATAGCCAGTTTTATTTCTTCTGCATATCTTATATCAGGAGTGTGGGGCTTGTATGTTCCTTTTTTTAAAAATCAGGCATATGAATACATGAAAAACAATCTAACCTGCTGCAGTGTCACTTCTTGAACTGCCATCTCCATATGTTAAATGCAATAAGATTGTTTTAAAATCAGTTTTTAAGGTGTTAGGCACACAGTGCAAACACATTTTTTAAAAAATTGAATAAGCATGCAGGGAAGTTTGTATTCAGAACATATAGAACAGTTATGGTACATCTCACTCACAGCACTATCTCCATGACGTGGTACTCAGACAGAAACCCTGATTATTATTTTTTATACACAATGTAGAAGTACTGACACGAACTCTTTTTAAAAAGTTTCCTGGGTAGGGAGGGGAGTGTGAGTGTGATAGTTCCATACAAATGGGGGGAGAGATGTGAAAGCAAGATCGATTGCTGAAGCAGGTTTTGTGCTATCTATTTGAAGCTACATTTTCTTTACACAAACACCATGCTTCCTCTGTTTAGCTCATCACAATTTAATTCTCCTTTGGGGTTCTTTGAATGGGAAAAGAAAGTACATAAAGCCAATTTCTATTTTGGAACTCAGAGTAAAATTGATGGTAGCTTAGGGAAGTTAAAAGTGTTGCTAGAACAAGACAGCATCTTGCATTATTGCTTTATTCTAAAAGTTCTGGTTTGTGTCCCTGCCCCTAAATCTGGCGATACAAGCACATTATGCTGTAATTGCCATTTCTCCAAAGACCACAACAGGTGTCTGTGGAACAGAACAGTGAATTCACTGGGAAAGACTATAGTCTATACCTAGATGCATCAAAGTGCTTCTTTAAGGAGAACTGTGCCATTTAGTTGCTTTTGCAAAATGCTCTCATGGGAACTAACCTGTGTTTGCACCGGCAGCTAAGACTTCGTGTCAGGTTCAGAAGGAGACAACCAAGTCTGAAGGTAAAGAACAAGGCAGGAAAGATATGATACCTATAGAAAAATCTTGAACGTGTGGCAGATAGAAAAGATCCAGTTATTTTGCCCAGTCTTTCACTGGAGTTTAATGTCAGAATGGATGGTGGATTGCAATTTGACTTGCTCTTGTTTCTTTCTATATGAATTTTACTGTTAACTGTTGACCATTTTGGAATTGCTTTTTGCAATGCCGATCTGGATAGATGTGTTTTAGAGTCAGGGCTGGCCCCCAGGACATTTGGCTGCTGGAGGCAAAAGAGAAAATGCCACCCCCTGATTCTGCCGTGTGCCTGCTTTTGCATATCCACTCATCACCAGGTGTCATGCATGTAGTAGTGGATGCACAGGTGTGCAGGTGCACAGCACAGGGAGGAGGAAGAGGCCAACAAGAGCAGGGGATGCTCCATAGAGCCTGGATCTGCTGCCCCTCCCAGCTACCCAGAGCCTGCTGTCCTGAGGTAAGTGCCTTACCTTGTCTCATACATACTCTTTAGAGTATAAAACAGTATCAATGCAGAGAGAACTAGAGTGGAAAAGATTTGTTGCCTAAATTTATTGACATGTTTATTTTTGCGGAAATGAGACTATAATGGATCCAGCACTTCTCAGTCCTGCTCCAAAAATTCTAGCAGCCTGTGGAGATTCAGTCAATCCTGGGGGAGGGAAGAAGTTGTCCAGATGTTGTATAAATTGGTAAATAAGAATGTTACAAAATTATTTGTGAACTGGTAGCTGTATGAGCAGTACACCTCTAAATGAGCTTGAAAATACAATGTGTGTATATATAGCCTACTGTTAGCAGCCTGCCAAGAAACAGCAGAGCTTTTACAGTTATTAAGAAAGTGACTATGTCTGCACTGAGAGGTTTACACTTGACATTGAAGTTCTTTGCTTTCATCCAGGATAGCAGAACATAAAAAGTGGGAGGTGGTCAGGCAATGACAGAATGTTTTCACTTTGACCTATCTTTCCTAAGTGATCCTTAGTTAGAGGTGTCAGGCCCCCATAGTGTAACTTGATTAGTTTTAAGGTTCTGGCCAAAGAGAATAAAAGGTCATATACAACACTGATCCCAAGATATTGTGGGTCTTCAAGGAGAGGCAATAGAAAAAACTGTGTTTTATCCTTATTTGTGGGTCCCTGTCTAATTGCGTGTGTTTGTATGTGATCTTCCTGGAGACTGAAGCTTTGGAGGTGGTTGCCCTGGGCACAATACTGTTAGGGACACAAAATTTCGAAACCCAGTGCTGCCTCAATACAGCTGCACACTTCTGTCACTTGGCTCCATTGAAAATGGCTTCTCCATGCAAACCAGGAAGCAACCTCTCCAGACAATGGAACGGCTCTTCTTTTCTTAGAAGAAGAAGAGAAGAGTTTGGATTTGATACCCCGCCTTTCACTCCCCTTCAGGAGTCTCAAAGCGGCTAACATTCTCCTTTCCCTTCCTCCCCCACCACAAACACTCTGTGAGGTGAGTGGGGCTGAGAGACTTCAAAGAAGTGTGACTGGCCCTAGGTCACCCAGCAGCTGCATGTGGAGGAGTGGAGACGCGAACCCGGTTCCCCAGATTACGAGACTATCGCTCTTAACCACTATACCACACTGGCTCTCATCTCTGCAGCTGCAATATCCTGGGTGTTGCGGATGCTATTAAGCAGCTGAATGTGCATGTGTATTCTATCTGTGTCCCACCCATCTTCTTCGCATGGTCCCGGACACTAGCAGCCCATGCTATGCCACTGTTTGGAGGGAAGGTTAACTCATGCCGCCCCAGCTGCACTCTCAAAGAAGACATGAGGTTTGATAAAAAGTGAAAATGTTTTTTTCAAGATGGAACTGCTGGTGGGAGGGAAAACATATTTGTGGTTGCTGCATGTGTGCATCAGGGTGCCCACAACAGCGTCTCCTGCTGGCAAGTATGCCGACAGGCCCCCAAAGGTTGGCAGTTTCAAAGCTACATTCTTAGAATTTTGTAATCACTTCATTCTACTCCCTCTCCTGTAACATTGCTTAGTCCTATTCCTTGGCTTCTTTATTTCGTTGATGCACTTCTATTCCACTGTCCAACTCTCAGAGACTTCCAGAGTGACTAATCATTAAACAAAAAAACCAATTAAAGCAACAATCACTCACATTAAAAATAGAAAGCAGCAGAATATTACATGTTGTGATAGATGTGACACTGAATTGAACCTCAGGAATGCTTGGAAAATCGTGACATTTCTTGCTACTTTTCTGAGTGCCTTTATTTATGGGGATAAACTCCTATCCTTCTCCATAGCTATGGGGGAAAATAGGGATCAACACCTCCCCCTCACACATTTATCCTGGATCTTGAGCTCAGTGTAATATCAGAAGTCCCAGTCCTTTTGTCTGGAGGTGGGAGGGTAGCAGGATCACAATGAAAACAAATTTTGACAGGCTTGCCAAGGTCAGCTAAGATCTGTTGACTCTATGTACCGTATTTGCAGCAGGCTCCCCTGTGGCCACCTCTGTGGTCAGCTGTCAGCTCGCAGTGTTATGTGCAAATGTTCTGCAATGTGTGGGGCATCCATATCACATATTTGATTATTTATATTCAGAACATCTTAGAGTACAGAAACAATTCAATTTCATAAATACAGTAGAAAACCAATACAAAAGAGACAGGGGCAGCAGCAGTTATGTTGTACTGAGTGGTGTATTTACAAATGCTCTTGAGGAACAACACCTTTGCTTCCAGATGCTTTGGACTAGTCCAGTGAAAGGGACCACCAGTGAAAGGGTTTGGACCACAAGTGAAAGGGTTAAGCATCCCCTCTCCTTTGCCTTTTCTCCTCTCAAGGGAAAGGTTACTGTGGCTGCTTTACAGTTAGAACAGCAGCAGCAGCAACAACCCACCAGGAGAGTAAGTACTGTATTGTCCCTTGTGTAGTGCCTAGTATGGATTCTGCGACAAAGCTCAGCATGCAAACAATCAAGTTATTCAAATTCCTCAAGTGACTGAAAAATGAGCTTAAAAGGGCATTTCCTAAAGGGCTAATCACTTCTGACACTAGCAACACCCCCACCCTACCAGCAGCACCACACAAATACATATTCTGCATTAGTGGGATAGTTCAGAAGAATGTTCCTAATGTTGAATTCAAATGAGAATAGCTTTAATTTTTCTGTTTGATGGGGAGCCTTCATTATGCAAATAGGATAGCCTATGGGCAGCTGTCTATTTTGTTGGGCTTTGCTCTGTACCCTCCCCTTCCCCCCTCGTCTCTTTTTTAAGGACACAAGTGAATAATGGAAACTTCTACTCTGAAGCTAGTAATTTATTTAACCACAGCTTTTCAGGGTATATTAAGAAGAAAAACAACCCCACGTACTAAAGAACAAGAAGATATCAATCTGAGAGATTAGCCCCAATGAAGCATGGATTGGTCAATGAGGGGGGGGGGATGGTGACAGAATCCTAATTAATTTCAGTTGTTTGCCTTTCCAGCTGCAATGGTTGTATGAGACTTAGATTTGTCATGTGTCATGTGTAGTACATAGTCTCTACCAAGATTTAAAGAAAAACAAGCCACAGATACAATGTGTTACTAGTGACATCCCATACCCTTTGATACTGATTTTAGAGCCCATACTTTTTTTCAACTCTCCATGTGATAGGACCACTAACTTACACAGATACATTTTCAATGCTAGTAATGTCCAAATAAGATGTGCATGGTTTTTTTGGGTGTGTGTGGATCCTTTCTGTAGCTCAAACATGTATATTGTATATGCACTAGAGCATCATTCTCTGGGATTGACAGGGAGGACCATATCTCAGTGACAGAGTGCAGTGTTCACATGCAGATGGTGCAATCACTGCCATCTTCAGTGAGAAAGATGTGAGGTAACAGGCCTCATCCTAAGAAGCAGGCTGCTGTTGCCAACTGAAATCATCAAGATGGACTAATGTTAGCTTCTTCACATATAGATATTGTTGGAGATTTTATAATCAAATCTAACAATGCTAGTTAGTATGTGAAGGGGTTAAGGACCACAGAGTTCTAAATTACTAGAATAGATTTTGTAATGTCACATTCTCTCCTCTGCAAGGCAGGAGGAAGTCAGGCTTGCTTCTTGTCCCCCCCCCCCTTCTCTTTGAACTATGTAACTGAGCAGGTGTCCACGTATTTCTGTTTTAAAATCTGCTGGACGTTGGCTAGAGAGTGAGTCAAGCCCCACATGATTTTTGGATTCAGGCAGTCAGCTGGATTCTCTCCCCCCCCCCCAGTTTCCCACACAGATGGGACTTCAGGATTAACTGGTATTATCCAGTTATTTTTCAACAGATATGCCTTCAGATCATTGTAGGTCCTGCCATGACCACCCTCTTTTCACTTGCTAGTACAGTCATACCTTGGTTTAAATATGCTTTGGGTTGAGCATTTTCGGGTTGTGCTCCGCGGTGACCCGGAAGTAACGAAATACGTTACTTCCGGGTTTCACTGCTCGCGCATGCGCAGACGCTAAAAATGACGTCACACGCATGTGCGGAA
This sequence comes from Podarcis muralis, assembly GCF_964188315.1. NCBI lineage: Eukaryota > Metazoa > Chordata > Lepidosauria > Squamata > Lacertidae > Podarcis > Podarcis muralis. The sequence goes on from NC_135660.1 coordinate 48,294,840, forward strand.
GGGGCGAATCGCGACCTGCGCATGCACAGACGCAGACGCGGGGTGCGTTCGCTTCAGGATGCGAATGGGGCTCCGGAACGGATCCTGTTCGCATCCAGCGGTACCACTGTATAGCAGAGGGAATTGATCATCTAGAGCTTGGTAAAGTTAGCAAAGTTGTTCAAGTGTTTCTGGGTACATCTGGGATGAAAGGCACCATGAGCACTGTTGCAGCACAGAGACCAAGTGACAGAAACAAATGTGCATTGAAAAAAAGGAAATCTGTTGCATAAGGAAGGCATATTATAGCAGGCAGGCATCTTGATGAAGGGAGAGCAGGTGGTTCTTGTCCATTGGGTGTGAGACTCACTGTCATTTAGCTTCCTCTGGGAGGTTGGCAGCAACATATGAAGTGCTGTGGGAGAAACATCAGTGTAAATCCTGTCTGGATTGGCTGGGAAAGAAGGCCACCAGCTGTGGCAACCCACCACTTTGTAATACCCGATATACAATTTTCATCACAGCAGGGACAGAGAAAAAAGTATTCATCCGTGGAGCAAAAGAAAGGGTTTACTTAACAATGAATGCTTAAATGCACACGTTTCAAATCAGGGGTGTTTGCAAGACCACTTGGGACTGTGCTGTGACTATTAGGGTGTATGAGATTGAACAGTGGTTCTTGTGGCCAAGCAGTTATAGCAGTGATATACGTGTAAGTCACCAACAAGCCTGTGCGGAATTGTCCTAAAACGAGCTCAGGTAGAAAGATATCTGCCTGATTCCCTGTATTCCCAGAGTAGAGAGCACCAGGCTAGATCAAACAATAGGTTGATTCAGTATAATACAATTTCATATACCTAGTGGTACAGAACAAACATAGTTTTGCCACTATGGTGAAAGCAAAGTAGCTCTTCAGGCATAAGGCACATAGGTATACATTGGAATATTTATATTGAATTAGACTTTAGAACTTCAATTTATCTGACTATTCCCCAACTTTATGGGAAACTACCAAAGTAGCTTTACATAGGTATAAGTGTAATACTTATTTCCTTTTACCTTCCTTTCTTCTTCTTCTTCTTCTTCTTCTTCTTCTTCTTCTTCTTCTTCTTCTTCTTCTTCTTCTTCTTCTTCTTCACAGCATAGGATCAAACCCGATACCTAAAGAGGAATGATACTATTGTGAAAACAGTGTTCGTTAGTGTAAAAGAACCTTGATCTCTAAAGGAAGGGAGGGACAGGTTGTGGCAGTAACAATGGAGATAGAAAACCTGTTTGAAACAAACCAATACTAGACCGGTGTGCTTTTGTTCCTGCTAAGGAGTAAGGGCTGTACCGCTTGGGCTTTAATTTATTTATAGTTAAGTGAGGCTGAAGAATATTTTCTGGGTTATAATACATCATTTATAAGATCTTGAGCAGAACCAGGATATGCTTTTGCCATTTTAAAATATAAGGGCCTGTTTGTTTCATACCACTGCACTGCTGGTTTAAAACAAGTGCCTTTTAAAGGACTGGTGCCTAACTGCTATAAGAAAGAGAAATCCAGGCACCAAGCCTATCTCACCAGGAAAGGAGGAGCAGGAGCTCAGTGGCAGAACATTTGCTTTGCATGAAGCAGCTCTCAGATTCAATCCACAGCATCTATAGGCAGGGCTAGGAGATACCCTTGTCTGAAATCTCAGAGAGCCACTCTGAGGTAGGTGGACCAGTGGTCTGACTCAGTAAAAGGTAGCTGCCTAGTTCCTAAATGTGGACCTTTGAAACCATGTAAAATGTTTTGGTCCCATTCCCGAATCATCTTGAGCATAAACGGTTGTCTAAGCAAGTTGGGTGTGAGGGTTGCACGAGCCAATGGATAAATCAAAGAAGATGCAAACAGCAATTGGGCTTTCTGTGGATTGTCATTTGCTCTGATTCAGCAGTAAAACATGGGTTTTCCTGGGGAAAGTGCTGGGAAAAAAGAAGATAAACTGCCCAGACACAGAGCTTTAAAGCAGAGACCTGTGCCAGGAAAACACAGCACAAAAGGAAGTCTAAAGGTAAAGGTAAAGGTAAAGGTAAAGGTACCCCTGCCCGTACGGGCCAGTCTTGCCAGACTCTGGGGTTGTGCGCTCATCTCACTCTAGAGGCCAGGAGCCAGTGCTGTCCGAAGACACTTCCGGGTCACATGGCCAGCGTGACATCGCTGCTCTGGCGAGCCAGAGCTGCACACGGAAACGCCGTTTACCTTCCCGCTAGAAAGCGGTCCCTATTTATCTACTTGCACCCGGGAGTGCTTTCGAACTGCTAGGTTGGCAGGCGCTGGGACCGAGCAACGGGAGCGCACCCCGCCGCGGGGATTCGAACCACGACCTTTCGATTGGCAAGTCCTAGGCGCTGAGGCTTTTACCCACAGCGCCACCCGCGTCCCTAAAAAAGGAAGTCTGGATGAGCCCTAAACCAAAGCACTCCAACTGTACTGTCACTTTAGGCATGATTCATTATGGCTACTTGTGCAAGCATTCATCTTATGCAGTGGTACATCGACAAATTCTATTGTAATACCTTGGAATCCACACCGCTGTGAAGATATGATTGCTGACCTGTGCTAGTAGGAATACTGGTTTGTATGAGAGAGCAAAGCAGGGTTTGTAAGGCATTTGTGGGCAAAATGAAGATTCCTATCGGGGCCTTCTGAAGCTGCCTTTTATATATTATCTTTTGTACCTGAGATTTAGCGATTGTCAGAGTCACTTCGCCTGCATGCCCCAAGGCTGCAATCTAGAAGGTCAGCTTGTTCCTTCCTTGTATTTGCAAGGAGCTGAAGCCATCAGTCTTTCAGGATAGGGCAGCTTCAAATTTTTTTTTTTCAGAAAGGGAAAGAGATGGAGAGAAACACCAGTGTGATTAAAAAATAAAAGTGTGAGAGAATGAGTTGTGGGAGATTAAGGCACAGAGTTTACTTCTCTCTCTTGCCCTTGTTAGTGCAATGACTGTGCTTGTTATGCCTCAGCCTCTCTCTCCCAGTCTAAGGAAGGGCCAGGAGTCCTTCAGAGCAGGGCATTCTGGCCTGTGCAGCCGCAGCTTTGCCACCATGGCTAGAAATTATATTTTTAAATATTTAAAAGTTTAAAGTTATTTTAGTAATTTTAAACTACATTTTAAAAAGAATTTCTAGTGACAGTCGCAGTGACAAAGCCACAACAGTGTGCGTAATCTCCTTGGTCACCTTGCCCAAAATGCCTTGCTCTGAAGGACCACCGGCCTTTCTTCAACCTGAGGCAAAGGGAGGGAGCTGGAGGGTGAGGCATGCCCAGTGCTACTGCTTTTTTAGAGTTGCAAAGCAATTGATGTGTGTGTGAAAGAGGAGGAAGTGGGGTGGAGGGACAGAAGCAAAGAGAAAGAAGAAGGCAGGGGATTGCTTTGGAAAGCCATAGATGAGCTTTGTGCCATGTGGGTTGGAGAAGAATTGAGCAAATTTGCTATTCCCCCAATTCTTTCTGCTTGAGACAATTGACTCATTTTGCCTGATGATCGAGCCAGCCTTTGAGAAATTGATAGGTTGTATGCGATGAAAGCAGACTGATAAAAGGAAACCTGCATGAAATAGGAATGTAAGCAGGCATTCTGACTTTTCTTCATCACCGTCAGTGCTGTTACTGTTCTGCTACGGTTTCATTTCCACCAAATACTATGTTACTTGTCTTGCTGTCTGCTTTTTAAAAGAACTTACCTAACAGACATAATTTAGGGAACTATTTAAATTACAGTGGTACCTCGGTTTAAGTACTTAATTCGTTCCGGAGGTCCCTACTTAACCTGAAACTGTTCTTACCCTGAAGCACCACTTTAGCTAATGGGGCCTCCTGATGCTGCCGTGCCGCTGGAGCCTGATTTCTGTTCTCATCCTGAAGCAAAGTTCTTAACCTGAAGCACTATTTCTGGGTTAGTGGAGTCTGTAACCTGAAGCGTATGTAACCTGAAGCATATGTAGCCCGAGGTACCACTGTACATTCATTTCGTAATGTTTAGAAAAAATAATTAAGTTTGTAAACTTAAATCCTCCTTCTTCCAGCAACAGTGTGAACTGATTGTATTTACTTGGATTATTTCTATCCCTGACCACAGGAAAACATGCAAACCACAGCAATTTCTGCTTCCTTTTCTCTTTTCTTTGGAATTCTCTGACTTCTCTCGTATAAAGAAAGGTGGGAAGAGTTGGAAGAGGACTGAGAAGTGGATTTGGGAAGGAGACAGAAGAGATAAATGTATTTCTCTTTTTTTGGACTTTATCTGGCCTACCCTCTGCCCACCATGAGTCTCCCAGCTCTCAGCAGAGTACCCAAGAGGGAATGTGGCTCCTGACATATACCGTATTTTTCGCTCTATAACACGCACCCGACCATAACACACAAGTAGTTTTTAGAGGAGGAAAATCCGTAGGCATGCCACCTGTAGGCATTCCCTCCATAACACACACAGACATTTCCCCTTACTTTTTAGGAGGAAAAAAGTGAGTGTTATGGTGCAAAAAAATACGGTAAATTGTTTCCTTGGCAGGGTGTTTTCTGAGTAAGCGATCCATCTGCCAGCCTGACTCTGAAGGGTTTGTGAGAGAAACTGTCTTTTTGTAGTTTGAATGGATGGAAATTCAGTAGCAAATAGGCATTTCTTGTTGGGCTTAGCTGGAATACGGGGTTCAGCTGCCTGTTGAAACAGTGCCTGCTTTCCTCCACTTATTTTCTGTATCAGTGCTCCAATCCTTTATTTATTTTTAAAAAATAATTATATACCACTGTGTCATAAAATATATCACAAGGGTTTGCAATGATATAAAATCATAAAACCATGCAATGAAATAAAAAAATTAAAAACAAACATCCATAGACCATCGTGAGGGATATATGCTAAATTGCCTACATAGACCTGGTGGAATAGAAATGTTTTCAGCAGGTGTTTAAAAGTTTGCATAGGAGGCACTTGCTGATTCTGTGTTGGAAAGGGGTTTCACAGGACTGGGCTGTTGACACTGAAGACTCAATTTCTCATTGTTGTCAAATGAGCCTTAGCAACTCGGGGAATGACTAAATATGCTCTTGCAGATGACCTCAATGATGAAGCTGGAATATAAGGGTTCAGGTCAGAGGCGTAGCTGGGGACGTGATGGGACACAAAAATGTGATTCCTGCATTGCAGGGGGTTAGACTAGAGGACCCCTGGGGTCCCTTCCAAATCAACAATTCTATGATTCTGTGGATATCTGAAAGGTCAGGGTAAAGAGCTGCCTCTTCAGCATGTGATGAAAGGTACCTAATGAAGGTGCCAGGCTCACCTCTTTGAGAAAGGATCTCTACAACTTAGGGGTTGTCATTTCCTGGGCTGCCACCCCCAAAATTTGTGATGATGGTGGACCAGGGCCTGGTCTTGATGTAAGAAAGCATGTGAATGCATGACGATTTTGATCAAAATAAGAGAGATTTAGAACATAAATCTCAGTGCAACATAAACTCATATATTCATTTATGTAAGAACCAGATGCTGTTATCTTACGTAACATCTTTTCTTGTTTTCTTTCCCCATTGGCATCAAAGATGTCAAGAGTTAACTCATTCTGAGTTGTGATAAAGAGCTCTGGCCCAGTAGGACTTCACCACATGGTTTGGTGTCCCTGTGAATCACGACACTTTACTTAACAACATGGCAACTTAAAAACGGATGGAAGTTTTTTTAAAAGCTGCTAGAATATGGGCATACTTTGAGCTTGGATACTTAATGGTAGGCAGAGCTACCCGTTTTATGAGTGCTTTGCAAGTTTGTGCCACATTGTGCTACTAAAAATGCAAAAATGACTGGTGGCTTGCATCTCTTTTATCCTCAGCTATCAGATATGGAGGGAGTGGTGTCAATGTTAATTGGTGCTCGATCAGCTCATCTCAACTTCAGAGGAGAAAATGCACAAGGTGGGTAACTGATAGAAGAATGCAAGTACTGCGTTGAAAATAAAACAAGGCACCGAGCAAAGGAAACTTATTCTATTCCCTCCCCCCCCATACTGATGCTGCTTTCCCTAAAACTGAAGAAGAAATAAATGTGTATTTGGAGTTAACTGCTGGTAACTAAAACAACTCGTTCAAATTGAAATGATAAGGTTTCATCCTGGATATAACACATTCTAGGAATGGCTACCTATTTAGACAATCCTAATAAAAGCTTCAAGTATGATTTATTTTTAAACTGTATCACAAGCACAATTAAGTAGATTTAAGGCTGTAGCTCTATATGTGTTTACCTGGGAGCACCGTCAAACTCAATTGGGCATACCTGCAAGTAGACACATACAGTATAGGATTGTAGCGCACACCTATTCCACTCTGTTCTGCTCAGAGACTGTTTTTGTTTCCTGCTAATTTTGAAGCGGATAAGGTAGGCATGAGTTCAGGTTGGTAATGGATTTCATGATGTCTTCGATTTACATTACAATAAACAAAGTCTTCTGGGACTCAAATGCAATCAGCACAAAACAAATCTCTTTTCAACGCTAGGGAAAATGAGCAGAGGATTCCTGCATCCTTAACACTTGTGTTCAAGAAGGAATATCAGCAGGTGTAGTTTTCATGGAAAGCTTTGCCTGATGAAATACTTTTTTCTAGACCACTATTAAAGAGGCAGCAGCCCCCATGGCCAGCCTATTCTGAAATGTAACTGTGGTTTCCTTCTATTCCAGGCCACCATTCCTAAGGCCACCAGTTGCTAAGATTGACTTCTAAGGAGATGCAGGCATATATTTTACTTATTTACAAAAGTTTTTATATATCACCCAGGGGAGGAGGGTTAACTTGAATAAAATATTATACGGGTGGGGAGGTAAGTCTCACCCTGCATAATCAATCACATGATGTGGCGCATGCACACCATTTGAATGGCAGTGCCCATCAACTTGGAGGGTGGCCCCCTCCAATATTTTATTGGGGAGGCAGATTAGGAGCCTTGGCCCATAGGAGTTCTCTCCTATGCCACCACCTTTTAAAATATCAGGATGGTGTACAGCAATATGTAGGCAACAAAACATAAAACACCTCTAAAAGCAGTACAAAATAATTAAAACGACTGACTAATCAATAAAGTTTTAAATAGCTGCATAGGCCTGTCAGCATAAAAAGGTCTTTGAGAGACACAGCTCATCTTTCGATGCAAACACTTGATTTCTCATTATGCTCAAGAGCTGTCAGTTGCTACGAGTCTTGAGCAGAATTTGTCCATACCTATGCAAACTTTGGGCCAACATCTGAGTCAGCACAGTTTTCTCTCCTAAAAGCTGATGATTTTACTCAGTGCAACTTTGACCTGATGATTAGATGAAGAAAAGTTAACTTGGTGCAGCTCAGTTTATTAATCCAATGTGATTTGTTTGGGAATTATTATTTTTTCCTTTCTCTCTCTCTCTCTCTCACACACACTGTCTCTTGCTCACCATTGGCACTTTTAGGAGCTTCATCATCAGTTCCATTGCTAATGGCCAGTTCATTATCTCTATTTGTACCATCTCAGATGTCTGTGCTTGCTTGGTGGGTGGATGCCAATGTATGAAATTCACAGCTTGTTTTGCAGTCTGACTCTTTCTTCTGGCTGCTTAATTATTACTGTAAATGGAAAACGCAGAGCATAGCTCACCTCTGAGAATAGCTATGAGCAAAGCTGTGCATATGTTCCCAACCATTAGCTGAGGCATCCTTCTGGACCAGCTGTTGGAGGTGGGAATTGGAGGCATCACATTGCTCCCTGTCTTGACAGATCCAGAAGGCAGTTCTGGAAGATGATAGCTCTTCTCCTTGGCACTTATGCAGTGGTACTCTCTGGGGATCGATTTTGTCCCTATGCTATTTGGGGGGTGGTTGAGTGTGGTCATTTAGCAATTTGGGAGAAGGTATCCTCAGTGTGCTGTTGGTGCCCAGTTCTACTTATCTTACCCATCAGATTTAGTGGAAACCCTGGCAGTCTTGAACCATTGTCTTAGTTCATACGTAACATTAAACCAAACCATGGCTTGGTGTGAACATGTAAGCATACAGGCTCCCAGAGAGGAGATGATGCCTGCCTTGCTCCTCCTCAAGTCCTCCTGCTGCTACACTGCTGTGAGCTAAGCCATGGTTTCATTTAGCATGTGATTTGAACTTGAACTAATGGTTTATCAGCACCAAGCAAACCATGAGTGGTAAGCCATAGAATAAACATTGGCTACAGCTCATGTTTTGGCTGGAGGAAAGGGAATATTTCAGAGTCAGATATCTTGGGATTCTACCTTTTTTCACTATGATTCAAGGCTAAGGATTGGCACTGAGAGCTTTCCTTTGACTCATGCTCTCCTTCCACTACCCTCTTCTCTCCCCACACCCCATTTGCACATTGGTTTGCTCCTCCACTTCCTAGCTTTTGCTAACCATAGTTTTCTGTGATGGCTGAATTGGTGAAACTACACAAACCCACTTCAAACAGTAATTTCAGTTAGTGCTTTGGAGCCATAGTTAGTGAAGGGAGAGGGGGAAGACCTTTTGGAAACAACTGATTGCCAAATGATAGTTTGGCATTATGTCTGAACTGAGGCCATGTGTGAGATGCACTGTACGAATGAATTTACAGAGTAGTGTTTCAGAAATTAATACTGGGGAGACTGTGCCCACTGGTGCAACTGAAATAATAATTCTAGACACCCCTGGTTTCAGCACTTGAGGCAGTCAGACATAGACATGATTCAAGTGCAGGAAGTCACATGGTTCACCCCTCTCATGGGCTTGTACCACACTAGAAGACACTGAGTTTTCTCCCTGATGTATCAGTTTTCCACATGCAGGAAGTGCCCACGATGTGAGTGTTTTACAGCATGCAGTCACAAACATGTGTCCTGAGAAACTGGGAAGCTGATTCAATGTTCCTTACATATTTGTGCCTCTTGCCCTGTATTCGCACACTTACTTAATTAGATGTTCTAAACTGAACATTGGAGATGGGCAAAACTGCTGCATTTTGTACTGGAAAAAACATTCAGGACAATATGATTTTCTATCCAGCTTTCTACTGGGTGATCTTAACTCACTAAAATGCTGATCCAAACTCTGACATGGATACAGGAACGATCTGGGTCATGCTAAGCATGCTGGGACCAAAACCAAATATGTATCTGGCTTGAATGACCAATAGCTCCTGAGCTTGGTTGGGTTTTAGGATGTGTATGTTTACAATGCAAAGAAGGCCACCATCATATCCTAATGACCGGCTGTATTTATGCAGGGGTAGCAATGCAGTGTCTTCCAGGTGTTGGTGGATTTCCACCATTCCTGGCCACTGGCCATGCCGGTTGAAGTTAATGGGAGCTGGAGCATAACAATACCTGCAGAGTAGCATGTTGACTGCCCATGCTGTCCTGGGTCACACCAGGTCTAATGGAATGAGGTTTCCTTCTTTGAAACACGCGCAGCACAATGTTTTTTTTGGCAGCAAGTCCTGAGTTCAGTGAGGCTTATTTGCAGGTAAATGTGTATGGGACTGCGGCTTTAGCTTCCAAATTTTCCATTAGTGTTGGTATTTTAATCTGGCAGTCCTGACTGATAATCGTCTGGGAATGGCATAATCAGAAGGAGAGCTGGTGAGTTGAAATGCTACCAGGAACACAAATTCTAGTGCCTATATGAAAAAGCAGAATACTGAACATTCCAGCGGCAGCTCAATAGGTGGGAGGTTGAGATAATGCTCTAATAAGTTAGGCTTTGAATCCCTGCTGGGAATTGAAAGCACACACTTTGTTTAGAGTGTGCTTTGTTCACATTGCAGAAAACTGACTCATGACTTTGTGCTACTGATATTTTGGGTGAAGTTTCCATAAATAATGTGTATAAAGCAGTATTGTTCAGCAAAAGGGCCAGGGTCAAGAAAATGAGGGACAAAAATCAGACTGTGTGCTAAATTGCTGCAAGAACTTGTGTAATTTTCTGCTCCATTGTTGTGACAGTCTCATAACACGTTTGGATTCAAAGATTTGTCTGACTCGGCTTGTTTTAATGGATTGAGTTTCTTTCTTTCTCCTAAAAAGTATCAGCCAGCATGCTAAAATAAGACAGCATAGCAAAAGAAATTCTTCTTTCTGGCAATCACTCGTAGCCGAGTAAGATTGTCTTCCATAAATGTGGTTTAAACAATGAGTCCATAAGTGACTGTGGAGGCCAATTCTGGATCCACACGTCCTTCCACAGTGGGGACATTGGTTTCCAGGCGGGAGTTGATCACGGTGTGGATTTGCCAAGCGTGCCTTAGCAAAAGAAATATCCCCTAGTTTGCAAAAAAGATGTAACTCGTTAAGGGAGCAATCCTATAGCAAAATTTCCTGGGATGGGAAAGTTAGGATCCAGTGGATCTCCAGCTGAGCTAGAAGGTATTTGGTGCAGCCAGGCTACATCATCTTAACTCCCTCATCTTTGGCTCAGTCAGATATATACAGTGGTTCCTTGGGTTACATACGCTTCAGGTTAAATACGCTTCAGGTTACAGACTCCGCTAACCCAGAAATAGTGCTTCAGGTTAAGAACTTTGCTTCAGGATGAGAACAGAAATCGTGCTCCAGCGGCGTGGCGGCAGCAGGAGGCCCCATTAGCTAAAGTGGTGCTTCAGGTTAAGAACAGTTTCAGGTTAAGAACGGACCTCCGGAACAAATTAAGTACTTAACCCGAGGTACCACTGTATTGGTGTATTTCTCTCATCCCAGCAGACTAAGCCATGCCTGGAGGATCTCAAACCAGCATGAATAAACCCTGAAAAAAAAGGGCTTTTGGGGGTGTGGTGGGGGCAGGATCAGAGAGGGGGAACTTAGGCTGGATCCTAAGCCTGTTCAGCTTGGTCATGTGATTTATCAACCAGGCATATGTTAAGCCTCCCCAAAGGATTGTGTAACTCAAGCACTATTTTAAAGGCTTGTTTTCCCTCTGAGAGGCTTAGACTAGCTCAATCAGCTGTAGCCCTTGTCTTGAACAAAGACTGAACAAGGCGTAATTTTATGTCAGCTTAATTTACACAGGTTTGCTTTATGTCAGCTTCTTGTGTGTAGGATTGTTCTCTCAATTGTCATCTTCTCTGTCATTCCCTTCTTTAAAGTCAACACTCAGCTGAATGCAGACATATGTTGCGCACCATTCATTCTGCAAGCAAATGCTTCTCATAAAAACATGAATACAGGAGTCATTTGCAACTTTAAACTCTTTCTAATACAAAACTTGCTTGTAAAACATTGCAGACAAAAAGAAGGGGGGCATGTGATAAACACGTATTTCAGAATATAATCACATGCCATTGTATACATAATCTGTGGCGATTGCTTTGCCTTGTAGTTTAATTGTCACCAAGGGCTGTAGTTCTTACCGTAATGATATGAGCTTCCACAGTGTGAGATGGTTGAACCCAAGGAACTCAGGTGAGTCTATAACTATTCACTGAACTGTATACTACTGTAATTGCAGTAGGGGTTGCAGAATGCAAGGAAACTTGCTGAACTCTGTTGAGTAAACAAGGAAGTAGATCAGCTTTTAACAATGGGTGGCCTGTTAATAATACAGTGAGGCTGTGAAGCCTGTTACAAAACAATAGGGGGGGAAATCACTTCTGTTCTCAGTTTCCAAGAAAAAGGTGTTACAAATAGATCCAGGTGAAATGTTTGCCCTTCCCTGGAGAAGAAATATGAGACAAAGAAGTGAAATAAAATCTAGTCATTTGTTGGACCAGTGTCATTTTAATACAACATGATGTCTACATGCTTTGAGAACATCATTACCATTTGTGGGTTGTGGGGTGGACTGCTGATGTAAGATGCTTGGTGCTTTTTATGCTGCAACTTGCAGCATGTATTTCCCCCCATGTCTAATCCTGAGTATTTGGGATCAAGTACAGGTGTTTGGCCAACTGCATTTGGCAAAGGTTGTAGCTGTACTTGATGGTGAAAATTCAGATAAAAAGGTAAAGGGACCCCTGACCATTAGGTCCAGTCGTGGCCGACTCTGGGGTTGCGGCGCTCATCTTGCTTCATTGACCAAGGGAGCTGGCATACAGGTCATGTGGCCAGCATGACTAAGCCGCTTTGCCGAACCAGAGCAGCGCACGGAAACGCCGTTTACCTTCCCACTGGAGTGGTACCTATTTATCTACTTGCACTTTGATGTGCTTTCGAACTGCTAGGTTGGCAGGAGCAGGGACCGAGCAACGGGAGCTCACCCCGCTGTGGGGATTTGAACCACCAACCTTCTGATTGGCAAGTCCTAGGCTCTGTGGTTTAACGCACAGCACTACCCATGTCCCTGAAAATTCAGATGCTTAGGACTTAATGCAAAGTGCAGCCCTCAAAGGAATTGGGGGTGGAGATGTGCATAGTTATGTTTGACTACAATCTTCCACAATTTTAAAGAATAATTCATTTTACAATATGTGAGATAACACTGATCAAGCCAAGGGTTGTTCATTCATAAGAGATTTCAATTTCAAGCCTTGCATGTATAAACCAATCAGAGAATGAGTTCAGACTTCCTTATCTCAGGATAACTATATGTAAACCCAGTCATATTTTTGAACCCAGTCATCCTTTTGAAAGTATTTTCAAATGAATATGCCATTGTATAACACTTAAACGTAGACCTGAGAAGCCAAGTGGTTTTCTTTCTCTCCTTAATTGATTCTAATAGACAATTTAAAAAAGGTAGGGAGGTTTTCTTTTCAGCGTACTTTCCGTAAGTGTTCTCTCTAGGGGTTATTAATGAGAATAAATACTGTTAAAGTAGAAAATTAACCTGTCTCAGAAAAAGCAACAACAACATGGTGCCAAATCCAAAATGTGTGGCTGAGTGTCAGGAGTATATCATGGCATTTTAAGATTTCCTTACTGGATAGAAAATTACTACATATAGTGTTGTTTCCCAAATAATTGAGACAATCACTTCATAATATTCTTTTCACATTCTCCTTGCTGCACACTGTGCAAAGCAATATAGCTTTGTGAAGCAAAGCATATTCAAAGCCCTGCAATTACTACTGCAGTTTAGATAGCAGAGGAGGCAATAATCTAAAACGGTTCTTTAAGCTCATAGGTGTTTTATGACTGTTTCAAGGAACTCAAAGCCAGATCTTCAGGATTCTAGTGCCGGATATCTCTCATTTGGTGCCATTATTAGAAAGGAGCAAACAGAAAATCAAATATTTGTGCTGCCAGAAAATGAGGTCGTCCCCCCGCACCAAACCATCTTTTAAACGAATATATTTAGTAGATTCTGGACATCTCATGCACATAGGAGAAAACTTTCCCAAAGTTCTTTTTTTCTTGTGTCCAGATTAGGGTAGACAGGAAGTGTGATGCACATTGGGCTGGGAAGAAGCAAGAAGTACACAAGGCATTTCAGTCACCATTGTGATAATCTAATCCACTTTGTTATGGGTATCCAACTGAGAAGAAACATGTTAGACTGGATTTACCTTGATTTATATACAGTTCAGGGTGGCTTGCACCAACAACGAATGCACAGCAGCAGCAGTCACAAAGCAAATGAGGCATATCTATGGTTCACCTCCAGGAATCCATTTGTTAATTATTCCCATTGATATCCAGTGGACTTCACTGACCAGGCATTAGAATCCCAGTTTCCTTGGTGAAGGTCTGATGCTTTCTCCACTGTGGCTACTGTGGAATGTCTTGATTGCTTGAAAGAGAGGACTTCTGCAACAGCAATATGGGCAAAAAATGGTTCCTATGTTAGGGAAGTGAGGAATCCTAATGGCTGGAAGGAGCACCATACATGACCATAGGGCAAAATTTCCCAACATGCTGTCCTCCAGACACTTTGGAGTATCATCCCTGGACATTGGCCATTCTAGCTGGCATTGATGTTTCAGACTCCAGCTCTCCATTAGCCTCAGCTAGCATGGCCATTAGTCAGGAATGATGCAACATGTACAAAATATCTGGAGGGCATCATGCTGATGAAGGCTGACCTATGTAGCAAAGGGACAGGGATGGTAGGTAGATGCCAACTGCCTGGGGTGCCCTGGCACCAAAATGTGTGGGTGCCCAAGCACCTACAAAATTCCCTATTTTGGTGCCAGGGCCATGCACGTTGCATGGCACATTTTGGTGCCAGGGCCATGCACGTTGCATGGCACCCATGGCCCTGGGCACACACATTTGTGGGACCAAGCTGGCACTCCTGGGAGGGGGAGGGAGGAGATTTAGGAAGCTGAGTGGAAACAGCCAAGAAATTAAGCAACACAGAGTATTTTAATAGGCACAAAAAAGGCAACAGGATAAGGTCAAAGGGGTGGTTAGTCTTGGGATATATAGATGTATTACATACATTTTCTGTGGCAGTCTAGAGGCAGTGTTCACACTGATGAAGTTCCCTACCCTACATATTACTCAGAGTTGTTGAGTGGAACAAGATTTTGTCCTACTTAAGTAAGGGTACACATTGCATGCCAACTATTGAGTAGCCACTTTTATCACTTTTATCAACCAGTAAATTTTATGTGTTCTAAAATATGTAAAGTTCAGTGAAAAGTAGTTGGGACAATGCCTCACATACTCAAATTGCACTTACAACTCTGATTCAGTAATGTATATAAACATTTGCTTAACTCTCTGCTCAAAGTTAATTAGATGTTTATTTGCTAAACTATCCCAAAGTGCTACTGAATTTAATGGGGCTTATTTTCATGTAACTGAATGTAGCACTGTAGCCTCAATACAGATTTAACAATGAAAATGTTTTTAGAAGATAGTTACTCTGTTTTCAGTAATGCAAATGTTCATAAAAATATTAAATATTACAGAAGCCACTGTAAGAAAAATAAACTTCAATGGTTTAACTAGGCAAAAATTAAATTAAATTAAATTCAAAAACCTGATGTTCTCAAATGAATATTCTTGCCATTAATTTTGTAAGAACCTGACACAGTATACTGCCTAGTGTGTGTGTCAAAATAAATTACTTCCACAAAATTTATCTCTTTTCTCGTGAGTAGCAGATTTCATCCTTCATTTCTCTCTCCACCGCTCTTCCTTGGGTTATTCAAGATGTCATAAACTTAGTCAGGCATGAGGAATGATGTACATAATGAACATGAGATAGAGATCACTAACATACATTAAGTTAATGTTCCATCTTTAAGTAAGCGACACATTTCCTTTAGTATAAAAGCCTGTGAGCCGGGCTTGTTCTGATTTTATTTTTTTGTCAGTTTCTAATGATTTTAGGTCCTTTTATGAATAATTTCTCAGCTGGTGTGTTTATGAACTATAAAGTTATATTATGTGCAGCAGTACAGAAGCTAGTAATCATTGTTGTTATTTCCAAATGTGGATGGTGCCTAGCTGTATTTCCCAAAACTCTCTGCAGAACTAGTGCCTGGAGGCAGTAATATCTTGGATGAGAACCCGTAAAATGAAGCTTAATCCCAACAAGCAAAAGGTGCAATTGGAGAATCATTCCCATGGCCTGCATTTAAGCAAACGACTGATTCCAGAAGGTGCTGTACTCATGAAGAAGTAGGTACCTGGGGTTACTTCTGGTTCCAGCTTTGTCACTTGAGGGCCAGGTGCTTTCAGAAGCTAGGAGTGCCTATTTTATGTATTTTTATTTCAGATATTTATTATATACTGCTTAATAGTAAGAATACCTAAGCGGTATGATGAATTGCAATTCATTGCAAAAATGGAAAACTACCTTAAAATGACTGCTGAAATAGGAAAGTCTTTGTCATGCGCCTGAAATTCTGAAAGGAGGGTGCCTGTCAGATCTCCATTGAGAGAGAGTTCCACGTAACGCATGGGTATTCCAAGCTGTGGTTGATTCACCCGCAACAGCTATTCCTAGACTGGGATAGCCTTGCCATAGTAACCCATGCTATGGTCACTTCCTGATTAGACTATTGTAATGTGCTTTATAAGGTACTCGGGTGGCGCTGTGGGTTAAACCACAGAGCCTAGGACTTGCCGATCAGAAGGTCAGCGGTTCGAATCCTCGTGACGGGGTGAGCTCCCGTTGCTTGGTCCCTGCTCCTGCCAACCTAGCAGTTCGAAAGCACATCAAAGTGCAAGGCGGGAAGGTAAACAGCATTTCCATGCACTGCTCTGGTTCACCAGAAGTGGCGTAGTCATGCTGGCCACATGACCCGGAAGCTGTACGCCGGCTCCCTTGGCCAATAAAGCAAGATGAGCGCCGCAACCCCAGAGTTGGCCACAACTGGACCTAATGGTCAGGGGTCCCTTTACCTTTAATGTGCTTTATATGGTGCTCCTGCTGATGGGCTGCTATCTCAAGAGCCTGGAAGATGCTCTACTCTGATATTGGCTATATGATTTTTAAAAATGGCTTTAGTTTGGTTCACTTTGCAATGAAAGCAAAGATTGTTATGAGCCCTGCAGTGCTTGGGCTGGCAGGCTCTGATGGATGATGATGAGGAAACAGGGGAGTGGGGCCTGTGAACCTGGATTGGAGAGGGGAATATCTCACCTTTCCACCCCGACTCCAATCACTTCTGAAGCAGGAGCAGAGATGCCAGCTCCTTCCTACAAGCTCCCAGAGGACTGGAGAGCCTCAGTGGAGGTTGGGGAGGGCTTTGATTAGGGCTTTGATCCTGAACCTGACAGTGGAATTTGCTGCCAAGGAGTGTGGTGGAGTCTCCGTCTTTGGAGGTCTTTAAGCAGAGGCTTGACAACCAAATGTCAGGAGTGCTCTGATGGTGTTTCCTGCTTGGCAGGGGGTTGGACTCGATGGCCCTTGTGGTCTCTTCCAACTCTATGATTCTATGATTCTATGAACCAGAGGGTGCAGTCTAACCAAGCACTACCTTTGCAGATGGGAGCAGACCTAACAATGCCGACGCATCATGCATTTGCAATCTTGATAATCCCACTAGGCAAGAGAGTCCCACAAGTGAGTGCACCATACCCCATACCTTTAAAAGCTTGGCAGGAGAGGAAGGGAATGGAAGCTTCTTGGGATATCTTGGTTGCTTCTGTCCAATTATGAACTTCTTGCCCTGCTCCTGAACTGTGACTCCTGAGCACTCTGTGTCTGCTGCCAAGCCAGTACTCTTGTCTGCTGTCAAGCCTGTACTCTTACTTGCCTGAATAAAGATTTCTTTCTTACTTCCAAGTAAGAACCTCTGCTTGTGTTGTGCGGAAGCCAGAACAAAGAGGCTGCAATAGGCCTGCCCTGGGGGAAAGTTAGATGAAGGATACAAATTGGACACGTCTATGGAGATGATGTTGCAAGTCATATACACAGGATGTGACCTTTGGCAATGCAATCCAATCAGTCATAATTACATTAGGATGTCCCTCATGGGATGTGGCTATTGTTCGAGTGCAAATCCAATCATACTAACCAAAGAGTGACCCATGTCAATTAAAGAAACGAAACAAAATCTTACCAAGGTTAAGATTCTTATGCTGCCATGAATTCAGAGTCATACTAGGTATTGGAAGGGATGACTGTCCAAAATTATTTATTCCTTTATCCAATTGGTTTTGAAATTTGCTGTGAAGCTTTTGTTTATGAACTCTAGGCTTCACATCAGAAATTGTTCTGGCTGTAGTAACCATATCTGCTCCCTCTTCCTATCTTTGAGTGTTTGTGACTGTGTTTTTAGATATAGCTGTTACCTTGCAATATGGATTGATTGTTAAACCACTCGGGGAATTGTAGTACCATAGGAGGAACAGGGGTCTCCTTATAACTCTCTGCACCTTTCAGAAACTACAGTTTCAAAGATTCTTTGGGGGAAGCCTTGGCTGTTTGAAGTGGTAGGATAACTGCTTTGAAAGTATAGTCCCGATGGAGCCTGGAAGATAAATGAATGAGTTTCCTGCCACTGAAGCAATAAATCAGTGGAAAACATTGTCTTATGATTAATTTATATGTAGCAAGAGGTGATTTCCCTAAGATCTGTTGGAGAGTCATCCAAAAAGAATTTGGGATAGTTAACAAACAACTAATGGAACAGCTTATTTCTTAAAAAGTGAATTTTAAGATTAGTTAATTCTCTGCACTTGGAATTTACATAGAGCACTTTTCCTCGCATGATGCACCACTTTAATCAAGAGATTAAGTCCCTGCTACGATACCATGCTGATCTATATCTCTGTATTCAAGGTGGTTCTAAGAAGTCTTAAACCTTGGATAAATATTAATGAGAAACATTTCCTCTTTTTCTAGCTTTGAAATAATTCCTTTAGCAACAGGAAGAAGACAAATGAGAAAACTTTCCTCCAGGCATACATGGAAAAGAAAATCCTAATTTTCAGACATTGGAGAACTGGGTGCCCATTTCCTTAATTTAGTCATGCCCCACCCCCCAATCCCAAGGGACATACTACCAGACAGCCATTCCCCTCTCCTACCTTAACTGAAAAACCTCTAATTCAGTTTTTGAGCTCATTGACTCAAACAACCAAAGCCAGAAACTTAGAAATCTTTCAGCAGGCTCCTACGATCCTTTTCGTGAACTCTGAAACAATATTTGAGATGGTGCATTGGTCAAACAAATGACCCTTGCCCCACCTCATGACAATTTATATGTGATATCTTGACCCAACAAAAATAGGAGTTCAATTTTATGTTTTACATGAGCTCTTTTAGGCCTAGTGCTGAGATGTTGCTGCCCTTTCCATACATATATTCATTTCATGTGACAGTAATATCTAATAATGACTATAATCTGCAAAGGCTGCCCATACTAATTCCCAAGCCCAGCCAGATGTACTTTCAAGGGGACTTGAATTTGCCTTCATGCCTGTTAAGAAATAAATAAAAGCAAGCCTATAGTTCATTAATTTTTCTGCATCTATCACCACTGAGCTCTAAGAATTCATGATTTGGTAATGGTGAAACAGCAGCAACTTGAACAGCAGTTACAGGATTATAAATCAAGGTTGTTTTCCAGGAATGTGGTTAGCTTTCCTGGAAGTGAAAAATGCTTTCATTTTGAAACACCTATTTGCTAGGCAGGTATAATGCTGTACTCGGAAGAAATACAGCTGTGCTTTGCAAAGACAATAATGAAGCAGAGCAGCCTTGACAGGGGGTTATATGGGCAAAAAAGCTAGATAATTTAGGATTAGGCATCCTTTGTGCAAATCTCTGTGTTGTAGGATTGCTATTACAGAATGAATGGCATTAATGCTTGATCATTAATGCCTACCATGTTGCTTAGGCTTAAGGCATTAGAATGGTATTGTGGTAAAAGTGGATTAATTGTCATAAAGTTAGAGTTTTCCTTGCAAGGTCATGTGACTGTTGTTGTATGGCCTGGTTGGCCTAGTACTGCAGTTCATTTATTTATTTACTGGTATATCAGTAGACCAGTATATGCCTTCCTTCTAAAGACACCTCAGCTTATATGATTATTATATTTTATCTTCAAAAATGATGATGATGATGATTTATTCAATTTATACACTGCCCTATACCTGGAGGTTCAGAGTGGTTCACAAACAAGACCATAACATATCAAATCAAACCCAAAACAACAACCCAATTTACCCCCCCCCCAAACGAGCCACATTCTAAAAGGGTGTTTGATGTCAATAAGATCAACCTGTCCCACTTGAAAGCTAGATGCACACCTTTCTAGTTATAGCATCACTTGATTCCACTACCTAGAAGTCAGCAAAAGGTTGGAAATTGTCTGCGTATGTATGACAAACTGAGGTGTATGGAAAACTGAGCCCAAGTTTTGTTAGGACAGCAGAAGTATGCATACCAATATTCTGGAGAACAAAATATTTCAGGTGGCATCCATAGTAGTAATACAACAGCAGAGGTGTGTATTGTTCATGGAGGGTTAGGAAAAGAATATGGATGCTGCTGATATGACTCAACTCATTGCCTTTTGCTTTGCTAGAAAAAAAGGCATTCGACTAGAACACTGGACAGTTCAGATTAATATGGCTCTGATGGAGGATTAGTTTTTCAGTTAATTAAAATTGCCTGCTCAGAACAGTGCTCAAGCTTAATTTATTTGGGGCTGAAACCTGTATTACCCTCCATCCAATTCCTCTTTTGATTTAAAAAATCAACATGAAAGGCCTTGTCTGTTCTGACCCCCCCCCCCAAGTGTTATTTGCTTCTTCTTTTTAGTTCAATTTGTTTAAGCTCTTTATATTTCTGGCAGCCTGTTTGCTCTTCCTACCTGTGCTTAGGGGATATTGAGAATTGCCTTTGCTCTCACTGCATGACCTGTTCTAGTTAATGCAGATCTCACATCTAGATGCACCATATACCTACATTCATACAGAGGAGTATATTTGCATAAAGCTTCTTAAGCATGATTTGCAATATATTTTTCTTCCTTGTGGTAATGGGCTTGCAGGACTCCTGAGACCCT
This sequence comes from Podarcis muralis, assembly GCF_964188315.1. Lineage (NCBI taxonomy): Eukaryota > Metazoa > Chordata > Lepidosauria > Squamata > Lacertidae > Podarcis > Podarcis muralis. The sequence goes on from NC_135660.1 coordinate 48,315,207, forward strand.
CCAGATATAGCTACAGATCTTGTTCCTCTGCCTCCATGCTTGAAATCTGGCTCTGAATGGCAGTTTTATCCATCAATGTAAAACTGTTGTTGCTTATACAGAATCAATAGCATTGCACAGACTAAAAGCAAAATGTATGCACACATGTATTGAAATTATATCCCATCTTTATTCACAATGGAACCCAGGGGGCCAAGGCTGCCTTGTGCTGAAGTCATATTTAGGCAGCATGAAAGCAACCTTTGAAAGTGTCTGTTCCAAGGTGCAACAGACAGATCCCTTGACTAAATTACATATGGAAGGATCTAAAGTGCTTTCATTCTATTTGCCATTGTACTGCTTTTACAGTCCTCTACTATACATCACAGTGGTCTGACACACTCCTAGCAATTTATCTATTTGTAGTAACAGTGCAAAATGTACAGCGTCTGGAGGTTCTAATTGAAGTTCATTATCATTTTTGTGAGGCAACACCATGAAGTCTTGGCACTTTTCAATCCTTATTACATTCAGAAAATTACTTATTATTGTTGAGAGTTCCATTTGTTTAATAACTGGCAGAGCTGAACTCATCATTCCCAGGCACATGCAAAGTTGAAAGTGCATAGGTGTGTGTTTGTGTGAAAGGGGGGGATCCTAATAAGAAGATAATTGGCATTGTGGAATACTATTTGTAAAACACTGAGGAGCCATGCATTTGCTTATATTGAAATAGTTGAAAGTAACCCAGCTGTTACTGGTATGTAATCTGAGCTTCATTTATTAGAGAAGGACAGTTTAGAATGCTACTGGCCTGTGTTCATTCATAAATCCACTCCATTTCATTTTCTCATTAATCTGTGGATTTTTTAAAAAAAATGTATTTAAATACATATTTTATCTTGATGTACACATTTTGAAACAAAATTATCTTGCATGCACATTTTTTTGGAATAAAGAACTATGTCAGAAAAATCAGAAAAGTGCAAAATCCAAATGATAATTAGTGTTCTAAACCATGTACTAATCCAGGAGGTGTGAATTTGCTTAAAAATCTTGACAAAACAAAATTTGCCTCTGTCCCTATATTTCATCCCTTTTAGTTGGAAAAAAGGACTTTAGATTCAAATGGCTTACTATTTTCTATGTAGCACAGGAATATTCCTTGCCATGAGAGGAGGAGCAGGTTGTATGGAAATTGGACAAGGACCACGTTGGACTACTTTACTGTGGGGAATAATATTGTGCCATTGGAAAAAATTAAGGAGGAAATGAAACATGTGAGATGTATGTGTTTAAAAAGCACTTAAATGACAAGCTGTGTTAGAGAACCGTATGTATACAAATGATTTAAGGTGGAATGTGCCCTGTTCTCATACTTCAACTTTTCAAACAATCTTAAAGCAACATCTGTTTGACCAGAAGCTTCTCTACTTCACCTTCATCTTTAGGTAGGTAATGCTTCATCACATTCTTGTATAAAAACCCTCAGAGTACGCCTGTTTTTGCACCTTAGGCTTATCTTGCATTATATATTCCTTCTTCTGAAGACAACGTAAATAATTTGTTCTGGGGTTACACTCACCCAATGGTGGCGTATTATAAGGGGCATAATAGAAGTCTTCTGTTTCCACAGATAGCTTGCTTTTACATTTGAGCATAGCACTTGCACTTAAGAAAATCTCACTGCATGCACTGTGAACCGACCTGTTAGTTCTGTATAGTAGATAAAACTACTGTTTCCTGAAGAGAAATGGTCACTGATACAGGGCATAAGCAGGGAGCAAAGCATGCTAGGTGTTCATCTGGCTGCTTCTTAGTGTGGGGCATCTGATTTTTAGTGTGGGGCATTCTCATTTTGTATTTTTATGTTGTGAGCTACCCTGCGATCTGCAGGTGGTATACAGATGAAATAAATAAAGAAAGAACCAGAAGGGGAACGAGGTGGTTGGAAAATTTGCTTAATGTTCCTCCCACTCTTACCGATTCACTACACTCTCTGTAAAGTTAGGACAAAAAAAGTAAGCAATGCTGAAAATAAGTCCAAACACAAACCTAATTAATCTCAGTACAATGTTAATCAATAGCTCATTTATTTTTTGGCAGTGCCTCTTGGGTTCCATACTACTTGTTTGTTGACCAAGCAAAGTGAAGCTGTTGGTTTAACTCGCCCATTTGGCGATCTGTTTGTTTGCAAGTAACACAGTCATGCCCTTGAGCACAGACACATTGAGCATGGAATTTGACACAGGTTTCAGGTTATACTCCGATGATTCCAGTTCAATACCAGCTCAACTTCTGTACCCATTTTTGAAGGGTAGGACAGGTCTGGAGAGCTTTTGGCCTCTTGGAAATTGCTGAATCACAACTCCCATCAGTCTCAGCAAGAATTGCCAATAGCTAGGGATTATGGAAGCTGTCATTCCAGCAACATCTGGAGAGCCAAAGGTTGTACCTGGTGTGGGAAAAGAAAAAATGCACAATGTAGTTAGTTGTAACACATCCTGGGATCAGAATGATGAAAGGTGGTTTTATAAATTTAAGGGAATAAATAAATGACTATGACAATGGTTAGGTGACCTTAGGCTTGGGATGGGTTGTGTTTCCTGCTGAGTTCACACTTGAAGGCAAGCTGAGGCTTTTTGTTTGTGTAATGTTTAATGGCCAATGAATTTCCATGTGTAATATAAAGCTCGGTTGACAGCTGAAGAAGGATTTCGCTTGCTTCTTTGGTACTAACAGGGCTGGCTCTATCATTATGCAAAATGAGGCAGCTGCTTCAGGCTGCTGATTTTTGTTGTCATGAAAGGGTCAGCATTGTTTCTTGGGGGGAGAATATTCACAAGCCATTAATTCATTTTTAAAGAAAAAATAAATCATGACAATATGCCATACAATTATGAAAATATCATAAAATTATAAAACACAGAATAAATCACCAACACTGCTTGGCAAAAGGAAAAAAAACATTTTCAGCAGGTGGAAAATATCAAATTTTCAGGTACCTGTCTGAATTGTTAGTTACACAATATATTATTATATTATTTTTAATACCAGGGAGAGGCATTTGTGGGATTTTCAGTTTCAGGTGTCAAAATAACTTGGCCAGCCTTGGGTGCTGTGGAGGAGCTGTAAAGGTTATGTAAGTGTTCAAATGCATATGTAAAAGCTATTTGGTTTGTGAATAGTCAACAGAATGAGGGAAAATACTGCTTGTTTACTTCTAACTGAGTCCTAGGAGGACTGACAGCTGAAAAGTTCCAATGGAAGCAAGGAGTTGCTGTCCAAGGATGAAATAGGAGATGGCTGAGAAGAGGAAAATCCCAGCAGAGTGAAGCCAAATTGTCAATGCTTGGCAGCTGTTTACAAGAGAGGTGAGGAACTTCTGTGGCTCAGTGGGCCGATCTTTCTCTCTCCCTTCCACAGACATCAGGTAGGCAGGACCACCCACAAGTCAATCTTCTGACATGATGGCATCCCACCCACTTGTCAAAGTTGACTCATGGTGGGAGAGGTCGGTTTTGCCAGCACATGTTCTGCCAGGAATACATTGGCAAAGCAGCACCCAGCAGGATTGAACTTTGCCCCCCTTCCATCAGCTGATGTCACCTAGGTGGGCATGGTTGGGGAAGAAATGGTTCTGTTGCTAAGACTGCCCCAGGGTTCCCAACCCCTGGTCTACAAGAAGCAGTGAATCTCTGATCAGAGGAAAGACTTTTGGTTAAGTCCTCTGTAAAGCCTGTAAAATAACAGGTGCTATAGTTTTATACAGTCAATCAATAATCAATACCTTTAGCACCATATTTTATATTCAGTAGACCTTAGGCCTTAGAAGTCTCTCTCAGCAGAAGTTAGCAACTTTAGTATTCATCATGTCAGCTTAGCAATTTCAGTTTTAGGGTGGTAACTTCAAGTTCAGAGTTTCCAATAGTAACAAACAGGATGAGGCATACTTATTTTTAGTTATCAGAAGACAAGATATTTAGTTCTTGCTGATTGTACAGAAAGCGCTTGTCACATCATACTTGAAGTGATGTAATTACGGGAAGGTAGAGAGGCCAGGCCTTTATGCGGCACAGTTGAGCCTATCAAACGTCTGTATAGGCTGATGTTCCCTGTAAAAACTTGAATAGCTTCTTTGGGAAATTTGCTTGTTAAAAATGCCTGTTAACATGATAGCTGGGGCTTCCTTCCTCCTTGGAAGGTATCTGTTGGATATTAAATGTTAAAATGTACATATAGGCTACATGTAAGCTACCATCTCGGCTACAACCCTGTCCAGGGCAGCTGACTAATTTCTCAAACACAGGAACCACTCCTTACCCAGAGTGCCACTGTCTTGGCAGGATGCAAGTTCAGCATAAACATATGCACACAGTCTGTGTTTGATTCCTAAAGTATTCTGTTACAAAAGTAGAATTATTTGAAGAGCATAGCAGAACTTTATAGACGGGACCAGTGGCGTAGCGTGGGGGGTGCAGGGGGGGCCGGCCGCACCGGGCGCAACATCTGGGGTTAGGGCAAATCCACAGGTTAGGGGGCGCAAATCCATGGGTTAGGGGGCGCAAATCCACGGGTTAGGGGGCGCAAATTACTTGCCTTGCCCCGGGTGCTGACAACCCACGCTACGCCACTGGACGGGACTTCAGGTTGCAGTGGATAGGTGTAACAGAGACTGTAACTACCATAAATGGAAGAATGAAGGACAAATGAAGGACAATTCTGCCAACAGGTTGACTTAATGAAAGGTTTGTTAGATCCTGTTCTGGGCGGAAGGGGGAATTTCTCTCTCTTATTTCTCCAGCATTGTAATTCGTTCTTTACTGCTCTTGATTAGCTACACTTCTGCAATACCTAGGCACAGCAAAACGGCAAGCATTGTTAGTTCTAAATGTAAAATACGAGTATAGAAAAAGGAATAATGAGGGAACATAGTGGCAGCCTACTGGCTTCAGCATCTTCAATATTTTCTTTTTTAGGTGAGGAGAGGATGGTTTCCATGAACTGTTGCTATATTTCCATTTAGTAGGAGCCATCATTTTCTGTCAGCCACTTTACATCTGAATCAATAATATGGATTAAACCAAGGCATACCTCGCCAATAAGCAAGAGGTAATTCTTACTATATTAATTTCCACACTCTGAATCAATTTTTTCATTTATTAAGGCTTGGATTTGGAAGTCTAACTTGATTTAATATGAAGGAGCAGTTGAAACTACTTTGTTTTCCCTTTACTGTAGGATAATCTATTGTTCATTCAATAGATGTACTAATGTAGATGGTAACCACACAGATATTGCTTCTTAGATCACACAGTAAAGAGATTCTGGCCTTTGAGAAGACTCACAGAGGGCAGAACTTACCACAGTAGGAGCTCCTTTGAACAAATGACAGCAGAAAACAATATCTCAGGGGTTGGGAACCTCAGGCCAAAAGTGCCCAACCAGGCCTTTCCCTTGAAACTCTTTCCAGGGCACACCTCACACTGGCCTTACTTGGCACATATACATTTCTGTGCACAATATAGGGAACTTTGTACACATTAACCAGCTGGTGAACAGCACTTAATAAGAACATTCAGAGATGTGAATGTAAAAGGATGGCTTCAGTTAATAGTTTTAAAAATGCAAATTAGGTAGGATTGCATTGAAATGCCAACTGAATTGAATGTCTCCCCCATCCCTTGCTATTTTGAGGGTGGAGAGGAACTACCAAGAGGGCCCTCTCTGCCTATATTAGCACCCAAGGGGATCTGTATAGGGAAGAAGGCGGTGTTTCAGATATTTGCCTACTCCCAAAAACATGGGATATTTGCAAGGGAGGAAAGCTGAAAGTTCACCTGCAATGACAAGTGATGCCAGAAATATGGAAGATTTATTAGATGTGAATACATTCTAAGAATCAACCCTTATATAGATACTCTGTGTAGCATTTATTTGCTCAGAGGATTAAACGTGTTCAGAAAACATGTTTTTCATTTTCCTAAAAGATAATGTCTCTTGGCTCTTTTAAAATAAACCAATTAATAGCAGCAAAGCAAATAGCACCTGGTCCTAGAAAGTTTTCTGTGCATGCTTGCCCTTTGAAGAAAGAAGATAATGAAAAAACTAAGCGTCCTTCCAAAAGAATTACACTTGAGGAAAGAAACACTACAAGGCAATTTGCTTCTGTATCTAATTCCTCTTGTCCATAGCTTGGGAACATCAATACTTAGGCAGCCAGTGGGTTGGATAATTGGAATAGAAGCAACTGTGCCAGTCAGGACGAAAGCAGGAACTGACTATGTGTAGGTTCATTCTTAATATTTAAATGCAGCAGAAAATTTTGCAACCACGAGCAGGCAGAAAACAAAAGTTCAATTAAATTAAGCCACACATTTATGTTGTATGCTGCACTTATTTTTAACGATGCTTGAGAAAATGCTCTTTATAATGATCAAGATTCTTTCCAAGTCAGCCACTTAGGTTGCCAGGGTACTGACTCCAGAGGATGTAAGGCAGATCAAAGAAATGAAGGCAGCATTTGGATTTGACAAGTGTAGGTCTGAATCAAATGTACAGTTTTATATATTACTACTCCTCTCTTTTGTTACATTCCATCCCAAAAAAAAGCAGGGGGACAGGGCAAAGAGGAGGACATTTCATCTCCTTTACCTTGCCCCTCCCCACATCCAGTAAGATAGGGGACCCTTGCATGGAAGCAGCCTTCTGCACACATCTCTCTTGATAGATTAAGAACTTTGGGTCCAGCTCAGATGCCCACTCAGTTGTGAATCTCTTGAGAGCAGTGCTGCTTATCCACACAGCCTGGCTTTCCGTGGAATTATGAAGGTAGTGTACATTTTAGATGTGGGTAGCAAGATGCAATTGGATGCATTGCCCAGGGACTGCCAATCTGTTTTTGGCCAGACATATAATATCACTGCACCCTAATATGACAAAATTAAATTAATTAACCGTTCATTTTACATATATAAACATTCAACTAGGCATGCAGTTTACCAATAGGTGAAATCAAAATGCCTGTTAAGGGTATTATGAGGGCTCCTAGGGCTGGAGGGTGGGGCAAAACAGATGAGAAAAGCTCTTCAGTTTTGGCCAACACAAAGTCTCTTACCCCTCATAGTTGTTCCTGTGGCAGCAGCTCACCTATGAAGCAGGGCTGGAAGGTGGGGCAACACAGGTGAAATTTAGCATCCCGTGATGTCAACCATAGTGTCTCTCCCCCTTCACAGTTCTTCCTCAGAAACAGCTCCCTTATGAAGGCTCTCACCCTGCACATTTGTTCTTCTGTCAGCAGCTCCTGAAGGCTAAAAGCGGTGGGATGTGACACAGGGCCTTTTCAGCTCAAACAAGCAGGTTGTTGAAACCCCTCCCATAGATTTCAACAGCCCCACCTTTTTATTGGCATCCCAGCAAGCTGTGAAAACCGTTTTGTTTCATCGTGCATTTAATTTGAGGTAACTCATTGCCCTTCTCTTTTGATTTGAAATATTATGACTGATTTGCAGTTTGGCTCACATTTTATTGATGTTTGCTTTGATTGCATTGTGTGAAGAGCGTCTTCTTTGATGAATAGATGCATTTCTTCTGTAGTATATTGAGAACAACAGTGGAAGAACTTTAATAATAAGTTTGAGCTTCTCTCATGGCAGTCATTCTGCGGGGTACATAAACCCTTTCAAAGCATGTAAAGAAAGTGCTGGACTTTTACAGTGTACTGATAAGGGCCTGCTCTTAAATAAATGGAATGGTGTAGATGCCTGTTTTCAGATCATGCCACTTTTCCTTTTCCATTTTTTTATCCTCAATCCCATTCCATTCATTTTCCGCTTTAAGCTGCATTTTTTAAAAATGCTATTGAAATAATACTTTAGTTTGCTTTTAAATGCATCTTCCCCTCAAAATACCTTGTAAATCCACACACCGGTATTCATTCAAACTGCATCCCACCATCCAGAAAAATGTACATCTCTTGGTCTGACATTAGTCTGATCTGCACAAGAAGTCCAGGACACTTCAGATAGGACACTTAACTCCCTCTCCCCGCAGCTGGGGTGAGTAACCTATGAGAGACTACATTCATTTCAGGATATTGTGCTGGTGTGACCTTTTAGATAAGCTCTCTGCTCAACAGACATACATGACTCTGCCTGTGTAGCAAAGTACTGCATCACCATTTATCCTGCAGAACTGACTGTAACTACTCTGGCTTTCTTCAATCTGTTTTTCAGCCCTAGTAGTTGAAGCATATTACACACACACAAACTTGCAGAGACTCTCAAGCATGCTGAAATTATTAACCACTTACATAGCTCCAATATATGGAGTCAAACCATATTTATCATGTTTTTAAAATACAGTGGTACCTCGGGTTACAGATGCTTCAGGTTACAGATGCTTCAGGTTACAGACTCCACTAACCCAGAAACAGTACCTTGGGTTAAGAACTTTGCTTCAGGATGAGAATGGAAATCATGCGGCGACAGCAGGAGGCCCCATTAGCTAAAGTGGTACCTCAGGTTAAGAACAGTTTCAGGTTAAGAACAGAGCTCCAGAACGATTTAAGTTCTTAACCCAAGGTACCACTGTACACCATTATAACCGAACTGTGATAGGGAGCAACCAGGGGCCTTGAGACTACAAATCCTGCTTCCTTGGCAGTTTGATGTACAAAAGCACTTTCTTATTAATTAAGCTACAATTGCCCTTTATAATCTGCACTGTGCACAAAGCAGTTACTGGAAATGTTCTCTCTCTTTCTTGTGCACCCACACTCACCCTTGGTTATAAGACTACAATGCTGATATTATTTATATAAAATGTTATTTTATTCCATCTTTTAGGGTTTTGATAGGTAGCTTCCAAAAATGCATTTAAAAGAACAATAGAACAGTTAATTAAATGCAGCAGTTTGAAGCATTAGCAATCTTATTGAGAACATACGGCCAATTTAAAAGCCATTAAAAGATTGGGTAAGTAAGCTTGCTTTAACCTAGGACATCAAATTTGGTGCCAAGCCAATTGATAAAGAAAGTTTCCGCCACCGTGAAAAACCAAAAGATGAGAATATCCAGCACTGAGGATCTATTCTTGCTTACATGTGCAGGTAAAAGTAAAGGGACCCCTGACCATTAGGTCCAGTCATGGCTGACTCTGGGGTTGCGCCGCTCATCTCGCTTTATTGGCCGAGGGAGCCGGTGTACAGCTTCCGGGTCATGTGGCCAGCATGACTAAGCCGCTTCTGGTGAACCAGAGCAGCGCATGGAAACGCCGTTTACCTTCCCACCGGAGCGGTACCTATTTATCTACTTGCACTTTGACGTGCTTTCGAACTGGTAGGTTGGCAGGAGCAGGGACCGAGCAACGGGAGCTCACCCCGTCGCGGGGATTCGAATCGCTGACCTTCTGATCGGCAAGTCCTAGGCTCTGTGGTTTAACCCACAGCACCACCTGCGTCCCTACATGTGCAGGACCACTGTGCAAATTGGGACATAGGTATGTGGCTCAGCCTGCATTTTCCCCAAATGTACAGTTATGTGGTACAAAGGCCACCTTTTAATTCCCTACCCCTTGACTTTTAAAATCAGGTTCTTTCCACTTGCAATACAGTGGCTTTCCAGACTCTGTTGAATTCCAACTCCCTTCAGCCCCTATCAGCATGACCAATGGCTAGGGATGTTGGGAACAACTTTTGAATGGCCACAGGTTCCTCACCCATGTCATATTAGCGAATGACCAGATATATCAGTGGTTCCCAACATTTTTTGTATGGTGACCCACAAGTTACTTGGTATGGTGAGCCATCGATTTATAAGCCCAAAGTTACTTGGTTTGGTGACCTATTGTCATATCTGTCAAGACAGCAATATAATATACCAAAAAAGGGAAAGTTAGTCATTATACCAGTTAAGGGTTAAAAGAAATAATTATTTGAGGTTTACTTATAAAGCCCATGAGCCATTTCCCCAGGCTTTGTGAGCCATTGGTGAGTTGTAGCCTACAGGTTGGGAAACACTGGGTTATGTGATTTGGAAGCAATAATGTCAGCATAACAAAGTACAGGTAACTCGCAACTTACGCACATTTAACTTGGGCACATTCAGCTTTAAATGCTTGGCAATAAATAAATAAATAGCTGGAGGAAAGGGGGCAGTCCAGGAAAAAAGACTTTGGCAATTCCAGCTGCCATGGAACCCAGTGTTTGGACCATATGTGATTTTGGCTTTATGCACTACCCCTGGAACGTAACCCCAGTGTAGGCTGAGAGCTGCCTGTAATGATGTTAAGTTATGAATACAAATTCCCCTTTACATTAATTCACCACGAGAAGTAGTGGAGATAGGTTTGTTCTAGGGTGGAATTGAGATTCCCGAACACCTCATATCTGCACACAATGTACTGGTAAATCTGGAAAGTTTCTCCAACATCCCTATAATGGTTCCTTGTGATCCCTTTGTGATTCCTGTTTTTATTATGTTCTTGGAAACCCACATGACGGTAGATACTGCCCTGCTCTTAAAAAACAACTGAACAATCTCTGGGCATAATTAGAAAGCTACTTAGAGTTCATGGAGTCTTCAAATCCCACTGCAGTACTTATTAATCCAGGAGATTTCAGCGTGTTGATCAAGTCCTTTTTGAACTTATTTTCTGGGTTTGGGGGTGCTGTTCAGAAGGAGCAGATTCACCTATTGTAGTTTATTAACTAAACTTGGGTTTCCAGAAGTCATAATGATTGTTAGGTAGAATTGCAGCTATAAAGATGAATGTATTGCCGAAAATGTTATTTTTGTTCCAAACCCTACAGATCGTGGACAGAGTGGAATGTTTCGGAAAATGGCAGAAGGAAATATCTAAGTTTGTCTGGCAGGGCAAAAAGCCTCGAATAAAGTTTAAAATACTAACTGACTCGAAAGAAAGAGGAGGGTTTGCCCTGCCGGACTTGAGATTATATTATGAAGCTGCAGCCTTCTGCTGGTTGAAGGATTGGTTCTTGCTAGAAAACACCGATGTCCTAGATCTGGAAGGTTTTGATAATGCTTTTGGTTGGCATGCATATTTATGGTATGACAAGGTTAAAGTTCACAAATTGTTCAAAAACCATATTGTCAGAAAAGCAATTTTTGCAGTCTGGATGAAATATAAAGACTTATTAGAGAGTAAAACCCCGAGGTGGCTATCACCGATGGAGGCCAAGGCTCGAAAAAGGCCCAATATGGAGGCCCATTGGCCGAAATATTGGGAAATAATTGAAAAAATTGGAGACAATTGGAAGCTGCAGAGCCAGGACAAACTAAAAAATAAGGTGCGAGACTGGTTACATTATGCTCAAATTCAAGAGGTTTTTAAAATGGATAAAAAAGTTGGTTTCCAAGTGGAAAAATCGAATTTGGAGACAGAACTACTAGAACCAAAAACTAAGATATTATCGAGAATGTATAACTTGCTGCTTAAATGGAATACACAGGATGAGACAGTTAAATCTGCCATGATAAAATGGGCACAGGATGTTGGACATAACATTATGTTTGAAGACTGGGAAAGGTTATGGAACACCGGAATAAAATTCACGGCATGTAGTGCCCTGAAAGAAAATATTATGAAAATGATATACCGGTGGTACATGACCCCAGTCAAGCTAGCTAAGATATATCACCTGTCTGATAATAAATGTTGGAAATGTAAGGAGGCAGAAGGGACATTCTTTCATCTCTGGTGGACCTGCCCAAAAGTGAAGGCTTTCTGGGAAATGATTTATAATGAATTGAAAAAGGTATTTAGGTATACCTTCCCTAAGAAACCAGAGGCCTTCCTGCTGGGCATGGTGGACCAGAAAGTGTCAAAGAAAGACAGAACGTTGTTTATGTATGCCAGCACAGCAGCAAGAATACTCATCGCAAAGAACTGGAAGACACAAGATTTACCCACGTTGGAGGAATGGCAGACGCAGTTGATGGACTACATGGAGTTAGCTGAAATGACCGGCAGAATCCGAGATTTGGATGAGGAATCGGTTGAGGCGGACTGGAAAAAATTTAAAGACTACTTGCAAAAATATTATAAGTTGTATGAACCCTAAGATAGTGCATGTTACTGGAAATGTTATGCTTTAGCAAATATGATTAAGCAAATGGCAAAATAAGTGATAAAAGAGAAAAGAGGACAAAGTGAACCAAACATATTATGTTTATTTTAAAGGTATCAAATTTGAGATACAATACATTGAATACGGATACATAATAATTGAAAGTTGTAACAAGGTTTGAAATAAGGTAACAAATTGCTGACATTGATATTACAAAGAATGCAGATTTGGAAGGTGTGGGGAAGTACAATGGTTTTTTTTCTTTTTCTTTTGTTAAAAAAAAATAAAAAAATTGTTTCTTGTATTTGATTTATTCTGTATTGTTTGGAATGCAAAAATTATGAAAAGAAACGCAATAAAAAATATTAAAAAAAAAAACAGAAGTCATAATGATCCTCATGGCTAAGCATGCTCAAATACATGAATCCTTATTTCTACCATAAAAACTTTGAGATAAACACAGCCATGTGCCCTATATCTTCCTTTGAAGAGAGATGTCTGCATAGTTGACAGTTTTCTGAATAGCACCAAAGGGGTACTTGGACAAGGCAATTTGGGTTACTCCCTTATCTAATTAAAACAAGAAGAAGGAGAGAATTTATCTCTTTGATGCATTTGAGAATCTTTGTTTAATTGGGATGGAGACATCTTATTACATTTATATCTTTGGGTACCTTTTGATTTTACATGCTTCCTTTTCAGAGGTTAAGAGTTACCCTTGTCTCTGATTAAACTGGGAAGCAGCTGTTCAAGGAAAAGCACCTAATTATAAATAAGAGGCAAAAAAGGGTAATAAGATATGAACTGGGCACTCTAAAGTTGTAGTGAGTGATGCTTATACCTGTTATCTGATAATTGCTAGGTGTTTGCCTTAATACCATATATTTGTTATTTGTAGAATATTATTTTTATGTTTACCAGCATTTTCATCCCTGTTTAGAGAGAGAAGCCTTTCTTTTGGGCAGTTGGAGAAAAAAAGGGTATATTCTTAGCTAGAAATGAGGTACTTCTTCCAGGCTTTAGCAAAATTTATGAATTCGGTTTGATAAGGAGAGCTGAATTGCAGTTAAATGAAGTGAAACAAAAAAGGCACAGAACTTTGGTGAAAGTTGTACGTTAATGAAGTCCGACTTTTACTTTTAATGTGGAGTAAAATTAGTCAGAGGTGTTGCCAAAGAGAACCAATCAGAGTGTGGGAAATGATTTGAAATGAGGAGGATTTTATGTTGGAAAAACACACAAAGAAGGGAGACTTGAGGGTGGGTGTCTCTCTCTGTCAAAATCAGATAGATATGGACCTTTGACACATTATTCTACAATGGTCATAAGTCTATCTCTTTAAAGTATTATGTAACTTTTCCAATATTGTTTCAGAATGCCTTTATAATAGAAGAAAATCTGATTGCTTTTGCTTTTATGTTGGCTGAACAGGAGTGGGGGTGCTAGGAAAATAATTGCTTTCTGATATTAATTTTTTCATCTATACTTCCTTATTATGCAAGCAGCTTTAGATTTCTTCTATTTAGTGCTTATAGTAGCTCTATTGTAATTGTTTCATTTATTCAGCCACGTTACTATTGTTTCATTTATAACATTTTTATATAATCTACTGTTTATCACTTCTATATCATTTGCTGTTTATTTTGTAAATGAATATTTAAAGTCTTTTTTACCATTTGTTGGTTATTCTTTTAAAATACATTTTAGATCCACTTTCTCTTTGCTGCATTTCTGCCTGTTTGCTCATTTTGCTCACTGAAGCAAATGAATATAGAGTTAATTTGGAACCAATTTTTCACAATGCACATATGGAAGTTGTTAATCTAAATCACCACTCATTGCCACTATGTTTGAGTATCAGATATTCCTGTTGATTAGGACAGTTCATGATCTTAAGATGTTACTGAATGTATTTATGCAGGACTCTGGTTAGCTGAACTTGTCTTGGTTCAACTTAGAAAGCAGAGGGGTTGTTAGTATTAAATGGTACTACTGATGAAGACCAGCATGGGGAACATGCTCTTATGGTGTCAGTGTAATTCATTATACAGTGGTACCTCAGGTTAAGTACTTAATTCGTTCTGGAGGTCCATTCTTAACCTGAAACTGTTCTTAACCTGAAGCACCACTTTAGCTAATGGGGCCTCCTGCTGCCGCCGCGCTGCCGGAGCACAATTTCTGTTCTCATCCTGAAGCAAAGTTCTTAACCTGAAGCACTATTTCTGAGTTAGCGGAGTCTGTAACCTGAAGCGTATGTAGTAACCTGAAGCGTATGTTACCCGAGGTACCACTGTACAGCAATCTCACATATAAGTATTGTTGCACACCCCCCAATCTCAGAGTAGCAACAAGAGACTTACCGGAGTGCTTGTGCTCACCTAGGGTTTGTTTTCCTTAGAATGAAGGTCAATAGAGACCATAGTGTCTTCTGCATATACTGCATGGTTTTATTTACACGTACATACAACCTGAGCATAGAATGGAGATGCTCACAGCATTAATATCCCAACAGATCTTGCTTCGCAAGGGAAACCCCAAACTCAAATTTGGGTCCAGCATAGTGCAGGCATATCTCTGTCTTTCCAGCTTTCAGCACCCATGAAAGCTCACCCAAAACTAGCTCCCCAGCCTTTTGTTCTAGTCTAGGATAAAGTGGCATCCAGTCAGGCAAAGTGGGAAAAGGCTCACCCTTCACAGCAACTGAGCTCGCTCTTTAAAATGCAAACATTGGTTGCTGAGTGGCCATTACAAAGACAAAGGAAGTGGCCTGACCAACTTTTCCCTGCAGATTCTAGCCTCACATACACAGGGCTACAGGTTTGGAAAGGTCTCATGGGTTTCATTCAGACAGACCCCACCAAACCTATAATATAATATGTTGCCCACTTTGAGATTAATTTAGATTTACTTTCAGCTGGTGTGATTAGTCACAGTAATGTCTGGGTGGTTGTGTTTTTTTTTTTTTTTGTTTTGTTTAAAGAGAATTTTGTTTGAATTGATTTTCAAAAAGCCACATGTAGTAAGAATGGGATGGTCTTTGAATCGGTCCTTTGCAAAATTGTCACAGACCGGTTTCAGACCTTTTCATCCACCCTAGACAACTCCCCCCCCCCCACCGCCATCTTAACAACTGGTCAGGTTCATATGAAAGTATGGTAGCATTCCACTGGTGTATTACTCAAACACCCCTATACAGTGGTACCTCGGGTTAAGTACTTAATTCGTTCCGGAGGTCCGTACTTAACCTGAAACTGTTCTTAACCTGAAGCACCACTTTAGCTAATGGGGCCTCCTGCTGCTGCCGCGCTGCCGGAGCACGATTTCTGTTCTCATCCTGAAGCAAAGTTCTTAACCTGAAGCACTATTTCTGGGTTAGCGGAGTCTGTAACCTGAAGCGTATGTAACCTGAGGTACCACTGTATTATTCAAATATAAGCTGACAGCTGGCATACATCCTATTATATGAGAGACATTTTTTGGACAGAGTCGTAAAAAAGGGCTAGGTGTTTCATTTCTAGCTTGAGTTTCTCTGTTGGAATGGAACCAATGGATCATCCATAACAGATTGATTTTAAAATTTTACATGGTGGGTGGGAGGGAACCCACCCTGTAGCTAGCCAGTGTGGAATTAATTGGAAATGGACACAGAGTGGATAATCTCTAAGCACCGGGATATTAAAATATAGAGCAAGAGGCATTATTGTGACACTTACTTTTATTTCCTGCAGGAAGCAGAAAATCTGAAGATGGGTTCTTTTTAAAGCTTTTAAAAAGGAGCATTTCAAGCATCAAAAATTATATTAGCACTGCTAAATGGACCGAAATCCTACCATACCGCAAGAGAATTGAGCAGTTGGTGGTTTTTTGTGGTTGTTTTTTTTTTTTGCAGCTTTGTAGTGCTGAAAAAGACTCAGAGATGGTGCAGCTCCTGTTTGGAAGCCCACAAAATTCCCCTCATAAGGTGTATGGGATGAGGCCCAGCACAATCCATTGGCTGCATTTGGAAAGAAGGGTTCCCTCCACACAGTTCAAATTTCCTATTCCAGGTCTGCAGGAACTGGGAATATTTTAATTGACTTAAATCTATCAAGTCATGTCCTATGTATTTTTCAAGAAAATGAAATGGAAACATAGCTGGCAAAATGAATTTAAGCCATAGCGAGGCTTCCCTGTTCTGCCCTGGCACACACCCCTTTCATTTTCTATACTATTGAATCTCAGATGGTGGAGTTACTACTGTAATGAGGAGAAGGCCTTTGGTGGTGGACCTTCTCCAAGGACCTCCTTTGCCAATATCCTAAATCTATGGCCTGTACAAGGTAAACTGAGGATAGAGAATGTGCTTAATGGTACCATTCACACTCTTATTCTTGCTAGGAATAAACATAATAGGAGAATGTTAGGGAATCATACTTGTACATTTGCATGCATTTTCATGGGAAAAGGTAAGATATGAACTAGGTGATCATTTACGTTGTCCACAATATGGACATGGGCCATAAAATTTACTTTGTGAATCAAGCTTATGATTCAGCTTGTTTCCATATAAAGCGGTACATCGGTTTTCGAATGTAATGCGTTCCGGAAGACTGTTCGACTTCCAAAATTTTCAAAAGCGGAAGCATTTACTTCCAGGTTTTCGGCATTTGAAAACTTCCAAGATGCTCGGAAACTGAGGTACCACTGTAGATTCTTTAAGAGCCACAGTTGTTAACAGCAGCAGCAGCAGCAACAACAACAACATTACTATCTTCTCTCTTGCAATGGGTACAAATCTGTGAGATTATGGAGATTAGTGTTAAAAGTATGAACATTATTTGTAATTGTCAAGATCAAACTGATGAGACTGCAGTCTGCCATCAGACTATGGAGAGGTGTTAGTAGTGAATATTGAACGAGTGTAGTCTCATTTCCTCTATTAGAAAGCTAATAGCCCTTTCTAACACAAACAAAACTTTTTCTAGGGAAACAATATCTAAATGTTCTTGATTTAGTCAGTTAAGCTTGAATGTGTTTAGCACTTTATTGCTAATACAAAACTTCATAGGTGTAAAAATATTTAAAAAGCAGTAGGGAAAAAGTGTTTACATATTTCTTTATGATTCCATTACCAGTTACATTCCTTGAAACATCAGTTTCTGATGTATCACAGTTTAAAAGTGCACTAAACCAAATAAACGAAACAACTACCGAACAGATTTTATGAAAGTGAAAGCAAATGTTATCTCTCAGAAGATAATAAAGTTGCAATTTGGTGTAAAACTAACTGAGACAATGTAAAAACATAAATGGCCATTGGATTCATTTATTTAATAATAATAATAATAATAATAATAATAATAATAATAATAATAATAATATATTTTTATTCTTTTTACTCTGCCCATTTAACTGCCCAGTGACTCTGGGTGGCCAAGAAACACCCAACTCATTAAGAAATTGATGGCAATCTTATTTGGCAGCAAGCCCCATTGGTTAGAAAGCCACACTTGGACTTACACCTGTGCTATCATGCATAAGAATGCACCATAAATGGTCAAAATAATTAGAATTCTGTTGCCAGATCAGACCCGTAGCCCATCTAGTGGCAGCCAGATACTTTCTGGAAACTGAAAGCAGGGCATGATGGTGATAGTCATTCACTGTTATTTGTTCTTAGCATCAAACATGAAAAAATTGATTTTGTACAGTAGGCTAGTTTCTGCACACACCTCTCTCTGTCCATTCAGGCATTATCAGGACACAATCTAGCCAGACGGAAACACTCAAGGAGGACCCAAAGCCCAACTAGTTAAGGGTGTGGCCTGACAAGATGGAGTATAGCTGGGGAGGGCATGTGGCTTGAAAAGACTTTTGAGGGCCAGTCATGAAGGGCCACACTTTGCCCTCAAGCCTGAAGTTACCCCAGTTCTGAATTATGAGATGGCTTTATGATATTTTATTTTATTTTTCATATCACTTTGCTAATAATTGCTAAGATTTAATTACCCCCTTTTTGGTGCCATCATGTGATGAGTTGATGTCTCCAAGCAGCTTTTTCCAGAGGTTTATTTCTGGAATAATTGTGGGTGATTTGAAACCAGTTCAGAATATATATGTGTATATAATATTCCAGTGGGCAGCACAGTGGGCTCACATATATTCTGCTTTAATCATTTGGCACTTTATCTCTTCTTTGCACAGTGGGGATGACATGGCAGGAAACAGGTTTATGTTTCTCAGGCATCAGACCAAAAAGACCATAATACTCAGAGGTGAAGTTTGCTTGTGGGTTTGTTTATATTTCTAAATCACCCTTCGTCTGAACCAGGGGCGTCTTACCCATAGAGGCTAGTGGCGTGGGGCGCCAGGGTGCAAAGCTCTGGAGGGTGTCAGGGAAGAGGCGTAGGCAGGACGCAGCGCCTCCCGGCATCAGCTCGCCACCCTCGCCTGCCTCTGCCATGCCATGCCAAAGCAGCATCAAGCCTGGAGCCTCCGTCTGCTGTGGCCACCGCAGCACGAAGAGGCCAGCTGAGCCTGGAGGCACCATGTCCAGCCTCTGCCTCTTCCCCGCCGGAGGAGCTGCTGCCCTGCAGCCGCTGCCCGCCTCCTCCAGCCCCGCCAGCAGCGCCATCCTCCATAATAAAGGTAGACAACCCTGGGAAGGGGGGGCGCCGGAGGGAGCTTTGCACCACGGTGCCGGATATACTTAAGACAGCCCTGGTCTGAACGAGTTTTGGACGATGTACAACAAATGTAAATGTAACACCACAAGCAACAGGATAACACAAAAAAGAAATAACAACTCACTAAAACACTAATTCATATATTGCTGCTGAGGATCAAAGATATCATGATCAAACCACAAACTCCTGGGTAAATAAAAATGTCTTCAACTGACAAATGAAGGGCAACAGACGTTTAACAAGAGGTCATCTCACTATGCAGGCCTTTATGTGTGTTGTTCCCGCCTGAATCCTCACGAAAGCTGCAAACATAGCCTCCTTGCCCCCAACTGATTTTAAAGGTTCGGTTGGCTGGTAGTGGAGGGCGCACTCTTGGAGATATTTGGATCCTGAGCAATTTAGGAGTTTGTAACCATTACTAATTGGGTCCAGTAGCACACAAACAGAGATTCTCTCTTGCTGCCCCAGTTACCAACCTGGCAGCTACTTCTGCATTTGCTACAGCCTCCAGACCACTCTCAAGGGTAGCCTCTTGTAAGTTGTTTAGTCATTTAGTCGTGTCCGACTCTTCGTGACCCCATGGACCAGAGCACGCCAGGCACTTCTCTCTTCCACTGCCTCCTGCAGTTTGGTCAAACTCATTCTGGTAGCTTCGAGAATACTGTCCAACCATCTCGTCTTCTGTCGTCCCCTTCTCCTTGTGCCCTCAATCTTTCCCAACATCAGGGTCTTTTCCAGGGAGTCTTCTCTTCTCATGAGGCGGCCAAAGTACTGGAGCCTCAGCTTCAGGATCTGTCCTTCCAGTGAGCACTCAGGGCTGATTTCCTTAAGAATGGATACGTTTGATCTTCTTGCAGTCCATGGGACTCTCAAGAGTCTCCTCCAGCACCATAATTCAAAAGCATCAATTCTTTGGCGATCTGCCTTCTTTATGGTCCAGCTCTCACTTCCATACATCACTACTGGGAAAACCATAGCTTTAACTATACGGACCTTTGTTGGCAAGGTGACGTCTCTGCTTTATAAGATGCTGTCTAGGTCCACCTGGAGCAGGGACCGGCAAGCCACTCCAGTATCCCTGCCAAGAAAACTCCATAGACAAAGACAACAGGCCTCTTGTAAAGGGCACTGTAATATTTCAGACATGAGGTCATGATCGTCCTAAGGCCAAGCAACACACACATATTCTTTTTTGAAGCACAACTTTATTCACTTTATTTCACAAGTTCCTATTGTAGATATTAGAGCTGTGCAACAAATCTGGCTGAATCGCGAACTGAATCACGGTGCCTCTGGATGATTCGTGATGGACACAGGATGGGTTGGGGTAGCCCTGAGTTGTTCAGAGGTGGAAACTTGGTCCCTCCACTGCCTCAGAACTTCGGGGAGATTCTGAGTTTTGAAAAACTCTCAGCCCTAAGTAGGTATGCAATGTTCTGTTCTAATTTCCATGGCATTTTTCATCTGCATCCACAGCCAGTTTACCTATCTGAGAGGTTTATTTTAATCACTTCACACATCGTCTGCCAATCATTTGATGAGCCATTTGCGGGCAGACACTTGCCTCGTGGCTGGGGAAAACCTTTTCTTCACCGCAGCACAGTGGATGATTTTTGCTTTGCCACACTATCGAAAGCATAAAGCTTGCAGGCAAAAGCATATTAATGAATAAAATATTCTGAAAAGGGGTAATAGTAAACAAACACACATCTAATGAAGCTGCAATATAAGCCCTGAAGCAAAAATTAAAATTAAAAACAATCACAAATCTGAGCTGCTAGTATGGCTGTACAATAATTCACTCATCAAGTTTATGCTCCTTTCTTTATGTTGCTGTCAGACACTTCGCTAATACAGTTTCTTAAATTGCTTCAGTCTCTAATTGTTTACCTGTTCACATTGTTAATCTGTAGCAGAAGGCAAGGAGTTCCTAGTTACTCTGGGGATCTCGACCTGCTTTTGTTTAACGGTAAACAATGCCATTGTAGTTGTCCTGAGCACTGTATTCAGAGATTTCTTCAAACAAAATGTCTCTTTATTTGTGCGTATGTATACCCCATTTTAGCTTTCTCCCCCATCCCTGGTGGCTTAGAAGAAAGCAACAGCAAACCACAGTATCATAAAAATAATGCAGATTAATATCAATCAAATAAAATAAACACAAAAACCAGAGGAGACAGCATACAGACAGCAGAGATTAATCACAAATTGCCTAATGGAATAAAAATGGTTTCAGCACCCATGCAAAATGAGAGAAGAGAAGAAGCTTGACAGATGTATACATTTATAATGATAAGAATACATATGGTGCAAAACATAACATACCAAATTATAAACAAAATTGAGATTGCAATCCCAACCCCTGGCTGGCAGTGGCAGGGCCTAATGCAGTGGCAAAGCCAGAAAATACATCCACAGTCCTGGTACTCACACCATGCATTGTGGAATGTGGGAGTGTCATGGGGCCAGGAGTCGGTTTCACCTGTTGAGCAGCAGCCTGAAGGAGCAGGTGAAGTGACTCCACCTGCTGCTGATCAACCTTCTTGCTCCTGATGAGAACCAGCTGACTCCAGCTTTCTTAAGCAGGGTTTCCAGCCTCAGTTAGTTGCTGGAAACAACATTCATCGGTCCTGGCCAGACCTTCTTGCTTGTTTGCTTCCCTTGGCTTTCTTGACCCCTGGATCATCTGACTACATGAACTGAGATTCTCCTGACCTTAGGACTGGACTGAACCTTGCATACGGACTCTATTTCGAGGCAAGTACTCCCCTGAGACTTCGCTGGTTGTCTGGCTTCTCCCTCGACTGAGCTTTGCCATGGCTGGCAGCATAGGTCTATGACAGGGAGGGCAGGAAACACCCTTTTGCTGTGCCAGCTTCCAGACTGCCACAGCAAAGAGGTCCAGATTGAGCCTGTTACTCTAACATGATAACAGCATCTGCACAGGATTCAGCAGATCCTGTACTGGCCCAACTCCTTTACCATCCACAAAACTGCCCATTTGGCGGGGATGTGTTTATGTGGTTCTGGAAGTTACCACCACTGGCATTTCTTCTGGGATTATTTTCTGGCTGTCTTCCATTTGGACAGGCAAAGTTAGGCACTCCTTGCTATTGGGGCATTCCCTGTCAATGCTAGAGCTCCAATGCCAGGAGAAGCTGTTGGAGCTGGGCAAGGCTGAATGGGAGGGATCTCTTCGCTTCAGTCAAATCTCCTCCAGCGTGGTGGATCAGGAGTTTGAATTGCTCTGCCCATCACCAAACAGAATGTTACCCCTAGAACTTGTGGTGTTCGATATTTGATCTTGTAAACAAACTGTTATAAAAGCTGAAAGACTTCAAGAGTCTTGGCCTCTTGACTGGAGTAGACATTACTATTTCCCAGAGTGAAAAACCCTGGAGAACTCTAGCATATTACCAGCAATGAATTCACCCATGAAAGGCTTTTGATGAATGGGTAGTGATTTCTAAGGAGAACCTATAGCCATCACCATATCAATTCAGGCAGGATTTGTGAAGGGCAAGGTGTGTTAAGCAGAGTGGTGTGTCCTTTGGAACCTCAGTGTGTGGCAGAATATATGAATCTAGTGAGTAGAGGACTAGAGCTAGGAGAAGCTTTAAGGTTTGCAATGCTCTTGGAGGCTTTTCAGCAACCTGGGATATTGGCTCACAGCACCAAATACTTCAGACCACAGCATCAAAAATAGGGGAGCAAACAGAACCAATAATCAAGGTTCATAGTTTTGTTGCCAGGTGGGAGGCTACATTAAGTCTCTCTCTCCCCCCCCCCCCCGTCCCTCTCCCTCCCTCCCAATATTGTCTGCTTGGTGCATGCTTGAAAGGCTTTCTCAGAATGACAGTTGAGTGGCTTATTTGAATTATTGAACTGGAGCTGATTGCACTAATAATCATAGCAGAGGATTTGCAAGCTTGTGGTGGGGGAGGAACGACAATACTTCAAGAGACTGCTGCTGCTGCAAGTGTATCATACAGACACAACAAGCATTTGTTTACTGCATGCTAAGATAGCATGCTGTGCCTCGAAAAGAAGCTTCCAACATCCACTGTGAAAAATGATGCCTATCAATCATGACAGGATGCTTCAAACATCTCTAGAGCTCAGCAGGGCTGGACAGGAAATTGATGTGCCTTTTAATATTGAATGCAAAGTATTTTCAAGAATTTCACATTAACTTTCAGTTTAAAGCTACTAAATAATAGGTTTCCTGCCCAGGTTTTCCTTTTAGTCTGGTACTTATACCATGTATTCACAAATTTATTAAGAAACAACACATCGCTTGTCCTTACCTGTTTCTCTGGTGCTTTTATAAAGTATTGATTAATTTAGCTTTTGACACAATTACAGCAATTCCTTTTCAGGTGTGTACTCACCACAGGCTATTGTCACTTCTGCTGCAGGCAAATAGATGGTGACATGATTGGTGGTCCTGCCTTTCAATATTACCTGCCCTTCCAGTCCATCACCATTTCTTTCGCCAGAACAGCTTTGCCCTTTCCAATAAAATGAAACTGAGAAGGCGGAGGAGGCATGACTTCCTGGTTTGTTTCAGTCTTGCCTGGTGTGTTCTCTTTTCAGATTAAAGTAGATTGTATTTCCCAGTCATGATATGCCCTGATTCAGAGACAATATGCTCCTGAATTGATTGAGAATGATACCAGGAGAAGGTTATTGTTTCTTGTGGTCTTCCTGTAGGCATTTGGTTGACCACAGTGAGAATCATGATGCTGGACTAGGTATTCCTTTGATCTGATCCAACAGGGCTCATCTTGTGTGCTTATGCCCTAATGAATAGGTGTAGGTGTACGCGTACACCCACCCAGCCACCCCTTGCTCTCCTTTCTTTGGTGTATTAGACAGCTATCATTTTCAGGGACAGCAGTAGCGGGTGGATAGGTAAAATTTCCCCAGCTGTCATTGTTACAGCTGCTGCAAACGAGTATTGGGAGCTTATGCATGAAATGGAAAGAACAAGGCAAGAGAGGGTGCATGTGCACAAAATAAACTGAGAGTAGTGCAGATGTGTGGAGTTGCTCCAGACTGAAGGATAGGAGTTGCAACCAGAGGCAGAGAATCCTGTTTCTCATTCCTAGCTGCAGGAAACCTAAATTTTAAAGAGTTAGCACCAAGGGGTGATTGTAGTCAGGGGCGTAGCGTGGGTTGTCAGCACCCGGGGCAAGGCAAGTAATTTGTGCCCCCTAACCCATGGATTTGCACCCCCTAACCCTAACCCCCAGATGTTGCGCCCGGTGCGGCCGGCCCCCCCTGCACCCCCACGCTACGCCACTGATTGTAGTATCCTTCTCTGATGAACCCAGCTCGACCCCTGCATGTACTCAATGCAACCTGGTGTAAGTCCTTGTTCTTCATCTCCAGTTGAGTCTTTCTTTCCAGTTCCCTTCCATACAGTATGAGGGGAACTTGTCCAATTGGCTTTGGCTCCAGAAGGGGAGGTCAAATAGGATCTCCATCTAAACTGGAAAGGCAAGCAGGCAAGCAAACATTGAGGGACTATTTGTAGCATGTATGTCATGAATTGATCTGAACCCATAGAGCTTGGTGATGCAAATTGAGCTATCTACTGTGGATTAATGAGGATAGGGAGGGTGGCAGTAATGAAGGCGACAGGATGCAGGTGGGAAGAAGTTGCTGCTTTTTGAGATTTTTCTTTTCCTCTTCCAAGTGTCCAAAAGACCAGCCACTAGTGATAAATTGTCTGTTTCTACATCCACTTTACCTTTTCTAGGATAGGCATTTTGGGACGTTAACAGAAAAACAGTCCACCAAATGTTTATCTTTTTATTTCACATGTTATATACTGCTTGCTTGTGATAAAACATCTAAATTGTTTACTAAATAAATATCAGGCATTTCAGATATACACCTCTGCATTCTGCATGTGATAATAATAATAATAATAATAATAATAATAATAAATTATTTCTACCCCGCCCATCTGGCTGAGTTTCCCCAGCCACTCTGGGCGGCTCCCAATCAGTGTTAAAAACAGTACAGCGTTACATATTAAAAACTTCCCTGAACAGGGCTGCCTTAAGATGTCTTGATAGGCTTGCCTAAATGTTAAGTGTGGTAAGGGACCACCACAGTGTTATATCCCTTTGGAAAGATTACAAACAGAGCATCCCCTGAACAGCATTAAAGGACCACAATGTGGTAGTGTCTATGTTATAATACAGTTTACAATGGTCTGCATGAGGAAAAAGGAAGAACCCAGGACCCTCCAGTTATCGAGGGATTATCAACTCCCATAACCCCTGTCTATCCTGGCTGGGTTTATGGCAACTGAGCAACATCTGAAAGGTCACATCTTTTGTGTAGGGACATTGAAATTAACACTGGCAATGCTAAAACAGGATCAAGAAAATAATGCACTAGAACATTTGTTGCCAACGTTTAGCCTCCTCTGTTAATTTGTTCCTGCTTTACCCCTCTTGCCGTGAGTGCATGCCTATCTAATAGTTTTTATGAAATATTAGCTGGTGAAGTACAACTGTGACCTTTTCAGTATTCCAAAATTTAATAAGCAAGCTCATTCCTCATGGCGTGCCAGCAACCAGTCCTAGCAGCAACACATTTGCAGACAGATCCCCAAATCTACTGCTAATGAGGTGTAAAGCCGAGTGCTTATTGCATATTTCCTTATCGCATCCTTGGGGGATAACCATAAACCATATCCAGCTTAAAAAACAAAGAGCAGGGGGGAGGAAAAGATTGCTTTAATAAATAGCCAGATACAAACAAAGCCTTACTCTGTGATCTAGGCCTCACACATGTTTGTTCTAAGCACCCAAACGTTATCCAGTGTTTCCTAATTGAAAGCTGCCCAACACAGATACTTGGGGGAATTGAAAGAGAGTCTTGGTGTGAAAGTAGTCAAAAGGAAAGTGGTCACCAGTTTAAGCATGCTGCATTTCCCTCTTTGAATTCATTTTAAAATGTCCTCAAGCCAAATCTCCAGTCACTTTTAAAACTGAAGTTCTGTTCGGAGTTTTCATGGGGTCAGTTCTTGGGCAAGGCACTCTACAAATAAATAAATTCACCACGTGAGTGTTCAAAAAATGTGCGCACACTTCCAGTGGGGGTGGCGGGGGAGCATTTTTATTTTCAACCAGGTGCTGTTTTAGAGGAATTGAAAACTTGAGGCATATGGACTATGTGCTCAGCTTACAGCTGTCAAGTTCAAAGCAGCTCACCACGTCAGTAAGTATCAAAGACCACCCCGTACAATTGCTTGCCAGACTGCATGGTAATGATATCCTCTAGGATAATTCCCAAATTTTTCATAGATCAAAAGCAACTGTAACACACTGCTTGCATTTTTTAGTAACATAGGAGCCTTCTTAATTGACATGTCAACTCTACAGCTGATCAAAAGCTTTAAAGTATTTGTGTGTGTGTGTGCGGTTACAAAATAAACTGCTATCCTATGTGGAATGTAGTTTATATGATTTTCAGACTAGACTGTCATTGGTATATTTAAATGCCCGCACTTAGGAGAGTATTCGTTTTTCCACTAGTGCAAGGATTGTTAGTGCAGGGGAATTTCTACCCCTTCTCCTTCCCTTGCATGTGCCCCATGCCAACCCCAAATCTGCTCTGGTTCGGGGATAACAGATTTAGGAGGTGTGCAGAAGAAAAAGAGATCATTCTATTGTGCAAGGAGAAATCCTGGTGCTGAAGAGACAGTCTGCTTAGCACTACATTGAATTAGCCCTTATTGTACAACTTCAACTTTGATACCAGACAGTTGGCATCATGTATATAGAAATAGTCCTGATGACTCTGAAAGGCGCTTCACATTGTACAAGATCCTGGCATGTGGGTTTTTACATCATTTTTGTGGTGAAGTTCTTGAGCAGGCTTGGGGAACCATTTGGCTGGAGGCAGGAATGGCACTGAAGGTCAATTTTGACAAGTGGGTGGGGCCAGCCACCAGACAATCTCCTGATTTCATAAGGACGTCAGGTTCAAGGTGTTTTGAAGTCCCAGAGATGGGACTTCAAAGCACTTTCCAAGGTGCTGCTAAAATTAAAATTATTTTCCTTTATTTTATCAGTTTTTGATGCAAATTCCTCCTTGCTAAAACAGAGGAAAACAACA
Organism: Podarcis muralis; assembly: GCF_964188315.1. NCBI lineage: Eukaryota > Metazoa > Chordata > Lepidosauria > Squamata > Lacertidae > Podarcis > Podarcis muralis. The sequence continues at coordinate 48,342,078 of NC_135660.1, forward strand.
CTTTGAAGCATCGGCCGAAGCTGTGGGGAAGCAGCCGTCGCACTACTCCAGAAATGGATGAATGATCCTTCTGACTTGAGTGCACAAATTGGGTATTACTGTTTGAAGGGTGATTTTGTCCTCATATTGTGCTTACGGACTTTCCATTGGCATCTGGTTAGCCATTGTGTAAACAGAGTGCTTGACTAGATGGGACTTTGGCAGGGATTGCTCTACATGTGTATGGAAATGAACACAATCACCCAAGTGGAGATATACGTTATAATGTCTCTGAGACGTTCATAAAAATGAATTGCCAAAGCTGAGAATCGGGAAAATCCGGTGCACTAATATTCTTTGGAAAGACTTCCCCATACTTCAAGCAAAGCAGAATGAATTATCTTTTATCGTAGATAGGCACTCTATGCAGTCACTCTTTCATCAAAATGTTAAATAGGCTTGTTGTAGGAAACGCTACTTGCCTTGAACATCTTTGATTTATAATATTCCTACCCGGCATATAAATTTCATTAAGCAAGACAATGTTTACTGAAGGTGCATTCCAAACGAAAGAGGAGCAGTAACCAATATGCTTGCCGTTTTTATGAATGCAGGAGATTGAGCAATCACAATGCCTGAATAATTAAGTGTTGTTTATGCCTTTATTTTCTCCAATCTTGTTGCTTTAGAATAAATCTTGGTATCAAGATCCCCCTGCAGGCACTTGGCCTCAACATACTTGATGAGAGAATGCAAAACAAACAAATAAGCTTTTCTGATTATACCTATCCTGAATTAGCAGATAAATTTACGTGCTGCATTATTTTGTACTCTTGCATGTCACTGAATTACCCATCCTCCATAATATCATGGTATCAGAGGCTGGATAAATCCATGAAAGTTACCCACCAAGCCCTGGTTCATGCATTAGCTGACTGGTGTGCCTGCTCTCCAGATGTCTTTCAATCTAGGTGGCATAACATACTGAAATCTGAGTAGCTACTCACTTTACACAATCCTTCAAAAAGAGTTGAGATAATGTAAACTGAGTACCTGAATGACTAGGCTGAAGGAAGGAGCACAAACTTATGTGCTCTACCACTGAGAAACAGTTCCTTCTGACTCCCAGTGCCATAGGTAAAAAGCAGTGCTTTTCACCAGCTTAGTCTGGTATGCCAGTTGAAGCTCTATCTTCTCTTGCAGGAAAGCCACTGTAGCTATCCTTTTGATATGTTACACAATGGGTCCACTTAGGATCTCCTCCTCCCCTTCCAAAATGTTAAAGGTGTCCAGCACAGAAACTCCTGGACCAGTTTGTCACTTTATCCACTCTGGAGGGATTACCATGCCTATAAACTTCATCCAGTTTGTCAAAAGGGGGAGGAAGCTGTTTTTCAATTCTGTATCCAGGGCAGCTGTCTACCAACTCCACCTGGTATGCAGGCTGAGACCCTACCTGCCCGTGGACTGTCTCGCCAGAGTGGTGCATGCTCTGGTTATCTCCTGCTTGGACTACTGCAATGCACTCTACATGCGGCTACATTTGAAGGTGACCCGGAAACTACAACTAATCCAGAACGCGGCAGCCAGACTGGTGACTGGGGGCGGCCGCCGAGACCACATAACACCGGTCTTGAAAGACCTACATTGGCTCCCAGTACGTTTCCGAGCACAATTCAAAGTGCTGGTGTTGACCTTTAAAGCCCTAAATGGCCTCGGCCCAGTATATCTGAAGGAGCGTCTCCACCCCCATCGTTCTGCCTGGACGCTGAGGTCCAGTGCCGAGGGCCTTCTGGCGGTTCCCTCATTGTGAGAAGTAAAGTTACAGGGAACTAGGCAGAGGGCCTTCTCGGCAGTGGCGCCCGCCCTGTGGAACGCCCTCCCATCAGATATCAAAGCGATAAACAACTACCTGACATCTTAAGGCTCAGGTTCAGGGAAGTTTTTAACGTGTGACATTTTAGTGTATTTTTGGTTTCTATGGAAGCCGCCCAGAGTGGCTGGGGAAACCCAGCCAGATGGGCGGGGTACAAATAAATTATTGTTGTTTTATTTATTTATTTATTTATTTATTTATTTATTTATTTATTTATTTTGCCATAATAAATGAGATTTGTGTGTGCCTGCATGCACATGTTGCTTTGTTTTCCCAAAACTGATTTGGCCTCACACCCCAAACTGAATTGGCCAGCCTCTGAAGTGCTTTGGATCGAGGATGGCTGTTTTCCAAATCACTGGATCAGAGGCTGAACATTGCGGTCAGTGCACATCTCTTGTGGTTACTTCCCATTGCATTGCAAGCCTTTGACTTAGAGTGAGTCTAGAGTGGGAAGTTACTGGTATGATATAGGAGCAGTGGTGTAGCGTGGGGGGTGCAGGGGGGGCCGGCCGCACCGGGCGCAACATCTGGGGTTAGGGCAAATCCACAGGTTAGGGGGCGCAAATCCACGGGTTAGGGGGCACAAATTACTTGCCTTGCCCCGGGTGCTGACAACCCACGCTACGCCACTGTATAGGAGGTAGCCATACCCCAAAAACTCCTGTGCTGTTCAGTTAACATACCAACTAGAACTTGATCTACTTCCTGCACATGTGTTTTTCTTGCCTGGGTCATTCCTACCCAACTAAACATTTCTTCTCAGCAGCCAAGATACTGTTTTTATTACATTGGTTGTGACTGGACTGTCTGCTTTTAAATGTAATTCATTGTGCACCATCCAAAGAGCTGGCAGTCCGGGAAGAGTTCTCTCTAAATGTCTCTTGATAATGTGGCCATGATGGATTTTCCAGACTGCAAAACGAATCACACAATTACAGTAACAAGCTCTTGAACATGCCACATCATTTGCTGTGATGGGAAGATAATGGGATGTGGTTTTGTTGTAATAATTCTTAATTCCCTTTGCAGTTGTCCACAGAGTGGGAATAGGAAACTAATGCCAAGGGGGCTCAATCCAGACCCCACAGGTTTCCCATGCAGCCCTAAGTACAGCCCTTAATCCTCCCCCCAAACCACTCAGCAGTTCACTCCCATTTTCATACTTTTCATGTACAGAAGAGCAGTTGAAGTGCATATGTGAAAAGCTCTTGTCAAAGTCACTGGAACAATTATTGTGTCTTCATGTAGTGATTTTAAAAGTACTATCTTTTAGTATATGTGCTGCCAAAGCGAGAACTTTAAAAGTACTGTCTCAGTGTTTCAGAGAGCCTGAGATGGCAAATGAAGAGAGTACCTATCCAAAGTCCCTTTCTGTTTGGTAGGGAAGGGGAGGAGGATAAAGAATCCTTTCACCATCACAGCATGTGAGGGAATGAGTGTTTAGATATAATTAATGTTTTTATTTATTAGAGGATCCTGCTTTTCATTATCTGACCCCAAAGAAGTTTCAGAATTAAACAAACAGCAGCAACACAAAACAAAGAATAAAATTACTTGCTGAGAATGTATAATCGTGACCAGAAAAATAAGGATTTTTATCCAACATGAAATTGAGTTTTGTGTACAGACACTTTGGCCTGGCAATGAGATCAAGTTCTTTCTACTTTTCAGAAGAACTCCTCCCTCCTGCTCAGAGAGAGGAGTGGGGTGGGGGAGTAATTCTGGTTCTTTATGCCTCATAGTCTTTAATTAGTGCTTTTTGTTACCCTTGAATGGGTCTGGTCAGATTTTGGTATGCGTGAATTCAATATATATGGAGCATTTGCAGATTACAATGTTGATTACCGTAACTCTGACGCCTCAGGAAGAAACAGTCTTTGTCCAATATCTATTGATCTTGCTGTGAATGAACACAACAATGTTCTCTAAATGCCTCTATGTTGGATCATCTGGACCCTATTTCCTGACATGAAAGCATTCAATCACACCTGCTTTCCTGCATATTTATGATATTACCAGGAAGTCTAACTCCTGTCAAACTGAGGTATATTTTAATTGCTAGGATTCTAAAGTCAAGCTGTGGCAACTTTCTCCCCATGCATATATCAGTGTCACTAATATTTCAGGATTGAAATATTAGGATTGAAGGCCTATCACTTTTCTCCATGTGGAATCCTCCACATTAGTCTAGAATGTCATTGGCTGCATTAACATACCATCCAACTTTCTCCAACCCAGAACCAGGACGTGTTCCCTGGCAAGTCACGTGACCTGCACCTCACTCTTGTCCAAAGGAAAAAAAGTGTGGGATATATTTGCCACACGAGATCGCAGCCCTGAAGAAAGCACTTGGGGGGAGAGCACAGTGTGAGAGCATGGCACCCAAAATGTTCAGAGGTCTCACATGAAAAAATGGAATGTCCTGTTTTTTCCAGGGCCCTTGGAAGGTATGTGATCCAGACTACACTTCGTTCTACCTTCATAACATTTCCTTACCTGTTCATTTTCTCATTTTATGTGATCTTTCACGACACAGTGGAATTTAGCAAAAGTTTACTGCTCATATCTGTGTTAACTGCTTTCAGAATCCCCCCCCCATGCCCTTCACTTGGAAAATTGTGGGAATGTATTAATTTGCAATCATTGATGCTACTGGTTTAATAGATTTGAGTTACCAACTGTTAGCTGTAAATAACACAATTGTTCATGTGATCTGTAAATTCATCTTTGGGTGCACACAGGAATTGTTTTCTGATATGGCTTAAGAAGGTTTAAGGTGTCATTATTAGATGATAAGAATTAACTTGTCTTAGTGCATTTCTGTCTAAATGTTATTTTCAATGTCTTTGTTGAATCATCTCTCTTTCTAATATTAGTTCCTGGAAGAAGTTTCTCTGTTCCTGAAATTTATGCAACACCCCTATACAAATGGATGGAGCTGTTGAATCCCTTTTATTTTTCCTCCTTAGTAATATCCAGGCTATCATGGATGGTTGTTGTTAGACATAACAATTAGAAAGCCTACCTTGGTAATAGATTACATGGAAGTCTAGAGTAGAACATTTTGAAAGACATGCAAGCTAACTAAAATGAAGAAGACTGAAATTGCAGACACACTGAGTCACATTGATATATATTGATACTGGCAAAGTAAAAAAAAAAAAAAGAAAAGACTGATTTCTAGAGGTGTGATTGTGTTAGTCTCTTGCACCAAAATCAGTGAAGTCTCATGTGAAACCTTGAAGACTGAGTCACCAGTTATGACTATGATTCTATGACACAACAATATGGGTTGTAGTAATACTAGCACTAACAGCTGGAACACCTGGGAGGCTGGGAGAACAGATGTACCATTATGTATAATGACATGTCATGGGGATGCTCAAATGGACTCCCTTGTCCAGCACCCATTCACAGAACAGGTGAGGCAGGTTATATGGACACTCCTCATGACATGGGACAAGTGAGGCTACAACTTAGTGGTGAAGAAGTTGACACATTGCTTCCATTAGGGTGGGTCCCAGGTATGGTCAGAAAGCAGCAGATACCACCACCTTGGTGAAGTTAAGTAGGTTTGGAACTGGTTAATACCTGCATGGGAGACTTTGTGGGAACCAGATGATGTCACCTTGAGTTCCATGCTAGAAGAAAAGTGGTATATCATTATAGGAAAATAATAAGTTATAAATAATAATACATTTTTGGTGAGAACTCTGTGTTTCCCATAATATCTAACACCAACCAAATTTGTTTAAAAATAAATATCTTTTCTTTAAAGATGGAAGCTCTGGGCTTGAGTGCAAAGTCCTAACTATGCTATCATTTTAAACACTGCAGCTCTTTCTTTCGCTGCTTTAAACATAATTAAATGTTCTTAGGACCATAGCCACATTTGGAGACATCACTGAAAACAAGATGCTGCATCTCAGGAGCTTATCTCAGCACCCACATCCTAGCGAATTAATCTTTTCAATTGCTTTTTCTCGCCTGTCAACTTTTTATGCCGGTGTTCTCTCTAAATGAGGTGTTTATATGCATCACCCTTCAGTTAGCTTTAAGCAGATGTAAAAGCTGTGTGACATTCATTCTTCTTTTTTAAGAGACTTTGCTGGTTTGGCATCTCCATAGGAGGAGAAAGGTTTAAAATAGTGCTCCCAACAAGAGAAATGATTAATGGCAGGATCTGGAAATTGTGTTGATGTGGTTCACATCAACTGTACCATTGTGTTTACAGTGACTATGTTAATGAGGCATCAGAAAGGTGCAGCTTGTAAAAATGTTCTACACAGTTAAAAAACTTAAGAAAGGAGGAGGGGGCTTTTCAAACTTCTAGACTCTGGAAGCTACAAGTTTAAATGCAAATGAGATAGCAAAATCCCATGTTTCATTTTCTTTCTATCAGTCCTGTAGTAAACCATTATGCACTGTGGCTCATCACCATCCAGCTCTATTAGTACACTGTGGGCATTCCAGGGGCAGGAGCCAACTAAAGAGGCCTTGCACAGATTTCCCCTGAAATTGACTCTGGGGAGGGGGCTTGTGAGAACCTCCAGAGCAGCACGAGGGGGGGAGAAGACAGGGAATTGTTCCACCTGGGAAGCTTAAAAGCTTGTCCTGAACGAATCATCAAGATGGTGCAACACTGAATTTCACCCCTTATGTTTACAATGATTCCTGAAGATTTTTTTTGAAGAGTCTATCCAAAGCAACTGTGGGATCAAAGAAGCTCATTAAGTTGTAAAATGGATATGAATAAGTTTAAGATGGTCACTGTTGACATTTGCACCTGAAGGACCATCTTCCCTTATATAGGCCCCCACTATGCCCTTCTGTCCTATTATCTGTGATTTGGTTTATCTGTTTTAAATGGATTTATTTTTGTAAACTGCTTTAAAAGTGGTACAGAAATATTATTGTTAACACGACCATTAAAAAGGTAAAGGTACCCCTGCCCGTCAGGGCCAGTCGTGACCGACTCTAGGGTTGCGCGCTCATCTCGCTCAAGAGGCCGGGAGCCGGTGCTGTCCGAAGACACTTCCAGGTCACGTGGCCAGCGTGACGAAGCTGCATCTGGTGAGCCAGCACCAGCGCCGCACACGGAAACGCTGTTTACCTTCCCGCTAGAATGCGGTCCCTATTTATCTACTTGCACTTAGGGGTGCTTTCGAACTGCTAGGTGGGCAGGAGCTGGGACCGAACGACGGGAGCTCACCCCGCCGCGGGGATTCGAACCGCCAACCTTTCGATCAGCAAGTCCTAGGCTCTGTGGTTTAACCCACAGCGCCACCCGCGTCCCTAACATCACCATTATTATATGCTGTATTTGGGTTCTGGGCATAATTTTCCCTCTGGTGAGACCGTGTGGGAAATCAGTATTTTTTGAATTTATTTTATTATAGGGCTGCTATACTTCAAGAAAATTGAAATATGGCAACCCTATTGGCATCAAAGTTCTTGAGATTTTTGAGGGAAATAAACCTTTTCAGAATTCACCAAAAAAGGGCAAAGAGTGATACTCAAACACATACTTCTTGGTTCTGTTGGCAAAAACAGACATTTTGCCAATTTTTCAAAATTCCCCCCAGACACCAATTTAGTCATTGGGATCCCGGACATGGATACCATATTTTATCAAATCTCAGCTATTTGCTTGTGGAGGATTATGTGCATTAGGTTGTAAAGTTGGGTAGGAGTAGGTGAGCAAAATAAATCAGGGATTTTTAGTGGTTTCAACCATTTGTTAGACTTAATAGAACATTATTATGAAATTACAACATTATGGCATTTGAAACCCAAATTGCACAATCTAACAATCCTAGATGTGGTCAGGCAGGTGGATGTTGATAGGGTCTTAAGTTACTAAGCCTGTTTGACCTCACACCTTTCTTGTTGGGGAGGAAACAGCCTTTTAAATAATCTTATAAATGACACTGTGTTGTTTCAGATATGATGTTGGCAAAAGTCCGGGGGACAAAACTCCAATAGCTGTGAAGGTCAGTGTCGCTTGTAATTACATAGCTTCTTACCCATTTCAGGTCAACCTGACCTTATTGTTTATGCCACTATCTGAAAGGCCTGGTGAAGCTGCCAGACAGCTGTTTGGGAAGTGAAACTAACATGCAGGTATGTTCCAAAGTGCCACTAGAAAAGAATTTAAGCTTCTACTCTCTCTCTCTCTCTCTATATATATATATATATATATATATGCAGATGGCATGGAAACTGCCAGTTAGAAGGGACTGTATTATAATCTGAATGATTTTTGAAGGTAGAGGGTGAGTACCTGCACATTCAACATAGTCTTTACACTGGTTTACACACACACAATCACACATGAAACAATCACACATTCTTTTTCCTATTTATCCCTGCCTTCCCTTCCTATGCTTTCCATGTCAAATTTTAGTCTGCAGCCTTCTTGGAGCAGGGATGTATTCTCTTACACTCTACAGAGTCATACACCCTGATGGTGATATAGCAGTAGCAGTCATAGTAAGAGAGGATATTTGTCACATGAAAGTCAATATATCAATGGTCCCCCTCAACAGAGGTGATAAATAGCCCACCATTGCTGACAGTCATGTAGATAAAATCTGGACCACTTTAGGATTAAATTGGTTCCCAGTTTCACTTGGCACGTTGTTTCCATTCTGTCCATAACTGTGTGTTTTATCTTTGCTGCATAAATACTGTAACTCAAACCAACAATTTGTTCCAACGCCAGTTTGCTTTGTATTGGTTATTTTATGTACCTCAGATTTCCCCAGCAATTAGTTGAGGCCGGGAAAAATTTCCGTAACCTCTCATTAAAAGAGTGCAAACAAGTTTAATATTTAATTATGATGAGCACTGCTCCAAATGGCTGTGCAGTTCTTCAAATGGTTGAGTGGACACATTTTGGGATGCTGCCTAGTTGGCAAATAGTTTCTGCCTCCATGAACAAAGGGGACAGGATGCAGTGAACATCTGATGTGTTAAAATTGATTTACAGGAAAGTGTCCTATCTGGGAATGTAGGTGAGCTTTGATTTGGCAATATGCAACTCATTAAGCTACATGCTCCAGGTTGCATTACTGAGTATGTGTGAATCTAGCACAATGAATGATGCGATATCACCATTAAAATAAATCACCTCATTCAAATACTTTTTGATATACTCATTTGACTTCCTCTCTGCTGGTCTTCTCCATCTCCTGCCTCCTCCAGATTTACCAAAAAATGTGCCAATTTCTCCTGAATATTATCTTCATAGTCACTATGTCTATTTGTGTAATGAACCACACATCTGAGTTTTCTGAACTCTAGCGTTTTGTCTCATAATCCCGTCTACTGAAAATATAGTTTCCGCCATGGTACACCATGACTCTAGGGTAGAGGCTAAAGATTCCAACATTCAGGTGTATTACTATAAATATGTGAACAAGCACATGTGATGCTAACAAAAGGCATTGAAATGGGTCCCCACTCTAGTTCAGACTTCTAAATGCATGGGCCTTCTTTCTCCACAGAGAACCAATCAGTTATTGATAGCCATTGTTTCGAAGGTTGTATGCATTGTTTCTGAAGGTTGTATGGTTGAGAAGTAATAATACTAATACTAATGATAATAAACCATTAATAGAATCCAGCTGAACCCTAATAAATTCAAAGAGGAAGAGACCAGTGATATTGAAATGGCAGAAGGCCAGTTTCGCTTCACACTGTTATATTGAGCAAACCGAAGACTATGTATGCTAAGCTATAAACCTCTAGTACATGGGCATCTTTCTAATACGTAATTTATATTGTAGGGCAAAAGAAAGTCTTGTGCCTTTTAACAAGCTATGTAACATCAAGCACAGCTAGTAAGTAGTTTGACATCTGCCATAACATTTTGTCCTATGAACTGCCCAAGGTTGTTTGCTCCATGCTTTATCAAGGCAACACGTTTGGGGATTTCTGTGCTGACTTTTAATGTTAAGTGCCTGAAGGAGTTATCCATACAAAGATTTTTAAATCATGTAAGTTGAAGAGATCCAATCTGGCAAACTTTTAAGAAGGCCCTCACACAATAGAATTATGATTTTTCTACCTTGTGGTATGACCTTTGATTTTTTTTCTGGAAAATGGGAGACCATGAACTTGAAACTCATAAGAATATTGACAAGACTGGTCATCATTCAGAAGTCCTCTAAAAAAAGAGTGTCTTGTGATTTTATCAGTGTAACACACTTTCCAGTCTTTAAGGACTTTGCCCAGTCTCTAAAGATTGTTCAGTCTGCTTCCCCTGCAAAGCTGTTTAGCACTGCTTACAAAAGGTTGTTTTCGAGGTTACCAGCATGAGTTTGACCAAACTGCGGGAGGTAGTGGAGGACAGGGGTGCCTGGCGTGCTCTGGTCCATGGGGTCACGAAGAGTCGGACACGACTAAACGACTAAACAACAACAACAACACAAAAGGTGGTTGTTGTTATTGATTAAATTTGTATTCTGCCCTTCATACAAAGATGTAGCAGGGAGGCTCTCAATATAAAAATACAAAATGAGAACATGTTGTAGTGCAACATTACTTTAAAAACAGCCTGAGGGCGGAAGTGTGGACTATGAGATTGAAGAGGCAGCTGGGCAATAGAAATGGAGAAATCCTCTTTTTGCTTTTTGGCATTACTTTCTAAGTAACTGCCCACTTCTCATGACACACACACACACACACACACACACACACACACACACACACTTTTCTGCGGGAGAAAGTCATGTTAAGATCTTAAAAGGACATTTGGGCTACACAGTTAAGGAGAAAGGATATCTGAAATGTAATTTACAACCAGAAGGCTATGGAGTTTGCAAGATGCCAACAAGTTACTATGTGGTTAAGTGTAATCTGCTGCTGCCTCCTGTTTCTGGACCTGGTCCTTTCACCTGTGCCCTGGAGCTTGAATTGTAGCCTAGGTATGATCTTGCCATGGCCTATCTTCTAGTACTGATCTTGTGAAAGTTTCAAACACCCTGACAACTTCTCAAAAATGGACAAGGCTGCCCCTACCAAAATTCCCTTTAGCGAGACAAAAACAAAAGCCCTTCCTTCTTTCCACAGACTGTGGGCGTCCTCCCCCTTTTGACATTCTATAAGACCATTCCTCCCAATTACATGACATTTTTTATGGCAACATCTCTAGTTATTGAGAAAGATTTTGTCTTATTTCTTTGCATGTGAAGGTTGGATTTTGATTGCCTGATTTATTCTTGCTTATGATTCCTAAATGGATTTTCAGAACACCATTTATGTTCATTTTTGAGCACATATATATAAAAAATATCTATGGTAAGAAACGTTAATGGGATGTTTATGTGGAATAGAGAAGAGAAATGGCTTTGTAATATAAGTCTGCTGTCAAAGTGCCACCTGATGACAAATAACTGGTCGATAGTGGGCTGTAACTTCTTTGATCTTGTCATAATTCTGGTGACATCCTGCCTATTCCATATCTTTGCTTTGAATTTTTAGATATTCGTAAGTCAGCTGTGTGTTGAAAATAGAAACTTCTGGTGGTGATAAAGAACACATATATTCAAAAGCACTTGCTGTACTTTTCCATTCTCTAGACCTAAAAAAACTTAAGAGGAAGCATAGAGTAGTGCTGAAATTAATATTCAGAAATATTCAAAATATGGTAAAGTTTCCAAATTCACTCTACAAACTTTGTGCAGCGCATTCTGAATTTGCATTTTTCAAAAGTTATTTCATTTTGTTACACATAGCAATACAGGTGTTTTAGAGTCACAGAAAGAAGGCTTGCATGTTTGACATCATATGGTCCACAAGTTAATAAAGAGCAGAAAAGTGGTTATTGCAGGAATCTAGAAATAATACTACAATGAATAAGATAATGATTCAATGGAAGCACAATGGAGCGGTTAATGAAAATTCATGGGATACAAACAAATCCAGATAAAAACATACTTTTCAGGAACATGTCAGACCTAAATTTGTCTTTTGACGTAAATAATGAATGACCACCATGTAGCTACATATTCTGTAGGTTTGTCTTTACCCCTGGAAACTCATAAAGAACGAGTATGTTTTTTCAGATATTTTGATAAATGGAGCCATCTTAAACCAAGTAAAAAGGGAAAATGCCATGTTAGTCCTCCATCCCTGAACAATGGTTAGTCAAGTGGTGACAAGCACTGCATTTTGCTTGACTTTATCCTCCCAAAATTTGAATAAGACTTACTTACTGTCATCCCTTGATCATTTTGATTTTGACTGGCTTGAAATACAGGGTCTCATAAGCTGTCAGTTCCTGAAATACTGTCAAAGACTCAATGGGTTGGATCAAACTACCCATGGATGGGACTTTACCCATGGGATGCTCTGCTGGAGGAAGGGAGGAGCAACCATTTTTATTGACTCTCCACCCCCCTGAAATCCCCTGTCCCCACCAAAAAGGGACGTGTGGAAACGTGGGGCAAACCCCGCCCTCTCAGCGATGCTGCATATGCAAGGCACAGTCTCTGACCAATACATGATTAGCCTTATTCTAAAGAAAAAATCTGACTTGCTCATGTAAGGGCTTCAAAGAAAGGGGCAAGAACTCTGACCAGGCTTCCTTTCCCCATTTTGGAAATGCTGTGTGTGGGTAAGGCCTGTCATGTATGCCTTGTGTGCCTGGTTCATGTAGCATTATTGAAAGGTGGAGCTTATGCCACACATTCAAACTTGCCCTTTTGTGTGTTCAGACTGAAAACCAGAAGATGACTAGAATTACAAACTTGCAATACTAAAGGAACACAACTCGCATGTCACAGAAGTGGTTAACTGACTGTCAGCTCATACTCCTTCACACTGTTGTTATGAGGATAAAAATGTACTTTTACTTGCCCCAAGCCCTTGAAATAGAGTGAAAAGCTTTGAAAAGAAATGCGTGCATTCACTCCTTTAGTAGTTACGACTTATTAATATTTTGTGCAATCTACTGTAAATTCACTTAAATTAAAAGTGAGCCAACTTGACCAATCCATTTCCAATTCAGGATTGCTCGCTACAATTGAATGTATATTTTAAGAGTACAGTGTTAAGAGAAATGCTACCAAACCATGATACAAAATTGGTATCATTTGTAAGATTATCACAGCAAATTCAGGAGGGGGGAAATCAGCGAAGTACCTTGAAGACATGATATTGGCACAAAAGATGTAAGATCTGAAGGAGATGATTGGTAGCCTAATGTACAAGGGATTCGTTCTTCAAAAGAAACATCTGTAAGCGGTACTCCCTGTTGCTTGGATGGCCGATCAATGAACATTTGCATTCCAATGGCCAGCTCTTGTGAAAATAAATTGAATAGCATTTTAAGAGGCTGGAACAATGTATTATGTAAAGGATCTTTTGTTCTCTAAGTTCAGCAAGATCAAATATGCGGTGATAATAAATCTTTTAAAAATGGAGGTGGAGGGAGAACAGGGAAACGTCAGTTTTGATTAACCACTATTTTATTCAAAGTGATTTTAAGTGAAGTCTCAAGTAGATGCATTTATTTTATTATGTACCCCAGAAAATCGGCATCTTGAGATAGGCATTTTATGGTTTGTAAAGACTTCTGCCCAAATGTACAGTGGTACCTTGCGTTACATACGCTTCAGTTTACATACGCTTCAGGTTACACACTCCGCTAACCTAGAAATAGTGCTTCAGGTTAAGAACTTTGCTTCAAGATAAGAACAGAAATCGGGCCTCGGCGGCGCAGCGGCAGCGGGAGGCCCCATTAGCTAAAGTGGTGCTTCAGGTTAAGAACAGTTTCAGGTTAAGTACGGACCTCTGGAACAAATTAAGTACTTAACCTGAGGTACCACTGTACAAGGATGCAATTCCTTGTAAATCAGCTTCTAGAGGAGGTGTGGGGAAAACAATGGCCACCCAGATGTTGCAGAGCTACAATACCCAGCATATCGGATCATTGGCCATGCATGTTAAAGCTAAATAGAGTTGTACAGTAGTTCAGCAACATTTGGAGGGCCAAAGGTTCCCCACCCTTGTTCTCTAGGAAGGTGCCTCCTCCTTTCCCCCCTCCTTTGCATCCCTATCTTTCTGGTAGAAGAAATCCTGGCATTCATCTCTTGATCACACTGGATTGTCAGTGTGGTATGCCTGCCTTTCTTTCCAATCATTTGCCCCTCCAGCTAACGATCCATTCAATTCCCCCCACCCAGCTTTGGAGCACTCCAAGGCTGCAGTAGGAAAGACTGTGAAGTTTGGGTCAAAACCTGAGACATTTGTGATCCCACTGTTTATGGGTATGGGTATGATCTTTGCTCCCATCTAAACAATCTTCTCATCTGAAGCTCTTTTATTTTCCCTTTTAGTTCTTGTAATAAACTTTACTGCATATAGCCAAAGAGCTTTGAAAACCTCTCATCCATTCACGGGACCGATTAATAGTTTGCAAAATGACATGTACATTGGCAAAGTACACAAAAACGAAAACCTATGCACTGTATTTACTGCACATAAAACACAGGTCAGTTAGTCAGTAAGTTAGAATCATTAGCAAAACTCAGCTGGTCAAATAAAGTAATATAAAGCTGGTTATCTAATAATAACTGGCACATCATCTTGAGCTGTTTTATCCAAATACTATAAAATAATGCTAGATAATGAATTTCCCTTGGGTCAGCATATAGTGGGCAGAATAATAAAAAAGTGAGTTATATCTTCAATATGATTACATCCAAAAGCACATTTTCTGTCCTGCTGTGGGATGCCTTTATACTTCTCTTCAAGATAAGCAGATGGCATTACTTGGCATCTAAGTTTTATAAAGGCCCATGTAACTGGGGGAAAGTCAATGTTTGAAATGAATGTACCCCACTAAGATCTTTTTTGATCATAGCATCCCATTGGGAGAAGTGCAGATGATTAATGATTGCACAATCTTTCTGTGCATCATAACCAAAGAAACAATCCCTCAGGGCACAATGGCAGTCAAAGGCCAAGGAGCTTTTTGGCAGCATTTAATTTGCCAAAAATTTTTTTTACACCCCTTTACCTCACCTCTGAGCCTTAATTGTTCCATCCAGCACAGTTTAGTAGGACTAGTAACTTACATGAACCAGTATCTCAAATAATTCAGGTCAGCTCTTGCTATTATAGATGGTAACCTGAGCCTAGCTGTAAGAAGATCCATTGCTGTACCTGTGGGAAATTCTGGGATGATGCTTAGATTTTTATTCCCTGCAGAATTTCTCCTATAGAAGTCAATGAAACCTGTTTACTAGAACAGGAGAAAGTAACTACAGCTTATACTACTAGCATAGGAAACATGGTAGAGTAGTATCAGTGACAAGCTTTTCCTTTCAGTGATATGAAAACAATAATTCTGGAATTAATGGAGTCAAAGCTCCTGGTGTTAAGAAAATAAACTAAGTACAGTGGTACCTCTGGTTAAGAACTTAATTCTTTCTGGAGGTTCATTCTTAACCTGAAACTGTTTAGCTCCCGTTGTACCACTTTAGCTCCCGTTGCTCCCGCGCGATTTCTGTTCTCATCCTGAAGCAAAGTTCTTAACCCGAGGTACTGTTTCTGGGTTAGTGGAGTCTGTAACCTGAAGCATCTATAACCTGAAGCGTCTGTAACCCAAGGTACCACTGTAGTTCATTTTTCATAAAGTGAAGAAGAAATACTGCTAATAGAAATGGCAATGCTGGTTGGGAAGCCCAATGCTGTGGATTAACTTCAACACACACCACTTCTTGAGGGTCACCAAACCTCCCAGAAGGGCCTCAGAAACCTCTCTGTTCTCTTAGGAGTAAATAGGCTGGCACTCTCTTTCAAATCTTACCCAAAGTGGGAAATCAAGAGACTTTGACCAATGTAGGGGAAACATTCTGAGAACAAGGAGACGATACAACTGGATATGTAGATTACATCTATTTCTGTTAGGCCAGAATCTAATATATTACTTTATACTCAAAGTAAGCTCTGCAAAATGAGGACAGCCATGGCATTCTGTCACTCTTTGGCCCTTCTACAGCACTACAAAACCTCTCTACATCACTTCCAAATTGCCCCTTTCTGTTTGTCTAGCAGAAAATAAATTGTGCCTTAGAGTTATCTTCAGTTGCCAAATGTCTCCTTGGTGCCAGAGGCACCTCTATCTAATTTGGAATGCTCAAATCAAGCTGCTCCATTTTTCTCCAAGGGGATGGTCATGCTCTGGGTTAACTTCACATGACACACTATTTCAAAGGAGCAACTGTTTTATCATGCAGCTCTGGGCAAGCAAACTGCTTCAAGGGGGCAGAAGAAGGTGGCCAAACAGCATGCCTCAGCTATCTCTCAAGAAGTGCACATATATTAACTTCTAATTAGGCAGCTTACTGCAACTCAGCCGTCACATTGTTATTCCCAAGTATCTTAAGGATTTCAGAGGGGAAAATTGTGGCACTCAGTTGTATAGGATCCAAGGGGGGGTGGAGATGGTTACAATACAATAAAACAGTAAACCAATAGTCCAATAAAACCAGTTTAGCACAACTTCTAAAGCAGATAAAAATACAACATATCCTTAAAACTCCAATAAAGCCACAACCTGGGCTTTACACTTGCATCAGTGCAAGTCATACGAGCTGGAAACTTGTAGAATCTTTTGGCAGACAAACTTCCACAATCAGAGGAGCTTCGTAATGTGCACACTATAAGCAGTTTGTTGTTCATTATGTGAAATTTATTTTTCTGTATGTGTTTATTTTCTTTGTTATGGACTTGTGTTTGAAGTACTGAAAATGTCTACAGTTTTTTGTAGAGTATACCATTTTTGTGTGTATAATACAACACCCCCATGCCCCACACTGTACTATGAACCTTTCAGAACTGGATGGAAAGTGTTCATGTAATTTTGAAGAAAATATTTTCTAAATGCTTTACATGAGATTGAAGTAAGTAAATACTCAGAGAAGATGCACTGAAATCAATGGAGCTACTCTGTGTAGACTCCACTTGGAGTAGTGTGTCCACTTCTAAGCACCACAGTTTTAAAAGAATATTGACAAATTCAAACATGTTCAGAAGAGGGTGACCAAGAAGATAAAAAGTCTGGAAACCAAGCCTTCATGTGAGGGCAACCAAGTACATGTGAGGGAGTTGGGAATGTTTAGCCCGGAGAAGAGGTGATATGAAAGCAATCTTCAAGTATCTGAAGGGCTGTGACATGGAAGATGGAGCTACCTTGTTTTCTGCTGCTGCAGAGAGTAGGAGCTGAACCAATTGATTCAAATTGCAAGAAAGAAGATTCTGACTAAACATTAGGAAGAACTTTCTGATGGTAAGAACTGTTTGACAGTGGAATGGACCATCTCAGAACATGGTAGACTCTCCTTCGCTGGAAGCTGAATGACCATCTATCAGGATTCTTTACCTGTAATTTCTGAATTGTAGGGGGTTGGACAATATGTCCCTTCCAACTCTATGCTTCTATGAGTATGACTTACTTGGATCTCAATGTTTTTCTGTACAGAAGCTTTTCACAAAGGCTTCCATGGTGAATATCATAGATTTTCTTGCTATCTTGCCCTCAGTATTAAACAAATGCAAACTGTATTGAGGTTGAACTGATGCCAGAAGGTCAGAGTTCTTTCATGGGAATGTACCTTATCACTTCTCTTTCCCAATGTCTGTACAACAAGGTTGATTGTTTGCAGCTTTATCTGAGAAAAAAGAAAAGTTCGATAATATCAACTGAGGAAGAAATAAAATTCTTTTTTCCCCAATAGAAAATTCTTGCTGTATTTGATTTCTGTGTTCTGGAACCAATTTAGCTGTGGAAAGCCAAGGTAATGGAAACTATCTTAAAAATGGCAAATGCATCCAAGTTTAACTTCCTGTCTGCATGAATATCATTCTTATGGCTGTTCGTCCCCACCCCCCAAACCTCTCTTGTTATCTCTGAACATAACTGTGATCTATACAATTCTCCCAGCACAAAAAGTGATGTGTTTGAGATATGCACTGTGTATGGTAGGCATTGTTCAGTAGACTAACAAGAAATAACTGTTTTATTTGATAGCGGACACAAACAGTATCAAACTAATGGAAAGCATTCTGCTTTTGTGAATGTTTCCTGTTAGTAATATAACAGGACAAAATTTTTCAAGCCTTTAAATCCTAGCAGCTTCTTCGGAAGTGGCCCAGCTTAATGGAGTGTGTGCCATTGCCCTACCTGCAGCCCTGCTGCTCATGCCAACCTGGATGGAAGGCGAGGGAGCAGGGAAATCGTAGCACCAATCTGAAACTGGCGTTATTGGACCCAGATTAGGCCTGGTGTCATTAAATGACAGTGGGAGACTGACTCAAGATAATAATAATAATAATAAATTTTATTTATATCCCGCCCTCCCCAGCCTTAGCCGGGCTCAGGGCGGCTAACAACAATAAAACAGTACAAAAGTACAGCATAAACAACACTCTAAAATCATTCATTCTAAAATTAATTTTAGAATCCCAGGCTGGCTTAGACCTTCCTCCTCTTTCCCCCTGTAATGGTTGCCTGTGTGCATCTACCCCTTCTCCCCAATGTTTGATTGAAATAATAATGAAAGCCTAGGCAAGGCTTCCAATTTGCTTTGGGGCCCAGATTCCGGTTGGTTTGGTTGCTGGTCCAATCAGGGCTGCTCCAAAGTGCTGAATCAGGAGCCACACCAGATCCGTAGGATAGAGTGTGAGGAGTACAATCCTTGTTTAAGACCCTTACTTTTGTTTTACATATTGTGTATGGCTAAGAACATGGAGTTGCAGATCTAAGGGAACAAAGCACTGTTTCAGGCAATCCAAACTTCCTTTTTGCCAAGCTGAAAAATGGTGGGGGGGGTGGTGGTGGAGGTGTTTCCCCATTCAGCCCTGCCAGCCTCTAGTGCCTGCAGAGTGATGCAGGGCCATTTCATCAGCACATATATCCCTATCCTCGGTGTAAGTTTTTTTCTGGGGACAGCAGATGATAACAGAATAACATGGAGGAAAGCACTTCTTCATATAAGCCAGAGACCTATGTCATGTAAGGGTTTATCTGTTAAAACTAGCACTTTCAATTGCTCCTGGAAACAAACAGGAAACTAGTGAAGATGTTTCAACACAAGCAAGATGTGATCCATTATGATGTCAGTGGCAATTTCTGAGCTGCTTTCGTAGATATTGCTAAGGCATGGCTAGCAGTAGGCAAGTTATTTATATTGGCTTGAGTAGTGAAATAATCTAGGTTTTGCTGAATTAGTTTTTCTGTGTTGTTTTCATTTGCTCCTATGGTTAATTGCTCAATCTGCTTTGAAATTAGCTTTCTTCCAATAATATATTTACAATAACAGTTTCAATTGCTGCCTTTCCAAAAACAGCTAGTAAAAGCTAAAATTATTTTCTTTTGTCTTTGCTATTCACCCCATGCTCGAATTATTCACAACACTATTCACACTTATGGAGGTTGAAGAACTGTTTATGGGAGTCAGCCTGGAAATAAAGATGCCTTCTGAGAACCAAAGGAGGAGAGGCTAGGCTTGCAGGTCTGCTCCTCATGGACCACATTGACCTACACTAGTTCATCATCATCATCATCTTCTTTTTTTTGCTTCTTGTACAAGCAGATACTAACAGTAAGTCACAATTTGTCTATTGACAATTGAGACAAATGGTTCTACCCAACCCAACAGATACTACAAATGGAAAGAGCGCATGCTGACACAGGAAGATGTATGCTTAAAATCATTGCCAAATAGTGAGCATCAGTCTTAGTCTATGGGAGCTCTTGCATAATGTTTAAATAGGCTAAGTCTTGCAATCTAGAGCATAGCATGCTACAAAATCAGATAGAGGCAGAAGTGTGCTTGAGCAGCAAGGAGCTCTAGATCGCTCAGCTGAGCCAGGCAGTACACCACAGGTAAACTGAAAACAGCTGGGATAGAAATATGCCAGCAATCACTGGGATACACCGGAAATAGTTGAAGTAAACCAGTGTGGTGCCCTGGTTACATTGTTAAACTAGGATCTGGTAGACCAGGGTTCAAATCTCCACTTAGCCCTGCAGCTCACTGGATAACTGTGGGCCAGTCGCTGTCTCAAAGCCTAACCTACCTCACAGGCTTGTGAGGATAAACTATAGACCACAACTAACTCCTTGGAGAAAAGGCAGCATATACATGTAAACAATGTCATAAAGCTGCACAAATATGCTTTGAAAGGAAAAAAATGTGCAATTCGGCCTTGATGCTGAAAGCTCTGAGGACTGGGTTTCAGGATTCTTAGCTCTGACTGAACATCTACTAAGCACTACAAACAAAAGAAATGAAAAGCAGATGAGTTTTGAAATACTAAATATCTCTGGGGTTTGGAGTTTAATTTTTTTCATCATGATCTTGTTTATAACTTGTAGAAACCATGAAACCAATTCTAGGAGTTCTCAGTGTTCAGCTGATTCAAGAATGTCTGAAAGAACTCAGGAAGAGCAATCTAACCCCCCACCCCTTACACTGGGTTGGGGGAGTTGGGTTAGGCAGAGGTGTCCCTCTGCCCAAATCTCCCAGCTGAGCTGAACTTACCGCTGTTTTGCGACTGTGTCAGATTCACTCACCCTGTAAGCAGAAGGATTACCATTGCAGTGGTGAACCTACCACTCTGCAAATTCCCACTAGTGGGAGCAGGGAGCTTATATATACAGTGGTACCTCGGGTTACATATGCTTCAGGTTACATACGCTTCAGGTTACAGACTCCACTAACCCAGAAATAATACGTTGGGTTAAGAACTTTGCTTCAGGATGAGAACAGAAATCGTGCAGCAGCGGCGGCACAGCAGCAGCAGCAACAACGGGAGGCCCCATTAACTAAAGCGGTGCTTCAGGTTAAGAGCAGTTTCAGGTTAAGAACAGAACTCCAGAACAAATTAAGTACTTAACCCAAGGTACCACTGTATTGTGAAATCTTGCCACCATCCCTCCAACATAAGGATGTTGAAACATAGCAGTACCCATGAGGTGGGAGGCAGTAAAGATGGAGTCTTTACTGAGGGGTCTGGCTGTTGTTTGGAGCTGTCCATTGCTCTGGGTGGAATGCACAGGTTCATTTTGTGGCCAAGGACAGAACCAGTGAATTTCACTTGGAGATGGAGGCATAGTCAAGTGACAGTTGGACTTTGTACATTCAGGAAATGGATGATCGTGAGTCTGCTTCCAGTCCCAGCAGGCTGGATGTGTCCTGGGGATTGT
Organism: Podarcis muralis; assembly: GCF_964188315.1. Taxonomy (NCBI): domain Eukaryota; kingdom Metazoa; phylum Chordata; class Lepidosauria; order Squamata; family Lacertidae; genus Podarcis; species Podarcis muralis. The sequence continues at coordinate 48,363,158 of NC_135660.1, forward strand.
TGGCACCCAGAAGAGCAGGCTTTCAACCTCAGCCCTCCAGATGTTTTTGACCTATAACTCCCATGATCCCTAAGTAGCAGGACCAGTGGTCAGGGATGATGGGAATTGTAGTCTCAAAACATCTGGAGGGCCGAGGTTGAGGAAGCCTGTGGTAGAGGCTAATTGCATGATATCTGCCGCAGGCTAATTCCATTTTGCCTGTCTCTTCAAGGAGCACATATGGCAATGTATGCTCTCACTCTCATCTCCTGTTATGCTTAACATTAATCCTGATGGAGGATTCTGAAGAACTCAGAAGTTGTCTCACTGATTTGCAACATCTTGGTTGGTCCTAATAAAGAGATCACCCTACTGGGTGATTCTTCTTGGTAGCTCAAGGAGATCACAGCTCACCTAACACATCCTTCACAACTTTCCCTCCCCCTTTTATTTTTGTCAGAGCAATAATTTAAATCCTGCTGTTCTTTATGTGCATGCGCACAAACCCTCACACACAGAGCACAAATATTTTGCTTTCCGTTAAGGTTTATCTTCCAGCTTGGAAATGTTTGTTATCTCAAAGATGTTCTAGACATTCTGTGCCATCTTGCATGGAATGCAGACAACTCAAGCACTAAAACGTCCCCCAGGACATTTCTACAATGATATTTTGTGTAGAAAAACCATGTGTGAAGCTTTCACAGGGCTGCTGCTTCCATGAATCATTCTGATTACTCAAACTAATGGTGAATAACATGCAATTAATTCTAAATGACTGCCTTTTGTGAATATTTTCTTCTCCTTTTTTTCTTTTCTTTTTTTGGTGCTGCCATGCCAGAATTCCATCAATCCTGACAAAACCTGTCCACTGTTTGGATCAAATGGATGACTAATAAAAATCTAAAATTACAAATAAAAATAGCAGGGCTACTGGTAATGCACTGTATTTTTCCCCTCAGGTGGCATTATCATTTAAATAAAGCCATCCAGCCAAGCTGACAAAAACCTGGACAGAGGTTGAAATAGACTCCTGATATGGTATTGGAACAACATGTAAAAGAAATTCCCAGGGAGTAACAGCTGTAGCATTCACATAAATGTTGCCACTGTGTGATGTTTCATAAATGATAATGGTCCAGTTATGGGCTATGTTCTGGCAATTTTGTTAGGCTTGCTCTCTGCCAAGACATGCCATTGAATAAGAATGCCTCCTTAGCAGTTCTGGCAAACAGTAAATCTGTGCCATCATGTTTGGAATAGACACAGTCATAACAAAGGGCTTCAGAATAATTTATTTCCTAGCATGCTATCTTTCTGGGCTTCTCATACATCCTTCCCTACAGGTTTTATTTGGAATAATAGCAACAATGAGGTTCAGCTGCCTGGGGCAAACTATCAATTGAATCACCTGAAAGTTGGTTTATTATTATTATTATTATTATTATTATTATTATTATTATTATTATTATTATTATTTAAAACAAGCAGCTACCAAACTTTCCCTTGTCCCCTCAAAAGGACTGACCAACTCAGAACAAAGCCATTTGGATACAAAGCAAAAATAATGAAATCAAAATGCTAGGCAGGTATCTCAGCAGGATATTACTAACCATTAATCTAGTCCAACTAATTGGCACTTGCAGAGGGCAGGATTTTTCAGCTCCCTACCTTTTGAGTTTAAAAAGAAAAGAAAGCGATGTTTTAACAGCTTGCCACTGTGGTCTGGCCACAGTGCAACGTCAAGTGAGTTTGTCATGCTTCCAGCTTTAAAAACAAAAAGAAAAAAGAATATATGGGAATGTGAGAGCATATTTCATATGAATTGCCTTGTAAAACCTTCCTATGCAAATTGTAATAATGTCACAAATCACAGCGGGGCTTGTTAGCAGCCTTTGGGACTTTTGTCTGAGAATTGGGTGGTAAAGGGGGAAAAGACTATATACATATGGGGCTTTAAAGAAATGGGTATATAGAGGTTTATTTAATATGAGTCAGGCATCAGTGTAGGACCCATTTTCCACGCTGAGGTATATGGATTATTAATAATATGAAGAAAGTACAACTGATTTGTGTGCAAAATGCTGCTTCTTTTTTTAAAGCTCTCTAACATCAAGTTGCGGTGCCAGGTCCAAACCCAGAAGTAGCATTTGTAGATATAATAGTTTAGAGATGCTGCCTTCTTTGCCAGGACTTGAATTACCCACGTTACCAGACTTTTATCCTACCTGCTTGAACACAGAACACAGAGCAATGAAAATCGCAGTGAAGAGTTACATTCATGTATATGGGGATAAAATGGTGGCAGAGGTGGAGAAATGGAGTTCTGGGCAAACATCAGTTGAGGTATGGTGGGATGCTACAGCTTCACCCCTGCCTGAGGAAATTTTGATGCAACAATGTGTCTGAATACAATAAGCTGAAGAAAGATGGAGGTTATATTTATTTTGTAGTGACTAAAGCATGGGTAGGCAAACTAAGGCCTTCCAAATCCGGCTCGCGGACGGTCTGGCCAGCATCATGTTTTTACATGAGTAGAATGTGTGCTTTTATTTAAAATGCATCTCTGGGTTATTTGTGGGACATAAGAATTTGTTCATTCATCCCCCCCAAAAAAATATAGTCCGGCCCCCCACAGGGTCTGAGGAACAGTGGACCAGCCCCCTGCTGAAAAAGCTTGCTGACCCCTGCCTTAGAATAAATCTTGGTATCAAGATCCCCTTGCAGGCACTTGGTCTTCAACATACTTGATGAGAGAATGCAAAACAAACAAATAAGCTTTTCTGATTATACCTATCCTGAATTAGCAAATAAATTTACGTGCTGCATTATTTTGTACTCTTGCATGTCACTGAGTTACCCATCCTCCATAATACTGTGGTATCAGAGGCTGGATAAATCCATGAAAGTTACCCACCAAGCCCTGGTTCATGCATTAGCTGACTGGTGTGCCTGCTCTCCAGATGTCTTCCAATGTAGGTGGCATACCATACTAAAGGAAGCAGATTCAAGATACCTTGATTTTCCATGATGTCCCCTGCCCCCTTGGAGACCCAAGCGTGTGTTTTATGAAACAAAGAATCCTCTTCCATCTCTGCTTCTCAATAAAGATGTGGCCACAGCCCTTTTAAAATGTGGGTCTTTGTCCTGCAAATATTTGTTTGTTATTCAAGACCTGAACACATGCTTTTAACTTTCACTGCAGTCTCAGCATCACCTAGCTGGATGATAAACTAACAAAACACTATTTTTTTGCCATCTTCTCATATACAGTCAGTTTGGGGGCTGTTTCAGTTTAATATCTGCCGAGCCTTTATGCCACAGATGTTTCACAGCAGTAGTAGGAATGATTAAAACAAATCAATAAAAGCACAGGAAGGAAGCTGGCGAGTAGCACTCCAATTAAATACCACCCAACTGTCAAAGGTCCCATCCCAGCAACAGAGAGTAAACTCATCCATCTGCAAGTGAGTCAACTGTTTGCAGCCAACAAAAATGGCTCTTGCTTGTTACTGCATCTGCGGACAGGACTACAAAATGGCAAAAGTCAAAAGCTTGACTATGTTATTCTTGAATTAAGTTACTCACTTGCAGTTCCTTCCCCCCCAGAAATCAAGGTCAGCTGCTTTTGTACATCTCCTACATAGAATGAATAAGAGCGAAGTGCTATAATCATGCTTTTTACTCCTGTCTCAGCAGATAAGGCCAATTCTATATTTGCTCTTCCTTTTATTAGCTTGTTGAAGTGACGTAAGATAAAAAGCATGTGGTCTCTAGATGCCTTATTACAGTACCCTCAAGATTATCAGTTTCAAAAGAAGCAAGCAAGCAAGCAAGCAAGCAAGCAAGCAAGCAAGCAAGCAAACTGGTGAAATTGCTGGGGGGGGGGGGGAATGATGTGGTTCATACATTTGACTTTGTTTCAGAAAACTAGACATGGTTTTTCAGGGTATAATGTGGACTCCTATGGTTGTTTTGCTGTGAAGTCCCCAACATCCAACTAACTCTTGGAAGATACACTTCTTCAGCAAAAACTATAGTCTCAAGCTGGAATATGTCACAGCAAGAAAATACAGTCATACCTCAGAAGTAGAATGGAATCTGTTCCGGAAGTCCCTTTGACTTCTGAAACATTTGGAAACCAAAGTGTGGCTTTTGATAGACTGCAGGAAGCTCCTGAAGCCAATTGGAAGCCCCGTCAGACATTCGGCTTCCAAAAGAACAAATGAAAACTGGAACACTCACTTCCAGTTTTTGATTGTTCGGGAGCCGAAACGTTTGACTCCCAAGGCGTTCGGGAGCTGAGGTATGACTGTAACAGATTTTGCAACATGTTTATTATACATACAAGCTATCCATTATTATATATAATAATAGATACTTTGTAAGGTAAGCAAGTATTATTTATCTCCATCTTAGACTGTGAAACATTGGTTTGCTGTGGCCAGCTAGTGAGTTCAGACAGGTCCTTGGGTTGTATGCCACTGGGAATTATTTTTTAATGTTTCCTCTTTTCATATTGTTGTTGTTGTTTAGTCGTTTAGTCGTGTCCGACTCTTCGTGACCCCATGGACCAGAGCACGCCAGGCACTCCTGTCTTCCACCGCCTCCCGCAGTTTGGTCAGGCTCATGTTTGTAGCTTCGAGAACACTATCCAACCATCTCATCCTCTGTCGTCCTCTTCTCCTTGTGCCCTCCATCTTTCTCAACATCAGGGTCTTTTCCAGGGAGTCTTCTCTTCTCATGAGGTGGCCAAAGTATTGGAGCCTCAACTTCACGATCTGTCCTTCCAGTGAGCACTCAGGTCTGATTTCCTTAAGAATGGATGCGTTTGATTTTCTTGCAGTCCATGGGACTCTCAAGAGTCTCCTCCAGCACCATAATTCAAAAGCATCAATTCTTCGGCGATCAGCCTTCTTTATGGTCCAGCTCTCACTTCCATACAGCACTACTGGGAAAACCATGGCTTTAACTATACGGACCTTTGTTGGTAATGTGATGTCTCTACTTTTTAAGATGTTGTCTAGATTTGCCATCGCCTTTCTCCCAAGGAGCAGGCGTCTTTTAATTTCGTGACTGCTGTCACCATCTGCAGTGATCATGGAGCCCAAGAAAATATACTCAGATATTAATATTTGCATGGTGTTTTTTTTTTTTTAAGTAATGTTTTATCCTATAATTGTTGCACTTTATACAGTATGTGTACTTGGTGGACTTTTCAACTTTTGGCTGAAATGTGGTTATAAATCTGCAAACAAATGAATAAAACAATGTTACCCGAATCTCCCTACCACATTTTGCACTTAACTGTCAGCCTCCAGCATGTGGCTAAATAAACTATGTGCAGCAGACTTTAAATCAAATTTGAACACACCAGTGCCCAACCGTTCTTCTTTAAGTATTTAATTATAAAAGACATGCTTGTGCTTGGATCGGCTTTACCATTAAACAAGATTTGAGATGTAACCGTTTGATTTGCAAAGCCTAAAATAAATGACCACTTTTTCTTAATGTGAAAACAGTGTTGCAGTGCAAACAAATGTCAGCAGTAAATTTTGAATGAGTAAGAATTTATGGAGATGGTAATAATGATGAATATATAAATATGCATTTAGTTCCAACAGGCTACTAGGTGCTTTATTAGATATATGACAAACGGGCCCAGAGCCAGCAAGCTAACAGTTTCTACACACATTTCATATTGACTCATGTGCATGGAGGCATCTTTATGAAGACAGACCACTACAACCAGTGAACTGTATCAAGCTCCTTATAAGGTGATCCCATGGCCCTGCTTCCTTAGGCTAATGTCTGCATGTAACCACAGCTGGTTTGACATCCCTGTCACAGGAGAGATAAGCAGAGTTTCTCTCAGTTCACCATTCATTGTGTACACCAGTCAAAGGCCACGGTGAAAGAGAAAGAACAATGGATTCATAATGAATTAATCAAACCATCAAAAGAGCAATGGTTTTAGTTTGAAATTATTTACATTTTCATTGTAAAAATATTTTTGCAATATTAAGATGTTACAATGCAACACAGGGCATTTCCCCATAATATACAGCACTCTACTCACCTTCAAACAAATGTACACAGAAGTCATCCACAGGCCTTCCCTATATAATATGGGGTGGTCAGGGATCCACCAGCAGAAAGATGCACACAAAGAGGTCAGGGCCCATGCCTCTTTGCCCCTGTTCACACCTTGACTGTTTGAATGTTTAGGAAAATGCCTGTGCAAGCTGGTAGCTGCAGTCATGTTCTTAACTGGCAGCTGAAGCAATGAGCTGTAGAAATGAAGTAGAAACAGCCACCTCAGAATAACCTTGCTGCCACCATAGAGTTGAAGGCATCTAGTCCATTCCCTTGCTCAGTGCAGGACCTACAGTGTAGGATGGGACAATAGCACTGCAGACAGATGGTTGTTCAGTCTTTGCTTAAGTCGTTATAGGAAAGGACTGGCCACCACTATCTCCTGATAAGATCTGTTTAACTATTTTTCAGCTCTTATGGTTAAGAAGCTTCATTCAATATTTAGCCCAAATCTGCTTCTCTGAGATTTCCATCCATTGGTTCTTGTCCTGCCATCCAGGCCAACACAAAGCTGCTCCCATCTTCTGCATGACAGTCCTTCAGATATTTGGAGTTTGCTATCATGTCTCTCCTTAATTTTTGCTTCTCCAGGCAGGAACTAAATGTGAGCAGGAACTAAAATGATTTAGAAAGGGTTATATGTTGGGGAATCAGCTCTGGGTGTGACCAGTAGGGACAAGAAGCTAAGGAACCTACTAGTTACATTTTTGTGCATGGTTTGGTAGCAGGCAGCTGTGGAGGAAGCCACTCAGAGCCAGTGTGGTATAGTGGTTAAGAGCGGTAGACTCGTAATCTAGTGAACCGGGTTCGCGTCTCCGCTCCTCCACATGCAGCTGTTGGGTGACCTTGGGCTAGTCACACTTCTCTGAAGTCTCTCAGCCCCACTCACCTCACAGAGTGTTTGTTGTGGGGGAGGAAGGGAAAGGAGAATGTTAGCCACTTTGAGACTCCTTAGGGTACTGATAAAGCGGGATATCAAATCCAAACTCCTCTTCTCGGGCACCTGGGGCGGTGCGCCCAGGGGCAGGGAAAGATAAGATGGGGTGCACAGCACCCTTAGAGAAGGACGGGGTGTGCGGTGCCCGTAGGGGCAGGGCAGGGTGTGTGGCACCCATAGGGACAGGGTGCGCCATGGGGGCTGGGGCCTCAGCCGCCCTACAGCTGGGAGGAGGCAGCGTGCGGACATTGTGGAGCCTGCGGGCGCCCAAGATGCGTGGCTCGGGCACACTGCAGGCCCTGTGGTGAGTGCCACCCGCCATTTTGTCACCCCATTCAGTGGGGCACCTGGGGCAGATCGCACCTACAGTCCACACCCTCTGGTAGCAGGATTCCTTCTAATTCAGTATCTGTGAATCATTTGTGATCTTGCAAATACTACAGAACATATTTCTCTTCTTCAACTGTTGCTTGTCAACCCCCACAATTAGCCATGAAAAGACAGCAGAAATGCAGGTCCAATATGCAGGGCTTTCAGAAAGTTATAATGTTCTAAATAAAAATGGAATGACAAATAGATTTATCTTCCCACAAGCAAAACATCTAGTAGTAATTATGCACATTTCCTATGCATCTCCATATGTTGCTGTGTATCTGTGAAGAAAACATTTTTGTAATGAAAATATAAATAATTTCAAACTGAAAGTTACTCTTTTTATGGTTTGAGTAATGCACTCAGCAAGGAATCAGCTGTTCTTTCCCTTTTCCCATGGCCTTTGACTGGTGTACACAATAAGCTTGTGAAGTACAAGAAGCTCTGCTCACAGCTCCTGTGTCAGGGAGGTCAAGCCAACTGTTGTGCCCTAAACACACACTTATGGAGATCTTCTGTTTAACAATGATCTGGAATTCGGAGGACAGAAGAAAATGCATTTCCTGGGATCCACAAGTATTGTCTGAGCACTGTAGCATCTGGAATGAGTGAATGCTGGAAACTTGAGGCTAAGGATAACTCTAGATTATTTCTATAAAGTTATGTCACTTAAATATTCCAGGAGTGACACAGCAATATGATAGTTAGTGAAATCCAATAACTACACTTGAACTCAACATTTTGTTAAATCACAAATGAAATCACAATAGTATTTCTGGTGTACCACCACAGCCTGCTCTGTAAAACTGAGCCTAAGTTCCATTACTTCCAGAGTGCTTGTTTCCTTTAAAACTGTTAGTACCCAGAACTACTTAGCAGACCAGTCAATCTCCTAAGAATGGTATTCCAACTCCAATGCTCACTCCTAATTGAGTGATAATGATGGTGTGTGTGTGTGGGGGTCATAAACTTCAGCTTGTTATACTTCCATGTATTAATAAATCAAGGAGGAGATTAGGTGCCATTTTCTTCCATTTTTCTACCTATAAAATGCTATTAGCAAATTACAGCCTTAGCATATCAATTTTTTCTTGACTGTAAAAAGCAGATTTATGGATGACCAGGGACTTTGGCCAATTTCATCATTAGCATATTCAAGATATAGAAAAAGATTTTGAGAAGTTAAGAGTACAGACATTTCAAATCAATCATTGAATGCCAGTGCTTTGAATTTGCTAAAGATGAAAAAGACCAAAGTCATTTCTCAGCCATAAATCTGCTTTAAATTATTTATTTATTCTATCCTCTTCTCAAAATTTTTGCAACAACTGAGATTATTTTTTTAAAAAAATTAAACGAAGTGGGTTCCCAGGAAGGGCTGAATCAACTATATGAATAGGGCTATAGCCCCTTTCAAGTATTCAGCTGAACATAGGAGGGTTAAACCTTTGTAGAATAGTGAGTGGCATGCACAAAAGCCCCACCTCAATAGTCCCACTGGCATGGGCTCTTCTCTGCATTCGGATCTCAAGGGGGCTTCTGAGCATTGTTAAGTGTTATTGTTTAATTGTACATTGAAATGGAAAATAACTCTATGTGTATTGCTAAAGATTTAACATTGTAAAATTCCATTGAGCTAAACTAAATCTCTCAGAGAGCCTAGCAGTTAAAAAATAACCAAGAATGGATCTCTGCTTGCTGCCTTTTCAGGAGGTATTTAACTTAGATGATATGGGGCATTCCATTGCAGATCTCCATTTTGAATGTGTGAGTTAGTCTTTGTTTCCAAGCCACCAAAGAGGATGGTGTGTTAATGGCTCTCTTTCCAGAAGCAAACAGCCTCCAGACTAATGGAGTCTGTGTGGAGAGAAAGAGCTTTGTTTTCAGTCCTGGATACAATAATTCCATATGTCTAAGATATTGTACCTATGCTAGGCTCAGCACATTATATTATGCAATTATCTTGATGTAACATTTTATGTCTGTTTTTGGAACAAGTTCTGTTAGTAAAAATTCTATGCACAGCCTCAAAACTCGCAAATAGAAAAGTATCCATAGAAATGGGACAAGAAGATGGTGAAGGTACCTTTAATGGAGCTATGCTCAGTGCAGAGTCATGATCCAAATATATAAGAATTATTTAATCATCAACGTGTCTCATGAACTAATCAGAGAAGCCAGTCAAGGAATCCTCTACCGCTCTGCAGGATATAGCTGACCATGCACAAATCAACCCTGATGCTGCAGAGGTTGGAGATCACCAAAAGCCTAAACCCTTTTAGATAGTCCTACATCACCATCATTCTGACCAGAAAAACACATCAATCCTGTTTCGGACCTGCCAGGCGAGTGAGGTCAGCTATCTAATGAAGCAGACCCACATAACCTGAATTTACATGCAGACTGCCTGAAGCGCTCCAGAGAGACAAGAAAAGCTGTTGAATCAGCATTTAATTCACTGTCCAAGATGTCTGTCAAAGGGGGTTGGAAGATGGGCTCAAGCCGCAGCAAAAACAGAAACAAAAACCTGATTTATACGGATGTCTGCATGTAGCCTAATACACCAGTGCTCGCCTAGTTAAGGCTACCTGTGAAACTTCCTGCAGTCAGAGAATTAGAGAAGTGGAGCAACAGTAAGGAGGGAATTGTGTGGATATTTTTAAAAATGGATTAACATCCAAAATGTATTTGTCTGAATGTTTGTGAATAAGAAAGGAAGATCTGAAAGCTATTTAGATTATAGCCCCCCAGCACACACCTTAGATGGTCATATGTGGCATGTAAACTTTCTTTCAGAAGCCGCATTGCTACCTCACAGTCTTGGAGAGTGATGAGACCAAAAGCAGTAAGAAAGTGGCTCTTTTCGCAGTCGTGTTTCTGTCAGGCATCTCCAGACTGTCAGTATTTAGCGGGAGAGATTCAGGCACATATTGGAAAATTTAGGTTTATGCAATCAAAGTGGACTACAGCACTCTCGTCACTCTGGTGCCACAAATTCACATTGAGCAACAGCAACAACAAAACTCCTGACTTTCCGTGGAAAGTGATGGTGAAATGCTTTGAAAAGTGTAGAAAGATTCACTGGAAGATAAACCAAGCAAGTCAGGATACATTCCGGACAAATGCTCTTTGTTGAATAACCTCCCTACAAACAAATCATAACAACCACCCCTAGATGAAAAACAGATTCTCTCCCTGCCCCCACCCCCAGTTCATGGACTGAGCCAAAGTGCAGTTACCTATGTGAAGCAGGCAAGGGCAGAAGCGTCTTCCTAGCTCTTATCGTAACACATTGCCTGTCGAGTTAATGAAATTACCCAGGCTGCTAATTGTTTGCAGATCCTTGTTCATAATAAAGAAGTGGTTATTAGTCTAATACCTGTGTATGTCCTTGTTCCAGGTTGTATGGACACCACATGGGAAAAGGTAAGGAGGAGGAAAGTACCGTACTTCATCGCACAGTGCATAGTTAAACTATGGAATTATTGACGGGAGTCAATGATTGCTAGCAATGTGAATGGCTTCAAAGGAGGATTAGATAAATTCATGGGCGCTAAGACTATCAGTGGTTACTAACCATAATGACTAGGCTCTACTTCCACTGTTGGAGGCAGCATGCTTCTGAATATCAGTTGCCAGAAACACCAAGAGGAGTAAGCGCTGTTGCTCTTGAATCCTGCTTGCGGGTTCCTCCTGGGCATATCGTTGGCCACAGGATGTTGGACTAGATTGACTCTTCTTAGGCAATCTGCATTTCTGAAGTTACTGCACTTCAACAAATATTATTTGCATATTTGTTCCTTGGTCCGTTTCTAAAACAGCATGTGTCAATATGCCATTTAGCCTCTCCTGGAATATATTTTGTAAGCAGAAGAGCGGGGGATGAAACATTAAACAGCGTTTTATAGGTTTTTGCCCCTCAGGTAGATAAGCAGTGAAAATAATTGCTCATAGCTTGTGAGATGTTGATTGTTTCCAAGAACATTGCAAACAAAGGTGATTGTCTCCCTTATGCAAATATTTACTTGGTTTCTGTTACTTGCCATGCCCTCCTTCTTCCAGGGAAAATGCTTTCCCAGCCCAGAAGTCAAATACTCTCTATGTTTACACTTTTACAGTTGGCACCATGTCAGCTATTGCTGCTTAAGTTAGCAACCATTGGCTACGTAGAGTAGTGGTGTTAAAACAGACCACGAGCACTTGTAAGAACACAATGTAAGAATATATATTGATGGTACTAGGGGGAAATGAGCATGAGAGAGCAGGTTTGCAACCTGGCATCTAAGCACAGTTAGTTTAAAATTAGTGCTGCTGTTTGGATATACTGTTTGAAAAGGCATTATATGATCAGACTTCAGCTCAGGATTTCATACATGTGAACTCATTGAATATTGATCCAGGTTATGTTTCTGTTGGTTTATTATTCATTCAGTTTTGTCATGAATGTTTAAACTCCAGTGCTTCAAACCTACATAAGAGGACCCTTTTGGGTAAGACCAAATGCCAGCATCCAGCTTCCCCCAGTGGCCAACCAGATGCCTATGGGAAGCCCAGAAGGATAACATGTGCTCCTCAGCTGTCCTATGACTTTCAGTCACCTGAAATTAAATTTTGAGAGGCAATATACTTCTGAATGGCAAATGCAGAAGGGAGTGGGCTGGTGACAAGGCACCCTGCTTGGGAGTTTCCTTAAGGAAACTGGCTATTTCAACACTGCTGAAAGCAGGATGCTTGACTAGACGAACCTTTACACCAATCAGGCATTAATATTGGGCACATTGTGCTACTTCCACGCTATGCCTCATCTAAGGCTTGTGAGCCCATGATAGGATATGGGTGGGGAGGGAGGGAAGCAGCCACTAGCATTGTGAAGCAAGGAAAGCCTGCTCAACTGCTTGTGCAGCCAGCTGCTTGACTCAAAAGATGTGCAGGCTTTTGGACAAGGGCATTCTCATTTTTGAGTATGCCTTTTCAAAGGCTCGCAACTTTTCTAGACTGCCTCTTCCCAGTTCACCACCCAGTGCTGCCACTGTGCTTCAGGTAGAGATAACTTAGATCAGGGTTCAGGAACCTTGGGCCTGGGGGACAAATATAGCACTCCCGGCCAAACACTGCATGAAATTGGGTTGATAGCCATCTGCGGCCACAGATTGACCACCCCTGCTGTAGAATATGAGATGTTTTGAAAACAGCTTGAAAGCAGCCTTTAATGGCATAAACATGTGGTTTGTGAAAGAAAATAAAGATGGTCTAGTTCGCAAGCAGCTTGAAATGCTATATTTAACTTTCACTTCAGAAGACAGATAATAATTAAATGAGCTGAACTGTATAGAGCAGGTTATGTGCTTCATAAAGCACTGAGTGGCAGGTTCAGAAACAAAATGCTTCATTGTAGCCTTGATAGAATCTAAATAAAACTTGCCCCTTTTATTTTGTTTTTAGTTGCAACGTCTGCCTTTAGAAATATTCCTATTTACAGGAACAAAGAGAGAAATTGTTAGAAACTAGATCATCACATTTCTATGAACTGTTCTGAGGCCCTACAGAAGATGGGTCCCTGTTCTACATGATTCTGCCTTACCAATGGCCTAAATAAGTTCAGAGGCTGCAGTATGAGATACTGATTTCTGTGTATGAAAATTGGAAATTAAAATCCAAGAACTACCTACCACCAGCACCATTCAAGGGCCAGTTAGGTCACGTTAGGATTTATTTTATGACATTTTGCCAAAAGAGCAAGAAAAAATAATTTGTATATGCATGAAATGCAACACCACCTCTATCTCTTTCTGTGTGATGTTGAAACTGGATACATCAAAGATCTAATCCTATTTACATATTAAGGATCACTGGAAAGGAAATTTAATATTGCATATATTTAAACCATATTCAGAGCCAGGTGAAAAGCTCAGATAATAGATAAAATTTACCTGAAGTCACTGGAAACGTTCTCTGCCTCTGACCTTCTGATATCTGCATTTCTAAAAGACTGTACTTTTGTAAATTGTATGAATCTTTTTTATGAATTTTAGAGGACTTTTTTAATGATAAAGGAGAGAATGCTTTTTCTCCCCAGTTCCAAACCATGCACCAGAAACTATGCTTTCCATGATGAATAAATAGAATAGAGACCCAGATGTGTCCATGAGGACTATTACATTACCAGTATTTATTCTGGGGCTTCCATTCTAATTACAGCCATATGTCGCACCACTGGCACAATGTACGATAAATAGTTTGCTGTATTTAATTAGCTTCTTTTTTGTGATATATATTTTTTGACCATTAGGTTATGTGGTCTGTGTATTTTTTTTATAAACAATATGTACCCCCTCTATTCAGAACAAGTCTTTTTCAGGTAGGTACGGTTGTACAGATTCAATAGCAATGGCAGTAATAAACATCTTTTGTGTATGTGTAATATATGCGTCCTCTTTAAACATGAAATAGACAATAGGTCCCTTAAGTCCGCTGTGCATTAGGACACCCAGCAAAGCAGAGCCTCAGTGGATGAGTGAGTCAGTGAGAGAATGAGGAAGTAATTCAAACACTGACAGACATCATACTGGATAAAGAGGAAGTCAGTAAGCACACTCCAGAGAGGAATAAGCTGGCAACACTGAACATAAATTCTTTTGATCTCCAAATCACGTAGGCCCAGAAGATGCGGGAGAAAAACAAAGCAAAAATAAAAATAAAAATGAGCGCTTTGCTTTTCTCTCGCAGTTTCCTGGCTGTTGAAGTAATAAACGTAGGAAGTGCAAGATGTCAAATCTGAAGCTGCTTTACAGCTGTTCTTTGAATAAACTGCTGGTTTACCCTTTTCAGCAAGTGTGCCACAAGTTAAATGGAAAGCGTTTGATAGTGCCACTCTACTGTGCATTAAAGTAAATGTGGAGCATCCTTCTGCCTTAGTGCGGTTTCCCCCTCTTGCCTACTGACCTCCAGCAGTGCCCTGTGGAAGAACCAAAAAGAAGTGCAGGCTTGACAATGTTCCCGTAGACAGGCCCAAGGATGAGGTTGGCCACTTACACATCACTAAATGGCAGAACAAAAGAGGGCGCAAGTTTGTGTCAAATGGGCACATAGAATTGTAGTGTTGGAAGCAGTGACGTAGCGTGGGGGGTGCAGGGGGGCCCGGCTGCACCGGGCGCAACATCTAGGGGTTAGGGTTAGGGGGCGCAAATCCATGGGTTAGGGGGCGCAAATCCACGGGTTAGGGGGTGCAAATTACTTGCCTTGCCCCGGGTGCTGACAACCCACGCTACGCCACTGGTTGGAAGGGACCTCAAGGATCATCTAGCCCTGGGGTCAGCAAACTAAGGACTGCGGGCCAGATCAGGCCCAATTGCCTTCAGGATCCGGCCCACGGATGTCTGGATCGGCGTGAGGATTCTGTTCATTCAGGCTGTGCCATTTCCCCCCCAGCGCCATTCCATCCCCCCCACACACCGTGGTGGTGCCTCCTCCCTCCCTCCTCCTGGCTTCTCCCTGCCCTGCCTAGAGGAGGAAGGGGGCTGGGCTGAGCTGGCTGAGCATCATTTTAAGCAGCCCCTCTCTGGAACCAGCCTTTTCGCGCTGCTCATCTTCCCTCTGCCACTTCTGCCACCGCCCTGGTGCTCCTATGGGCCAGAGAGTGGAGCGGATGAGCTCGCTCTGCCTACTCACGAGAAGCAGCAGCTGTGGCGGCGGCAGCCCCAGGGAAGGTAAGCGCAGCGGCTGAGGCTGGGGGTGGGGAGGAGGACTACTTGGCCCCCTCACCTCTTTTTCCAGCTCCCCCCCCCCTGGCCCGCCACAAGGTCTGAGGGACAGTGGACTGTCCCACAGCTAAAAAAATTTGCCGACCCCTGATCTAGTCCAACCCCATGACAGATGGCCATCAAACCTTGGCTTAAAAACCTCCAATGAAGGAGAGTTTGCCACCTTCTGAGGGAGTCCATTCCACTGTCAAGCAGCTCTTACTGTCAGAAAGTTCTTCCTGATGTTTAGTCAGAATTTTCTTTCTCACAACTTGAAGTCAGTGGTTTCGGTAATACTCCAAAAACTCAAATAATATGTGGAGAGAGAGAACAAGACATTCTTAGCATTACTTGAGAAACAGAAATATTAGTACAGCACTTTTAACTCTGCCCTCCCTTGCAATATTGTTTGTGGTTATTTTCATGGTAACTCTGGGGAGGATTTTTTTTTTTAAAATTAAGATGGGAACCACAGCCCAAGCGAATGGTTTGCTCCAGACTATGCAATGCATAGATGGCGGTGGAAAGTCTAGAGCTGCAGTCTCACAGATCATTAACCAACTTTGTTTTAAAAATCAGGTGGAGTGATAGAAGCACTTGTCTTGGGAGCAGGCATCAGGGGTCTTTTACAGTAATGTATTAACAAAAGAACAGGAGGCTTTATTATAGCTCAGTGTGTTTCAGAACACAGGCTCCTTCTTCTGGAGCAATATTAAACCCAGCTGAACTCTACTCTGATTGAAATTAATGAACCTAATTGAACAGTCTCATTGAAATTAATGGACTTAAGTTAGCCATGCCCATTAATTTCAATGGGTCTATTCTAAGTATAACTAATGTTGGATACAGCCCTCAAAAACTGTGGAATAGCTGAAGCAGCTTTGCACAGGTTCTGCTGCTTGTCTGGTACCATGATCATTAGTTGACCCTTTTGAGAAGAAGTTTGCCTTTTTGCATTTATGTATAGCATACAGCATATAGCATTACTAAAATCACAATCAAGCTGTATTATCCCTCTTAACCAGGGTGGAATTTTGAGTGGGAAACTGGTGGGCAGGAAAAAGGTAACCTCTTCAGCATCCTGGTTCTGTTTCAAGTAGCATTCTCCCATGCCTGGTCTTCAAAGAAATTAAATCATGAGAAATCCAATCATGGATGCCCAATGTCTCACCTTATTTGTCTTCCTGAACAGTACCCCTAATGGACCATGACCCAGATTTGATCAATTACTCCATAAAGGTTATCTGTCCAGTGGTAATTGTTATAAGTTTTAAATGAATTTACAAATTACATATAAACAATGTCTTTAGCAATTATTTATAGATACTGGAAAACACATTGTTCCAGAATTCTAAGAAACCCTCCAAATCAGGGCATATTTGAAAGCTTCGTCTTACCATATTGATCTATAATGGCTTCCTATTCCACCCAAACTTTGATGAAAACCTGTTCCTTGATCTCTGCAACCATTGTGCTAAATTTAGTTATGATATCTTAAGAGGCGTCCAATTGCATAGTGAATATAAATATATTCCAGAGGAAAGGTGTGAAATTTGCCATTCATATCAGTGTCTGCTTATTACACTGAATGGGTAGGAAGTGATGAACACACTGGATCACATTCTGAAGGGGATGAGAGAAGCAAATACAATCCTTCTGGTGTGCCCTGGCATTCTGTTTCCCTTTTGTACTGAAAATATCTTTTTAGTAAAAAAAAAAAATGGCAGCAGTAAGCACAATGTGTAGTTTGGGTAATAGAATCATACAGTTGTGTAGCTGGAAGGGGACTTGGAGGTCCCCATTCAATGCCCTGAATGTCATCTTGTCCAATGTCCTGCTCAATGCAGGGTGCAATCAGTCTTCCCATCCAGTTCTGCTGAAATACTTCCAAGTAAAGAAGAGTCTACTGCATCCCAAGGCGATATTTCTCCAAAAACTTATCCCACCATGAGTTCTAGGCATGTCTGCCCTCTGGAGCAGCAGGGATCAAGTATGTTGCATTGTGTCGGTAGCATTCTCTAGGATAAATAGACTAAGAATAATCTTTACTCAGATCAGTTGTTTACAGCAGTAGTTTCCAATTAGCTAATTACTGGGGATCCCCTATTTTTCAAAAGCCAAGCCACGGAGCGCCTACTTTTGACAATTTTTATAATTCTGTGGTAGTTACCTCTGCAAAACAATTTTTTGAACAAAATGTGGGGTAGCCCCTAATAAGCAAAGGATTTTAGGAATACTGGAAAACAGACCATAAAATTTGGGTACATTCCGTGGACTCCCAAGGGTCCCCGGACCCCTAATTGGGAACCACTGGTTTATAGCCTTCATGATAAAGGTTGATTTGAAAAATGGTATACTTAAAAGGGTGCTACTGTCCATAATTACTTAACCTATGTATAACACATGAGTTATAGTCTAGGTTCATAAACAAGACCACCTTTCACTATTCTGCTTAAAAAAGCTGTTTTGTTTCAATAGGAAAATGCAATTCACCGAAAATGTAAATGTGAGTATACAAGTAAAATGTTCAAAGTTTAATTTTTTTCTTCTGACCCCCTTGAGAGGACAGGGCAGGTTAAACAAGAAACAAATAAATTTGAAGAATCCTATTTGCGTCCACTTTAAAATGACAGCTGTAATCATGTTTGTTTTATTCTGAATTCTTGTTTACAGACAAGGAATGTTTGGGTTTCATTTTGGAACTGGGACAGCAAGCATGCAAACGTACTGTCTGTACAAAGAATTATGATCCTTTCCATGATATTTTTTTAACAGTACATGGTTTATTTTTAAATAAAAGAGAGGCTCAGTATCTGCCCAGGACAAGCCCCTGTTTGTGGAACGGTTTGATGGACTCTTTTTCTAATAAAAGAATAAGAACAAGAATAAGAATAAGACTATCCCTGACTGCAGTCACACTACACAAAATGTGTCTAATGGGGGAAAATATAGTTCCTGCTTGATCATCAGAATTCTTGATCATCAGTGTGGGTGTGAGTGCACGCACAAAACAGCAAGTCATTTATTCCCATGGGTAGGGTAGTAGTGGAAAGGTGTGAGACAAACATAATTTTTTTTGAGGAAATCTCTTTCCTGTCCCCAAATCTGGCCCTCAGTTCACCTCTTCCCAGACCAGAGCTACGTGGGGCTTTCCAGTGCCCAGGGCAAATGTTTTCCCAAATCTCACTTTTTATACATATATTTCTCCCTACTGTTTATTCATCCCAGTGTCCCACCTCCCCAAATTCTGGAGTTTGTTTTCATGATTTACAGAGGTTTACTAAAGGTTAAACTACTTGAAAAGTTAAATGAGCCAAATGTGCATGTGAGTAGAAGTGTCACCCATGGGATCTCCAACATAAAGTCCTGAAATGAAGCATTGCAAGGGCAGGTAGGAGCTGAGCTGGCCTGGAATCTACTGAGCCAACCCTACTGCCTCCAGGTGATGCTGTTGGGCCTGATCCGACCTGCCCGCTCATCCCGCATTTCGCCTGGGCGCTCACGTGTGGCAGGGCTGCAGCCAGTTTTTGATTTCTGAGCCACATCTGTTCCTCCAAAACATTGCTTCCAATGCCAATACCTTCAGAGGAGGAATTTTCTTCAGAACTGCAGCAGGGGAGGGAGCAGTTCGGATATCCCCCATGCCTACTGAAGTCCTGTTAATGACTAGCCCCCACTCTAGCTGATGCTCTTTACATTAAAAAAAAACTGCATTTCAATATGTCAATGTGCATTTCACAACACATTGATTTTGACTCTCTAAGGCTGAGAAACTTTTGCCTATGCTTCTTGTTCCTTCCCCTTCCTTCAGGCTTTATTTGGTCAAAAAACCACAGACCTAGGTTGGTCAACTCTGTCTAGGCCTCTAAATACATCTTGGCTATGTCTCACGGTATGATACAGTGGGCTATTACTGCAGCTGGAAGCAAGCCCAGTAGTCCAAGTATGAGCGTCACTGTTGAGAGAAGCGAATCATTTCCTCCTTGGGTGCCATATTTTATATTTGCTGTATTTGCAAGAGTACTCAATATTATTATTTTTCCTTGTGCACTAAACCTCAACATTTTGTGCGAATGCTTTTTTGTTTATTTTTTTGGCAGACATTCCTTCTGTTGCTTCACGTTTGCTATCATCTGCAAATGATTTGTTTTTAAAAAGTAAGATTAAAGTTCACATACTTTCTCTTGGGTCCTGTATTAGCTCTCTAACCCCCCCCCCACCCCTGACGCCCCCTCAACAGTTCCTTTATTAATTTGGGGGAGGAAAACATTGTCTCTTTGCCTCTAGCTAATGCTTCAGTATCTGTTGAGCCAACTCTTCTCCCGTGTCCAATACAAGTGACCTTGGACTATGGTACTAGCCTCTGATAGGAAGTCGCATTTGTGGAAAGAATGTTTCGAAAACAGCATGTGGAAAGAAACAGAGCCTGATATGCACCGTTGAGGGTGGCTGCGTGCGTTAAGAAAATGCATACGTGTGAGAGATGGGAACTAAAGATGGGAACTTCCAGTCCTCAGCACATCAAGTCTGCACTGAATCTTCACCAATTAAAATAGCTCCTGAAGCTTTCCCATCACCAAAAATTCACATCCATATTACGTGCTACCATTGTGCTGTGATCTCATCAGCTCTTTCAAAACAGAACAAATTCTGATTTCCCTATCATGGGAATGGAGTGTTTCCCAAGGAAACCTGGATGTTGCAAGGTAAGAAAGATGATGGTGTGGAGGAGGACTTTCAGTTGCGCATTTGAACTTGAGGACAGAGAATCAGTGGCTGCTCTTGCATCGTGCCATGTGAAATGTTAATACTGTGACTACTAGCCTTTGTCTCTGTGGTCAGAGGCACTATCCTTCTGACTACCGGTTCCTGGAAACCACACGTGGGGAGAGTGCTCCTGTGCTCAAGTCCTGCTTTCAGGCTTCCTACACGCATCTGACTGGCCACTGCGAGAACAGGATGTGCCATTGGCCTGATCCAGGAGGCTCTTCCCTTCTTAAAACTGCCTATTCAAATGGTATGTGATGTGCGTGCATGCACACACATACATGTGGGATGGAGGTTGTGTAATAACAGTGCTGTTTTATTTATTTATAAGCCTACAAAGACCATGTCAACAATGACATTCATAGAGCACTAACTTACAAAATCCTAAAACAACAAAATGAAGAGAGCAGCAATATGAAAAAAAACCCAAAAACCAGCCAATATCCTTAAATTGTCACAGCAGCTCATAATAAACCATTAGAACCATTAAAAGCTTTGATGAAAAGAGTATTTGTAGCCTGGAGACTCAATAGCGCTAATGTAGCTGTCTCCTTCTTGCTATTTGGGGAGGGAACACTGCTGGGTTGTTATGTGGGATCCAGAAATCTTTCTTCCCTTTAGGGCTTCAGCTTCAAAAACTGTATTTTCCCAGCACTCAGAATGCAAAATTCTATTGCTCGACCAACATGATTCTTTTTTCATGTCTGGTTCATCAGATTTGGGTAATTGCTGTAGTGCTGATTCAGTATTATCATTTATTTAAAGTTTAAACAGTACCATCAAGAATGCACAGTGCTTTGCAGGGATTCAGTAAAAAGAAGAAGACAACAAGTCCTTGCGGCCAAGGAATTTTTACACTAAATGAAACAGAGGAGAAGATAACAGAAGGAGCCCAGAGCCTAGCAGCAATGGGGGTATTGAGTCAGAGGCTACAGTGCTGTACCTAAGGAGCTAGACCGGGTTCCTGACTTAGTACCTGATGATGTTAACCAGGAAACCCCTGAACCTGGGGCTGACAAGTAGGAGTCCCCTTAACCAGATGCCATACATCAGGGCCTATAGAAATAGCACCAGGATCCTTATGGGTAGCTTACCCTGATGAACAATATGCCCACTGTACCTTGCCAGTCCAATGGTGGAAAGAGTGTATCATGCAGGAGGCCATGGGGCACCGGAGGAGTGCCTTCAGACTAGTAGGTTGGGCACTCTTTAAGAGTCCCTTAGTTTGCCATAAGGAGCACAGCCTAGGAAAGATGGACTGGAGGCTGAGGCTCAAAAGGCATCTGCTCACTTTCAGTGGGGCCTGTAGCATGTTGTTCAGTAGGAGCTCTCCATGGTGCTGCAACTACTGATATGCCTTCAGGGCCAGACTCCTGCAGGACCACCAGCACCAGCCCAGAGCTCCCTCATCCTGGCTGCCACCTCATCAATCCTATACTGCAAACGGCAGTACTGCTACCATGAGGAATCCACTACCACCCTAACCCAGTCACATGGCGCTGCTGGTTATTTCATTAATTTGTAAAATCCCATCTAAACATGTCTATCTTTATATATCCAACAACCATGTTTAAAATCTCCCCCATATTCCCAGAGCACACCTCCAGTAGACCTCCATTCATTTTCTGATCAATTTTGTAGCACCCTCTTGTATGTATTTAGATTCTTCGGCACTTATAAGATTCCACTGATTTACTTTGGTTACAATTTGAAACACTTCCTGCCTGCCCCACCCAGCTTCAGATTTTATCACCATACTGCTGGATTTTATCAAGTATTTTATACAGTTCAGAAAGAAGTTCTATCTGTCAAAATAAATAAATAAAATTTAAAAAATTGTCCAGTAGCACCTTAGAGAACTACTAAGGTGTTACTGGACAATTTTTACATTTTTATTTATTTATTTCGACTGTGTCAGACCAACATGGCTACCTACCTAAGTTCTGTCTGTGTTTGTTTAAGAGAAGTAATTCTTCCAATTTAGAAGAAGCTCAAAACTTGAACATTTCTGCATTTTATACAAATATCTCTTTTTTGGGGGGGGGGGATTAAATCCTCTTTGCAGCAGTTCTGTAGCTTACAATATTTATTTTCATTCTTGAAAAAACATTAGACACATGGCCCAGTGAAATCTCAAAATCCCCTAATCTAACTTCCACCTAAATTGTTACAATTAATATATGATGTTAAAGGAGAAATAGGAGGTGCTAACATCCCTTTAAGCCTATCTCATACAGATATAATGGCAGATCATGTCTCACTTTCTTGAATGGTCCTCCAATTTACTTTTGAGAGCCACATCCATTTAGTTAATGGAAACTCTGCTCGGTGCTTGGTATTTTTTAAAAAAAGGTAATGTCAACTAGATTTTTATATTCATTGCTTCAAAGAATTCAGAAGTGCCACTAGATGATATCTTATAATGTTGGGTGAAGATAATCACCCACTTTTAACTTGCCTCTGAATATGAGTAACTCCAGCTTTCTTAAAGTTTAGTTAAAACCTATCCATACTAGCTTGCATTGTGCTTAACTTAAGTGTAGGAGTTTTCAATAGACTGGCCGAGAAAAGAAAGATGATAACTGACCCAGACCCTACAATAATCATCTGAGGCCCTCTTCCACAAGAGGTCCAGAGGGTAGCAAAGTGAGAATAGGCCTTTTCTGCAGTGGCTCCCCATTTGTGAAACGCTTTCCTCAGGAAGGCTCACCTGGTGCCTTCATTACATATCTTTAAGCACCAAATGAAAACATTTCTCTTTAACCCAGCCTTTGCCTGATTAACATGCAACAGCCTTTTAAATGTGTTTGTGGGAGGGGGTTATTGGTTTGTTCTTGTTTTTATTATGTATTTTGTGTTTTCATTTTGTATTTTTATGTTGTGAACTACCTTGTGATCTTCAGATGAAGGACAATATACAAATTTATTAATGAATAAACAAACACACAATATGAAGCACCCATCCCTAACCATGACTGAAAGCTTTGAGCCCATATTCTCACCTGATGCATGCTAACAATCAGAGAGTTAAAAGAGTTAAAAGAGTTCATTAAGTAGGCCATATTCTTCATTGCAATCATAACCATGTATACTCAGAAATAAATCCTATTGAATTCAGTACAGTTTATTCCCAGGTTAGGGGGGGCTAAGATTGCAGCCTAACCAATGCTGGTTCCAGTCTTCTAGCACCTCTTCTTCCATTTTCTGTATGTTCGACAACTTTTAGTTCTGTATTTGGTGCCAACGATTTACTTTGTTGCCAGAAATCTTACTAAACATCTGCAAAACCACCATAGTTTTTTATAATGAAAGCTAAAGATCATCCGAACCATGTCACCCACATACAAACAGAACGTTTTGTCTCATTCCAGTTTGAAAACCCTGAATGTATTTTTAGCCATGTACAATGAAGTGTGAGGCTACAACTCTCATCCCTCTTTGAATCATTGCTCCTAACAAAGCTCTTTTCTGTTAACCTTTTTGCTTTGAAACCTGCATACTCCTCTTCATGAGAATTAAAATGTAAATCTCCTTTATTTTCAAGTAAAAGGATATGAGCAAGCTTATCCTCACACAATTTCCTCTATAATTTGTGTAATTATTATTTTCAGATCAGATCTTTTCAGAACTTTTATAGTAATTTTGCACTATAATTAAACACATTCAGTTTGGTGATACACTTATTTATATATCCAGCTAAGGCTGTTTTGTTTCATATATTTACATAAACAGGTATTTTTATGTTTGGTTCCCTTTCATGAGCACTCCACCACCCCCATTTTTCTATCCATACATACAGCCATGTCTACCTCTCACAGTCAATGTTCTTGTACTGGTGATAATTCAGGGGAACTATAGGAAAGAACAAACTGTTATTCAATGGGCACCTTATTTAGAGTTTTCTACTTCTTGCATATGATTTATCTTCTTCAAGATTCCCAGAATTGAGCCTTGAGCGCTGGCAACTGTCCCTTTCTTCATACCAGGGACTCATTAGTCAACAAGCACCAATAGTGCAAGCAGGCTAATGAGTCACACTGTTGATCCCTAAACTTGCCGCAAATAGGAAACTCTTGATAACCTAGGTATACTGTATTTGCTTGAGTCATAGTCCCTGGACACTACAGTTTGTGAAGACTTCCTTTCCCAACAATCCAATGTCTGTACTGGGTTCCTTTTGACTTCTGGGGTGAAGTCAAGGTCTAAGTAATGTCTAATACAATCTTTAAAAGTTTAGGCCAACATAGCTGAAATAAGAGATCATTTGCATATTCCTTTATGACCTCAGGTTGACCAGAAATGCTATCTTATCTATATGATCTTTAGCATATCATCTATGCACCACATAGGACTGAACTAAACCATCAGTCCTGACTTCACACTAGAAAGGCCACCTCTAGCAATGGAATAGGGCAGCAAAATTGAACTGACCTCTTCCTAACTGCTTTTCTGGTCGCCCCCCCCCCCTTTGTTCTACTGTGAATCTAAATCCGCCACTAAAATGATTTTTTCCCTTTCTCCATTGGCAAAAACAGGAAAGTTCTTGTCTTAATGGGTCATATTACTGGACCCTCTTCAAGCAGGAAAATTCCATTCATGATTATTCAGAAGCCCATATTTAATTGGGATTTTCTAGGAAGTGTGAGCACATGATTGCAGCCTATATTCTAGTACTTCTTGGTATTGTACTAATATGGAATGCTTTGAGTGCACTATAAATAGAGCTGTCAGAAAATTTCTAATGTTGACAGAGTTATTTTACTCCCTGCTCTTGCTGAAATCCAGCCTTCTTTCAAAGCATATAAGCATTCACTTAAGAATTCTGGAAAAAACTCGAGATCAGATATAGCAGCAATGAATGAGTCCATGGTAAGATGTAGAGGGCTATTTCCCTTTTAGAGACCCAGGAGACCCCCGCAGGGTGGGTGGCCCAAGCCTTAACCATTAGGCCCTGGGATCACACCAGGCTGTTTTGGGCAATCGGGGAGAGTGGTGTGATTCCTGGGGCCTATAAAAGTGGCAGCGCAACGCGATTGGGGCACTTGCTTTTTGCTGCCAAACACCCGCCCTCCCTCCCTAACTTTAGGTCGTGCTGCTTTGGCCTTGCTTTGGATTGGGTCACCTGCTTTGGAGCAGGGGCTGGGTAGGAATTTTTCCATTTGGCAGATTGGTTGTAGGAACCTGGTTTTTGCCTACCCCCTTAGCAATCGTCACTACTTTGTAAGGTTTGGCGGTTAGGCATTGGCTTATTGAAGTGTGTGGGTGGGGAGGTGCGGCCATCACCTGCCCCTCCAGAAATAGGGTATTCCGGTAAAGGAATATGGGAGTCCTGGATCTTGTCTGAAGTCTGCTTGAGGGGCTACGGCCATGCCAGGACCACAGGTGAGCTTCGGTTGATCTTCATCGATGTTGCTCCCTTGTTTGGTGTTTATGCTTTCAGACTGCCAGCCAGAGAGGCAGGAGTCAGTTATAGTCTCTGACCAATGCCTAGGCCAATACCGCTCAATTTGTTTTGTAATCAATAAAGTTGTGGCCTAAATTTTGCCTAATAACTTAAACAAAAATTTATGTGTCAGTGTGAAGTTATTTACAGGGGAAGGGCTTGGGGGCCTCGAAGTGCAAATGTGTGTGCATGCAATAGGGTTATATTTTGATTTTTCAGATGTGACATTGTGGGCAGGATGACTTTTTAGCTATTTCCTGATTTGTCTGCTCGCTGAGAAACTTGCTATTATTTCAAACTGGAAACTGCTTGTTCCAAGTCAGGTCCATCTGCCCTCCATATTGTCCAAACTGACTTGTCAGGATTTCATCTCCATCTCCTGCTGTAGCTGTAGTCCTTCCCTAGAGTTTCAGTCTTGATTTCAGGTAGTGTTTGGCAGTGCATTTGAAATAGTAGAAAAGAATGAGTCTCTCTCTCTCTCTCTCTCTCTCTCTCTCTCTCTCTCTCTCTCTCCCTCCCCCTCCCTCCCTTCCTCCCTCTCTTTCTCTCCATCCCCCCAACTTTCACCTTCAGTCTTTGCAATAATTATCTGTAAAAACAGTTACCTTCCATTGTTTCTAAGATGGCATTACCTATAGCATCAAGTACAAGTGAATGTCCCATGGAGATCAGGGCTGATTTACTGAGCTGCATTTTATACACAATCAACTGGGAGTAAGTTCCACTAAACTCAGAAGTCCTTACTTATTTGATTGATTGACACCGGGTGTGTGTGTGTGTGTGTGTGTGTGTGTCAGGGCAGTTCACAGAATGTTAGTATTAGCCGACAAGTCCCTTGAACTAATTCACGACAATATGAGCAATTCAGAAAATTGCACTTCTGCCAAAGCTGACATGAGGGAGGGCCTGTGTGGGTGAGTGCACAAGATCTGCCCCCTGTCATTGTCACATCTCTTTCCTTGAGTTGGAGGGCAGCAGTCTAAAGTGGGGAACAATTTAGTACCCAGGGTACAAGAGGCTATATTACACTGCAACTCATAAAGAGTGTCAAGTATGAGGATGGAGCTAGCATACTCATCCAACAGCCCCTTAGCACACCATCAGAATGCCTGAAGAAGGCTTTCACTTTGGTGGATGTTAAACGCAGACATAAGAATCGTGCTCAGTCAGATCAAAGTCCCATCTAGTCCAGCATCCTAGCCAACCAGATATCTATTAGAAGTCCTGAGTGTAACAGCACTGTCCTCACTTGTGATACCCAGCAACTGATATTCAGAAATATACTGTGGAGATAGACCTGAGAACTCACATTTCCAAGTGGAGGCACATTTCTCAAAATATTGTCTGGAACTTTCATTGCTGGGAAGGTTTCTTTATCGTTGGGAACAGTAAATATAGCAGAAAACATTAAGTTCTCCTGCTGGTACAGTAATGGGAAGTTAGTCTAATAAAGTTTTGAAGAAAGAATGTCTAGCTTCTGGGATCCATTTTATTAGTAGTAGGGAATCAGTCATGTGGAAAACTTTTGGTAGATTGTTCCAGAAAGCTAGAAAATTCACAGAAAAAGGCATGCCTTCTGATAGCTAAAAAGAATGCAGTTAGCATAAAAATAGATTTGGCAACTAAATACGAATATCAGGAATAGATATAAGAAAGAGAATAGGAAAACAAAGCTATAAAATCACCTGTAGAAAATAAATAGTTAGCATTTTTAAACTAATGATACCGATTATGTTTTCGGGGGGAAAACTATTTGTGAATACATCAGTACAGAATGAATGCAAAACTGACTTGAGGTTATGTGGCCGAGAAGGTTTTAATGACTCATGAAGGTAATGCTGCAACAACATATTGCAGACAATCTAAAGAAAACTGTGAGGTCCAGAAAGTAGTAGCACTAATTAAGCAACTGCTGGACTCACCATATGTTGTAATACTCCACATGCAGATTGCCATGGTGACATAAACTGTGGTCCTAACTCTACTTACGTGGGAATAAGCCCTATTGAATTCAATGGGATTGACTTCAGAGTAGACATGTTTAGGATTATTCAGTTATAATTACTGATTCCATACGGCAGAAAATTGGGCATTCAATGCTGAATATGAATTTAATGATTGGAAGAAACGCTTGAAAATAATAAACTGGTAGTGTTTCAAGCGGTCTATAAAAGTATATAGATTTGAAAGTTTATCCTGAAAATCATGGCTGGATTTATTTATTTATTATTTATTCATTCATTTATTGAATTTATATACCGCCCTATACCCGGAGGTCTCAGAGCGATTCACAGAGCAAGATCAACATCACGCATCAAAGATGCACATCAAAGAAGTGTTTCAGTTAAACGCATTGCAAACTGTGTATGAGAAATTGCGTTGGCAAAAACTGAACTCCACAGCACCGTCTGGTGTCACAATGTTATAATGGATATAAACAAACCCTCATAAATCACTGTCCCCTTCCACTGGATCAGCTTATGGCCCTACTACCTCTTTCTCCCATTCCTCTGAGCCCTGCAAGTCCCTGACATCAGTTCTCTTCAGGTCTTAAAGAAATGGGGGTGGGCATAAATTGTGAAGATGGCGTAGAGGCTCATGTAGCAGCCAACATCCTTTCTGGCTCCTGCATTCTGCGAGGAGGCTGATCTGTGGGGGGTGGGGGAAAGGGGATGTTCTTCATCCATTCTGCCAAACACACTAAGAAGCTACCTTGTGATCAGAAATGTAGTGTAATCAGGGGTCCTAATTATGGGGATGATTCTAAGTGCTTTCAGAGAAACACATGACGAATCACCTTTCAGACTTCTCCCAATCAATATGTGAAGGTCAGGGTAGAACTGGGGTGGGTGGGGATGTGTGAGGCAGTTGTGTACAGCCCCATTACCCTTCCATGGTTTACTCATGTATGGATAAATATAGAAACTAATTAGGACTGGAGTGAACATGATAATCTTTGAAAATATCTAGATCTGTCACAAAAAGATGGAGCACAGCAGATCTCTCAGTGTCACTGAAGGCAGTACAAGAGAAAATTCAGAACTGTACTTTCAGTGTGGTGGTTAGTTATGCACTGCCAAAAGAAGAGGTTTTGCATCATCCAAAAAGAGGACAATGCCACCCCCTCTGGCTGCATTATGCTGTGGCCTAGGAGCACCATTTTTAGCTGGCCTGTTGGGGCTCCAAAGTGCCCCTCAGAGAATGGGTGAAAACTGGTCATCTGATGTCATTTTCCCACCTGCCAAACTAGACTGCAGGGCAAATATTCATCCAGCCCACAGCTGGATCCAATTCCCCACCCATGGCTTAGATGAAGCATGGCATAGGCCCTCCGTCTGTAATGTCCTCATTATCCCTTGGAGGCAGTTTGGTAAAATCAGTTAAGGAATCATTATCAGAAAAGGACAAAAGGGCAATTAAAGGTCAGAGCAGCATAGTGGTTGTAGCATTGGTTTCGCTCGCTGATTTGGTGTTCAGAATTCTTGGGAACATTTTGTCAGTCAGCCCAATTTCTTTGCCGGGATATTGCATGGAAAAAAGAAGGCCAGAATATTCTAAATAGTAAAGGATTTCACAATTATCTATGGGGCTCATATATGCTTCTTCCATAGAGATTTGCAACCAGGAAATGGACAAACATCTGTTAGGGAATATTTAGGTGTAATAAATCTTGCCTTTGGAGAAGGAATTAAATTAAACAATCCTTAGCATTCCTTCCAGCCCTATGATTCTATATGGCTCCATAATTTAATACTCACAAGACCCACATAATTTGGTTTGCAAGAACTGTCTCCGTTGAATTCAGTCAGAACTGACAGCAGCTTTAAATAATAGATCAGTGGGGTACTAATGCATACAAATGATCATCTGTATGCATTTTTTGCAGGTTTCTTCTGTCAAAAATCCCATTAATTTCAGTAGCTTTCCCCTTTGTCCCCTCAGTGGCACGATTTAACAAGGTTGATTTTGAGAACAAAATGCTCTCGACTGCACTTTATTAAATTATACATATGCAACCACTTAGATAAACTAACACACTGCCCTGTTTATGCTATGAGCTCCAAAAGCCACGAGTAACAAATAAGAATGCATATTTTAGCAGATAAATACATCTTGTACTTTTCATGTTCTACTGTGTCTGTGGTGGTCATGGGAAACATGCCATTGTGCATGAGGTTTGTTCTACTGAATTTGCAGATATATGTTATGTTTTGAGGACTCTGGACTCAGATGGGATTTCTGGAATGTGATCTATCCAGTCACATACCTGGTCTGCACGGCTTCCTGAATGGAGACATACAGGAAGGCATCCCTATTTTCTCAGCTGAATGTTTAGGATGTTCTTCTGCTATATGCAGTCATAAAGGAATAAATTCTTTTTATTTTTTTTAAAAAATATATATTTATTAAGTTTCCATACAAAAGGAAAAACAAAGTAAAAGAAGAAGACAGAACATACAACCACCACAGATACAAACAATAAGAATCAAGAAAAAAGAACAAAACATATTCAAAAATGCATTTAAAACAAATCCAAATAAGATCCCCCAGCCGAATAAAACAACAACAACATAAAAACGCTAAATTTTTAACTCATGTCAAATTTACTTCCTCTCCTGACTTCCTCACGCCTCCCTTTTTTGTGTTCCTCGTTCCCAATTCAGATACAGCAAGTCCTTATCCTCTTTCAAATCTCATTTCTAATTATTAGGTACATTCTATTATGCCTCCAATCTTTCCTCTTTGTACTTAAACACTTTTATAATGTTATTTACTTTCGACATAATATAGCTTTTATCTTTCCTCTTTTTCTGTTACAATTTGCATACTTTTTCTTAAACTAAATCACTAATGCCACATTGTTTCAAAAACCAACATTGTTTTAACATTCATAAACTTTGCAGTACTTCTGCAAATAGTCTTTAAACTTCTTCCAATCCTCTTCCACTGATTCTTCTCCCAGGTCTCGGATTCTGCCAATCATTTCTGCCAACTCCATATAGTCTATCACTTGCATCTGCCATTCTTCCAGGGTGGGCAAATCTTGTGTCTTCCAATACTTCGCGATGAGTATTCTTGCTGCTGTTGTCGCGTACATAAAAAACGTTCTATCTTTCTTTAACACCAATTGTCCGACTATGCCCAAGAGAAAGGCCTCTGGTTTCTTAGGGAAGGTATATTTAAATACCTTTTTCAGTTCATTATATATCATCTCCCAGAAAGCCTTGATCTTCGGACATGTCCACCAGAGGTGAAAGAAAGTACCCTCAGTTTCTTTACATTTCCAACATTTATTGTCAGGCAGGTGATAAATCTTAGCAAGCTTGACTGGGGTCATGTACCACCTGTAAATCATTTTCATAATATTCTCTCTTAAAGCATTACATGCCGTAAACTTCATACTGTTGGTCCATAACCTTTCCCAGTCAGCAAACAAAATGTTATGACCTATATAAAGGAATAAATTCTAGGACACACTCAGTTTATAGTGGCTGAATGGATCAGTGAGGCTCAACATTGCCATATAATGTACTGAATGTGCATCTTAGAGCATGCCTTAGAATCCTTTATACCGTGTGCAGGGATTCTGTGGCAGACAGGTAGAATTCCCTTTGTTGTTGTTTAATCATTTAGTCATGTCCGACTCTTCGTGACCCCATGGACCAGAGCACGCCAGGCCCTCCTGTCTTCCACTGCCTCCCGCAGTTTGGTCAAACTCATGCTGGTAGCTTTGAGAACACTGTCCAACCATCTCGTCCTCTCTCGTCCCCTTCTCCTTATGCCCTCCATCTTTTCCAACATCAGAGTCTTTTCCAGGGAGTCTTCTCTTCTCATGAGGTGGCCAAAGCATTGGAGTCTCAGCTTCAGGATCTGTCCTTCCAGTGAGCACTCAGGGCTGATTTCCTTAAGAATGGGTAGGTTTGATCTTCTTGCAGTCCATGGGACTCTCAAGAATCTCCTCCAGCACCATAATTCAAAAGTATCAATTCTTCGGCGATCAGCCTTCTTTATGGTCCAGCTCTCACTTCCATACATCACTACTGGGAAAACCATAGCTTTTACTATACGGACCTTTGTTGGCAAGGTGATGTCTCTGCTTTTTAAGATGCTGTCTAGGTTTGTCATTGCAGAATTCCCTTAGCAAACATTAATATGGCCAAGGTTCTCTGAAGGAAATGGTTAGGCCACGTGTACCACTCTGCTGTCAAATAATAAACTGTGTATCATGCCAACCATCTAATGCTGCTAAATGTCACCTGTCCAGATATCAGACACGGTTTCAGACTATAGGTCCATCTAGCTCAGAACTGTCTACTCTGACTGGCAGCAGATCATCAGGGTTTCAAGGTGGGCCTCTCTCCCCCATGCTGCCTGGAGAAGCTGGAGGTTGAACTTGGGATCGTCTTTATGCAAAGCTAGTTATCTACCACTGATGTATGAGCCTTCCCCTTTTAATCATTTAATAATGCACAGAGTATTTATTATCGCCTTTTGATTCAAGTCTTATTTGGTGTTATGGACAGGAAGGAAGATGAACTTCTTTTAACTGTGGTAAAGATTTGAATTGCAGCAAAATGCAGGGGCAGGACAGAGCAGTGGCAAGGATGGAGGAGAACTGGCGTGGAGGTGGCAAGTACAGATGGCCTCACACCTGTGCTCCCCCCCACCAACAACCCAGTGCTTCCCTTTACACTGCTTCACCCCTTCCTATTCCTATTCCAGGAGGATGGCAGTGTGGCAGAATCCCATAGGAGAAAATGCAGAATGCTCCAACTCTCCACTTTAAGGGAGTGTAGGTGTGCTTCAGTTTTTTACTGAGAAAAATGAGGAAACTTAGGGAAAGTGCAGTAGATCACGGGAGGTGAGCAGGTTTGTGAATGGGTGGATTTCACGGTCATAGCGAGGGCAAAAGCTGTTTGTTCTTTTGTTAAGTCCCAGCTGGGAAACCATCCTTCTGTCTCCTCTGCCAGCTTCCAGTTAGTTCTTCCATCTTAATTAAACTTAAGTGGCACCCTATTTAATGCATTTCCTGGTAACATCTGCAAATTACTCTTTAAAGGTACAGAACAGCAGGAACACTTAAGTGCAAGCACGTCCCACAGAGGTAAACACCTGCTGGTCGGTTTGCAGTCGGAAGCTTGGTTGTCTGGGATATCTGCTTTTTTGCTACACAAAGCTGATTTGTTATATATTTTTGTTTTGCAGACATTCCTGTTTTAACTATGGACCAATAAATTCAGTACTCCAGTTCTTAAAATGCATGCAAAAGCTTATTTGCTTCTCCGGTACCCTGCTGGCTGCAGTGTAAATCAAAAGCAATGGCTTTGAAATACAAAACTGATTACAGGAGTAGGGATGCCAAGTATAATTAACTTTCTCTTGTACTTAAATGATGAATCACTTTGTTCAAAGCTGTCAATAGATTGAAGCACTGTTTTTTCTTTCAAGTCCTTTTAAATACCGATGAATAAAATAATATTATTTGCTCTCAAGTTGTAAAAATTAAAGGTGTCGGATTTGGAATGTAGTCAGTGCTGCCAATTAAGAAGGCAGGGCATTGTAGAACACTGTAAAGTGTACACCGTGAAATGTTACTTTCTGTATCCCAAGAGGAAGTATTATCTCCTGACAAAAGGTGATCCTTCGGTAATTTTTCTCATGTTTTTATCTTCTGAATCGCCCTGAGATCCTCTGATGAAGGATGGAATATAAACCCAATACAGTGGTACCTCAGGTTAAGTACTTAATTCGTTCCGGAGGTCCGTACTTAACCTGAAACTGTTCTTAACCTGAAGCACCACTTTAGCTAATGGGGCCTCCCGCTACTGCCACACCGCCGGAGCACGATTTCTGTTCTCATCCTGAAGCAAAGTTCTTAACCTGAAGCACTATTTCTGGGTTAGCGGAGTCTGTAACCTGAAGTGTATGTAACCTGAAGCGTATGTAACCCGAGGTACCACTGTATTTAAAAAATGAGAGGTTGCGTATCTGAACATTCAACTCTGTACTCCAGCAGAGGACTATTTGTATATCTATTTTTTATGTAGGAGGGCCAGAAACAATCATCACCTTGGGCTAGAATGTGAAGTCACCAATGCAAAGATCCTTGTAGTAATCATGTCCACACATGCTTAATTCAAAAGTCAGCTTTCAATGTGCCACAAAATTAATGGTATCCGAGTGTCTCCAAGGATGTGCTGTCATGGTTGCCAATAAACTTGGTTATGATTGCAGGATTTTGAACCTCCTGTTCTCATCACACTTCATACCTACCACTGATTTGGGCTGGTGGGATACTGCAGTGGCCCTTCCAAGAGTGAGTAGGTGTGAATATTTCGCTGCTTTTTCTGGACAGCTCCTTGTGAGAGAAGGTTTTGAGATGCACAGTTGTGGGGGAATGGGGACAGGCAAAAATTCAAAGATCAGGACTTCCCTCATAACCTGGTTAGGATGTCATGATAAATAGGGCAGCTGGCCTAAGGACATTAGAGTCATGTGGAAAGCCTATTTCTCACAACCTTCAGACTCCAACATGACTCTGACTGGATGTGTATGGACTAGGAATCAAGAAGGCGGTTTGTGCTGTTTTTACAATAACTTTGTTGGAGAGGAACAAGACTTGCATATCATTTGTGTTCCTTTTACATATTTGCTTTATATTATTGCAATTTATTTATTGGCTGGTTTATATATTAATAGTTGATAACTTCAGTGATTCTGTTTAATAACATGTTTCTGAATTGTTTAATTGCTGATATGCCTATTCATTCAATCATTACTTTAATTGAATTATTGATATATATATATGTTTAGAAAATATTTTTAATATATCTATTATATCTACAGTTGCTAGAGAAACAGAACACTGAAGCCATAACCATACCAGCTCATAACAGGGACATTTTCTTTTGTTTTAGTCTCTCCCTAGGATTGTAGTTTTCAGCTAACTTGAAAGCACATTTTCAATGTAAACTCCAACAGCTAGAGTGATTACTCCCCCCCCCCCCGAAGCTATTGGGTGAGCAGCTGTTGACAGAACACTGAATTCTGAAATTTAGGATAAACCCCCATTAATATATTACAGGCAGGAAAAAAAAGATGAGACTAATTGCAGGAGTTTAAGCCAATTATCTATTCCAAATTCTTCATTGGAGCTACCCCTGAGGTTGGTCCACAGGCTGCAGCTAGAGGAAAAGAGGGAAGCTAAGTTGCTTGTAGAGGCAAACTGCTACCTGCCTATCACACCTAGCTTGTGAGATTTGCACTGGCTGTTAATCTGCTACTGAGCCAAGTTCAAGATGCTGGTATTAACATATAGCATCTTATGAAGCTCTGGACCAGATTTCTTGAGAGACGGCCTTATCTCTTATATACCTGGTAGGTTGCTGCAATCTGTGGGAACGTTTTTCCTTCAAAGATCACAGAAGCCCTCTCCACAGTGATTCAGAGTAGGGTTTTCAGTGTGGCTGCCCATGGTCTGTGGAATAGTATTCCTGTCAAAATACAACAGGCACTCTTTATCTGCACTTCCTGAAAACAAGGACTACATTTTAGTTTTGACAGATTTTCCTACTTGGATAAATGGGGCTTTGCCATGAGAGTCTATTTTTTATTTGTTTTTTGCTTTGCTTTGTTTTAAATTCATCTGCTGTTTTTGTGTTTTTATTGTACATTGCCTTGAGATCATTTTATAGCAGGTGAATAAAAAATGAAAAATAAATAAAAAGTAATATAAGGAAACTAGTAAAAATACAAGTCTATGGATACTGTGAAGGCAAATGCAGTCTAAAAAAGGTGGGTGAAATCCTTATAATATTGCTAATGAGATTTAAGGAGGGAATGGGAGGAGGAAAATAGGAGAAATGTGCCAAAAGGAATAAACCTACCAAGAAAAGCTGGATTCTTAAGGTTTTATTCTTTACTGGCATGGAACCACATTGCCCTTTTTTCTGGTGCATTTCCTCCACCGATTCAAGTAGATTTTCTCAATCATTTTGCGTTATCTAGACACAGGTTCTGCCCCCAAGGCAACCTACGATCTGAAGTCATTCTCTTCTTACCATGACTTGGAGACGGCTCAGACCAATCCTCATTTGATTTACCTTGAACTCAAATTTGAACAATTGTATGAATCGTACATAAATAGTTAACTGCCATGTAATCAGCCAGCCGACAAGCATCCAGTGAAATCTGAAAAAATAAGAGCAGGGAATAGTGTGATGCACTTGTAGTGTTTAGTATGACTAATTGCATGCATTTTTTGGAACTTCCTAGGGAGTTCGTGGGATGTGCTATTGTGTTTTGTGTTAGGAGTATTGGATGAATCATCCCTGGAATAATTTATTTTGCACAGCGCTAACACAAATAGCATTGGAGGGACTGAGAACAGTTGGGCCGCATTATTTTTCTGTATGATCTTTTCCTCCTCTCTCTCTCTTTCTTTTTTGGTGTGTTTGTAATACATCAATAAGTGGCTACATGTAGCTTCCTGTTGAGATATAAACAAAAGCCACAACAAAATTAAGGCAGCTCAGGGAGTCTTTCTTGTATGTTTCTGAGAAGCAGAGTGTTTATCAAACTTTTGCTTCCTCAAAACATAAAACCTTTATTTACTGATAAAATTAAATTCTGTGGGTTGTTTTTTTTTAAATTCATTTTAAAGCAGGGCTGACTCTGGAGTGCAGTAAGCAGTGAGGGATATTTCTTGGGTACTCTTAATTTAATAAATGTTGGGAATGCTTTCTTGGGATTGTAACTGCGGCAACCCTTGGGAGAACCATATCTCCTGTGGTTCCCCCAGGCATTTGTCCACACTGCAAGCAAGCATGTTAGGATGGGACAGGATGGAGGAAAGGGAGAAAGGCTTGCTCTTCTGCTCTCCCCTCCTGGCATATCGCAGCTGTTGATGTTCCAGCTGCCATTGCTGCCATTGTATTGCAGTATCGGTGGTGGGATGGTTTTTTGGGGTGATTGTGGAAATTGATGGGTTCAGAGCCCTTGAATTTGTTTAGAAAACTGATCCAAAGTTTAAGAGATTTTTCTTTGTAAGGACTCAGAATCTGAGTTAGATGAAAGTGAGCTCCAGAAAGGTTACCCTCTCTGGTAGATGAAGCTCTCCTGCAGACAGCAATGACCTACTAGGTATATAAGGGATAAGGCGGTCTCTCAAGTCACCTCAATGGGGTCATAGACCACACCCACCTACCCACACCCCCCCCCCGAAATAATATTGTAGTAGAAATGCATACCTACTGTAAATGAGTCATAAAATTGTAGGAGGAGAGCAGCAATGGGGAAGGTTAGGAAATATGTTTTCTGTTCACAAGAATCATTGCCTAGAACTTCTCCAGTTTGGTTTCTAAGCATTAGCGAGATGTTGATTGCACATTTTAAAGCTTCCCCCCTAAACCCATAAAAGCAACAACTTTTATACAAATGAAAGTGGAGATTTTCTATATTCAGCACTTATGCTCCAGCCATTAAACTAGATTCAGCATGGCAAAGCATCACATAAGCCTTCCTATTTGCAGACTGCTCAACCAAATCATTTTCCACACGTCATTTTCTATCTATTATGTACATATTTTTCTAAATCACTTTATTGCATTTTTTTGGTGCAGCAAAAAGTGCACATTATTACTGTAAGCAAATTCTAGCAAAATACAATAGGGTTATAGAGTATAAGAATTTCACAGCAACAAAGGAGATAGATTGCCTTAAAAGGAGCAGCATTATTGTGGTGAGGCTTTCATCTCATTACAACACATTAGTCCAGATTGAATTATGGAAATGTGAATATGGCTGGGGTAAAAAAGTCTTTCTCAAAATGCCCTCCCCTCTCCTTCTCCTTACAGGCCACAAGAAGTCTATTGTACCAACTTTTACAGGGAAATATTATTTGGAAGAGCAGAGGAATCTAGCAATCTTGTGCTTTCTTTGATCTTATTAATTTCACTTCCAACACCATTAAACAAAAGTGTAATGACTTTTCCATCTGCAAGGCCATTATTATTTCATGCGTGGTGGGGGAGACACACAGATACACAATGTGCTGTAATGATGTATAATTGCCCAATGCTGTGGGTGGGTCTGGTTCAGCGCTTGCTGTCATGGGGAGTTTTTGCAGCTGCAACTATATTCTCGAGGAAAACAATATGAAAAAAAGATGAGGTGCTTGAAAATCTAGAGAGATAACACACATTTTGAATCGCAACCACAAAGCAATAAGGAAAAACTTTCACATTATGTCCCTCTTTTTCTTTATGTCTTTTTTTAAAATTACGGTACTTTTTTATTCAAAATTAAAACAAAACATATTATCCAGAAACATATCACCCTTATTTTCCCCTTTTTTCCCTCCCTCCCCCCACAGAACCCACCCACCCCCACCCCCGACTTCCCTCAGTTCCAGTCTTTGATTTCTCTAAAAATGCTGTTTTCTGCATGTTACACAGTTGTATAGATCCTCAACCTATTTAAGTAATAATTATCAATAAAAAGTTTGTGACTGTTTATTCAACTCTTTATGTCTTGATGTACTGTGAACCCCACACACAAGTCCTCTGCGGTTGCTGCAGATATGGGATAAAACTATTGCATTATTAGCTGACATGATCTAACTCTATTGCAGAAGTTCAGGTTTAACCTTCTCATCAGAGATCTGTAGTGATCCCCCCCCCCCCCCAGAACCGCAATAATGGAGAACATTCCCTACTATGTTTGTAGGAGCATCGGAAGCTGACTTATTCCAGGTTAGTCAGTTTGTCCATCTAACCACCTATTGTCTACTCTAGCAGCAGCACTCCAGAGTCTCAGGCAGATGGTCTTTGACATGACCGGCTACCAGATTCTTTTTAAATAGAGAGAGCAGGGATTGAACTCAGAACCTTCTGCTTGCTAAACGAATGCTCCCCCACTAGTCTATGACCCCTCTTCTCGTGTACAGTTTGTTTTCCCCCTAAAGGCTATCTGATTCAGATGTTCTCTTTCTTTAAAGTTTTGGGATAAAATGATTTTACTTTATCTTCAAAAGAGATTAGTATTTTCATTTGAGTTGGACTGAGGGGGAAAAAACTCATTCCCTGCAACTCATCATACTAAGCTTCTATAACAGCTGGATGATAACTGCTTTTGAAAATAAGACCTGCAGTTACTTGTCAAAATGGGAGTTGTGATATATATATATATATATATATATATATATATATATATATATATATTCATCAAAGAATGTACAATGCACAAAGATGACAGCTCTACCAACCAGTGACAGGAAGGTCTGAAGGATCTGTTTCAGAGTTTCAAATGAATGTGGGAAGGCAGGCCTGTAGAACAAGATCACTAAAGGGGTTAGGCTAAGGCAAATTCCACGAGATGTCAATCATCTTTTGTGTTTATTTGCATTTTGCTCTGGCCGCAACCATTCTTCCAGAATTGTAAAGCTTTGCCACGGTTGTGAACCTCTGACAATAGTAAAATATCTACTATGTCAGGAGTAAAATGCCTACCATGTTAGGAGCTGTAATTCACATTTATTATTATGTATTACTTATTGATATTTGAATAACAATAAATAGATAGATGGATTAATTAATGGCTTGGTAGTCCTAAGCCTCAGCCTGGGAGTAGTGGGGTAGCCCTTTCATTTGCCCCAGCCAGGGCAAAAGGCAAAAGGTGGTGGTTCTTTTCCTTTTTACTATGCCAAGTTCAGACTGGTGGAAGGCACAGGAGCTACCCACACTGGAAGAGTGGCACACGCAACTGATGGACTACATGGAACTGGCTGAAATTGTTGAATGGTTTCTTTAAATGTAAAGGTTCATCATTGTTCCACTCGATGTGTATATCTTAAAGGGGCCAGAGCAAGGGCCAGAGCAAGATAACGAGACCCAACTTTAAAGCTGTGAAACATAGCAGGTGCTGCTGAGTTGTATTTGATTAAGGTGTGTCAGCATTTGGGTTTAGTATATAAGGAGCAGCACCTAGCTCTCCCATTACCCTGGGGTTTGGGTTGGTGGTTGGGTCTGGTTTGGTTGTTAATGTATTTAGTGTAAATGGAGTTTTTGTTTTTCTTATTAAAACCTTGTTTAAGTTATTTTTGAGTCCTTTTCATTTTTAATGCATGATCTCCCCAGCAAGCTATCTGCAGCGCTACCATACTGCAAATAGCCAACATCTTTGGTTATGGGCCCAGCTGCTGAGTGGATGACTGCATATTTTTGGACTCTGAGAAAGGTTTGAAAACTCCTTCTCCTGTTAGTGTAATTTTTTGTGGGTCTGGAAGAGTTCCAGAATGGTTGACCGGGTTCCTGAAGCTGAGAAGGCTCTGGTCTTCCCACAGCTAACAGATGAGAACTATAGTTTATGGTCTTTTCGGGTGGAGGCGCTTTTGACCTCTAGAGAAGTATGGACCTATGTAACTGATGACCCTCCTGACCCTGTAACTAATGCTTGGTCGAAAGGAGATGCAAAAGCCAGGGCGATAATTAATTTGGCAGTCAGCGACCAGCAAGTAGTCTATATAAGAAATAAGAAAACTGCCAAAGAAATGTGGGACAGTCTTGCAGCAGTGCATGTTAGAAAAGAGTCAGCATCTGCATTGACGTTTTTCAAGCAGTTGTACCAGACGAAGTTGCAGCCTGGTGGTGATTTGGCAGCACACTTGAGACGTCTGGAGGCAAT
Organism: Podarcis muralis; assembly: GCF_964188315.1. Lineage (NCBI taxonomy): Eukaryota > Metazoa > Chordata > Lepidosauria > Squamata > Lacertidae > Podarcis > Podarcis muralis. The sequence continues at coordinate 48,403,170 of NC_135660.1, forward strand.
ACGCGGCGAATTAATTCGAAGGGACATGGTGATACCTGATATTCAGTATGTTTTTATCATCCTTTGTTCCCTTAATGAGGACTTTGATGGTATAGCTAGCCAGATATCTGCTGTTCCACCAGCACAATTAACTGTGGAAGGGGTAACGGCAAGATTAATGGGCGAGTTGGATAGAAGGGAGGCTTGTGCCATAAGCACTCCTATTTCCAGAAAGAATGAGGAATGCCATATGCAAACCTGTGGTGATACAACTGCATTTAAAGCTGCAAAGCGTTGTTGGTTCTGCAATAAGCAAGGACATTTTGCAAAGGACTGCAGAGCCAAAAGAAAGCAAAGTACTCCCAAGTCTGTTTCTGTTCGTCAGTCACGGTTGTCAGCCCAACAGCAGACATCGTATAGTAAAGACAGAAACGAGCCGCGAGCTTTTCATGCTTGGACTACAAATCGTAAAAGAATTAAAGATGCCAAGTGGAAGTCTTTTATTATAGACTCTGGAGCATCTCAGCACATCTGCAATGATCGAAGCTTGTTTATTTCTTTCGAAGAGGAAATTGGTAATGTACATTTAGCCAATTCACAAGTCTTGCAGTCGCTTGGCAGAGGTACTGTTAAACTTGACTCTTTAAACATTACAATAGCAAACTGCATTTACTGCCCGTCAGTGGACAATTTATTGTCAGTAAGGTGCTTTGCTCGTCAAGGCATAACTGTGCGTTTCTTAAAATCAATGTGTGAGTTTTTTGATGGGAACAAACGTTTATTGTATGCCCGGGACTCTGATGGTTTATATAGACTGTATTTTCGCACCTACTCCCAATCGCCTATAAATTGCAGAGCAGCACAGTCAAGCCAGGGGTTGAGGAATGTAAGGCCTCATTCCGGGTGTGTCCATGAGGCGCACAGAATTCTGGGACACCTGAATTTTGCTGATGTAATTAAGACAAAGAATATCGTTAATGGCCTCAACTTAAAACCATGTAAATTCTTTATGCAATGTCTATCCTGTTGCAAGAATAAGATTAAGGTTGCACGCAAGGGTAGGTGCTCAGATAGGAAAGTAACTGAACCATTTGAGCGTGTACATTGTGATTTAGTTGGGCCACTCCCACCATCATTAGGAGGTTCTAAGTACTGGCTTACTCTGATAGACCAGTATAATAGATACTGTTGGACTTATGCAATAGCTGAGAAGTCCCAAGCATTTGAAAAGTATAAAGTTTTTTGCAACTGGGTAAAAACGCACTTTAACAAACCAATTAAGAACCTATTTTCTGACCGGGGCGGGGAATTTGTTTCTGAGGATTTTGAGAAATTCCTGGAAGCGCAGGGGACTACTCATGAGTTATCTTGCCCCCGAAGTCCCTGGCAAAATGGGCTTGTTGAAGTTGTGCAGCGTGACCTACAGGCAGGGGTTAAAACGTATCTGCATGATGCTAATCTGCCCAAAGACTTTTGGGCTGAAGCACTTAATGCATTTTGTTACGTTAGAAATCGCAGTTATCATACTGGTTTAGATGTCACCCCCTATGAGAAACTGTTTAAAAAACGCCCTAATCTGAAATACCTCCGCATTTGGGGTTCAGATGTAATTATGCATTATCCTGCTAAGCAAAAATTGGGTGAACGTAGTGTCCAGGGAAAATTAATGGGCTACCAGCAGGGGGCGTACAGAATTTACATACCAGCAACTGGCAAATTTCATATTACCAGAAGCATGATACAAACTGTAAATTGGAATGGAGTTGCTGTCTTCCAAGATACTGGTGGTATAGATAATACTGAGGAAGAAGAGGAAGAAACAGCAGAAGAAGCAGCAGGAAATAGTGCTTCTGAATTAATGGGAAAAGACAAAAAGCCTGTTGAGTCTGATAATTTGTTTGATGATTTAAAGTCACAGGCACCCGAGGGGAGGTTAGATTCTCTTGATTTTTCTGACCGTGAGCTTAGCCTACAGGCACCTCTTCAATCTGACAATGATTTACAACCTGAAACTAGTGGTTTACTTAGTCCCATTAAGTCTGAGAAGTCTGACTCTCCTTCTGGACTGAGACGTTCAGATAGAAAGAGACAGAAGCCACAACGATTTGCAGATGAACATTTTAATACTGTGTATGCCAATAAGGTAGTTTTTGAGCCAAAAAGCTACAGTGATGTTCAGAAATTACCTAAGCAACAAGCTGCAAATTGGTATAAAGCTATGAACTCCGAGATAGCTTCTTTAAAAGAGCATAACACTTGGTCTCTTGTACCACAAACCCCAGATATGAGACTTATTGATTCGAAATGGGTTTATAGAGTTAAAACGAATGACAAAAACGAAGTTGTAAGGTACAAAGCAAGATTAGTTGCTAGGGGTTTTCAACAAATTCCAGGCGAAGATTATGATTTGTGTTATTCACCAAGCGTAAAATATGAAACAGTTAAGCTTTTGTTAAAAGATGCATCACGGCGTGGACATTCCGTTTATCACCTAGGTATAAAAACTGCATATTTGTTTGCAGATTTAAAAGAACAAATTTTTATGCGTGTTCCTGAAGGCATAGACGCCGCTGAAGGTTTGGTATGCAAATTAAACAAATCCCTTTATGGTCTGCACCAAAGTGGAAGGAATTGGCACCAAACTTTAGCAAAAGAATTGCTGGATATTGGTTTTTCACAAGGAAAGGCAGACAATTGTGTGTTCATAAAGGAAAGGGCAAACTCTGTAACAAAAATATGTGTGTATGTAGATGACGTATTAATTTCTACAAAAACTAAACAGGAATATGAACAGGTGGTATCACAGTTACAGAAGAAATTTGATGTAGTGGAATTAGGCATAGCTAAAAATTACTTATCCATGCAAATTGAGAAAGGCAAAAATGGATCTTTTCTGGTTCATCAAACTGCAAAAATTGATGATCTTGTTGAAATGCTATGTTTAGAAAATGCAAATGGGAAGGAAACACCTATGGTGTGTGGTTTCACCTTTACAGGTGAAGACAAGCCATTTCCTAACAAAACTTTGTATCGTTCTGCTATAGGCAAGCTAAATTTCATTCAAAGAATCTCAAGACCAGATATAACTTATGCTTTTCACTTTCTGGCAAAATTTGTGGAAAAGCCTACTACACAATGTTTCTCTGCTCTTAAGAGAGTGGTAATGTACCTTAAACATACCAAACATTATAGGTTGCAGTTTACAACATGTATTGACAAAGGTTTTGAAATTTTTCTGCGATGCATCTCATGCAATGGAACAAAATAATTGCAGGGGTGTGTCTGGTATGGTGTTTTGTTATAACGGTTGTCCATTTGAATGGAAGTCCCAAACACAAACCATTATTTGTCTCTCCACAACAGAAAGTGAATTGTGTGCATGCGTTCAGGCCACTCGTGATGTAGAATGGTATCTGCAAGTGTTTGCAGACCTACAGATGCAAGTAACACTACCAGTAAAAGTTTACCTTGATTCCCAGAGTGGACTTGCTATCCTGTGCTCAGAGACCAATACGCAGCGCACTAGAGTCTTAAGGTTACGTTTAGAATTTGTAAAGCAACTAATTGCTGATGAAATGGTTGTATTTGAATATGTTCCTGGTGACAGTCAAATTGCGGACATTTTTACAAAAGCACTTCCAAAGGTTACACATGAAAAACATGTACAAAGTATGCTTTCTGTTTTTGTTCCACAATGATGAACCGCAGGGGAAATGTTGAATGGTTTCTTTAAATGTAAAGGTTCATCATTGTTCCACTCGATGTGTATATCTTAAAGGGGCCAGAGCAAGGGCCAGAGCAAGATAACGAGACCCAACTTTAAAGCTGTGAAACATAGCAGGTGCTGCTGAGTTGTATTTGATTAAGGTGTGTCAGCATTTGGGTTTAGTATATAAGGAGCAGCACCTAGCTCTCCCATTACCCTGGGGTTTGGGTTGGTGGTTGGGTCTGGTTTGGTTGTTAATGTATTTAGTGTAAATGGAGTTTTTGTTTTTCTTATTAAAACCTTGTTTAAGTTATTTTTGAGTCCTTTTCATTTTTAATGCATGATCTCCCCAGCAAGCTATCTGCAGCGCTACCATACTGCAAATAGCCAACAGAAATGACAGGCAGAATCCGAGACCTGGGAGAAGAGGCAGTGGAAGAGGACTGGAAAAAATTCAAGGACTATTTACAAAAACATTATAAACTATATGAATGTTGAGAATTTGCTAAGTTTTGAGAAAAACATGCTTCAGTATTGAGATTCGGAAATGATTGAAACTAAGTTATGACCGAGAAAAGTTTGATTTTTAGAGTAAATAATTAGATGAAAATACAAAAACACATGAAACAAGGTATTAATTTGCTGTTTATTTTTATTGTAAGGAATGCAGGGATGGAGGATGTGGGGAAGTCCAATTGATGATGAAAAAAAGATTTGGAAAAATGAATTTTTTGTTATTTAATTTCTTCTTTCTTTTTGTAAAACAGCTTTTGTTGTGTTATTGACGATGTATTGATGATTGACTTTGACCTTGGAAAACAAAGCAATAAAAAAATATTATAAAAAAAAACAAAACAAAAAAAAACAACAACAGACTGGTGTAGCTGGGAGATCACTCAGATCCAAAGCCAAAGCAAACTCCCCCCCATTCCCCATTTCAGGGCTTTTCTGCAAGCCACCAACTGTGGGAGAACCCAGCAGCAGCAGCTTCTCAGCCTCCCAGTTGCCACGGCAGAGCTCTTCACACCAGCAGAACCCAGTAGGAGGTCAGCCCCACCTTATCTGAACCTTCAGTGGCATGGCTCAAAAGTTAGGTTTGCAGCTTCAGTGTTCTGCAGATTTTTAATGCTTTCTCAAAGACTCCACAGCATTTACGATTTCAAATAAAAGTGTTCCACACATTTCAAACAGGTTCAGCTTAGGTTGTGGAAAAGAATATCACTCAAACCTCCGCCCCACCCCACTCGCTATCCCCACTCCACCCCAGTCCAGATGATCATGTTTCTGTATATTTATTCTTAACTTTTTAAAGAAAGTCAGAGGTCAGGGATAAGTCACCATGCAGTTTTTGATATCTCAGACTTCAACCAGATGTGCTTCCGAATTGCATGAAGAGGCCTTAATCTCTGCAATAGGGTTTAAATAAAATTTAATCTGCCTCTTTGAAATATCGCCTCCATTCAGAACACGGCCTATTTTCATATATATTTTTCTTTGAGGAAATGCTACAGTGGATGGGGCAAAGAGCCCCCTTGCCCCCTAAAAAACCCACAGAAAAAAGGAACAACTTTTTATCAACAATAACACAGTGATTGGCTGTTTCAGGCTGCAATGCTCTACGGACCCAATATGCTCTCATAGTACATAGGTAGCTCTTGAGATACTTCTGGACTCCAGCTCCCATCAACCCCAGTCAGTGTGGCCAATGGTCAGAGATGGTGGGAGTTATGTCCAATAACATCTGCAGAGCTAAATATTTCTCACCATTGCCTTAGAGTTTTGTCCACAAATGCAAGATGCAGGGGACATTAGGTAGCACACGTTAGTGCTTTTCAATTTATTAGAACTAGGTTTTAATTATATAATTTTGCACACTGTAGAAACTTTTTGAGGGACAAGGTTTGATGGATGGTGATTTGTCAAATCTCTAATTAAGATTAAGTCTTGAGGCTTCTGGGCCCAAGTGTGTGCTAATATCATCTAGTACCAAGTAGGTGTTTTGGAACATATATCTGTTCCAAGGTTGAAACTTCATTCTATCAGCAGGAAATTCCAGGAATTGCTTGGAGTGTGTAGCCATGCAGCAGGGAATAGAAAGTCAAATATTAACTGGAATAGTCAGTTCTTGAAAGAGAGCTCTTGAGTGACTGTGTTTTCTTTGGGGATTTACGCTATGTGCTAGTATCTAATTTGGTATTTAGTGTTCTGTTCTTTTGCCTATTCTTTTAGAATAAATCTGAGTCATTTGCATATCATGATGCTGATAAGTAACATAAGGACACCACACAAGTCTGCATCACTGAACCTTCATCAGAAGAAGGTCATTTAGACAAGCACGTCCCATGAGAACAAACACTTATGTGCCATGATTTTGCACATCAAGATAGCCCAACAGGGAACAATCACAGAACTTCTTAGAAAAAAAACACATACTTTTTGCATACTATAGAATTGGTTTGACTAAACTGCTATATTTTATGGCTTCTGAAAGTATTTGTTCCTTGATGGAGCTCAGAGCAGCTACAGGAAAGTGTGGAGATCTACTGTATTCAGATTAGTATGAAGTGACTGAGAAAAGTCAGTACATATGAACTATGTGTCCAGAAATGGGATCCTCCTAAACTGAGAGTCCTGGTTGCGCTTGGGCCCCTTAAGCCACCCACATGGGGTGAGTTGTTACTAGGTGTGGCCCAAGCCTTGTCAGTTGGGCCCTGGGATCGTGCCTGGCTGTTTGGGCCTATTGGGGCAGGTGGCGTGATCCTCGGGTCCAAAAATGTGGCAGCACGACATGGATGGGGCACTTGCTTTGCGCTGCCGAACTAAGATGAGACCGTCATCTGGTACATTGTTCAAGGCCGTAGTTATACCCACCATTGCCCTGATTAATTTCTCTCTTCGTTAGAAAATCCCGTGCTTGCTTCCTTCTAACACTCTTCTTAGGTTCTCGATCTCTTCTTCAGCTCCCTAAAATCAACCACCCCCACCCGGACTTTCCACAAACATTCCTTGCTGTGTGAGCCTCCCCCCCCTTCTCCCACCTCCAACTTGTGGCTTCCTAGTCCTAAGTTACCTTATTCCTTCTCATTTTCTCTGTGGGTGTCCCTTGCCTCCATTTAGAACTGTATTTGATATTCTCATCACCCTCCGTTGCCTTTCTGCTTCGGATATATAGTCCCATTCCCTGCCTCTTGATTGTTTCCTTTCATTGTGGGGGCTGCCCTGCCTCTGATTTGCTGGCTTCGGTCCAGTTTATTTCTCAATTTTGACGTTGATTGCTGTTAAAGTGTATTACTGTGTTGGTGTTCTTGTTGGGGGGGTAGTGAGCTGGGGGTGGTTCTTACAAGGGGTGGGGGGAACCATGGGCAGGGGGGGGTTCGGGCTGGGGACTTTGTTATTGTCACTGCGGCTTGACTTGCGTTGGCTAGGAGTGCTTTAGGGCTTTGTTATTTTCGCAGGCACTCATTAAGGCTTGTGGAGTCAGTAGTTGCAACAAATAATGCCCGGAAGTGGGTAGACTACATGTTAGTGTGGAAGGTATTATCCCTGGTTGGCAGGGTGATCCCCCACCCAGGCATTGTATTCTCTAATGCAGCCCTGTTTAGGGCAGATGGAGTGCATTTATCTGACAAAGGTAATGATGTGTGGTTGGCCAAAGTCTGTGATGGCTTAAAGGACTGGTTGCAAGGTGAGGGTACTGGCAGTAAGCGCTAGGCTCATGTGGCGGTTAGGCATTGGTTTATAGAAATGTGCGGGAGGGGAGGTTTGGCCATCACCTGCCCCTCCAGAATTAGGATATTCCGGTAAAGGAATCTGGGGGTCCTGGATCTCGTCCAAAGTCCGCTTGAGAGGCTAGGGCCATGCCAGGACCACAGGAACCTGTTGCTCCCTCGTTTGGTGTTTACCTTTTCAGACTGCCAGCCAGAGAGGCAGGAGTCAGATTCAGTCCTCTGCCAGAAGCAGAACTTTTGTGCAACGCTTCCTTCTTAAAGGGCAGTGTATTCTCATCTCCAACGGTGGACAGCTTAGATCAGTGTTTCCCAACCTTTTTTGGGCAAAGGCACACTTCTTTCATGAAAAAAATCTCGAGGCACACCACCATTAGAAAATGTTAAAAAATTTAACTCTGTGCCTATATTGACTATATAAAAAGTACAGTGGTGCCTCGCAAGACGAAATTAATTCGTTCCGCAAGTCTCTTCGTCTTGCGAGTTTTTCGTCTTGCGATGCACGGTTTCCCATAGGAATGCATTGAAAATCAATTAATGCGTTCCTAGGGAAACCGCCTTCAGACCAGGTCCGGGGACAGTCTGTCCCCCGACCTCTTCTGAAGGCTGGGGGGGGGGGACAAGGGCTTTTCTTCCCACTGCCAGCCTTCAGAAGGCTGTTCTGAAGGCTGGCGGTGGGAAGAAAAGCCCTTCTTCCCACCTCCCGCCCCGCAAGCTCCGGGGACAGGAGGGCTTTGCTGCCGACCGCCAGCATTTTAAAAGCCCCTGCTGTCCCGGGGCGATTTTAAAATGCTGGCGGGCGGGAGCGAAGTCTCCGCTGCCCCGAGGAGATTTTAAAATGCTGGGGGTCGGCAGCGAATGCTTCGCTCCCGCCCGCCAGCATTTTAAGATCGCTTGGGGCAGCGGAGAAGTCTCCGCTGTCCCGGGAAGGCAGGCGGGGGGAGCAAAGACTTTTGCCCCTGCCTGCCTTCAGAAGAGGTCCAGGACCTCGTTCCGATGCCCGGCGGCGGGGTGCGAGGTTCCCGCCCCACCGCCCGGCATCGGGGCATCGTTCCGATGCCGGGCGGCGGGGGGAGAGGTTCCCGCCCCACCGCCCGGCATCGGGGCATCGTTCCGATGCCCGGCGGCGGGGGGAGAGGTTCCCGCCCCACCGCCCGGCATCGGGGCATCGTTCCGATGCCCGGCGGCGGGGTGCGAGGTTCCCGCCCCACCGCCCCGCTTCGGAGCAGCGCTCCGAAGCGGGGCGGCTGGGGCAGGTGTTCCCGCCCCCCCCGCCCCACTTCGGAGCACCGGGAGAAGCGATCTCCCCGCAGCCCCTTGCTTCAAAAGAGGTCCGGGGGCAGCGGGGAAGAAGCGCTGCGCTTCCCGCTGCCCCCGGACCTCTTTTGAAGCAAGGGGCTGCGGGGAGATCGCTTCTCCCCGCAAAGCCTTGCTTCAAAAGAGGTCCGGGGGCAGCGCGAAGCGCTTCCCGCTGTCCCCGGACCTCTTTTGAAGCAAGGGGCGGTGGGGAGAAGCGATCTCGGGCGCCGCGGCGCGCAGGCGCACTGCTCGCTCCTCTTTCCGCGCAGGCGCCTTCTCTCGCTCTTTCGCCTCCTTTTCTTTCTCTCTCGATGGTCTGCCTACAAAGGAGCGAGGGAGGCGCCCGCCATGTTTGGATTTGCATCCAGCAGGAGATGCCGCCGCCGCCCCGCCTCTCCCGCCTCCCTCCCACGGCACACCAGGCAAGGTCTCACGGCACACCAGTGTGCCGCGGAACACCGGTTGGGAAACACTGGCTTAGATAGATGGCTGAGAATAACCATAAAGGCTGATCTGTCAATCACGCTGCATCACCTAAATCAATCCAACCTTTCTTATTTCCTTTTGCTGCTGCTTCCTAAAATAATTCTCCTGGTAGTAATTGTGACATATGAAGTGCAGGAATTTTCACCTATCCTATTTCTTTCCCTTCAAGTTATTGAGATATTTAGAATGGTAAGCCTGTCCTCTAAATGTTCAAAGGGGAAGAACAAAACAAAATAAAAAGAACCCAAGTTTTATTCTACTCACCATTTACTCATCATATTATCCTCAGATGTGAAGAAATTTGAGCCCGTCTGTCAGATATCAAGGGAGGGGTTTGCAGCTGTGAAAATGTGGGCGGAAGCAACTGGGCTTCTGTCCACTTGGTTTCCTCCTGCACCTGTAGCACACACCATTATTTCAGTAATCACAAACGCTAGAAAATTACTTTAAGAAATGACGATGGAGATGGAGAGATTGCTAATTATGCAATGAAGTGGGAGGTGAAGCCAGACGTCTATACACTCTGAAGAGTCCAAAGTCATGCTATCGAGTGCCACTGCTGGCATGTAGCCCGCAAGCCATACCTTGCTCACCTGAATCTACTGTTTCAGTGAACTAGCATGAGACTGACAACAGTTGTAATGAGAATGTAAGCAATCCTAGGGCTTTTTAAAGAGATGGGTTGATGTTTCCAGATAATGTGTCATATTGTTTTGACTGGAAACGAGAGAACTGGCAAATTAGAGAACTAGTACAGGCAATTCTATTCGGAAGTAATTATATTTAGTCAAACTCTATTTCCATTGCAAGGCTATTCATAAAGCATGTCTCTCAAAATGTGAAGAGGGAGAAATCTAGGCTGTGGCAGTGTGATAAGTTTGGGAGAATACGCACTGGGTAACTATTGCCAGGAGCTGGCAGAAACCTAGGAATTAGGAGGACAATGAGATCAGTATGGCTATACAGTCCCAGCAAGCAAGGGAAGATATTTCCTGAGTACTCCTTGGCCTTCCAAACACATGTAGCTGCATGCATACAATTTTGGATCATTAATATTTTTTTAAAAAGACTGGCTCTAACTGCCATATAAGAAAGCAACTGCAATGGGGGGAACTGATAATGGAACTCTTTTTTTTAGCAACTGTGCTTGCTTTATATAGGTTTCTAATTTGGTGCTTTAGGAAAGCAGAAACTCACTAAAGCAACCATACAGCTGTTTTACTGAATGGGGTGAAGACAAGGTGGTTACTACCAGCCCTTGTGAAGGTTCACCCATAGGAGGTATTTCAGTGTTGCTGGTCAGCATGCTAAATATTGACAGCTTGTGTACAGTAGGGGAGTCCGTGCACCCCACAAACCCATAACAATATTTTCTGTTGCTCATTACACACTCACATTTGATTAGTTCAACAGTGACTTTTTGCTGCTTTCTGAAAGATTTTACAGCTAGTTACCAATGGAAGGAGATAGCTTGCAATACATCTTGTGCCCTTTTATGGGCAAATTAATCTAATTAACACATGTTCTCCAGCACATTGCATATTTGTCCAACTTAGCTCCCTGATTTTAGCATCTGCTTGCTTACCCCCGTCTTGGCAAAGCCTCTGCACAAATGAGTAGTCACACCAACTACTCTTTTGGCTCAAACATGAGCATTATACAATCAAAGCTTGGCTAAATAAAAGGGTGCCTAAAGATGCACTGATCTCTTTTAGAGATCAGTGAATTTTTTTCCACCCTTGCATGACTTCAGCTTTGCAGGCATTACTTCCTTGTCACACATATGCTTTCCAACAGCTCCCAAACAAACAATGAATGTTTGGACTACTATCATGTGCTTGCCATGGGACTGCATGGATCTGGACTCACTGCTTACTCTAATGCAACAGCTTGAGAAAGTTTGAAAGTGGGCAAAGCAGGAGAGTTTATAAGTCGAGCCTCTGGAGACCTGCATCTTTTGCACTTATATCTGAAGTTAGACACTCAACTCTCCCACCTCAGATTGCATCTGCAGCTCATATTATTATTATTATTATTATTATTATTATTATTATTCGTTTATTGCATTTTCACCCTTTCTTTCTTTCCAAAGGAGCCCAGTGCGGTAAATACTAATAAAATGATAAAAACAACACACATATTTCTTTAATAATAAATCAATAAGAATAAAACAAACCAAATATCCTCCCAACTAATATTTTTCAATTTGCCAGGAACAGCGTTTTAGCCACCAAAGACCTGGGGAGAACAAGAATGTTTTTAAATTCCATGTGAACTTGAATAACGTCGGGGAGAGATGCATCTTGCCAGGAAGGGCATTCTTTTTTCTTTTTTTACAGCTGGATGGGGAGGCAGCAGGTGGACTGTTTGGGCAGCATGGAGCCTGTGCGCCCCCAAGCCACCGTGTCGCTCCCAGGACAAACGTGTGGCTCGGGTGCACTGCAGGTCCCATGGTGAGTACTGCCCGGCATTTTGTCACCTCCTCAGTGGTGACACCCAGGGCGACCTGCACCCACCGCACCCCCTTCCTCCGCCCCTGACAGGATGGCACCAGCCACTCCCTGCAGCCTACTCTTCCACCTTAGTTTGTGCTGAATTGAGGACTTGTGTGACTCTATCAATCTCATTGCAGTTAAAAAACACAACAACACAAATTAAACAATGCAGAAGGTGTGGGTTGGCCTTGGGAACACAGCACATGGTGAGGGGAGGTTTAAGCCTTCCCTCCATGCCATGATATTGGGAAAATATGCCCCCCATAGTACTTTGCATTAGGAATTGAACTCCCATTGGGAAGTTCATTTGGGAACAATTTTCTTGATATAAATTATTGTGGGTGGAGGAAACGATTTTCACCAATAGTACGCATAAATCTCCCTTTACCATGCTGTGCTTGGGTTCCTGAGGACAATCACAGCGCATGCCACAATATGATTGCAAATTGCATCACACAATGCAGCTTGTAATCTATTGAGCTTGGAGCACTATTGAGTAACAAGTGTAGTCTGTGGTGCAGTTCTTATATCTGAGTGAGTCCTTTTGTAAAACAGAAACCATATTGACTTGCCTCACTGGTTTGTTGGGACGGTGAAGGAAAGGACATTCACAAACCCGACTGCAAAGTTTGCTCATCTCAAGAAACGCTATGAACATTATTAACAACAACAACAACAATGGTTTTTATCTATTGGGAGCTAACTAAGGAAGATCTTAAGAATGTTAAGTTGAAGCTGGTTTTCTAGTTCCCAATTTCTGGGGGCTTTCATCTATGAAATAGTAAGACTGTAAAAAAAAAAAGCATTTAGATATTTCTGAAGTTTGTAAGATGTTGGGAAATGTAATAGCTTAGGGATAAAAATTCACTTGGGTGTTGTTGTATTATGGCTAAGAGCTGTTTTTCAGTCCTCTGCAGACCAAAGTGACTTCAAAGCTGCCCCTGATCATCTTGCCTGTTAGCTGGAAGTGGGTTGGAGGCAAAATACCAGAGAATTGTCTTTTCTCCACTTCACTAAGGTTTCTCCTGGCAAACTCTCAAGGTGCACAAGACATTGAGCATTCTAGCTGGAAACCTTATTGCAATCTAAACAAGTGTACTTTAATTTGCATAAAAATAATTGGTTTCTGTGGCATCATAATTAATTTCTGTGTTACAAGATGCTGTTTACTGCCCCCTTAGGTTGTTTCACCAGGGCTGCTGCAACACGACAAGCATGGATTTATTTATGTTTAATCTCCATTTGAGAGGCCCAACTTTCTGGTAGACATGATTAGAGAGAATTTGTATCCAGCATACTTACTCAGGGAAGCAGTGCTCATGAATCGACAGAGCACTTCCTTTGAGTACCTGCATCTCAAGAGATGAAAAGAAGCAAGTATATATGGCCTGGGGAATGAAGGATGAAAGGATTCGTGATTCCGTATGTATTTGTACTGGGGTTGCCAATGTGGTGCCTATGGGTGCAGATTTGTGCAAGAGGTCTGCCCTGCTTCCCTGAAATTAGGCTTGAAATAAGCATTTCATTATACCCTTTCCAACAGGTTGTGGTGTAAGCTTGGATGTAGCATGGGTCACAATCATCTATCCAGCTTGCACATGTTTCCATAGGCTGCAAAAGGTTGATAATTCTGAATCTATACTATAGTTCAAGAGCAAGGGACCCCTGACCATTAGGTCCAGTCACGGACAACTCTGGGGTTGCGGTGCTCATCTCGCTTTATTGGCTGAGGGAGCCGGCATACAGCTTCCGGGTCATGTGGTCAGCATGACTAAGCCGCTTCTGGTGAACCAGAGCAACGCATGGAAACGCCATTTACCTTCCCGCCGGAGTGGTACCTATTTATCTACTTGCACTTTTGTGCTTTCGAAATGCTAGCTTGGCAGGAGCAGGGACCGAGCAATGGGAGCTCACCCTGTCATGGGGATTCGAACCGCCGACCTTCTGATCAGCTAGGCTCTGTGGTTTAACCCACAGTACCACCCGCATCCCTATTTTGCACTGTAGTTCTTGCCAAACAAAAAGATCCATACAAAAAAATGTATATTCGGGGAAAGTGTGCACTAAAGAACAGAAATGCATTATGATAAGGGGGAATGGCTTGTAAAAATATGCATAATGGGCAACGTTGTCTATAAAAAGTGTCTGACAGGAGGTATGTGCATGAAAATGCACACAAATTTCTCCTCCATCCCTAGTTCCTGCAAGCACTGGGAACCCATCTCTCAGGCTAAAAGCATCAAAACCAGTTAGATGGAAGGTTCATCACATCACATGGTGAACCATAAGGGAAGTCTATTTTTGAAGAATGAAAACATTCCAAATGTCCTTCACAATGCAAAACATACGAGAGACATAGTTCCTCTTGCTCTTTCTTGACATAAACTTCACTTTTCTTAAGATAATGTTGGGATGAGCGTCCCCCCCCCTTGAGTGAGAAATGGGGTATGTGTTCACGTTGCCTATATCTTGTTCTCTCTTGGTTCATTAGGCATTCAGCCATTCAAAGGCTTCATAAGATGGATATTACAAGGCTATCAAAATACTCAGTTTTATTACAGTCATTAGTAGGAAGAAATGGACAGCAGTGGATATACAGATATTAGGTCTGGGCAATTAAACCTAATGTCTCACAATTTGAGCTGTATTCTGCTGGCTGTTCTCACAGTACCTCTGGGAATCTTTTCTTAAGTTTCAGGCCAGTCAAGAGAAGAAAAGGGGAATTTGCATTGAAATTCAATTTTTACGAAACTTCCAAACCTACACAGGGTTACTAGGGTGACTCCCAATGAATTCAAGAAAGCTTAATTCTGGGGAAACAATACTACATCACAATCATTTACCTGTCTAGGAACCAAATAACAGTGGGTAGGATTGCTGCTTTAGGATTAATCATGTATGTGCGATATGAATAAATAAATAAAACCAGCAACCAAGTACTATAATGAGACATTTACATTTCTAAGCATGTCTGTGCATGAATTAAAATAGCAATATGAATTGCCATGGATTTCATTTATTCAAAATCTTTATAGGCTGTTTATTATATGGTGTCAGTCCTACAGAATGAGTGATTCAATACATTTTTAATGGACTGCAACCATCAGATGGACGACTAGTTAATCCAGAAAGTAAGAGGGATTGAGAGAGAGAAAGAGAAAGAGAAAAGGGGGAAAAGAAAGAAAAAGGGAGATATTTCACCCACTGTTACAGATATGATTACTATTATGTAGGGCCCGCACAGTTTAGAATTGGCAAGTTAAGTAAAGTCTATCAGCCTTGATTAGTTGATAGATTTTGTGCATGCAATCATGCAAATGGCTTAACTAACTTTAAGTCCATGTTGCTTGGTCTTAAATCAGTCATCCATTCTCTTTACCCACAGACTCAGAAAATAATAATAATAATAATAATAATAATAATAATAATAATAATAATAATAATAATAATAATAATTTATTTATATCCCGGCAAGAACCGGGCTCAGGGAGGCTAACACCAATAAAATTACAATAAAACATAATGGGGGGGGGGGAAATCCAGTTAATTAAAATACGGGTTAAAATACAATTTAAAATGCAGCCTCATTTTAATAGTAGCCCATAAATCAAAACCATAAGGGGAGGGAAACATAAGGGTCAGACTGAGTCCAAACCAAAGGCCAGGCGGAACAGCTCTGTCTTGCAGGCCCTGCGGAAAGATGTCAAGTCCCGAAAGGCCCTAGTCTCTTGTGACAGAGCGTTACACCAGATCGGAGCCAGAGCCGAAAAAGACCTGGCTCTGGTTGAGACCAATCTAACCACCTTGCAGCTTGGGACCTTCAAAGTGTTGTTATTTGTGGACCTTAAGGTCCTCCATGGGGCATACCAGGAGAGGCGGTCCCGTAGGTACGAGGGTCCTAGGCAGCATGTATTATATTCAGTTAACTGGTAAATATATGTATGGTATGCAGTTAAAGGTAAATGTATCTGCAACAATGATATATTGTTGTTGTTATTGTTATTACATTTACATCCTCCTCTCATCCAAGGAGCTCAATATAAGGCTCTCCCCACCAGTGCTTTTTTTCAGGGGGTACTCAAGGATATACAATACCAGCAGCTCTTTTTGGTTGTTGTTAAAAAGTATGGCATTTTCTGTAACAACTTCATGGTGAGTACCGGCCCCTATTTTTCTAGAAAAAAAGCACTGCTCCCCACCTTCAGTTGACCTTTATAACAATCCTTTGATTTAGGTTAGGCTGAGAGAATATGACTGGCTCAAGGTCACCCACTGAGCTCCATGGCTGAGTGGGGACTCAAACCAGGCTCACCCCAATCCTTGTCTAATCACACTGACTGGGCCCCATTGAATCCAATTTCCTCTCATCCCTAAGCAATCAATCAAAGGGATAAACAAGCACGAAGGGGAGTCCTGTTGCCACTGTTTTCCCCAGAATACCCCAAGTCAGTAATGGTCTCTGGCATTTGGGAAAGATTTGGTGCCACCACAAAATATGGCACCCTCATGGGCAACCCACTGCCACTTCCAACGAGAATGATCCAGAATGACACTGTGCTGGGGTATTCTGAGCCACTGGTGTCTGCACTGCTGCCTCAACACGTATTGTTTGGTCCTTGAGCCAAAACTTACCTTGGCTATCTTGCCAAGGAAAAACTAAAATCAACAGGACACCCCGCTGCAAGAGCTCTTAATTTAATTTTGCTTTGGATTGGTGACTGTTGATAGATGAGATCCATACTCTCAGGGTTCAGTTTATAAACATTGTGATAAATAGTCACTTCAGCTGAAGGACAAAAGAATGGTGATTTTTCACTCTTGAGACAGGACTTTGAATGTTTCACTTGATTCTAATGAGAAATGTCAACTTCTTGTACAGTAATACTGTAGCCACAGAAATATTTCCAGGTGCTGGGTAGTCATGATAAAAGAGATTAATTCTGTGTCCTAAAGGTTGGAAAAATGTCTCTGTACTACTAATGCCATGAGGAGGGGGGAAATGGTTAAAGTTTTCTCTGTAGACTGTGGTTCCAGCTGGGTTGGGAATTATATTGAAAATTACAGATCTCGGGATGTTGCTTTGTGAGTTGCACAGTTGATAGACATGAGAATGTAGACTGTGCTGGCTGATGTACGGCTTGATTCTTGCTGAGATGCAAGATAATTTATGCAGCTGAAATTGGCAACATGGGGCCCTGGTTGAGATCATGCAAAACGCATCAAAAACATGCAGATGCTGCAGTCTTGTGCACACTTACTTGGGAGTAAGTGTGCACTGAACTAAAGGGACGTGGGTGGCGCTGTGGTCTAAACCACTGAGCCTCTTGGGCTTGCCAATCGGAAGGTCAGTGGTTCGAATCCCCGCACTGGAGTGAGCTCCCATTGCTCTGTCCCAAACCTAGTAGTTTGAAAGCACGCCAGTGCAAGTAGATAGGTACTGCTTTGGCAAGAAGGTAAGCAGCATTTCCGTGCACTTTGGTTTCTGTCATGGTGTTCTGGTGCACCAGAATTGTTTTCGTCATGCTGGCCACATGACCCGGAAAACTGTCTATGGACAAACACTGGCTCCCTTGGCCTGAAAACGAGATGAGCCCCGCATTCACCTTTGGCTGAGCTTAACTGTCCAGGGGTCTTTTACTTTTACCTTTACTGAACTAAAGATCAGATTTAGGAGAGGAGTCTTAAACTTAACTTTACCACATTCAGAAATCGATGTGTATGTAGGCTGCTTTTTTATTTATGAATGAAATCTAATCACAAGCGTTTCAGTACAAAGTTGATCAGGATTGAATAGCCATGACAAATGAAAAAAGTCATTCAAATGGTAGGCAGGGCAAAGTTTCAAATAAAAAAAATGGAATAGATAGTTTGCCATGAGAAATAAAATGGAGACCCACACACGCACACCCCACCCCAACCCACCCCGCTTCTCTCTCTTTCTAGGTTATATTATTCAAAGACACCTTCATAATTAAGAAAGACCCTGCAGTGACAGGTCAATTGCATTCAAAGAAGGAGACAGTCACTGTCCTTTGGTGGTGGTGTGGATCTTTTTGCTGTGGCTGCTTTCAGGCAAATTTGTTGACCGTATAAGTCTGAATGCCTTGTTCCACCTGCTTGAGTGTATGTCCATCCAGAGCTCCATCAAACACCACATGTATCACTTACATAAAAATATTAAATATTCCCCAGGTTTAATTGGAAGAAAGGCACAGCAGAATGTGGGGCAACTCATGGAACAGAAATGGAACAGGATTCGCTCCCCCTTCCTTACTGCTGTCCATTTGAAATCATCTTGGCTCTCCTCTTTCTCCTGCTCTACTGAGAGAGCTTTTCATTAAACAACTAGTGGAAGCTGGTGTGAATGTCCCCTTGTGTTATTGCTTACAATTCTGATGTGATGCCAAAAAATAAGTTCTAAGGCAGGAGTCCTGTGGGATGAGAAACTGTCTTTCTGTGATCTTGCCAAGAAAATATTGAAGTTTTGTGGAGATAGTGTTGGTGGGTCTCATAAGACTCCTTAGTAATTTGTAGTGTGGCTGAGCTAGTCCCAGAGAATGAGAAAAGTAAAGTAAACAAGGCAATGCTTTCTTTTATTGAATATAATCTGTTGGCTAAAGGGCAGAAACCTTCACGATTCACAGATCTGTCCTTCAGGGAGGAATTTGTGGAGCATAAATGTTTTCACTAGAACACACACCATATATATATTACCTTTGCCTTTCTACAAGCACATGGCTAGCCGCAGTTTAAATGTCAATGCTGCAGGTGCTATATCCCAGAGGGTTTTAGCAAGGAAAAAAACTATCTCCTGTTTTCTTCCTATGGCTAGAAGGCTTTGTCAACTTTTGTTCTCTCAGTTTCTTATTTTTCCAATCCTATATTCAGCCTTCACCATTTCTGCAGCAATTTGCAACTAAAAAAAATTCTTCATCAAAATTCTTCAGCATATTTGTGTAAATTTCTCCTAATAAACACATTTTTATATGCTGTTTTGATTAAAGCAGTGTTTCCCAACCGGTGTTCCGCGGCACACTAGTGTTCCGCGAGATGTTCCCTTGTGTGCCGCGGCGGCGGCGGCTGCTACTGCAAAGCAGGGAGAGAAGGAGGCGGCGGCGGCGGCGGGGAGCCGGGCAGGGAAGTTGCTGCTGGGGATGAAGAGGCGGCGGCAGCGGGAGGCGGACTTCTCTCCCTCTCTGGTGCTGCTGCTGTGAGGCGCTTGCCAGCCCACCGGCCCCTCCTGAGCGGGATATGGGTGGGCGGACGGGGTGGGTGGGGGAGAGGCGCCGGGCCCGCCTCGTGCCCTGACAGGAGCTGCCGCTGCGCCCGCCGGCGCCCTTGACGTGGCGCCCCTCATGCCGCCTCGAGAGGCGTTGGGGGGCAGCGAGACTCTGCCGGGCCCTGCCCCTCACTCTGCGCTCGGCTTCAGGGCTGTCTTGTGAGGGGGCGGCGGGAAAAGACTCTGAGGAGCAGTGGCGTAGCGTGGGGGGTGCAGGGGGGGCCGGCAGCACCGGGCGCAACTTCTGGGGGGGGGGGTGCGCTCGCTGCCTCCGGAGTCGCCGAAGAGCCGCCGCCGCCTGCCATGCCGCCCTGGCTGCTTCAGCCGCGTCCGACAGCCGGCTCGAGGCTCCTTCCGGCCGGGTCTCCCGACGGGGCGCTGCGGGCGGAGGCTCCGGCACCAAGCGCCACGCCGCCCAGGCTCGGGTCGCTGTGTGGACGCGCGCAGCCCGCCAAACGTGCCACCGGCGGCGAATGAAGCGCCCAGCCGGAGCCACCTGCGCTCTAGTGCCTGCGCGCCAAGACTGCCCACCCGCCCCGACAGGGCCCGCCCACCCGCGCCGGAGGCCGGCCAACGCACTGGCCCCAGCGCCAGAAAGAAGCCCCCTCCCCGTACCAGAAAGAAGCCGCGTCGGGGCTAGCCGGGCCGGGGAGGGAGACCGAGAAGGCTGCGCCGCGACGCCCAAAGACGCGCGTCTTGGCGCAAAGGGGCCCGCGGCACCCAGGCGCGGAAGGGACCCTCTCCCCCTGACCCGCCACTGAACTGCAATTCCCAGCTCCCTTGGCAAATCCCAGTCCCCAATCCCCAAGATGCTTTATTTGAGGCAGGGGTCCTTTAATTGCAAAAACAACACCACGGAGGGCAGTAGTCACCACGAAGTTTGCCCCAGAGTAGAGCCGTCAGTATTAATGACCATGGTAAGGGGTTAGGGGGCGCAAATTACTTGCCTTGCCCCGGGTGCTGACAACCCACGCTACGCCACTGGTCATCGGCTCCGGTTGTTACCTTTCTCCGCCGAGGTCGGTGGACCTTGCGCCCGGTGGACATGAGCCAACAGTGTGACGCGGCAGCTAAAAAAGCCAATGCAATTCTGGGCTGCATCAATAGGAGTATAGCATCTAGATCAAGGGAAGTGATAGTGCCACTGTATTCTGCTCTGGTCAGACCTCACCTGGAGTACTGTGTCCAGTTCTGGGCACCATAGTTCAAGAAGGACACTGACAAACTGGAACGTGTCCAGAGGAGGGCAACCAAAATGATCAAAGGCCTGGAAACGATGCCTTATGAGGAACGGCTAAGGGAGCTGGGCATGTTTAGCCTGGAGAAGAGGAGGTTAAGGGGTGATATGATAGCCATGTTCAAATATATAAAAGGATGTCACATAGAGGAGGGAGAAAGGTTGTTTTCTGCTGCTCCAGAGAAGCGGACACGGAGCAATGGATCCAAACTACAAGAAAGAAGATTCCACCTAAACATTAGGAAGAACTTCCTGTCAGTAAGAGCTGTTCGACAGTGGAATTTGCTGCCAAGGAGTGTGGTGGAGTCTCCTTCTTTGGAGGTCTTTAAGCAGAGGCTTGACAACCATATGTCAGGAGTGCTCTGATGGTGTTTCCTGCTTGGCAGGGGGTTGGACTCGATGGCCCTTGTGGTCTCTTCCAACTCTATGATTCTATGATTCTATGACCCCGAGCCTAGGCTTCCTTCCCGCACCCCGCTTTCCGAAGACCGCACACCAGTTGGGCCAGTACATATTCCCCTCCCGTGACTGGAGCGGAATAGCCCTTTCTCTTCTTCCCCAACCCTTGTCGTTGGAGGAGTCCCTCAGTCCCTCGCTTTGCTGCCTCCTCCCCCCCCACCCCCAAAGCTTGGAGGTTCCCCGGCAAGGGGGAGGGAAAAAAATTGAAAGTTACACTTTCGTGCGTCCCTCCCGGCGTGACGCTGCGCGCTGACGTCACGGGGCTGTAATGGTGGTGTGCCTCGAGATTTTTTTCATCAAACAAGTGTGCCTTTGCCCAAAAAAGGTTGGGAAACACTGGATTAAAGTACACATTTTTGGAAGCAATTTATCTTAATAGAAGTGCATTTTGTATGCTATTTTCACTAATATATTCATTTTATTCAAACCTTCCCCTTATATATGCATTTTTCTAAAGACTGGATGTAGAAGTTAAAATTGGGAGAATTGTAAATTTCGAAGAATGGCTGTGTTTCATTTCATATATTGTTTCATTTCATATATTGTTTCAATATATTTCATATATTGTTTCAGAAAGTGCAATTTTATAGATTCACATTTACATGCAAATTGAATTGAATTTCTTCCATCCCTTGGGTTCTGCTTAGGGCTTCTCATGGGCATCTATAAGAACAGGATGCTGGACTAGATTGGCTTCTTCTTATGTTCTTACAAGTGAAACTTCATGCTCTTTCGTCTTCAGTAGGTTGAATGATATGAACAGATGATTAACTCTATCAATGCTTCATTTCTACATATACACACATGCACATATATAACCCTAATGAGTTATTTTTATTTTTATTTTTCCATGATGAGCAAGACAGAAGTAAGGAGCAGAGCTGAACTGAGTAGCCCCATCACCAATGTCATATTCTCCTCCTCTAATGTCAACACTTACATTTAAATGCCGTTGCACACACAAAGGCCTCTTGAGGATTAGGGTCACAGAATTTGGAGAAGCCTTCAATTATACAAGTAGACACAAAAGACCCCCTTGCCACAGACATTTGTACTGTCAAGAAAGGAGGGTCCAACATTTAAGGTGGAGCTACTCAGCACAGCCAAACTCATTGCTCTCATGTTATTCAACAATTGAGTGAAGAATACCTAAATAGGGCTAATATCTATGGGTGCTATTCAACTGAGTGTTAAATAGTGTGGATCCATTAAAATTAATGGACCTAATTTCATTAATGTAGTGGGTCTGCCCTATAATCTATACACACAAGACAAAATGGTCTTCCATCTAAGGGAAGTAAATTAATAAGAAGAAAAAAATAAACACAAATTCTGTGGTATAAGTGCTTTTCAAAGCACAGTGGCTTGAACAGCAGGAGGATTTCTTGTTTTATCATTCCCATTTCATTTCACCAAAATTGTCATCACACAGTAATATGGAAACACCATTAAGATCAACATTTGAATAAATAAGGAAAGAAACAGAAAGACTCGTGTAAACACAACTTTTTCAACCAGCTATTTAAGGCTATTCTATTCATTTTTAAATTTTACTTAAAGTATTTTAATGCCCCCAATGTATATTACCAGATATACAATTAAAATACAATACCATATAACAACGGTGGGGAACCTATTTAGCCTGGCGGGGCAGGTTTTATCTCCCCCTGTTGGCTAACTTTGATGGGTGGGAGGAACAACCCACTTGTCAGTCATTAGGTGTCATCATGACACCTGGTGATTGACACCTGTCAAAGTCCATTGCACAGCACTTACCAAGCGCCAGAACCAGCTGGTTGTCAGGCACTTAGGAAGCACTAAACAATGGCTTTGCAAGTCCTATGCTCAGCACTTGGGGATTCCCAGAGCATAGCAGGCAAAGCATTCCATAGCCTCAGGGGCCACTGCAGAAAAGGCCCTTTCTCAGGACTATTTCTGGGAGAAGGCATCACCACCCAGTTCTCTTTCATGCTCCAGACCTCTCAATCCAAACCTTTCCTTCTGTCACACACATCAGTCTGATTCTTCTCCTATACTTCAATTGCTGATGAATTAAAAACCATAACAGAATGCCTTTGAAACAGGAAACTGTTTGTTATCTCTTAATTCTGATTTACTTTGCACGTAAACAGAGTGGAGTGAATCATATTTCATGCCGAGGAATTTATTTTCCTGTCAATAACAATCTTGTTAGCCGCATTGTGAGCAGAAATATTCACGTCTGGATCTGCAAAGTGTATGAGGCACGCTTATTTTTGTACTAATCCTAAGAGGACAATGCTCGAGAGATAAGAGGCAGTGGCTGGAGTCAAGACATTGCTTGGCTCATTCAAAACATCTCAATTATGGCCAATCACGGTCAATGCCACCCACAGGGAAGAATTAGATAAGGAAACAATTCTCTCTCTCTCTCTCTCTAAGGGGACACTTGAGCTTACAGGATAATAATTTTGCTGACAACACGGAGGCCACTAATTCATAATGAATAATTTATTCCATGCTTTCTTCTACCTTTTGCTTCTTTCTTACTTATTCTCATTTTGCCCAATCAGACTCCCCACCTGTCCCCTCAGATTTGAACTGTAATCAGATTTATCTGAAGAAGAAAAATCTTTCACTGAATGTACTGATGTTCAGAAATAATTCATTGACGATATACTAGCAAATAACATTTGATCGGATGTGCTTTAACAAGGGAATGGATTTCTTACAGATACATATTGCGTGATGTGCTTACCTACGCTCTCAGAATTGTAAGTGCTAGGGGTGTGGAACTGTCAGGGCCGGCCCACCCATGAGGCAAGGTGAGTTGATGTCTTAGGCAGCAGGATCCACAGGGGCAGCAGATCCCCGTTGTAGCTCTTTATTCTGCCAACCCTCCCTTGTTCCTGATGCAGACCTTCACATACCCCTTCTTCTCTGATGGGGAGGGAGACACCATTTTGTGCCAAAATGTTTTGGTCTGGCGCTGAGAACTGTTCTGTGATGGGGCCAAATAACAAGGCAAATCAAGGTAATTTGAGGAGATTTTATCCCATCCTGAGTTGAACCACATTGTCACCAACCCCTCTCTCCACCCCATGGTCAGAAGATGATCCACTGGGTGGTCTTGGGCAAGTTATTAAGCTTCAAATTATAACCACTTCGGGAACAACCACTTCACAAAGCTCTTGCAGAACTCCATCTCCATCCAAGTTATATTCTGTTTTGAAATTTCTATATAAGTGTTTAGCAGTAATGATGAAAATGCTTAAGACTGCCCAGTTTACAAATTCTGTCAGAATGCCATAAGTTTATTCACTAGAACCCTGCATTTCTAAGTAATTTAAAATCCCAATTGGAGCAAATTAGAACATATGTTATCTGCAGTGGGATGTTGTTGTTGATTTTGCAGGGTGCGGGGCAATAATTCTTTATGAAATAACTGAAGGTAAAATACATGATATCTACTATTTGGTATTCTTGCTGATATTTTTACACACAGCAAGAAAAATTCTGTCTTTGCCTTGGGGACGCAGCAGTAATCATTTGATTCATATTCAATGTTGGGATGTATTGTTTTTGTAGAATTATACACCATTCCTTGGTACCAACCTCCAAAGATCCTTGGCTTATGAAAAGACATGAGCAACAGAAAGGAAATCATGGTCTGAGAACAGGACTTCATGTCAGATATAGAAGACACACAGAAAGAAATAATACATGTGAACAGTCTGGTTTTCATTATTTAAACGTTATTTTGGGTGCTTCTGAGAAACCAGTGGGGTGGGGTACAAACTCAGGCTATTTTTTCTTATGTGAATTCAGGCCAGATTTATTGGCAATCTTACCATGTGAAAATATATTTTATTAAAATAATATTCTCATTTGCTAAGTCCTGCTTGCTTCCCATCCTATATGAGCTGAGGATCCATTGGCAAATGGCAACTGTACTCATAAATCAGTGATGTGGTGAAAGGCAACAGTCACTTGACAAATTGGAGACTTCTCTTTATTTTATGTCTCGGTACAGTTTACATGATGAAAATACTTGAGAAAGTGTTCAGATGGGGTAAAATTGTGTGCATTCCCTAGAAATTGTTACAACAAAAGAGAAAAGTAAGTAATGGGAGAACGATAACAGTCTATCTATATACATCTGTGGTTATGTGAGTTGAATGGTTAATGTGCACCAGCCATTGTGAACATTTACAAGCTGCATAATCCAGTCAATATGCAGAATCCCCAGCAGGTTTGGGAAATGTACATATCTCAACGGAACTGTGTACATCTTCTGATCAATACACTAATCTCCAAGTTGAAGTAGTGTCTTTAATCATAGTATTTTTTTCCACAACTGCCTTTTCAAAAAAGCAATGGCAATTTGAATGTTAAACTGACATTGATCAAATGTGACTTCAAATGCAAAACATTTACCTAGAAAAGGAATACAGGAAGCATCCTAAAAACTAAACTTCTTGTTCCATTGAGTCCATTTCTCCCAGAATATCCTTCCAGATAGGCCACTGGTGGATGGAATCAATTCTATTTCCACATAATTAATAGAACTAACCCAGATGGTGTAAAAATTCTGTTGTTTGGTTGTATCGATGCACTTGGATTTTAAAGGACAGTTTCTTCATTAGGGCTAAGTGCCGAAATTGCTGGGGCAAGTCCAACATTAAATCTGTTCTCAAAGACCTGAAATATTTAGCAATGGTAAGTTAGTAAGAACACACAGCTCTTTCTACAGCAAGCCCCATGTCAAGTCATCATAGATGGAGAAAAGGACCAAATTAGATATAAATGGGACATTTTGTACATCATGTTTTCTACTTCCTTGAAAACCCATACTCATAATGTATTGAGTAATGGGCATGTTCACCACATATGAAGGTTGGATCCAAAATTCCCACACTCAGTCCAACAATTTGAATTAACTAAGCTGCTCATTTTTGCTCAACAAATGGGGATATATTATACCAATGTTGGATTACAATTGCTGCTGCATCTCACCATTTGAGCCATTCTCCAAACACTTTTGATTTGAAAATGGGCCTCTTTCACTTTTTATCTAATATTCCCTCATTAATGACATTCAGAAGTAATGCTTTCAAAACCACAAAGGCATCCTTAGCATCGTTCAGGAAAAGACAACCCACATGATATGGATTTAAGAGTATTGCTAGGAGAAAGGATATCATTATGATAAAAATAATACCAATAATATGTTCAAAGACAGGAAGCGCCTAGAATATATTTATCACTCTCTCAAGATATAATTGAATAAAGATATATGGGTGAGTTTCAGAGAAAATCCAATTATGTAAAAATTGATAGCAACATCAGATAAAGTGGAGGGGAAAGGGCCTTTGAGAACAGCATACTAAATTCTGTAGTGGTAGTTGCTTATGCAGAGAACAAGGGATATTGAAATGCTTATCTTGAATAATGGCTAATGTTCCCCAATTCCCCAAACAGTAGGGAGCTTTTGGACAGCCAGGTCACTTTTGAGAAGATAGTCCTTGAAACTTATGGGATTGTTTGAATTCACTGGAGAATTCCACATATCAAAGCATTTTTGTCAGTTTCTTCCTCCCTCTGCAGACCCCTCCATGCCTTCTTCCATCTCTCTCAACCTTCTGGAACAGGAGGCTTCAGGGGGAAAGGAGAACTTCTCACCTTCTGCGGGATTCATGAGCCGAAGGGTGATGTCTGATCCAACTCATGGTGCTTTTCTAATATAGGTTGAACAGAGGAAACAACTTTTGGGGCATTTCTTATCTTGATGGCAACACCAATTTCCCCCAAAAGCAACAGCATCCATGTAAAAACACAAGAAGATGTTGGATCATGCCAATGGTCCATTTATTCCAGCAGCCTGTTCTCACAGTAGTCACCCTGTGGAGAAACTCCAGGCAAATTCTTACCAAGAGCTGCTAAACTCAAGACTGTTTCATCTAGTCACATTACAAAACTACAAAACTCTTCCTGCAGGATCAGAATTGTGATTTGCATTTCCCATGATAAGAACAGCAGCTGGTAATGAAGCAGCAACAGTGCCCCAAACCAAAAGAAATTCTTCATACCAGTGTTTTAGCCGCCAATTGCAAAAACTTAAACCTCTCCTCTGAAGCTGCTATTTGCATTGGGAGGAAAACTCTAGTGACAATGCTGGATTCAGGAATATGCCTTCAAGTCATGGTGGGGACGGTCCATGCCAGCCCTGGATCTGGTGTAGTTTATTTCCTTTTGACTGTTCCCAATGTGAGGGAAATCAAGTTTTTTTAAAAAAAGAAAAGAAGTTTGGGAATGGAGGGAGGAGAGCAAAAACACTCTGCGACCCTCCCTTCTGCCCTGCTGTACAAAACCAGCAGTGAGTTGGATGAAACTACCTTTCCACACCCAGTTCTTTCCCCACTGCTTTAGGGTTGCAGCTTAGTGTGTAGAATCAGTGAATTTGCTGGATGTATTCAGTGCATGGCCAAAACAAAACTCCCCTTTCACTAAGTGGTACCTGGCCTCACCTCAGATGAAGGATGGTACAGTATATAAATTCAACAAATGGAATGGAATGGAATGGAATGGAATGGAATGGACAGTTTCCAAGGTGGGTGCCATTTTCTTTCCTCCAACATCCATCTCTCTGTACTATATAAAAAGAAGCAGAGTATTTCTTTTCAAAATAAAGATTCTCTAGGTTCAAAAATGTCAGAGCTCACATTGAGAAAAAGCAATCTGAAGAACAGAGACAGCATGGAAATCTGTGTACAAAGACAAAGAGCCATTCTGAACTTTTCTTTGATCTTGTAATACTATATTGCTCGGATGTTATTTTTAATCTCAAATTGCATTATCTACAGGAAGAATTCCTATTGCTTGTAGTGAGAATGGTTTCCTCTTCTTAGCCCATGGTGCTTCCATTAAAATGAACTTAATCTGTAATTTGTATCCCATGGTTCATTAAAATCACCTTGTCCCAGGGTTTAGAGGTCATTAGGAGGTTCCATTCCAAGAATCAAATTTATTCTATTTGCCAGCTCATTCTAGAACTCTGTGTCTGAAGGGCAAAATCAGAGCAAGTGTATCAAATTAGAGCTGGTCTGTCCACAGTTCTAACTTCTTCAGCATTCCATTGTAAAACAATAGTGCAGAGCTAGAAACAAACAAACGTCTGATCAAATCTATCCTTTCAGAAAATGGGTACAGCAACAATAGCAATGAGTGGAAATAAAGATCTGATGAAAGTTGATGTACATTTAGTCCTTGGGGTAGTCTGATCTAGAAGAAATGTTCCTAAACCATGTTAGGATGAAGGCAGCCCTGTACTGGGAGGTTTGATGTTTTATTGTGTTTTTATATATGCTGTAAGCCATCCAGAGTGGTTGTGGAAACACAGCCAGATGGATTAGGGTATAAACAATAAAAGTATTATTATTATAATTATTATTATTATATCCTCAAATAATGACTATCAAGAGTTAGTAATGAAGACCAATGAGTTTATTTGGATGGCAGTATTTAGGGTTAGGGTTCCAATAAAATGAAACTCTGATGTAATGCACTTTTTTCGACTGATACTTGCTTAGAACAGGGATGGGAAACCGATAGCCTTCTTGATGCTGTAGGACTTCTGCTCCAATCAGCCCCTGCCGGCATGGCCAATGGTCAGGGGTAGTGGTGTTTACTTCTGAAGAACATGAGAAGGAAGCACCACTGACCCTGACCATAAGCCAGGTTGGCAGAAGCTGCTGGAGTTCAACAATACTTGGAGGAGCCATTTGCAATTGTTTTAACTGTTTTAATTTATATTGTAATTCAGCATGGTATGTGATTCATAAGTGAAATGAAAGAATGATAATAACAACACTGGGCTGGATTCAAGTGAGTCCCTCTAGTGTTAGTCCACACAAGGACTTCTGTTAGCACAGTGGAACTTTTTCCACTCTTTTTTCCTGCCTTCCTCCAGATTGGCTTGGGGGTGGGTGGAAAACCCCCCACAACAGCTCATAGGGAAGGAAAGGGGGGATTGTTCCATCTGGCAAGCTGACTACAACTCTCATTATGTTTTATCATTGGCCATGCAGGTTGGGCTGATGGGAGTTGTAGTCCACAACATTTGAGGACACTATGTTGACCATCCCTGAGCTAGGGTAAACAATGCATGAGACTCCTGCATACAATTCAACCTATGATTTTCCTGGACTATTTAGCCAAAAGTGCAAAGAGCTGAAGTACCAGGACGTAGAATCATAGAACTGTAGAGTTGGAAGGGACCCCAAGGGTCATCTAGTCTAACCCCCTGCAATGTAGGAATCTCAGCTACATCATCCATGACAGATGGCCATCCAATGTCTGCTTAAAAACCTCAAGTGAAAACCTCCACTAGCTCCCAAGCGAGACTCTTCCACTCTCAAACAACTTTTATTGTCAGAAAGTTCTTCCTGATGTTTAGTCAGAATCTCCTTTCTTTTAACTTGAAGCCATTGGTTTGAGTCCTACCCTCCAGAACAGGGAAAAAACAAGCTTACTCCATCTTCCATGTGACAGCCCTTCAGTTATCATATCTCCTCTCAGTCTCGTCTTTTCCAGGCTAAACATACCCAGCTTTTTCAACCATTCATCATAAGGCTTGGCTTCCAGACCCTTGATCATCTTGGTTTTCCTCCTTTGCACATGTTCCCACTTGTCAACATCCTTCCTAGATTGTGGTGACCAGAATTGGACTCAGTATTCCAGGTGTGGTCTGACCAAGGCAGAATAGAGTGGTACTATTACTTCCCTTGAACTGAACACTATACTTCTGTTGATGCAGTCTAGAATAGAATTAGCTCCTTTTTTTTGCTGCTGCTGCTGCATCACACTGTTGACTCGTGTTGTGATCCACTAAGACACCCCCCAAGATCCTTTTCACATGTACTACTGGTAATCCAGGTTTCCCCCATCTTATATTTATGCAGCTGGTTCTTCCTGCCTAAGTGTAGAACGTTACATTTGTCCCTGTCGAAATTCATTTTGTTATAGTTGTGGGGAATCTGATATAGCAGCATTATGAATGTTAAGTAAGCCTGGCTGGGTCTAGTAAGTGGCTGGTTGCCAGACACAATTCACTGGAGTGAGGCTCTTTGTTGTCTCTGTCAGTGATTCAATTTCAGTTGTAAGCTCCTTGGGGCAGAATTTTATTTTATTTTTTCTTGGCTCACATTACTTCATAAAGCACCATAAACATCAATGGCTCTATAATATAAATCCTCCCATATATACATCATCTGCAGCATATCTATTTGGAGAGGAAAATCTTCTGATAGGCACAATTCCTCCCCGCCCCCATTTGTTTATGGAAATACTGAGTAGTTAGTCTTTACATATGCTTTCCATTAAGCATCCTCTTCTGGTTGTTTGAGTAGGAATGTAAAAACAACTTTCTTGTTTATGAAAGCACAGACTCACTCTCCTTTCATTTTATTATTAGGGCATCCAAAGGGCAGGGTGCTTTAAAGACCCACATCAGCTCCTAAGCCCTTTCAAAAGATAATGTGGAATTAAGCAACGAGTTTATGTTTGTTGCCTTGGCTACAATGCAAAGCACATCTACCTGTGTTTATACTCCATTGTATTCAATGGGGTTACCCTTGAGTAAACGTGCAGAATATTGGGTTGCAAAGTGTAATCTAACCTCCATAAAAGGCCATGGTGAATTAACCAGCAACCTTGTTCACTTCTGCCTTGCTTATATTTTAAAAAGAAATTTGAATGGCATCTTTGATTGTACTCGCAACTCTTTTTCTCCGGTGCTGTCTCATTATTATTATTATTATTATTATTATTATTATTAATTTTTAATACAGAGAGGGGAAAAACCACATCCCACATTCCCTTCTCTCCACCCTCCAGTTGTACAACTTTCATATCAATCTTGACATACAGCTAAATACCTGGTGACTTCCCTTCCACCCTTTTCCTGGTTTCTTTATTTTTCTTTTAAACGTTTCTTCATTTTAATGTAGGGCATTGACATGATTAAATCATCTTTAATCTCCAGGTGTTAAGAAATAGAAGAAGACCTAAGTTTATAAACCCTAATGGGGAAAATGGATGGCTTTATAAGAAAGACCTTCCCAGTGGGAAGCCTGCAAGAGATCTGAGGAGTGGAAGATGCTACAAAAATGATGGTTTGGGATGGAAGCAGAGTTTTCTCAAAAACTTTGCATGAAGGTGTATCATATTTCACCACTTTTTTACCGGTTTCCCTAAGGTCCAACAATTCTAATAACAAATGTTAAATTATGCAGAAGTGGTTTCTCTGCTGAACAGAGTGTTCTCAATAATGAATGTAACTCTTACGCAAGAAATTGTGAAATTTCCCTTAAAAGTAAAATGATCTCCTTGAGGATAGTCACATTCACTGGGACTTCTCTCTCACACATCCTTTACAAGGTAGTTCCCATAATTTATTGGAACTTCCAGGTTCTTCAAAGGAGATTCTGGACACTTCCTTGAGATTCCAACTGTGCTTCCAACACAGATTGGGTATTGCCACTTTCTCACTCCCACCAAATTGAAGCACCTCTCTATCTTATCTTATTTGTATTACAAGATGAGTGAAAGTCACCAAAATTGTGAGATTTAGAGCAGGGACAGAAAATCTGTGGGCCTCAAGGTGTCATGGAGCTACAGCTCCCACCATTGCCCATATGGGAGATGGAGTACAACAACAACTGGACTTTCAGATTTAGAGGAAAAGGTAAGTAAGAGGTGACATGATGGAAGTCTCTAAAATTATTCATGGCATCTGGAAAGTGGCTAGAGAAATGTTTTTCTCCCTGTCTCATAAATTGGGTTCTCCTCACAGAGAGAACACATTGCAGTGAGATCACCACAACCACTTGCTGATTGGTGGGGTGGGTATGTTTGGATAGCCACAACTACCTGAATGTTCCCTCAGAGGCATGGGACTGCTTCTGACCAATGGGTGCTTAAATTAGCATCTGAGGGACTTTTATATACTGCTGCACAATTGCGTTGAGCCTCCTCTTTTTCGCTTCGTGCACCGGATTACCTGCCCACCCTTCCCCATATTTAGGGTTTGATTGACCTTGCTATACCGTCGTGGGTCATCTGCTCTTGGGGCAGGGGCTTGGTAGGAATTTTTCCCACTTGGCTGATTGGCTGGTGCCATTTGGCTTTTGCCTAGTGTGTAGCAAGTCATCACAACTTTGTAAGATTTGCAGTTAAAGGTAAAGCGACCCCTGACCATTAGGTCCAGTCGTGACCGAATCTGGGGTTGCGGCGCTCATCTCGCTTTATTGGCCAAGGGAGCCGGCATACAGCTTCCGGGTCATGTGGCCAGCATGACTAAGCCGCTTCTGGCGAACCAGAGCAGCACACGGAAACGCCATTTACCTTCCCGCTGGAGCGGTATCTATTTATCTACTTGCACTTTGACATGCTTTCGAACTGCTAGGTTGGCAGAAGCTGGGACTGAGCAACGGGAGCTCACCCCGTCGCAGGGATTTGAACCGCCGACCTTCTGATAGGCAAGTCCTAGACTCTGTGGTTTAACCCACAGCACCACCTGCGTCCCTGTTTGCAGTTAGGCATTGGTTAAGGTGTGGTGGAGGGGACTAGGTGTGGCTGTGGCTTGTCTCTCCAATAGTTGCTGTGTGGGTATTCCGTTAAAGGAATCCAGGGGCTTGCCATGCTTTTGTCCAACCCCTGAAAGGGGGATAGGGCCACGCAAAAGCCCCTGGGAGCATTCTGGGTGTGGTCTTGTTATCTGCTCCCATCCCAATCAATCTCCCAGGGTGCTTACCTTCGCTGACCTCTGCACTGCCAGTTGTCATTTCTGTTCCTGTCCTGGACAGGTTCAGATAGTTTATTTCTAGGTGGTTTTGGGATCTTTACACACAATACTGGAAATCATGGACATGCGATGAAACTGAATGTTAGAAGATTCAGGACAGAGAAAAGGACTTGCTCCCACAGGAGGCAGTGATGACTACTTAGATGGCTTTAAAAAAGGATTAGATAAATTTGTGGAGAAGAGGGCTATCAATGGCTACTAGGGCACTCAAGATCCAACCAGTTATTTTACCAGATCATTTATATTTAAGAAGCCTTTCCTTTTTCCTGACATACTGAATATTAAAGATTATCAAAATGGAGAAAAATGAATGCTCTAAGCTTCTGTCTCCTGCAAGGAAAAATATATTACAGCTAGACTTTCTACATCTACCCAATCTCAAAGTAGTTCACCAGACATCATTAATCCACTGTCCCCCATTTTTAACTGGTTGTATTTGTGTGTTTCAGCTGAAGTTGTATTTGTTGTATGGCAAGCCTAACCATGAGTGTCTTGTAAGTGTTTTCCTAATTCAATGGATGATCAGACTACCATCAAACAGTTTGTATTAAAAAGTTCTGAGGGAATGGGTAAGTCAGGCCCCAATTGCCAGTACTAGTATACTTCGTCAAAACCTTGTAGTCCCTCCATCAGCCCCAGTCAGCTGTAATATAAATCAACAGCTCATTTTTTTCATTTATTTATTTACGGCTATTAGCCCATAAACACAGCTCATTTTGACTACTGTCAATGACAGAATGATAGTCTTGACTGTCTGCTGGTCAGATTTAATATGACATTTCTTATATTTTTACTTTCTCTGCTCTGTGGCTATAATTGTTCAACTCAAGAACACTCTGCAAATACCTAGAACTGGAACTGTGTTTGTTACAGTCTCATGGAACATTTTTATTGATTTGTACACCAAGGAGCTGAACATATATCCCCCTGTACCGAAGAACTGTCTTTTTCTGTCAGAAAGGAAAGGGAATTGTTCTGAGTTTCACAAGCCTATTCACTGGTAACATAATGTTAATGATTCTGAAGGACTGGGGATTTTTCTTGAATGGGAAGCACAACAGACCAAGTTCAATATATTAAGTATGTGAGAATGAGTCACCATTCAGCGAAGAAGGGAGAAAATGACACTTGTTTTTCTTTAAAGAAACTGTGATCTGGTGTGGCTGAGCCTAGCCAGGGCAACTAGAAGCATTTCTGAAATCTAAATCTGGAGCAGCCCAACTGTCTAAGGAGAAACATAACCAAGCAGGCCTGGAGCAGAAACTTAGAGCAACCAAAAAGCAGGCTCAGGAGGGTGTGTAAGACTGGAAGAGGTGAAAGCACTATTTGATCCACAGCTAGGAAGAAGATCCAGGGGCCCAGCTGCAGAGCCACCAGTTGGCGGTGGCTGAGGAGGGCCTTGAGTTGACACACTTGTGCTGTGGAGTACTGCAGTCAGTAGTTGAGAAGGGCTTTATCTAAGCTGGAGCCTATCAGCTGGAATGATTGGAGTGGAAAGCTAGAGAAAAAACTTCTGGAACTGGAGTACATCTGGGAAGAGAAAAAGCAGCCCAGGTTGGAAATATGTGACATGGATGAGGACAGGCTGCAGACTGAATCTATGGTTAAGGACAAGTCCCTTATGGTTAAGGACTTCACCTCTTATGAATCTCATAAAGGCCCAGCACCCACCCCACCTCAGAAAGAGGCTGCTACAGTGGGAGTTTTTCAGAGTTCTGCGAGCAATGCAGGGCAAAGGAAACTGGAACACTCATCTGCCTGAGTTTAAAATTGTGCTTTCTACACTGGAATAACTGGAATGTTATACACAAGAAGGGACTTGCTAGCTAGTGACTGGCTTGAGTGTATTAATATGACAGAAGAATATAGACCTGGATAAGGACTTGTAGGTGGCAGGCCTTGAGCTGCAGTTTTGGCTGAAGTATTAGACTGGGCCAGTAGCCATTTAAGGAAGACCAAGGAGAAGAAAGAAAAATAATTTGATTTGAACTTAACAACAACAACAAAAAACCTTCTGGGAAATATGCTGAAAGATCCTTTGCCATGCATCCAAAATCACTACATAAATGGAACTCTACTCAATTCCAGGACAAAGAGACTCCTAAATGATTAAAGGAAATGCTGTTGGTTTTAGAACTGTGTTGATAATTTCCTGGTTGCCTAGTGTTGAATGTGTTTCAAGTTTAAATGTTGAGCTGGGGGGGGGGGGGGCAGAGGGAGAAAATGCATACCTGCCTGTTATCTTCATGTAAACATAAATGTACCTGGGAGAGGGCCAATAGCTTCAGTTAACACTTTTCTTTCTTTCTTTCTTTTTGCAAGGTAAATATTGTCATGTTGTACTGATAGTAGTGATTATCTAAATGAAAATTACCAAGGGAATTTTATAGTATGGAGAGGAAACATGCTTTACAGAGAACATTCCTTTATTTGAAGGAGACCTCTATGTGAAGGGCTGTCCAGTTTCAACCCCACTGAAAGATTTAAAAAAAACCAAAACCTTAAGAAAGGAGAGCAGGAGGGACATTGAAGTTGCCCATCAACATTTAGCATCTGGAATGCAGAGTGACCTCTCATTATGGCCACATTCACACCATAAATGTGAAGCACTGCCATACCACTATAAACAGACATGGCTTCCCTCAAAGAATTCTGTGAGCTGTAGTTTGTTAAGGGTGCTGAGAGTTGTTAGGAGGCTCCTCTTTCCCTTCCAGAGCTATAATTCCCAGAGTTCCCTGTGAAGAGGGGTTGACTGTTTAAACACTCTGAGAAATGTAGCTCTGAGAGGGGAATAGGTGACACCTAACAACTCTCAGCACCCTTAAGAAACTACAGTTCCCAGGTTTCTTTTGAGGAAGCCACAGCTGTCTATAGCACTTTAAACGTATGGTGTGAATGTGGGCTGCATCTCACCATAGTGAGAAAAGACATGACCAGACACAGGTGACCAGGTCAGTCTCCCCGCCTCCCAGTGGTGGGATGTATTATATTTCTATTTAGATTATAGTAATTGTTTCTAAATTTGCATGTGTGCATTATTTCAGACGCAATATGGCACTGTATACTATTTGATGGGCAATGGCACGAAAGGGCTATTGCCTTCCTGTTGGCTTTCCATAGGCATATGGACTAGAAAAACCAGTGAGATGATCCAGCAGGGTTCTTTTTGTACTTATGACTGGTAAAGTGGGATCGCTTCTGCTGGTACAAGAAGGACGAGTTTTGCCTCCACTTACACTTCTTTTGCATATTTGTAAATGTAGCAAATGGGAGGGACGCGGGTGGCGCTGTGGGTAAAAGCCTCAGTGCCTAGGGCTTGCCGATCGAAAGGTCGGCGGTTCAAATCCCCGCGACGGGGTGCGCTCCCGTTGTTCGGTCCCAGCGCCTGCCAACCTAGCAGTTCAAAAGCACCCCCGGGTGCAAGTAGATAAATAGGGACCGCTTACTAGCGGGAAGGTAAACGGCGTTTCCGTGTGCGGCTCTGGCTCGCCAGAGCAGCGATGTCACGCTGGCCACATGACCTGGAAGTGTCTCCGGACAGCGCTGGCCCCCGGCCTCTTGAGTGAGATGGGCGCACAACCCTAGAGTCTGTCCAGACTGGCCCGTATGGGCAGGGGTACCTTTACCTTTTAAATGTAGCAAACTTCACAAAGAAATCACCCATCTTTCATCTAGAGGAAATTAAGCTGAGTAGTGCTGCCTCTGGAACATGCCCCTGCTTATGGAATTGTGGACTGCTGAATATTGCTGAAATGTACGATTGGAGAGTTGCTGGAACTGAGTGGAAGCATTTGTATGACAAATGTTCATTACTCCTTTGCAAAGAAAATAAGCAGAAATTTACATTGGCAACACAGCTAAGAGCTTATTGAGAGCCTGTTGTCTTGGCGAATGACAGGTGCTTAACGTTTGGGCTTGACATTATTTTGTGCATTTTACGCACCATTGGTTATAATTAAAATACAAAAACATAATAAATGCCTGGCATTTGCCTGTATCCCCCCACTTTCATCTATAGATGTTCCTGACCATGTAAAGTATCCTCAAGATCTGCCAATTGTATTTTATGGATGTGTGGCTGTTGCCCAGGGTATTTTGAAAGCTCTAAATAGTTTTATGAACTAGAACTTAAGTCAAGGGATTTTCTGTAATAAAAAACTCCATCTTTGCCTTTGTCGATTCTAAGAGTGAATGTTACTACAAATGCCATTGTGGAGGGGAATTCTAATCACTTTTATTAAACATGCTTTGCATAATAATAGAACATCCAAGAAGCAATAATACAACATTGCAGTGAGCTTAATGACTCCATCTTGCTCATCTCTGTAGTGATTAATGAAATAGCATTAATATAAGGCAAACATCACACTCAAGGTTCTGCTTGGCCTGGGACTTGAGAAGAATTAGGCTATGTGCCATGAATAATTCAAAGACATTCTTAAGGCAATGTCACTTTCCCCTCTTTTGACATGCACAAAAGCTTCTTTCCTGACTTGACACTTTTCACGGAGGAAGGCAACACAAAGTGAACAAGATAGAAAGATGAGTCCTTTCTAACATGTTGAGAGTGGACTGTGCCACCAGATCTTCAGTAATTTAAAAAAGAGATTAAAAATGAATTCAGCAGCGTGAGAAGGAGGAAAAGCAGAGCATTGCTTCTTAATCCCTGTTCCTGAGCATTGCAATGATTCAATGATCTACCACCTCCTCCTACTTATTATTTTGACAGGAAATCTGTTTCAGGGTTAGCCTCTTGGGCTGCTTTCCTTGCTGCCTTTATCACATAAGCTTCATGTGGACATCCCCTGATCTTCTAATGATGAGGGATGGGCCTTGCTCCTCTGTACCTGTTCATTTGTGATTGTGGATACAATAATTTAAAGGTTGGGTCAAACCAGTTCACAGCCCAGTAAATCAAGCTGCAAAAATATGTCCCCAACCTGTCTACTCAGAAGTAAGCTCCACTGGATTCAATGCTGTTTACTCTTGGCAACTGGTGTTTTTTAAAACAAACAAACAAACAAACAAACAAACAGGCATATCTGTTTAACAAGCTATTCTGAATCTTTTCTTAGCAGCCAGATTAAAGTGGGGTGGGGAATGATGAATATTTCTTACAAGTCTTACATCATAATCCCCAAACCTGCTTGCTCAGAATCCAGTGCAACTTACTCCTGGGCAAGTAGCATATTTGTTAAACAACACTGCTAGAGCCTTTACCAAGCAGCCAGATTAAGAGGGAGAAGAAAGATGAGATTTAAAAATTCCTTTCTTTTTTGTGGGTGGAACAACAAAACATGCTCTGGGTTCAAGGACAGTTGTTTCCATATGAAAGAAGTTTTTTTTTTTTTTTTAAAAAATAGTATTGATGACTAATTCAGGGCTCTTGCAGGGGAGACAGCAGGGGAGACAGCAGGTGTGCAAACTAAAGTCAGGTTCACTCTTTTATTCACTTTTCAGGAGCTTCATTCCCATACCTACTCATGACAGTTAAAAGGACTTTCATTACAGTCAAGTTATTAGTTGTGTGCTGCATCTTCAGACAGATGTTGCATACATCAGGTGCATCCATCCAAAAAGGGCTATGCTTTCCAGGCTGCTACCCTTCAATCAGAAACTTTGATCAGAACACCAAATCAGTACAGACATGAAAGAATGTTGCTCCCTAGTCATCCACCATTTCATCCCTTAATTTTATCCCACACTTTTTGAATATAATCTACATTTTTCTAGGGCTGTCGCTCAATTAAATGAAGCTGATCAAGAGTGCATGTTTTAGTTGATTGATCTGCCAGTTCAATCTGCATGAGTGTGTATATAGTTTCTAAAGAAAAATACCATGCTTCCGTTTGCTTGTAAAGGATGCATACGTATGTTAAAGAAGGCATTCCCCTTTCTTTGTCACAAAGGATAGAATATAAGGGATGACTCTTTTAAGATGGTGCTTACCACCTTAGGTTTTTATAAATACTTCAATTGAAATTGTTTTCTTTTTTAAAAAAATCTGCTGACTAACTGAGTAGGCCCATTGAAATAATGACTTACACTGTAATCCAAACCCCTTCTGCACCAGCTGAGGGGTGTGTGGATCGGCTAGAGTCATTTTTCTTCATAGATAGTAGTTCAGGACTGGGAGGTGGAAGGGAGACAGTGAGAAGAAAACCGACTTTTCCAGTGTTTTATAACAAAGGTAAAATTGCCTAGCACAAGAGCTTCTCTAGAATAATTTATCTGATTTTTTTTCAGGTATCTTACACAGGGGCACATTCAGCATGGCCCAGTTTTCAAAGTATTTGGTCACAAAAAGTAGGGAACACAGCACAAAAACCCCTGAATAGATCTATCTGAAATTCAGCAGATATAACCTACTTCAGGGGTACTTTCTTGCCTGCAAATTTTATCCATTTTTGTGGGAAAAAAGTTATAGCCATTTCTAGATTCCCTGTTATAGACAATGGGGACAAAATAGATATTCAGATTTAACAGATTTGAGCTAGATTAACAAATCTAATTGGAATGAAGCACAGTGGATTCAATACAGATTGGGCTGCTTCCAAATGTTACAGATACAGATTCAATGCAGGTCATGTGGTCAATGTAAATTTATTTACTTTCCACTAGCAACTGACAATAGAATAGAATATGAACGATTTACAAAGCAATCTAAATGCCCCTTGT
The DNA here is from genome assembly GCF_964188315.1 of Podarcis muralis. Classification (NCBI taxonomy): domain Eukaryota; kingdom Metazoa; phylum Chordata; class Lepidosauria; order Squamata; family Lacertidae; genus Podarcis; species Podarcis muralis. The sequence continues at coordinate 48,442,355 of NC_135660.1, forward strand.
ACTGAGCTGGAAGAGTTGAATTGGATGGAGGTGTTCCTCTGCTCAGCTCTGCCTGCTAAGCCAGCCTCTGACTAACCACCACTGATGGAATGATGCAACTGTCACTCCACTGGCACCAACCTCTCCCTTCAGCCTACGGAACATGCAGGTAGGCCACTGGCATGTCCTCACTGGCAGCAGTCAGCAAGAAAGCCATTGGATCCCAAACTGGTTTCACTGCCATTGCTTGATGGCATCAGACCCAATCTTGGCCCAGTAACTACAATTACGCACCAGCTCACACTACACTTTAATCTTCCTGGATGACCTTATGCCCACCTGAATAATTCTGACAAATATCCCGTTTTATCATGGCTGTATATGTTTGAAAACTTGAAATGCATTAATACTGTATGACATGGGAAAATGAAAGGTAGGTGCTAATGTACAATATTGGCAGGGTAGTTGAGGAGCCCAGAGCATTTGCTACATTTCTAACTCAATATTTTTTGCATGCCAACAGAGGAAATATATTTACTTACCTCTTATCTATGCCTGTTTCTGTGATATGTATTGTGGGGAAAAACTGTATATATTTTGGGCTGCAGCTTCAAAATGTTACAAGATATTTTCCAACCTCAAGAAACTTGACAAATCAATCACAAGACAATCTCCTTCTCGGAAGAGAGGCTTCACTTGAAATATTTCTTACAGTCGAGGCAAGAGAGCAACATGAAACAGTTTCCTTTAGCTTCCTTGGAGGTAAACAGGAAAACAAAAATCCAGATGCTCTCCATCAACAGCTTTTCTGTTTGCCTATTGAACAATTCAAATGATTTGGCTTCTGACAACAGACCCTTTACCATTCAGTGTTGATTTGGGAAATCTAACATTAATATTTGATTTGCTACCTTTTGGCTGACAGATTAAGCAAAAAGGCAGGTCATGACATTGTTTTCATAAAAGAGATGCAACCTGTTGCTAACAAACTTAGAGGTTGTAAGCGGTGCATATATAATAGGAGTTATGGAGTCTTCTGGGATCAGAAATCACAGATGTACAGGATGGCTGGAGGCAAAGTCAATGAAACAGGATAAAAGCTCAAGCAAAGGAGAGTGGGCCATCTGATCCCAACAGCTTGACAGGGCTCTGTGTTGTACATCCCTGAGCTCATGTGGTGTTTAAAGAAGAGGGCTGCACATATATTAAATCCAAATCTCTCTTTTTTGCTTCCATGTGTTGGACTGAATAGATGAACAGTCTAGCACATTGAAACTTTGCCTTTGTTTCCCTAATCCAGCCAAGGACTAGGGATGTCGAAGGAATCAACGGAAAACAATTTGTATGTCAAGGTTCGATAACCCCTTTGCTTCCTAATTATGAAATAACCAAACCAGACAGAAGATATATAGATTGGGTTCAATTAGGCCACAACTTTATTGATTACAGATGTGAAAGGTTTTGGCTTAGGCATTGGGTAAAGCCATATTCTGCCCAGTCCATTTGCTGGAAGTGCAGCTAAGAGCAAACCACCACAAGGGCGAGCCCTAATGACCCACATCAAATAGGGGTACCCCCAAGGGGTCCTTGTTGGAGGAATGCTATGGCCCTTGCTCTCGCCTGGGCATTCGGACAGAAGCATATCCTCCCAGATCATTTTACTGAGATCCTCCTTTAACCAAGGAGGAGCAAGCAGAGGCTACAACCTTCCCTCAAACCAAGATAAGGCTTCTGTCCGCCCATTCAGTCCCCATTGTCACACTGACTTTTTCTATGAAAGGTATCCATCTTAGTTCAATAACAATTACTTTTCATTTAAAACGTCAAATAAAACAGATTGTTCATAGTAATAATGACAAGTGGGGCCTGCTGAACAAACATAATGATGGATACTGCATGTATCCTTTTAGGAGGATGGCTTTAAAAGAGGGTTGGACAAATTCATGGAGGAAATGGCCATCAGTGGCTACGAGCCACAATGATTAGCCACAATGGCTATGCTCTTCCTTCGCGTTAAGAGGCAGTAATTTTTCTGAATACTAGTTGCTGGAAACCACAGGAGGGGAGAGTACTCTTGTATCCGGGTCCTGCTGGAGGGTTTCCCACAGCCATCTGGGTAGCCATGAGGAGAACAGGATGCTGGACTAGACAGGTCATTAACTTATCCAGACGGGTCGTTCTTATGAGGATTTGATCCCTTCATAAGATGCATGCAACACACAAGCACAGCAAAACTCCAGCAGAAGGATGGCCATTTATGAAAATTGATACAAAACTCTCTCCTGGCAACACCGTCACAGCAATTGGTGAGCAATAGAAGTCAATTCTTCCCTCAGTCAATTCTTCCACAGCAATAGCATCAGGAATCCCTGTAAAGCACACATTGCAGTATTATTATTATTATTATTATTATTATTATTATTATTATTATCTGCTCCAGATATTCCCCAGTCTTGCCAATTCCCTGATGTTTGTCACTCTTTCTGTAGTAAACAATATAAAAAAATGACATGTTTATTAGCATGTGCATTCCTTTGTTTTGATGGATTGCTGAACAACAATGTAATAGCTCCATGAATGGTGTATATTTTCACAAAGGATTCAGATTTAATTGCGACAGTTAATCATTTTCAAAATCTTCCCATATTGATTAAGAGCACCCTGTCATACACTGACTTAATGCTGAAGGTTTTGTAAATAATGCGTCATCATTCTGTGTGCAGAGTCTCCGGTCTATGTTCTGGAAGAAAACAAAAACAAAAATGTTTGTAATTTACCGTAAGTCAGAAAAGCCCCCCACCAAAGGGGGAGGCAGCCTAAATGTGTGCTGTTTCACCTCATAAGGGACTTTGCACAATTCCTTCCATGGGTTGAAATAAGGTATCAAGAGAGGGGATTGCATGACGAAGACTCACCCCCTGTTGCTGCTAGGACCCCCCAATTGCTGCATGATCAAGCTAAGGCAGAAGGTGGGCTGGTGGCCACCAATTTGGATGCCTTTAAAAGCAGATTAGACAGATTCATGGAGGATAAGAGGTAAGATTTTCAGCAGGCGTGGAATTTAGTCTTTCAAATTTCAGTGGTGCCCTGCAGAAACCCAAAAGTTGGCACCCCCCATTTACCTCTCATGTTCTGTTCTGCTCACTATGTCATAGTTGCGATGCCTTATGGCACCCCGTAAGCTCAGTGCCCAGAGCAGCAGAATCAGTAAGGTAAAGGTAAAGGTACTCCTGCCCGTACGGGCCAGTCTTGACAGACTCTAGGGTTGTGCGCCCATCTCACTCAAGAGGCTGGGGGCCAGCATTGTCCGAGACACTTCCGGGTCACGTGGCCAGCGTGACATCGCTGCTCTGGCGAGCCAGAGCCGCACACGGAAACGCCATTTACCTTCCCGCTAGTAAGCGGTCCCTATTTATCTACTTGCACCCGGGAGTGCTTTCGAACTGCTAGGTTGGCAGGTGCTGGGACCGAACAACAGGAGCGCACCCCGCCGCGGCGATTCGAACCACCGACCTTTCGATCGGCAAGCCCTAGGCACTGAGGCTTTTACCCACAGCGCCACCCGCGTCCCTTGCAGAATCAGTAGCTCTGCCCTAAATCTGGTTTTCAGTGGTTACCATCCCTGATGACTGTGTTCTACTTCTGCTTCCAGAAGGACAGAAGAATTGTCTTGTGCTTGTGGGCCTCCCATAATGATAATAATAACAGTAATAACTTAGAAATTACTGAGTTTGGTGGGGCTTGTTTACAGGTAACTGGGTATTCAACTGCACTCTTCTTATCTCCATCACCTTATAAAGGTAAAGGTAAAGGGACCCCTGACCATTAGGTCCAGTCGTGACCGACTCTGGGGTTGCGGTGCTCATCTCGCTTTATTGGCCGAGGGAGCCAGCGTACAGCTTCCGGGTCATGTGGCCAGCATGACTAAGCTGCTTCTGGCGAACCAGAGCAGCGCACGGAAACGCTGTTTACCTTCCCGCCAGAGCGGTACCTATTTATCTACTTGCACTTTGATGTGCTTTCAAACTGCTAGGTTGGCAGGAGCTGGGACCGAACAATGGGAGCTCACCCCGTCGCAGGGATTTGAACCACTGACCTTCTGATCAGCAAGTCCTAGGCTCTGTGGTTTAACCCACAGCACCACCCGCGTCCCTCCATCACCTCATACCAGCTATCAAAATATTGACATTTCAAAAGTTGTTGGGCTGCTAAAAAACTGTTGGAGCCAATGCTGTGATTTCAGTTGAATTAGATTGGCTTTTTATTTATGTTCTGCAACAATGACTTAATTGGGCACAATTCAGACAGACATTTTCAAGGTACAGTTGGTTGTGACCTCCCCACCCCCAGTCTTCCCTCATTTGCAGATCTGCTAAAAGAAAAATCTAATGGGGGTTGGACAGAAAAGTGATGTCTGAAGGATGAAAGAAATAAATGACTGAAGAGGACTGAGCTTCAGTTGCTTTAAATGTCTTAGTGGCTGCAAAGTTCAAACACGAGATCTTATTAATTATGACATTTCAAATACTCTTTTGGAGCTAAAATGCTTTAATAGAAAGGCACCATAATCCATATGGAGTAAAGTAGAAAGAAAGAAAGAAAGAAAAAGAAAGATCGCTTCCCAGAGAGATTATTTTTATTCATTAGGATCAGCTAGATGAGATTAAGCTCGCTGTTTTTAACAGTGCTAGAGGCAAGGACTGTGTTTAGATTTGCCAGATGTCAAGAGTTTGGCATGGGGCACTCAGATTTATACTAGTTTTCCAACTCTGAAAACCTACCACCAGGATTGGATCAATAATTAAGAACAAAACGGTGAATTCAGTGAAGTCTACCAGATGACATATTGAATTAATTAATTAATTAAATCTGGAGCTGTATCCAACTATGTTATTTTCAGAGCAGACCCATTAGAATTTAGTGGGGGTATTAAGCTAGGTTTTGCTCCAAGTACAAGCACTGAACTTAATGGACATGGCTAAGTTAGGTCCATTAATTCCAATGAGTCTAATTTGAACAATGTTCATTGAATTCTACCTAAGTTTGTCACGTCCATTAATTTCAATAGGTCTGCTGTGAATAGTACTGACATTGGATACAACCCCTGGGATTTAGGTGTCATATTTTTATTCACATATTCAAACACTGGTTATTTCAACAACCCTACTAAGATCACGTGTGAGGACTAAAAGAGAAACTTGATTGTTGCTTCACTACAAAAGATAAAGGCTTGTTAATATATTTATAGAGGATTCAAAATTATAGATAGCATTGCTAAAAAAATCTTAAAGTCCTTTACCACACCCTAGTGAATGCCTCCTATCTAAATGGATAAGGTGCTTGGATCGGTCAGGGTGACCGCTTGCCCTCTGCACCCTTGTGCCTCTGGCTGATAAAAACAGCTGGCTGGTCCAAGGAGGTGGTTAATGTCTGTTTATAAGAGGGGGTGGTCCCTGCCTGCTTGAAGGAGGCAGCAGTAAAACTGCTGCTTAAGAAACTCTCCCTGGAAAATCTAACTAACTGCTGGCCAGTTGCTAAGCTCGCTTTCCTGGGCAAGGTTCTAGAGTGGGTGGTTGTGGACCACACCCAAGTGCACTTGGATGAAACTGATTTTCTAGATCCATTTCAGTTGGTGTTTAGGCCCAGTTTTGGCACAGAAACTGCTTTGGTTGCTCTTCTCCTTGACCTTTCAACGACTTTCAGTACCACCAACCATTGTATCCTTCTGGAGCGGCTGTCCGAGTTAGGGGTGGGTGGCACTGCTTTGCGGTGGTTCTGGTCCTACTTGGGTGGTCGTTCCCAGAGGGTGTTGCTTGGGGGAGTGTTTTCCAGCCCCATGGAGCAATCAACAGGGTTTGATTTTATCCCCCCTGAGGTCTATGGGTATACTAAATAAATAAATAAGTAAAGAAAGAAAGTTTGAGACTGGTCCAGAAATGGAAGCCAGTGCAGAACACTATAGCCAAGTTGTTGAGTTGAGCACCTGAATGTGTGGATATTGCACCTGTGTTAAGCAGACTGCACTGGCTGCTCTCAACCACTGGGCCATGTTCACTGTCTTGTAACTAACATATAAAGCTCATAAGAGAACTAGGCAATGTTCAAGGGAAAGTTGTTTCTGTCTGTCTCTGAAAACCCTTCCTTACCAGATAAAATGTGAAGGAGATGTTTATAAAGAGTGCACCAAAATTAGACATCACCTTTTCAAATAATATAGCCTTTAGGTGTTGTGATCTTCCTGGCTTCCAGTCTGTTTATCTACGTGCTTAGATTTCCTGTTGTAAGAAAACCAGCGTTTAAAGGTGGTTTGCACAGATCGTGCTTTGCTGCCTGTGGTTTTTGGTTTATTGGTTTAACAATCAACTTCTCTGTCCCAGCAGCAAAGGTTGTTAACCTTTCTCTTTCTCATGACAAATGTTCCTATTGTGCATGTTTTCTTGCCTTTGGCTTAGTAAACAAAACTCCTATAGACAGAAAGAGACTTCATTAATTTCACTTAAAAGCAGTTGGATTTCATCATTGTTTGTCTTGATTATGGTCTGAAAGCTAAATACCAAGAAAGGTGGCATGGTATGATTTAGGAATAAAACCAAATCTACTAGTTGAGCATAGCAGAGGAATTTAGTGTTATGAAACACTATTTAGTGTTGTAAAAGTTAATGCTGTCATGTCCCCAAAACAAAAGACATAAACATGGAAGGAGAGTCCTGCTGGATCCGACCCTATCAACCTGTTGGCTGCAATGGCCAACCAGGTGCCAGCAGAAGCTCACAAGGAGGACATGAGTGCAATAGATCCCTCCCAGTTGTGATCCACGACAAATGGATTTCAGAGGCATACTGCTGATACTGGAGACAATATATAGCCATTGTTACTAGTAGCTATTGATAGCTTTATCCACCAGGAATTTGTCTAAGTTGGTGGGTGGAGAATTTCATAATGTGAAAAAGTACCTCTTTTTGTCTGTCCTGAGTTTCTCTCCAATTACCTTTTAAAAGTTATTGCCATAACAACTGAACAGATAAAAATAAAATAAACTCAAAATCTAAATAATAGATTATTGAACTGCATCTGCCCATTCACAAGATCCCTATAACTCACTAAGGGGGAAGGAAGTGTCCCAGCTTATTATTTTGAAATCACTAACTAAGCTAATGGCATCCAATCTAGTCTTAATTCATAATAATCAATTCTTTTATTCAAGACTACAAACCCTGAAATGCTAGAGCATCCTTCTTTTCTTTTCTTTTCTTTTCACAATGAACGTAGCCATTTCTGGTATAGTCAGCCTTTGGTGAGTATGCCATCATCTGTTATGTTGATAAAAACCAATGTGATTCTTTCATGCCAATTTATGCTTCCTTTTCATGATTGTTTACCATTCAAACAGCAAAACACTGTCTTGAATGACGTCATGGCATCTGAATGGATAGAACTGAATGGAGAGTGTGACTATTTATTAGATGTTCCTGCACAGATAAATGTTTCCCAGGGCTGGAGCTCACATTACATGAGGAACATGTGACCAGAATTAGAATTTTTACAGCCTTTTTTAATAGGCCCAGAGAGTTCTCTTTATGCGAGTTCTGTGCTGACAACTTGGAATATCTTAGGTAACTGATGATGGCATTAAAGATAAAGGAAATAAGACTTAAAAAGTAGTTAGCAACTACTTGGCTCTGATTCTTTATGCATGAGAAACTATATTGTGGAACATTAATCAGTGGGTCGTTCCTGCACAAGCGGCTGGGGTGGTTGATTTCTGCTTGCAACTGCTGGGCCTAATGAATATCGAAATGAAAGCAAGTAAAGCAAGATTTTTGGATGGCAGCTTTAACTAAGGTGGTAGTGGATAGTGGGGTGAGGTGGCACCACACACTTGACCACCAGTCAGTTGTGCTGCTGCTTCTTACTAAGAGATAAAAGTTTGGGGTGACAGCAATGTGCAAATGCATTGGTGGAGCCAATCTGGCACTGCTGCTGGTGTGTTTGCACCATGCTGACCTCACCACTGCCTCTACCTTCTTGTAAGCAGTAGCTAGGCAATGGGCCAGAGGTCTTCCAGAGAAAAATGTCAAGACGGAAGGAACCCAAAAAGAGCCCAGTGAGGACTAAGTTTGATCAGTGGCCACGGAACACTGGCAGGCTGGTGGGGGGCATGTAACACTGGAAGGGAGGAGGAATGGAATGGAATATCCTGCAAAAGGGCATTGCTGAGTGACTGGAACACTCAGCACGAGTACTTCATGCTGCAACATTTTGTTGGAGGTCCAACTTCTAACTTTTAAAATTACTTTTGAAAACGTACCTGTCTTTTGTGCTGAATAGGCATAACAAGCTTAATATTTAGTATGCACTTAAAAGCAAAATCTGCTGCCTTGTGAGCCAGGTCTTTCTTTATGCATCACCTTTTCATTGAAATTCAAATGAAGTTTCACATTATACAGCTGGCAAATTTTCAGCTTGGTTGCCTACCTCGTGCCTGTCAGGGATAGGGAAACGAGATGGGTTTTCATCCAGATTCCAGGTGCAATACACTTCAGTCTTGGTGTGCTGCCACATGGGGATACATTTTAGACTATACTTTTCATTCATCTGTCAAGAAAATAAAGAGCTGCTTTTTTGCCATGTCCACTTTAAATTCATACCTGAGTGGAAGCAGACTTAGAGCACAGTCAGTACGTACCCAGCAGCTTGGCACTTCTTTCAAATAGCTGCCTTGGTCTTATAATTCTAGCTGTTTGGTTTTTAAATGCTTCTTACATAGTGTTGTATGCATCCCAGTCCCCCAGCAATAAGAGACTCCAGAAGTGCTAGCACTCATTCAATGGAGTCTGTGGTGTCTTTAGTATACATGGTTTTATCTGCATGTATATACAACCTGGGTATAGGATGGAATGGGCTCACAGCATTAACACTCCCACAGATCTTTCCTTCCCATTAGTTTTCAGGGGAATGGTCCCCCAAATCCATAGATGGGGTCCTCCTAATAGAGGGTTCTGGTTGTGCACAGGGCCCCAGGGCTCTCCCCTTACAGGGTTAAATTGTGGGGGAGTAGCTAGATGTCCTGGTCATAGCCCTGGGATCACGCCAGGCTGTTTTAGCCAATTGCCGGAGGGTGGCGTGATCCCAGGGGCTTTAAAACCAGCAGCGTGACACAAGTAGGGGCACTTGCTTCTCGCTGCTGAACACCCGCCCACCCTCCCTAGATTTAGGCAGAGTCGCTTGGCCTTGCTTTGGTTTGGGTCGCCTGTTTTGGAACGGGCTGGGTAGGAATTTTTTCCCATTTGGCAGATTGGCTTTAGCCACTTGGTTTTTGCCTACCCCTTAGCAATCGTCACAACTTGTAAGGTGGCGGTTAGGCATTGACTCAGTTGGACTGTGGGGAGGGGAGGTGCAACCATCACCTGCCCCTCCAGGAACTGGGTATCCCGTTAAAGGAAACTGGGGTTCCTGGATCTCATCTGAAGTCCGCTTGAGGGGCTAGGGCCATGCCAGGACCACAGGAAGCCCGGGGTGAGCTTTGGTTGGTCCTCATTGACCTTGCTCCCTCATTTGGTTTACCCCATTGGACTATCACCCAGAGAGGTGGAGTCAGTTATAGTCGGGAGTCAATGCCTAAGCCAATACTGCTCATGTGGTTGTATTTCAATAAAGTTGTGGCCAAAATTTGCCCCAAAACTTAAACTAAAATAAGTGTCTGTGTGAAGTTATTTTAGGGGTGGGTCCTGGGGATCCTGGGGCGCAACTTTGGATTCAGTACAGAACAGCTGCCACCATTAACCTAGCAAGAAACTAGTTTGACCTGTTCAGCAGGTTCCTCTGCTAGAATCTGACCTCACAGATACAGAATCACAGTTGCAGAAAAACATCCAAAAGTCACAGTTTGGGAATAATAATTATTCATGTGGAAATCTCATGCAAAGTAAAATACACAGTTACAAGCATTGTACAACCACATCATTTTGTTCAGTGGTCTTATACTAATTTCTGCAATGTAATATCAAAATATACCCAGAAGTCAGACTAATTAGCAACAGATACCTTTAATTGATCACACTTGTGACAAATATCCCGTTCGGTCACTGTCCAAACTGTCAGCTGTTCATATAAGGTGATGAAATATTCTTTCCAATTAGTGACCCTAATCTAATTAGAGTTCACAGTTGTACAGCACTTCCAAGTGTTCAAAGCATTTCACATGCATTATCTAGCAATAGTCCTTACAAACAACTTGTAAGGTAAGTCAGTATTATTATCTCCCATATTGTAGATGGATGGTAGTGGATAACTGTGGCCTGACAGGGAGTGGTTTGCCTGCAGTGACCTACGAATTCATGCCAGAAGCAAGATTTGAAGAAGGAACTTCCTGATTCACAGGTCAGTTTTCTACTTGGTACTTCTCATGTGTGCCCCTGAATGGATATCCATGCCTTGGTGCAGATGTCTGCAAGGAGTAAGCCTTATGAGCAGCCTTCATAGAATCATAGAATTTTAGAGTTCAGGTCCCAGCCTCCAGAGCAGGAGAAAACAAGTTCGCTCCATCTTCTATGTGACAGCCCTTCAGATATTTGAAGATGACTATCCTCTCAGTCTCCTCTTTTCCAGGCTAAACATACCCCTCCTCAACCGTTCCTCATAAAGTTTGGTTTCCAGACGATTGATCATCTTGGTTGCCCTCCTATGCACACATTCCAGCTTGTCAATATGCTTCTTAAACTGTGGTGCCCAGAAGTGGACACAGTACTCCAGGTGTAGTCTGACCAAAGCAGAATAGAGTGGTACTATTACTTCCCTTGACCAGGATGCTATCCTTCTGTTGAATAGCATTAGCTATTTTATTTTATCACAGACTGACTTCATAAGCCATGTAAGCAGCTTATGAAGCCCAACTATTCTTCCTGCCCCAATTCTCTACAAGTGCGTTATTTGCAGGAATCACATTATGACTTTGTATTTCACGTTTTGCAGCAATAGCATTAAACACCTCTGCTATGTCATACTTGCAAATGTTTTATATGGAAAACTGATATTGGTAATGACAAGTTTGTCAACCCTTCACAGTAAAGGCTAAAATCAGTAATCAGCGATCTTGTCCATTCTGATTTTCCTTTTGACACACCTCCCATTTTCCTCAAGACAGCACATGAGAAATAATTCACACATCTTTCTCTTTGTTTTAAAAACAAGAAAATTATAACAGATCATATTGTGTTCCTGCATTTTTACACTATTTGTTTTATAGTGCATGGGAACCATTAAGAAACCTATTGGTTTATAATGTACTCTCTAAATACATATTTATAGCTAGTTTTATGGTAATGAATATTGCTGACTATAATCATAAAACTAATAAAGGGATAGGTACTGTACATCTGGTAAACCATGATAGCTGTTTACAATGGTTGCATTCAAATAGTCATCCATTGTACACTCTGTGCTCATCCTGTCTTTAGCAACTGAAATGTACTTAGCATTCAGAACTTTCTTTAGGGGGCAGCTAAGTAGCTGTAATCACATATAATACTCCTGTCTTCATAGTATTATAAGTGGCTTAACAACCGTCTGGTATATGAAAATAGACTTCTGTACATTAGTACATGCAACTGCCATGATAAAAGAGGAGAAGGAAATATACCTCTTTAGTCATAGCAGTCATATGTGTTTTGGTTCCCATAGCACACCCACATGCTTCCAGGATAAGGCATACATGGCTGAGTTAAAGGTGCATAAAAACAATAGGCAATCCCACAGAGACCACAAATGACTTCCATGAAGAACTCACCATTAGAGAAAACCAAGTGCATGAAATCAGATCAGTTTATGCTTTATGGTCACCTTGCGGAAACTCCTTTCAATGGCCTCACGTTGGAACATGCAGAGACATTTGTGTGCTGTCCTTCACGATGCAGATTAGGAGTGTTCACCACTGCAAAATTCCTTCTCTCCCCCCCCCCCCAAAGTGTATAGCTGATGTGGCAATGTTGTTTGGAAGTCTAGTTTAAGCGGAACTGCTCTTGTTCAGAATGCTGGACATGCAAAGTGTGAAGCCTTGAAATCTCTGAATTAGTACCTGGACTGCAGTTTCATACTTCATGGAGAATACCCTATATTATATGAGCAGAGAAGAGAGCTTTGTAAGTGGATGCTGAATATTTTGTGGCTATTTCAAATGCCTTCATCTATCCTCAAATCCTATGTCAATCAAGAAATTATGTTTGGCAGATAGCAGGGACCTCAGGCCATTTGGCTGTTGCGAAATGTTTTCCCTGTTTTACATTTAAACAAATCAGGTTTAATTATATTTTAAAAATGCAAATGTCTTTTAAGTGTCTTCAGCTCCAGATAACGAAAGCTGCTTCCCCTGTTCACAGCTCTATACTGTGAACCCGTATGAAAGTCATTTTTTAAGCTCAGTGAGACAAATATTGCAAAGTCTTTGTAGTCATTAGTAGAAAGAATCAGAGTGGTGGACAGGCAGGAACTTAATAATGCACAGCACAAATTTCAAGTGCGTGATCTTCCAGAATGTCTAGTTCAGCTTTTGTCAACCTGGTGCCTCCAGATGTTTTTAACTCATAACTCAAGCAGTCCTTTCCAGTATGGCCAATTGACAGGAGGGCACCAGTTTGGGGATTGTTGTCCCAGTAAGAAAAATTTTCAGAGGAACTAAAAAAAAAATCCTGAGATTCCGAAAAGCTGTTAACATTAATTGATAGAGTTTACTTATATTCCACTTTTCTACAATGAGCTGTGACCAAAGCAGCTTACAGCAAACATTCAAAGCATCAAAATACAGAGCGTTAGCAATTCAAACATACAAATTACAGGCCAGTAAATTAAAAAAATGTCAAGAATCAACCATTTGGCATACAGAAGCAAAGTAAGAGTTAATCAACAAGAAAGTTTCTGGAACTTGTATTGCTGCACTCCAAATACAGTTCAGAGATGAGGGGTAGATGACATATGGCTGACATACAGGCTGGATAACATACAGCTGGCTCTTCCATCTCTCATCTAGAGGAGACTGACAACAGCAAAAGGCAAATGTTGAGGAGGACAAATTGCCACAATGATGGTAAGTCTCTTCTCCAGAGATCTGGTAGTACTAACTGCTGGTGCAGGTCTTATTGCTCTTAATGTGGACCATTGGTATGACTCGTTATAAAAAAAGTCCCTTCTGCCCCGCCTCCCCTTTTTCTGTGTTTTCCAGAATGGCTATTGGAAAAATATCATGCTTAACTGTTTGTTTGCTAAGGCTGCATACACACTAAGCTTTTGAAGGACATTTGAAACACATTTCCCCCCTCAAAGAATTCTGGGCACTGTAGTTGTCAGATGCTGGGAATTGTAACTCTGTGAGGGGTAAGCTCCTGTGCCCAGAAATCTCTGAGGGAAAGAAGATGCTTCAAATGTGCTTTAAAGGTATAGCATGTACACAGCCTATTTTTTTTCTTACTTTCCCCCCTTTTTTCTACAAACACATTTGCTGCAGGGGCTTCAACCTGTCCCTGCAACTCTTCAGTTTCAGGATACTATCATTTAATTTGATTATATGTCATTATAGGAGCAGCTTAATCCGTTTAAAGATGTTGGGTGGTTCCTGGCCATTACATGAGATTAAAATGGATGACTTTTGAAGGTCCTTCCGATTCTAGACTTCCAAATTTCTTTAAGAAATAAAGTACTAGGGAAAGAAGATGTGAGCGCTACAATTAATTGCACAAATTCCAAGCGCTAGAGCTACTTACAAAAGAGTTTTTGCTCTTTGTGCACCATAATTAGGGCTTCAATTACTTCAAGATTGTGCATTTTTTTTAAAAAAAGATCTTTTGCTTCAACACAAAAGGGTTCCATTAATTAATATAATGTATAGACTGCCAACATGTTTGTAAATGAACTATGAGCATGCAGCATAAAATTGACCAAAGTAAAATGAAATTCTTATAAACAATTTCTAGCATTCCCTCCCTCGCTGCACAATGAGCATGTAAGTTTGTCAGGAATCCTTTCTCTTTTTTGAAGCTTACTCACATCTGTTGGTGATGGGTCATGAAAGAGAAGGTAAACCAGCAGGAAGTCACAGGCCATAAAACAGTGTCATGACATCCTGACCACCTTTCCATACAATGTTCTGGAATCCTGAACAATCAGTTACCCATTTCAGTTTCTGTGTTCCAAAGATTGCAATTAAAAATGGCAACAGTTATGTATTCTGTGGCCTGAGCCCCTGTGTTCTGATTCGATACATGATATCCAATCACAGAACATTTCAGGATTTGGGTCTCTGCCATTGGCCCTTATACTCTGAGTCATGATTTGCAGCTTGGAAGTTTAGACAGCCAATCATGTTGGGAGTGGGAGTGGCCCAGGCCTTCAGAAATGTATATAAGCAGTTGCTTTCCCCCTGTTGTCCAGTCCTGTTTGTTCAAAAAAGGTTCCTGCTGTTATCACTGTGTCTTGCCTCATGGGAACCCACCTACACTTCAGCAACACTCTGTGCTTTTGAGGCTGTCAGGAATGCATGGGACTTTAGAACAAAAGGAAGTTCCCCTGAGTGAGCAGAGATCCATTCTGATCATGTGTGTCAGAGCTGCTCCCCGATCCCAGCTCACAGAGGATCACGCTAGCCAGCGTTCGCTTTATAAAAGTCTTTATTGAGTTACAGTTTCCATTTCCAAGCTGCTGCGTGCAACTCTACGTCGTATGGCTAGACCGGCGAAGCTCCGTCTGAATCTCCGCCCCTCGTACACCAACTTAATATCCTCGCCTTACTCCACCTTTTCCGCCTGACCGTCCTTCTCTGGGTCCCTCTGCCCCCCGTGGTCTCCTCCCTCCGGGACTCCTCTGACGCTGACCCCCCGGACCCTCCTGTCTCCTTGCGTCGGGCTTTAGGACCTGGCTCCCTTTCCGGGCTGCTTACTGCGCCGCCTTCCTGTGCATTTGAACTTGGCGCGCGCGCCCAGCCTTCCACTTTCCGCTTGACCGTTTCTTCGCTCCCCGATGGGGGCGTGGTCACTCCTGACTCATGCCCTCCTCCCTGCTGCGAGCTGCCAGGGCTCGATCCCTGACGTCCTTCCTCTCCACTGCGCTCTGGTGGGGACGCTGGCCCCGATTTCCAACTGCTGCCCTCTGAACCCCCGCTGGTCCCTTCCTCCTGGGGTGTCCCCCTAGGCCCCCCCTTTGCTCTGGCCACTGGCGCTCCTTTCTGTGAATCTTCCGATTCACTGGAAAGACTCGGAGATCTCGGGTCGTCGTCATCACTCATCCTTTCTTCGGACTTCTCCCCCTCGCTCTCTGTTTCCTCCCTTGCCCTCGCCTCTGCTCCTGAACCCCTGACAACGTGCACATGTGATATACCCATGTGTGAATTAGTCTCCAGTTGTGGAATTCTGCACTCTGGTGCAGGCATAGGCAAACTTGGCCCTTCAGATGTTTTGGGACTACAACTCCCACCACCTCTAGCTAACAGGACCAGTGGTCAGGGATGATGGGAATTGTAGTCCCAAAACATCTGGAGGGCCGTGTTTGCCTATGCCTGCTCTGGTGCTACTCTCAAGGAACTTAATTTGGCAGAGGGAAAGAGAGGAGTGGCTATGTGCTGTGAGTGTCAATGCAGGAGAACGGCAAAGTCAAAAAACCCAATTAAATGGGGAGGTGCCATTAGGAATAGTCAGCTGCTGCATTTCTGACTGCAAGTTCCTAGTGATTTTGGATGTGACTAGCTGAAAAGCAGATAGGGTGTGCTATTAGATTGGGTCCAAGTGCTATCTTTAAAAAGTATTACCCTGAAATAGGTATCTACTGCAGGCAGTGCATGTAGCCCTCTGATATATTGTCCATAGGGAATTCTCTTGACTTACACTGGAAGCTGACAAAGAAATGTTGATTTTACACCATCTGTTTAAAGCAAGTGAAGACAGCTGTGAGGAAAACAAAAGGTTCAAAGGGAGGAAAGACAGATGGATACAAAAGATATACTTTGGCTGGTACTACATGGTACCTGATGGCATCAATAACTGTTTTCCCTTTGCTTTAAAATTTTCCAAAAGTGTTGGGAAACATGGTCTAAATGCTCTTACAAAGGATTAGCGCTTTGGAGAACTTAGCAGGATCAGAACTATCAAAGTGGAGCCTTGTAACCCCCTGTGGGCTGTTGTCCGAAGCATATATGAGAGTGAAATTAATACCCATATCAGAGCATATTCAGGCATACACTTGTGAGTAGTGCAGTCAGAAAGGATGTCCAATAACCTGACTTTGATAACTAGCTGGTAGCTCTCCAGCTAATGTTCAGAGAGATCCCCTACCAACCTGCATAAGCTTCTGAAGCACCACAGATGGAAAGCTCAGGCGTTATCTCATTATCCCTCAAAATCTTAACTTCAATGTCATATTTAAATCTCCATTCTCTATAATCATAAGCCAAAGTCTTCTGAAATATATGGCAACTCTTGCCATGCTCCCCACTGGAGGTTTAGCTCAGTCTGCAGTTGGACAGTATCTGAGTAGAGCAGAATTCAACTAAACTAATTGGGAAAATATTAGGATTACTAAAATATGTCTGGCCTGCTAAACATTTGTGGTGTATAGAGGAGGTTATTCTGCTGATGGCTAGAGAGGTACTCATAGCTTATAGCAGTGGCACCTTTTCTCGCTCTCTTGATTTTTTAGTCTCTCTCATTTGCTCTGATTTTCAGGGCTTTCCTAAATTGTTTCTTGGTGACTGTGCATCTAATCCCCAAATGACGGTGCCAACTTACAATCAAGCCCTCCAGCGGCAATCTCAGTTCAGTTGGTCCACCAGAGGTTCCACATACAGTCATACCCTGGATCCTGAATGCCTTGTGACTCAAACGTTTTGGATCCTGAACGCCACAAACCCAGAAGTGAGTGTTCCGGTTTGTGAATGTTATTGGAACCCAAACGTCAGATGCGGGTTCCGCGGGTTCCGATTGCATGCAGGAAGCTCTGTTGTCCACACTCCCTGTTCTCTTTCAATGTTGGGTAAAAGCAGCGGCAAAGAGGTGATCAGCATTAGACAATGTTGTTACTGCATGTTCATCATGGAAGACTGACACACACTGCACAGTTCCTCCCCTTCAAAGCCACCATCTGGACACACCTAAGGGCTGTCTCTTCTTCAATGATTGCATCTGCTTGATGTGACACTTCAGGCCTCAGTTGTTGGTTTCTCTCTCTCTCTCTGTTCTTCGTATCCCCAAAGCTGGAGAATACAGAGGCCAGTGGCAATTTGAGCAGAAAATAATCTGCCTGCAATAGCATCTCATAAGGATGGAGGAGGATTTGGTGACTTTGTTTTCTTTTAGTAAATAAAATATTTGCAGCCCATAGAGAAATAGGGGACTCAGTGATTCCCTACCAGACAGACATTCACAGCTTAGAACAGCTGCTGAAGAAACTGCTCTTTCCTTTCTGTGTTTCAGAAAGGTAGCAGTAGGAAAATCAACATTTTCAAGATATCATGTGCTCACTGCTGAAATGACACAGATTTTTCTGTGTGCTTGTAAATACACACACCTTAATAGTGCAAGTTGGCCATTCTGAACCTGGTGCACAGCAGATGTTGATGGATTCTAGCTCCCATCAGCCCCAACCGGCATGATGAGAGTTGTAGTCTAAAACATCTGGAGGACACCAGAGTGAGGAAGCCTAGTGTATGCAATCTTTATTGCACATGTTTATTTGTACATTGTATTTAGTGTAAATCTCTAGTAAACCCAGTGAAAGTACCTCATTATTTGCTTAGTCCAAAAAGTGTATGTATAAGACAAGGGGATGGCAATGATCAGTAGCATGTTTTGTATTGGAAACTGCCTCAGTTTCAAGCTATGCCTACTCAGTTTCAAACTATGCACACATTCCTTGACATTTCAAAGATGTTCAGATTATGTTCTTTATGATTTAAGAAGGATGGAACATTCTGCACTTGGAACGTATGCCCAAATTTGTTCTGTGAATCCACATAGGAGAAAGCAGAAAAACAATAGATTAGTGTAAGCACCTGCCTAGGGAAGACAACCTGCCCATTGGCAATAAGCGATGCATCCTCCTTTACTCCGAGGAAGAGTGTTAAGACTGCACTGAAACTCACTAGGTTGAATCCAACAAAACCATTGTGGAAGTTGAATGACTTCTGTTCACACACTGGAACATCCTCCCACTCTCTTCCCTCTGTGTATAATTTTGTGTGTGAGGTGGAGAGAGGGCAGGGAAGTTCCTGGATTTCTTTGTGAATGATTCTAAAATTCCTTTTGGTTTAACTGATCACAACCTTGTGCATAACACAACTATATCTGCTGTCTTTCAAAATATGCCACTGAAGAATTTGACCAGTACCCCTTTACCAGAGTTCAAGGTTTCAGACTGAAATAACTCTGTGATGGGACATGCAGTTTGGGAACAGAGACATGTTAAGTCTGTGCCACACCTGTTCAATAAAGAATGGATTACATATATTGACAGAGAATTAAGGCAGGAAAGGCTCTCCTTTTCTGGGTCATCAGTTCAAAACCAAACCAGGTCGGTAAATACTGGGTGTTATTACAATCATAAGTCGTTTTCAAACCTATAATTTCCTTCATGAAAAGTTGATGGCTTGGACCTATCTTACAGTTTAGTCTTGTTTCCTTCTCAGAACAGACAGACCTTCCACCCTGCCCACCTGTGATCTATTGTAGAAAAGAATGACTCAATGTAATTGAGCTATAATTTGAAACTTCCCAAAAATGGCTGGGGCAAAATGCCTAAAAGCTTTAAGTAATGCTTGGGGTGTGTGTGTCTGTCCCTGTGTGTGAATGGAATTTTATCACAATATGTGATGTGCCCAATGTGTTTTGACACACACAGTTTCTCTCACGGACAACAAAAACAAATGTAATTTTTTGGGGAGTGTACAGTCTTGATCCTATTGGAACAAGTCACTGCAAGATTTTATTTCTGTTTGCTCTTTGAAAGACTGTATGCTGCCATATGTTGCCTACCTCACTCGTTTGAAATTTTGTAAATCTCTCATTTTGACTTGTCAGCCTTTTTAGTTCTAATGCTTCCAACATCTTGATGTTTGTTGTTCTATTTCATAAAATCTGTCTTACGAAACAGTTGGAGGCGGCAAGTCAGGTGATGACAGGTCTTAGGTCAAAGGTCAGCAATTATGGGCAAAAAGGCCAACAGCAGAAAGAGGTACAAAGACTCAAGTCACCTCCACAGTTTTTTTTACCTTTCAAATTAGTTACGCATCCTAAATGAGAGCTCTTTCCTGGTCTTATTTGGGATGTCTAAATGCATATAATTTGAAAGGTTAAAACACTGTAGATGCAGGCTCATCACATTTTGTTCAGATGCAAAATCTTCTTTTGACAAAAAATACATTTAAATATGAATATTTAGATAAGTATTTAACTGATGTGTGTTTTTAAAAATTTGTTGCGTTGATTAATGTAGAAATAGGACAAAACAGGATTTCTACGTGAACACAAACAAAAATAAGAGACTGGAAATAAATTTATTTGGATGATGGTGGACCAACTGGGAAGCATGTTTTCATCGGCCTGATTTACTTCTTAGGTTGTATAAGATTACTGCGTTGGGGTATATCTTGCCTTCTGTTCCCTGCCTGGTGGTTAGGGTTTTCAGGGGAAGATTTCCTACAAGCCTGCCACCCTTCCTTTGCCAACCTCATACAATTCAAAGACAACGCATCAAGCAATTTGTTTAATAACCAAAAGAAACAAAGAAGCGTTTCATGATCAGAGCACTTCTTGAGAGCAGCAAGCTCAACGGAAAGAAATAGCTCATTGGTATCTATTCCGTACTGCAGAACCATAGGCGGCATTTGCTCAGTGCGTCAGTGTGACATCCACAAAGTAAAGTATTATCTTCATAAAGCTGACTTGATTGCGTAACTCGTCAGTATAATGTGAGCCCGGAGTGGGTAATGTACAGAAATTATGACATAAAAAAAAGAGAGAGAAATGAGGACAATAGCCCCAGAGAAATGAGTGAGTCATTGGCAAATACCACTGATTGGCCTGCAATCTTGAAACCACTTACTCAGAAGCACTCCCACTGGACTCAATCAGCACCCTGATCCAGAACCCCACAGACACTCTAATACACACACAGAGAGAAAGATGATCTTGCTCTCAGGGGCCAACTCACATTTTGCAATTTTTACATGCAAAGGGATGTTTATGCTGATCTGATTCCTCCCTTGAAATAAGTGGAACAGTACTTGTGGGAGATGGAACACCATGATCACTCTGGAGCTCCTGTGCCAGTAAGAAATTGCTTGTTCGTGAATGACTTTGATTACTCACAGATATTTCAGACTATTTCATTTCTGACTTTTGTTTGATTTCTAACATATACCCCACCTTTCTTCTAAGATGGAACTCAAGGCAGTGTATATGTGGTTCTCAGGTGACCTCCCAAACCAGGAACTGATCAGACCCAGACCTGCTTAGCTTCAGTAAGGTGGTAGCCTCATGTATCTTCAAACCATACCCTGGAGAAGAGACAGGTTGAACTGGAGAAACAAGAACTTGAAATGAGGGTTTTCCTGCTTAACAGTGTTTTGTAAATAACCAGGTTGGGATAATCATCACACACAGTATCACACAACATCAGCTCTGCATCATTTTACTCGATCTAGAAAGCCCACCTAATAATCTATGTAGGACTAGTTTTTTGATGCATAAAACCCATCTCAAATTTCAACAGCCCTGAGGACTTCCGGTTTGGATCGCCACCGGGAAGGGAGCGCGGAGAAACCTCTCCGAACTTCATGGGGTCTTTGAGGGGCTACGCATAGGCACTGCGACCCCAATTTAATCTCAAGGGGGGCCCCCTTGAGAGAAGCGCAACCAGCGGCGTTGGAGTGATCCGCAAGCTTCTGGAGGTTTTTTTCTCTCCGTTTTTGGGGAGGAAGACCCGGAGGCAGTGGATCGAGAGACGCGCATCGGCAAGGCCTGCGAACCCCATGCAGTTATGCCTCAAGCTCCCACCGAAGTTGAGTTTTTTCTTACCTTTTTCTCTCTTTTAATCTTTCTTTTTTCCTTTTCTTTTTCTATATTTACTTACCTGTGTTATGTGTATGCATTAAATGAAACTTAATAAAAAAAATTAAAAAAAAAAAAATTTCAACAGCCCTGTGGTCTTTAGAGGTTGCTAAAGGATTCTCTAAGCATGACATTTCAGCCTCACATCTTCACTATATGAAAAGTTTCAGTTTAGCCTGAAGGACAAATACTTCCAACTAAGAACCAAAAGGCCTCACCGTAAAATACAACAGCAGAAAACAAAACAGAACACTGTCCTAGGCCACAATTCTATACACATTTACCTTGGAGTAAGGATCAATGAACTGAATGGATCATACTTCTGAACAAATATATAGGGTGGCACTGTTAAATAGATTTCTAGTAAGCTATTTCTGTGCTTGCATTTCTCTAAATGTAATTTGAAAGTAAAATTATACAGGTGCTTTGTGATGGGAATGTAGCATGCAGATACCATACCCTCTGACATTTCTCCAATGAAAATAGGGACGTCCTATTCCATAGTAATAATTATAATGATGATTTTATTATTTACACCCCACCCATCTGACTGGGTTGCTCCAGCCACTCTGAGCGGCTTCCAATATATATAAAAACATAATAAAACATTAAACATTAAAAAACTTCCCTATACAGAGCTACCTTCAGATGTCTTCTAAAGGCTGTATAGTTACTTATCTCCTTGGCTTGGGAGTCACATAACTCCATACCCTTCACCATTTGTCCGATGAAAATAGGGATGTCCTAAGGAAAAGCGGGACATTCTGGGATCAAATCAGAGGCCAGGACAGCTTCTGTAAATCTGGGACTGTCCCTGAAAAATAGAGACACTTGGAGGATCTGACCCCTGCTCTAATGTTATTTAACATAGTGGCTGTATAGTAGTTTGAAGACCTGAAGACATGTGGATTAACTCTTAAAAATTAAAAAAACAACCAATAACTTAAATATTGGACATTAAATAAATGGAAAATATCAAAGTATCCATGGGAGTTGTAACCATGAAAATTTTCTTTCATCCTCTTCTAAGAAATGCCCATTGACAGCTGCATCATAGACAGGAAACTAATGGCCTCCTATAGAATACTTCAAAGCAATGTTGATAATTCAAAACCCCCGCAGCAATTCTTTTGGTTTGGCTACCACTGAGACTTTGTTTAAAGAAAAAACCTCTATTTCTAAATGCTTTGATTGACTTCCTGCAGAGCTGTGATGAGACATCAAAACCCAACAGGTAGTACTGCCATCAGGCTGTCCCCCCCCCCCCTCAATCTTTTCTTCTTTGTCAATACAGAAATGAACCTGACAAACTTTTCACCTTCTGAGAGTCGTGGCAATCTTCAAGACAATCATGTCTGTTCTCTGGAGAATATTGAATAATCAGGTTTCTATTCAGATATGGCTATGTATATGTCCTTGATATAGTAATATGTAGGCTGTATATTAGGGACGCGGGTGGCGCTGTGGGTAAAAGCCTCAGCGCCTAGGGCTTGCCGATCGAAAGGTCGGCGGTTCGAATCCCCGCAGCGGGGTGCGCTCCCGTTGTTCGGTCCCAGCGCCTGCCAACCTAGCAGTTCGAAAGCACTCCCAGGTGCAAGTAGATAAATAGGGACCGCTTACTAGCGGGAAGGTAAACGGCGTTTCCGTGTGCGGCTCTGGCTCGCCAGAGCAGCGATGTCACGCTGGCCACATGACCCGGAAGTGTCTTCGGACAGCGCTGGCCCCAGGCCTCTTGAGTGAGATGGCGCACAACCCTAGAGTCTGTCAAGACTGGCCCGTACGGGCAGGGGTACCTTTACCTTTACCTTTAGGCTGTATATTATTGTTTTTCTGGAGAGAAAAAACAGTCTCAAATTTAAGTAACTGCACCACTTGTGGTTGTACATTATGGCCACAACCACATCTTAGTGGCTGTGCAACCACTAGGTGCAACCACTTTTCAGTTATACCCATCTCAATGGGAATGAGTTAAGAACATGCTTATGAGATAGAGCTTATTTGGCCCTACAACTGTATCCAATATGGTGCCTTCCAGAGGTTGTTGGACTCCAACTCTTATCAGCCCGAGGCAGTAATGCCAATGGTCAGGGATAATGAGTGTTGTATTCCAAAAACATCTTGAAGGCACCATGTTGGCTACTGCCTACATCTAAAAATACAGTCATTATTCACAGATCTCAGCGCGTCCTGGAGAGAGAGGTCATAACTGTCAGAATTTCATGCTAATTGGTAACAGTTTTTGTCCTTTCACAAAGGCCTGCACTGCCTCAAGATCATCAAGGGAATAGAAATCCCAGGAGCAATATTATCCACAAAGCCCAAAAATCTTTCTTAAGGAATGCTGTGAAAAACAAGAGAAATAGCAGAACGCCTCTCTCCATTGGCCAATAACATTTTTTTGGTATGCTGTTATAAACAGAAGTATATGACTTATATCTTATGATCAAGACTGGTCACTTGGGAGCTGGATCCACAGTTTAATATATTTTGTAGCTGTTTACCTTGTCTTTCAACATAGATGCCCTTGCAAGACAGCTTACATATACAGTAATACAACAAAACTACAAATTATTAATAGAGCAATAAATAACAAAAAAAAAAAAAACCCTCACCCACACAAATTCATCAGTGTCAATGTAATACATTCTTAACATTCCCAGGTAAAGGTGGGGAAGATCAAGTGATAGCCAACTGTGGTTGCCTTCTTGTGCCACAGACAAACACGAGTTCCCCTTCCTCTTCTTCCTTGCAGAAATCTTGCACACCCAAAATCTGCTCTGGAGAGTTGAGTGATTGCTGGCATTGGCTGGGACAATTTTGGATATTGTCCATGGGGTATAAAATGAATAAGGGTGTCAAGGTCCACCCTCTGTCAATTGTATTTCAACTCCACGGTTTTACCAGTCTGGTTCACACATCACAGGAAACATACCCTCCAAGTGCCCTGAAAATACCTCAGCCATCCCAAAAGCCCTCTAGCCATCATGGCTTCACACTGTGTCATGGAGAGTCCCAAATTCCCAAGGGGCCATCCCTTCAGTACAGCATTTCAACATGCTGCTGGAAGTTCATCCCTCTCACCCCTTTTGCTCTTCCCTAGTCCTTTTAGCTCAGCATGGCATGGCAGCTAAGCCAGGGTTTGACTTAATATCAAGTGCAAAATCAGCTCTGCTGCTTATTCATAGCAGTGGTCTGGGGGAACCTTGCTTTTAGTGATGGCAGAAACAAACACATGGATCAGAAGTACAGTAGACTATGGAAGCAAGCAATAAATTCTCCATGGGATATACCTATCATGTTCCCCATGATGGACCTTTAATAGGAGCATATTTTTTGTTATGGTCAAAGTGACATACACCATAACTGGAAGTTTTGCTTGATTCTTTATATTCAACAAGTAATTATAAGTTATAACTTCCTAGTTAGCCAGTCATGACGGATAACAGCAAGGTGTTTGTGCTGAGCGTGAATCATCCGGGGGGGGGGCAGGAAGTTCACGTAGCTGAGATGTTGCAGATGAATGAATGGCTCGTAACTAGCTCTGCCAGAAGGAGTAAATTGCAATTTCTTGGAAAGCAACGGTGCAGTGCAATTATTTAATGGAGCTGAATCTTGATTTCTAGCAGACGTTTATCATTCAAGGCACTTGCATTTCCAGGCAGGAGTCTGTCAAAATCTAGTTCATATTAAAACTAGAGGCCAAAGATTAAAACTAGAGGCCAAAACTACTAGCCAAAGATTAAGTTGGGGTTAAGGGAAATACATAAAATTACATGTCTCACTGAATCAGAGAACTTCATATGTGAAGAAGATGTAGTACTGTCCAATGGTAATTCTAGACCCCATGTATCTGAGAGTCTCTAACGAAGTTAAGGGAAGAGTTTTATCACCTTTCCCTAACTGAATCAGAGGCTGTTTCAATATCCAATAATGGAAGCTTTCCAATTTGACAAGGGAAAGAGTTAAAAAAATATTTCCTGTCTGAATCAAAGATTTCGGAATCACGAGAATTCGGAATTTGGGAATTGTAGTCCCAAAACAGCTGGAGGGCCAAGTTTGGCCATGCCTGGGTTAGAGGCTTTACTGAGCAATTTTGGGTCATGGGTTGACAAGGCCGGAAAGAATTTTTTTTCTCTTTCAACCCAATTGGCACTTGGCTGGGATTTTTTTTGCCTTTCCCTCGGTGCAATTATGGCTTTCCTTTGTTAGGTGGAATAACATTGTATGAGGGCGGAAATGGCATTGGTCTGGATCAACATAGTATAGCCCCTCCCCCATAAGGGGCCTGAGGGGAGGATTGACCACAGCAAACCCAGGCACGGATTCAGTATCTGCCTGGTTGGAATCTGCACCCCCAGTGAGATCTTGCTTGCTTGGCTTGTACCACGGCAAGTTTCAATACTGACCAACTCCCATGGTACATGTTTGGAGTGATCCAAATCCAGCGGATCCATTCCATCAACGTGGGTCTTGTGGAATGATGAACTGATCCCGGGACCCAATGCCATGCCAACTCTTGCCCTGCCTGATGCTGTCAATAAAGATTTGGCCTGATTTTACCACATCACCATTGTACATTCTGGCTATTTTGCTGCTCTCATGAGTGACATAATACATCTGCCTGGGCAACCCAAGAGCCCTTGCGCTCCAAATAGAATGCCCAAAGTTTTCTGGTGTTTTCTCCTGTTGTTTCCAGCAATTAATTCCTCCTCTTCTTCTTCTTCTTCTTCTTCTTCTTCTTCTTCTTCTTCTTCTTTTTCTTCTTCTTCTTTCTTTGATAGCCTTATCCTCCATTATTTTGTTCAATCCTCTTTTAAAGTCATCCAAGTTGGTGGCCATCACCGTCTCCTGTGGGTGAGTTAACTATGAACCATGTGGAGAAGTACTTTCTTTTAGCTGTCCTGAATCTTTCAACAAGAAGGCTGGAACATAAGTAGCACTACAAAATAATAATTTAGATTGTCCACCTTCACTTAGATCAACAGCTTCTCCACACAATCTCTCCCAATATGAGATTGATGTTTTTTACCCAATTCTCTAGCAAACAAAAGCCTCAATATAGACTTTTCAATTTTTGTAACTTCCTTGTAACTCAGCTGGGTACACTTTTCTTTGGGCTGACATTATCTGAGAAATTACCCATCAAGAAAAGCAAGAAGGAATAATCCAGCTTAAATCATTCTTGGTTTCTGCACAAGATTTCCCAACCCGCTGTGTATTTTTGAGGAGGGAAAAGGAGCAATCAGCTTCCTAATAACAGCTCTTTCAATTGCTTCTGTGTAGAGAATAGTTAACATACAAGAACAAAAAAAAAAGATTTGCAAAATATAGGTAGACAAGGACAATAGGACCCAGAACGAAACCATGAAAATACCAAAAGGGGGAAGATTGTTCATGTACACATAACTGAATTAGAATTATACCGTGTCAAATATAAACAAGATTTCCCAGAGATTTCTTGGAAATATGAGTTCACTGCGTTCAAAGGGGCTGGATAACATCACACATCCTTTGTCCTGGCTTCCTGGAAAATCTGTTTGATGATCCAAACCCATAATTTTCCTTACATCCAAAAGTCTCTGCAGTCAGTGGGGTGAACATCCTTTGCACTAGATTTCCCAAACATGAGGTTTGATTTCAATTATTCCGGTCTTACAGTAAAAGTTTGCTGTTGTTTCTGAGCTGCAAAAGGTTACATGTCAAGGACTCCTATCAAGATTTGAATCTAGGAACATCTGGTGGTAAAAACCAATTCATACAACTCTGTTGGATCAGCAGGATGTGATGGAACTAAATTTATTTTGAATTGCCTAATTGCTTCAACGGGTGCCTAGTGTCACCAGACTACCACTCATGCAACTTACAGAAGTTTTGTGATGATGCAAGGAATGTGTCTGGGGCAGTATACATGATGACAAAGCAATCAAATGTCTAGTTCAGTGCTGATTCAGTGGTTCTACATGAACTCAGCAGCACATACCTGTAATAGTGGCTTTATACTCATGTCAATCCCTTTTGCTACTTCCTTTTCAGTGTAAACTGCATGTAAATTAGAAACAGTGGCAGATTTCGGGGTCTCAAAACTCTGCAGACTGCAACAGATGCACATCAT
Source organism: Podarcis muralis (assembly GCF_964188315.1). Lineage (NCBI taxonomy): Eukaryota > Metazoa > Chordata > Lepidosauria > Squamata > Lacertidae > Podarcis > Podarcis muralis. The sequence continues at coordinate 48,469,526 of NC_135660.1, forward strand.
GAGTTGGATGGCTGAAGTAGGCTATATCCTGCCTGTCCTCAGAAATACCTTACAAGGGACCTTTAGAAAATGCCTTGCTGGTGCCCAAGTCTTTTCATAATTTCCTGACTTTTATCACACCATTTATTCATATGTTAATAATAATAATAATAATAATAATAATAATAATAATAATAATAATAATAATTTATTTATACCCTGCCCATCTGGCTGGGTTTCCCCAGACACTCTGGGCAGCTCCCAACAGAATATTAAAAACACAATAAAACATCAAACATTAAAAACTTCCCTAAACTTTCAGATGTCTTCTAAAAGTCAGTTGTTTATTTCTTTGACATTTGGTGGGAGGGCATTCCACAGGATGGGCGCCACTACCAAGAAGGCCCTCTGCCTGGTTCCCTGTAACCTCACTTCTCACAGTGAGGGAACTGCCAGAAGGAGGTTTATCTGAATAGATGAGGTGAGATAGATTTAGACTAGGGATGGTACACTCCAATAGTTTTTGACCATTAGCCAAGCTAGCTGGGACAGATGAGAGTTCAGAATCCAGCATTATCTGGAGGGCCACAGGTTCTCTGACCCTGCTTTAGGGTGCATTCATTCATACTCCTGTGATTTTCCAGGTTAAGAGGGCTGAGAGCAGATTATTTCTGGAATCAAATAACATGGACATGAGCACTAAATATGCTCTAAATTTCTGAATGTGATTTTTATGTCATATGAAACCTCTTTCTTGATCATAGAATCATAGAAATATGGAGTTGGATGTTCCGCCCACACCCCCAATTGGAATTCTTCTGATTATATACAGTTTCTCTCCAAACTAACTGCATTCGGCTTCAGGGTGTACCTAGGTAGGTAGTAATACAACTGTGAGTGTCTACTGATGCATTCACACAGCAGTTTGTTCCATTTCCCTGATATTTCCCTAACTGTTTGTTACTCCCCAAACTAACTGCCACTGAGCAGTCAAAGTGCGGCAAGTAGAGCTATGAATGACTGACACATTTTTGCACTATCTTCTTATGGAAGTTGACAGTCCATGAAAGCAATTCACTTCACTTTTCCATGTGATAACTCATCTGTTTTCCTTTCTATTTCTTTTCCAAGAGCTGTCTGTATTTTGCTTCAAGACTGATCCCTCAGCAAAGAAAGTAAATGACATTAGCAATCGGTAGAGGAAGGAAGTTGTGGCTGGGAGTTTACCAGCAATCGGAGCTCACTGTCAAAATGGTGGAAGAAACACTTGGCTGTACGCAATAGTCAAAATCACCATCAAGCCCTGAGGCACTCAATCGATCCTCATCAGTTCTAACTCACTTCCATTTTGACTCTAGGAAATGATTAAGGAGAGAATCCAGTACAGTTGTTTATTATTATTATTATTATTATTATTATTATTATTATTATTATTATTATTATAGCTATACCCAAAAGAAAACAACAACAATAATGGGTTAGAAATCAACAAAATGCATTTCAATAGAGATAAATGTAACGTTCTTCCACTTAGGCAGGAAGAACCAGCTGCACAAGTATGAGGCGTGGGACACCTGGCTTGCCCATAGTACATTTGAAAAGAATCTATGGGCCTAAGCAGATCACTTAACATGAGTCAACAGTGTGATTCTGCAGCAAAAAAGCTAATGCTATTCTAGGTTGCAGATAAGGTTGCATACACACACACATGCACACACACCAGTGTATAAAGCTGTGTTCTGCTGAGTCCACATGAGGTGGGCAACCTGTTGCCCTACAGATGCTCTTAGCCTCCAACTCTTATTTGCCCCAGCTAGTATGCCCAACAGTCATCCTCAGGAATGATCAGAGTTGTAGTCCAGGAATCACTAGAGGACCATTCAACCAGGAACAACATGGAATATACCATTCATCCATCTAGCCAAGTATTGTGTACTCTGTAGGTCTCACAGGCAAGGGACTCTGCCACCCCTGCTAACATGAGATCATTTTAATAGCAGTTGAAACACAGGACCTTCTGCTCTACTGCTGATTTATGGCCCCTACTGCTCTCTCATAAGATGTCAGCTCAGCTCAAGCACTAGATCTCGTTTCTTCACTGCAAATGCAGCTCCATAATGATTCTTGGTGAACTGAAGTCACAGCACAATCTCTTTCATGTTTTGTCATTCTCCTAGCATTTGCTGGAATTTCATTGCAGGATTAATAAAGTGATCCTTCTTCCAGTTTATTGTGTTGAGTCTGTGTTTGCCTGTGATAAAGACTTGGACACATTAAAAGCCTCATTTTTTAATTGAAGAACTAGGGCAATGTGGTAACTCGGCTGCAAAATCTTGGTAGGAAAGGGAACCAATTGATCCCTTGATCAATGCAGAACTGTTTCTTAGAAGTTGATTCACATATCCATATGGACGGTTACTTCAATTTAGCGAATCCTTATCATATCTTGTCCTTCATACTGAGAAGGATTAGAACTGCAGACTCTTTTATCCTCCTTTTATCAGAAAAGGACCCATTTTCTTCATGGTAAAGAGAAGGATATCCTATCTATAAAGCACAATGAAGAACTCTGGAATATCATCTCATGATTTGAACATGGTTTGCTTTGTGTGTGAAAAGTGAATGTAGTCCTGTGCATAAAATATATATGGACAATATATAAATATGAGACCCTTAATCACAAGGTTGTGGGTTCGGATCCCATGTTGGGCAGAAGATTCCTGCATTGCAAGGGGTTTTACTAGATTCCTTTTGGGCGTCCTTTACAACTCTTCACTTCTATGAATCTATGAAAACATGTCCTCCTAGAAATTTTCTGTAGGAAGACCTGATGCTATTTGCCTTTGTTAAGGTGAATATTTTATTTCAAAATCAGCATTTATTACAATTACCGTACTAATTTAAATGAATTTGGCAACTAATAGCTAAAAAGCATTAACAGTTTCAGCATGGATTATTTTGTAAACTAAGATATGCTTTGGGAATAGTTCAAAATATGCAGTGTATTCTATGAATAAATCAATGAACTGAAATAATGGAAATAAAAAAGATAGAACTATCACAGCAACTCCAAATTCATATACTGAGTCTTGAATTCCTAATAAGTAGAATAAGAGCTTTTAAGATTAACCCAGGTCTGGTTTTCACTAAATTTAGTACAATGATCATTAGTTCCTTCCTTTCCCAAGATTTGATTTATCATGTAACAGTAGGACAGAAGCCAAACAACTCTGTTGTTTCCTCATATGGCTATGGCTGTAGTAATTAAGAACACATGGAAGGCAGTAGCATAGAAATAAATATTAGAAGAACGAGTTTCACAATAATCAGTTGTCACATTGCCAAAGCTTACAAACAGTGTTACTTTTTTCTATTAGACTTTGAATAAAATCACGTTAATGTCAGCGTTCTGATCCTTACCACAACATGCTAAAATCCTCTCTCACAGAGATCGCCTTGTATATGCTTCCAAGTAAACTAAATGTATGGAACTGAAAGTTGCTTTAAATTTGGATCCCCCTGCCTTCACTTTGCTGCTTTAATTTCATGAGAACTCATCCAGAAGTAATCTGTGCTCCCAGGGTGTTTCTGCTTCAGTGATAATGCCAACCTCATCTAAATGACATGCTCCTAAGAAATGAGCCACCACATAACCCAAGCCTGCTAATCAGCCTGTCACATCTGCCCTCCTTTGTAGACCTGCCACATTTCTGTCCTGCTTAGGAGAGTATCATACCTCTAGAATTTAGATAACACTAAGTTATCAGCTAACTAGGCAGCATAAGATCTCCTAAAATGGAAGTGTACCTGATGAAGCTTCATTGTGGGTTCTGACAGGATCCACACAGAAAAAATATGTTTAAATCAGAAAGACTTGAGAGAAGCTTTTGATTTAAAAGAAGCCCACCTAGTTTACTTCAAGATATAAAATAATATTTACACATGAACAAGATATAGTATGAGAGCACAGGGTATAGACAAAAACACAATATAATGATTATAGTAAGCAAAAAAGGAAAACAATTGAAGAGTTTTCTTAAGTATCATAAAGCAGTACTGCTAGAATCCTACCCAAAATTATCTTTCCAAGCTGTCCCAATAGATAAGAGAAAAAGCAGTACAAGTCAAACCTCGGTTTCCGAACATCTCGGCTGCCGAACGTTTTGGAAGCCGAATGCCAAAAACCCGGAAGTGAATGCGTCTGCTTTCGAACACGCCTCGGAAGTCAAACTGCTTCTGAGGCGCGTTTCTCAATTTTCCCCATTGAAATTGCTGACAGCCTTGGTTTTCGAACGTTTCGGGAGTTGAACAGACTACGTTTGAAAAACGAGGTTCCACTGTACTGTGATAGTAAGACATTTTCATGAATCCAAAACCAGAGAGGTTCTAGTAGAAAGAACTTAATTTACTTTATGAATGTCTCTCTAAGTACAGAGATTTTGTTGACGGACTAATGCATGAAAGCATTCTTTACGAATTAACTATTAATTTTATGAGTATACCCAGCTATCACCTGGGAGTAATATTCAATTCCCAGAATTTCCTTAACTTTTGGATCATGTTTGAGTTCCTTTCTTTTCACCTCACAGTATATGGGCCATCCTTTCTATGAACTGTTTTGAATTCTATGCACTTCCAAAAATATCCCACCTCATCTTCATTCATCATGAGTATAAAATATTAACAATATTTCGTAACACCAACAGCACTTTTATCAAGATAACAGTACAAGCACCTCTCCCCCCCAAAGAACCATCCATAAGTGTATGTGACTAAACAAATCTGACATGGACCCAAAGACTGCTTAGCTAAAAAACCAAACTGTTATTTTACAAAAAACACACAAAAAACAACAACAGGAGATTGAATCAAGCCTAAGGGGAGAATAAATCTGTTCCATCTTTTGAATGCATACTATTACAAGAGACAGGCAAACAGTAATAAATACAGGCTGTTTAAACATCAACAGTCTTTCAAGGTTCAGGAAAGCACAAAGTGGCCACAATCAGAATGCTTAAGCAAGAATGCAAAGACTTCTGGGACTAAAATGAACCTATTTATTTATATCTATATCTATTTATAAAAGTATTTATACACTATCCTCTTGCAAAAGTTCAGAGCAGTGTACAACAAAATAAAAAACGTTTAACAGCAATATGAATACATATCCATGACATACCAGCATCTGGTCTTTCATTATAGTTTGGGAATTCATAGAATCCTAGAATTGTAATACAGCAGAACCTCTATTTACAACTGCCTCCACTTGTGGACGTTCAAAGTTGCGACCATGGCAAACACAGAAGTAACTGGCGGGTTTGCCGCCGTCCACACATGTGCAGAAGCTTGCAATCACCGCCTGTGCCTGCACACAACGGCACCTCTCCCATCAACCCGTTTCACCATAAGGACGGGCCTCCGGAACGGATTGTGGTTGTGAGTAGAGGTTCCACTGTAGTTGGAAGGGACCCTCAAGGTTTATCTAGTCCAAACCACTGCAATGCAGGAATCTCAACTAGATCATACAAGACAGCCATCCAACCTCTGTTTAAAAACCTCCCAGAAAGCAGAGTCCACCACCTTCCAAGGGAATCTGTGAACAACTCTTAATGTCAGAAAGTTCTTCATGCTTTCTGGTCAAAATCTCATTTCTTGTAACTTGAATCCAGGGGCTTGGGTCGTACCTTCTGGAGCAGAAGCAAACAAACTTCCTCCATCTTCCATGTACTTTAGATATTTGAAGATGGCTCCTCTCAATCTTTTTTCAACGCTAAACATACTCAACTCCTTCAACTGTTCCTCATAAGGCTTGGTTTCCAGACCCTTGATCATCTTGGTGGCCCTCCTCTGCACACATTCCAGTTTGTCAATATCCTTCTTAAATTGTGGTGCCCAAAACTGGACACGGTACTCTATCTGTGATCTGACCAAGGCAGAATAGAGTGGTACTATTACTTCCCTCCATCGGGACACTATATTTCTTTGGTGCAGCCTAGAATAGCATTCGGCTTTTTTTGTTGCTGCATCACACTGTTGACTCATGTTAAGCGTATGTTCTACGACACGTAGATCCTGGCAATGCAAAAGTCCCCCATCTTGTATTTGTGCACTTGGTTCCTCTTGCCTAAGTGTAGAACCTTACATTTGTACCTATTGTAATTAATTTTGTTGGTTTGGGCCCAGTTCTCCAATCCGACTCAGACAGGGCTTTTTTCCCCAGCCAGAACTCACCAGAACTCAGTTCCGGCACCTCTCAGGTATGCTCCATTTCCACTTTAAGAGAACGAGGGAGGTGTTCATCATGAGTTCCAGCACCACTTTTTTCTAATAAACCAGCACTGCTGAAGACAAATATAATATGGATAAGGAACTTGCATCACTGTAAACATGCTGCTATCTCTTGTTTTATATTCATATCTGTATCGATCATATCAGCAAATTGAACTGAGAAAGGAACAGTCTAACCATTGCACATCTAAAGCAGCCAGCTGTGGGGAGTTTTGTTTCCTAGGGAGAAGATGAGGAGGAAAAGAAAACAGCAGTTGCGATTGGGCAGGCAAGACTGATATAGTGTTCAATTAGCCAGCATCCCAGAGACAGGCATTAATATAAAGAGAGAGCTGACAGTACATTCACAGCTCTGTTCTTGCCCAAGTGAAAGTGATTGTGCGCTCATATTGCTATAAAGAACGAACTGACAGTAAGCCCACAGCACTGCAAGTCTCCTCTTTTTTATATTACACCTGTCTCCAGCTTTAGTAAGCAGGCGTTTCACAGTTTAAGGATGAATTAGTCTTCTAAACAGCCCATTTTCTCATGCAATTTTACGGCTGCGCAAGGCACTTGTTAGAAAGTTCTGCGGGTGAAAACAAATTACCCAAGTTGTACATATTAGCTATTATCTACATAATTATCCCTTAGAAATGTAACTGCTGTAATCATATTCCCACCACATTAGCAACGGGTAATCAAATATAATGTAATTACACACATTCTGCTAGTTATATGTATTACATCATCTAACAATGCAAACTACACTTGTGGGTAAGTTAGCCCTTCACATAACATATAAACATTCAAATGCAATAACAGCTAAGCACTTCAGATATGTGTGCTGAGTAATCAAAGGCTTGAAATGACTGCATGTTCGCCATGCCCAGTGTACCATGGAGTTTTCTGACATGAGCATATTGCACTATGGAATGTGGCAATATCGCTTTAGTTATTTAACCCAAAATCTGCATTCTTGATGAGCTAACTTCTTTTATTTATTTCTTTTAAATACATGGAGCTTTTCTACCCTTCATGATCAGTGACAAAGCACTGGTAGAAATAAAACCAATAAAGAACTTTCAGTTGTTAGCAGACCATGCAGCTTGGGTGAATTAGACTGAAGACATCATTTACAGTTTCTGGAGTTCAAAGACTTTATTCATGCAGGAACTATTTACATGATGAGTGAAGACAGAAGGAGAGGAATAGCAGACATTTTGTCAGGAGATAACAGCAAACAAGATGGCTCAGCTTTTAAGGGCAGTGTTAACTTAGACAGAGATGCTTACAAGCAAGTGCTTGCTATTTTACTACAGAAACAGTGCAATGGTGTGGTTTAACTACACATGCAAGAAAAGGAAATGCATTGCTTTTCTTCAGCATCAGTGACCTGGACATCAGTGACAGTGTCCTGTTCCTTGGAGACTCCCTCTGAATCTATGATTCTGTGGTCTCCTATCCTAAGCCTCTATTTCTCTCTGCATATTTCTCTTTGTTCCTTGCCTCCTAGCTTCACCTTTCATAATTCCACTGTATTTATTCTGAGCATGTGATTCACGGGATACAGATTTCATATCATCATCATTTTCATCGCCATCAACCTGCCCTTCACCTTAATGGCTCAGGGCAGATAACAACATTTAAACACAATATTAAAACAGTTTTAAACAATTTACAATCACAGACATAAGGGGGTCCTAAAAATACAGTGGTTCACTCAAATTACAAATTGTGGTAGCCCATTCTGATTTTAGACTTCAGGTTAGACCAAGTACTGTTGTTAGACAACCCTTCTCTCCACACAGAGCTACAACTTCAGAGTTATGGAACAATAATTCCATCTTTCCATTGAACTCTTGGAATTGTATTTCTGTGAGCAGAATAGGGGTCACACAACAGCTCTCAGGACCCTTCACAAACTATAGTTACCATAATTCTTTCAGGGAAGCCATGGCTGCCTTGAAGTGGCATGATAGTGCATGGGCCTTAGAATGATTAATCCTACTGTAGTCTGCAGAAGACTCAGTGCCTTCTTCTCTGACATGATCCAAGGCCAATGACTAATTCTTATTAAGCTCAGCTTTGGGTTTTCTATGAAATCTATTGGGTGAGACATTGTTGTAATGTTTGGGGACCTAGCCCCTCACAAGAGCCTAAAGCAGTTTCACTCCAGGTCTTACACAAAACTGTAGAGAACAGGCTCTGAGAAAGTTGGAGACATAGATTTCTGGTGAGGTTTTCAGATACCTAATGCTTGTTTTTGTTCCAAATTGTTTTGGTCACCATCATTTATGCAGTCGTGTCCATGGCCTTACTGGGAAGCCTTTCTTCTGGAAACGTTGTGATAATCAAAAAAGAAAAAAGGAAACAAGGAGACTACTTTACATAGAAAGCAGCCTGTTTTGCATTCTGCACATGTTTAAGGCCAGTATGCATAACTGAACTTCATTAAACCCAGAGTAGATTCAATTGGGCTTTGTGCACAGAAAACAGACCACTTTTGAGCTGGGAGATGCTCCAATCCAGTATAAATTATGAATTGTCTGTTTATCAAGTGAGAGGAAACTCTAATGGTTTAGAGGTTTGTTTTCTTCTGCAGGAGCTCGTTTGCTTGCATATTCCTACTGCCTTTTGGCCTCCTCTCTCTTTTTACTCTCTGCCTCTTCTCAAATTGAGTAATTGAGCTTGAAGGATCATACAAATCATGTAATTAAGAAACAATGCACACAAAGAGAGAGTCCTGGCAGTATCAATTTGTTAGTTAATATCCTGAGGCAAAGTGCCCAGGCCAGATAAGAGTCCTTCGCCACACTGACAAACTGATCATTATGCTTCAAGCATGGCTTGGGAGAAGATTATTCCATCACAGGCAATATACAAGGAACAAATGCAGTGGGGTGGGGTGGGGTGGATGAGGAGCCAAAGAGGTGGGTACTGGGGCTGAGGCAGAAAATGGCTACCAAAATTTTACCAAGCCCAGAATGGATCCATTCATCCACACCAGGATAGAAACAAACAAAGAGCCATTCACAAATATTAATAGATGTATATATATATATATATACTGCTGTGTATACAGTGCTATTTTTCTAGAAAAAAAGAGTGTTGGAGCTCGCCATGAACTTCTCCCTTGTTCTCTTAGAATGGCAATGGTGCCTATCTGACCTGAGAGGTGCTAGAGCCAAGCTCCTGTGAACTCCAGCTGAAAAAAAGCCCTGAGTGTTTCTATCAAAATAATTTGTCTTTTGGTTAAGACGGTACTAGGTGCATGTTTCAATAGAGTCAGGGCTGGGTATTATGCTGTTCAAATTTGCTTTCCTACAGTTTCAGTATGCCTCATCCATTTATATTACATATCCTGAATGGAAGGTTTTCAAAGATTTAAGTTAAAAATTGAAAATGCTGTCTATGCATTGCAAAACTGAATAAATAGCCCCCAGATTTAATGGATTATTGCTTCTGACAATCAAACAGCCAAAGTGTCCTACTTTTGGGAAAACTTACTAGATCTCGTCCCCAGCTCTATTCTCAAGCTGGTTTGGGAATCCTTGTTATTTCCATGCTTCGAGTCAGTTCCATGGGGACCACAATAAAGCTATTATCTCACAGAGGTGTAGGAAGCCTGAGCAGTTCTCCTGCACTTAAAGAGTACTGAGCTATCACCAGTAAGGTTCTTCTTTTTTAGGCCTAACAATAGCAGAAAAGAGGTGAAAAATGTTGTCTTGTTACCGGACAATGATGGTGATGGGTCACTATGGTAACATGTCTTCGTGTACTCAGCAGATAAAAATGCTCCTCATTAAAACAGAACATAATAGGTGTAGCTGGTGATAAGAGGGTATGGTTTTAGAAAAGATGAAGAGTCTGAAATCGAGTTCAGCCAAGGAGCAGAATTTCCCGCATTTTGTACTGACTATTCTGGACAGCAATACCAGTGCCTTACAAGAGGCATATATGAAAAGAGATTCAAGTCACCAGTCAGGTGGGGGAAAGGAAGAGGAACATGAAGGCAACAGTGAGTGTTTTGTTTCATGACAGAGAACAAACTAGAGCACAAATGTCCAAGTATCTTCCTTCCTGCTCGATTCTATTTTCCGTGGCTTTTCATTCTCTAGAGCATGCATGTCCAAAGTCTGGCCCAGCCCCTGGGCTGGTTTCAAATGCCCCCCCAGGCAATTTTGAAAAAACAATCTCTTGCAGCCCCTGAGCACCTGCCCACCAAAGCCATTTCCTTTTTGTGGGCTCATCACAAGCTCTCCCCTATGCACAGGGGGCACATCTAGCCCCTGCACCATTAGGGAGTCCCCGGTAGCATCACTCCTCAGGTCGACCAATCTGGTCAGCTGGGAGGGCATAGCTAAATGAATAAATACTACAGTACATGTTCGGGACATTGATGCTGCAGCGGTGGCGGTGGCAGAGGGGCAGCCACCGCCTTGACCCAGTGCTGGATTTATGTATAGGCTAAGTAGGCTCAAGCCTAGGGCCTCTAAATCTAGGGGGCCTCACCAGCCTGCCCGCTCCCCAGCGGGCAGTCTTCCCTCTCCCCAAATTACAAACCCACACTTCGTTCAAGGGCAGGGCAACTCGGGCCTCTAAGTGTAGGGGGCCTCACCAGCCTGCCCTCTCCCCAGTGTTATGTGCAAAATGGTCCAGAGTGTTTAAATTGTCACTGTGATTGTCACAGTGGAGGTCTGGTTGTGAAGGCTGGTCTTGGACTAGGTGAGTTTGGGTCTCTTGCAATTCTGCAATTTGATACAAATCCACACTAGATCTGTGGATGTTATTGGCTAATGAGCACTTACACTTTACACTGTGGGTGCCCTTTGCGGGATAGCGTGTGGTGCTTCAGTTCCCAGGGAGGTTACTGGCAAACAGGGGCTGGATTGCCTCTCAGTGTTAATTTTTGGAGGTTCCCACCCAGCCTTAGTAATCAAGTTTCTTGCTGGGAGGTGGGGCCAGCCCCATTTATAAATAGGGGGTGGAGCCGACAGTAGCCAGGCGGTTGGCTCAGGAGATTCACCCTCTCTACCCTCCCTTAGTTTAATGTTTTCTTGTTTGCAGGTTAACTTTTTTTTCCTGTTTGGTGGGTGCTGCTACAATCTTTGACTGGTTGCTGTTGAAGGACTGGGAAGAAATTTTCCTGTAATGGCAGGTTTTGTCTTCCCCACAGCAATTCGTCACAACTTTGGCAGTTATGGCCTTGGGTGGAATCCTTTAGTCTTTTCTTCCCTATATGGGAGGCGGGGCATGAAGTGGTGATTCGATTCACCCCCCTGCGGTGGCGATTCCAGGGTTCCCCTCTTAAAGGGGTTATATATATGGGTGTCATTGGCCATACACTGAAAGGTCGTCAGTGAACTAGCCTGTGTGAGAGGATATGGGCTTGGCTGCCTGCTACACTTACGTCTCACAGAGCACCCCCATATCCCATTTACCCTGATGAGCCCCAGTTTGCCCCGGCTGGGGGGCTGGGAGGGATACACGCCCAAGGCCTAAGCCAAGGTCTTCCTACATTCGGAAGTTTAATAAAGTTGTGGCCTAATTTTAATTCCATATAACGTTGTCAGAGTCTTTATTCCTTCCTTATGATCCCTAGGTGCTGGGGCTGACACCGCCTGGTCACGCAAAGGGACTCAACTGCTTACGGTGCAACATTGCCAGGAAAGAGAAACACTGGGTCAGTGGTGAGGTCATCACCTAGTGACAATGGTTATGCCTTTGCTGCCCTTTGAGATTATGGGTGGACTTCAGTGTAGTGCTAGGTGCGATATGCACATGGCCAACAAACTCCACACACGCTGTGGGGCTTCCCCTTGCGTGCACTCACTTGTTCTGGATTTCCCCCCAACCATTTGGAGCAGATTTAGCGGGTGTGGGGGAGGAGTGTGTGGGAATTCCTGTTGCGCAAGGGGACCTTGTTCTGTGCATGAAACAACTTAGTTGAATCCTGCCCTATGTGTAGTTGGTTGTGGGAACTAATCTGGCATACATTCAGAATTAGAAGTAGCACCCAGAAAGCACTGAGAAATGTATGTTGCAATTACATCTTCATTGTTCCCTCTTTAAAAGATACTCACTCTCTAGGAAATATGATCGATTCTCTATACAGCGAACCATTAAGAACAAATAATTAAGAAAATGGTGGCTTCTACAATCACTTTTAATCAGCACTTAATTGCCCCCGTTGCAAGGAGGTAGCTACACTTAAACTTCAATTACAGGTAAATTTAAAAATCAATTGCAAATAAAATGTTCAGCAGATGATGCTAAAGAGATTAGAAAGATAACATAAGAGGCAAGGCTTGTCAGCACAGTTGTAGCAAAAAGCTACCATAATGTAGGTAATTCCGCAGTAATGCAATAGAAAGGACATTATCAAATCTAAGTCTGGTTGGTTAAGAGATGCCAACATTGTTGGAGTCTCAAAAGGGAGGTGTTCCTTAGCAGATTGTCTTTTGAAAATAATTGAACTAGGGTTGCCTCAGAAGGTGATTTTTGCTCTTGAAACAGAAGCTTCATTCAATACCACCCCATCCTCAGAGTATAGTTTAAATATACACATATGTGGGTTCCGCGCTTTTTATATTTCATTGGACCTGCAGGTGATAATGATGATGAGGATGATGATAATTTTTTTTATACCCCGTCCATCTGGCTGGGTTTCCCCAGCCACTCTGAGCGGCTCCAAACAGAATATTAAAAACACAATAAAACATCGAACATTAAAACTTCCCTAAATAGGGCTGCCTTCAGATGTTATAGGAGTACAACTCCCATCTACTCCAGCCAACATGGCCATTGGTCAGGGATGATGGGCTCTGTAGTCCACACCATCTGGAAGTCACCAGGTGGAGCAAGGCTTCCTTTGATAAATGCTAAATATTATTAATTCTGCATGTTCACACAAGACTTAACAATAGCAGGCAACATGAAAACATTCTTCTTATTAATTTCAGTCACAGACTGTTAAGAGACCCACTCTTTTTTTATTGTCTTATCTTAGGCATCCATTTCAGCCTCTACTTTTGCCACCTCCAGAAGACTTAGATAAATCCATCAAGAACCCCAAACCAGAGATAATAACATTATACATTGCAATAAGTACAAATTATAGTGGTGGCAAATAAAAGAATAGCAAAGAAAAAATTAAAAAGCTTATTGCAAAGATATTATGATTCAATTCCAGGTGACTAACTGAACTGCAAAAATGAAGAATGAGCTTGAAAAGGAGACAGAATAAAATTAATTAGATCAGATAAATGACTAATAACTATAATTTCCAGTCAGTTAATTTTAGTCTAGAATGCAAAGGAGAGAGTGAAGGAGCTAACAGCTGATGATGAATGTACTAATTTTTATGAAAAGGTAAGAGGTGAGCTTTCCCTACTTTGCACTCTGACAATGCAAGTATATTCGCCAGGAAGCATTCACAATGATAATGTAATTAACCTGGATACAAGCAACCTCTCCTGCCTATTAACTACACTTTACCTAGTCACCCAGGCTTTCTTCACGGGACATGCTAGAAATAAGTGCATTTAACATTTTAGCATGTTCACAATGTCATCATTTCTTTATTTAGGTTTTGATTTTAGCACACGTAGTAATGTGTTGAATTTCCCCCCTGCATTTCCCAAACAATGGCCCATCAATTCATACAAAAAGAAATTGCATTTGAATATTATCAAAGGGGAGAGAAAAATTCAGTGGATTTGGGATGCAGAGCTTACACTGTGCTTAGCATACTATGGAGCTGTCCAAGAGATTTTCATAGAGTCCTTACTTTCGATCTGCCATTTATCTCTCTAGTAGCATGTATTCTGCCACCTTCATGGGTGTTCATGCTAGGGATGTGGGAGATGTAGAATTCAGTTCACATTTGAAGATGAATATACTTAATTTGCACTTTCTGAAACCACAAGGAGCGAAACGCAGCCATCCTTTAAAATTTTTCACTTCTCTGAATTTTGCAAGCAGTCAATCTTGCCAGTGAAGCAATGTGTACAAAATGCATATATTAGTGAAAATAACATTTAAAACCATTATAATGGAGAACATGTGTATACATGCAGGATGGTATATGCAGGCAGGTCCTACTTATCAAACAAAATGCATTCCCTGGAAATCATTCATTAAGCAAGAGTTCACATAATGAGTCCATGATTTCCATTGATTCCTATGTGAACGTTTCTAATCCATTATTTGTCTGATCTTTCTCCCTCCTCCCTCCATGGTTTCTTCCTCTCCTGCCCTGCAGTTTCTGTCGGAAAATGGCTGCTACCTACCAGCAAAGCACAAACAAGTAGGGATGTAAGGAAGTGAGCAAACTCTGGCTGTTTGGATATAGGAATCTGCAGTGTGTATAGCCAGGTTTGAGTATAATTCTTTATATCTGGATAACTTACATTTTCACATTATGAGTGGGTGGATAGTGGGACCTGCATGTATTAGGCAAAATTGCACACCAACATGCAAATATTGGGGGAAATTCATACTAAAATGCTGATGAGTTTTTCAGGAATATATATATATATATGAAACCACAAACTGATGTGGAAATGTGAAGAACTGAATTTAAGATTGGAAAAACGAGATGCTGAGAAAAACTATTGATAATTTCCCCCATCCCTAGTCTATGCTTCTTGAAAACCTCATGGTGTCATTGGTTGTGCTTTCCTGTAAGCGCAGGAAGCCTGGAAGCCCTGTCCCCCTGGTATCACCATACATTCAGTACAAACTTCTGCAGGAAGGGAGACCTCATGTTTAGAACTAACATTTACACTGTATGTGTGAATGCTGAAACCTACATTTTCCTAAATTGAACTCTCCTGCGAAGAACCAAGAGTCAATGGAATAGCTCATGCTTTGCATACAGAAGATACCAGGCCTGAAAACTTGATTGAGCTGCTGGCAGTCAGTGTGCAAAGGACATTGCTAGAAGACCTGATAGTCTGACTTGCTATAAGGCAGCTTCCAATGTGCTTTGAGCAACAGGTTCCATGCCGCAAACTAAAACCAACCGTGCGTACATTCTACCATTTAATTAGATCTACAAATATAATAAGAACATGGCAACTGTAAGAAGGAAATTGTTTTCTGAAACAAGATCTCTACATGACTTAATGGCCATTCATTATAGTTTGTCCATTACATTAGTCCTTTCTAATTAAGCTAAAACACAGAGAGTTCTTTTAATATTTCAGCAACTGAACAACATGGGAAATGTACTGAGCAAACCTACCCAAGACTGGGTCCTGATTCCAGTTCCATATAAATCAACATGACACTACCTGAAATTAATTGCTCCTTTCTGTTAATTTTTATTGGCCGAGAATTAATGAAGCTAATGATGGAGCCGAAGACTGTAATTAAATGGTTTGAAATATAAATTTGACCAGCTCACAATGCTTGCTAATATCTGCATTGAGTGATGTTCCCTCTATGCTAAATCCCTCTCCATCAGCTCAGAATGGTTGATAAGTTTCTTTGTGCCATCCCCAATTACACAACTACATACGAACAAGTGATCAACCAATCTTGCTGTGTGCTCTACTGCAATTAGAGACATAAGAAAACTTTGATTTCTATTCCACCCTGTGTTCGTTGCAAGCAGTACTGTTTCTATTCTGCTGCAGTTCAGTATTCAACAAAAACTATGTTATTCATCTCACTGCCTACTGGGGGGGGGGCAGTGCTAGGACACAGAGCTTTAAAGCACAGACCTGTGCCTGGAAAGTGCAGGGCAAATGGTAGGTGTGGATAAGCATTAAGTAAAGAAGTACCAGTGTGTGTGCACTCAACTAAGAATCCATTATTGGACCTTGTTCTATCATCCGGATTATCATTCATAGGCAAGCAACTTCCTGGCACATTAACCATTTTTGCTGAGAATCATCTCTTGTAAGTTTGCTGCTTGCTGCCAGTTCTGTAATCTTCTTCCATTCAGGTATCAGATGTCAGGGGATGGGGATGCTTATCCTATGGTGCTGTGATTGTGATGATTCTCTTGGACTGCTTTGCGAGAGTGAATAGAAATTATGGACAATGCAGATTGGTTCGCTCTGCAGCCAAAGCACTGCTTAGCTCAACACTAGTAGGTAGAACTGAGTTGAATCATGGCAATTGCAGCACTAGTCTGCATGCCTTTGGGAGTCAGTGATGGGAACAACTGAATTCTAGGCTACCAAAATAGGCTCCTGTCTCATGGTAAGAGACGGTAACAGAAAAGACATCAACATATTTTGAAATTAAATGTAGAAAACAATCACCACAGTCTGTCTAATGGTAGAGCTGGTGCTACTAGGCTGCTGCTTTAACTTCATATAGTTCCATTCCTTTAGCATCAGTTGAGTGACACCTTTTGAGTGTTGAGAAAGAAAAGGAGATGCTGTTGGAGGGCAGCCAAAGACAGCACCGCTAAACAGTGGTAGAGTTGAATGTCCATTACCCTTCCATTCTACAAGGTGGTCTGTGTGAGGAAGAAAGGGGGCTTGGTGGGTGTTGGTGCATTATGACAAGCTTGTTAAAGGTCTGTTAAATAAAGTAATTCTCCTTACTGGTTAGGGGAGCCTATCAGTTGAATGAGAAGGCATGTGTGCCTCAAAGTACCTAATCTGCAGAGGAAGAACCCTAAAGAACACAAACTAGATAGATGATAGATAGATGATAGATGATAGATAGATAGATGATAGATAGATGATAGATAGATGATAGATAGATGATAGATGATAGATAGATGATAGATAGATAGATAGATAGATAGATGATTAGATAGATAGATGGATAGATAGATAGATGATAGATAGATAGATGATAGACAGACAGACAGACAGATTATTCTCCTACACTACTTTGCACACATGCTGTTCCATGGTGAAGTTGGGATGGGGGAATAACTAACCCATTGTCCCCTGACTTCATCCAAGTTGTGGCAAAAAGCAGGAAAGCACAAGATTGTGGGAAACTCATTATGTAAATGCTTCTTGCTTGGAGGGTCAGGTGCCATATTGTGGATCAGCTTCCTCTGAGGTGAGTCCAAAACCAGTTAGGGTTTTCATCCCACTTCTGCTATTTCCCCTTCAGTGCAAATCCCCCCTCAACCCTCTGCCCCGCAAAATTACCTCGGAATGAGGAAGGTGTACAGTTGGCAGATGAATCCCTTACAGACAGGAGAGGCCTTTTTCTAATCACAAGTTAATTGTATTTTTTATTAGGTACATAAATGAAATTTAAGACAGCCCTGCTGTAAAGAATCCAAAAGGAGAACTGTTACTATGGAGGCAAATAAAGAACACTATTAAGACAGGAGGATGGAAAATGTGTATTGCAATAAATGATTTAGGCTGCATCCTGCACAGATTTATATGGGATCCAGCCATATTCAATTCAGTGGGGTTCATTTCTGATTAATTAAATATAGGGTTGTGCTGTTACTCAGCAAAAAGCCCATTTGTGCAGGCAAAAATAGTAAAATATTCCAAGGGAAGCATGAGCAATGTGTCTGAGACTAATGGGACAATTAATGACATCCTATCATTAGGTAGCTAAAGGTAGGTAAAGGACCTCTGGATGGTTAAGTCCAGTCAAAGGTGACTATGGGCTGCAGCACTTATCTCACTTCAGGACAAGGGAGCCGGTGTTTGTCCACAGACAGCTTTCCGGGTCATGTAGCCAACATGAATAAACTTCTTCTGGTGCAACAGAACACTGTGACGGAAGCCAGAGTACAAGGAAATGCCATTTACCTTCCCACTGCAGCGGTACCTATTTATCTACTTGCACTGGTGTGCTTTCAAACTACTAGGCTGACAGAAGCTGAGATAGAGCAACAGGAGCTCATCTCATCACGCAGATTCAAACTGCCAACCTTCTGATCAGCAAACCCAACGGGTTCAGTGGTTTAGACCACAGTGCCACCTGCATCCCTGCTATTATAATAAAGTGTTCCATATACATTCCAGGAACAAGCTGAATATGCTAAAGTTTAGCCTGAGCAAGTTTCACAGCAGACCCACCCCCTTCCCCAATACAGAAAACTGGTCTGTGCAAGGGGGAAACCCAAGAATTTATTGAGAAAGGCTTGTCAGCTTGGAAAGCACTGGTGGGGAATCATCCATGCTAAATACCGGTGGTGGCAAATAAGGCAGCGGAAAACACGAGGTTGAAATAACATGCCAGCGTGTGTATCTGCATAGAAGGAAATCTCTGCAGAATGTATCTGATTGCCCGTGTGGAACACATGTGAAATAAGTGCTTGGAGAAATTGCAGAGAATGTTTCACCTAGAAGACCAACAGAAGCATTACAGTTCCATTTCCCTCTGAGGTGCAAATGTGTTGGACACAAGCAACCCATTTTTTTTGCATCGGATCTACCATTAAGATAATCAGGGAGAGGACAAAATGACTACACATAAGTAGTGGGATTCAAAAAAGAGAAGTGAAGTGCCAGAATTATTTCAAGGAGAGCAACTTTATATCTTTGAGCAAGCTCCTGGGGTCTCTGTACTTCATTGCTTAGATATAAAAGAAGGGGGGGGGGGTAATCTTCATTAAAGTGCCTGCCAAATGTTGAATGAAATCTATTATTCAAATGGATATCTAGGGAAATAATGAGTGTGGTTTTTACAAATGCATTTTTACCGGGGATGCCTTTTTCCTCCACAAAGCCATGACCATCTGATTTATAGCCTTCTATTCAGCTGCTTTGTTACTGAGGCTACAGCCTGCCAGCTTCAATTTCAAGAGGTGCTTGGAGAAACTATATGGTGACATGACAAGTCCAATTCAAGAATGTATTGGAAAGGAACATGGCGAATCTATTTCTTAAGAATGGACCTGACAATCACCTTCTACTAGGTAATAAAACCAGCAGGTGCTGATTACTTACATTGCACAGGTAAGAAAATTTGTGTCTAGGGGAATATTACTCTGCTAGCTTGGCACTAAAACTGTGCTCAGAGCCAGGCAAGGGGAGAGGCAAGGATGCCTGACAGTTTCTGATGTCGGGCGAGGGCTGTGTGGCTATTTAAGTCTGTGCTAGACACCAACCAACCTCTTTGAATTTATTGAAATCACCCAGCCCACCTTCAGCTGCAGTATTGATAACAGTCGCTTGAGGACTTAGTAGGCATTTTTTTCTGCCTGTCTGCCTCATTACATGTGTCCTTTGGAACACAGCATAACCCTTAAACCACAATTATCTGAGATCTTCTGCCTGGATACAACCGTACACTGCTCCAAAAAGGTGTCTAAGCAATTTATAACCTAGAAATTTGTTGATTCTGTTATGCCAATTAAATACCACCAGGGCATGTGCATAGATAATCTCGCACCCAAGAAGCATGCAAAAATACCTAGGCAATTGTAAATCTGCTTGCGCAAATAAGAGGCTGAATTCCTTAAATACCCATACTAGTACAGTATGCTGGAAAAGAAATGAAAGCAATTGTAAATTCTGAGCACACACTTTTCAGATTGATGTACAATGTATCTGGTGTAGAAATTTTCCATGTGGTTTGAAAAGGGGGGGGGGGGGAGGAATATTCCTCTGTTCTGGAGTGCACCAGAAATAGTTACAAGTAACCAGAAAAGAAATGAAAGCATTGAGGAACTTGTGGGCATGGAAAGGGGAATGGCAGAAAATGACAGCTGAGCACCCACACCGAAATACTGAAACAAATATTCTGTGACCCCAAATGGAGTGGTTTGGAGCCTGAATTTCCACAACATACTGGATTATTCCTGTATCAGGTAAATCTAAATTTGGGAGGGGGGGAGCATTGGGATTGGTGTTGTTTGACAGTAACATCATGTGGACAATGCAAGCTAACTGGGATGGCAAACAGCAGCAATCTCTCAGTAAACTCCAGTGTTTACAGTCCCTGACTAGGCTAAAATCCCCATTTAAGATTCTGGAGTCATGGGTATGTATGGAAGAAGGATGGGTGTAAAGGGAGAAATAGGAAGGGGGGGATGCCTTCCTACCTTCTAGAAGGTGGCAAAGTTCAAAAGGTTACAAATTCCTATGCCAATGGATACCAACCTGTGGGTGATGGTCATTTCCACAGGCTATCTACTCAGCCATGGGATGGATACAGATCACATTTGAGACTAACCTGTCTCACCTATGTGGAGTTCTGTGTCCCTGGGATGGGTGTAAGGCTCCCAGCTCCCACAATATTTTTGGGGGAAGGGAGTCCAGACTGTTTAAAGTGATATCATGGTGCTTTAAATGTATAGAGTGAAAGTTGCCTATGACTACATGAACTCTACTTCTGTCTATTATTTGGGGCCAGTTTGCTTTACCCACTGTGTGTTTCCAGATGTATGTTGTGTTTGGTCCATATTGCAGATTGAGCTCAATCAATGCAGATGATCTGTATTCATCCATGTTATTACAAGCTGATGCTGCCTAGGGAGGTTGGTATGCAGTGAAGCAGTCAACCGGAGGAGGTAGCAAGGAATATGAACCATTAGGCCAGAGCTTTTCAAACTATGTGTCACGACATGTTAGTGTGTCGGCTCCAGTGTGTAGGTGTGTCACGTAAATGCTCCCCACGCTACTCCCAGGGCTGGAAAGGGGTTAGTTTAACCTCCAGTTTGCTAGTAAAAATGAATTACTGTATTGTGAAATGATGCCTGTCTAAAAAGCGTGTCACCGATGTGAAAAGTTTGGAAAGCTCTGCCTTAGGCTATTTAAAAGGAGAGAGAGATCACTGAAATCAGACACTAGGCTGTTATTTGCAAACAACACCTCACTCTTTCCCTCTTGTAAACATCTCCTCACTTGCATCAAACATGCATCCAATATTAAATCTTCAGAGCATGGTAGCTTTATGGTCAGTTTGTTAAAACTGGTCATTTGCACAATGTCAATTAAAATGAGATTTAAAAATAATTGGCAAACAAACCCAGTTGCCAACTGAGATGCTGGCAAATATGCCATTTCACGTTGAGTTTCAATTTGTGCAGAAGTTGATATTAATGAATTAATTCATTCACTTTGAAGTTAGTATGATTCATCAGGTGCTGAAAAATAAGGGGACATCAGCCTATGTGAGGAGAAGGCTAATCATCTCCAATTGCCACTGAATACTGGCTGCATTCCTAATAGGCCCATTGATCTTGGAGACCTTTGGGCTTGCAGCCGCACTTGTTTGCTGGGTAATTTGCACTGTTGTGGGTTGTTCATTATTATTAATACCTATGATGAAAGTAAAGTTCTTGACTCTAACAGCTTGTTTGTGACTTGCAATGGTTGAGAGTTAATTTGCATGCATCAACAATGTCAAATAGCCAACTTAGTATTATTTTCAATTGCCAAGCCCTCCTCCTTCCTGCTCCTCCTCATTCTTCACTGTGCAAAATTATCCTTTCTGCTGCAAAGAATCTACTCAACCCCAGTTTATGGACATGTATATTTAAAGCAAATGCAATATCCAAATGCATCAGAGAAAAATAGATAGGCTTTAAGAGCACATGACATCTGAAATATCAAGGGATGTTTGCCCTGCACATGGAAAGAAATCTTGTATAATCTATAATTATTCTATAATTGATAATTGTTAGCCTGGAGTGAGTATTGGCAACACAGATCCAGAATTTCTTAGGTGACACTGATTATCCTTTCCAATCTGGGTTCAAGTCTTGTTTATGGCCTTGTTGAGGGACTGAAACAGCCTGTTGGGTGGCTTACCCCAGGAACTAGGAATGAGAAGTGCATCCTTACTGGTTGCCAGAATCTCTTTGCAGTTCTCAATACCACTGACTATGGCATCTTTCTGGGGTATGGAGCCTTGGAGTTCTGGCCTACCTGGCTGGAGGCTGGAGCATTAGTCAATCTCTTGGACATGGATCTTTGGGATTCTTCAGTGTTCCGTATTGTTATTTAATATCTACATAAAACTGCTGCTCTGGGAGGCTCCTTCTGTGGGAAATCTAAACTGTGTTCCTGCCATTACAGCCTGAACACAACACAGCTCAGGCAAGCAGCAGAGAACAGGCAGGACAAGTTCCAGCAGCCATACTGCTCTGCCGCCACTTCCCTCCTATTCAACTTCTTACATTGTGGAGGCCAAAATGGAGGCATAACAATATCTTCATAACAACATCTAGAAGCATGTTCTTTGTAGAAGATAATTTTTAGGCCCCAGACAACCAACTGCAAACTAAAACACTGGGGTTATTACTGGTGTTATGTGACCATTCGGTTATACTGGCTTTTCTGCAAGAGTTCATGGAGAAAATAATAATCCTTTCACTCAAATGAATTTGCCAGCTTTAATTTTATCATGACTTTAGTAAAGAAAATAAATATCTGACCTTCAGGAATCCCTTAATATAGGAAAGCGACTTTTTCTTCTTCCAGAATATCTCTGACCATAAATAAGATTGCTTAAAATAAATATTAAAATGCAAAATGGAATTTATTTTAACTATTCAGAGAGAGAAATGGGGCTTTGAAAAGTTCTAACAAATTATTTGTGTAACAGATGCAGTATTAGCATACGAAGGAAGCTGTTGACTGAAATCCTCTTTTTGAGTAATACTTTGGCATAATTTTTCATGCCATGTTGGTTGTTTGTAGACGTGGTATTGATTTATAAGCCAATGAGATAAGAGCATCAAATGGAAAATTCTCACCAGAGCTATTACGTTTCACTCAGCTTATGTCCTTTATATCTTAGCTTCCTCTTTACTGAAAAATTCTCTCATTTCTCTGTTCAGCCGAATAAGAGCATGAATGAACCTCAGAGATTAAGTATCTTGGGTGCTGAAATTGCCCCCTGAAATTGCCGTCCTTTATTCACTCATATTTTACAGAGCATCCACATGATATTGTTGGTAGCCAATTGTAATCCAATTGTGTTTTGAGTAATTCTGCTGTGTGTTTTCCTGCTGTGTGAGTAATCCTGCTGTGTGTTTTCAGACTTTGGTGTGTATATGTATGTAATGCAAGTCCATTTGCAACATCAGTCATTTCAGTGTGGACAGACAACACACTGTTAAGGTGTTTCAGGGCTCCTATGTCTTTTAATTGGAGCACCTTCTCCTCCTTTTCCTCCCAAGTTCACAGCTCCTTGTTGACCTAGGCTAGGATATTTGTAATGAATAACATCTAATGTGACCCATGAAACAGTTTATCTAAATGGTCCCAATATCAGTTTCTCTTTGGGTACAAGGGGAAGGATAGAATTACTGATCTTTTCTGTTTCTCTTTTCTAACGTAAAAATAGTACTATATAAATAATTTAGGGATGGCCTTGTAATTTGGTACAAGCAGCTATTTCGTGATATCATACTCAAAGTAGACTCATGGAAATAAACGGACCTTATCTAAGTCCATGGGTTGCTCTGTGTATACCTAACACTGGATATAATACAAAATTGGAATTATGCTAGTGAATGGAATTATTCAAATTCAACTTGTTCCTTAAGGATGGGGATATACACAGATGACAGGATAAGGAAACCCCTTGTGTGGGCTACAATGTATTGTATACCTCTGTGACTGCATTTGGAATGCTGGGCAGACTTCTAGATGCCCAGTCTCAGAAAACTACTTTAGAATGGGAAAAGACAAGCAAAATGATTCAGATTCAAAGCATCTTTCCCACACCTGATGTGAGAGAAGTGCATACCAAGTATTTACCCCATCTTTCCCCATGATATTATAACTCAGGATTGTGAAATGAAATTGCTTGGCAGTAGATTAAGGCAGAGAAAAGAAAGCACTTACTCACACATTGCATGATTAGCCTGCAGCAATCACTGCTACACTGTAGTGATGACCATTGGTTTAGAAAGATGGCTTTTCAAAAGTTTTAGACAAACTCATGGTAGATAGATTTTCTCAATAGTTATAAACCATCATAGCTGAGCATCATCTCAAGGTCAATGGCAGAATGCTTTTAAAGACCTGCTGTGACAGGGGAGGAATACTTTCACATCCTGTTTTGGGGCTTCCTGCAAGCATTTAGCTGGTTTTTGTTAGGAACAGGGTTCTGAACTAGACATGTCTTAGATAAGACACAGTTCAGGTCTTCTGTTCCCTTCTTGGAGAGTCTTTCCAACCCCCTCCATTGTGGGTGAAGAATTGTTAACAGATGTTCTTAATGGCCCATGGAATATGAACTGCAATTCACATTCCTTGCAAGACAAAACTATTCAAAGAACCCATTATAAACAAAAACATGAATACTAAGTGGCTAGATTTTATTTACACATACGCAATTCATAAGATTTCAGATGGTGCTTTTCAACCAAGCAGATAAATTAGACTACTTGCAGATGTTCCATTTCAATCTTTCATACAGAATTACAGAACTTGTTTTGATAGTGATTTAAGACACTTGATGTTTGTGCTAGATTGCTTCTAAGTGACCAATATATGTGAATGTTGGCAGGACCCCTACTTAGGTGTTTATTGATCCACGTGTATGGCATGCGAGCGATTTATATGCCATTTACAACTTTTGTCAGCATAAGAATTGGAGTTAATTTCACAACTGCAGTCAGTCTAGAATTGATACTGTAAAGCACTTTTGGTAAGAATCTAGCATGTGATAATAACTGGCTGAAGCAAATTTTGCAAAACGATGCCATAAGAAGCTGAAAAGATGAACAAAGGAAGTTTACTGGATGCTCTGCAAATCAACTGCTGGTCTAAAAAGGTCCATTGCCCTAGGTTTCAATTCTTTGCATGATATGAATTTCATACACCTGTCAGCATTCATCAAGAACCAGAAAGAAATATTTGTCCATATTTAAGTGAAATATGGGGGCATTGTTTAATTACTATTTCTCTAATAAAACTACAGTTAGCCAGACAGACATTGGGTATGTGTGTGGAGTTATGGATAGAGAGGTAGAGCTCTACATATAGGAATCAACTACTTATACTGAAAAGACAGCTTGGTTCCATTTTATAAGAACTAGTATTCAAATCCCCTTCATGGATCACTGCCTTGCCGTGGCGAAGGGGCTTGAAGAACTCAGAGAAGCTATGAACTACGCCGAGCAGGGCACACAAGATGAACAGGTCATAGTGGAGAGTTTCGACCAAACGTGATCCACCTGGAGGAGGAACCGGCAAGCCACTCCAGTATCCTTGCCAAGAAAACTCCATGGACAAAGACAACAGGCATATAAAAGTTATGACGCTGGAAGATGAGCCCCTCAGGTCGGAAGGCGCCCAACATGCTACTGGGGAAGAGCGGAGGGCAAGTACAAGTAGATCCAGAGCTGATGAAGCGGCTGGGCCAAAGCCGAAAGGACGCTCAGTTGCGGATATGCCTGGAAGCGAAAGGAAAGTCCAATGCTGTAAAGAAAAATATTGCATAGGAACCTGGAATGTAAGAACCATGAACCTGGGTAAGTTGGAGGTGGTCAAAAATGAGATGGCAAGAATAAATATTGACATCCTGGGCATCAGTGAACTAAAATGGACGGGAATGGGCGAATTCAGTTCGGATGACCATCACATCTACTACTGTGGGCAAGAAACCCGTAAAAGAAATGGAGTGGCCCTCATAGTCAACAAAAGAGTGGCGAAAGCTGTACTGGGATGCAATCTCAAAAATGATAGAATGATCTCGATACGAATCCAAGGCAGACCTTTTAACATCACAGTAATCCAAGTTTATGCACCAACTACTGGTGCTGAAGAAACTGAAATTGACCAATTCTATGAAGACTTACAACACCTTATAGAAGTGACACCAAAGAAGGATGTTCTTCTCATTATAGGGGATTGGAATGCTAAAGTAGGGAGGCAAGAGATAAAAGGAACAACTGGCAAGTTTGGCCTTGGAGATCAAAACGAAGCAGGGCAAAGGCTAATAGAGTTCTGTCAAGAGAACAAGCTGGCCATCACAAACACGCTTTTCCAACAACACAAGAGACGACTCTACACATGGACATCACCAGATGGGCAGCATCGAAATCAGATTGATTATATTCTCTGCAGCCAAAGATGGAGAAGCTCTATACAGTCAGCAAAAACAAGACCTGGAGCTGACTGTGGCTCAGATCATCAGCTTCTTATAGCAAAATTCAAGCTTAAACTGAAGAAAGTAGGAAAAACCACTGGGCCGGTAAGATACAATCTAAGTCAAATCCCTTATGAATACACAGTGGAAGTGAGGAACAGGTTTAAGGATTTAGATTTGGTGGACAGAGTGCCTGAAGAACTATGGATGGAGGCTCGTAACATTGTACAGGAGGCAGCAACGAAAACCATCCCAATGAAAAGGAAATGCAAGAAAGCAAAGTGGCTGTCCAACAAGGCCTTACAAATAGCGGAGGAGAGAAGGCAAGCAAAATGCGAGGGAGATAGTGAAAGATACAGGAAATTGAATGCAGATTTCCAAAGAATAGCAAGGAGAGACAAGAAGGCCTTCTTAAACGAGCAATGCAAACAAATAGAGGAAAACAACAGAATGGGAAGAACCAGAGATCTGTTCAAGAAAATTGGAGATATGAAAGGAACATTTCGTGCAAAGATTACCATAATAAAGGACAAAAGTGGTAAGGACCTAACAGAAGCAGAAGACATCAAGAAGAGGTGGCAAGAATACACAGAAGAATTATACCAGAAAGATATGGATGTCTCATACACCCCAGGTAGTGTGGTTGCTGACCTTGAGCCAGACATCCTGGAGAGTGAAGTCAAATGGGCCTTAGAAAGCACTGCAAATAACAAGGCCAGTGGAAGTGATGGTATTCCAGCTGAACTATTTAAAATTTTAAAAGATGATGCTGTTAAGGTGCTACACTCAATATGCCAGCAAATTTGGAAAACTCAGCAGTGGCCAGAAGATTGGAGAAGATCAGTCTACATCCCAGTCCCAAAGAAGGGTAGTGCCAAAGAATGCTCCAACTACCGCACAATTGCACTCATTTCACACGCTAGCAAGGTTATGCTTAAAATTCTACAAGGAAGGCTTAAGCAGTATGTGGATCGAGAACTCCCAGAAGTGCAAGCTGGATTTAGAAGAGGCAGAGGAACCAGAGACCAAATTGCAAACATGCGCTGGATTATGGAGAAAGCTAGAGAGTTCCAGAAAGACATCTACTTCTGCTTCATTGACTATGCAAAAGCCTTTGACTGTGTCGACCACAGCAAACTATGGCAAGTTCTTAAAGAAATGGGAGTGCCTGATCACCTCATCTGTCTCCTGAGAAATCTCTATGTGGGACAAGAAGCTACAGTTAGAACTGGATATGGAACAACTGATTGGTTCAAAATTGGGAAAGGAGTACGACAAGGCTGTATTTTGTCTCCCTGCTTATTTAATTTATATGCAGAATACATCATGCGAAAGGCTGGGCTGGATGAATCCCAAGCTGGAATTAAGATTGCCGGAAGAAATATCAACAACCTCAGATATGCAGATGACACAACCTTGATGGCAGAAAGTGAGGAGGAATTAAAGAACCTTTTAATGAGGGTGAAAGAGGAGAGCGCAAAATATGGTCTGAAGCTCAACATCAAAAAAACGAAGATCATGGCCACTGGTCCCATCACCTCCTGGCAAATAGAAGGGGAAGAAATGGAGGCAGTGAGAGATTTTACTTTCTTGGGCTCCATGATCACTGCAGATGGTGACAGCAGCCACGAAATTAAAAGACGCCTCCTTCTTGGGAGAAGGGCAATGACAGGCCTAGACAGCATCTTGAGAAGTAGAGACGTCACCTTGCCAACAAAGGTCCGTATAGTTAAAGCCATGGTTTTCCCAGTAGTGATGTATGGAAGTGAGAGCTGGACCATCAAGAAGGCTGATCGCCGAAGAATTGATGCTTTTGAATTATGGTGCTGGAGAAGACTCTTGAGAGTCCCATGGACTGCAAGAAGATCAAACGCATCCATTCTTAAGGAAATCAGCCCTGAGTGCTCACTGGAAGGACAGATCGTGAAGCTGAGGCTCCAGTACTTTGGCCACCTCATGAGAAGAGAAGACTCCCTGGAGAAGACACTGATGCTGGGAAAGATGGAGGGCACAAGGAGAAGGGGGCGACAGAGGACGAGATGGTTGGATAGTGTTTTCGAGGTTACCAGCATGAGTCTGACCAAACTGCGGGAAGTAGTGGGGGACAGAGGTGCCTGGCGTGCTCTGGTCCATGGGGTCACGAAGAGTCGGACACGACTAAACGACTAAACAACAAAGTATTCAAATAGAATGTGGCTGCAACACACCCACACACCTTATGTTCACGGCTGTGGTGGTAGGGTTAGGATGTGGTGCAGGCCCCTCTCAGACACCCTCCTCCTCCCAGGAGGAGCCTCACTGATGGGCAGCTGTGTTCAGTGGAGATTCATCATTGCCCATGTGGATAGTAAGCTACCATTGGTGGTCATCCTGTGGGCTTTAACCGATGGAATTGTGGAGTTTTTGAGTGGAGTTAGGCTCAGATTCAGAGGCTTGTGGATCCTTCAAGTGCCAGTAGGCTTACCAAAAATGGGTGAAAGATCACCCTCTTACCTTCCACCCTGATTAGAATGAGCTGGCAATGCTTTGGATGCAGATACCTGTATGACTCAGCCCTTGGCCCTGGCTAGGATTGCTGAGTGTATCTTCTTAAATAATGGAAACATGTTATGTTAATCTTCTGTAGGTAGATGTAGAATCAGAAAGCACTTATTATTATACAGTACTATTAAGTGGGAAAGTGATATTGGCTTCATCCCTCAGCATATGTTTCAGGAATAAAGCGCTGCTGAACTCTCTAGGAATTACTTCTGAGGAATTAAGCTTTGGAGGTGACCGAAACAAGTTAGGATGCTCCTTTCAAAACATAGATTGGAATAGTCCTGTGACTTGTTTCAGTCTTTGTTTTCTCTTGGTTGGACTCTTGGGTTTCAATTATTTTCACAGCCATACTGGAAATGAATTGCAGAAGTAGTGTTCCCGTATACATCACTGTTAATGTCAGTGTGGGTATTTTAATTGCCAGGATTCTTGAAAGCGCTTTTAAATTACAATATGGGATTGGATCACAGAAAGCCTTTTCATAATTGGCAAACTGCATGCACGCTGGAAACTCATGTTCATTTCATCTCTAGAATAATTCATGAGTCGTGTTTAAAAGTTTTAATGTACTGAAATTGGTTTTAAAACCTGCAAGTCCCCTTGCCTAGAGAAATCGAGTTTTGTTTAATGTCTATTGGTTAGTAAATTGCTTTAATATGCCTGTTGAACATATAGGAGAGCTAAATTATACTGTTTCAAGCACCCACATTTCCTCTGCTGCCCTATTCCTTCTGTTATTATTACCTTTTACGAGACATAATCCTATATTTCTTTAACTTTTTTAGTCTACTTGGAGGTAAGACTCAGTGAGACATCCAGATTAGTGCATATAGGATTGCAGCCTTGTTTCCTAACCCAGTGATTTATTTCCTCATTCTTTATGTAACACTCTCTATAGCATACCCTTTAATTTCCACCCACCCACACCTCACCACACTATATGAACCAGCATAACACTTTTCCTTTTTGAAACAACTGTGGTTACCTCCTTTAAAAACAAATTGTTCCGAATGTAGCCTTTTGCAATCTTGTGAAGGTTTGCAAGGTTCATATTTCAGTATGATTTCATAAAAATTATGAGCTCTGCTGTCAGGACTGTCAATAAATAATGATCTAGGTTTTGGAAAGAACATAAGAAGGGCCCGCTGGATCAGGTCAATGGCCTGTCATATCCAGTATCTTGTTATTGCAATGTCCACCCTGATGCCTGTGAGAAACCTGAAAGCTCAAAAGCACTCTGCCCTCCAGTGGCTTCCAGCAATTTGAATTCAGAAGCACACCTTCTCCAACTGTGGAGGCAGAACATAGCCATTGCTGGCCTTACCCTCCATGAAAGGCAAAGGGAAGGGAGATTTGCAAAATTTCACCAGAGTAGGCAGCTCTTCTTTGGGAATAATTGCCAGATCTTATTGATTTATTTTATTATTTGCAAATCACTGCCCATTTCCCCTTACTAGTCCTAGCCTATTGTATCAATAGACTACTTGGATTTATAGTTTATTGTATCAGCAAGAATGCTTGAATTTAGGACTTCATTTGTAATCCTGAGCATTGAGCTATCTATCACAAGCACAAGATCCATTTCCTCATTAGTCTACACCAATTTATTTCCCACCAGTATATATATATAGCTGATATTAAGAATGGTTTGATCCAATGTGTTTCAGGAAGTGAAGGAAATGGGGCTGCGTGTTATATCATATAGAAATTGCTGCTTGTCAGATTAGAGTGAACTCAACATACTTAATAATCCATCTAAGTTATTCATCAAAGAATAATATTCAGTGTGTATATATCTCACAAGTTTATGACTGCTGCTGGTAGCAAGCTGGTAAACAACTTGCAAATGTTGAACTGTATAGTTTCTGTAAGACAGGCAGGAAATGAGCTATACCAGAAAGTAACCTTTTCGTGTCCACTGCTGATTATCTTTAAAACTTAAAACTTATGATAGACGGATTTATATATTCTACCACCTGAACTACTAGAAAAAAATTCTTTTAATATTTTGTATTGCTTTTTTTGCATAGCATCACAGAAAAAAGACATTGCATACTTTATACAATAAGACTACCAACAAATACAAAGTGATAGGCGAGCCAATCATATTCTTTCTTCTATTGACTTTTACAGATAAGACTTTTTATGCTATACACCCGTGACTTCGGGAAGCAACACACTACATCAAACCATGTAAAACAATTGTAAAAAAACACACCACAATATATGAGACACCACAATAAAACAATAAAAGCTATGGAAAGCTATCTCATGTATATCATTCAACATACAATAACTATTATTTAACTAATTTAGTTAATTACACTTTGTCCATTATCATTAACCTCTTCCAAGTAGCAGGATATATAGTAGAAACTCAAGAATTCTAAAAGCTAAAGTGTATCTAGACTGCTGGTGACTTGGACTGCATGGGTTCAATCCAGACTTACTCTTTAATAGAGCAGACCCACTGAAATAAATAGAATTTAAGTTAGCCAACCCTGTTTGCCTGTATGGTCTATTCCAGGGGTCTGCAACCTTTAAGACAAAAAGAGCCACTTGGATCCGTTTCCGAAGAAAAAACAAACTGGGAGCCGCAAAACTCATCATTATAAAAATAACTTTTTTGTCACTTTTTTATTATTTCTTTGTTTGACCCCTCAGAATTACTCCTCCTCATAGAAATAAACGTTAAATTAACAAGTTACCTTTTTGTGTGTGTGTGTTCTTCACTCCCCTTCAAAACAGTGACCAGCGTACATGCCCCCTTTCAATGCAGTGACCAGCGTACATGCCCCTTACAATGTAGCGGGCGGGCAGGAAGGTGACGTTGGGACAGTGCGTGACTAACACAAGCACAGCCCCCATGCGACGTCACAGCCAGTACAGCGCCCGCCACAGTGGGGAGTGTCGGGGCGCACAATGCGCCTCCTCCCCTCGCTAGTATCCACCCCGGAGCCGCGGCAAAGGTGTAAAAGAGCCACATGCGGCTCCGGAGCCGCGGGTTGCAGACCCCTGGTCTATTCCAACACTTTAAATAAAAATGCAGAAGTCTGGATACTATGGAATGCTTGAAACTCAGAGTCAGTCTCATATCAGAATGTCTCCATTTGCTAATCTCCTGCTGCCTATTGATAGCTTTGGTTTTGTATAGATCCAAATACAGCTCTGAGTGATTGCCAGATACAAGCACTCTGATGTGGGATCATCATTTAGAAGTCTCAGTTCAGATTTACCTTTAGTGCCTTAGGATGTTGCCTACAACTGGTCAGTTTTAAAATTTTGTAAGTCTCACACAGAGGGAAATCTTGTTGTTAATTTGAATATTTGAATATCTGACTCTTCAGCAGGCCTGTGCATTTGGGGCATGAACAAGATTCCTGCCCTGGGCCTCAGACAAGCTCTGCACAGGCCTGCACTTAAGTATGAACACTTCTGAGTAAGTTACTTGAGCATAATGGTCAAGGCTTTGATCCAGATCCAAATGGCCAGACTGTTGTTTCCAAACTGAAATGAAAACAGGAGGAAAATGGTTATTTGTAGAATAGAAAAAAAGTCAGGGAACCCTACAGAGAATCAATGGAATACAGACAGTGAAATCTTTTCACTCATAGCTTTTCAACTCCTTCATCTAACAGAGACTAGGCTGTATAAAAATATCACATTACAAAACTGATTCAATTTTTTTAAAAGCTAAATTGAGTAATCTACCTCCTCCTCATATCTCTAGGAAACACAGCATTGGAGTGAGGTGACGGCAGCCATTCATATTTTCCTTAGAAATGCAATGTCTTGCCATGGTGGCCAATTAACATTATTCCCCAAGAAACAAACAAAGAAAATAAACATCAGAAAGAGTAATTTGGGTTTGCAAAGAAAGCCAGAGCAGTGGAAAAACTGTTTGATCTAGAAAGCCACCTTAATGTGTTTTGTGAAGATTGAGATAGAAGGAAGCTGCCGTGGCTTTTCAGGGAAACATAATGAAAGTCACTCTTGAAGTTGCTGCTGCTTCGATTTCCTTTAACATTAGCAGAAACTTCTGCTCCAAAAATTCCATGCTTTCATATGCTGCTCTCCACCTGCCAGACATTTATGGTTGTTAGTATATTCCCATTGCTCTGTCCTAGCTCCTGCCAACCTAGCAGTTCAAAAGCATGCCAGTGCAAGTAGATAAATAGGTATCGCTACAGCAGGAAGGTAAATGGCATTTCCATGCGACCTGGCTTCAGTCACAGTGTTCCATTGCACCAGAAGTGGTTTAGTCATGCTGGCCACATGACCTGGAAAGCTGTCTGTGGACAAATGCCGGCTCCCTCAGCCTGAAGCGAGATGAGCACTGCACCCCATAGTTGCCTTTGACTGGACGTAACCGTCCAGGGGTCCTTTACCTTTTTATGCACAGGATTCATAATGCTATTGAAGCTGACTTTTTAAATAAAAAGGTATCAAGGATGGCCATAAACCAGTTAGATTTGGATTGAAAGTTGTGGCTTTTTAATCTGGTTTTGAGCTACAGTGGTACCTCGGGTTAAGTACTGTTATGTACTGAGTTGAATAGGATCCAGAATGCAGCAATCTGATTGGTCCACAGGAGCCACCCAATCCAGCTCCAGGTGGAAGTGAATCCGCAACCTGATTGGCCTACAGGAGAATCCCAGAATTAGCCAATCACGTGGGGCCAATTGTGTAAATAATGTATATAAAGCAGACATTCTGGGGGGAACTTCCATTCCTCCTCACCACTATAAACTGAATAAAGAGCATGAAATCCACTCTCGACTCTGAGTATATTTCAAGTACTTAATTCATTCCGGAGGTCTGTTCTTAACCTGAAACTATTCTTAACCTGAAGCACCACTTTAGCTAATGGGGCCTCCTGCTGCTGCCGCGCTGCCGGAGCATGATTTCTCTTCTCATCCTGAAGCAAAGTTCTTAACCCGAGGTACTATTTCTGGGTTAGTGGAGTCTGTAACCTGAAGCGTATGTAACCTGAAGCGTATGTAACCCGAGGTACCACTGTATTCACATTACTTGTCACTGCTTTTGCATAGCTTCACATGAAGGGCAATTTTTAGCCATGTGCTGGCTGGACAGTTGTGTGCCATGGTTAGACAACTTCAACATGCTTCAGATGTGGCTGGAAACCATCTTCCAGGTACAACTCTGAGTGCACTCTACCAGCCCATGCACATATCTGGCCAGGTGGTGGGAACTTCAATAGTAGGAACTAATATGCCACCATGTGTTTTCAAACTCTCGTTGTTCTCTAACTTCCTAATATTAGATTAGTAGATTCAAAACTATTTTTTAAATCAGCTAAAAAGGCATTCCCAACAAATCGGGCAATAACTTTTAGATTTTAATGTAAGTTCTTATAAAAACTGCTTCTAGCAAACACCATCCTCAAAACAACCCATCCCTTTCACTTTCAAACAAGAGGAAATGCCCCTGCTACATTTTCACTTGCTGCAACATTCTAGATCTTCAATATCTGAAAGCAAAGCATGTTTTCACCCTTCAAATTCATATGCTAGTCTATGCAGATTTATTCAATTCGTTCACTCATTGCATCTCATTTGTTCATCCATGAATGATAATAGTGACATAGCACCACAGAAAGTGGAGCACTATTTATCTTCTTCCAGAACTCTCTGTACATTTAGGAATGTTTCATGTGTTGACCCTTGTATAACATCATTCTGTGATACCCCTGGGTTATATCTGGGATGTGTTGGGAGAGTGTGGAGAAAATGAACAGCAATAGGTGTTTCTCCTTCTCTCATAAAACTAGAACTGGGGCGCATCCAATGAAGCTGAACATTGGAAGACTCAGGACAGACAAAAGAAAAAGTTTCACACAGTGCATACTTGAACTATAGAATTAGCTCTCACAAGATGTAGTGATGACCACCAACTCAGATGGTTTGGAAAGTGGACACTAGACAAATGCATAGAGGAGAAGGCTATCAACGCCTACTAGTTCTAATGATGGTTTACTACCACCCATGACAGAAGCTTTATGCCTCTGAATGCTAGTTTCTAGGAAGCACAAGTGCAGAGAGTGGTGGTGTGCTCATATCCTGCTTGTGGGATTCTCTTAGGCATCTGGTTGGCCATTATGACAACATGATGCTGGACTTGATAGGTCTTTTGTCTGATCCAGGAGGGCTCTCTGTATGTTCTTCTGGTGGACCATGAAGACCAAGGTCTTTGCAAAGGGGACATTCTAATGTTGAAAAGAAGAAGAAAGAGGGGACATTCAGGATAAAGAGTCAGTGTAAGATACTGGATAGAGTTTTCCCCTAGATGTTTGGTGCCCACTTTCATCTGTCCAAGCCAGAGAGTTTTTCTGCTTTTTTTTTTTTTTACCATGCACTAACAAGGCCCACAATTTTGTTTAACATATTTTTCAGCTGTAATATAAATAAATCTGAATAGAAAAGGCATTTCAGTTCTCAAATAATGTTCACATATTATGACACTTGACTAGTTTTTGTTGTGTTATATAATTTATTCAATCAATTCCAAAATGTATTTTTGATTTATTCTCTAGAACTTGCTTTAATTTGGTTTCTGGGTAAAGTATGATAATAATGTTCATAATTATTCAGACAGCAATATACTGCCAATATCATTGGTTTCACAGTTATTTGTTTATTGTTCTGCAAATATCTTTGATTGAGATGCTTGCCAAATATGAGAGGACTCCATATCCTGATCTAGTAGGTTCATAAGAGGTAGATATGATGCTATCTCTAATTAGATATAAGTGTTCTCTCTGCTTGAAGTTTATGAATTTTTACTAACAGTTGCCCTGTGCAATCAAGCATCTATTCATACTATTGAATTTAACAAGAGTTACATTTTTCATTAAGATATATTTATATATTTCATCTATTGGGAAACTGCATCATTTCACAGGCAGTGATACATAATTATATTCAGTCCTGTTTTCTGTGATTTAGAACACAAATTGCATTTAAATCATATGCATTTCCCCTACTAAATATACATTTTTCTATGCTTTGTATATATTTCCTCCATCAAATATGCATTTTGATTCATTTTTTTTAAATGACAGTGAGTTGCAACATTCAAAGAAGTGCATAACCCAATCGATAACTGAGTTCTGATCCATGTATAATGCCAGGAATGGCAGATTAAGTTGGTTTGTCTTAAAATGCTGACAAATTTCTCCTCCAGCTCTGTTCATATATACTGAAGTGGAGAGAATATTGTTCCATCCCTCTCTGCACTTGGTGGGTACTTAAGTGGGTGTGCTTTTTCCAGCATGTCAGAGACCAGCAACATTTGCCTCATGTGAAAGAGGCCATTCATTCATTCATTCATTCATTCAGTAGAGGGGAGGATGATCACTCAGTGTGTCAAGGACATGTGCTGCATGAAAAAGGTCCCAGGATCCGACCCTGCCCTGGCATCTTTATCTGTATTGTGCTCTGCGATTTAAAGATTAGCCATGCAATAAGTTGGTTGACTGGAAGATCGACTGATTACTGAACCGATGCTTCCATGTTGTCCCAACCTGCAAAGGAAGCGGAGTGAAGTTAAAAGACCAATGAGAAGTGTGGGTGCATGGAGGCAAAGTTGTAAGCAAGCACAGCATGTGATGGCTATGTATTCCTGCAGATGATTTGTTTATTAAACATTCTCCCAGATTTGCTTGCACAAAGCTTGCACAGTAGTTAGACAGTGTCCATTCTTTACTGAGGATCCAATCTGAATTGTTTATGAGGTGGTTATATGACAACAAACATTGATCCTGATTTGATTGCAGGGGCTGCTATGCTAGGGTGATAAGAGTGCTGTAGTCCACTTCAGTTACACAAACCTAATTCTGGTGTGTATTTGAATCCCTTCTGCAAAATAGTGACAGTCTGGAGAAACCATTCAGAACAATTTTTTAAAAAACTGCTTATACATGAACCATTTACACTTCATACAATCTCAAACACACAATCGCAATCTCTCCCTCCCTCCTTCTCACACAGAGACCTTTCCTCTCACACTTCTACCTACCTACAGCTTCAGCAGGGGAAATCTTTAAACTGCTGCATTTAGCAATTTTAAATGGATTTTTTTTTCTTAAAATGGCAAATTCCCACCACATAGATTTCATGTGCCAAATTTCACACAGATAGGATGAAGCATCCTGATTTTCATAGCATTTTGTTTCAAGTCCCACTTGTGTTTAATGCTCTTGCTTCTAAGGTCAACTGACTCATTTTTCTCTTTGTTGTGGTTGTGGTGGTACAAGAGGTTAGCAATGCTTTGCTTAAGTGTGGCTATGGCTTGTTTGAGCTACCCTATTGCTATAGTCAGAGCACACCCAGTCCAAACTGTCGATTTGTCACCTAGAAATGAACTTCCTGGAATCTAAGAAGAACATGTGAACTATTTACTAGGCAAAGTGTTCCCAAGCTAATCTTTGCCAATATACCTTATACTGTTGTGTTCAGATTTGACTTTGACAACCTTATGCAACACCTGCTGGTACAGGTGCCCTATTTACATTTCGTGACTTCCTGTTTGCTTTGCTCAAGTGAATTGGCCCTTGCTCTGTAATCATTTGTCTATTTATCTGTGTTCCATATGATAAGAATGTTTTCAGATAGCAAAGAGCCCTGGAACATTCTCATTCCTTTTGAGGTCATGGGAAACTTTCGAGTTATCATATCAAAATGGAGGTGTCACCATCTGGCAGAGATCTTTCTCACCTCTCCAACTGAATAATATCAAAAGGCCAGAAAGCAATCTTTTCCTAAGTGGGTTTTTTTTAAATCAGGCTCTCTGGATGCCAGGCCTTATGTTTTCAGACCTCGAGTTTGCAGCGTGGCTATCCAGTAAAACCACGTTGCATTTATGGCAGGTTAAATAAACTTGACTGACTTGTGATTTGACCCTTTTAAGGTTTCATACACACACAGTCCCTGCTGTGGGCTTGTGTGACAATTTTTCTATCTGTATGACCTCACATAAAATTATTTGTTTTACATTCTGGGGTGTGTGTGTGTGTGTGTGTGTGTGTGTGTGTGTGTGAACACATTTCAGTAAAACATAGTATTAACAATAATGTAAGGCAGCTGCTAAAAACCTTTTATGATATCCATCACACAAGTGGATATCCACTCTTGTGACAGCTTCTCCTCCCGCTGCAGTCCCCTGCTATTGGGGGGCGGGGCGTTCCTCAGTAGGATGTCACCAATAACATTAACAATAATAACCTATAGGATTAAACTTAGCATGAAACAGCATATAAAAAAATGTACAGCTAATGCATTACACAAATTAAAATGCCTGGGAAAACAGAAATGCCATAACTAAAATCCCATTAATTTCTGTGTGTATGGCCAGATATGGATCCAACCCAAAGTTCTGATCTTCACCTAGTGGAGCAGATCTATTCATACCAGAATTCCTCAAACATCCCTAAATGAAGTTATCCTCATTTCAAATATACATCTAACACAAAGACACAGTTTACTGTAAAGGACTGTAAGAACTACCCTCTTAAAAGTTAATTTGTTCACATTCCTGAATTCCATAATTATTGGAATCAGAGATATTCAAGTGGTTATAATCTGAGTAAGTTTTCAGCCCCTGCCCTCTCTGGATCTGAGCTGGGAATGCCGCTTTACAATTTTGCAGCATAAATAATTAAAAGAGATACATTGGCAAATTAATTGGTTTCATTGAAATTTGCCCTGCATAATTTATTCCATTACATTAGATGACTTAGTTGGCAATTTGTTCAACATTTAGAAGTAGCTAACCTAGCAGTATTAGCATACAACACAAGCTGCTTCAATAACTAAATTAACTGAAAAAGTAATATATGCTTAGCTTCCCAAAATGAAAAAATAATTAATTTCAAGTTGCAAAATTGAGAACTATTAAGAAGCAGTGAAGTTTAGCAACTCATAATTCACGATTTTGTAACTTGAAATTAATTACTGGGGGAGGGGAGGGAGAAATAAAACCATTAGGTGAATGAGAAGCATACATTAAGAAAATATGAATCAAACAAACAATTCAGACTGGGTCAAAGTTCTCAAAGGATACAGATATGAACATCTATCATAAGCAGTGAATATATATAATGAAACTTTACAACATTTTAGAAAAAACTCAAAATAACTGCAGATATCCATACAAACTACTGTTATGCGCCACCCCAATCTCTGCTGCGTGGTGTGAGATTCCAGAGAATTTGGCACTTTACTAAGGTTTGTGTTTGTATGAAAAAATGGAGCACAGCAGAGACTGTAGTGTCATTACAATATATGGTTTTATTTACACATACCGGTACATACACCCTAGCCTTAATGGAGGGAGTGGAAGACATCACACCTCAATAGTGTCTCTTGTTGTTTCTCCCATAGCTTCAGCAAGCTATGCTATACATGGATCAGAACTCAGTTATCAACTAGTCAGGCATGTCAAACTCTCAAGAGACTACGATCTACTCCCAGCATAAAAAATGGCAGTGATCTACCGATTGTCATTGGAGGGAGGAGGAGCATGTGTGGGGTGGGTGCATTGCCCAGAGCTTTTTTTAGGAGGGAAGTGCCCAGCGTTGTTGAGCTTTTGGGGGGGGAGGATTGCACAGAGTTTTTAAGCTTATTTCCTGTAACTTTTTATACACGATAAGGGTCTCGCGATCTACCAGGATCAGCCAGGAATCGGTAGATCACGATCTACTGGTTGGACATCCCTGAACTAGATTATATATTTCTTTGAATGTTGCAACCCACTGTCATTTCTACATCCGATAATTTAGGGGGCCCTATCTTCCCCCATGACAAACTCATTACAATACTATGCACTTACTTAGCCAGACTTCTCATATTTCCAGCTCTGTTTGACCTCTAGTTCCCCATCTTTGGCACTCACACATCAATGATGCTTTGAATGACAGCATTTATTAATAATTTCTCATTTGTGCTATGCTTCTTGCCATAATTTTAAAACTACAGGAACCACAATTAGCATATCAGGGCCTGCTCCCAAACAAAATTCACTTGACCTGCATCCCTTCCCTTTGAGCAATAACCAGCATTCCATAACACTGTGCTCTGGTAATAATCTGTGTGAAAGAATTACTACCTCTGTTCTGTGACGAAAATCAATGCAATGTGCTTGGTAATAGTTTGCCTTAATCAAACTTACATGAAGCTCAATTCTGCATAATATTATTCATTGTATTATCCAGTGGACTAAACTTAACAAAAACTCAAAACAAGTTAAACCAATTGAGATTAAGAGCGCTCTTATGTAGCTTTTTATAATATTCCACTGGTACTCTCTTTAATGTACTATTAGCTTCAGTTTTGGGTACACTCTCTTTATTTTCTTGGAAACAATGAATGCTTATTGCATAGCTACTTTGTGGCATTACATTTTCTCTCTCTACTGGGGAAGAAACAGTCACCCAGTTTAGAATTGTTCTTTGAATCTAACTTTCTGAAGTAAAGAAATCTTGTTTTTCAAAACTTTTAATTCCCTCCCTCCAAAGACTGGATGGGCCAGAGTGACATGGATAAAAAGCTCCCATGTGGCTGAGATCTATGTTTAAAAGATGGGATGGGGTGGCCAGTATCAGCCCAATAAACTATAGTACCATGATGAACGTTACCCCATTTGTATTCCTTTCTTATCAGTCTCAGTGGCAGCAGCCCCATCATGATCCAGGTGATGGAATCAATTCAAAAGACATTCCCTGTACTCAGAAATCTAGCATGCTAGGAAGAAAGTTAGGCTACACTTCTCCTCCCTAGCATCTAGTTTTCTAAGTGAAGGGAAATTCATGAATGGAAGAACTTTCTATCCCATGATCTATGTCCCTACAGACATGGGTTTGCTACATGTGTGAGAATAAGTCCAAAGTTTTAAAGGTACATGTTACATGCTTACTTCTTATCACTCCATTGCAGTTGCCAGTTTTTAGTAGCCACAGCATCTTTTTCTGCTCAAGCTATTGGGTAAAAATCTTTATCTCCATGCAATGTAAAGTTTCACCTATGGATTTTTGCAGATAAAGCTGCTGTTAAAGGACAGTCCAGAACATTCCTTCTGGTCATTGGGTAGCCTTATCTCCTGCATCTAGATATATCCCCCCCCCAAGTGTCCCTTTTAATCAATCAATTAATTATGGCTATTTTTGAAGGGACCCACATTTGGAGAACATCAAAAGGGCTGTTCATAAGAATGCCCTCAGGAGTTCAAATGAATGCATGAAGGGAAATAGCCTCTCATTCATACCAGCTCTCAGCATGTAGTCACCAGGGAATGACAAGTGGGCATGTATGCAATGGCACTGGAATCTAGTACTGAGCAGGACAGCAAGGTGGAGGGTACAACATTGCCTCAGACCATGTTTCTGACTCTGAGCATGATGCTGGTTATCAGGGGACCACTGACCCAACAGCTGCCTGGCAGAAACCAAAGAACCAGATCCCACAGCCCCATGCCCTGCAGAATTGGAAGCAGCACCCTTACTGGCACCATCCATCATCTGGACCCATGGAACTAAATGCCTCCTACGCCACCTCACCAGTCCAGCCAGGAGACCATGGTAAACCAGAGAAGTGTCCTCAGGCCAAAGGGCTGATTCTTTAAGACATTCTAGTCCTCTAAAATAAAGCAGACTGAAAACACCTCATATAATGTCCAAGCTTTGCTTATTAGGAGCTGTCCTTGGTGCTGCAGCAATCAATTTGTCCTATCCATGGGGTCCTCTGTAGGACCAAAATAGGACAGTGTTGATTACAAGGGTGAGACTACCAGGTACCATACTGTTTCCATCTCACAACTTCAAATGGGTTGTTATGTTTGCTTTGTTGTTATATATACAGAATTGCTTCTTAATCGTTTGTATACTTTTTATTGTTTTATGGCTGTAACTGTTTTATTTGTTTCTTAATTGTCTAATTTTACTGTTGTAACCCACCCTGGGGTATTAAGGCAAAGGGCGGGTAAGTAATCTAACAAATAAATAAATTCCTTAAGGGGGTTGTCTGACCAGCCCTGTAGTGTAGTGAAATTGGATAGCACCAAAATATAAGGCTCTAAACTCACCAAGATGCTTTACAACTCACACAGTGAAGAACCCAGCATGAGAATTAAATTAGAGCCTCAACCTGAAGGGAAAACTCAATCATTTTCAATTTGCAGCTGTTAGTATTATCTTCTCTATAAATCCCCAAGCCTTCAAATAATAACCAAAGAACAGACTCACTCAGTATACACAATTTGCATGCAGAACTCTAGTTGATCAGTCTCTCCCCAGAAATATTCCCTTGCTCTTTGTTGCAGTCAGTTCTACTCACACTCCAGTAAAATCAATATGTCCTTTGGATTCACCTTATTTCATTATGTTCTAGGGCTGCTCAAAACTGTAAAACAATTTGTGTGTGTGTGTGTAAGGAACTGACGTGTGTGTATCATCACCAGAACCTTTATTGTCTTGTTTGAACATTGTTTTCAGTCTTTTGAGACTAAAGTTTGGGCTAGAGCTGAGTTATATATTCAGAGAAAGGATTTGGTAGGAAAGACTTTAAATCAGTATGAGGGGTGAGAGTGGCAGGAGCTGTGTCACCATCCCCAGATGTTAGCAGGGGAGAGGGAACAGACCAGAAGTTAGGTGACAGAGGAAGAACACTGAAGACATGGATGTGCTTGAACCACAGGACACACACCAAGACAATGAGGCAGAAGCAAGATATGCAGAGGAAGGAAGCAAGCAAAAGCAGAATGAATAACATGGCATGATTCAGGGCGAAAGATAAGAGAAAGTGGCTGAGTCAGAAAAGTGTGAAAGCAAGAGGAGAGGAGAGAGAAAGTGTGTATGAGAGAGAAAGTGTGGCTGGAATGTCAGAAGGACTGTGGTGTGATAGTGAAGGGGAGACTGATGTGGCAATAACTGTGGAGCATGCAGAGAGGCAAATAACAGTGGAGGAAGGAACTATAGGAAGCATCAGGAATACCAAGGGTGAGTTATAGCAGGAGGGAAACTCCAAGGGTCCAAATAATAGGATGACACAAGGGATGACGAAAGAGGGTGTCATGTGATGAGACTCCTGAGGATACAGCAGGATACAGTACTGCAGCTGATTGCCAGATCATCCCATGCAGCAATGACCAGGGCTACATGTTGGACAAGTTAGTGTGCAGTGAATGGTTCAGGGTTTCAGGCAGGAGGTGATCCCCAGCTCTACCTGGAGATGTGAGGGATTGAACCTGGGACCTTCTGCATGCTAAGCAGATGCTCAGTGATGGAGCTATGGTCCTTCCACTCCCTAAAGTTAAAAGAAAAGGGAAGCCAATAGGAACTGCACAAATGATCCCCCTACATTTAATTCACTCACTCAGTCTACATGGACAGAAAGTTCTTAGTGACCTACTTGAAAAATACAAAAGCCTTTCCCCCCGCCCCTGAGAAATGCTCAATTTGAAACAGGAACTTAACTAGTGTGATAGTATTGATCTTCCATAGTCTAGCATCTAGTAAAAGGGGCAGTTTTGCTCTGTTTCTTAAGGAACTATCTCCCTCTTACTGTTGTACCACATTACTCACACAATGGACCCATCAGTGAAAGAATCACATTTTTTAAAAAGCAAAATATATTGTGGCTTGGGCAAAAATGCCACAGATATAAGTATTTCTTTGAATAGGCTTCCTATACAACAATTGAGCAAAAGTGCACATTTGTTGCCTGATAAACATGTTGCCCGTAAAGATCATATGTTGAATCAACTGAGAACTGATAATCTAAATATGCTCAGAAACAAAATATCATACTTTTCCCCTGGTTCATACTAACAGCACAAAAGAGAGAGGTGAAAAATCAAGAAAATTTTCATAAGCCAAACTATTTCCAGGCAGAATGCATCACAGGCTGCAAAATGCCTTCAAAATGAGCTTTAAGTAATGAGCCAATAAAATACAGATTGAAATTCATATGCTCCCTGAGGATGTATAAATGACAGTTTTGCTCAAGAATGCCCAAATGTCTTGTGTTGGTTACAAACAAGAACACAGGGTAATAGTATGCTGAAAAAATAAGTGTCAAATCAACAATATTCCTTTTTCTTGCAGTTAACACAGACCAAACTAGTTTTAAAAGTCTGTTCCCACACCTCTTCCATCTTTTACGACACAGAAGACAACAACAACAACAACAACAACAACAACAACAACAACAACAACAACAACCAAATGCATTAAGTTTACGCAGGCTGGCTGTATGCACACAGAAACTGCCAGTTCACAAAGCAGGGAAGAGTATTGAGCCCTATAGATTCTGAACTGTGAGTAAAGGAATAGTCTTCAGTGAGGTATCCCTCTTCCCAGTTCATACCAGCTTTTGCCTTTGTTGTCACTGTATTTTGTCTAAAATGAAGCATAAACCAATATATAGGTTTTCCCTTGGGAAAGCAGTCTTGGTAATACTTAACATTGACACTACTTGACCATAGTAACTTCAAATGTCAGCTTTGGTCTAACATTGACTACTGCTATTTTATTTCTCCTTTAAGGAAATTTTAATATACTTTTAATGTATTTTTGGACTCTTGAGAGTCCCATGGACTGCAAGAAGATCAAACCTCTCCATCATAAGGAAACCAGCCCTGAGTGCTCACTGGAAGGACAGATCGTGAAGCTGAGGCTCCAAAACTTTGGCCACCTCATGAGAAGAGAAGACTCCATGGAAAAGACCCTGATGTTGGGAAAGATGCAGGGCACAAGGAGAAGGGGACGACAGAGGACAAGATGGTTGGATGGTGTTCTCGAAGCTACCAGCATGAGTTTGACCAAACTGCGGGAGGCAGTGGAGGACAGAAGTGCCTGGCGTGCTCTGGTCCATGGGGTCACGAAGAGTTGGACACGACTAAATGACTAAACAACAACAACAACAATGTATTTTTGACTACCTTGAGTCGTTTAAATGAAAGGCAGCACAGAAATAGTGGCGCC
This sequence comes from Podarcis muralis, assembly GCF_964188315.1. Taxonomy (NCBI): domain Eukaryota; kingdom Metazoa; phylum Chordata; class Lepidosauria; order Squamata; family Lacertidae; genus Podarcis; species Podarcis muralis. The sequence continues at coordinate 48,514,305 of NC_135660.1, forward strand.
CACCCTGTGGAATGCCCTCCCACCAGATGTCAAAGAAATAAACAAGTATCTGACTTTTAGAAGACATCTGAAGGCAGCCCTGTTTAGGGAAGCTTTTAATATTTGATGAATTATTGTAGTTTAATATTTTGCTGGAAGCCACACAGAGTGGCTGGGGAAAGCCAGCCAGATGGGCAGGGTATGTATAAACAAACAAATAAATAAATGGATGATAGATGATAGATCGATAGATAGATGATAGATAGATAGATAGATAGATAGATAGATGATAGATAGATAGATGATAGATAGATAGATAGATAGATAGATAGATAGATAGATAGATGATAGATAGATAGATAGATAGATAGATAGATAGATAGATAGATAGATGATAGATAGATAGATAGATAGATAGATAGATAGATAGATAGATAGATAGATAGATAGATAGATGATAGATAGATAGATAGATGATAGAAAGTAGTAGTAGTATTAACAAAACTTGTTCGGGAATGTTCCACATCCCTATTCTGCACAAGTCTCTGTGGTTGTGTGAACAAATTCTGGTTGTAAAAGCACAAAATATGATGAAAGAACATTAATATATGGAAGAACAGTAGTTGAATGGACAAAGTCACACAGTGGAGTAAATGGTTTGCTGTGAACCTGGAGAAAACTCTTTCATTCCTTTCCTAGCATGAGTGAGAGCAACACACCACAGTCCCTGACTTACCATTAAGTCCCAATGTCAGGTTTGTTTCATTCAGACAAATTGTGATTGGTTAGCCAAGGGAAAACAGTGGCTTTACATGGTTTGGAGTGGAAAAAAACATCAGCCCCAGGCTGGACATAGAGATAGGCTAGGGATTGGAGTTATTGTTCCAACTCACACTAGAGCGGTGTTTCCCAACCTTGGGCCTCCAGCTGTTTTTTAACTACAATTCCCATCATCCCTGACCACTGGTCTTGCTAGCTAGGGATGATGGGAGTTGTAGTCCAAAAACAGCTGGAGGCCCAAGGTTGGGAAACACTGCACTAGAGGATGAACCAAGTAAGAACCATCTGCACATTCAGAAACCATTAACTATGGTTTACCATGATGTGCAAATGCAACCCATGCCTGAATATGCAAACATACCAAAAGGGGGTGATGGTGAGATCTGTTCTGTACTATGCACAGATATGCATAATGAGAGATACATCTGAATTTGCTGTGTGTGTGTGTGTGTGTGTTTAAAGGAAAGGAATTGCTTCCATTTTATGTGAGGATATATTCAAGACTTCTATTCACAACTCATTTAGCATCAAATATTTCAGAGTTGCAATTTCGTTTACCCTCCAGTTATAAAGAAATTAAATTGCGCATCTAGCTGGCTGGCTGGCTATCTTTTAACACGCTTTAAAAAAAGAGAAAAAGTTACATTCTGTTTAAAGTGAGCCGAAGTATTAGCCAGACAGGATTTTAATAATAAGGTCAGCAGACAGGTTAATACAGTAAAACCAACCTTAATGATACTCTCATCTTTCTGATTTAAAATACACATGTCATAGAGCAGCAGGGGTCAAGAGCCAGCCTGAGGCATCTAGACCACACAAATGCACAATACCAATAAATGAGGATACGTGCAGTCACTGAGAAGAAAATAATAGCACCTGCCTGGTTGGTGAGTAACAATATAGTAGTAGTAGTAGTAGTAGTAGTAGTAGTAGTTTAAATAGCCTTGTACAATAAAAACATATAGGAGTGAGTTACTGCTTGTCTGAAGAGCCTTTCCCGAATTATATCTTTTCATCTTTAGTTATGTGAGCAAAATTCAATGTTTTGTAGACATTTCTACTGTGGGTGTGGAGTGGGAATTCCACTCCTCTATCCCCATGTTTTCAGGTCAAAGGTGATATTTTTTCTGATTCAAGCACTGTTTCTTCACAGTGAGTGGCTGTTGCCACCCTCCCATTGCAATCCGAAATGATACTTGTTATTTAAAATATTAAAAGATTTTTATTTATTGCATAGTTTAACTGTAGCATAATGGCTTGTCCACACCAGAGTCTACTGCGTGTTTGTAGCTATCAAGTGATCTTTCCAACCCTACAATTCTATGATTATTACAATGGAGGTTATGAAGGCTGGGTGCTTAATTATGTAAACATTGATTACAACAAACTGAGCGGCATCTCATACACTGGAAACCCAGTGTATTTATAATTAATGTCTGTTCCAGGTTTGCTTCCCTGACATCATATATTCTCTGAAACAATAAAAATATAATGAATTATTGTTCTAATAAATACGATCTCCTGAAGACTACTAAAAACCTGTTGACATTGCCTTTTTTGGAACCAACACTCATTATTGGAATGATAAAGCACTTAATGGCAAGGCTTCCATAGAATATGAACATTGTAGAATGAAACAGAGTGCAAGCCAAAAGCTGGAAACAAACAAAGGATGAGGCCCACCATGCTCGAAGACTGAGCTTGAAATAGTACCTAGAACATCAGGGCCGCCCATCCCCACATGAGGCAAGGTGAGCTGACTGCCTTGGGCAGCAGGATCCACAGGCGCATCAGATCCAGATTCCGAGGAATGCATCACCTGCTGCTGCTGCTGCTGCTGTGGTAGCAGTGACAGTTGTGTCACACTCCTTGGAGACCGGATCTGCCATCTCTACAGCAGCATCTTGGTGAATAGGAGGCGCTGCTGGTCTCTTCCCACTTCTAGGGGGAAATGGCAGGGACTTCCTTCCGGGGTCTCCTGGACTATGCACCTCCTTGGCATGTTTTCAGAGTAGGCCCCTCCCCTCCTGCAATGGCCTTTGATTCCTACTTTAACCGTCATATAAGGTTGATTTGATTTGCCTCCTTGCTCCTGATGTAGACCTTTATCCCCCCCTCCATTCCTAATGTACATCTTGACTCATCCCTTCTTCCCTGGAAGGCACCATTTTGTGGTTTGGCTCAAGTGCCGAAACATGTTGGGCCAGCCCTAAGGAACATTGTACAGATACAGAGATGGTTGCTCCCATATGGGGTACATGAGGGCAGCCATATTTTTTCTCTGTTGAATTCCTCCAGGATGGGACTGCACGTTAGCACATACAGGGGTGCATTTTAGAACAGTTTTTTTTTGTTTGTTTCTGTGCAGACATTAAAGAGCTGCTTAAGCTGCAGTCGAATGTTTTTTAAATTGGGAAAAGCAGCCTTCAGACTACGGTACCTCATAAGTATAGCAGGGACCCATCCATGTTGAGTGTTGGCTTAAACAATAGATCTGATCACACATGGATCTGAGGGAAGTGAAATGGGTAGGTTTGCTCCAAAATATGAAGTGAACCAGATTCCTCGCCATCCCTAACTATGACTATTATTTATTATTTATTTGGACAACTGTGTATTGTCCAAAATTGATCTAATGATGGTTCCCTGTGAGTGGTTTTAGGAAGAGATTAGGGATATAATGTTCTATTTCATTGGAATAGTTCTCCAGTCCTCAGATTATAGTTTGTAGCAGCAGGCAGGTTACAATACTACATGAGGATTTTCACATATTCACCTGCAGGATGGGTTTGGAGGGCCACATGGTGGAGTAAATTTGAAAAGGGAGTGGCAAGTTCAAAAGGTTAGTCTTAAGAGTGTCACTAGGAAAAATAATTCACAGGGGGTGAAACTCACACCCCCAATAAATCACAATAGATTTCAAAACTTCCATGTACATTCCCAATGTGTTCACAGCACTTTCTTGGACCAATAAGGAGGCTGGCAATATGTATGTGTAGCAGACAGCCTGGAGTTGAAATATCTTACTAAATTAGTTCCCTGAAATCTATATTTACCCAGAGTCTTTTCCACTGTATCAGACACTTCAAAATCTACAAAAGTAATAGGAGGCAAGTCTTAGATCTCTTTATTATATCCCAATAAGCTTAAGAAAATCAAAACCTTTATTTTAAAAATAATGTTGCATTTAATGGAAACATCAGCTCTCTGCCTTATCATTTCAACAGTGTCAGTAATGGATGCTGGTGAATGCTGAAGGATTTGAAACGCTCAAATTTCTGACACTTCTGATATTTTGAAACTTGTGTTATTTCTCTAAAGGTCAGCAAAAGGTTGCAAGATGTTGGAATCTTTAAAGTCTTTAAAAAACAAACCACTTTCTCTAATCAGCTCTGCTGGTTATATTATCTCATTTTGTCAATATACTTATCTCTGGATGCACTATTTAAGATGGAAATTCAGTGGTACACTCTAAGAAAATGAAATCTTGGAGATGGTCCTTAAAGGCAGTGGGTTGGAGGGAAGAAAGGGTATTCACCAGTGTGCTGGAGATGTCTTGACTGCATCTTAAGCTTCTTTTGCTATCTCTGTGGTGAGTACAGGATTGTACCTGGAGTGTCCACAAAAATTTAAATTGCTATGCTATTCTGACACACACAAACCACTCAAACACTGTAAGTTACTTCTAACTGTTGCTCAAAGGAAATGGAGAAACCAAAGGCCACACTTAAATTATTGTAAGAGTTGTTAAGAGCGGTATGGATGGAAGACACATTCTTACTTCCTATAATTCTTTGTTCTGATAAGCCGATGTGTTATACCACCCTTTTCTTAAATAATTGTGTCCAGATTCTCCATATCTGCTCAACGAGACATGTTCTCCATACAGAGTACTTGCAAAAGGAAAAATAAGGCTGCTTACCTTGTATTTGTAGAACATGCTATTAATCAAAAGGTACTTTGGTCCCCTAGAGAAATGCAAATGTCTAGTCTTAAATTGCCTCTTTACTGTAGGTAGCAATTCTGTACCCACTTACATAGGACAAAGTCCCATTGCACACAGGGGAGCTTACCTCTGAGTAGACATGTATAGAATTGTACATGTTTGTGACAAACTTGCACTTTCACAGTGTTTTTAATTATTTATCCTGACCACAATAATCCATTATTTCATACTTCTGAGAACACAAGCATCCTTCTATTAACCAGATAGAATCTCTTAATGAGCTTAATATAACTTTATCAGAACCAACTCAAAACATTTAAAATATATAAATTAGAGATACCACTGAAGTCTTGTAGTTCAACTCCAAACCTGAGTTCTGTCTCTGGTCACTTCCAGACTGTATTTTTTTTTAAAGGAGGGATTCAAGTGCATTCTAGAAATTTAGGTTTATGCAATTAAAGTGGATTGAAATGTTCTGTTGCCATAGTATGAGAAACTCAATTTTTTTTCTAGTTGGGAAAGTGATGGGGAAAGTGCACTGAAAAGTGTAGAATAAATGAATGGTTAATAGGAAGAGGCATAAGCACTGCCCAAGCAAATCAGCACACTTGCTCATGTCGTATTATCACTCTGCAAAAAGTCGGAACAAATGCATAATAAATACCAGACATAGTCTGACCTCTGTATAAGCTTTGTGCAAACAGATCAGGATGAATGCTCAAGAAAGAGGCTATCCGATGTTTGTAACAGTTCTTTTTTATTATATATTGCAAAATGAAATAAAATCATTTTTTAAAGGAAAAGGAAACAGGCCATCTGGAGAAGACCGCACTCACATTTTACAACGATAAGAAGCTGGGAAGGGCAGCTGTTTATCTTACAAGCTCAACAGCTTCAAATGTAGGAAGTATTGTACCCAGTAGGTAGCTATGGTATTATATAAACTTAATTACTAATTTTTTATGAACAAATTATATAGGCACATAAAATTGACAAGCGGCTAATTTCTGAAGCCCATCTTGAAGAAAACAGTTGCGTAACGTTTTATCAACAAGGAGCCTAACTACACCAGCCTAGTGTTTAAAGATCTTTTCAGTACACATGGGAATGTCAATTAACGCTTTTAAAATTTGGATTGGATGTACAAGGGTAAATCACCTGCAGGCAATTTTACATGACTAACAGCTGCAGAGAGCACCATAGTTCTTCATGGCACGGAAAGCCTCATATCTTCATAAGGCTTAACAGTCCTCTGGAGTATTAATTAAGGCATTGTCCCAAAGCAGGCAAACAGTGCAGAACATCTTTTGGAAAAAGAATTCATCGCTTTTGCAAAATTGGCTAGATGGTCACAACTCATCTACCAAAATGTAAAAGACCGAAAGCGTCTGTGCCTTGGAAAGTCAAACTTTGCGCAGGAAAAATCAAAGATGTACACTCACTGCACTTGTTCTCTGACACATTTTAACTAAAAGTACTCTGAAGGTTGAAAAGGATGACACATGGCTTCTAAAATGATGTCTGGCAAAAGTGTTCTGGGAAGTAACTTGGCTGTGTCATTCACATCTAACAGCAATTCCCATTAATCTACAGGCACTGGGTCACATATCTATTTGCTATATAATCCCCTATAATTTCCCACAGAACACAATTCTTGAACCGAGGTGGCAAAGAATGGTCCCAATTGTAAATGATATTGTCAAGTTGCCACTTTCAGGATGAAACAGGTAATATAGAGTTGTTAATCTAGAGTATTATTGTGAAAACATGTTTTCTGAAACCAGGATAATCCTGGCTTGTTCTGACTCATTCAGTTTTCACAAATATTAGCTACATGGCATCTCAGGACTGCTTGAGTGAGCAAACATCCTGGGAATTATTGTGTATAGAGTATTCATAGATTTATTTCACGCTGCATTCCCCACCCCACCCCCACCCCGAGGTATGAGGAGACGGCATGCTTCAAAGTTACAACAATGAGGGAAATCCACCTTCATATCTTGACTGTCTCACAATGTACTTTTAGGCTGTATACCACATTGCAATATTTTATATGAAAGTGTACTGGTAAATTTAAAATGTAAAAATGTTTAAATAAAACCAATAAATAAAAAATTAAAGACCCTGGATGTAGAACATAGACATTGTGTAAAGTAGTCATTGATAGCCTTGATCTTCATGAAATTGTCTAATCCTTCCCTAGCAGGTTTTGAATAAACATACACAAACTTATTGAGCGATTACATAGAAGATAGATAATATAAGGATGTATAGAGTTTTATAATATGCAGAGGTTAACATTGGAAGAGGAATCAGAGAGAGGAGCTGAGGGAAGTCATAGGGGGGAGGGTTTGTTGGGGAGGGGGAAAAAGGAAGATTATTTGTTTGGATAATTTGTTATGTTGAAATTGTTAATATTTCCCCCCCAAAAAATAAATAAATTGTCTAATCCTGTTTTAAAGCCACTCAGGTTGTTGGCCATCGCTACATCTTGTTTAACTGACTTCCTGGATGTTCCTGGACACAGAGCAACTGCCGTAGAAAACAGCAATTCCACACTGGAAACGGCAATTCCCTTCCCCTCCCCACAATGCCTCAGCATGGTTAACGTCTTGACAGTTCTAGGTAAATAAAATGGAAACTGTCAGGAACAGCCTTATGAGTTCAGCCGGCGCCAGGGAGAGGCTAGCCACCTGCCCAAACTACAGAAATGGGTGTCAGTGGGAGTCTCCATCACATCCATTCATTCTCTGGGCATTTGTTTTTTAATGAAGTAAAATGGACCCCGTTCAGTTTAATTTTTCAACTTCAATGGATTTTGTATGGGGACTGATTTGTAAATCCGGGGGCTGTCCCCAGGAAATGGGGATGTCTGGTAACCTTACTCTGAAATGATTGCACACTCCTTCTGTGCATTGGTTAGCAACTTACACATATGAATGGGAATGACTGAAGCAACACACTGCATTGTTCCGGTGTCTATTCACAGGAAACACATGAGCAGGTAGGCCACTCTGCAAACATTTCAAGCGTTGCTTGGAGACTGGACATGTGTGTGTGGAGCCTGTCACTGTGATTGCAATCTCTATCTCCCTTTACACAGTGAAAATCTAGATAGGGGTTCTCTTCTGCCCCACAGCTTTTGACATCTGACAACCAATGGCTGAAGTTCTAGAAACAGCAGCCTAAAAGTAATGTTGTCTTCATGCAGTACATACTAGAAGAAAACACAGAAAAGTTCAAATGAATAGAGAGAAAGAAGAATTGGTGTGCAGGTATGTGGTAATATTTCCAGAATCATTAACAGCAGGAGAGTATGAGAAAGAGATCTCTTTCCAAAAATGGCATGTAATTGTACCGCAGCTCAAGCTGTCTGACCTAGTTCAAAATGATCTTTATCACTATTGGTTTCCTGTATCCTCTCTAAAAAGCAATTAAATATTACATATCTTTCTGGTTGTCCCTACTAAACTGAAGCAGAAATGAGGGGGAAAACCTCAGTGATTGCTATTACAGAAGAAAGTGTTATATATTTTTCAGATTGTGTACTGAAAACTATATTAGTGATTTGGTAACTGCAGCATGCCCACAGATTGCTTACTAGAAGAAGGCCCTGGCCAGAGAAGGAGCAGGATTGGCAGGCTCTGTGGTTTGTTCTAGACCCCAATATGTACACCTTGGTGCAATGGGACTTGTGGAATGTTGCAGGCTGCTTGGCATTACAACAGGAACCAGTTTGCTGACAGGGCAGAAGTCCAATACTCCTCTCAGTAGAATGAGCAGGAGACCCTCCAAATGCAGTAGGAGGGCTAGAAATGCAGGAGGGCTAGTGCAGTATTGCACATAAGGTGTACCCCAGAGTCAAAGAATGAAGCTACACATCTGCAAATAAAACATTTTAAATGTGTTGTAATGTGCAATATACAAATGTCACACTAGATGGTGACAATGAGCTATGCCAAATTCAATGTATTTTTCAAAGCATTTTTAAAAGCATTTTCACAACGTTTTTTATATGTATGTAGATTCCACCTAACACTACCCAACTGCTGTAGTGAAAAGGAACCAAGGGTTACAGAGACAGGGAAATCTCTGCATAAACTGCTTTTATTGTGTAACCAGGGCAACAGGATCACCTACTCTTTGCTGTTTTTCTGTATGTTAGCGACTTTATGTCAACTGCAGATTTCATCTACACATACTTATTTCCTTGCCAGTGCTTCTTTCTCATTGTTTACTCCTAGGTAAGTGGATTATTGTTTACTGCTTATTGTCCCCCTGCTTATTTAACTTATATGCAGAATTCATCATGCGAAAGGCTGGGCTGGATGAATCCCAAGCCGGAATTAAGATCGCCGGAAGAAATATCAACAACCTCAGATATGCAGATGACACAACCTTGATGGCAGAAAGTGAGGAGGAATTAAAGAACCTTTTAATGAGGGTGAAAGAGGAGAGCGCAAAATATGGTCTGAAGCTCAACATCAAAAAAACGAAGATCATGGCCACTGGTCCCATCACCTCCTGGCAAATAGAAGGGGAAGAAATGGAGGCAGTGAGAGATTTTATTTTCTTGGGCTCCATGATCACTGCAGATGGTGACAGCAGTCACGAAATTAAAAGACGCCTGCTCCTTGGGAGAAAGGCGATGGCAAATCTAGACAACATCTTAAAAAGTAGAGACATCACCTTACCAACAAAGGTCCGTATAGTTAAAGCCTTGGTTTTCCCAGTAGTGATGTATGGAAGTGAGAGCTGGACCATAAAGAAGGCTGATCGCCGAAGAATTGATGCTTTTGAATTATGGTGCTGGAGGAGACTCTTGAGAGTCCCATGGACTGCAAGAAGATCAAACGCATCCATTCTTAAGGAAATCAGACCTGAGTGCTCACTGGAAGGACAGATCGTGAAGTTGAGGCTCCAATACTTTGGCCACCTCATGAGAAGAGAAGACTCCCTGGAAAAGACCCTGATGTTGGGAAAGATGGAGGGCACAAGGAGAAGGGGACGACAGAGGATGAGATGGTTGGATAGTGTTCTCGAAGCTACAAACATGAGCCTGACCAAACTGCGGGAGGCGGTGGAAGACAGGAGTGCCTGGCGTGCTCTGGTCCATGGGGTCACGAAGAGTCGGACACGACTAAACGACTAAACAACAACAAGTGGATATCAGATTGTGGGCATCAAAGGACCTTACCAAGGCAGCTTTTCTGTTGATGCTCAAGTTGCACTGCAGATTCAAGTCTCCGTGATCAACCCTCAGGAATGCAAAAACATCCTTTATATAAGAACATGGAAATAAAATATTTGTACCCTACTGAATCTATTCACTTCTATTTGATATACCTCGTATGCCGCTGAAAAGCTGGTTTGGTTTATGGGTAGGAGAACAAAGAGCACATAATTATATGGTAGGCGTACAATAACATGATATTACAATAACGTGCAGCTATATGTGAGAATCTGATTTTATGAAATAAGTGAAATTACATCCATCACCTTTATCCAATTATACTATGGAAAAATCTGATTCTAATTTTCCTTCTGAGTTTGATCGTACTGAATTTGATCATCTAGCAAGCAATAGTTTTAGTCTCATGGCTGATGTAATGATTATAGAAAATTGTCCAGTGAATGCCACTATTTCTACTCCTTGATTATCAGATTTTAAAATTGGACCATTTACTGCAGTCTCTGACTCATTAAAATATTGTCTTCAATATCCATCTCTTTATGTTCACAATAGGACCATCCCGCAATAGGGTCAATATGACAAGAAAATGGGCTTTTATTCAGGCAGTGGTGACATTCACAGCTAAAATATTAATATACTTTTTATAAAGGATTTTGACATTGCTGGTAGCTTTGCATTAATACTTTTCAGGACTGTGTGCTAATGGACTGATGTGAAGTTCATGTTGCATTAAGCCAACCTACACGACCAAAATGCTGTCGACAAAATTGTAAGCATCACTTTGTGCTGTATTTTTTTATACGGGCCTGAGCAAAGTCAATGGAATGAAATAATCCAGAATTTTGATGCCATCTAAATACCGTCTTTGTATTTGTATGTTAAGCCAAAGCTGTGAAATACAGTGGTACCTCTGGGTTAAGAACTTAATTCGTTCTGGAGGTCTGTTCTTAACCTGAAACTGTTCTCAACCTGAAGCACCACTTTAGCTAATGGGGCCTCCCGCTGTCGCCATGTCGCCAGAGCACGATTTCTGTTCTCATCCTGAAGCAAAGTTCTTAACCCGAGGTACTATTTCTGGGTTAGCGGAGTCTGTAACCTGAAGCGTCTGTAACCTGAGGTACCACTGTAGCAAAATTAAGTAAAAAAACTCATTCATAAGATATTCCCATCACACACACAAAAGGTTTTAAGTGCTTATGCTCACAATGTTAAGTAAATAAACCAGAAAATAACACTTGCAACTGTAAGTATCTTATTTTTCCTTCTTTTAATAATTTCAATGTAAGGGGGAGGGTGCCAATAAATTTTCCGCACCGGGTACCACCTGACCTTGCTAAGCCACTGAATTGACCTGGACTATAGGATGACCATGTTGATTGGGGCTGATGGTCATTGTAGTTCAATAACATCTTGAGTGCAGCATGTTAGAATCATAGAATCATAGAGTTGGAATAGACCACAAGGGCCATCGAGTCCAACCCCCTGCCAAGCAGGAAACACCATCAGAGCACTCCTGACATATGGTTGTCAAGCCTCTGCTTAAAGACCTCCAAAGAAGGAGACTCCACCACACTCCTTGGCAGCAAATTCCACTGTCGAACAGCTCTTACTGTCAGGAAGTTCTTCCTAATGTTTAGGTGGAATCTTCTTTCTTGTAGTTTGGATCCATTGCTCTGTGTCCGCTTCTCTGGAGCAGCAGAAAACAACCTTTCTCCCTCCTCTATATGACATCCTTTTATATATTTGAACATGGCTATCATATCACCCCTTAACCTCCTCTTCTCCAGGCTAAACATGCCCAGCTCCCTTAGCCGTTCCTCATAATGTTGTTTCCCCCGGTCTATAGCAAGCTGTCCTTCAAATTATATTTAATTTTCCATTGTTATAGGGAATGTAGGTCCTTGTTTGAAAAGCTTCTATCTCACCAGAATCTGTGCATCAGTGTTTGGGGGGGGGCAGGTAATAACAACAGATCTAAAACTAGCACCCAGAGTAAAAAATAATTGGAATAATTGGACTGGAAGTAACAAATAGATGCTAAAGGCTTATTTTGCATCATTTAAATGCCAGAATAATAAATTAATAATAATCAAACTCTTCGTGGTGCATCTGTTGTAGCTAAGTGACAAAATCAATGTATTATTTTAGGTCCAGCATCTCTGGAGATACAACAGAGGGGCAGCTCCCTTGCTCCCTCACCCCCCCCCCCAAATCCAGGATCCAGGACATAATATTCTCCCATCTGTTTGCTTGGAAGTGAAAGCAAAGGAGTAGCTTTGAATGTCTCAAAGTTAAACAGATTCTCCCTCTATATAGGGACTCTGAGGCTTAATGAGAGATAGACTATTATAATTAAGTTCATCTCATCTGCTGTTAACTAACAGTATCATCATGGGATTAATTTACTGCCTCTTACTATCAAAAGTAAACTAAAAGCAAGATGCTTATAATTTCATAACTGCAAAAATTATGCCATGCATACACTGGGCTCTTAAAGTTATTATACTTCCTTTATGGTTGCAAAAGCATGAATGTCTAATTTCCTCTGTAATAAAAAGCATACACATTGTGTGCTATTTCCACTACTGAGCGCAAAAGAAAACTTGTAATAAAACGTCCAGTCTGGTACTATGTGTACCCACTTGTGATGAATGGTTTGATTAAGCCTTGTCTGTCTTACAATATGATTAAGAGAACTAGGTTATTAGAAAAAGGGACACAATAAAGATGAATGCCCTTTTCCAAGTGAAGCTCTGAATTTCCCCATGAATATTGATTTAAAAGATAGGATGCAGGGGAGCTCCATGGGATAAAGTGTGAATCAACATATACCAGTTATTTGTGTTAATCCAGGGGAAGACCTGAGCTAACCTATACCCTGGTTGGTTAGAATAACTAGCCTGAAAAACACCAACTTCTGATTTTGTCAGCCTGGTGAAATATGAGCACTTATTTGCAACAAAGCTGACAGAAAATCAAGATGCTGAGGGACCTGAGCCAAGACAAACAGGATCACCTGAACTTGCCAGATGCATTTTATCAACTATTGCAACTTGTTCTAGGACACGCTGTGCCATAGCATGTAGTGAATGACTACTATTTCAGAAAACTGTGTATTTACAGGTTAATTTTATGCTTGGTTATGTGGAAACAAGACCTGCAAGGTTCAAGCCATCGGTGAGGCTTGCTCCTTAAAAGTGGTGCGATCTTGTCCCCAGGATTGTGGATGCCTGCCACAGCAACATGTACATGCCATGTCACACACGCATGCCTGCATGTAGTGCGTGTGACATCATGCATCGGCAGCTGGGGGTCATTTGGAGGTGTGCAAAATGTTTGCCGCCTGCATGAGCATAGCAGCTTATGGCATGCAGAATGGAGAGTTATGCATACAGTGGTACCTCGGGTTAAGTACTTAATTCGTTCCAGAGGTCCGTACTTAACCCGAAACTGTTCTTAACCTGAAGCACCAATTTACCTAATGGGGCTTCCTGCTGCCGCTGTGCCACCGCTGCACGATTTCTGTTCTCATCCTGAAGCAAAGTTCTTAACCCGAGGTACTATTTCTGGGTTAGCGGAGTCTGTAACCTGAAGCGTATATAACCTGAAGCGTATGTAACCCGAGGTACCACTGTATCTGGATTACATTAAAATGTACACTGTAGTGTGAGTGTGCATCTGATGCAGGTATCTTCTCACACAGACACTCACAGGATGTCTGCTACACACCTGGACTCATTAATTGCTTAGGGTTCTGGTGATTTTCTGCAGGTGCAGAAAATATACCCACGCCAATTAGCCATGTTACCATTCCCATTTCTATGCACAGAACTATCATTAAGCAAAACTGATGCAAACATTCCATCTCCCCCTCCAACATCAGGTTAGGTAAGATAGTAGTCTGTTTGCAAATGACTTTAGGTCATTTTTATTACAGGATATTTTATTTCAGTTCCCTGTCCTGTTTTGGGAAAAAGGGAAAGCCATCAGGGAAGGGGTATGCTCTGCCTCTACATGCACACAAAAATTCACAAACACAAATCAGCAGTTTTTGTTGCGAACTGCTGTGAAAAGCAGCAACCAACAGCTAGTCAACTTTGAAAACATATTAAGAATGGGGGCGGGGGAAGCTTAGATTTGCTTAATAGTCCATGCTTTAAAAAATGAATAAATCAATGTTTCTTTCAAAGGCACATAATCCATCTACTGCTCTGCAAGCCACTTTATAAGGGGGCAAGCAAAAACCAAATTCATTTTTAAGATCTAAAGGTCTATTTTCCATAATTTGAAGCCTGATAATATCAGTTGTTGATAAGTATCCCCCTTCATTTCTGCAGAGGAGACAAAGCACTGATTAAATATGCACACTATGTTCAGAAATTGTATATAAATTACAATTACCCATATTAGCGCTAATGTTACTTAAATGCTGACCTGACAGAAATATCAATGCTAGTCATATTGTTTTTATGTTACAGTATTAAAATAATAAACACTTTTCCAATCTGCAATATGAGATGTGATTCACTAATCTAGAAAATTAGATTTCTCCAAGATCATAGATTATATTTGCCAAATGCAAAAAAATTGTGTGTTTTTTTCTTTTTTAAAGAAAAAAAATGAGAGAATAATGCAGGATAATCTAATATGAAAGGCTATTATCCACTCGTTCGTGAATGGGTTTGACAAATGTCATTTGGCCAACCCATTTGTTTTCATTTTTACATTGAAAATTCCTTTCTCAACAGTGGAATTTTTTGTGGTTGTCGAATGTAGCACATAATGTGAAGAAACTGTTTCACTGTGTTTGGTGTGATGAAAGGACACAGGGAGGTGCGCAGGAAGCCCTGAAGGTTGCCATATGTCCAGAAAATCCTGGACATGTCCTATTTGGAGGGGGCTGCACCCCCATCTGGGTTTTGTTTTTGTTTTTTGTTTTTTTGCCTTTTAAAGGAATATCTGACTTGGGGGAGGGAGTATTTATTTATTTCCAGCTCTGGGTGGCAATGGCTGCGAAGGAAGCCGCCCCCGTCACTGCTTCTCTTTCCTGCATGGAGTCCAAAGTTTGTGAGTAGTGGAGGGGCTGGGAGCACTAGAGGCAGCAGTGGCAGGTCCTCCTGGCAAGAGACCTGGGTGCAACTGCCAAGTGCCCACCTCTTGCCTGTCGTGCGATTGGTAGATAATGGCAATTGGTGGTTGTGGATGGTAGGGGGTGGAGCTCCCCTCAAAAAGCTCAATAACTTCTCTGGCTATCTTCGCAAAAAAGGTTAGGAACTTCTCTGGTGATCTCCCCCCAAAAATTTGTTGATGCTAACTTCATAAAATATGGCAACCCTATGTGTGGTGTAGACTCGTAATCTGGTGAACCAGGTTCGCGTCCCCGCTCCTCCACATGCAGCTGCTGGGTGACCTTGAGCCAGTCACACTTCTTTGAAGTCTCTCAGCCTCACTCACCTCACAGAGTGTTTGTTGTGGGGAAGGAAGGGAAAGGAGATGTTAGCCGCTTTGGGACTCCTTAGGGTAGTGATAAAGCGGGATATCAAATCCAAACTCTCTTCTTCTTCCCTACCTGAGATGATTGTTTAACAAGACCAGGCATAGGCAAACTCGGCCCTCCAGATGTTTTGGGACTACAACTCCCATCATCCCTAGCCAAAAGGACCAGTGGGATGATGGGAGTTGTAGTCCCAAAACATCTGGAGGGCCGAGTTTGCCTATGCCTGAACAAGACGAATCAACAACTCTGCTCATGGAAGAGACTTCCAATTGCACAATGGAACATCCCTTTTCAACTCACAGTGCATGCCCAAAATCTGTTCCAGAGGTTTGGGAGGCCCTTAAGAGAAAATTTTGTCAGCACATGGGAGAGGAGAAGTGGAAGTCCTGCTTCTGTGTGGAGCTCTACACAATATCAGCTACACCCTTATGATTAGAGTTCCCGACTCTTCACATTTTAGCAAATAGCAATTGTAAGAGTGGGTTAGATTATAAGAATTAGATCAGTACTTCAGCATCACGTAAAGGGGGGCAATTTTCATTTAAATAACAGTGCTGGAGGAAATGGTTAAAAGAAACCCTACAGCACTATGGTCTAAACTTGAATCATCTCGAATTGTGGCTGCTTTCTTTATTCCTTCCATAATATTTATATAGCACACATTGGGGGTGTGGGGTTGAGTCACAATGGTAATAGTAGCAAAAGTAGCTGCAGCAATAATAATAATGCTAAAAACAACTAGTAACCTAATTCACAGAAGAAGAAGAAGAAGAAGAAGAAGAAGAAGAAGAAGAAGAAGAAGAAGAAGAAGAAGAAGAAGAAGAGGAGGAGGAGGAGGAGGAGGAGGAGTTTGGATTTGATATCCCGTTTTATCACTACCCGAAGGAGTCTCAAAGCGGCTAACATTCTCCTTTCCCTTCCTCCCCCTCAACAAACACTCTGTGAGGTGAGTGAGGCTGAGAGACTTCAGAGAAGTGTAACTGGCCCAAGGTCACCCAGCAGCTGCATGTGGAGGAGCGGAGACACGAACCCGGTTCCCCAGATTGCAAGACTACTGCTCTTAACCACTACACCACACTGGCAGTAGAATATATCACTATTGCATAAACCAGGGTTGGGGGCCCTTGGCCCTCTATATGTTGCTGGACTCCCATCCCTCATCTTTGGCCAGGCTGGCCGAGGTTGATGGGATCT
This sequence comes from Podarcis muralis, assembly GCF_964188315.1. NCBI lineage: Eukaryota > Metazoa > Chordata > Lepidosauria > Squamata > Lacertidae > Podarcis > Podarcis muralis. The sequence goes on from NC_135660.1 coordinate 48,530,895, forward strand.
GGAATACAACAACATCTGCAGGACCACAGCTTCCCCATCCCTGGCTTAAAAAGCCAAAATATCTCATAGGTTTACAAAAACAGTAGGGATGTATAGGACCTTCCTATAGCCTAAGACTGTCCTCTGTAGTAACCTGTAGTTCAGTTCAATGTGTTGTTGGGGAAAACACAAGAGTCAGAAGAACAACAAGGTTTTACAACATTCAAAAAGTTATTTTAAATTAAGGTTGGGGCACCTGTGGTCCTCCAGATGTTATTGGACTCCAGCTCTTGTGAACCCCTAGCCAGCATGACCAATGGTTGGAGACAATATCTGAAAGGCCACAAATCCCCCAGCCCTGCTTTAAATTATTATGCAATAATTTAGAGTTAAATGGAGCAGATCAATATCCAGGTTTCCAGACTATTGCCTACTATAGGAGGCAATGATTAAACATTAAACTTCCTTGTTGTCTCTCTTTAGATCAAAGAGCAATCTTCTCTCTCTCTATCACATACACACACACACACACACACACTTCATGCAGTGTATCTCCTTAGAGCTTTTAGATTCAATATTAGAGAAATTAAATATGCTTGCAATTACAGCCCATTATTCATGCAAACCACTCAAACCTGGCTTAATGATATGCCATTCCTTAGATCCATATTCATACATTAGTGTTCCCCTCCTTTGATTAACACTGGGATCAAGACAATTAGTACATTTTATTTGCAAAAAAATAAAGTGGAATATGCTTTCTTTGCTTTACTCCTTCTCCCTACGATGCATGTAAGTGTGCAGGCTAAGAGGGCATGATGTTCTGTTAGAGTATGCTGTCAGAATATATTGTGATTTGTTTTATTACTCAATATTGATCCAGGTGTTCCAATATAAAATCCATACATTCTTCTCCTTCCTCTTAATATTGGAAGCAGAAGGACAGAAAGAAATATCAGATTTGGCCATGTTGCTTTTCTAATCAGCTGAATATTCACTACTCAACACAAGTCAACAGTTGGAGATAAATACAAGAATCCTGTTCTTTAAATCCTGTTCTTTTGGGGCATATGAGGAGAAATGTCCTGCATATTAAATGGGACTTAAGATTGCTCAGGAATGGGACGCGGGTGGCGCTGTGGGTTAAAGCCTCAGCGCCTAGGGCTTGCCGATCGAAAGGTCGGCGGTTCGAATCCCCGTGGCGGGGTGCGCTCCCGTTGCTCGGTCCCAGCGCCTGCCAACCTAGCAGTTCGAAAGCACCCTTAAGTGCAAGTAGATAAATAGGGACCGCTTTCTAGCGGGAAGGTAAACGGCGTTCTGTGTGCTGCGCTGGCTCGCCAGATGCAGCTTGTCACGCTGGCCACGTGACCCGGAAGTGTCTCCGGACAGCGCTGGCCCCCGGCCTCTTAAGTGAGATGGGCGCACAACCCTAGAGTCTGTCAAGACTGGCAGGGGTACCTTTACCTTTTAAGATTGCTCAGAAATATGATCCAAGCAAAACAACCTACCGTTGTGTTCTCTCTTGGCTGTATAACATGAAACCAAACTCAAGTTGCTCTGCACCCCTCCTGTAGGGATATCGCGGAGTGGGGAGTGGGGTCCGGAGGGAGCACACTTCCCCACCAGCAGGCAGCCATGTCTGCCTGCACGCGTGACCTTGGGGTGCAGGGACCCCCCCCCCCAGACAAGCCACAGCTGTCTGGTACATCGTTCCACCTGTGTCTGACCTTTTGCGGTCTCAGAAGTCAGCAGTGTCCTGTCTGTAACTTTTTCCTTAGAGACCTTTTGTCTCCATTCGTCATACATTGTGCAAGGGGAAAATGACGCTGTGGAACAGGTGCCAAAATAACTTTGTACCACCCCACGATTTCGGGACGGAAGATGTGTAAAGGTCACAGCCCAAAATGTATCTGCCTAGCTTGCATATTTGTCTCAATAAAAGGAGGCTCCACAAGAATGGTGGTAGCTCGCTCGCTTCAGACCACCTGTGCGCAGCTCACATGATGATCAACACCTGTCTTGGGCCTTCACTTCACCTCCATTTAACAAAGAGATAGAAAGTCAGCAAGAAAAGCACTAGTATATTGAATATTTTCAAAGTTTTCACTCTGCTTCGGTTGCATTGATAGAGCTCTTTTGCTTTCTGCCTGCACTGCAGCTCCTTTTAATACCGCAGGATCTATAGTATGTACACTTGGAATTCAACAACAAAGCTGCCATAAGAAGGGGTTAAACTGGATTCAGGATTTATTCCTGGTACCCAAATGGATTAAGACTCTGCCATTTTCTCATCTTGTTAGAATCTTTGTCAAAAGAATGAGGATTAGATGTGGCTAACGCTCCCCTCTTTAATAGCAAACTATATTGTGCTGACCTTTACAGTGTTATCTGATTTGCTTTCCTGAAGAGTCAAGGTTATTCCGTTCTCTTCCATTTGCTTATGAGGAAGAGGTGGAACAGACAGGCAGTAAAATTAAAGGGTACAGTAAAGGTTGAAATATAGCACAGTCTCTTGGCAAAGCTGTGCTAAGATGCAAAAAAGAGAGAGATGGTGATATCACAAATATCCACGTTTGTTTGTTTATTTGTTTGTTTGTTTGTTATTTTGTTCCACAAGTAACAATCACACATTAAGAAAAGAAATTTGAATAAGCAACAGGGTTTTATTTTATTTTTTTAACCTGGAAAATGAGGGGAGGGGGAGCCAGAACCGGATTTGCATGATTTTGGTGCAATGGACAAAAAGGACATAATACATGAATGCTCATCTAAATGAAGAACATCAAACAGCCTATTTATTTCTATTTAAAAAAATAGAAGAGTTTGTCAAAAAGCAACTTACTATTATTCTGTTTAAGGTAAATCTTTACAAGTTGAAAGTTCACTATTTTTGAATATCACATAGGGATATCGATGAAGTAATGTAACTTTTTTAACGGTGTGTTCAAAAACCCTACATTTAAATTTCTTACCAGTCCTGATGATGGAAGAATATAAGTTGTATTTGCCTCATTGACTCGTTTAAGCTATTGCTGGGAAACTCCTACAGCCGAAAAGTATACATGTATTTTAAAAGAGTTATAGGGAACAAGGGGGAAAAAAGAGGCTTTTTAATCTGCTAGAGGATACGTTCCAGAAATGTGGGTCATATGCTTAAATTTCAACAAATCTGATATCTATCTTCCTGCATATTAATGCTTGATCAATAATACCTCCTACCCCTCAGAAACACTGAATTCAATTTACAGAAGAGCACCTGGTGTTTTCTGCAAAGGCCTAAGTCTGATACAGTAAGCTCTGGAGCAAACTTTTGTCGCATAAAAGCCTCAAGGTAACTTGAGGCTTATTTCAGCTTGCTGGCGCGATGTCTCTGAAGCAAGAAGTCGCCATCTGCCAGTTAGTTTCAAACTTGCAGAACGAGGAAAGGAAGAGTCAAGCAGAACACTTCAACCAGAAGGATTCAGAAGCGTGACATATTGTACTTGTCACAGGTTATGGGAAATCACTTGCCATAAGGTTGCTGTTTGCTCCAGCTGATGAATTAAACCCGGAATGCCTCATATGTTGCAGGTTGATTTCATACTCGTCCAAGGGGCTTGCATGACAATTCTAAGGGGAAAGGCTCATAGCAAGGAATTTCATTCTAAATGAGATTCAGAAGTAATTGTGAGGCATAGTAGTAGGACCCATGGGTTCTGAAAGTATTTTATTGCACACACATATTGTTTAAGACCTGTTATTTAAGCTTCACACTCAGTCATTATCAGCACTCAGATTGATTTTGTGCATTCTGCCACAATGGTGCAAGAATACCTGCATCATTGTCATCTCTACTTCTCTTCTTCATAATCTTCTTTAAGGAGGGTGGAAAGCATTTAAAAGTCTTTAAATTGTTGTTGTTTAGCCATTTAGTCGTGTCCGACTCTTCGTGACCCCTTGGACCAGAGCACGCCAGGCATTCCTGTCTTCCACTGCCTCCCACAGTATGGTCAAACTCATGCTGGTAGCTTTGAGAACACTGTCCAACCATCTCGTCCTCTGTCGTCCCCTTGTCCTTGTGTTCTCAATCTTTCCCAACATGAGGGTATTTTCCAAGGAGTTTTCTCTTCTCATGAGGTGGCCAAAGTATTGGAGCCTCAACTTCAGGATCTGTCCTTCCAGTGAGCACTCAGGGCTGATTTCCTTAAGAATGGATAGGTTTGATCTTCTTATAGTCCATGGGACTCTCAAGAGTCTCTTCCAGCACCATAATTCAAAAGCATCCGCCTTCTTTATGGTCCAGCTCTCACTTCCATACATCACTACTGGGAAAACCATAGCTTTAACTATACGGACCTTTGTTGGCAAGGTGATGTCTCTGCTTTTTAAGATGCTGTCTAGGGTTGTCATCGCTTTTCTCCCAAGAAGCAGGTGTCTTTTAATTTAGTGGCTGCTGTCACCATCTGCAGTGATCATGGAGCCCAAGAAAGTAAAATCTCTCACTGCCTCAATTTTTTAATATACTTTATATACTTTTGAATTATGGTTCTGGAGGAGACTCTTGAGAGTCCCATGGACTGCAAGAAGATCAAACCTATCCATTCTGAAGGAAATCAGCCCTGAGTGCTCACTGGAAGGACAGATCCTGAAGCTGAGGTTCCAATACTTTGGCCACCTCATGAGAAGGGAAGACTCCCTGGAAAAGACCCTGATGTTGGGAAAGATTGAGGGCACAAGGAGAAGGGGACGACAGAGGACGAGATGGTTGGACAGTGTTTTTGAAGCTACTAATGTGAGTTTGACCAAACTGTGGGAGGCAGTGGAAGACAGGAGTGCCTGGCCTGCTCTGGTCCATGGGGTCACAAAGAGTTGGATACGACTAAACGATTGAACAACAACAACACTTTATATACTTAGATTTAAATAAGGACAGTACCCACCACCTCCCGTCTTATGGCTCAACACAAGAAAATCTGTCTCAGAGACACTGGTTTGGTTTTAAGCAACATTGAGCTGGGTTTTGTTTGGTATGGTTTGGTTTTGCTAGAGAACAAGCCTGGCAGTGACTACTTCACTTTGTAAAGGTTTGCTGGGGATTCTAACTCTGTGGGGGAAGGGTAAACTACAATGCCCAGAATTTTTTGAGGGAAATAATGTGCTTCAAATGTATTTAAAGCATAGTGTATACACAGCCACAGATAGAAGTAGAGTTGCTCTCAAATAAATGTTATCAAGCAAAAACAACTGCTGGGATGTTGTCACAGATATGCATTTTGCCAGAGCTACAGATGAAATAGGAGAATAAAGATATAAATTGTTTGGACAGAATGTGCAATTCAGAAAGGGTTGTTTCACTTAAAAAGGACACTGTTCCATCATTTATACAAGGATATTTCAGTCGGCTTATTGATAGGCTAATATGTGGCTATTTGCATGTACACTTCAGAAGAAATCTGCTCTAGAAATGCTCCTGTCCACCAATCTCTTTTGCGTGGAGATAACTAGAGAGGGGTAAATATAAAAGAGACCCTTCTTATGCCCAATATTAAAAATATTAAGATGATGCAGTCAGTGATAGAACTACAACAAAGGAAATAATGAATGTTCATCTGGTTTACGTCATGCATGAATTGTCTGCGGAAGAAGAGGAGGATGCTATTTATAAAGGTAGTGGTACTCCAGTTGAGGAGATGTACTTTTCCAGTACACTTTAACTACCACATATGTTTTGAATATAATAGAGATGAAACAAAGATATCAGCTTTTGGTCGACAGCATGGGTACCTATATTTAGGCACTTTGTAGAGCAATCAGTGCCGGATTTATGTATAAGCTAAACAAGCTATAGCATCGGGTCCCACTCTCTTGGCCCCCCCCCCCAAAAAAAATTAAAGGAAAAAAACCTGGATGTACATTTGCAAAATATAAGATAAAAAACAATTACCGTAAAATAAAACCTACATACAGCAACAGTGTTTTGTGTTGTGTATGGACCTATTAGGTCCATAAATTACCATACAGCATATATTCAACACAAAAAAGTGACAATTTGTTGTTGACAAAGGACAGCTGAACATATAAAGGGCCTCATTACCTTCAGTAGCTTAGGGCCTCATCAAACCTAAATCCGGCCCTGAGAGCAATCCTATGCACATTGACTCAGAAATAAGTCCCATTGACTTAAGTGATAAGTGGGTACAGTGGTTACGTACTTAATTCGTTCCGGAGGTCCATTCTTAACCTGAAACTGTTCTTAACCTGAAGCACCACTTTAGCTAATGGGGCCTCCCACTGCTGCCACGCCGCCGCCGCACAATTTCTGTTCTCATCTTGAAGCAAAGTTCTTAACCCGAGGTACTATTTCTGGGTTAGCGGAGTCTGTAACCTGAAGCGTATGTAACCTGGGGTATCACTGTATATGGTTGCAATCTTATTCCATTTTAGTTGCTTAATTATGAGCTTCTGATAATCAATTGCAAACTCATGTGAAGAAACAAACTCTTTGCCCTGGATCTGATGCCCCCCCCCCCATTACTATAGATCAGGGAAGCCTGTGGCCTTTCACATATTGTTGAACTACAACTCCCATAATCCCTGACCAGAGGCCATGCCTGCCACAGACAAAATAATGTAAAAAACCCAAAACTTCTTCTAAGTGAAGCAATGCAAGAAATGCCGATATATATTCAGTGATACGATGGATGCCTATAGTTCTAACTTATTGACTGAATTTGGTGATGAAAGGATAGCATAATTGTATGTACCAGCAAATGCTTGGTGCGCAATTATTCTGTGCTAAATGGGGAAAAGTTATGGTAACTACATTCCATTCCAATGAAAGACAGATTTAATGTTCAGAAAACAAAGTCCTAATATGGTTAATGCCTGCTACACATGTTTTCAGGAGAGGGAAAATTTACCACCACCACCCGTGAAACATAAAAGGCTCAAAGGCAATTTCTTGCTTTTAACTGGAATTCTCTCAAGTATAGTAGGGCAGCAGTTTACTGTACAAGAATTAACAGTGTTGCCATAGTTGCCTTTGGCGGTGGTGATGGAAATACTGAGTGATGTGGAAAGATTAAAGGAACCAAACATTTTGATAGGATGCCAGCATTCATGGTGGCAGACCAGTGAAGGCAGCACATCTCTGAAGCAATGATGGGTAGAGGATTTTAGGTGATTATATTCACCCATGCTGCAAGCTATTAGATTCCCTCACTGGGAGAGCTAAACCCAAACAAAGCCTCTTCTGTCTTCTATATGTTTTATCCAAATATTTTCTATTCCTGCTGCGTTCCAAGAGCTCCAGACAAGTCCCCATGTAACTGTACCTCTTATTCTTCAAGTTTACAGCTAGAAAACCATATGCATTATCACCCAAAGGGCAACTTATGAATCTTGAAGACTGGATATTGGGTTGCATTCGGATATGGGGAAATTTAAATAATAACAATAATATTAACATTCACAATGCAGTACCAGTAGCATTATCAAACTGTAGCTTTTTGACCGATACACTGGCATGTTGAACTAAATTTTATTCACATCAGTGGATGCAGTGTCACCAAACAATGGATATCATTGGATAACATCACCATTTCCCCTCCCTTGCTGCCCATGCATGCTTCTGTTCCCCCGTGATTCACCCTTGGCAGGAAAGAACAGTATGCCAATATAATGCCCCAAATTCTGCCACTTTCCTGTTGCAATTTTCTGGGTTAATGGGGTAGCAAACTACCCTTTTACTGCACTGTCAATAAGAAACAAATAAATAAAATACAAAATAATTGACCCTCTCTGTCCCCCAGATCACCCCAGCAATGCACCTAGAAGGACTTATTTGAAAGAATAAGTCAGAGGCCTGCCCCTTTAAGGGCTTCCTTCCCTTAAGGACGGGATAGAGATTATCTGGTCCTGAGAGCATAAAAGCCCTCTCTAATAATTTGTTGGAGCAAATGGATGCTGGCCCACCTTGCCTGCATCATGCCTTGCAGACTCCTTGTTTAGACCGGGACAGATCACCCCAGCCAATGGATCTTCCTATAAAATGTCTATAGGAATTTGACCATTGGGTCCCTACAGACATTCTAACTCAATCTTCGACAATCTGGTGATGGCCAGGTGTTTTGGACTACAGCTCCCAGTCAGAATAGGAATGCCGGCTGGGGCTGATGGGAAATGTAGACACCAGGAAGCCATCTTGTTGCATTGAACTGAGTACCTGAAAAGAGCTCATATCTCAACTAAATTTTCATAGGAGTGAATCAAAAACATTGCTAAACGTTCTTCTGAGGGAAGATTAATATAGATAGGTATTCAGGTATTGACAAACCTAGACAGCATCTTAAAAAGTAGAGACATCACCTTGCCAACAAAGGTCCGTATAGTAAAAGCTATGGTTTTCCCAGTAGTGATGTATGGAAGTGAAAGCTGGACCATAAAGAATGCTGATCACCGAAGAATTGATGCTTTTGAATTATGGTGCTGGAGGAGACTCTTGAGAGTCCCATGGACTGCAAGAAGATCAAACCTATCCATTCTTAAGGAAATCAGCCCTGAGTGCTCACTGGAAGGACAGATCCTGAAGCTGAGGCTCCAATACTTTGGCCACCTCATGAGAAGAGAAGACTCCCTGGAAAAGACCCTCATGCTGGGAAAGATGGAGGGCACAAGGAGAAGGGAATGGCAGAGGATGAGATGGTTGGATAGTGTTCGCGAAGCTACCAGCATGAGTTTGACCAAACTGCGGGAGGCAGTGGAAGACAGGAGTGCCTGGCGTGCTCTGGTCCATGGGGTCACGAAGAGTCGGACATGACTAAACGACTAAACAACAACAACAAAATTCAGGTATCCCTGACTTTAACAGCTCAAATACGTTTAATTTCTAGAATCCAGATACGGAACTGCAGTGAGGGTTTTAGGTTTTTCTGTCTCTTAACAGAGGTCTTTTTAATTGAAAATTTGACTGACTAATGGGAAGCCCCAATAGATGGCTTAGAAAGGGATTCTAATTTATCCAAGATTTTATCTGCAACAGCAGTTTATCATAAGAGATGATTTTATAAAAGAAAAACAATAGTGTGTTTCCTTGAAAGGCAATGACCAAACCATATTTTTGTGGCTATTGAAATAAAGCCAAAGGAAAAGAAAGTATTAAAAATCAGCTCAGACAACATGAAAAAACATGGTTTCAGGTTGTCTACTAAAACTATTTCAGAGTTGATTGAAAGCAGATTGAATCTCTCTTGCATTACACTTTCGACAAAATCATTTTGTTGATTAACACAATCCAATGTACAATAACCTATAGTGATTTCAGTCAATGGCTGCTGATCTGTGTTTCAGATGCACAATTCAAATGCACAATCCATTCCTTATCAGGCAATAATGCCAGGATTAGCACTGCCAAATATCTCCAGTGCAATGCTTGCCAATAAATGTTAGATTGGCTTTATTATGAACTGGCAGAATATTGTATCTATACCTATATCAATATATATTTGAAACAAAATGCTTCTCACAAATATGAAGTAGACCGTCAGAAGGAAAAATGATTGGTATTTTCAGGTAATATGAATTTTAGAGCCTATTTCCATTCTCTTAAAATATATGCTTCATGTTTTATGGGCTGATCAAACCTAGTCAGGAAGTGGAGACATCAATTAATTACAAAGGCAAATGTGAGCAATCATATGAAGAGAATATAAAACTACATCACAATACAAATCAAGGAGATGGATGATTCAGTGCCCTTTTGGGCCAATGTTAGTGAATCACAGCTAGATAAAAGAAGCTTCAGTGTACGCTTATAAAAATGCAGGAATTTCATTTATATTAGAGCTGTGTGCCAAGCTTCAGAGAGAAGAAATCTGGACATTCCATGAGTTGTTATCTTAAGACAAACACAGGTGCTAAACGTTAAAAAAGAAAAAAATGAGGTATGTTTTTCTCTTTTAAATTAATGTCACGGCCATGTTAGGGTTGTAACTGAAATACTGATTTAATAACTAGGTGTGAAATTTCCCCTTTGTAATGCAAGCTTCTTACATTAGAATCTGATTCCGGATTTCTCATATTTCTAATATTAACTTCCCCTGAAATGCAGTGCAAGAAGTTTTATCCAAGCACAACACCCCACTGTTTATTTTGCAGCATCAAACAGTACGAAATTGCCCTGCTAGGTAGTTCCTTAAGGCTGCAATTCTATATCCACTTACCTCGAATTAGTCCCATTGCACTGCTGATTATCAGGAGGTGTAGGGTTGCACTGCATCTTGAAACAGCTGAAACTTTCTATTTGTGAACTTTTCTTATATTTTATACATTGGCACTGAACATTTGGAGAAAATGACTGTTGGCTTCTCTCCCCACCTCCCTTTTAGTTACGTGCAATTTGCCACTGCATAAATAAGATAGTGCTATTTAAAAAAACACACACCACACACCACACTTTGATATTATTATATTAATAATTCTTAGAGCTAACAACCCCACCTGCCTCCTTGTTGTTTCTAGTCCTGGTCTCGGATGCCAACATTTGACAAGCCCATTTGTCTGTGCAGCTGAGTTGTTTGGGAAGTGAATCCTCTGGCTAGCATCCACCTACATAGCATCTGCAATGCCATCTTTTACTCAAATTAATTTGCACGTTCCTTCTGGAGGAAGCAAGGTTGGGAGAATGCCTGCTCTGCTGAATTGTCCTTTCTTCCCAAAAGTCTTTTCAGGGCTCCCCCCCCCCCTTCTTGGTTCACCAGTTCACTTTCTTGTTTTCCCATATCCGTTGCTCAATAGATAGTTCTTTCATGGGACATCCAGGGAAAATTTTAATGGTTGATGCTTAATTGTATTTTTAATATTTTGGGAGCCGTCCAGAGTGGCTGGGGCAACCCAGTCAGATGGGGGGGGGGGGAATAATAATAATAATAATAATAATAAATAATAATAATAGCACAGTAACGTGTTATGTACAATTTATCACAGTTCTGGAAGAGCTTGTTGCACACCTTAATCTGAATTTGTTGCACACCCTGCCACTGAAGATCATTGAGTAATAAGTACTGGGTGGTCTTTGTGTGTTGGGCTGTTCATTAAAATGGCAACCAACTGGTGGTTGGATAATGACATTACCTATGTCTGTTTACAGATCTCCTATCTCAGGTGCACAATGTGGTTCCCTCCAGGTGCAGTGTGGCATTGTTGGTGCAGTGTGGCATTGTGGTTAGTTCACTGGACTGGGAGATCAGAGTTCAAATCCTCACTCAGGAATGAAACCCACAGGGTGACTTTGGGCCAGTCATGATCTAACCTATCTCATAGGACTAACCTATCTCATAGGACTGTTATGAGCACAAGAGCACAATCCCTGCCTGCGATTTCCAACAACTGGTATTCAGAAGCATACAGCGGAGGTAAACACAGCTACCATGGCTAGTGGCTGTTGATGGACTTTTTAGCCTAATCCTCTTTCAAAGCCATCCAAATCGCACTGCTTGCTGTGGGAGTGAGTTCTATAGTTTAACTATGTGGGTTCTCTTCATTTCACATTTCCCCCAATCTTTCTTTTAAAAAATAAACATTACATAATCCTCATGAAACTCTAAAATCTTCATGCTTATACGCAATTTTACCTAACATGCACATGAATTTTACCTAACATGGCCATTGCAGAACAATCTCCCCTAACACAATGCTATTTTTACAAATGCATGCATTTTTATGCACACTATGAATTTTTGTTCACATTACATGGTTGGAGCATTACAAAATTCAGAAATAAAGGATGACTGTGTTTCAGTGCTTGTATTGTTTCAGAAAGTATGAATTAGGTGGGCTTGCCTTTGAATGTACACCAAATTTAATTTCCCCACCCCCCATCCCTAGATAACACTCCTTTATTTTTTTATTTATTTTTTAAGGAGCATAGAATTATGCCACTAAGCAGTTTAGGACACAAAAGGAAAGCTTTAACACAGCAAGACACTCACTATCTCTATACACTTCAGGAACATGAGTGTTTAAATCTGTACCACTTTTACAAAGAGTTGTCATGACTGGGCCAGTTTTTAACCTTGTGGTATGTGAAAGTACAATTAAGCTCCAAGGAGTGAACTTCCATATATCTGTATATTTTAAGGATTCATGTAAGCAAAGGATTTGAGCGGCTGCTGTTCATTCACGCTCGGGTCCAGTGTTTTGAATGAGCTAAAGTGATCAGGCTACTTGAATTAGTAAATTTGGAATAGGTAAGAGGACCAGTCCTGGAATATGTGCTGAGGAAGCAGCACCCCCTGGTGGTCTCAATACAAGAACATAACAGAGGAACACCATGGCAGACAATGATAGTTATGAGATATCCACTTTTCTGTTGCACCAGAAAGTATGGGTTTAGATTCTAGCCTATTCCCGAAGAGAAGATGAAAAAGTTACATTGGTTTGAGGTGCCCAGAAAAGTGAAAGAGGTTTGTTGAGCATGCTAAATTGCTAATTTATCGTAGGATCTCTGAATGGCAAGGGAAGAGTTGTCTCTGCTGGCATTGGCATGAGCAGAGGCACAGAAATGCCAAGATAACTCATGGAATAAAAAAATAAAAAGTATTTGAAATGCAGAATGCAGCTCAGAATGTTGACCTTGGCAGGAATTGAAAGTCCTAAAATGGAGGCAGAAACAACTGAGGTACAAAGAAACAAGATATGGAAAAGGGCATTTGGCACTGCCAGCTCTTGTACGTTTGTGGCGCATTACAGCAACAACAGATTAGCTGCAAGGCCTGTTGAAATCAGGGAGAATAAATAAGGCACGTGGAAAGGGCATTTCACCCTGACATGTAGCCACTCCTTGTGAACACTTGGATATGCCGAATCAAATGTTTATTAATAAGCTATCATTAACAGCAAGAAAATTAGCTGCTGTGAAGTTGAACGAATGAAAGAATGATAAACCTTCTAAAGTAGAAAGACATAATAAAAGATGGAGCACAGCCAAAATGGAGAACTTGACAATGGATATAAATATAAAACAAAATAATCTGAAAGCATGCACCCTGTATATGGTATTAGTTAATGATGTATAAATTAACTAAGTTAGAGATATTGATAGTGACATCAGTGTGTGTGTGTGTGTGTGTGTGTGTGTATGTGTGTTTTCAATAAAGTGTTTAAAACAAACAAACTAAATAAAATACAATCAATAGTTTTGCCAGTGGTGCCTGAATTGTGATGGTTCTTACTTTTAAATGACATCTGAATGCAACCCTGTTTAGGGATGTTTTTAATGTTTAATGCTGTATTGTGTTTTTAATATTCAGTTGGAAGCCACCCAGAGTGGCTGGGGAAACCCAGCCAGATAGGCGAAGTATATGATGATGATGATGATGATGATGATGATGCATGGAAGTCATGAACTCATGCTGTAGTCAACATTTTAAAGAACCTGCAGCTACCTGAATATGCAGATGTAAACCAGCTGTAAGTTTTATTTCATGGCCTTCAATGGGGATTGGACAATATATGAATTAGAACCAAGTATTTTGTCAGACTTCTTCACAGAATACACCAAAGATTGATGCTGACTTTCTGAAGAACACCATTATGAGAAAAAGAAAAGTGTTTCCAGTCTTAACTCAGGCCATTATCTCTGCAGATGACTTTCCGCCTTTGCCATCTGCAGGCTTCTACAGTGCTTATTTTGGACGTCCAAGTTGTTTCCTTCATACTCTAGCTAAGAATTGTCCTACCAGCACCTCTTCCCAAAAACCAATGAGAAATCGCTTGGCTTGCATATCTGTACGTACATTTGATCAGAGTAATGACCATATATATGTGTACATATGTAGGGTTCTTTTCAGATACGGCCTACCTGAGTCATGGCTGGAAAATACGTTGACATGGAGGCAGCATGGCTACTGGTCACCATCCTGCTCTCCTGACCCCCTTGTGTTCATTGAATGCATAGAGAAATGTCTTCTGAGGAGAACGAGAGACAATTCCCCATCTTCCACTGCTGCTCTTCTCTTGCGACTGATTTTGCAAATAGCAAACTGAAGACTGCCTTGCCCCTGCCATACTGGGTTCTGTGGGAGAGTCACTGGGTCACTGGGTTCTGTGGGAGAGTTGTGGCCCGCAAGCCCCTAAAATATCTCAGATCCATTCCACAACAACTCAGAGCAAGATTTTCAGTGTGGCTGCCCCTGTTCTGTGGAATAGCATCCCTGTTGAGAAGATACAACAGGCCCTAGCTATTGGTCGTTTCCAGAAGGAATGGAATACATTTTTGTTTCAGCAAACTTTTCCAACTGTTTGAAATTTTGAGGTGCTTATTTGTATTGATTTAAAACCCATATTCAACAGCATTGCTTTTTAGCCTATTTTTCTGCATGGATGTAAATCAACCTGAGACTTATGTGAAAGCTGATTCATAAATTGATGATGGAACTAAATTAAAAAGGAATATTATTTTATGGGGGTGTATTTCTGTGCCCATTTCTCTCAAAAAGTCTCTGCTCAGTGACACCTCGTCTTACAACTAATCCCTATTTCACAAATCCTATTTTTAAAAATCAATACATTTTAACTTATCATTTAGAAATTTTGGGACTTAGCTACACAGCTGCAAATATAATGTTAAGTGCATTTTAAGTACATTATACAGATATGACACTAGATGTGAATGGTGAGTTTATGGCAAATTCAATATATATATATATATATATATATATATATATATATATATTAAAAGATTTAAAGCATTTTCACAGTGTTTTTTATATATGTCTAGATTCCACCTTGGAAATGGGGCATGTCTCAAACTGTCTTGAAGCAGGCCTCTGAAAGAGCAATCAGAAAAGTAAATAAGGTTGCCATTATGTATATTAAGGAAAGGTGATTTGAATTAAATACGTGTTAAGTGTTGGGAGACTGGATATAGTGGCAAATTCACACCCAAGGGTAGTCTGTCAGGAATTAGGAAGAAACACTGATGCACAACAACTAAAGAGGGAGGTAGAATGAGAGAGCAAGAAATACAAGAAATTATTCATGAACCTTTGTTGAGTCCAAAATGAGGTTTGGGACTGGTTTGAAAATAGAAAGCAGGAAATCAATCTATGTCATCATTCTATGTCCAATATGGGTCGATTCACCTTAAAAAAGAAAAAGAAAAAGTCTTCCTGGCTCAAACACTCCTGCAATGAAATGTTTCATTTTTTGAAAGGTTCAGAAGAGATGCTTTACACAGCAGGACATAAATTCCCTCACTTTTACCATCTACCCTGTCAAAAATGAAATGCAGACCAGTTCCTGCAGGTTCTGTAAAAGGCATTTATTAAATGATATTTTGGGTCATAAAAGGGGCATTAACATAGAAACAGCCTCCTATATTTCTGCAGGCCAACAGGAGACGACAGTTCAAGAAATATATTTTCACAAAGATTGGGAAAATGGGCAAGAACATTGTTAATTCATTATCTGTTTTTGTTAGATGGGTGCAGCCTGAAATATAGAATAAGAAAAGGGCAGGAACTTTTTCTTTAATACTACTGCTCATTGGTAAAATTTACAGCTCTACCTATTGGTGAAAGTGAAGAACAGCTAATTCACCTTGCTTGGTCTAAGGGCAGATGGGGAGCCTTCACAATGCTGACAACAAATAATTTGGTATTTAGAACCATACAAAAGCATATGAAAATGCTAGACATGTGAATATACTTTTCTGTAATATGCATCTTTTGACCCATGGTGGAGTCAAATGACATTTAGACAAATGGGTGGGAGGTACTGAAGATAACTGGATTGGGATAAGCTGTTTTTGCAACATTGATCGACCCTTTAATGAAGTTTGGGGCTCTGTGTCAAATGGACAATGGGCAGACTGTGGAAAAATGGTGACTAACAATCCAGATTATAGAAAGAGGGCTGTCTTTTTTGTGTTAGAACCATGGATGCTGAGAAGAACATGCCTGAAATAGCCACAAGGGATTAGCAAATTGGAAGGGGATGGATTTTAGCTAGACTCCATCAGGATGAGCAAAGCCCATCATGCAGAATGAACAGCATAATTTGGTAGTGATCAATATTACCCCAAAACTCTGTCATTCACACAGAAATCTGCAATACTTTCAACAAAGCTTCCACAACCCTTAAGCAAATATCCATTATTGTCATACTTACATCAACCACATTTTACATTGTCTCGCTCATTCGTTCCTTGCAATATTTTGAGCCTTTGCCATACCACCCCATGCGTTGTCAAAACCATCCAGCGATGCCAGGTACAAGCTAAAAGTGGACAAGGACACTAACTCCTGACAAAGCATTAAGGAAGACAGTGATGCACTGTGACCTATAGCATAGTACATGCCATTCTCTTATGTAACAGGCTACACAATCTAGGATACATGGCACCGGGAGTGGCTTTTCCAGTGGGGTGGGGTCACCAACAGAGCCAATTCTGTGTTCCCCGTCCAGTGACCCTCATGCAGTGCCAACCTTGCCACAACCTCCACCTCCCTCCCCCCAGTAGACTATTGCTGCAGCTCCACCACATCAAGCAAGCCTGTTTGGAACCTGTGAGCAGATATTTTGAAAATATAAAGCCTGTTTCAGTCATGTGAAAAACTGAGTAATTATTGCATCGATGAAAAAAACTTTAAAATTGGCTAAAACTTTGAAAATATAGGTGGTATTCATGTCAAAATCCAGTTCATGAAGTCTGGAAAATCTATTACAGTCATACCTTGGGTTACAGACACTTCAGGTTGCGTTTTTTCAGGTTATGGACCCGCTGCAACCCAGAAGTACCAGAACGGGTTACTTCCGGGTTTCAGCAGTCGCTCATGCGCAGAAGCGCCGAATCACAACCCACGCATGCGCAAATGCGCCACTGCGGGTTGCGAACACTGCAGGTTGCGAACATGCATCCCTCACAGATCACGTTCGCAACCCAAGCGTCCACTGTATATCTTTTGGAAAGTTGTTTGTTCACATTTGGACCCCTCTTCAGATGTTGTGACCAAATTTTGCATGATGGCTCCTGAGATGAAGGAACAAGTTTTAATCTATAGTTGGATACAATTTTGCATCAAGATGGTGGACTGAACCTATCAAAATTGCCCAATTTGTTTTGGTTCCTTAGAAGTCTCAAGTTATTCTGGGCACGAAGCTGCCAGTAAATGATGAAATCAAAATCCTACAACATATTGCATTCATCACTAATTTTCAGCAAACACTTCCGAGAATGAGATTAGAACGCAATATATGTGATGGGAAGAAAATGCTTACCCCATAGGATGACAAGATTCCAAGCAATGAAGGTCAGACTCCTATTATCCTGTGACTTTCACACAGCCTCCAGTGATATTTGAAAGTTCACTTTGCCAGTAGGTTAAAACAAAAAGGCCATCCAGAGATCTTTAAAGCAGAGGAAAAACAATCTGGTATATTTTTATTATTATTCTGAATGAGTCATGTTAATTCATTATTTACAGGTTTCCATGATCCATTTCCGGTGACTAGACCTAGCATCACCGCATTAGAAGGCCCACTGTTTGCTAAGGATCAATCTAAAGCCAGGCAAAAAAGTTTGAGGCAAGAAAATACTGCTAGAGGACACAGCTTAATGGAGTTAACAACACATTGGACCTTAATCCGGTAAATAGGCAGCAGTGTCTTTTTGTAGGATTAAGATATTATGATAAACAAAACATTTTAGTAATCTTTTGAGCCCTCAGAAACATTGAAGGTGGATTTGCACTTATTCCATCCGGCCTGCTCCTTGATCCTTTGCATAGCTTCTTATTCCATTGCCTAGACACCCATGCTCCCTATATGTCAATGAATATTTAGGTCCTAAAGATAAACGTTATCTCTGTTTTTTATGCTGGGACATTGGAGCTTGCTGTGCATCTGATCCAACATTCTGAGGAAGAGGAAGAAAACACTTTGGCTGTAATAAATGGTCTTCTGAAATCCATCCGTAGCGGGAATGTGGAAAGCTTTTGTGAAGATCTCCCATACATATGAGGTTGCCCGGTGGTTTGACTGATTTAGCAGGGTGAGAAAGACAGTGGGGCATATGGGAGTGGGAAGTTGGTGGGCTGAGGAGGGTTATTTTCTTTTTTCCGCAGGGGATGGGAGCAGTGGCTCCTCCTGCAGGTACAGATACAAGAGTCTTAGTTTCAGAGAAACTTATATAAATTCAAGACTTGGCGCGCTATAGCTAAAATGTTATTTTCTGGAATATAGGATGTTATATCATATTCTTTTCCCCCCACAGAATACCAGCCCCACACCCACTGCAGAAGCTGCAATTTGGTTGAAATGCTTTTCACTTTTGTACATCATTTATGCAATTTTTCAGGATGATTGGTGCTTGGTAAGTATGTGTCATTAGTGTCTGATGGGCATGAGGTGAGAACTAGAACTCCAGTTTTCAGTTTTCTCTCTTTCATTGTTCTC